>NC_132892.1:16016454-17216454 GCF_030463535.1 Salminus brasiliensis
TCCGTAATGTGAGCTTTGTCTTCTTCCTCTTAGGCAGTTGTTGTAGTGCTTGTGCTGTCTGTGTTACTGTACAGTCCTCTGTCTCACTAACCGGCCTTTGCGTTTTTCTCTGTAGCCTCGAGAAACATGGCGACCGCGGAGAAACCAGCTTTCCAGCCGCTCTGCAAGGAAGTCGTCCAGCTTGACCCGTGACTCCTCCAACGCGGCGTCTGAGCTCCAGCACTACCGGCGCGACGGACACCGAGAGTCGTCGTCTCCACTCCCGCACCGGAGAGGGACTGGCGGCGTCTGCGGGACCCCGGAAAAGCCGAGGAGCTCCTCGACCACCACGGCCGTTTTTCCCTCTGCTAACCGCTTCAGCTCCTCAGTGTAAAGTATGGAGGAAGGACGACTCTGTGCTACACTCACACTTTAGTACTTTTGGGGGAGCTGCGTGATTCTTAGCTAGGGCTGCCTCTTAGCTACAGAACATGTGAAATCCCCACACTTGAACTGATCTATTTTTGTTCTCTTTCTTAATATGAATAGAACTATAAATGAGGAGGATTTGGGCTGTGCAGGACTCTCAACACCGTTCATACAAACACTGTCGGACCATAATGCTTTAAAACTCAAGGGAAATGAGATGAGGTCTCTGAACTGAACTACATGAACTGTACATTTGACACCATATTTATGAGAATAGCTTGATGTTGCAGAATAACCTAAACAAATCTAAGATGCAGTAAATGACAGTAACTTTAAATTCAGTCAGCAGATGAACAGGAGCTTGAACCGTGTCCTCTGAATGTGTGTGTGAATATTGTAAATGTGTACTGTATGTGTGTTCCAGATTCAGTCCTTGTATCTTGCTGGTGTTTTCACTTGTCTTCCTGACCTTGTGAAGAATGCCTCTCTCGGATGTGTCTCAGGTAAGTCTGATTGTTTTGCAGTACCAGTTTCTGCAGGTGGACCAGATTCACTGACCTGCAGCTCGACACAGGAATCTGCAACATTGGGTGATGCTGATGGGAACTGTTTCAGTCGTCCTGAGGAGATGTTTTCTGTTTCTCCTATAGGTTCTTCCATCATGTCTCATGTTCTAGTATTGCTGGTACATCACTGTCAACAATGTGAAATTCAATCTTACATTTTTGGCTTTTGTGTTCACAGGTGAGCGTTAGCTTTCCTAACTGTGACATGCAGTGGCCAGAATATGTGAGCGGTTTTCAAGCTGAATTCTGGGGTTTTGTTTCAAATCTGAGTGACTTGTAGACATTTCCTGAGATGACCTTGCATTCAGCACCAGTGTCCAACTTGAAAACAATGTTCTTGTTGTTTATTTCAAGATTTTCAGTCCAGTTATTCTTTTCACTTTTGTTGTGACAGTGTTGATGTTTGTTTAATATTCTGTTTTTCTGATTTCAACTGTTCCAGTGAAGAAATCTTCTTGCTCTGTCTTTTGTTCAACTGCATGATTTTGTTTTTTTTCTCATTCTGCTTTGATTTGTTTTGTTTTACACATTTTTGGTAAAGTGATTTTTCTGTTGCAGGATTTACACACTTGGCCAAAGGCAGGACATTGTTTCTGTTTGTTCATAACCACATCTGGAGCAGCTTGCTTCTGTTGCTTGTTCATTTTTAGCTAGTTTGGATTTGCTCTTCTGTTCAAACCCAACTGTTTGTTTTGTTTCTGTCGTTCTGTTTTGTATTTCATTGAGCACTTTTTTTTTCACTTCACTTGATGTCCCTTCATTTGCACAGCAGATATTCATGGCCTTTGTGGTATTAGGGAAGACCAATTTTGGGCAAGGTTGCTGAGAGAAACAGATCGGACATAGACAAACGCTCCTTTCTCTGATTAACGAGTCATGCAACTTACTGAATTCATGGTCTTTTGCCTTTTTCAGGTCTGTGGTGTACATCAGTGCTTTCAACAGGCCAGAGAAAAGCTGAGGGCTCCTCGAACATCACTGCTAACCGGTCCCTCAGTGTAAAGTATGGACTAAGTACTACTCAGTGGTACACTTTATTGTGTTTGGTTGACATGCTTGATCGTTACCTACGGCTGCCTCTTTGGTACATAACATAGGTGACATCCCCACACAATATATATATTTTTTCTTGCATATATAAGAATGAGAATAGCTTGACATTGCAGAATAACCTAAACAAATCTAAGCTGCAGTAAATGACAGTAACTTTAAATTCAGTCAGCAGATGGACAGGAGCTTGAACCGTGTCCTCTGAATGTGTGTGTGAATATTGTAAATGTGTACTGTATGTGTGTTCCAGATTCAGTCCTTGTATCTTGCTGGTGTTTTCACTTGTCTTCCTGACCTTGTGAAGAATGCCTCTCTCGGATGTGTCTCATAATGTGTCTCGAATAGGTTCTTCCATCTGGCGTCTGGACTGTGAAGAATCGTGGCTTTTGTGTTTACAGGTGAGTGGTAGCTTTCCCAACGGTGACATGCGGTGGCCAGAATACATGAGTACTTTGCTGAATTCTGCAAATTCTGTTTCTGGTCCCCAAATTCCTCCCGTACGCCTCAGTGCTTTCAGCTGGATCCTGAGCTCTCGTGAAGAACAAATGGTGAACATCGGGTAGGTTCTTTCTTGACTCTCAGTAATCCCTGAACTTTTTTCAGCACATTTCTTGTTTCAGTTTCTTTCTCTCTAAACTGTATCATGTTGTAGACCTTTACTGCATCTTCCCCAGCAACGTGCGGAAAGGTGGCACATTGTACTTTTTCCAGACTCCTCAACAATCCCACTCTCTGTAAGAAACAGGTAAAACTTTTGCACCCACAGTCTCCAATTTTCGACAAGATGTGCTAAAGGTGGCTGCAGCTGTTCCACTTGCTTGTGTTCTGCTTGGACCATGTTACACTGCTGTGTTCTGTTTAACTATGCTGCCATTTCCTGCTTGAACAGTGTCACATAACCTTGTTCTGTATAATAATTTTGCTCCTCTGTCTTGCTTGTGTTTTGCATATAAATGGTTACACTGCTGTGTTTTATATAAATTGTTTTGCTGCTTTGTTGTGCTTGAGCGGTGTTACAGTGCTGTTGATATTCATATATAAACCTTAAAACGTTTCTTCATAATTTTTATTTATTTTCCTCACTGAATTGTAACATGTTGTAGACCTTCACTGCATCTTCCCCAGGGATGTGCAGAAAGGTGGCGCATTGTACTCCTCAACAATCCCACTCTCTGTAAGAAACTGGTAAAACTTTTGCACCCACAGTCTCCAATTTTCAACGAGATTGCCTTGCAAGCACAGTGCTGAAGGTGGCTGCAGCTGTGCCACTTGCTTGTGTCCTGCTTGTTTTACATGAAAATGATGCTGCTGTGTTCTGTATAATTTGTTTTGCTGCTTTGTTGTGCTTGACCGGTGTTACAGTGCTGTTGATATTCATACATAAACCTAAACCTTTTCTTCATTATTTTTGTTCCCTTCATTTCTTCTTTCCCCCCCATGTGCTGAGCTGCCCCCTGTTGTCTGCTGGTGCGAGTGCATTTGTTTGGCTGCTCTTTCCTAACCTGTCCTGCTGTAACCCTTCTAAAAAGTGTGTGTAAATGTGTACTGTATGTGTGTTCCAGATTCAGTCCTTGTATCGTGCTGGCGTTTTCACTTGTCTTCCTGACCTTGTGAAGAATGCCTCTCTCGGATGTGTCTCAGGTAAGTCAGATTGTTTTGCAATACCAGTTTCTGCAGGTGGACCAGATTCACTGACCTGCAGCTCAAACAGGAATCTGCAAAAAAATTGGTGATGCTGATGGGAACTCTTTCAGTCGTCCTGAGGAGGTGTTTTCTGTTTCTCCTATAGGTTCTTCCATGTCTCACGTTCTAGTATTGCTGGTACATCACTTTAAACAATGTGAAATTTAATCTTGCATTTTTTTGGCTTTTGTGTTCACAGGTGAGAGTTAGCTTTCCTAATGGTGAAATGCAGTGGCTAGAATATGTGAGCGGTTTTCAAGCTGAATTCTGGGGTTTTGTTTCAAATCTGAGTGACTTGTAGACATTTCCTGAGATGACCTTGCATTCAGCACCAGTGTCCAACTTAAAAACAATGTTCTTGTTTATTTCTAGATTTTCAGTCCAGTTATTTGTTTCACTTTTGTTGTGACAGTGTTTGTCTAATATTCTGCTTTTCTGATTTCAACTGTTCTAATGAAGAAATCTTCCTGCTCTGTCTTTTGATGTCTTTTTATTTGCACAGCAGATATTCATGGTCTTTGTCAATGTCTGATCTGTTTCTCTCAGCAACCTTGCCCACAAGGTCTTCCCTAATACCACAAACACTCCTGTCTCTGATTAATGAGTCATGCAACTCACTGAAATCATGGTCTTTTGCTTTCTTCAGGTCAGTGGTGTACATCAGTGCTTTCAACAGACCAGAGAAAAGCTGAGGGCTCCTCGAACATCACTGCTAACCAGTCCCTCAGTGTAAAGTATGGACTAAGGATGACTCTGTGGTACACTTCATTGTGTTTGGTTGACATGCTTGATTGTTATCTATGGCTGCCTCTTTGGTACACAACATAGGTGACATCCCCACACAACATATATATTTTTTTTCATGCATATATAAGAATGAGAATAGCTTGACATTGCAGAATAACCTAAACAAATCTAGGATGCAGTAAATGACAGTAACTTTAAATTCAGTCAGCAGATGGACAGGAGCTTGAACCGTGTCCTCTGAATGTGTGTGTGAATATTGTAAATGTGTACTGTATGTGTGTTCCAGATTCAGTCCTTGTATCTTGCTGGTGTTTTCACTTGTCTTCCTGACCTTGTGAAGAATGCCTCTCTCTGATGTCTCAGGTAAGTCTGATTGTTTTGCAGTACCAGTTTCTGCAGGTGGACCAGATTCACTGACCTGCAGCTCGTCACAGGAATCTGCAACAACATTGGGTGATGCTGATGGGAACTCTTTCAGTCGTCCTGAGGAGGTGTTTTCTGTTTCTCCTATAGGTTCTTCCATCATGTCTCACGTTCTAGTATTGCTGGTACATCACTGTCAACAATGTGAAATTCAGTCTTGCATTTTTGATTTGAGTTTTGTTTCAAATCTGATTTGTAGATCTGTGCCGTGATGATATTGTCTTCAAGTTGGGCACTGGTGCTGAATGCAAAGTTCTTGTTTTATTTTCAGTCCAGTTATTCTATTCACTTTTGTTGACTGTGTTGATGTTTCTCATATTCTGTTCCAGTGAAGAAATCTTCCTGCTCTGTTCAACTGCATGATTTATTTATTTATTTATTTTTTTTCCCCTCATTCTGCTCTGATTGTTTTTACACATTTTTGGTAAAGTGATTTTGCTGTTACATGATTTGCACACTTGTCCATAAGCAGGACATTGTTTCTGTTTCTGTTCATACCCACACCTGGAGAAGGACAGGAACTTGAACTGTGTTCTGTGAATGTGTGTTCTGTTTTCTGTTTCTTCTGTAGGTTCTTCCATCTGGCGTCTGGACTTTGAAGAATCGTGGCTGGTCATGATAGCAGGTTGCCCTCTCTGAATTCTCACCTTGTCTCACATGTATATGCTTGGTGGGCTCTTTGTCTGTCTGTCTGTCATAATAGCTGTTCTGCTTGAGTTGTCTTCTCTGCAGCTTGTCTTGAATCTGTATTTTGCTTTTCTTTGAATGTCCAGTATGTTTGGATTTTTCTCATTGGGCCATCCTTCCATGGCCCTTGTGTGTAGTAGCTGCATCTCTGGATCATTTGCTGTTGCCTTTCAGAATGTAATTTAGCCACTGGCTTTCCCTCCTGCAGAACAGTTGCTCCAAGGCCTTCTGAGCTCGCATCTACAGATGGTGTAGCAGGTATTTTTACATCATAGAGCTTTAGTGTGGGAGCATTTATCAGCAGAGATTTCAGTTTTTCATAGCTTTGTGCTCGACTTGCCACGGAGTGTCATTCCCGAGCAGTTTTCTTGTTTTCTGGTGTAGGCATGTGTGTTACAGCTCTCACTTTATCTCGATCTAGATTGAGACCTTCTGCAGAGAGCATATGGCCATGTACTGGATTTGTGGTGATCTTGCACTTGTTTTTGTTGAGTTTCAGGTTCCACTGTCTTTCCCTTTTCAGCACTTGGATGAGTCTGCCGTCATGTTTCCTTGACCGTTTCACCCCAGACTAAGATATCATTCGTAATGTTGACGACACCTTCAAGGCCTTTAATAGTCTGCAATTGACCTTTGGAATACCTGAAGGACCTGAAGCTGAGGGCACCCCAAAAGAAGGTCAAAGGAATCTGTATCTTTCAATAGGTATGTTCAGTGTGCAGAGCTTGGAACTTTAATCATGACGTTTGATCTGCCAAAATCCTCACCACTGTGACCATGCTGCTTACCCAGTCGTTCGGCTCATACTGTTTGGTGATTTACACCCCTTTTCTCCATTTTGTGTAGCTCATCAATGATTGTTGTCTTTCAGGGCAATCTGGACTTTTCTTGGTGGATGAATCACTGGTGAGACTATGGGATCTACTTGAATGTGGTGATGTCCTGGTAGGAATCCAAGAACAGTGAACAGATCAATATCTTTCAGAATGTCATTTTACGTTGTGATTCCATGCACTCTTTCAACCACACCTAACATCTCCCATGTCTCACGTCCTAGTATTGCTGGTACATCACCATCAACAATATGTGAAATTCAATTTAGCATTTTTGGCTTTTGTGTTCACAGGTGAGTGGTAGCTTTCCCAGCCGTGACATGCGGTGGCTAGAATATGTGAGTACTTTGCTGAATTCTGCAGTTTCTGGTCCCCAAATTCCTCCCGTATGCCTGCTTTCAGCTGGATCCTGAGCTCTCGTGAAGAACAAATGGTGAACATCAGGTAGGTTCTTTCTTGACTCTCAGTAATCCCTGAACTTTTTTCAGCACGTTTCTTTCTCTCTGAACTGTATCATGTTGTAGACCTTCACTGCATCTTCCCCAGCGACGTGTGGAAAGGTGGCGCATTGTACTTTTTCAGACTCCTCAACAATCCCACTCTCTGTAAGAAACAGGTAAAACTTTTGCACCCACAGTCTCCAATTTTCGACGAGATTGCCTTGCAAGCACAGTGCTAAAGGTGGCTGCAGCTGTGCCACTTGCTTGTGTTCTGCTTGGACCGTGTTGGGCTGCTGTGTCCTGCTTGTGTTTTGCATCTAAATGATGCTGCTGTATCCTGCTTGAACAATATTTCGCTGCTGTGTCCTGCTTTTGTTTTTGCATCAAAATTGTTATGCTGCAGTGTCCTGCTTTAACCATGTTGCACTGCTGTGTTCTGTTTAATTATGCTGCTATTTCCTGCTTGAACAGTGTCACTTAACCTTGTTCTGTATAATAATTTTGCTGCTGTGTTCTGCTTGAATGGTGTTGGGCTGCTGTGTCTTGCTTGTGTTTTGCATATAAATGGTTACACTGCTGTGTTTTGATGCTTTGTTGTGCTTGAGCGGTGTTACAGTGCTGTTCATATTCATATATAAACCTTAAAATGTTTCTTCATAATTTTTATTTATTTTCCTCACTGAATTGTAACATGTTGTAGACCTTCACTGCATCTTCCCCAGCGATGTGCAGAAAGGTGGCGCATTGTACTCCTCAACAATCCCACTATCTGTAAGAAACAGGTAAAACTTTTGCATCTAAAAATCCAATTTTTTTTTGTTCTGCTTGGACCGTGTTGGGCTGTTTGTGTTTTGCATCAAACTTATTGCGCTGCTGTGTTCTGCTTGAACAGTGTCACTTGTTCTATATAATAATTTTGCTGATGTCCTGCTTGTGTTTTGCATCAACATTATGCTGCTGTGTCCTGCTTGATAGGTGTTGGGCTGCTGTGTCCTGCTTGTGTTTTGCTTGACAGTTCTGCTAGAACAGTGTCCCTTAACCTTGTTCTGTATATTAACTGTGCTGCTGTGTTCTGCTTGATTGGTATTTTGCTGCTGTGTCCTGCTTGTATTTTTCATCAAAATTGTTACGCTGCTGTTTTCTGCTTGAACAACATTTCACTACTGTGTTCTGCTTTTACCATGTTGGGCTGCTGTGTCCTGCATCAAAATTGTTACTCTGCTGGTGCTGTTCATATTCATACATAAACCTAAACCTTTTCTTCATTATTTTTGTTTCCATCATTTCTTCTTTTCCCCATGTGCTGAGCTGCCCCCTGCTGTTTGCTGGTGCGAGTGCGTTTGTGTTTGGCTGCTCTTTCCTAACCTGTCCTGCTGTAAACCCCCCCCCCCAAAACACACACACACACACACACACACACACACACACACACACACACACACACACACACACACAATTTCCTGAGATGACTTTGCATTCAGCACGAGTGTCCAACCTGAAAACAATGTTCTTGTTGTTTGTTTTTTTTTTTCCTCATTCTGCTCTGATTGTTTTGTTTTACACATTTTTGGTTATTTTGCTGTTACAGGATTTACACTTGTCCATAAGCAGGACATTGTTTCTGTTTTTGTTCATAACCACATCTGGAGAAGGACAGGAACTTGAACTGTGTCCTGTGAATGTGTGTTCTGTTTTCTGTTTCTTCTATAGGTTCTTCCATCTGGCGTCTGGACTGTGAAGAATCATGGCTGATCATGATAGCAGGTTGCCCTCTCTGAATTCTCACCTTGTCCCACATGTATATGCTTGGTGGGCTCTTTGTCTGTCTGTCATAATAGCTGTTCTGCTTGAGTTGTCTTCTCTGCAGCTTGTCTTGAATCTGTATTTTGCTTTTCTTTGAATGTCCAGTATGTTTGGATTTTTCTCATTGGGCCATCCTTCCATGGTCCTTGTCCTTGTGTGATCTTTGCTGTTGCCTTTCAGAATATAATTTAGCCACTGGCTTTCTCTCCTGCAGAACTGCTGCTCCGAAGCCTTCTGAGCTCGAATCTACAGATGGTGTACCAGGTATTTCTTTTTTTTTTATTTATTTATTTTTTTTTTTTACATCATAGAGCTTTAGTGTGGGAGCATTTTTCAGCAGAGACTTCAGATTGTTATAGCTTTGTGTTTAACTTTCTGCCCAGTGCCACGGTGTGTCATGCTCGAGCAGTTTTCTGAGAGGTGTGCTGACTTCAGACAGGTTGGGTATAAACTTGGAAAGGTACTGAATCATGCCCATTAATCTCATGAGTGCCTGCTTGTTTTCTGGTGTAGGCATGTGTGTTACAGCTCTCACTTTATCTAGATCCAGATTGAGACCTTCTGCAGAGAGCATATGGCCATGTACTGGATTTGTGATCTGATCTTGCACTTGGTTTTTGTTGAGTTTCAGGTTCCACTAACTTTCCCTTTTCAGCGCTTGGATGAGTCTGCCGTCATGTTTCCTTGACCGTTTCACCCCCCGACTAAGATATCGTTTGTATCTCAACAATCCCACTCTCTGTAAGAAACAGGTCAAACTTTTGCACCTAAAAATCCAATTTTTGATGAGATTGCCTTGCAAGCACAGTGCTGAAGGTGGCTGCAGCTGTGCCACTTGCTTGTGTTCTGCTTGAACCATTTCGGGCTGCTGTGTCCTGCTTGTGTTTTGCATCAACATTATGCTGCTGTGTCCTGCTTGAACGATATTTCTGCTAATGTGTCCTGCTTGAACCATGTTTGGCTGCTGTGTCCTGCTTGTTTTGCATGAAAATGATGCTGTGTTCTGTGTAATTTGTTTTGCTGCTTTATTGTGCTTGAGCAGTGTTACGGTGCTGTTCATATTCATATATAAACCTAAACCTTTTCTTCATTATTTTTATTGCTTCCTTCATTTCTTCTTTTCCCAATGTGCTGAGCTGCCCCCTGCTGTCTGATGGTGTGAGTGCATTTGTGTTTAGCTGCTTTTTCCTACCCTGTCCTGCTCCAACATCTCCGTAAGAAATGTAACGTGTAACGTCTGTAAGAAACAGAGAGATCTTTTGCACCCACAGTCTCCAATTTTTTACAAGATTGCCTTGCAAGCACAGTGCTGAAGGTGGCTGCAGCTGTGCCACTTGCTTGTGTTCTGTTTGAACCGTGTTGGGCTGCTGTGTCCTGCTTGTGTTCTGCATCAAAATTGTTACTCTGCTGTGTTCTGCTTGAACGATATTTCGCTGCTGTGCCACTTTTTTGTGTCCTGCTTGAACAGTGTTGGGCTGCTGTGTCCTGCTTGTGTTTTGCATGACCGTTCTGCTTGAACAGTGTCACTTAACCTTGTTCTGTGTATTAATTGTGCTGCTGTGTTCTGCTTGTGTTTTTCATCAAAATTGTTACGCTGCTGTGTCCTGCTTTTACCATGTTGCGCTGCTTTGTCCTGCATCAAAATTGTGACTCTGCTGTCTTCTGCTTGAATGATATTTCGCTGCTGTGCCACTTGCTTGTGTTCTGCTTGAACAGTGTTTGGCTGCTGTGTTCTGCTTGTGTTTTGCATGAAATTGATGCTGCTGTGTTCTGTAAGTTTTTTTTTTTGCTGCTTTGTTGCGCTTGAGCGGTGTTACAGTGATGTTCATATTCATATATAAACCTAAACCTTTTCTTTTTTATTATGTTTTTCCTTAATTTCTTCTCTTCCCCCATGTGCTGAGCTGCCCCCTGCTGTAACCCTTCTAAAAAGTTTTTGCTGTGATTTCTCCCCTCCTCTCCTAACCCTGTTTTTTCTCTCGTTTCCATGTGCTGAGATGCCCAGTTTCAACTGTTCCATTGGCAGACCTGACTCTCACCACCACTCTCCTGCCCTCTGTCCGGTTCTGAGGCCTCGAATGGAGTCCACCTCACTGCATGGCTGTATTGTGACAGTGTACCTGCATGGACTTTAATGGACTTGACGGCACATTGGTACATTTCCTTGACACTGTTTCTACTGGCTTGCTCAAAAGAGGCTTGGACCCGGATCTCTGTAAAGCTGCTGTGTGACCACATTTGTTGTGAAAGCGCTGTATAAATAAAATTCATTTGAACTGAATCCTGTATTCTGTGTGAGTTATGCTCCTCTATGCTGGTTGTGTAGTGTTATGCTACCGTATTCTGGTTGAAAGAGTAATGGTAAGTTTGTTAAAGTTAGAGCCATGTTGTCGTTTTGATGAAGGGTTTTCTGCTTCTGCTGCGCGTTTGTGAATCTGCAGTGCGATGGGTCTTCTTGCCCACCGTACTTTATATTAGGGCTGGACAGAATGAGGCTTTTTAACCCAGCTGAAGACAAAGTGGTTGGAGGCTCGACAGCTCTACTGCACCTGCTGTTCTAATAAAACACTACACCTCCTTCGCCTGATTCTGATTTTTCCCTCCAAATAAAAGTCAGCTTGTAAAATCCTAAAGTCCAGCAGAAAGAATTCACTATGGAAAATGATTCTAGCAGTGTTATGAGGAAAATGTCAGGTTAAACTGGTTAGAGAGGCTTTTTACTATCAGCCTTAGTGTTTTCTTATAACTACTGTTGATTCACTCATTTTACTGAAACTCGGAGCAGGAAAAAGCTGAGTTTCTGATAATATGCTGATAGTGTCTATCTTCAGACTAGTGTGTCTGATAAACACAGTTTTACTGTTACTTTTAATATCATCTTGATCAGGACACATGAATATAGAAGAAAAGTGGCGTTATGAAGGAAAATACCACCGAATCAGTGGATTTCTGACATTTTGTCCAAAATCTCTACAGTCAAACTAGTGTTGTATGAAAATGACAGCTGACAAAAAAAAAATATTTTAAGATTTTAAAACATATGCTTTTGAATCACTGTTATCAGAGTATTTTAAATATCTTTTGTAAAAATATACAATGCATTCAGAAAGTATTTCACTTGTTTTCAAATTTTATGTTGAGATCATGTGCTAAAATAAAATAAAATAAAAACCCCATCATTCTGCATCAATACTCCATAATGAGAAAGAGAAAACAGAATTTTTAACATTTATTAAAATGAAAAACTTTTACATGGAAATTCAGACCCTTTGCTATGACACCTAAAATTTAGCTCTGGGGGTCTCCCATGTGTCTTGATCATTTTTGAGATGTTTCTGCACCTCGATTGGAGTCCAGCTCTGGTAGGTTTATTGGACGTGTTTAAAGACACACACCTGTCTACAAAAGGTCTCACAGCTGACATGAGGAGGAAGGAAGTGCCTGTAGAGATCAGAGACAGGACTGTGTGGAGGCACAGATCTGGAGAAGGCTACAAAACAAATCTGCTGTCAAAAATCTCTGTAGAGATCTGAAAATGGCTGTCTACCGACGTCCCCATCCAACATTACGGAGAGGATCTGCAGAGAAGAAAGGCAGAAAATCCCCATATCCAGGTGAGCAAACCTTGTGGCATCTTACCCAAGAAGACTGGAGGCTGTAATCACTGCCAAAGCTGCTTCAACTAAGTACCAAGTAAAGGGTCTGAATACTTATGTCAAAATTGTAGTTTTTCCTTTTCAATAAATTAACAAAAAAATCTAAAACTCTGTTTTACTTTGTCATTACGGGATAAACATGGTGCCAGTGTCTAAAAGCTAAATATTTTCCTTCATAAGGGCACTTTTATTACAGATTTATGTGTCCTGTGTCAGATTTCTCCTTTATATCTGTTATTATTTACAGTTATTAATTTAAGTTACTTTAATAAGCTTTTAAATGGTTGTAAATGCTCTGTTTTCTTAAACTAGTTCATCATTTTTAATTTAGAGAGTCAGAAAGTATTTTATTCAGGTTTAGGAGGGACTTTTATTTTGACAGAAGTTTGTTCGCTACTCCTCCACCACCACAGCCAGTTTTCTCCTCTGCTGACTGGTTGGAGGTCCTCGGCTCTTCACCTGCTCCGGCAGCGAGGACAGCTCCTCAGGGCGGTGTTCTCACTGCTGGAGGTTCTTCTGTAAAACACTGAAAAGTATCGGAGCCCAAATCCTCAGTGTCTCCTCCTGTGTTCAGTGTGTGTGTGAACAGGATGGTCAGCTGGGTTCTGTGTGGAGACATTTTTGATCTAGATAATAATGCAGCTCTCAGCTCTCTGTGTTACTGTACAGTTCTCTGTCTCACTGACCGTTGTTTGCGTTTGTGTCGCAGGAACATGGTGACCGCGGAGGGACGAGCTCACCAGACACGTTGCAGAGAGGTCATCAAGCTTGACCCGCAGATCCAGCTGCTGTTGTAAAGGCACTCCAAACTCCATGGATGGAGACATCATCAGGGCTTCCAGCTCTTCAGTTTTCATATATTAGAAACCTCACCCAGGTACTTCCATTTCATGTAGTTATTGTTACACATTAGTTTATTAGATTGTGTTTACCCTCGTTTACTTTGTTAACATTCTGGAAATAAAGTAAAATTATTAATGAACAATGATGTTGTAACAACTGTTTCTTTAGAAATACATCAATCAGGGTGACTCATGAGTTGATGAAAGACAAGATGAAAATGATCAATTTTATTAAACAGTTGCTGTCTACAGAGAAATAAGGGCTTAAGGGTTAAATACACACAAAAAGTATCAAAATGGTTATCACATTGTTTAAAATGATGGATAAACATGATTTAGAGTATTAATAAGTGGAAAATTTAGCAGAGCCAATTGCTGTACATGGTATATAATAAACAATACTAGAAATGCTAAGATTAGTATACAAACTCCAATCAGTGTAACAATCTTATTTTAAAAATAATGCACAGCAAATACAGCAACAGATTTGGATAAATATAATACAGAAAAATAGATAATAGACTATAAAGTGACTTGAGAGACGTGCAGCTCTTACTCCAGTGTGAATTGTTCTCATTAGTCTGGAACACTGGCACTGTGGAGAATAATTAATGTTATTACAGAAACAATGTGGTTGTTTTGTGGGCTAGTTCTTCAGCACAGTGTGATGTACAGTTGAAACTACAAGTTTACACACACTATATAAAAAAACACATGCATTTTGTTTCACTGTCTGACATGAATTTAGAATAAACTTGACCTGTTTCAGATCAATTAGGATTACCAAAATTATTTCTTTTAAAATGTATTTGCTAAATGCCAGATTAATGAGAGGGGGGGGGGGGTATTTTTAAGGCAAGTTTTATGATTTTCTTCTAAGTCAAAAGTAAATTAAATACATTTCATTAATATTTTGGACCGTTGTCCTTAAACTGTACGATTTGGGTCAGATGTTTTGGATATCCTTCCACAAGCTTCTCACAATAGTTGGCAGGAATTTTGGCCCATTCCTCCTGACAGAACTGGTGTAACTGAGCCATGTTTGTAGGCCGACTTGCTTGCACATGTCTTTTCAGCTTTTTACATAAATTTTCAGTAGGATTGAGATCAGGTTTTTTTTTGACGATTGGGTTTTGGATAGAAGAAGCAGAGCACAGGCAGACAGAGAGAGAAAAGAGGGAGGGGGGTAAAACTAAACCAGTGTCTCAGTGTGTCTCATTTCCTGCTGATCCTGACCTCGACGCCGCCCCGCCAAGAAGACCAGCACCAGCGGGAAACCAGAACCAGCCTCAAGCGGCAGTGAGGCCACTTCCTCCACATGTCCCACCCCCAGCGTCGGGTCCCTACGCCGATGTGCAGCAGGAGCTCGAGGAGCTGGCTGCTGGACAAAGGGAGGCCAGACCACTTACATCGCCAGTAGCCTCCCATACCAGAAACCGTGATCCAGAAAGAGAACCTAACTTCAGCACACCCTTCAAGGGTCCGCCTGACCAAGGGGAAGTCTTCACTGCAGTCCAAGCCCTGAGCGGCTCTTTCCCTATGGTAGAGGTGGCTGGACCAGAGGGTCCCCTCTTAATACATCGATACTGGACTGAAAAGGACATGATGGAAACTGCCTCCAGCCTGTCTGACCCCCAACAAGTAGGAGGACGCAAGTTTGGAGGAGAATTTGAGGACTTTGTCATGCCACCCGACCTCAAATGAGATAAAACGCATTCTGTTCCGAAAATTGGGCTCCAGCTACTGCAAGGTTGATCGAGGCTGGCCGGATAGAGATGTACGCCTTGCTGATCCCACCTACAACCCTGGAGCTAACGTTCATCCGAACCCCAATGCCCCTTATCGGAACATGATAAGAGACTTGAGAACTTGATTGGACGCAGACGAAAGGGTTAATGGGACCATTAAAAATGACACAACAAACAGGCCTTAATTGGGTTAAGTGCCTCCCCCTGGTTCTCTGGCAAAGCAGAACCAGGCCACAAAAAAAAAATGGTCTCAGTGCCTTTGAGATGGTGTTTGGCAGGCCTCCCAATACGGGATTAGGTCCACCCTCACTCGATAACCAGTTACTTGACCACTCTCTCACAGCGTTTTGCGTCTCTTTGTACGAGGCGCTTCTGTCTGTGTCTAAACAGGTGAAAGCAGTGCTGCCGAAACCAGCTGACCAGCCCTTCCATGACCACAAGCCAGGTGATTGGGTGCTGATACGGGACCTCTGCAGACAAGGTGGAACCAGCCGAGATGGCCAACAAAGGGACACTATATATCCTAACTGCTAAACATGATTCTGATGGCTCTGATGAAATTTAATTTAGACACCCAGGGAAGAATGTCTTTTGGCAATATGTGAATTTGGAACAATGAGAATAGAGTCAACAACGATCTCTAAGTTTCTCACTGTTTTACCAGGTATAACTAAGTGAGCATCTGTGTTTACCACAGTATTATCATTTATATTTTTATCTATATTAGGACCATGTAGAAGGACCTCTGTTTTATCAGAATTAAGTAAAAGAAAATTGAGTCATCCAGTTTTTAATTTCTTTAATACAGTCTGTTATTCGGCTGAGACACAGGTCCTCGTTAGGTTTAGCTGATATGTAAATTTGGGTATCATCAGCATAACAGTGAAAGATAATACGGTGTTTACGGATTCTTTTACACAGCGGTAAAATATAAAGAGTATTAAACTCATTTAAAGCTATATATTCATCAGGTTTAACCCATGTCTCCAAGAGACATAGTGCATTAAGCCAATGGTCAGTAATAATGTCATTTTCAATAACTGATTTAGGTGCTAGCAATCTTATATTTAACACTTCTAATTTAATGCGGTAGTTGCTGTTGCTCTGATGGACGGACAAGTTTGTATTAATTCTAATGAGGTTGTTAAAACAGTTTTTCTGGCTTTTTGGATTCTAAGTTACACAGGGGACAGACACAGTCTCAATATTGAATTGTTTATTTAGCACTGTTATCAGCAAAAGACATGGAAATAGTACATGCTGAAATACAAGCAGAAAAATGGCAGGCTGAATTATTAAAATGGTATAGATCACTTACCTGGCCGGTGTGACTGGGTAGAGCCAGGTATACTGAGCATCTCAGTATACTACAATTCCCTGTGTCTGTTAACTCCTGGACCTACAACCTTTATCAAAGGTGAAATCATTGTTTTCTAGTTCTGGCTGTGGAAGTGGGTAGAATGCTTACGAAGCGGTAAATGACTAAACAGATATTGAACGCCGGCTTCACAGTACTGTGAACTTTAAACAATGAACTTTTTAAAACTAGTAATAGTACAAAGGTCATTGTACATTCAGTGTTAAAATAATGAACTCCTTGGGACATTAAAGTGTATGATGTTCCTGGGACCATATAATATACTAATAATGTGATCACAGCTTAACTGCTAATGCTATTATTAAACACACTGTACTACTGTACTTTCTACAAAGCTCATTGTCAAATCACTTCTTCAAATAAATCATCAGTCAGAATTGGTGTATGATGTCCCTATTTTAAGACTGAATGATGTTCCTGGGACTATATAATGTGCTAATACTGTGGTCAGTTTTTTCGAGGGAGCGAACATTGGCTGCAACAGGCTAGGTAGCGGTGGACACGCAGCCCTAGTCTTTAGCCTTGCATGAAGCCCACCTCTCTTGCCCCGTTTCCGCCTTGGGCACTCTGTCCATCCGCTGTGTCGTCTTCCTGAGGCCGGTGCTGCTGTACCTTGCTGGCTGGTTTCGGCGGTGTCCTAGTGCAAAAGAAAATGGAAATCAGAAAGGCTTAAGGTAAGTTCATGATGAACTTTACCAAACTCCAGGAGCGCCTCTCAACTGTAACTAAGCGTTCTGGAGGAGAACTGTACATGTAAAATAAATATTAAAGTTAAAATCAATAATAAATAGCGTCAGTTGCCAGAGGAACACACAAAGACGTCTGCCATGGTGGGAATCATCTTGGAGTTGAGGATGCAGTGCTTTGTGGGAACAGTGGTTTCTATGCAGGTGCTGATGTAGCTGGTTACTCCAGAGGCATAGTCTTCTAAGTCAGCAGTACAGCAGCAGTTCTGAACACATCCCAGTTTGCACTGTCAAAGTAGTCCTGAAGCACCAGGTCAGTTTCTCCATTCCACACAAGCTCACGTGATAATGATATTGGGGGAGGACAGTCCTCAGGTTGCTGTGGTTAAAACTGCCGACGACAATGAACACCACGTCCGGATGTGCGGTATCTTGTTTGCTGATTGCGTCATGCAGCAGCCCCAGCACCGTCGCTGAGTTTGCACGTGACTGAATGTAAACAGCCAGGATAAACACAGCGCTTCTTTGTGTCTGAATGCGACCTGTTGTTTACAAAGACGCAGACGCTGCCGCCCCCTGTTCTTCCCGGGTGTTGCCATGTGGTCTCCGGGGTGGACGGAGTGCGTTTATGCCCTCCCACAGGCCACAGATTGGAGCTAGGTGCTTGGGAATTTGATCATTATCAGATGTTTGTAAGACCTCCTGCATCCTTGATTTGCAAAACTTCATGGCTCATCCTTCTTGGCAATGTTGAGGGTATGTTTGTTTGTGTAGGAGTGAATGTAAGTGTCAAAGAGAAACAAAGAAGAAGAGACAGAAAGATGTTTATATACACTGAGCCTTAAGCTGATATTTAGAGATATATCTGTGAAGATTTTGCCACTGTGATTTGGCATAGCCTGATGAGTATGATCCTGCAGCGAGAAAAGAGTATATACTCTTCCATTTCTTCTCCAAAGCTGTCAGGAAAAATAAAAGGAAAAATATGTCAATTTAAGCACACATTAAAAATAGAATAATCTATAAGCTGTGAAAAGACAAGAAAAAATACATTCACTGGCCTGACGGTGGCGCTGCAGCAAAGCATTAAATGTTTTTATTCAATAACGTCTGATCTGTAAGTCCTACACTCAAAATGATTTATGGCTGATTCCTTGATGCCTTCCTACTTCTGCTAACTAGTCCAAGATTTTCTTTTTACCACTCCTCACATATTTGGTATTAAAATACTTGCAATGGTCTTAATAACTAATAATTATTCAAAAAAGTAAGCCTGGAACTTTTGAACGCTTGAGCCTATTTAAACAAAATCTGTTCAGCACATGATTTTAAGGTGTCATGTCAAGTTTAGTTTCAGATCCAATACGATACATAAACTTATTAATAAATACACAATATCTGTCCAATACTATTAAATAAATAAACTGTATGCCTCAACATGTGGGAGAAATTAAAGGCATCAGCTAACATCACTAACTTTGTAAAATAAAATATAACAAATTATCACAGATATACATTTATTGAATTGCTATTTATTTTATTACTAAAATAAGAAATGATTGTGCAGGACTTTGGCACGGAATTTGCCTTACAATGATGAAGTATTAATAGGAGACCAGGTTTTGTAATTTTCAAAAGATACTAGGCTATTCTAATATGTCTTTATATGAGATATGACTATTAACTAAATGTTATGTAGTTATGTAGATATAATAGATTATATAGAATATATAAATTTGTTATTCATGTATTTAGCAGTGTTGGCTCAGGACTTTTATTCTGAAATGTGAAGTCCAGTGAGACCAAAGGGAAGCAAGCATTGCTAATATCGGGACCAATATCCAATCCTAATATCTGATGGGTGCACTAGTCTCATTGGGCCTGTTGTGCTGGTTCTTTAGGTCTCATCGGGCCTGTTGTGGTTGTGGCAAATCTTACAACTTAGGCCTACTTAAAGCCATAGCTGACACCCATATGACTCCAGTGTTGAGACAAATTGCATGTTTTTTTCATGGTAATTCCTACTCCATCCACTATGTGGCAGTATATTGGAAATAGGCCAGGTTACAAGCCAAAAGGAGAGGATCATTCAGTAGCAAAGAGGTTTAGCTGAGTCTCACTTCAGGCCTCATTGTAATGAAGACTGAATGAAGGAACTTTGGTTCAAATACTCATTGTAAGTTTGCAATCCTTTAATTCTTTATATATTCTATCAATGTTTGTGTATGTTTAATGCATGAGGTTGGGTGCTGTTGTGCTTTTGCAGAAAGCTTCTCTTTTTTCTTGTTGTTTGTTTGTTTCTCTATTTGCACTCCTTACAACTAACTTGCTCTTCATATGGACATTGGGATTAGCCTGTTGTGCTTGTTTTTAGGGTCTCATTGGGCCTGTTTTCATGTTCCTAAGTTCTCATTTGTCATGTGCTTATGGTCTCATCGGGCCTGTTGTTCTGGTGCTTTAGTTCTCATTGGGCCTGTAGTGCTGGTTCTTTAGGTCTCATCGGGCCTGTTGTGCTGGTGCTTTAGTTCTCATTGGGCCTGTTGTGCTGGTTCTTTAGGTCTCATCGGGCCTGTTGTGCTGGTTCTTTAGGTCTCATCGGGCCTGTTGTGGTTGTGGCATAAAACAAATCCTACAACTTAGGCCTACTTGAAGCCATAGCATAGTGTTGAGACAAATGGCATGAGTACAGGCCCAAGACTCATTGTAAGTTTGCAATCCTTTAATTCTTTATATATTCTGTCAATGTTTGTGTATGTTTAATGCATGAGGTTGGGTGCTGTTGTGCTTTTGCAGAAAGCTTCTCTTTTTTCTTGTTTGTTTGTTTTTGTTTTTCTATTTGCACTCCTTACAACTAACTTGCTCTTCATATAGACATTGGGATAAGCCTGTTGTGCTGGTTCATTAGGTCTCATTGGGCCTGTTGTGCTGGTTCTTTAGGTCTCATCGGGCCTGTTGTGGTTGTGGCATAAAACAAATCCTCCAACTTAGGCCTACTTGAAGCCATAGCATAGTGTTGAGACAAATGGCATGAGTACAGGCCCAAGACTCATTGTAAGTTTGCAATCCTTTAATTCTTTATATATTCTGTCAGTGTTTGTGTATGTTTAATGCATGAGGTTGGGTGCTGTTGTGCTTTTGCAGAAAGCTTCTCTTTTTTCTTGTTTGTTTGTTTGTTTGTTTGTGTTTCTCTATTTGCACTCCTTACAACTAACTTGCTCTTCATATGGACATTGGGATAAGCCTGTTGTGCTGGTGCTTTAGGTCTCATTGGGCCTGTTGTGCTGGTGCTTTAGGTCTCATTGGGCCTGTTGTGATTGTGGCATAAAACAAATCCTACAACTTAGGCCTACTTGAAGCCATACCTGACACCCATTCCCATCTATTCTAAGGGTAGTAGTATATTTCAGATGTGTCTCTGTACACTACAATTGACTTTGGATTTGTATGCTATCTGGATGTTTTACTGGAAGAATATTACATTACAAATTGTGAAAATCAGCATATTTTATGTATATATTTATTATTGTTATATATTGTTTTTTATTTAAAGTGCTAAGTGCTTGCCAAACTTGACTGAGCTCCCCAAACTCAAGTGGAAATGTGCTTGTATGTACAAACGAACATTTTTTTGGCTCATTAGTAAGACAGCCCGATTCACCTTGGTGAAGTTTATATTGCTAGCATTTTCTGAGGAGACCCTGAAAGCTGTTTATCATGAAATTCATGTGTCATACTGTCATGTGTGTCTCTTGTATGATCTTTGTTCTTTGAAATGCAGCTTCTCCTAGTCTTAGAAATATGTGGAAATAGTACCACCAGTGAAAGTGGTGAGATTTGGTATGGGGGGTGAGATTAGGCGCAGCAGTGTTAACTGAGTGTTAACTGTTTACTAGCTCTCATGTTGCTTGTTAATCATTTCTTTGTATTCTTTAATATTAGCTTTGGCTTGTTTCTTAGCCAGTGTCAATCCTTGCGCTATCTACTATGTGTGTTACTTTACATTACTTTGCTTTACTAACCTGTGTTTTTTCTCAAGAAACATGATGGCCGTGGAGAGACACTGTTAGGAAGAAGACAGACGCCAGAATCGAGGGAGCAAGCCGCTCAGCTGACTTTTTGTGACTTTTCACTGCTGATTGCAGGTTTGACGCCCGGTCCTCTACCACCTAGAAAGGCTTCACCTGTGCTGCCTGGAATCTGTCTTGCTTTACGGTAACATTGAGAAGGTGCTACTCTAGGGATTATTGTCCCTACCCAGTCCCACAGGTAAGTCAGGTAAGTATTGATTTACTCTATTCAAATAACTTGTTCTGCCATTTCTCTACTTGTATTAAAGTAATATTAGTATCTCTTGCTCATATTTCAAACCCTGCAGTATCGAGATGATGTCTGTGTTTGTAATCATAGATGTCAGAAAATGAGTTATAACAATCTGAGGAACAAAAGGAAACATATGTATCAATTCTTATGAGAACCAGTGATATTACATTTAAATTTGGGTTGTACAATCTCTGGCAACTAAAGCAGTCCTTGTCAATTATGTTATTACTGATAATCACCTTAGTTCACTATGTCTAATGAGTTTGTAACCCTGAATGAATCCACTGTCCCAGGTTTTAGATGTTACAGTTACCCACACAGGTCTGATTTTGGTGGTGGTGTAGATGCAATTTATGGTACATTTCTGATGAAAAGCTAAATTTTGTCTGTTCCATCTACAACACTGTTTAGCTGTCTTTCTGTCCCTCTTCAATTTTGTCTGTCCATGTGCAACTCTGAGGCTGGCTGGCTGTCCATCTGACTATGAAACAACAATTCTGGCTAGCTCTCTATCCAAGAGAAACTGAGTTGTGTTTTTTTTGTATGTTTTTTTGTTTGTTTGTTTTGCTTTTTTTGCATATTCAGTTTCTTGATAGATATATATATTTTCTTTTTTCTCATCCAGGTTTTCAGGAGCCCATGATCCCATCCCTCTATGAAGGTGGATTTGGCCCAGTCATCTGCAAATGTGTGTGGTTGTCTCCATCTGGAACTGTGGCTGGTGTGATTCAGTGTGATTCAGGTGGGTGATCATTCAGTTTCTATACATGTATTGACTGATATATTTTTTTAATCATACAGTTTCCCAGGATCCCATGACTGACTCCCTCTCTGAAGGTGGAAACGACTAACAAAGGTCATTCCATCTGCATCTCCATTTTCAACTATATATAGCTAAATACAGCTATACAGTGTGTGCAGAATTATTAGACCGGTTGTATTTAAGAGGATTCTTTTGAACAACAACTATGTTCTAAATCAACCCAAAAGACTCATAAATATCAAAGCTTAATATTTTTGGAAGTTGGAGTGTTTTTTTTTTGTTTTTAGATTTGGGAGATCTTGGGAGGATATCTGTTTGTGCAGGTAACTATTACTGTGCAGAATTATTAGGCAACTTAATAAAAAACAAATATATACCCATCTCACTTGTTTTTAACCAGGTAAACCAATATAACAACACACAATTTAGAAATAAACATTTCTGACATTCAAAAACAAAACCAAAAACAAATCAGTGACCAATATAGCCACCTTTCTTTACAATGACACTCAAAAGTCTTCCATCTATAGATTCTGTCAGTTGCTTGATCTGTTTACGATCAACATTGCGTGCAGCAGACACCACAGCCTCCCAGACACTGTTCAGAGAGGTGTACTGTTTTCTCTCCCTGTAGATCTCACATTTTGAGGGACCACAGGTTCTCTATGGGGTTCAGATCAGGATGACTGAAGCCGTGGATGACTCCTGAGGTGCGTGCACTACTGAGGACCCGCGACTCGGCCTTCAGAGTGGGTGACAAGGCGGCCCTGAGGAAAGCAAGAGCCAAATTGTCACGAGCCATCCGAGAGGCAAAGCACACACCCCCAGAGAATCCACAGCCACTTCAAGGACACGGGTGACATGCGGCGCATGTGGCAGGGCATCCAGGAAATCACAAACTACAGGACAATGCCACCGTCCTGTGACAGTGATGCCTTCCTCCCCGATGCCCTGAATGACTTTAATGCACGGTTTGAGGCACAGAACAATACGTCGGTGAGAAAGATCACGCCCAAGCCGGACGAGCAGGTGTTGTGCCTGACTGCAGTGGACGTGAGGAAAACTCTGCGCAGAGTCAACCCATGGAAAGCTGCAGGACCAGACAACATCCCCGGCAGAGTGCTCTGAGAGTGTGCAGACCAGTTGACAGATGTTCTCACGGACATCTTCAACGTGTCCTTGCGCAGCTCCACTGTCCCAACGTGCCTCAAGACCACCACCATCGTCCCCGTGCCGAAGAAGACTCTGCAACAGCTTCTTCCCCCAAGCCATCAGACTTCTCAACTCAACTTCTGAACTGATGTCTTTTCTGTTACATGCACATTCTCTCTCTCTCCCCAACCATTTACCCCAGATAAAAGGGGAAGCATTTTTGCACAAAGCATTTGCACTAATAACTTACTACCTCACTGGACTCTATTTATTACACATTGCACAAATTTGCACACTACTGGCAATTATTTATTATTCTCTGTCTGCACTTGTGTTTTGTATGCACTGTCTATGTTGCACCATGGTCCTGGAGGAACGTTGTTTCGTTTCACTGTGTACTCTGTATGTAGTTGAAATGACAATAAAACCCACTTGACTTGACTTGAGGTGAACAAGGGGGCCATGTCATCATTCTTCTTTTAGACCCTTACTGGCCAGCCATGCTGTGGAGTATTTGGATGCATGTGATGGAGCCATTGTCCTGCATGAAAATCATGTTTTTCTTGAACGACTTCTTTCTGTACCACTGCTTGAAGGTGTCTTCCAGAAACTGACAGTAGGTCTGGGAGTTGAGCTTCACTCCATCCTCAACCCGAAAAGGTCCCACAAGTTCATCTTTGATGATACCAGCCCATGGCCAGATGGATCCAGCCTCGGGCCCATGCATCTGGCCCATCAAGAGTCACTCGCATTTCATCAGTCCATAAAAACTTGAAAATAAATAAATAAATAAAAATCAGTCTTTCAGCCTTCCTTACCTTGGCCATGTCCCTGAGTTTTGCACATCTTGTGCTTTTTGATACTCCAGTAACGTTGCAGCACTGAAATATGGCAAAACTGGTGGCAAATGGCATCTTGGCAGCTTCACGCTTGATTTCTCAATTCATGGGCAGTTATTTTGCGCCTTTTTTTTTTTTTAACACATTTCTTGCAACCCTGTTGGCTATTTGCCATGAAACGCTTGATTGTTCGGTGATCACGCTTCAAATGTTTCGCAATTTCAAGACTGCTGCATCCCTCTGCAAGACATCTCTATTTTTGACTTTTCAAAGTCTGTCAAATCTCTCTTCTGACCCATTTTGCCAAAGGAAAGGAAGTTGTCTAATAATTAAGCACACCTTATATAGAGTGTTGATGTCATTAGACCACACCCCTTCTCAGACATGCACATCACCTGATTTACTTGATTGGTAGTTGGCTTTCAAGCCTATAGAGCTTGGAGTAGGACAACATGTATAAAAAGGATGATGTGATCAAAATACTCATTTGCTTAATAATTCTGCACACAGTGTATTCTGTCCATCTTCAACTGTGTGAGGCTGACTGTTTGTAAACAGCTTTGATACAGGTAAGTGATCATTCAGTTTCTATACTGTATTGACTTTTTTCTCTTTTTTGTCGTACAGTTTCCCAGGATCCCATTACAGACTCCCTCACTGAAGGTGGTCTAACCAAGGTCTTTACATCTGCATCTCCATTTAAAACTGCTGACTGGCTGGCTGGTATTCTGTCCATCTTCAACTGTGTGAGGCTGACTGTTCGCAAACAGCTGTGATACAGGTAAGTGATCATTCAGTACATGTACTGACTTTTTTTTCTTTTTTGTCGTACAGTTTCCCAGGATCCCATTTCCGACTCCCTCTCTGAAGGTGGACTATCAAGGGTCTAGGGTCTGACTGTTCGTAAACAGCTGTGATACTGGTAAGTGATCATTCAGTACATGTATTGACTTTTTTTTTTTTTCTAATTTGTTGTACAGTTTCCCAGGATTCTATTACCGATTCCCTCTCTGAAGGTGGACTAACAAGGGTCTTTACATCTGCATCTTCATTTACAACTGTGACTGGCTGGCTGGTATTCTGTCCATCTTCAACTGTGTGAGGCTGACTGTCCGTAAACAGCTGTTATACAGGTAAGTGATCATTCAGTTTCTATACACGTATTGACTTTTTTTTTTTTTTTCTTTTTTGTCGTACAGTTTCCCAGGATGCTGTGAAGGTGGAAACGACTAACAAGGATTTCTCCATCTGCATCTCCATTCTCTACTATGACTGGCTGGCAGGTATTCTGTCCATCTTGAACTGTGTGAGTCTGACTGTTCGTAATAGCTTTGATACAGGTAAGTGATCATTCAGTACATGTATTGACTTTTTTTTTCTTTTTTGTTGTACAGTTTCGCAGGATCCCATTACCGACTCCATCTATGAAGGTGGACTATCAAGGGTCTAGGGTCTGACTGTTCGTAAACAGCTGTGATACAGGTAAGTGATCATTCAGTTTCTATACACGTATTGACTTTTTTTTCTTTTTTTTCATACAGTTTCCCAGGATTCTATTACCGACTTCCTCTCTGAAGGTGGACTATCAAGGGTCTAGGGTCTGACTGTTTGTGAACAGCTTTGATACAGGTAAGTGATTATTCAGGTTCTATACATGTATTGACTTTTTTTTCTTTTTTGTCTTACAGTTTCCCAGGATCTCGTGACAGACTCCCTCTCTGAAGGTGGAAACGACTAACAAGGATTTTTCCATCTGCATCTCCATTCCCTACTATGACTGGCTGGCTGGTATTCTGTCCATCTTCAACTGTGTGAGGCTGACTGTTTGTAAACAGCTGTTATACAGGTAAGTGATCATTCAGTTTCTATACACGTATTGACTTTTTTTTCTTTTTTTGTCGTACAATTTCCCAGGATCCCATGACCGACTCCCTCTATGAAGGTGGACAATCAAGGGTCTAGGGTCTTACTGTTGGTAAACAGCTGTGATACTGGTAAGTGATCATTCAGTACATATACTGACTTTTTAGTGATCATTCAGTTTCTATACACGTATTGACTTTTTTTCATTTTTGTCGTACAGTTTCCCAGGATTCTATTACCGACTCCCTCTCTGAAGGTGCACTATCAAGGGTCTAGGGCCTGACTGTTCGTGAACAGCTGTGATACAGGTAAGTGATCATTCAGTTTCTCTACACGTATTGACTTTTTTTTTTTTTTTCTTTTTTGTCGTACAGTTTCCCAGGATGCTGTGAAGGTGGAAACGACTAACAAGGATTTCTCCATCTGCATCTCCATTCTCTACTATGACTGGCTGGCAGGTATTCTGTCCATCTTGAACTGTGTGAGTCTGACTGTTCGTAATAGCTTTGATACAGGTAAGTGATCATTCAGTACATGTATTGACTTTTTTTTTCTTTTTTGTTGTACAGTTTCGCAGGATCCCATTACCGACTCCCTCTATGAAGGTGGACAATCAAGGGTCTAGGGTCTGACTGTTGGTAAACAGCTGTGATACTGGTAAGTGATTATTCAGTACATATACTGACTTTTTTTTTCTTTTTTGTCGTACAGTTTCCCAGGATTCCATTACTGACTCCCTCTCTGAAGGTGGACTATCAAGGGTCTAGGGTCTGACTGTTGGTAAACAGCTGTGATACTGGTAAGTGATTATTCAGTACATGTATTGACTTCTTTTTTCTTTTTTGTTGTACAGTTTCGCAGGATCCCATTACCGACTCCCTTTATGAAGGTGGACAATCAAGGGTCTAAGGTCTGACTGTTCGTAAACAGCTGTGATACAGGTAAGTGGTCATTCAGTTTCTATACACGTATTGACTTTTTTTTTCTTTTTTTTCATACAGTTTCCCAGGATTCTATTACCGACTTCCTCTCTGAAGGTGGACTATCAAGGGTCTAGGGTCTGACTGTTTGTGAACAGCTTTGATACAGGTAAGTGATTATTCAGGTTCTATACATGTATTGACTTTTTTTTCTTTTTTGTCGTACAGTTTCCCAGGATCTCGTGACCGACTCCCTCTCTGAAGGTGGAAACGACTAACAAGGATTTTTCCATCTGCATCTCCATTCTCTACTATGACTGACTGGCAGGTATTCTGTCCATCTTGAACTGTGTGAGGCTGACTGTCCGTAAACAGCTGTTATACAGGTAAGTGATCATTCAGTTTCTATACACGTATTGACTTTTCTTTCTTTTTTTGTCGTACAATTTCCCAGGATCCCGTGACCGACTCCCTCTATGAAGGTGGACAATCAAGGGTCTAGGGTCTTACTGTTGGTAAACAGCTGTGATACTGGTAAGTGATCATTCAGTACATATACTGACTTTTTAGTGATCATTCAGTTTCTATACACGTATTGACTTTTTTTCATTTTTGTCGTACAGTTTCCCAGGATTCTATTACCGACTCCCTCTCTGAAGGTGCACTATCAAGGGCCTAGGGCCTGACTGTTCGTGAACAGCTGTGATACAGGTAAGTGATCATTCAGTTTCTATACACGTATTGACTTTTTTATTTTCTTTTTTGTCGTACAGTTTCCCAGGATCCCGTGAAGGTGGAAACGACTTACAAGGATTTCTCCATCTGCATCTCCGTTCTCTACTATGACTGGCTGGCAGGTATTCTGTCCATCTTGAACTGTGTGAGTCTGACTGTTCGTAATAGCTTTGATACAGGTAAGTGATCATTCAGTTTCTATACATGTATTATCTTTTTTTTCTTTTTTGTCGTACTGTTTCCTAGGATCCCGTGACCGACTCCCTCTCTGAAGGTGGAAATGACTAACAAGAGTCTATCCATTTGCTTCTAACTTCACAACTCTATATAGGTAAATACAGCTATATTCTGTCCATCTTCAGCTGTGTGAGGCTGACTGTCCGTAAACAGCTGTTATACAGGTAAGTGATCATTCAGTTTCTATACATGTATTGACTTTTCTTTCTTTTTTTGTCGTACAATTTCCCAGGATCCCGTGACCGACTCCCTCTATGAAGGTGGACAATCAAGGGTCTAGGGTCTTACTGTTGGTAAACAGCTGTGATACTGGTAAGTGATCATTCAGTACATATACTGACTTTTTAGTGCTCATTCAGTTTCTATACACGTATTGACTTTTTTTTCATTTTTGTCGTACAGTTTCCCAGGATTCTAATACCGACTCCCTCTCTGAAGGTGGACTATCAAGGGTCTAGGGTCTGAGTGTTCGTAAACAGCTGTGATACAGGTAAGTGATCATTCAGTACATGTATTGACTTTTTTTTTTCTTTTTTGTCGTAGAGTTTCGCAGGATCCCATTACCGACTCCCTCTATGAAGGTGGACAATCAAGGGTCTAGGGTCTGACTGTTGGTAAACAGCTGTGATACTGGTAAGTGATTATTCAGTACATATACTAACTTTTTTTTTTCTTTTTTGTTGTACAGTTTCGCAGGATCCTGTTACCGACTCCCTCTATGAAGATGGACAATCAAGGTTCTAGGGTCTGACTGTTGGTAAACAGCTGTGATACTGGTAAGTGATTATTTAGTACATATACTAACTTTTTTTTCTTTTTTGTTGT
Organism: Salminus brasiliensis; assembly: GCF_030463535.1. NCBI lineage: Eukaryota > Metazoa > Chordata > Actinopteri > Characiformes > Bryconidae > Salminus > Salminus brasiliensis. The sequence continues at coordinate 16,045,059 of NC_132892.1, forward strand.
ACAGTTTTGCAGGATCCTGTTACCGACTCCCTCTTTGAAGGTGGACTATCAAGGGTCTAGGGTCTGACTGTTCGTAAACAGCTGTGATACAGGTAAGTGATCATTCAGTTTCTATACACGTATTGACTTTTTTTTCTTTTTTTTCATACAGTTTCCCAGGATTCTATTACCGACTTTCTCTCTGAAGTTGGACTATCAAGGGTCTAGGGTCTGACTGTTTGTGAACAGCTTTGATACAGGTAAGTGATTATTCAGGTTCTATACATGTATTGACTTTTTTTTCTTTTTTGTCGTACAGTTTCCCAGGATCTCGTGACCGACTCCCTCTCTGAAGGTGGAAACGACTAACAAGGATTTCTCCATCTGCATCTCCATTCTCTACTATGACTGGCTGGCAGGTATTCTGTCCATCTTGAACTGTGTGAGGCTGACTGTCTGTAAACAGCTGTTATACAGGTAAGTGATCATTCAGTTTCTATACATGTATTGACTTTTTTTCATTTTTGTCGTACAGTTTCCCAGGATTCTATTACCGACTCCCTCTCTGAAGGTGCACTATCAAGGGTCTAGGGTCTAACTGTTCGTAAACAGCTGTGATACAGGTAAGTGATCATTTAGTTTCTATACACGTTTTGACTTTTTTTCTTTTTTGTCGTACAGTTTTCCAGGATTCCATTACCGACTCCCTCTCTGAAGGTGGACTATCAAGGGTCTGGGGTCTGAGTGTTCGTGAACAGCTGTGATAGAGGTAAGTGATCATTCAGTACATGTATTGACTTTTTTTTTCTTTTTTGTTGTACAGTTTCGCAGGATCCTGTGACCGACTCCCTCTCTGAAGATGGACAATCAAGGGTCTAGGGTCTGACTGTTGGTAAACAGGTGTGATACTGGTAAGTGATCATTCAGTACATATACTGACTTTTTAGTGCTCATTCAGTTTCTATACACGTATTGACTTTTTTTTCATTTTTGTCGTACAGTTTCCCAGGATTCTAATACCGACTCCCTCTCTGAAGGTGGACTATCAAGGGTCTAGGGTCTGAGTGTTCGTAAACAGCTGTGATACAGGTAAGTGATCATTCAGTACATGTATTGACTTTTTTTTTTCTTTTTTGTCGTAGAGTTTCGCAGGATCCCATTACCGACTCCCTCTATGAAGGTGGACAATCAAGGGTCTAGGGTCTGACTGTTGGTAAACAGCTGTGATACTGGTAAGTGATTATTCAGTACATATACTAACTTTTTTTTCTTTTTTGTTGTACAGTTTTGCAGGATCCTGTTACCGACTCCCTCTCTGAAGGTGGAAACGACTAACAAGGATTTCTCCATCTGCATCTCCATTCTCTACTATGACTGGCTGGCAGGTATTCTGTCCATCTTGAACTGTGTGAGGCTGACTGTCTGTAAACAGCTGTTATACAGGTAAGTGATCATTCAGTTTCTATACACGTATTGACTTTTTTTTTTTCTTTTTTTGTCGTACAATTTCCCAGGATCCCGTGACCGACTCCCTCTATGAAGGTGGACAATCAAGGGTCTAGGGTCTTACTGTTGGTAAACAGCTGTGATACTGGTAAGTGATCATTCAGTACATATACTGACTTTTTAGTGATCATTCAGTTTCTATACACGTATTGACTTTTTTTTCATTTTTGTCGTACAGTTTCCCAGGATTCTATTACCGACTCCCTCTCTGAAGGTGCACTATCAAGGGTCTAGGGTCTGACTGTTCGTGAACAGCTGTGATACAGGTAAGTGATCATGTACATGTATATACATCTATGAAGGTGGACAATCAAGGGTCTAGGGTCTAACTGTTCGTAAACAGCTGTGATACAGGTAAGTGATCATTCAGTTTCTATACACGTATTGACTTTTTTATTTTCTTTTTTGTCGTACAGTTTCCCAGGATCCCGTGAAGGTGGAAACGACTTACAAGGATTTCTCCATCTGCATCTCCATTCTCTACTATGACTGGCTGGCAGGTATTCTGTCCATCTTGAACTGTGTGAGTCTGACTGTTCGTAATAGCTTTGATACAGGTAAGTGATCATTCAGTTTCTATACATGTATTGAGTTTTTTTTCTTTTTTGTCGTACAGTTTCCTAGGATCCCGTGACCGACTCCCTCTCTGAAGGTGGAAATGACTAACAAGAGTCTATCCATTTGCTTCTCACTTCACAACTCTATATAGGTAAATACAGCTATATTCTGTCCATCTTCAGCTGTGTGAGGCTGAATGTTCGTAAACAGTTGTTATACAGGTAAGTGATTGTTCAGTTTCTATATGTTGCCCGGGAAAGTACACGCGGAACGACAACTTAAATTTTTGTGTCCATTTATTACAATACTAAATTTCAAATACACATCCGAGTAAACTTATGCATGTACATCACACAAAAAAGGAAAATAAAACACAGATATATACAAATAATACGGTAGTGGTCTGTGTGTAAAAGATCTGTACACACACACCTAAATCCCAGAACTCATCTCCTCCTCTCACATTAGCTGTTTAATGGCTGATAAAACTCATCATACACACTGCCTAACCCAGCTATCTCTCTCTGCTAGCAAGCACATAGCACACTACAGCGAATATTCTTCTTCTGTGCTGAAAGCATTCACTCTTACTGGGCTCTGGGCAACTATCGCCCCCAGGTGACCAACAAAGGGATATACCCCTATTGTAGCTCTATTAAAGCAAACCAAATCTAATAGGGTGTATTTATTCACCTGGCTACATTTCTCCCCTGCGAAGGAGTAAGCGCCCTCGTTTACTCATTTCCTCCAAATGCACTCTTAACCTCTTTGATAGCTTCCTGGAATAGAACTCTACTTAAACTAGCCAGAATCTGTGTAACTGCTGCGGAGGTATCTACCACTGACTTAGGCTCATGGTGGAGGTTTGAATGTTGTCCTGCATTCACTCTTTTACTTCTGTGAGGTGCAGCTACAGGAACATCCAAAACAGGTTTTGGGGTCTCAGCCTCCGGCATCACAATCTCCATCTCATCATCAGAGATCCCTACTGTTTCTGAACTCCCCTTACTTAAATCAGGCTCAGAACTCTGCACTCTTGTTCCAGGATCATCTACCAATTGTTGTTCTTCTGGATACGCTTTTCCAATGGCTTGACTTGGCCTCAACTCCTGAGGCATGCTTTCCATGAAGACAACACCATTTTCCGAATCCTCTGAATCTGATTCGGATTCCAGGGATTGGTGAAACTGAGCCTGTGGAGTCTTAAATCGAGGTAGTGGAACGGGAGGATTTGTACATTGTCTAATGTCAACTCTGTTCACTCTCCTTGTTGGGCCTCCTTCCACCGGCTCCACTGTGTAAGTAGTTCCCACTCTATCCACCACTCTGTAGACAGTAGACTTCCAAGTGTGCTGTATTTTGTTACGTCCCAATGGCCTGTTCCTAAGGAATACCAACACACCTGTTTCAATTTCAGGACAATAGACTTTGTTTTTCTGCAAGGCAATTCGCTCAGCGGCCTTCATCTCTGAGTACTGTTTTGCTCTAGCATGGGCTTCACTCAAGCGCCTCTGGTGTACAGCTAACCAGTCGGTTTTCTTGTCACTAGGTTGTTCCCGTCCTAGAAGAGCATCCACGGGCAAGTGAGGCTCAACACCAAACAAAAGGAAATATGGAGAATAACCTGTGGTTGAATGGGGCGTCACATTATAGGCATACACCAGTTCAGGCAAAGACTCAGGCCATCTACGCTTCTTTTCAGGTGACAGGGAGCGCAACAGGTCATGTAATGTCCTGTTAAAACGCTCACACTGGGCGTTGCCAGTAGGATGGTGTGGGGTGGTTCGGCTTTTCTTCACACCGTACAGTTTACACACCTCAGATATAACTTCACTTTCAAAGTTACGGCCCTGATCCGAGTGTAGCCTTTCAGGAACACCATACTTCAGGAACCATTCCTTCAAAAGTACTTTTGCCGTGGTATCTGCCTTTTGATCCCGCGTCGCAAACGCCTGCGTGAATTTTGTGAACACATCCGTGACCACTAACACATTCTCTCGACCATCTGTAGAAGGCTCCAATACTGTAAAATCTACAGCAATAACTTCCAGTGGCCTAGAAGCACAGAAAGACTTCATGAGTGGGCGAACTTTAGGCTGTGGCATCTTTGTCAACACACAACGCTGACATCCTTTAATCCATCTTGCCACATCTTCATGCATGCCTATCCAAAAGCATCTGCTTCGCAACAACTGTAGGGTACGTTCAATGCCCTGATGCCCCATAGAGTCGTGAACATACTCCAACACCTTCTCTCTCAGGCTACTGGGCAAAAGCAGCTGAAAACATTCCCCAAGTCGCTCATCATCAATGACCCGATACAGTAACCCTTTCAGTTCCCGGATACTGTCCCAGTGTTTTAACAGTGAAAGGACGGGTTTTGGAAGCTCTTTACGTTCTCTCCCATTAGGTTTTTCATTCCGTTCCCACCACGCACGAAAAGCACTCAGCACAGGGTCCTGTTGCTGGAATACATGAATGTCCTCCTTAGAATAACCAGGGAAAGTTGGGGTGTTGCCCTGATCTTGACCAACAACACGTCCATCAGCTTCAAGTGCCCTCATCTGGCGAACTTTACAACTTTGAATACCCTGCTGTTATCAGTGCTGGGTCAAGAGCCGTACCTTGATTAATCAGACTGCATACTGCCACACAACCATCAAATTCGGCATCATCTGAGACAGGCTCTGGCTCCCCTGCGAAAGACTGCCTAGAGAGTGCATCAGCAGCCGTGTTGCTCCGGCCTGGCCGATACTGCACATCAAAATCAAAAGCTGATAGCTGAGCAATCCATCTCTGCTCGATTGCCCCAAACTTTCCTGTTTTCAGGTGGCACAATGGGTTATTGTCCGTGAGTACAGTGAATTTGGAACCCAATAAGTAACCACGAAACTTTTCTGTTACCGCCCATTTGAGTGCAAGCAATTCCAGTTTGGTGCTACTATAATTACTGTCGTTCTTCTCCGCATTTCTCAATCGTCGGCTTGCATAGGCAATTACCCTTCTCTCCTCACCTTGTTGCTGGTACAGCACAGCTCCAAGCCCATGACTGCTAGCATCAGTCTCTACTATGAATGGCTGTGTAAAATCAGCAAACCCTAGGATAGGTGCACTCACCAGCTTTTCTTTAAGCAAATCAAAGGCGGCTTGACACTCTTCGGTCCACAACTGTTTTAGCAGTTGATTGGTTTTACTAGGACTTCCAACATTGAGGCATAAATGTACTACCTCATGTAGAGGACCAGCTATTTTCGAAAAACCTTGGATAAAACGCCTGTAATAGCTACAGAACCCAAGGAATGATCGCAGATCCTTCAAGGTAGATGGAATTGGCCATTGCTCTACTGCTGCCACTTTTTCTGGGTCTGTGCCTATACCTTGGGCGGATATCTGGTGCCCCAGAAACTTCACCTTTGATTGGAGGAAGTGACATTTCTCCAACTTGATTTTAAGGCCTGTCTCTTTCAGACGCTTAAAAACAGCTTCAAGCCTGTTGAGGTGCTCATCAAATGTTTTTGAATACACCAAAATGTCATCCAAGTACACAAGCATAATCTGGAAGACCAAATCATTCATTGTGGCCTGCATCAGCCTTTGAAACGTTGCAGGTCCATTGCAAACCCCGAACGGCATACGAATAAATTCATATAATCCAAATGGCGTTGAAAAAGCAGTCTTGTGTCTGTCGCCTTCCTCCACTGCTACCTGATGATAGCCACTTGCTAGGTCCAGAGTTGAAAAGTACTGCGCTCCCCGCAGGGCATCAAAACTTTCATCGATGCGTGGCAGAGGGAAAGCATCTCTTTTGGTCTTATGATTTAACTTCCGGTAGTCTGCACACAGCCTTATACTACCATCTGTTTTCCGTACCAGCACTATAGGGGATGCATAGGCACTGCTGCTCTCTTGTATGACACCTTTCCTTAGCAGTTTAGAAATGTGCTCTTGCACTTCACGGTACTGGTTGGGCGGAATCCGGCGGTATGGCTGTGTAACTGGCTCATCGTCAACTAGATGTATTTCATGCTTAACCTTCTCAGTGTAGCCAAGGTCCTCATCTTCTACTGCAAAAACATCAGAGTACTTAGCCAGTAATGCTTGCAACTGGGACTGTTGGCTAGCATTGCCACCAATGTCAAGCTTGTCCAGAATTGACTGCATTTCACCATCATTAGGCCCATCACCCACATCAAGCATGATCTGTTCAATATCAGCTGAAATCCTTTGAAACTTCACTGCACACTGTGGTTCATTACCCATGTATTCTACTCGTGACAAAATACCCAATCTTATCCGAGGGGGAAGCCAAACATCCTCCGAAGAAAGATTTAATATCTGTACTGGAAATGTGCAGCCACTAGAACCAACTAGTGTGGGAATGACTATCAGGCCTCCTGGTAGTTGCAGGTTAAGGGGTTCGAGCAGCATTGGTTGATTGTTACTTGCACTTTTTGATGCTCTCTTTGCTATGATGGTCACCAGAGATTCTGCTGGAATGTGCTCAGTATCTTTCCCGGCTACACGAGCTACCTCTTTCCTACTGAACTCGCACTTCTGCATTTTCTGAAAAACATTCCTCCAGTTTGAATCCAATTTTCCCCCTAGGGTGGTATCAAACTCTGCATACACAAGTTGTCTGCAATGGCTGATAATGTTCATCCCAATGATACATTGAACTGACTGTTCAGCATTCTGAGGATCTTTGACTACCAAAAACCCACAATCGGGCATCCTTAGACCCATGGCCCTAACCTCCAACTCAAGATATCCAAGGTATGGTATCTCTAAACCGTTAGCTGCCGTCAACTTAAGCCAGCCAGTAGTGAGCAACATATCATTATCTTCCCCAGACAGATGATTCCTAAAGAACTGTTTAGTAATAGTACTCACTTGGCTATCTGTATCCAATAAGCATGGAGTTTTCACCCCACCAACCTCAAGCTCAACCACTGGACAGGTTCCAATGGCATGCTGTATTAAACAATCATGAAGAGGGTGTACATTATCTGAGTCTTTAGGGCCCCCCCAGATTGCCCGACTCACAACAACTGGGGGCTCTCGTTTCCCTGAGAGCTAGTAGAGGGGGGTGCCATCCTTCTGGAACCTGGTCTTTGTGGACAGTATTTGGAAATATGGCCAGGAGTCTCACACTTGAAACAGATTGGTTTTCCATCTTCTGTGTACCTTGGTTTCACCCTAGGCCTGCTGGCAGTACTACTTGCACTACCCCTGTGTACTGTAAGATCCTTCACTGCTTGGGTCAATTCACTTATGGCATTGCTTTGTTGTACTACCACTTTAACCACGTCTTCTAGGGTAACTGATGGGGGTTCATGCACCTGAAGAGCTGAACACTGTACCAGACCACTACCACTACCTTTTGGTCTAACTGCCTTGGCCTTTGCAGAAGATTCTTCTAGAAACCACAACTGAGCCTCCTCTCTCACATCTATCATAGATGAATCAGGGTGATTTCTAACATATTTTCGGAGCTCCCTCCTAAGAGAAGAATCCCTGACCCCTTCTATGAATTGGTCCCTCAGCACTAATCTCTCATTAATCATGAAATCAGGAGAACATTTCACTAACAAGCTAAGAGCTTGGGCCAAAGCATGTGAAAACTCTCTTATATCTTCCCCATCCTGCTGTCTACGGCTGTAGAAGCTATGCAACAACTGAGGTGTACTGCGTTTGTCACGAAAGGCATCTCTGAGGTAGGTGAACAAATCACTAGCATTGCTAATGTCAGAATCACCGCGCATGCGTGCCTCCTCTAGAGCCGGGCCTCTTAACAGTGACATTACAAAATCATATTGGTCATGATCAGACAAATTTCTAGCACGTAGTACAAGTTCAACTTCTTCAATGAAGTCATCAATATGCCTGCCATCTTTATCAAACTCACCACTGAAAGGAACAATGTGTCTTTCCCTTGGAACATAAACATAGGATCTGTTACTGAGGGTAGCTATAGTTGCCATAGCTTCCTCATGCTTAGCATGCAACTCTCTGATCTGTTCATGCAAGTCTGGTTCTGGCTCTTGCACATGTGGTCCTGGTTGTTCGTCACTTGACTGAGACATAGTAACGCTACAGTCTTTTCAGTCCCTACCACAACCCTGGCAAAGGATGAGGTTTCTCTTCCACCAACAGCAGCTGACACCACGACTTCACTGGAACAATGTCTTTGTTGCAGTCTCTCCGCGTCGCCCTCTGGAGCGCTGATGTTGACCGGAAGTGCCGCCACCACAACTGCTGAGCATCCGATTGTCCTCCAGGCCTCACGGTTCCTCCACCCTGTTCTTCACCACTACCGTATTATGTTCAGACTTGTATGATGCATACACATAAAAACCCTAACATTTCCTTAGTAATTAAACGGACCCCACTCCTGGTACCAAAAATTGTTGCCCGGGAAAGTACACGCGGAACGACAACTTAAATTTTTGTGTCCATTTATTACAATACTAAATTTCAAATACACATCCGAGTAAACTTATGCATGTACATCACACAAAAAAGGAAAATAAAACACAGATATATACAAATAATACGGTAGTGGTCTGTGTGTAAAAGATCTGTACACACACACCTAAATCCCAGAACTCATCTCCTCCTCTCACATTAGCTGTTTAATGGCTGATAAAACTCATCATACACACTGCCTAACCCAGCTATCTCTCTCTGCTAGCAAGCACATAGCACACTACAGCGAATATTCTTCTTCTGTGCTGAAAGCATTCACTCTTACTGGGCTCTGGGCAACTATCGCCCCCAGGTGACCAACAAAGGGATATACCCCTATTGTAGCTCTATTAAAGCAAACCAAATCTAATAGGGTGTATTTATTCACCTGGCTACATATACATGTATTGACTTTTTTTTTTTCTTTTTGTCGTACAGTTTCCCAGGATTCCATTATCAACTCCCTCTATGAAGGTGGACAGTCAAGGGTCTAGGGTCTAACTGTTCGTAAACAGCTGTGATACAGGTAAGTGATTATTCAGTACATATACTGACTTTTTTTATTTTTTGTCGTACAGTTTCCCAGGATTCCATTACCGAATCCCTCTCTGACGGTGGACTATCGAGGGTTTAGGGTCTGACTGTTGGTAAACAGCTGTGATACTGGTAAGTGATCATTCAGTACATGTATTGACTTTTTTTTTTTTTTCTTTTTTGTCGTACAGTTTCCTAGGATCCCGTGACCGACTCCCTCTCTGAAGGTGGAAACGACTAACAAGAGTCTATCCATTTTATTCTCACTTCACAACTCTATATAGGTAAATACAGCTATATTCTGTCCATCTTCAGCTGTGTGAGGCTGAATGTTCGTAAACAGCTATTATACAGGTAAGTGATTGTTCAGTTTGTATACATGTATTGACTTTTTTTTTTTTTTGTCGTACACTTTCCCAGGATTCCATTATCAACTCCCTCTATGAAGGTGGACAATCAAGGGTCTAGGGTCTGACTGTTCGTAAACAGCTGTGATTCAGGTAAGTGATCATTCAGTTTCTATACACGTATTGACTTTTTTTCTTTTTTGTCGTACAGTTTCGAGGGATCCCATTACCGACTCCCTCTATGAAGGTGGACAATCAAGGGTCTAGGGTCTGACTGTTGGTAAACAGCTGTGATACTGGTAAGTGATCATTCAGTACATATACTGTCTTTTTTTTCTTTTTTGTCGTACAGTTTCGCTGGATCCTGTTACCGACTCCCTCTCTGAAGGTGGACTAACCAAGGTCTCTACATCTGCATCTCCATTTACAATTGTGACTGGCTGGCTGGTATTCTGTCCATCTTCAATTGTGTGAGGCTGACTGTTCGTAAATAGCTGTGACACAGGTAAGTGATCATTCACTTTCTATACACGTATTGACTTTTTTTTTTCTTTTCTCTCGTGCAGTTTCGCAAGATCCCATTACCGACTCCCTCTCTGAAGGTCGACTATCAAGGGTCTAGGGTCTGACTGTTCGTAAACAGCTGTGATACAGGTAAGTGATCATTCAGTTTCTATACATGTATTGACTTTTTTTTCTTTTTTGTCGTACTGTTTCCTAGGATCCCATGACCGACTCCCTCTCTGAAGGTGGAAATGACTAACAAGAGTCTATCCATTTGCTTCTCACTTCACAACTCTATATAGGTAAATACAGCTATATTCTGTCCTTCTTCAGCTGTGTGAGGCTGAATGTTCGTAAACAGCTGTTATACAGGTAAGTGATTGTTCAGTTTCTATACATGTATTGACTTTTTTTTTTTTTTTTGTACAGTTTCGCAGGATCCTGTGACCGACTCCCTCTCTGAAGGTGGACAATCAAGGGTCTAGGGTCTGACTGTTGGTAAACAGCTGTGATACTGGTAAGTGATCATTCAGTACATATACTGACTTTTTAGTGATCATTCAGTTTCTATACACGTATTGACTTTTTTTTCATTTTTGTCGTACAGTTTTCCAGGATTCTATCACCGACTCCCTCTCTGAAGGTGCACTATCAAGGGTCTAGGGTCTGACTGTTCGTGAACAGCTGTGATACAGGTAAGTGATCATGTACATGTATATACATCTATGAAGGTGGACAATCAAGGGTCTAGGGTCTAACTGTTCGTAAACAGCTGTGATACAGGTAAGTGATCATTCAGTTTCTATACACGTATTGACTTTTTTTCTTTTTTGTCGTACAGTTTCCCAGGATTCCAATACCGACTCCCTCTCTGAAGGTGGACTATCAAGGGTCTAGGGTCTGAGTGTTCGTAAACAGCTGTGATACAGGTAAGTGATCATTCAGTACATGTATTGACTTTTTTTTTCTTTTTTGTCGTACAGTTTCGCAGGATCCCATTACCGACTCCCTCTATGAAGGTGGACAATCAAGGGTCTAGGGTCTGACTGTTGGTAAACAGCTGTGATACAGGTAAGTGATTATTCACCTTCTATACATGTATTGACTTTTTTTTCTTTTTTGTCGTATAGTTTCCCAGGATCCCGTGACCGACTCCCTCTCTGAAGGTGGAAACGACTAACAAGGATTTTTCCATCTGCATCTCCATTCCCTACTATGACTGGCTGGCTGGTATTCTGTCCATCTTCAACTGTGTGAGGCTGACTGTTTGTAAACAGCTGTGATACAGGTAAGTGATCATTCAGTACATGTATTGACTTTTTTTTTTCTTTTTTTGTCGTAGATTTTCGCAGGATCCCATTACCGACTCCCTCTATGAAGGTGGACAATCAAGGGTCTAGGGTCTGACTGTTGGTAAACAGCTGTGATACTGGTAAGTGATTATTCAGTACATATACTGACTTTTTTTTCTTTTTTCTTGTACAGTTTCGCAGGATCTTGTTACCGACTCCCTCTCTGAAGGTGGATTATCAAGGGTCTAGGGTCTGAGTGTTCGTGAACAGCTGTGATACAGGTAAGTGATCATTCAGTACATGTATTGACTTTTTTTTTTCTTTTTTGTCGTAGAGTTTCGCAGGATCCCATTACTGACTCCCTCTATGAAGGTGGACAATCAAGGGTCTAGGGTCTTACTGTTGGTAAACAGCTGTGATACTGGTAAGTGATCATTCAGTACATATACTGACTTTTTAGTGATCATTCAGTTTCTATACACGTATTGACTTTTTTTCATTTTTGTCGTACAGTTTCCCAGGATTCTATTACCGACTCCCTCTCTGAAGGTGCACTATCAAGGGTCTAGGGCCTGACTGTTCGTGAACAGCTGTGATACAGGTAAGTGATTATTCAGTACATATACTAACTTTTTTTTTCTTTTTTGTTGTACAGTTTCGCAGGATCCTATTAACGACTCCCTCTATGAAGGTGGACAATCAAGGGTCTAGGGTCTGACTGTTCGTAAACAGCTGTGATACAGGTAAGTGATCATTCAGTTTTTATACACGTATTGACTTTTTTTTCTTTTTTTTCATACAGTTTCCCAGGATTCTATTACCGACTTCCTCTCTGAAGGTGGACTATCAATGGTCTAGGGTCTGACTGTTTGTGAACAGCTTTGATGCAGGTAAGTGATTATTCAGGTTCTATACATGTATTGACTTTTTTTTCTTTTTTGTCGTACAGTTTCCCAGGATCTCGTGACCGACTCCCTCTCTGAAGGTGGAAACGACTAACAAGGATTTTTCCATCTGCATCTCCATTCCCTACTATGACTGGCTGGCTGGTATTCTGTCCATCTTCAACTGTGTGAGGCTGACTGTTTGTAAACAGCTGTTATACAGGTAAGTGATCATTCAGTTTCTATACACGTATTGACTTTTTTTTCTTTTTTTGTCGTACAATTTCCCAGGATCCCGTGACCGACTCCCTCTATGAAGGTGGACAATCAAGGGTCTAGGGTCTTACTGTTGGCAAACAGCTGTGATACTGGTAAGTGATCATTCAGTACATATACTGACTTTTTAGTGATCATTCAGTTTCTATACACGTATTGACTTTTTTTCATTTTTGTCGTACAGTTTCCCAGGATTCTATTACCGACTCCCTCTCTGAAGGTGCACTATCAAGGGTCTAGGGCCTGACTGTTCGTGAACAGCTGTGATACAGGTAAGTGATCATTCAGTTTCTATACACGTATTAACTTTTTTATTTTCTTTTTTGTCGTACAGTTTCCCAGGATCCCGTGAAGGTGGAAACGACTTACAAGGATTTCTCCATCTGCATCTCCATTCTCTACTATGACTGGCTGGCAGGTATTCTGTCCATCTTGAACTGTGTGAGTCTGACTGTTCGTAATAGCTTTGATACAGGTAAGTGATCATTCAGTTTCTATACATGTATTGACTTTTTTTTCTTTTTTGTCGTACTGTTTCCTAGGATCCCGTGACCGACTCCCTCTCTGAAGGTGGAAATGACTTACAAGTGTCTATCCATTTGCTTCTAACTTCACAACTCTATATAGGTAAATACAGCTATATTCTGTCCATCTTCAGCTGTGTGAGGCTGAATGTTCGTAAACAGCTGTTATACAGGTAAGTGATTGTTCAGTTTCTATACATGTATTGACTTTTTTTTTTCTTTTTGTCGTACAGTTTCCCAGGATTCCATTATCAACTCCCTCTATGAAGGTGGACAATCAAGTGTCTAGGGTCTGAGTGTTCGTGAACAGCTGTGATACAGGTAAGTGATCATTCAGTACACGTATTGACTTTTTTTTCATTTTTGTCGTACAGTTTCGCAGGATCCCATTACCGACTCCCTCTATGAAGGTGGACAATCAAGGGTCTAGGGTCTGACTGTTGGTAAACAGCTGTGATACTGGTAAGTGATTATTCAGTACATATACTAACTTTTTTTTTCTTTTTTGTTGTACAGTTTCGCAGGATCCTGTTACCGACTCCCTCTATGAAGGTGGACAATCAAGGGTCTAGGGTCTTACTGTTGGTAAACAGCTGTGATACTGGTAAGTGATTATTCAGTACATATACTAACTTTTTTTTCTTTTTTGTTGTACAGTTTTGCAGGATCCTGTTACCGACTCCCTCTTTGAAGGTGGACTATCAAGGGTCTAGGGTCTGACTGTTTGTGAACAGCTGTGATACAGGTAAGTGATCATGTACATGTATATACATCTATGAAGGTGGACAATCAAGGGTCTAGGGTCTGACTGTTGGTAAACAGCTGTGATACTGGTAAGTGATCATTCAGTACATATACTGACTTTTTAGTGATCATTCAGTTTCTATACACGTATTGACTTTTTTTTCATTTTTGTCGTACAGTTTCCCAGGATTCTATCACCGACTCCCTCTCTGAAGGTGCACTATCAAGGGTCTAGGGTCTGACTGTTCGTGAACAGCTGTGATACAGGTAAGTGATCATGTACATGTATATACATTTATGAAGGTGGACAATCAAGGGTCTAGGGTCTAACTGTTCGTAAACAGCTGTGATACAGGTAAGTGATCATTCAGTTTCTATACACGTATTGACTTTTTTTATTTTTTGTCGTACAGTTTCCCAGGATTCCAATACCGACTCCCTCTCTGAAGGTGGACTATCTAGGGTCTAGGGTCTAGGGTCTGAGTGTTCGTAAACAGCTGTGATACAGGTAAGTGATCATTCAGTACATGTATTGACTTTTTTTTTCTTTTTTGTTGTACAGTTTCGCAGGATCCCATTACCGACTCCCTCTATGAAGGTGGACAATCAAGGGTCTAGGGTCTGACTGTTGGTAAACAGCTGTGATACTGGTAAGTGATTATTCAGTACATATACTGACTTTTTTTTTTCTTTTTTGTGGTACAGTTTCGCAGGATCCTTTTACCGACTCCCTCTCTGAAGGTGGACTATCAAGGGTCTAGGGTCTGACTGTTTGTGAACAGCTTTGTTACAGGTAAGTGATTATTCAGCTTCTATACATGTATTGACTTTTTTTTCTTTTTTGTCGTACAGTTTCCCAGGATCCCGTGACCGACTCCCTCTCTGAAGGTGGAAACGACTAACAAGGATTTTTCCATCTGCATCTCCATTCCCTACTATGACTGGCTGGCTGGTATTCTGTCCATCTTCAACTGTGTGAGGCTGACTGTTTGTAAACAGCTGTTATACAGGTAAGTGATCATTCAGTTTCTATACACGTATTGACTTTTTTTTTTTTTTTTTCTTTTTTGTCGTACAGTTTCCCTGGATGCTGTGAAGGGGGAAACGACTAAGAAGGATTTCTCCATCTGCATCTCCATTCTCTACTATGACTGGCTGGCAGGTTTTCTGTCCATCTTGAACTGTGTGAGTCTGACTGTTCGTAATAGCTTTGATACAGGTAAGTGATCATTCAGTACATGTATTGACTTTTTTTTTCTTTTTTGTTGTACAGTTTCGCAGGATCCCATTACCGACTCCCTCTATGAAGGTGGACAATCAAGGGTCTAGGGTCTGACTGTTCGTGAACAGCTGTGATACTGGTAAGTGATCATTCAGTACATATACTGACTTTTTAGTGATCATTCAGTTTCTATACACGTATTGACTTTTTTTTCATTTTTGTCGTACAGTTTCCCAGGATTCTATCACCGACTCCCTCTCTGAAGGTGCACTATCAAGGGTCTAGGGTCTGACTGTTCGTGAACAGCTGTGATACAGGTAAGTGATCATGTACATGTATATACATCTATGAAGGTGGACAATCAAGGGTCTAGGGTCTAACTGTTCGTAAACAGCTGTGATACAGGTAAGTGATCATTCAGTTTCTATACATGTATTGACTTTTTTTTCTTTTTTGTCATACAATTTCCCAGGATCCCGTGACCGACTCCCTCTCTGAAGGTGGACTAACCAAGGTCTTTACATTTGCATCTCCATTTACAACTGTGACTGGCTGGCTGTTATTCTGTCCATCTTCAACTGTGTGAGGCTGACTGTCCGTAAACAGCTGTTATACAGGTAAGTGATCATTCAGTTTCTATACACATATTGACTTTTTTTTTCTTTTTTTTTTGTCGTACAATTTCCCAGGATCCTGTGACCGACTCCCTCTATGAAGGTGGACAATCAAGGGTCTAGGGTCTGACTGTTGGTAAACAGCTGTGATACTGGTAAGTGATCATTCAGTACATATACTTACTTTTTAGTGATCATTCAGTTTCTATACACGTATTGACTTTTTTTTCTTTTTTGTCGTACAGTTTCCCAGGATTCTATTACCGACTCCCTCTCTGAATGTGCACTATCAAGGGTCTAGGGTCTGAGTGTTCGTAAACAGCTTTGAGACAAGTAAGTGATTATTCAGTTTCTATACACGTATTGACTTTTTTTCTTTCTTCTCATACAATTTCCCAGGATCCCATTACCGACTACTTCTATGAAGGTGGACTATTAAGGGTCTAGGGTCTGACTGTTCGTAAACAGCTGTGATACTGGTAAGTGATCATTCAGTACATGTATTGACTTTTTTTTTTCTTTTTTGTCGTACAGTTTCCCAGGATCTCGTGACCGACTTCCTCTCTGAAGGTGGACTAACCAAGGTCTTTACATTTGCATCTCCATTTACAACTGTGACTGGCTGGCTGGTATTCTATCCATCTTCAACTGTGTGAGGCTGACTGTCCGTAAACAGCTGTTATACAGGTAAGTGATCATTCAGTTTCTATACACGTATTGACTTTTTTCTTTTTTTGTCATACAATTTCCCAGGATCCCGTGACCGACTCCCTCTATGAAGGTGGACAATCAAGGGTTTAGGGTCTGACTGTTGGTAAACAGCTGTGATACTGGTAAGTGATCATTCAGTACATATACTGACTTTTTAATGATCATTCAGTTTCTATACACGTATTGACTTTTTTTCTTTTTTGTTGTACAGTTTCCTAGGATCCCGTGACCGACTCCCTCTCTGAAGGTGGAAATGACTAACAAGGATTTTTCCAACTGCATCTCCATTCCCTACTATGACTGGCTGGCTGGTATTCTGTCCACCTTCAACTGTGTGAGGCTGACTGTTTGTAAACAGCTGTTATACAGGTAAGTGATCATTTATTTTCTATACACGTATTGACTTTTTCTTTTTTTTTTTTTTTTTTTGTCGTACAGTTTCCCAGGATCCAGTGAAGGCGGAAACGACTAACAAGGATTTCTCCATCTGCATCTCCATTCTCTGCTATGACTGGCTGGCAGGTATTCTGTCCATCTTGAACTGTGTGAGTCTGACTGTTCGTAATAGCTTTGATACAGGTAAGTGATCATTCAGTTTCTATACATGTATTGACTTTTTTTCTTTTTTGTCGTTCAGTTTCCTAGGATCCCGTGACTGACTCCCTCTCTGAAGGTGGAAACGACTAACAAGAGTCTATCCATTTTCTTCTCACTTCACAACTCTATATAGGTAAATACAGCTATATTCTGTCCATCCTCAGCTGTGTGAGGCTGAATATTTGTAAACAGCTATTATACAGGTAAGTGATTGTTCAGTTTCTATACATGTATTGACTTTTTTTTTTTCTTTTTGTCGTACAGTTTCCCAGGATTCCATTATCAACTCCCTCTATGAAGGTGGACAATCAAGGGTCTAGGGTCTGACTGTTCGTAAACCGCTGTTATATAGGTAAGTGAATGGTCAGTTTCTATACACGTATTGACTTTTTTTCTTTTTTGTCGTACAGTTTCCCAGGATCCCGTGACCGACTCCCTCTCTGAAGGTGGACAATCAAGGGTCTAGGGTCTGACTGTTGGTAAACAGCTTTGATACAGGTAAGTGATCATTCAGTTTCTATACATGTATTGACTTTTTTTTCTTTTTTGTCGTACAGTTTCCCAGGATCCCGTGACTGACTCCCTCTATGAAGGTGGACTATTAAGGGTCTAGGGTCTGACTGTTCGTAAACAGCTGTGATACTGGTAAGTGATCATTCAGTACATGTTTTGACTTTTTTTTTCTTTTTTGTCGTACAGTTTCTCAGGATCCTGTGAAGGTGGAAACGACTAACAAGGATTTCTCCATCTGCATCTCCCTTCTCTACTATGACTGGCTGGCAGGTATTCTGTCCATCTTGAACTGTGTGAGTCTGACTGTTCGTAATAGCTTTGATACAGGTAAGTGATCATTAAGTTTCTATTCATGTATTGACTTTTTTTTCTTTTTTGTCGTACAGTTTCCCAGGATTCCATTACCGACTCCCTCTATGAAGGTGGACAATCAAGGGTCTAAGGTCTGACTGTTGGTAAACAGCTGGGATACTGGTAAGTGATCATTCAGTACATATACTGACTTTATTTTCTTTTTTGTTGTACTGTTTCGCAGGATCCTGTTACCGACTCCCTCTATGAAGGTGGACAATCAAGGGTCTAGGGTCTGAGTGTTTGTGAACAGCTGTGATACAGGTAAGTGATCATCCAGTACATGTATTGACTTTTTTTTTCTTTTTTGTCATACAATTTCCAAGGATCCCATTACCGACTCCCCCTCTGAAGGTGGACTATCAAGAGTCTAGAGTCTGACTGTTCATGAAGAGCTGTGATACAGGTAAGTGATCATTCAGTTTCTATACATGTATTGACTTTTTTTTCTTTTTAGTTGTACAGTTTCCCAGGATCCCGTGACCAACTCCCTCTCTGAAGGTGGAAACGACTAACAAGGATTTTTCCATCTGCATCTCCATTCTCTACTATGACTCTCTGGCTGGTATTCTGTCCATCTTCAACTGTGTGAGGCTGACTGTTCGCAAACAGCTTTGATACAGGTAAGTGATCATTCAGTTTCTATACATGTATTGACTTTTTTTTCTTTTTTGTCGTACAGTTTCCCAGGATCCCGTGACTGACTCCCTCTATGATGGTGGACAGTCAAGGGTCTAGGGTCTGACTGTTCGTGAACAGCTGTGATACTGGTAAGTGATTATTCAGTACATATACTGACTTTATTTTCTTTTTTGTCATACAATTTCCCAGGATCCCATTACCAACTCCCTCTATGAAGGTGGACTATCAAGGGTCTAGGGTCTGACTGTTCGTGAACAGCTGTGATACTGGTAAGTGATCATTCAGTACATGTATTGACTTTTTTTTTCTTTTTTGTCGTACAGTTTCCCAGGATCCCGTGACCGACTTCCTCTCTGAAGGTGGACTAACCAAGGTCTTTACATTTGCATCTCCATTTACAACTGTGACTGGCTGGCTGGTATTCTATCCATCTTCAACTGTGTGAGGCTGACTGTTTGTAAACAGCTGTTATACAGGTAAGTGATCATTCAGTACATGTATTGACTTTTTTTTTCTTTTGTGTCGTACAGTTTCCCAGGATTCCATTATCAACTCCCTCTATGAAGGTGGACAATCAAGGGTCTAGGGTCTGACTGTTGGTAAACAGCTGTGATACTGGTAAGTGATTATTCAGTACATGTATTGACTTTTTTTTTCTTTTGTGTCGTACAGTTTCGCAGGATCCTGTTACCGACTCCCTCTCTGAAGGTGGACTATCAAAGGTCTAGGGTCTGACTGTTCGTATACAGCTGTGATACTGGTAAGTGATTATTCAGTTTCTATACATGTATTGACTTTTTTTTCTTTTTTGTCATACAATTTCCCAGGATCCCGTGACCGACTCCCTCTCTGAAGGTGGACTATCAAGGGTCTAGGGTCTGAGTGTTCGTGAACAGCTGTGATACAGGTAAGTGATCATTCAGTACATGTATTGACTTTTTTTTTCTTTTGTGTTGTACAGTTTCGCAGGATCCTGTGTCGACTCCCTCTCTGAAGGTGGACAATCAAGGGTCTAGGGTCTGACTGTTGGTAAACAGCTGTGATACTGGTAAGTGATCATTCAGTACATATACTGACTTTTTAGTGATCATTCAGTTTCTATACACGTATTGACTTTTTTTTCATTTTTGTCGTACAGTTTCCCAGGATTCTATAATCGACTCCCTCTCTGAAGGTGCACTATCAAGGGTTTAGGGTCTGACTGTTCGTGAACAGCTGTGATACAGGTAAGTGATCATGTACATGTATATACATCTATGAAGGTGGACAATCAAGGGTCTAGGGTCTAACTGTTCGTAAACAGCTGTGATACAGGTAAGTGATCATTCAGTTTCTATACCCGTATTGACTTTTTTCTTTTTTGTCGTACAGTTTCCCAGGATTCTATAATCGACTCCCTCTCTGAAGGTGCACTATCAAGGGTCTAGGGTCTGACTGTTCGTGAACAGCTGTGATACAGGTAAGTGATCATTCAGTTTCTATACACGTATTGACTTTTTTTTCATTTTTGTCGTACAGTTTCCCAGGATTCTATAATCGACTCCCTCTCTGAAGGTGCACTATCAAGGGTCTAGGGTCTGACTGTTCGTGAACAGCTGTGATACAGGTAAGTGATCATGTACATGTATATACATCTATGAAGGTGGACAATCAAGGGTCTAGGGTCTAACTGTTCGTAAACAGCTGTGATACTGGTAAGTGATCATTCAGTACATATACTGACTTTTTAGTGATCATTCAGTTTCTATACACGTATTGACTTTTTTCTTTTTTGTCGTACAGTTTCCCAGGATTCCAATACCGACTCCCTCTCTGAAGGTGGACTATCAAGGGCCTAGGGTCTGAGTGTTCGTAAACAGCTGTGATACAGGTAAGTGATCATTCAGTACATGTATTGACTTTTTTTTCTTTTTTGTCGTACAGTTTCGCAAGATCCCATTACCGACTCCCTCTATGAAGGTGGACAATCAAGGGTCTAGGGTCTGACTGTTGGTAAACAGCTGTGATACTGGTAAGTGATTATTCAGTACATATACTGACTTTTTTTTCTTTTTTGTTGTACAGTTTCGCAGGATCCTGTTACCGACTCCCTCTCTGAAGATGGACTATCAAGGGTCTAGGGTCTGACTGTTCGTAAACAGCTGTGATACAGGTAAGTGATCATTCAGTTTCGATACACGTATTGACTTTTTTTTCTTTTTTTTCATACAGTTTCCCAGGATTCTATTACCGACTCCCTCTCTGAAGGTGGACTATCAAGAGTCTAGGGTCTGAGTGTTCGTAAACAGCTCTGATAGTGGTAAGTGATTATTCAGTACATATACTGAGTTTTTTTTCTTTTTTGTCGTACAGTTTCCCAGGATTCCATTACTGACTCCCTCTATGAAGGTGGACAATCAAGGGTCTAGGGTCTGAGTGTTCGTAAACAGCTGTGATACAGGTAAGTGATCATTCAGTACATGTATTGACTTTTTTTTTCTTTTTTGTTCTACAGTTTCGCAGGATCCCATTACCGACTTCCTCTATGAAGGTGGACAATCAAGGGTCTAGGGTCTGACTGTTGGTAAACAGCTGTGATACTGGTAAGTGATTATTCAGTACATATACTGACTTTTTTTTCTTTTTTGTCGTATAGTTTCACTGGATCCTGTTACCGACTCCCTCTCTGAAGGTGGACTAACCAAGGTCTCTACATCTGCATCTCCATTTACAATTGTGACTGGCTGGCTGGTATTCTTTGATACAGGTAAGTGATCATTCACTTTCTATGCACGTATTAACTTTTTATTTTCTTTTTTGTCGTACAGTTTCCCAGGATCCCGTGACCGACTCCCTCTCTGAAGGTGGAAACGACTAACAAGGATTTTTACATCTGCATCTCCATTCTCTACTATGACTCACTGGCTGGCAGGTATTCTGTCCATCTTGAACTGTGTGAGGCTGACTGTTCGTAAACAGCTGTTATACAGGTAAGTGATTATTCAGTTTCTATACATGTATTGATTTTTTTTTTTCTTTTTGTCGTACAGTTTCCCAGGATTCTATTAAAGACTCCCTCTCTGAAGGTGGACTATCAAGGGTCTAGGGTCTGACTGTTGGTAAACAGCTGTGAAACTGGTAAGTGATTATTCAGTACATGTACTGACTTCTTTTTTGTCGTACAGTTTCGCAGGATCCCATTACCAACTCCCTCTATGAAGGTGGACTATCAAGGGTCTAGGGTCTGACTGTTCGTGAACAGCTGTGATACAGGTAAGTGATTATTCAGTTTCTATACATGTATTGACTTTTTTTTCTTTTTTGTCATACAATTTCCCAGGATCCCGTGACCGACTCCCTCTCTGAAGGTGGACTAACCAAGGTCTTTCCATTTGCATCTCCATTTACAACTGTGACTGGCTGGCTGGTATTCTGTCCATCTTCAACTGTGTGGCTGACTGTCCGTAAACAGCTGTTATACAGGTAAGTGATCATTCAGTTTCTATACACGTATTGACTTTTTTTTCTTTTTTTTTTGTCGTACAATTTCCCAGGATCCTGTGACCGACTCCCTCTATGAAGGTGGACAATCAAGGGTCTAGTGTCTGACTGTTGGTAAACAGCTTTGATACAAGTAAGTGATTATTCAGTTTCTATACACGTATTGACTTTTTTTCTTTTTTGTCGTACAGTTTCGCAGGATCCTGTTACCGACATCCTCTCTGAAGGTGCACTGTCTAGGGTCTGAATGTTCGTAAACAGCTTTGATACAAGTAAGTGATTATTCAGTTTCTATACACGTATTGACTTTTTTTCTTTTTTGTCATACAAATTCCCAGGATCCTATTACCGATTCCCCCTCTGAAGGTGGACTATCAAGGGTCTAGGGTCTGACTGTTCGTAAACAGCTGTGATACTGGTAAGTGATCATTCAGTACATGTATTGACTTTTTTTTTCTTTTTCGTCGTACAGTTTCGCAGGATCCCATTACCGACATCCTCTCTGAAGGTGCACTATCAAGGGTCTAGGGTCTGAATGTTCATAAACAGCTTTGATACAGGTAAGTGATTATTCAGTTTCTATACACGTATTGACTTTTTTTCTTTTGTCGTACAGATTCCCAGGAATCCGTCACCGACTCCCTCTCTGAAGGTGGACAATCAAGGGTCTAGGGTCTGACTGTTGGTAAACAGCTGTGATACTGGTAAGTGATTATTCAGTACATATACTGACTTTTTTTTTTCTTTTTTGTCATACAGTTTCGCAGGATCCTGTGACCGACTCTCTCTCTGAAGGTGGAAACGACTAACAAGGATTTTTCCATTCTCTATTATGACCGGCTGGCTGGTATTCTGTCCATCTTCAACTGTGTAAGGCTGACTGTTCGTCAACAGCTGTTATATAGGTAAGTGATTATTCAGTTTCTATACACGTATTGACTTATTTTCTTTATTGTCGTACAGTTTCCCAGGATCCCGTGACCGACTCCCTCTCTGAAGGTGGAAACGACTAACAAGGATTTTTACAACTGCCTCTCCATTCTCTACTATGACTGGCTGGCTGGTATTCTGTCCATCTTCAACTTTGTGATGCTGACTGTTCGCAAACAGCTGTTATACAGGTAAGTGATTATTCAGTTTCTATACATGTATTGACTTTTTTTTCTTTGTTGTCATACAATTTCCCAGGATCCCGTGACCGACTCCCTCTATGAAGGTGGACTAACCAAGGTCTTTACATCTGCATCTCCATTTACAACTGTGACTGGCTGGCTTGTATTCTGTCCATCTTCAACTGTGTGAGGCTGACTGTCCGTAAACAGCTGTGATACAGGTAAGTGATTATTCAGTTTCTATGCATGTATTGACTTTTTTTTCTTTTTTGTCATACAGTTTCCCAGGATCACGTGACCGACTCCCTCAATTAAGGTGGACTAAGAAGGGTCTTTTCGTCTGCATTTCCAGGGGGGGTGGGGTCACAGCAAAAACTTTTTAGAAGGGTTACAGCAGGACTGGGTAGGCAAAAGCAGCCAAACACAAATGCACTCGCACCAGCAGACAGCAGGGGGCAGCTCAACACATGGGGAAGAGAGAAGAAATGAAAGAAAAACTAAAAATAATGAAGAAAAGGTTTAGGTTTATATATGAATTTGAACAGTATTGTAACACCGCTGTTTCTTACAGAGTGGGATTGGACTTTGCTAAAAAAAAAAAAAAAACAAGTTAAAAAGCTAGCACAGTTCACAGAACAGCTCATGATCCAAAGCAGACCACATCCTCTGTTAAACACGACGGAGGCACTGTGATGGCTTGAGCATGCATGGCTGCCTGGGGCACTGGATCACTAAAGTTTATTGATGATGTGACACAGGACAGAAGCAGCCGGATGAGTTCTGAGGTATTCCGAGACATACAGTGTGCTCAAATCCAGCTAAATGCAGCCAAACTGACTGGTCAGCGTTTCATAATACAGATGGACAATGACCCAAAACATAAAGTCAAAACAACCCAGGAGTTTATTAAAGCAAAGAAGTGGAATATTCTTGAATGGCCAAGTCAGTCACCTGATCTCAACCCAACCGAGCACGCATTTCACTTGTTAACGACTAAACTTCAGACAGAAAGGTCCACAAACACACAGCAACTGGAAACCGCTGCAGTAATGGCCTGATAGATCATTAAAAAGGAGGAGAAACAGCATCTGGTGATATCCATGAGTTCAAGACTTCAGGTGTAGCAGACTGGGGGGAAAAAAAAGTTAAATTATTTTCAGTAAAAAGAAATAGGGCCCCTTAATATTTTTATTTTATTTTTCTTTATTTCATTTGTTTGGATTACATTTAGGCTGGTTTAAACCTCAGTATAATTATCATTCTACTGTTATTAGTTTGGACTAAGGCTAATAGGTCATTTTCGTTTCTCCCAGTAGAGGCGCTCTTAGGCATCAGTGGTAAAGGACCTCCAGCCTCTGGCTCGGTTAGTGGTTCAGAATAAAGCTTTTGCCACAGGCTGATGACTCATTAACCTGTGTGCTGGTTTCTTCCTCGTCATGTAGAGGAATGGAAATGTCCCTACATACATTTTAGTGGTGAATCTATACTCTAATATGTTGATGAAGCCTTGTGCCATGTCTTAGTCTAAGTTAAATGTGTTTTGGTTAAGTTATATCGAGTGAATGAGAAGATGGAAAATATGTTAGCCATTTAGCTTAGCATAGGGGCATGTTCTAATCTGAGAATCCCACTCTTAGTACTTTTATATGTTCTGTAATCCAGTGTTTTTACTAAAAAAATTCTAAAACATTTGATACAACATAAGTTTAAAAGTGTTTTTCCATTATTTTGAGCTTCTTTAACAGCAGCATTTTCTCTTTATCTTAAGCAGTAGCTCAGCTGCATAGCTTGGTACAGTCAGAGGTGCAGTGAAGTTCTTTGGACTGTGTGTTTTGTGTTCAATTCTGTTCCAAGTGTTTGTGTCTAGTATTATATATGTCAGCCACAAAATCTAAAAGGAGCTTTATATTGGAAAGCTGGTTTATTTTCTATAAATATGTTATGATAAAATAACCATTATGCTCAATTTATCTTACCTCAGCTAAACATCAGTGAAGACGTTACTAATCCACTCAGCCAACATGTAGATAAAGAGTACATGTACATAACATTTTTAACATGTTTAAACATCTGGACATTTGAGTATTGAGAGATGGAGGTAATGTAACTCATAAAACTGAAGAAATATCTTTAAAAAACATTTCTAAAATGTAATTAATAGAAATGCAATTTCCCTGACAAGTTAGGACTCCTCCACATTTATTACTACTTAAAATTACTAAAATCAGCTAAATCAGGAGCAGCGCATCAGCTATAGATGATTAGAGCACGGTTAGAGAGGATTCTGGAGAAGCCTGTCTTATTTAAACCTCAGACATTTAGTTTGGTTTGCTTACAAGTAGAAACCTATTTAAATAAAGATGATTTCATGAAGGTACTTTTCACAGAGTCAAGTCCAACTGACTGTAGGACATGGGTCATCCTGTTGTGTTTCACATGTCCAAATGATAATTCATCATAGAAAGCTGTACAGTTAGAGAGTCTTAATGAACCAGTTGTGAACAGCTTGTGGCCACTTACAACAACAAGATTTTCTGATAACTCTCAGGATAACTTTCTGTCCTACTTTTTATTAATTTCCTCATAAACAGTTTGAATTTACCAAGTGAAATAAACACATACACATAAGACTTCCCAGCAGAGCATATTTATTTTACAAGATTCTGTGCTGTAAGAAAGTATTTACCCTAATTATCCCCATCTTTGCATATTTGTCACAATAATTGAAATTCAAATGTATTTGTGTAGTGCTTTGTAGAAATCCGGGTCCGAGCCTCTTTTGAGCAAGCCAACGGTGACAGTGGCAAGGAAAAGCTCCCTCAGAGCTAGAGGAAGAAACCTTGAGGGGAACCCATCCTCCACTGGTCGACACCGGCTAGCACAACACAAATACAAGAGTAAGTCAGGTAACTGGAAAGGATGACCAAGCTGAGGGTTTTACTGCCGGTCTGCCTGCAGCTGAAGATGATGATGCGGGTCAACCAACTGCTGAAGACCTGCATAAGCCCACCAACTAAGGCTCTGCCCAGTGCTCTGGAGAGTTCTGGAACATTGGGGTCTTCCCTCAAGTCTTCCCAGTGCTCAAAGGCGTCAAGTATGACTGAGGCTTTCCCCTCAGGCTCCTTCCAGGACTCAGAAGAGCTCTGGGGAATCAAGGTCTGCTTCCAAGGGTCTGAATGGTGCTCAGGAGAGCACTCACTCATCAATGCCTGTCCCCCTTGGCCTTGCCCAGGGGAACATAGTAGCATTGGCCCATGGCTTTGACCAGTGCTAAAAGAAGCACTAGCTAGCTACCCTTCTCCCCAGGCTCATCACAGAGCTCAGGGCCTCTGGCCAGAACTCAAGAGAGCAAAGGAACTTCCAACGCTTTCACCAGATTTAGGAGGAGCACTGTCTAGCTGACTCCCCTTCTCCAGGCTCCTCTCAGCCCTCAACAAAGCTTTGGAGCATCAGGGCCTGCTTCAAATGCTCTGATCAGTGCTGAATGGAGACCTGGTCGGCTGACTGCGTTTGCCCAAGTTCCTCTCAAGCTCCACACCGGATGATGGGGTCTGCTTCCAAGGTTCTGGCTGGTGATCAGTACAGCACTCCCTGATGGAGGCCTGTCCCCCAAGCTCTGCACAGCACTCTGGAAAGCATTGAAGCAGTGAGGCCTGCTTGAAAGGCTCCGACCAGTACTGAGCAGAGCAATGGTTAGCTGACACCATTTCTCCAGGTTCCTTTCTGCATTCAGGGGCATCGTGGCCAAAAAGGACTTCCTCCCAGGCTCCACTCAGCACTCAAAAGAGCGTTGGAGCATCGGGGCCTGCTTCCATGGCTCTGATCAGTACTAAGTGGAGCACTGGTTGGCTGATTCTCTTTTCTTAGGCTCCACCCAGTGCTCAGCTGCAGATGGGGTAATGGAGGCTTTACCCCAGGCTCTGCCCAGCACCAGGGTCTGCTTCCAAGGTCCTGATCGGTGCTCAAGAGAGCACTCGCTTGTCAAGGACTATCCCCAAGCTCTGCCTAGCACTACATCTGACGTCCTGTCCAGTGATCTGGAGAGCCCTCGACTATCAGGGCCTTTACTAAGAAGATTTGAAACAATTATGTGACAAATATGGATCTAGAAAATTTGAATCTAGACATTTTTACAGCACCGTAAACAAAAGCACTAATTAAATTGGCTGAATCACCCGCGTAAAGGCGTAACGCAGGGCTCTGCGGATGGCTGCCATCATCCTGGACAGAAACTTCCGAATTCTCTTGGAAAGCATCTCCGACACAGGTGGTTCTCCAGCTGCAAAAGACGAGATGAATCAGAAAATCAGCAACTAACAAAACTGTTTTCTTACTGTACTGAACAAACTGTATTCTACTTTACTTTTACATTCAAACAATAAAAAGTGATTTTATGAGACACACTTGATCAGCAGGCAGTAAGAAACACTGATATGAGGATGTCTAGCATTGAGATTAACTGTGTGTTCTGTTTCCTGACTCACATTCAAGATGATTTCCAGATGTGCTGGGCTGATGATCTTCAGACAGGCCAGTGGGACACACTTTCTTCTGATGAGCAAACATTTAACAAACAAAACAAAAGTCAAGATCTCAACACAGAAATATCATAAAGGAGCTCAAGCTAAACTATCTGTCTTATTATTAACACAATAATCATATTAACACATTCATGTTAACATATAACACATATTAACACTTGTGTGTGTGTGAGTGTGAGTGTGTGTTCACTACCAGATGGGTTAAATGCGGAGGACAAATACGTGCACCTTTACCTTTACCTTTTACCTTCATAGTTTAACAAATCATATGACGTGTTTATCATTGATCTACTAAAGCAAAAGCTCCCTTACCTTTCGTCCAAACCTGAAGAGAGTTTTTTTAGGTTGAATAAAATGAAAAAATCTCCTCTTTTTCTTCGCCACAGGAACTGGATCTGTGGGACAGTTGTCTTCTAGAGGGTCAGGTCTGGACGTGATGGGATCCTCCTCTTCTTGGGAGATGCTGTTTTTCTCCACAGCGTCCATCACCACATCACTTTCATCACTGCTTAGTGATGAGCATTCTGCGAACAAAACCCTCACGTCCAAAACAACCTTGTCATCCTCAAGGTTAGTTTGCTGGTAGTTTTTGGGCAGAGGGACTTCCTTCTCTTTTTCAGGGGCTGCAGACTGATCCAACAGACGGGCCCGGGCCGCTTTAACGGATCTCTGCAGTAGCTCGCGGATGATGTCCACAGAGTCCCTAGTTGATGTCTCAAAGGGAAGTTTCATTAAGTCGATGGGGACCCCTGCCTCAGCCGTTGTCATCAGCATTTCCAGGTCCTCATCAGTGGCAAGGCTGCTGGGCACGTAGATGCTCTCAATTTCTGATTCTCCAATACTGTCCAGAAGTACTTCTGGTATTACTGCCCTAGGGGACTTCGTCTGGAGCTCCTCAACGGACAGCTGAACTGTCTCCTTGTCTTGCACAGCAAGACTTTCATTAGATGCTGAGGCCATGTTTTCCATCCCTTCTTCAGCAGATATGATCAGATCGCTGGTTTTACAGTTGTCATCCATGATAACTATCAAGTTTAATGATGGACAGAATTAAATATGTAAATATAATCATGAGACCTCAAAGCTCATTATTAATTGTGGTCAGTCTATCAATCATCTGTTAGACTAAATATTAATTATTATTAATATGCCATAATAATTTTATTAAGAGAATAGAGAGGGTGAGACTGGGAGGAGTAGAGGGTCCTACCTGCAGGGTGGTTGTTGTCCTAATGAGCTTCTGTTTGAACTGTCTGAACTATTTAAGTGCAATCTGGAGTTGCCTATTGTGATGTCATCGATTCCGTTGCTGCCATAGCAACGATACAGAGTCAGTGCAGCTCATCCACTCAGCATAAACAGACAAATCACAACACTTAGACTATATAACTACACAGGACAAGCAGCTTTCTATTAGGGGTATCCAATTAACATTGATCTCAGAATCGTCAGAGCTGAATTAACACCTACAGTAATTTAATTCCACCTGGACACCAATGTAAAATGTTCAAATTTTGTTCAGTTCCTGAAACTAAAATGTAATGAATATCCCTGATAAATTACTTATCTACACCAAAACCACTTAAAGATCATGGATTCACATTTTTTAAAATGATTTCTTGTGAAGTTGTTTAATCAGGATGGCAGTAATTCCCTAAGATATCTATAAAGCAATGTTATTTATAGTGTAGTTCAGTGGTAATGTGCATGTGTCAGAGCATGGTGAACCGTAGGATTTGAGACTACTGCCATACATACAGCAATATGGGAAATAAGACAATCCATAACATGAGAATGAGGAAAGTATTTCAGAATATGAATAATATTGTTTACATAAACAACCTGCACAAATAAACAAGTTAACAATTCAGCTCAAAGCACTGCTTATTAAATCACAGTACTGCTTATAAAATCAAATGGGTCAAATGAAGAGCCTGTTTGAGACATAATGAGATAAAACAGTAAATAGTCAGAGAGAAAAGAACAGTTCATATAAGATGTTGTGTAAAAAATGACTAATGAGGTTATTTAGGTGTTAAGTTCATACTGAGGTGGCTTCACAGGGCTTCTCTGTTCTGTAGTCAGTGTTTCTATAGTTTCTCACTTCAGAAATGGGACAGGTTGTTCTGCAAAGCATACTGTGGATTATTCTAGTTACAATATTCAAAAAGAAGTGTATGCTTTACAGTGTGCTTTGCAGAAGAGCCGTGTTCACTCACCTTTTTTAATACTATTGTGAGGGACGATGTACCTAAATGTTTCACTCACCTGTACACCTGTGTAATGTGACGTGATAATAAAAGTGATTTGATTTTTTTTTTTTGGTGGCTCAAGGGGTTGTTAGAAGAGATGTCCACAAGGGGGTGTTATAGGGCCATTATTCCTGGTAACTCTGCTGGTGACAGAGTGCTAAGAAGGCTGAGAGAAACTATAGAGAAAGTCTACCAGCTGTATTTCTATTCTTTACAGACCTCTTTCTTTTGGGTTGGTACTAAGTACACCGCACACACCTACATGTGAAATCTTAAAAGACATGATGTTCTAAAAAATGTTTTATTCATTTGTTTATTTATGATATTAATTAACAACTAAAATTAGCATACACATTTTAGACTGCATGCTTTATGAATCGTCTGCTAAGAAATAGAGAGCCTGTTGCAGGGGTGGGTGGTCACTAGTTACCTTTACACATGATAATAGGAGGATGAGAATGGGAGTCTAGTTTTCCTTTCAGTTTAGTCATGAACTTCATTTTTGAGTGTAATGTTGTCATGTTATGTTGGTGAGCATATGCATGGCTCTGTGATGGATCATGTGTCTAATTTGAGAGCTTTTTTTAGACCAAAAATATAGTAAAAAGAAATCAACCGTAACAGACACTGATTGTATCTAAAGTTCCAGTGCAGCTCTATAAGTTATTCAGTATTGAAGTATTTTATTTTAATTCACTAATTTTCTACATCTGTCACTCTGCCAATAAAACGTGAAGCTCTGGAGCAGCCGCACAGTGACCTAAGGTCGCCGGGATAGAGGGATTTTAGTCCCCGAGCACTGGCTTAAGGAGCAGTTGAACTGTGTTTTCGGAGTGATGGAGCTCCATCCAGTACCTTGGGCTGAGTTGGAGTGCATAGACTAATCATCCAGCATCAGTGCATCAGGAATTGCTACGTGAACCAGACCTTACAACCGTGACTTTTCTTGTGCCTGTGTCCACAGAAGGAGATTTCACTGGGCATCCGTTTGAAATACAGGTGCAGAACAAGTGCTTAAACAATGATGCACCACTGATAGCTAGAACTGCGGCTGTCTCTCCAGATCTGCTGAACGATATCAGGGTACAGAATGACTTCCCCGCCCCTCCTCAGACAACCAATGGGCCTCTTGCACACTCATGCCCTGGGGATTCAGCAATGTATGTAGTGGGTATATATTAATGGGTGCATGTCAGAGTTTAGCCAGTTCAGAGTGTGAGGGGGAGAAGAGTGTTTGTCAGTCTGACTGTCCTGGACTTCACACTCCTGTAGGGTGTGGGTGTGTACTGTCCCTGATAATGCTGTGGGCCCTGCTGATGACCCTGGTCCTGTAGTTGTCCTGCTTTACTGTGATTGTAGTGTACTGTAAATGTAGTGTTTCTGTACTGTAAAACAGTATGTTTATGACAATTAACTGTACTGTAAGTATAGTGTATATAGATGACTGTACTGTAAAATGTGTGTACTACAAATTAGTACATTAAATAACAAAAATCTATTGTGAATTACTGTTATGTAAAGTTACCATATGTTTATTATAATTAAGTGTACTGATTATTTTAGTGTACAATAAATGTAGTGTACTGTAGTTTGACTGTAATGTAGTGTACTGTATATTTATTACAATTCACTGCTGAATTCATTCAATTCATAAATTCATTAAATTTATTAAATGAATCCAGTTTTACGTACAACAGAATGAACTTACAGTGGAGGAAATAAGTATTTAATCCCCCACTGATTTTGAAAGTTTGTACTCTAACAAATAATTAAACAGTCTATGCTAGCTTTATTTTAACAGTGAGAGAAAAAAAACTGGAAAATGAATTAATATTTAAATAAAAAATAATTTGCATTTCATTGCGGGAACTAAGTATTTGATCCCCTAAAAACCATGACTAATATTGGCTCCCACAGACCACTGACACACCCTAATCTCAGTGAAGTCGTTACCTGCATGAGAGACACCTGTCCCAAATTGTCACCTGTGTAAAAGGCCATCTGCCAAGAGACTCAGTGACACTCCAACATCTCCACCATGGGCAAGACTAAAGAGCTGTCTAAAGATGGCAGGGACAAAATTGTTGAGCTACACAAGGCGGGAATGGGCTACAAAGCCATAAGTAAGAAGCTGGAAGAGAAGCTGACAACTGTTGGTGCAATTATTCGGAAGTGGAAGAAGTACAACATTACTGTCAATCGACCTAGGCCTGGAGCTCCATACAAGATATCACCTCGTGGAGACTCACTGATCATGAGAAAGGTTACAAATCAGCCAAGAATTACATGGGAGGAGCTGGTTAATGATCATAAGGCAGCTGGGACCACAGTCTCAAAAAAAAAAACAAAAAACATTGATAATACACTGAGACGTAATGGCTTAAAATCCTGCAGTGCACGCAAGGTTCCTCTGCTCAAGAAGGCTCATGTCCAGGCTCTTTTCAGCAAGCCAGTGGCAACAGTGGCAAGGAAAAACTCAAAAGGGGAACCCATCTTCCTCTGGTCGACACTGGATAGCATGCATGCAGGTAAAGAGTCACAAGCAATCCTTCTAAAGCATTTTGTAAACAAAATGTACATGAAGGCAGCATAACTCTGTTCACAGAGAATACAGTAGCAGAACTATTAAAGAACACAGTTGCGTGACAATTTTCATACAGAATACAGTAGCATATAATCACTGAAACAGCAGATAGGAGCATGAATCTAAATACAGAATACAACAGTGCTGCTCTTCATATTCAACATAGAGCTTTAAGCTCCCTCTATTAATTCATTTTCCATACATCATTCATCCACCTTCAGGCTGCAGTAGTTTAGCCCCACTAAGACAATAATGCTTAAGTTGCATTTCAGAAAAATGCAGCCAATCAGAAGAAAGCTCATTTACATAACGACACAGTAATAGAAACAGCTTGTTATTATTTTAATGGACTAAGGGCAGGTTTGGGTACATAAAGCTCCATAAAACAATGTAAGTAAGACTGAAGAGAAAAGGTCAAATAAAATGTAGACTTGGAGAGTAAGGGTAATACTAGAACTCTACAAAGCCATGGATGTTGTTGCTCACTGTTATTTTATTAGTGACAAACACCTCAACCATGTGGTAGCTCAGACAGAGCAGAGGCAGGTAGTAAAGACCTGGTGTTCGGTCAGAGCAACATGACAGCACAGTAAGACCTTCAGCTCCGCCAGATGGACGTTACAACAGTCTACTTGCACGCTCTGATTGATTGTGAGATGTATATGGAGC
Source organism: Salminus brasiliensis (assembly GCF_030463535.1). Lineage (NCBI taxonomy): Eukaryota > Metazoa > Chordata > Actinopteri > Characiformes > Bryconidae > Salminus > Salminus brasiliensis. The sequence goes on from NC_132892.1 coordinate 16,077,960, forward strand.
AATCAGAGGGATTTGAAGGAAAGTCAAATACAGGTGTCAACTGAATAAGTCATTGTATGCTCTTAAACAGTCTGGATGATCGAGATGAAAATGGCTTTCCACAGAACCCAGCAGACCATTGTGTCTACGACAAACACACTGAAATCAGGATGATACTGATAATCTGGGTTGAGGGTCTGAGGTTGAGGTAAAAAAGATGCCAAAAGCATTCAAGATGAAGGATCTAGGAAAACTGAACCACCAAATCCCAATCACAAAGCAGCATGTAGCTTGTTTGTTGTGATGACGCGCACAAGACCTGATCAAAGTTGGAGCAGTTAAATAGTCGCAGTACTTGTCTGAGCCAAATGAACAACACTGGACTGCAGTAGAGCACGTAATTAGGTACTTAAAGGGTACAACTGATCATGAACCGTTACAAAAAGAGTGGAGAGAAACTGAAACTTGAGGTAAACTTGAACTAAACACGGCCTCTTACTTCCTGCTCTGTCTACACATGAAGCAGAACATATGGCACTGGCTGCAACCACTCAGGAAAGCTACTAAATGCCATGGACAGTAATCACCACTATGCACCTGTGAAAATATCTGAAGACAACCAAGAAGCAATTGATCTTTGGAAGACAAAATTTTTGGGGCATCTGCGGCTGCTAGGACTAAAGGACACAATATTAAACTCCTCACACGAGTGAACAGGATAAAGACAGTGATGAAAATGAAGACGCATATGCTGACGTTTGGAAGCTCGTTTCTGGATGTTTCTGGAGGAATGCTAAGGGTTACAGACAAGTAATGGGAGTGGATTACATTATTACTACCAATGTCAGCAGGAATAACAGTTTATGACTGCTGGTAAGTTTGGTAACAGTGCTGAAAGGGAATCTAGGGTGTTTGATGTTATTGCATTTAACAACATTTCTTTGATTCTGATTGGAGCAACACTGTCAAGACTATACCAGAGCACAGCCTGCAGATCATCTGTTACAATGCTCTACATCTGCAGGGTGAGATGGTTCAATCTGCAAGGTTATTAATGAAAACACTAGCTGTTGAGGTTGTTATGGTACATTTGCTAATAAAGGGGGTGGCAGGTGGAGATCATGTTTGAAGTAGTTGTAAAACAGGATTAGGTGTTGGTTGGAGATGGAGTCAGGTGGAGAAATACAGAGTTCTCTTAATACCCAAGGGCAAAATTTAACGTAATGTTAAGGGGGTCCTGAATCAATGTCTGATCAGTAGAAAGAGCTGCTTCTGATAAAACCACAGCAAATTCACCAAGGCCATAGACTGTGATAAGCAGGAAATTGTGCTGCTTTTTGGAAGCCGGAGACTAGCCTGCCACTTTAAGACTAAGCACCCCAAAAGACGGTTAACAGATCTCCTTCTCTACTACGAGTCCCGTCTCCCTAACCAACATCACTAACAGGATTGGCTTTGTTGTTTCTTGGCAACGTGGGAGAGGCTGTGTTTGTGAAAAGCACCAAAGCTCGGTCAACTACATGTTCAGGTAGGTCGAGTGAGAGACATCGTTCAATAGTTACGTGCACAAAAATTTCACCTTGTACTGATTCAGTAATACAGTGCAGTTTATTACAAATGAGGAATGATTCCATAGTCCATCATACGGACCTGGTGCTAACCCTGAGTGTGTGTGACAGTTAGCCTAGTTTGGTGATCTATTAAAAGATTAGGAGCTACTTTACATCAAGTCAATGAGTAGAATCAACAGTGATGGTAATACTCACACTCTACAAAGCCAGGACTGATTTTGCTCACTGTTCATAAAGCAACATCACCGTGTTATTTGGTCAGAGACAAACAACCCGACTGAGTGGCAGCTCAAACAGAGGAGAGGTAGGCAGAAATGACTTGGTGTTAGGTTGGAGAAACACGATCAAGGTTAGAATGGAGCACAGTCTGCAGATCATCTGTTAGATGATCAAGATCTTTAGGGTGAGATGGAAGGAGATGGTTAAATCTGGAAGATTATTAATGAAAACGCTAGCTGTCGAGCCACATTACAGGATATACTAGAAGGCATGACAACAGAGAGGTACAGAGTCACACTGTAAAAGAGCAATTCTTGGCTTATTTATCTCCATATGGAACAGAAAAATGTGTTTGTTCAGATAATGGTACAGAGTTCACAGCAAGGGATTTGCAGTCATCATTCAGTGAGAAGGGCATAAGGCACGAGACCTCTGCACTGACCACATCAAAATACAGCTGAGTGGAATTGGAGAACCCTCAGACTGACCAGTCAATGGCGGATGATTTCCATGGGGAGAGGTGTGTACCCCCATGCCAACAGCTAACCATGTTCATCAGACTCCAGAAAAGGTTCAAGAGTCTCAAACTGATGCTCAAGATGGCGCTCAAACAGAGGAAGACAGAGACACGCCTTAGCTGACTGTGTCAGATTTTGAAGACCAGACACTGACCAACTACTGACTACTGTTACAGGGTCTGTAATGGACCAAAGAGCCAAAGATAACCATGTTTACCATTTGTGTCTGACACATATGGAATTTGGCCTCCTCCTTTAACCCATCCATGCAGTGAACACACACATACACACCAGTAATTAAACACACACACAGTGACAGTGCCTGGAGTGGTGGGCAGCCATTGCTGTGGCGCACAGGAAGCAAAGAGGGTGAAGGGCCTTGCTTATGGGCCAAACAGTGGCAGCTTGCCGAGCCAGGTATTGAACCCCTGACCCGGTCATCAATAGCTCGGTGGTTCAACTGCTGAGTCACCACTGCCCCCAAAAGGTGTCTTTTGGCAGTGGCAGTTCAAACCCACGCTACCAAAGAGACTGGAACCTCAATCCAGCCCCTTAGACCACTCAGCCACACTAACAAAATCCCAGCTTTGCGTTGAAGCTACGAAAGAGGAGAGGACTTCTCTCGGGCTGGAGTGAATGCGTGAGTGAACACACATGGGTGTACGATTTAAAACAGTGTAGATGGGTCTGAAACGTACAAAGGGTTACAGTCAAGTAATGACCTTGAGCTCCACCAGGGCATGAAAAAACAAAAAAACTAAATGGTAATAAATTGAACCTAAACTCTGCATACAAGGGAAATCTGCTCAGAGTAGAAACACTGTAAAAAACACAAGACCATGTCTGTTCTACGTGTGTTACAGAACACCAAACCCATACTGACCAGGCAATGTCAGATGATGATGAATATGATGATGATGATGATTTCCATGAGGAGAGGTGTGTACCCCCCTGCCGACAGCTAACCGTGTTAATCAGACTCAGGTTCAAGAAAGACAGACATGGTACACGCTATGCAAAGAGAAAGCACCTCAGGATTTAGCTGACTACGTGTCAGATATTGAGACCAGATAAGACCAGACACTGACCAATCAGCGCAGACAAAAAGGGAAAGAATTCTCTTTATTGTCTTAAAAGCTGGGATTGTAACTACTTCAGGTGTGTTACTCAGCGCTCGGCATATCTTAATTTCAGTGATATCTATAAAGCCACAATCTTGTTGTTTTTAATTGTAGAGTCCCCCTGTCCTGCACGTTTTATTGCAGGGATGTTCAGTCTTATCTGCAAAGTGCCGTGTAGCTGCAGCTTCTCCATCCTAAACAAGCTGCAGGACACCTGATTCCACTTGTTTAATCAATTAGTGAGTCTTCAAACAACTGATCACATGTGCTTCTGCTTGGCTGGTATGAAAAGCTGTAGCCACACCGGCCCTTTGTGAGTAAGATTGAACACCCACACCACTGAGGGAGGGTTTGTAACTCATGATCAATAAGATAAAGGCGTGTATTTGAAAAGCTTCTCAATGTAGGAATGCAGATATGGGATCAGAGTCCTCTGTTATTTACAAAGACAAGAACTGCTCCTAAATTAGTGCATTACCTAGCAGCTGATTGTCTGCTTATATAAAGAGGCTTTTAACTCTTTAAAATAATCTTATTGTCTTAGTTTCTGCTGTTCCCACATTTACTACACCTTTATGTTAAAAAAGTGACAAATTCCAGCAGATTTTAAAAGTATTGAGAAAAGAAGTTATTCAGTGGATCAAGAAGTGTGTCCACTATTCTTAAAAGCTCATGTATAGACCTTGATGGTCAGGCAGAGTTTTAAACTGCTTTAAGAGAAAATGCAGGAGCAGTGCTTGAGCAGTTCTCTACCAGCTACATGATCTATATAGAAACAGAACTCCAGCAGAATCCACCGTGTGTATGAACGTGATGAGACTCCACTGAACTATGCATGTAAGGCACCTTTTTCCACCCTGTATCCTGTCATTATTTTAAATGCATTTTTTAATAATGCAATAGCATTAAACATTTTTGATAATGTAATAGCAGTGATGTGTGAAGATTAAGACACACATAGGGCTGGGCCTAAATGTCCAAATATTATATTAAAGGACCATAAACTCAATTTTTCCTCTTTTCTCTTCAATCCTACATAGTGTTTGTGGAGTTGTGTGAACAAAAAATCACGCATCATCCCTTACAATTAAAACTGGCTGTTTTTTATTTGAGGTCTTTTCAACTGTGTGAAATTCTGTTTCAGGTACTTTAAGCTAGATACAGTGGGGTATGAAATGTTTGATTTCTGATATATATATATATATATATATATATCAATATTTTTAGGATTACATTTCAGGGAGTTGAATCATGTTATCTGAAAAATGGGCTACGCTAATCCCCTTATAGAATCCATAGGGGGCGCTACAAGCTCTGTGTTGAATGTGAAGCGCAATGCTGTTGTATCCCGTATTCAGAGCTATGCTACTGAATTCTGTATGAAAAGTAGCAGAACTTTCCTACAGACCACAGTAACAGAACACTGTTCTACCAGAATAGAGTAGCGTAACGATGTCTTACAGAACACAGTAGCCTGAAACTGTTCATTCACAACAGAGTAGCATAACGCTTTCATTTAGAAGACATTAGAATCATTATTTTGATATAGAATAAAGTACCAGTACTCTTTCAACCAGAATACGGTAGCATAACACTACACAACCAGCATAGAGGAGCATAACTCACACAGAATACAGTATTCAATTCAAATGAATTTTATTTATACAGCACTTTCACAACAAATGTGGTCACACAGCAGCTTTACAGAGATCCTGAGCAGACAGCAGGGGGCAGCTCAGCACATGGGGGAAGAGAGAAGAAATGAAGGAAAAAATAATAATAATGAAGAAAAGGTTTAGGTTTATATATGAATATGAACAGCATTGTAACACCGCTCAAGCACAACAAAGCAGCAAAACAATTTATGCAGAACACAGCAGTGTAACCATTCTCATGTAGAACACAAGCAGGACACAGCAGCCCAACACGGTTCAAGCTTAACACAAGCAAGTGGCACAGCAGAGAAATATCGTTCAAGCAGAAAACAGCAGCGAAACAATTTTGATGCAGGACACATCAGCCCAACATGGTAAAAGCAGAACACAAGCAAGTGGCACAGCTGCAGCCACCTTTAGCACTGTGCTTGCACGGCAATCTTGTAAAAAATTGGAGACTGTGGGTGCAAATGTTTTACCTGTTTCTTACAGAGAGTGGGATTGTTGAGGAGAACAATGCGCCACCTTTCCGCACGTCGCTGGGGAAGATGCAGTGAAGGTCTACAACATGTTACAATTCAGTGAGGAAGAAACTGAAACAAGAAATGTGCTGAAAAACAAGTTCAGGGATTACTGAGAGTCAAGAGAGAACCTACCCGATGTTCACCATTTGTTCTTCATGAGAGCTCAGTATCCAGCTGAAAGCACTGAGGTGTACGGGAGGAATTCGGGGACCAGAAACTGCAGATTTCAGCAAAGTACTCACATACTCTGGCCACCACATGTCACCGCTGGGAAAGCTACCACTCACCTGTGAACACAAAAGCCAAAAATGCTAAATTGAATTTCACATATTGTTGACTGTGATGTACCTGCAATACTAGGACGTGAGACATGGGAGATGTTACAGCAGGACAGGGTAGGAAAGAGCAGCTAAACACAAATGCACTCGTACCAGCAGACAGCAGGGGGCAGCTCAGCACATGGGGAAAAGAAGAAATGAAGGAAACAATAAAAATAATGAAGAAAAGGTTTAGGTTTATATATGAATATGAACAGCACCGTAACACCGCTCAAGCACAACAAAGCAGCAAAACTAATTATACAGAACACAGCAGCATCATTTTCATGCAAAACAAGCAGGACAGCAGCGAAATTATTATACAGAACAAGTGACACTGTTCAAGCAGAACACAGCAGCATAACAAGTTTGAGGCAAAAACAAAAGCAGGACACAGCAGCCCAACACGGTCCAAGCAGAACAGTGCATTACCTAGCAGCTGATTGTCTGCTTATATAAAGAGGCTTTTAACTCTTTAAAATAATCTTATTGTCTTAGTTTCTGCTGTTCCCACATTTACTACACCTTTATGTTAAAAAAGTGACAAATTCCAGCAGATTTTAAAAGTATTGAGAAAAGAAGTTATTCAGTGGATCAAGAAGTGTGTCCACTATTCTTAAAAGCTCATGTATAGACCTTGATGGTCAGGCAGAGTTTTAAACTGCTTTAAGAGAAAATGCAGGAGCAGTGCTTGAGCAGTTCTCTACCAGCTACATGATCTATATAGAAACAGAACTCCAGCAGAATCCACCCTGTGTATGAACGTGATGAGACTCCACTGAACTATGCATGTAAGGCACCTTTTTCCACCCTGTATCCTGTCATTATTTTAAATGCATTTTTTAATAATGCAATAGCATTAAACATTTTTGATAATGTAATAGCAGTGATGTGTGAAGATTAAGACACACATAGGGCTGGGCCTAAATGTCCAAATATTATATTAAAGGACCATAAACTCAATTTTTCCTCTTTTCTCTTCAATCCTACATAGTGTTTGTGGAGTTGTGTGAACAAATTATCACGCATCATCCCTTACAATTAAAACTGGCTGTTTTTTATTTGAGGTCTTTTCAACTGTGTGAAATTCTGTTTCAGGTACTTTAAGCTAGATACAGTGGGGTATGAAATGTTTGATTTCTGATATATATATATATATATATATATATATATATATATATATATATATATATATATATCAATATTTTTAGGATTACATTTCAGGGAGGTGAATCATGTTATCTGAAAAATGGGCTACGCTAATCCCCTTATAGAATCCATAGGGGGCGCTACAAGCTCTGTGTTGAATGTGAAGCGCAATGCTGTTGTATCCCGTATTCAGAGCTATGCTACTGAATTCTGTATGAAAAGTAGCAGAACTTTCCTACAGACCACAGTAACAGAACACTGTTCTACCAGAATAGAGTAGCGTAACGATGTCTTACAGAACACAGTAGCCTGAAACTGTTCATTCACAACAGAGTAGCATAACGCTTTCATTCAGAAGACATTAGAATCATTATTTTGATATAGAATAAAGTACCAGTACTCTTTCAACCAGAATACGGTAGCATAACACTACACAACCAGCATAGAGGAGCATAACTCACACAGAATACAGTATTCAATTCAAATGAATTTTATTTATACAGCACTTTCACAACAAATGTGGTCACACAGCAGCTTTACAGAGATCCTGAGCAGACAGCAGGGGGCAGCTCAGCACATGGGGGAAGAGAGAAGAAATGAAGGAAAAAATAATAATAATGAAGAAAAGGTTTAGGTTTATATATGAATATGAACAGCATTGTAACACCGCTCAAGCACAACAAAGCAGCAAAACAATTTATGCAGAACACAGCAGTGTAACCATTCTCATGTAGAACACAAGCAGGACACAGCAGCCCAACACGGTTCAAGCTTAACACAAGCAAGTGGCACAGCAGAGAAATATCGTTCAAGCAGAAAACAGCAGCGAAACAATTTTGATGCAGGACACATCAGCCCAACATGGTAAAAGCAGAACACAAGCAAGTGGCACAGCTGCAGCCACCTTTAGCACTGTGCTTGCACGGCAATCTTGTAAAAAATTGGAGACTGTGGGTGCAAATGTTTTACCTGTTTCTTACAGAGAGTGGGATTGTTGAGGAGAACAATGCGCCACCTTTCCGCACGTCGCTGGGGAAGATGCAGTGAAGGTCTACAACATGTTACAATTCAGTGAGGAAGAAACTGAAACAAGAAATGTGCTGAAAAACAAGTTCAGGGATTACTGAGAGTCAAGAGAGAACCTACCCGATGTTCACCATTTGTTCTTCATGAGAGCTCAGTATCCAGCTGAAAGCACTGAGGTGTACGGGAGGAATTCGGGGACCAGAAACTGCAGATTTCAGCAAAGTACTCACATACTCTGGCCACCACATGTCACCGCTGGGAAAGCTACCACTCACCTGTGAACACAAAAGCCAAAAATGCTAAATTGAATTTCACATATTGTTGACTGTGATGTACCTGCAATACTAGGACGTGAGACATGGGAGATGTTACAGCAGGACAGGGTAGGAAAGAGCAGCCAAACACAAATGCACTCGTACCAGCAGACAGCAGGGGGCAGCTCAGCACATGGGGAAAAGAAGAAATGAAGGAAACAATAAAAATAATGAAGAAAAGGTTTAGGTTTATATATGAATATGAACAGCACCGTAACACCGCTCAAGCACAACAAAGCAGCAAAACTAATTATACAGAACACAGCAGCATCATTTTCATGCAAAACAAGCAGGACAGCAGCGAAATTATTATACAGAACAAGTGACACTGTTCAAGCAGAACACAGCAGCATAACAAGTTTGAGGCAAAAACAAAAGCAGGACACAGCAGCCCAACACGGTCCAAGCAGAACAGTGCATTACCTAGCAGCTGATTGTCTGCTTATATAAAGAGGCTTTTAACTCTTTAAAATAATCTTATTGTCTTAGTTTCTGCTGTTCCCACATTTACTACACCTTTATGTTAAAAAAGTGACAAATTCCAGCAGATTTTAAAAGTATTGAGAAAAGAAGTTATTCAGTGGATCAAGAAGTGTGTCCACTATTCTTAAAAGCTCATGTATAGACCTTGATGGTCAGGCAGAGTTTTAAACTGCTTTAAGAGAAAATGCAGGAGCAGTGCTTGAGCAGTTCTCTACCAGCTACATGATCTATATAGAAACAGAACTCCAGCAGAATCCACCCTGTGTATGAACGTGATGAGACTCCACTGAACTATGCATGTAAGGCACCTTTTTCCACCCTGTATCCTGTCATTATTTTAAATGCATTTTTTAATAATGCAATAGCATTAAACATTTTTGATAATGTAATAGCAGTGATGTGTGAAGATTAAGACACACATAGGGCTGGGCCTAAATGTCCAAATATTATATTAAAGGACCATAAACTCAATTTTTCCTCTTTTCTCTTCAATCCTACATAGTGTTTGTGGAGTTGTGTGAACAAATTATCACGCATCATCCCTTACAATTAAAACTGGCTGTTTTTTATTTGAGGTCTTTTCAACTGTGTGAAATTCTGTTTCAGGTACTTTAAGCTAGATACAGTGGGGTATGAAATGTTTGATTTCTGATATATATATATATATATATATATATATATATATATATATATATATATATATATATATATATCAATATTTTTAGGATTACATTTCAGGGAGGTGAATCATGTTATCTGAAAAATGGGCTACGCTAATCCCCTTATAGAATCCATAGGGGGCGCTACAAGCTCTGTGTTGAATGTGAAGCGCAATGCTGTTGTATCCCGTATTCAGAGCTATGCTACTGAATTCTGTATGAAAAGTAGCAGAACTTTCCTACAGACCACAGTAACAGAACACTGTTCTACCAGAATAGAGTAGCGTAACGATGTCTTACAGAACACAGTAGCCTGAAACTGTTCATTCACAACAGAGTAGCATAACGCTTTCATTTAGAAGACATTAGAATCATTATTTTGATATAGAATAAAGTACCAGTACTCTTTCAACCAGAATACGGTAGCATAACACTACACAACCAGCATAGAGGAGCATAACTCACACAGAATACAGTATTCAATTCAAATGAATTTTATTTATACAGCACTTTCACAACAAATGTGGTCACACAGCAGCTTTACAGAGATCCTGAGCAGACAGCAGGGGGCAGCTCAGCACATGGGGGAAGAGAGAAGAAATGAAGGAAAAAATAATAATAATGAAGAAAAGGTTTAGGTTTATATATGAATATGAACAGTATTGTAACACCGCTCAAGCACAACAAAGCAGCAAAACAATTTATGCAGAACACAGCAGTGTAACCATTCTCATGTAGAACACAAGCAGGACACAGCAGCCCAACACGGTTCAAGCTTAACACAAGCAAGTGGCACAGCAGAGAAATATCGTTCAAGCAGAAAACAGCAGCGAAACAATTTTGATGCAGGACACATCAGCCCAACATGGTAAAAGCAGAACACAAGCAAGTGGCACAGCTGCAGCCACCTTTAGCACTGTGCTTGCACGGCAATCTTGTAAAAAATTGGAGACTGTGGGTGCAAATGTTTTACCTGTTTCTTACAGAGAGTGGGATTGTTGAGGAGAACAATGCGCCACCTTTCCGCACGTCGCTGGGGAAGATGCAGTGAAGGTCTACAACATGTTACAATTCAGTGAGGAAGAAACTGAAACAAGAAATGTGCTGAAAAACAAGTTCAGGGATTACTGAGAGTCAAGAGAGAACCTACCCGATGTTCACCATTTGTTCTTCATGAGAGCTCAGTATCCAGCTGAAAGCACTGAGGTGTACGGGAGGAATTCGGGGACCAGAAACTGCAGATTTCAGCAAAGTACTCACATACTCTGGCCACCACATGTCACCGCTGGGAAAGCTACCACTCACCTGTGAACACAAAAGCCAAAAATGCTAAATTGAATTTCACATATTGTTGACTGTGATGTACCTGCAATACTAGGACGTGAGACATGGGAGATGTTACAGCAGGACAGGGTAGGAAAGAGCAGCCAAACACAAATGCACTCGTACCAGCAGACAGCAGGGGGCAGCTCAGCACATGGGGAAAAGAAGAAATGAAGGAAACAATAAAAATAATGAAGAAAAGGTTTAGGTTTATATATGAATATGAACAGCACCGTAACACCGCTCAAGCACAACAAAGCAGCAAAACTAATTATACAGAACACAGCAGCATCATTTTCATGCAAAACAAGCAGGACAGCAGCGAAATTATTATACAGAACAAGTGACACTGTTCAAGCAGAACACAGCAGCATAACAAGTTTGAGGCAAAAACAAAAGCAGGACACAGCAGCCCAACACGGTCCAAGCAGAACACAAGCAAGTTGCACAGCTGCAGCCACCTTCAGCAGTGTGCTCGCAGGGCAATCTTGTCAAAAATTGGATTTTTAGGTGCAAAAGTTTGACCGGTATCTTACAGAGTGTGGGATTGTTGAGGAGTACAATGCGTCACCTTTCCGCACGTCGCTGGGGAAGATGCAGTGAAGGTCTACAACATGTTACAATTCAGAGAGAAACAAACTGAAATAAGAAATGAGCTGAAAAACAAGTTCAGTGATTACTGAGATTCAAGAAAGAACCTACCCGATGTTCGCCATTTGTTCTTCACGAGAGCTCCGGATCCAGTTGAAAGCGTACAGGAGGAATTTGGGGACCAGAAACTACAGAATTCAGCAAAGTACTCACATACTCTGGCCACTGCATGTCACCGCTGGGAAAGCTACCACTCCAGTTCCAAGCTCTGCACATTGAACATACCCATTGGAAGATACACATTCCTTTGACCTTCTTTTGGGGTGTCCTCAGCTTCAGAGATATTCCAAAGGTCAATTGCAGACTATTAAAGGCCTGGAAGATGTCGTCAACGTTACAAACGATATCTTAGTCTGGGGTGAAACAGTCAAGGAAACATGACGGCAGACTCATCCAAGTGCTGAAAAGGGAAAGACCGTGGAACCTGAAACTCAACAAAAACAAGTGCAAGATCAAATCATCACAAATCCAGTACATGGCCATATGCTCTCTCTGCAAAAGGTCTCAATCTAGATAAAGATAAAGTGAGAGCTGTAACACACATACCTACACCAGAAAACAAGCAGGCACTCATGAGATTAATGGGCATGATTCAGTACCTTTCCAAGTTTATTCCCAGCCTGTCTGAAGTCGGCACACCTCTCAGAAAACTGCTCGAGCATGACACTCTGTGACAAGTCGAGCACAAAGCTATGAAAAACTGAAATCTCTGCTGATAACTGCTCCCACACTAAGGCTATATGATGTAAAAATACCTGCTACACCATCTGTAGATGCGAGCTCAGAAGGCTTCGTAGCAGCAATTCTGCAGGAGGGAAAGCCAGTGGCTAAACTACATTCCGAAAGGCAACAGCAAATGATCCAGATATGCAGCTACTACACACAAGGATCATGGAAGGATGGCCCAATGAGAAAAATCCAAACATACTGGACATTCAATGAAGAAACGCAAAAAACAGATTCAAGACAAGCTGCAGAGAAGACAACTCAAGCAGAACAGCTATTATGACAGACAGACAAAGAGCCCAACAAGCATATACATGTGGGACAAGGTGAGAATTCAGAGAGGGCAACCTGCTATCATGATCAGCCATGATTCTTCACAGTCCAGACGCCAGATGGAAGAACCTATAGAAGAAACAGAAAACAGAACCCTCATTCATTTGTGAGCATTTTAGAACATTTATTCATTGGAACAGTTGAAACTGGAAAAACTCAATACATCAGAAAAACATTGACAGTCACAACAAAAGTGAAAATAACACAGGACAGAAAATCAAAATAAAACAAGAACATTGTCTTCAGATTGGACACTGGTGCTAAATGCAATGTCATCACAGCACAGATCTACAAATCAGATTTGAAACAAAACTCCAGAATTCAGCTTAGAAACCACTCACATATTCTAGCCACTGCATGTCACCATTGGAAAAGCTAACATTCACCTGTGAGCAGAAAAGCCAAAAATGCAAGACTGAATTTCACATTGTTGTCAGTGATGTACAAGAAATGTACAAGAAAGACGTGAGACATGTGAGACGTTAGGTGTGGTTTAAAGATGGAAGAACCTATAGGAGAAACAGAAAACACCTTCTCAGGACGACTGAAAGAGTTCCCATCAGCATCACCCAATGTTGTTGCAGATTCCTGTGTCGAGCTGCAGGTCAGTGAATCCGGTCCACCTGCAGAAACTGGTACTGCAAAACAACCTGACTTACCTGAGTCACATCCGAGAGAGGCATACAGAGAGGCTTCTTCCACAGACCTGAAAAAGGCAAAAGATCATGAATTCAGTGAGTTGCATGACTTGTTAATCAGAGACAGCGACAGGACTGTTTGTGGTATTAGGGAAGACCTATTGTGGGCAAGGTTGCTGCTTTTGCACTGACTGCATTTTAAACTGAAGGTCACACTGATGGTCAATAAGAGGAAATATCTCACATACTTTAAAAATGAATCTTAGTCTAGATACAGGAGAGGAAACCTCGGTCTCCTGGTTTAAAAACTGTATGTTGAGGAGTTTAGTCAGTTGTGGAAAAATGCTGCGTCAGCATGTTCAGAAACTTCAAACAGCATGTTAGCGTGTGGGTTGATGAGAAAAGGTTTCTTGGATCGCAGACTCCACAGATCGCTGTGGCCACCCAGGGATCAAACTCCCCCTCTCTCAATGACAGGAGCAGCGATTAGACGGTGTTGTGTTGCTGCGTATTTTCTAATTAAACTGACGGTTAGAATCAGTGTAGGTACCGAACCCAAGCACAGATTTTACCTTTGAAGGTTTTCTATTCTAAAATGATGAAACCTCCTGGGGTGGTGAAGCTGATAAACAACACATTAATTTCTTATAAATGTCAGTAGGGGGATTTCTCTGAAGACTGTTCTCTGATGAAGGCTGGTAGCTGGATTGGTTCTTGAGAGGACCTGATGCTCCCTGGAACTGAAGTTCAAAATGAAAAGCTGTGTATTAGACATCTCTCCTGTTGTGAAAGACATTTGTGTCACGTAGAAGACATGAACCTTCTTAGGGCCTTTATTCTGTCACCTCTTAACTCCCAGACTTTGACATCCTAAGGATTATTATTCTGCAATGACATGGAATACAGCACACACTGGCCAAATCCTTCTAAAGTTAGAGGAGTGAGCAATGAGTTCCTGTGGAGTTTCAGAGGTTAAAAGGGTTCATGGTGTTCACCACAGTTTAAACACACACTGAAAGTTACCTGGAATCGTGCTGGGCATCTTCTCTAACTGGTTACAAGAGGTATAGTCTTCCTTTTCTTCAGGATCTGCTTGAGAGACAACATGACAGATTATCTAGAACATGAACAAAGTGATTTGGATAACATCAAATACCTCAGAGTTGCTAGTTAATAATAATAATAATCTGAAGGGGAGTTGAAGCCTCGGTCTCCTGGTTTCCTGCATCACTGTGGGAGCAAAGGTTCTAGCTCAACCACGATCCACAGAGCAGGACTTTCCTATCAGAATTGAACCCAGCCAGTAGGCCAACACTTAGAGCCATGCTTGAGGGCTACAAGGGATGTGGCAGCTCAGTGGCAGGTAGTGGTGTTATTCGTTGCGCCACACCAACCGTTATTGGTTGGCGCCCACACCAATATATATTTATTCACGCATCACACAACTCACATACCTTAATCTTGGGGAACTTTAGCCTCCTGGTTCTTTGCTTCATGGTGGACTGTGTGAGAACAGCTTCTGCCTCCACCACTGCACAAAGAGGAAGACTGAGACTCTTGCTCTGTGGACTGGAGCGGGATGACGTCTAGATCAGAATAAGCTCTGCTGTTTCCCTCAAACTGATTGACTTCCACCACAAAAAAAAACTGCCTATAACTCTGGAGAGGAGACAGAACAGAGGTGGAACACAAGTCATTTTTGATTATTTACTTCTTGTCACTGTTGGTGTCACTGTGCATCGTTCAGCTATTCAGCGCACTTTGCACAAGGAGACGCTGTCTGTCCAAATAAATGTACTATGGGAGAGTAATGCAGAAGAAGCCTTTTCTGCTCACAAGCCACAAACAGAGTCGCTTGAGGTATGCTAAAGCACATTTAAACAAGCCAGCTTCACTTTGGAATAAGGTGCTGTGGAACTAAAATGGAGGTATTTGGACATAACAAGGGGCGGTGTGCATGGTGGAAAAAGAACACAGCATTCCAAGACAAGACTTGCTACCCACAGTAAACGTTGGTGGCGGTTCCATCATGCTGTGGGGCTGTGTGGCCAGTGCAGATACTGGGAATCTTGTTAAAGTTGAGGGTCGCATGGATTCCAGTCAATTGACAATTGATGCAGCATTCAACTTTAAGATTAAGGATGTATTTGCTAAACTATGCCTCGATTTTAAAGTTCAGTCTCACGTGATCGATCTTTTCTTAAATATCCATTGGTTGTTGTCCTCAGCTGATTCAGCTGATGGAATGAAGATTCTTGATGTGCTGTCCAGGTACTGCTTCTAGGAATGTTCATCTTTCTGGCTTCTGGTCCAGGAAAAGTTCCCAGGAAATGTTCGCTTTTCCCTCTTTCAGGTCGTGACCACCCGTTCCACCCGTGATTTCAAGAAAGTAGCTGTGTGGGAACGCTTTCTAAGGTGATTAGAGTTAGGCCCATCAAGAGCTGGCTGTCCTTTGTTAGGACAATGGTAGAGGACCTCCTTGGTTCATTTGTTTATCCCTGTTGGGTGTTTGTTTACCTGGCTGGGGAAACAGGTTGGTTCTTTGTTGGGACAGTCTTTTTAATCACCTGTGTAGCCACACCCATTTTCCTCCTCTGGTGCCGTCACCTACTGGTGAGCAAGGGTACCTACGTCCCCCGTTGGTCTTCAGGGTATGATTTATCGTACATTTGAAGAGCACTTATGGATGAAATGTCCACTGGGAGAAATAAAGTTCATGGCAGGTCAAGCAAGTCTTTCCAATTCTTAGAAGGTTAGTTTTCCACGAGGTGTTTCTATAAGACTGAAAACATCTGGGCAGCTTTATGCAAACATCTGGGTCGTTCTGGCTGACTAACCAAACTACAATGCATAATAATGTTGGTCATGTTAAAGCTTTGAATTATATGATTGCATCATAAAAAAATACATAAATAAATAAAAAACACCAAATATGATTTAATATTGTGGAAATGATTAGATAGATGGCTTTTGATGGAAAGGAGAAGTATCATCATTAAGCCTTATAGAGAGGAAAGTTAGTGAAGGTGTTAGCTTTGTTGACTGGGATGGATACCTGATGCGTCAGGGTAATTAATAACCATGTTGTCTATATAACATGTGGACCCCTTGTGCTGTCCTGGGAATCAGGTTGTTTCCTGATCAATGGCTTGTGACTTTGTTGACAGTCTGTTTTAGACTGTATATATTACATGTTGCAGGAGGTTAATTAAGAGTTAAGCTGACATTAGGTTGACTAATGCCTTATAGGAAGATATCCCATGATCTTAGTTTTAGACTTTGCTTAGGTCAAGTAATTCCACATTTTTGATTGAGTAATTAATTGTCAGGCAGTGTTTCAGTTATTCACACCAAGACTAGTCTTGCGATGGATAAATGTTTCAGGATCCTAAAGCCAAGCATAGACTTGAGCTTAGTGATTTGAACACGTGTCTGCATAAGTAAGTATGTTTATGTAATTATGTTTCAAGAAAAGATAAATAAATATATTGCTGCATTGGTCACCCGTACTCGCTAGGTTTGTACAATGGTGGTAGCAGATATGCTGTCCAATAATCTATGTACATATGCTGTATGCATTTAAAAGAGTTTGATATGGAAAGGGTAAGCAGAAAATAGTAGCTATGCTGGACACTGCTGGAAGCCTAGTTACCAAAATACTGTGCAGTAAGCTACCAACACCCTGTAACTGCTGTGCTAGTAGTGTGTAGTATGTAATTGGGATGCAGCCTAAATCCCCTATCAGATGTTGGAGTGTTTAGTGCGCCCTTCTTTACCTCTGTTTGAGCCATGGAAGCTTACCAGCACTAATGCATGGCCTTAATAGCTGATATGACCAAATACGAGCAAATAAATAAATAAATAAATATGTATATGTGCTTTTACTGTGCGTTTACCTCAGTCTGGACACTTTTCTGTCAGAACTATTTGCTGAGTACTCGAACCGTTTTGCCTCAGCCAGCTCTCGACTGGCTGATGAAATCCTGAAACCCTGCTCATTGGTCCCACAGGACTGATTGACAGGAGTTTAAACCAATAAGATTACGGAAACAATTTGTGTGAACCAATACAGAAAATAAGAGAGTTAAGCTGTAATTGAAAATACTTATTTAATAACGTGTTAATACAGTAATAAGAACTATATTTATAAACAGTAAATACTAGGGATACATATATAATAAAAACACAGAAATAATAAATAATTTTACTGGACACTCATCAGTCCCTCTGGGGTGTCGGACAGGCTGTAAGTGTGTGTGATTAATTTGGTGATTGATATGATGATTGATCAGTGCTTGATCAGTGTGTTTTGGTTTGGTATCTTAGCTTTTAGCAATTATTTAGTCAATCGCCATCTCCCTGCTCTCTTTCTACGGGCAGAAATTTTGTCACAGCTGGCCATAAATGAATGAATGAATGAATGAATGAATGAAGGCCCCAAACCTGACAAAATTAAAGTGGATGAAGCTGGAATCTTCATGAGAATTTCCCCACTGCGGGACTAAAAAAGGACTGTCTTATCTTATCTTAGGTGATCAAAACTGAGGCAGAAATGAGCTGTATAGCTGTAGGTCTTCTTAGCGTGTTCTTCTGTGGTGTTTGTGGCCGGTGGACCTCAGAGCAGTACTGATCAAATTTTACGGCTGGCCATGAATGAATGAATAAGTGAATGAATGAATGAATGAATGAAGGCCCCAAACCTGAAAAAATGCTTAGAAAAAAAACAAATTTAAATCCTTAGTGATTTCCTGAGTGTCCCCTGGTCAGATCTACGATCTTGAGATGAGAAGTTGTGATTCAGGAGGCGTTTGAACCGTGTTTCTGCGCTGTATTATTGCAAAGATATTAACAGAAACACGGAGACAACATCGTAAAAAAGTAATTAGCATTAAACAGTAGCATTTATTAGATTCCGAAAAAAGGACCTGTCCCAGCAAAGGGGGGCATCCGGTCACCCTGTCTGATCACTCCCAAAGGAGCTGGTTCAGTTGTTTGAGGTGTCGAATTACTGGACAACAGTGAGGGTTCCGCCATTCCTTGTTTACCCTGGTTACCATGGTTACACCATGGCCAGAGGTTTAGTACAGCTCCCTGCAGAAGTCAATGGCAGTGGCCAAGTGGCCAATCAGAGGGCACAGTTTTAAAAAATGTCAGTCGAAGATGTCATAATGGCCTCTTTGACATCCCTGTGACATCACGGCCCCACAGAGCAGTATAAATAGACCCTGCAGAGCTCACCTTCCTCACTCTGAGCCTTTCACTCACGCAGTGCAAAGGAGCAGTCAGTGGCATTACCAGTTCTCACCTGAACCAAGACCGAAACCGGGGAGATGGAGCAGTGGAAGGCTGAGCGGGAGTCCCTGCTGTTTCAGCTCAAGGAGGCCCAAGAGAGCATTGAGAAGGAGAAGGCAGCCAGGCTGAGGGAGCGGAAAGCCAACACAAGGAGGCACAACCGCTGGATAAAAAGGGTCAACACAACAAGGGACCAGGACATTGAAAAGGAGACGTACGAGCTACGTGCCAAAATTCAGGACCTGGAGGAGGCCAAGCAGGAGGTAAAGGACTCGCTGGACTTACAGTCGGAAATCCTACGACAGGTCAGCGAGGAGCTGGCAGACAACAAAACCAGACTCAGCAGGTGCAGGGTGCTGGCAGAGCAGCTGTACGCCCAAAACATGGAGCTGCATGCATTGAACTGGTACAAGAACCAGGAGCTGGAGGTCCTGCGACAGGAAAGGGCTCGGACAGAGGCACTGGACAAAGAGTACAACCTGGTATCGGCTCTTCCTCCATTGGCAATGCAGAAGCAGAGGGTCATGGAGGAGCTGAAGCAGAAGGCAGCTGCTGCAGAGGAGGCCGCTGCGGAGAGGGCCACTGCAGAGAGGGCAGCTGCAGAGAAGGTCGCTGCAGAGAGGGCAGCTGCGGAGAAGGCAGCTGCGGAGAAGGCCGCTGCAGAGAGGGCAGCTGCGGAGAGGGCAGCTGCGGAGAGGGCCGCTGCAGAGAGGGCAGCTGCGGAGAAGGCAGCTGCGGAGAAGGCCGCTGCAGAGAGGGCCGCCGCGGAGAGGGCCGCTGTGGAGAGGGCCGCTGCGGAGAGGGCCGCTGCTGAGAGGGCCGCTGAGGAGAAGAGCCTCAGCCTTTTTAGCCTTCTTAGGGCGAGGCTTAAAGGCTTCTGGAGCCGACTCTCTTCTGCATGCAGAAAGAGGAAGTGAGAGAGGGAGACAGAAACCGAAACCGAAACCGAAAAAAAAAAAAAAAAGGAAGGGAATAACAAGAAGGGAACAGAAAGAGACAGAGTGACGATGAAGATGAAGGGAAAGACAGAAGGGCCTCATTAATTAATGAGGCCTCATTAATTAATGAAATCGGCCTCATTAATAAATGAAAATCAGCCTCATTAATAAATGAAATCGCTCTCATAAATAAATGAAATCGGTCTCATAAATTAAATGGGCCTCATTAATAAATGAAATCGCTGTCATATGTTCAAATCATTAATATCTCAAACGCTAATTTCTAACTAGAGTATTACAATAACAGCCAGTATCAAATGATATCAAGACAAACAAACTGGAATAAATAAATGAAGCAGTTATTAACACAAACTACTCTAAACACAATAACACCCTCAGTCAGTATTAGTGATGCACGATGATATATCTGCGGCCGATATATTATTCACCAATATATCGATTTTTTTCTGTTATAGGTTCGCTAATTGAGGTGGCGGCTGCTCGTAACCCTGCTAAATATGTGTGGCATAACAGTTAATAAAATCAGTAAAAATGTAGGGGCAAAATAATGATGATCAAATCTGAGGTAGTGAAAAATATTATTGATTATGGTGGCGGATACTGATCCAAAAATAACCTGCACACTGTTAAAAGAATAAGTTCCTCAAAGATCTTTTGGAGGTTCTTCAATTTGAAACTGTGGAGGAACCTCTTAAGGTGCTTTAAGGAACCTTCTAAAAAAGAAACTGGATTCAACTTTTACAAAGACAGGGAGAAGAGTTGCAGAGATGGATCTAAGCAAGATTTATTGAAACACAACAGGAATACAAAACAAGGGGCAGAGAAAACAAGGTGCAGCAACCTAAGGGATAAAACTGAAACTCAAACAGAAAGTGACAAACCAAACGGTGAAAACAACAAACCTGGGACTGGGAGGAGCAGGGAGTGACAGGGGATTGAGCCGTGATCTCCCGAAATAAGAACATGGGAAGGGGTTAATGAAAACCGCAAGTCTAGCTTGGGATACAGGGGAATACTAGGGGAACCTAAACTGCAGGCCTAGCTTGGGAAACAACAGGGAGAACTCAACAGAGTACTAAAGCAATACCATACCATTTTACCAAAAATGTGTAAAACAAAAACCCCAGAATTCAGCTTACAAACCGCTCACATATTCTAGCCACTGCATGTCACCGTTGGGAAAGCTAACGCTCACCTGTGAACACAAAAGCCAAAAATGTAAGATTGAATTTCACATTGTTAACAGTGATGTACCAGCAATACTAGAACATGAGACATGATGGAAGAACCTATAGGAGAAACAGAAAACACCTCAGGACGACTGAAAGAGTTCCCATCAGCATCACCCAATGTTGCAGATTCCTGTGTTGAGCTGCAGGTCAGTGAATCTGGTCCACCTGCAGAAACTGGTACTGCAAAACAATCAGACTTACCTGAGACACATCCGAGAGAGGCATTCTTCACAAGGTCAGGAAGACAAGAAAACACCAGCAAGATACAAGGACTGAATCTGGAACACACATACAGTACACATTTACAATATTCACACACACATTCAGAGGACATGGTTCAAGCTCCTGTCCATCTGCTGACTGAATTTAAAGTTACTGTCATTTACTGCATCTTAGATTTGTTTAGGTTATTCTGCAATGTCAAGCTATTCTCATAAATATGGTGTCAAATGTACAGTTCATGTAGTTCAGTTCAGAGTTTTAAAGCATTATGGTCCGACAGTGTTTGTATGAACGTTGTTGAGAGTCCTGCACAGCCCAAATCCTCCTCATTTATAGTTCTATTCATATTAAGAGCTGTGAAGCTGAGCAGCATCCAACCACTTTTCCCTCATTTCTGCATGAAAGGATTGATTGATTACAGACTCATTTTTGGGATAAAGGATCTGCCCTGTTTTTAGACTTTTATAAAGCCTCAGTTCAGCAGAGCTTTATTTTATTAAGTAATTATTATATATTTTCTTTATATTATCTGACAGTAACACACTAAATGTCCAAATGTTTTTGGACACTATTTTTAATCAATGCATTCAGCAATCAGTTGCACCCATTGCTGACACAGTCCCTAAAGAAGTACTGCCAATAGAATAGGACTCTCTGGAACAGATAAACATGAACCTATCGGCTCCATGCCTAATGCCAATCGTGGGCTAGAGGGGTATAAAGGAATGATAAACCTCTGGAATGATGGTGCTCATGATGCCCTTTACTTCTAGGGTGAGCTGGGGAAACTTTTAGCTTTGAGTTGGAGATGAGGTTGGGTGATCATCCAATATTCTGACCTCACCAATGCTCTTCTTGCTAAATGCATTTCTCACAGCAATGCTCCAAAATCTAGCAGAAAGTCTTTCATGGTAGTAGAAACAGTTACTCCAACAAAAGCAGGCTAAACTCCTTTTTAATACTCTTGATTTCAAAAGAAACAACAAATAAGCAGGTGTCCAAATACTTTTGTCATATAGTGTATTTCTTAGAAATGCTGAATTCTTTTGTTGAAGAGACTCTGGTCAGTTCTGAGAGCAGCAGGTCTAAACTTAAACCTGGACTAAATAAAGAGAGGAGTTTTAGATTTTACTTTGAGTAGAAACAAATAAACATCCAGAACACATCAGTAATGCAGAACATCTCTTCATTCAGGCTCTTTTCCTGAACATGATATTAATAATATAAACTTTACAGCTGTTTGGAAAAGATGAAGCATTAAGGAGGAGTCTAAAGTAAGTGTAGAAATGAAGACGCTGCTCAGCACTGATGTGTGTATTAATGATAAACTGATTAGTCGTGTGCTTCTCTGTGGACGAGTTGTGATGAAAAGGAGGATCTCAGCCCATTCTCTTCCTACAATGGAAAACACACACACACACTTCATACACTTCCATCACCAAATATGAGGGTTTATTTAGAGTGTATTCTACACACTGCACACTAACACGTTTCTATAAAACAACAATGGGGCAGAAATGAAAATATTGCAGCACTGATATTAAAAAGTACCACAAGTGTTTGAGCAGCATGAGTGTAGAGCTTTTGCACTGACTGCATTTTAAACTGAAGGTCACACTGATGGTCAATAAGAGGAAATATCTCACATACTTTAAAAATGAATCTTAGTCTAGATACAGGAGAGGAAACCTCGGTCTCCTGGTTTAAAAACTGTATGTTGAGGAGTTTAGTCAGTTGTGGATAAATGCTGCGTCAGCATGTTCAGAAACTTCAAACAGCATGTTAGCGTGAGGGTTGTTGTGAAAAAGGTTTCTTCTTTTTTCGTCAGGATCTGCTTGAGAGACAACATGACAGATTATCTAGAACATGTCAAGTGATTTGGATAACATCAAATACCTCAGAGTTTAATAGTAGTTAATAATAATAATAAATTGAAGGGGAGTTGAAGCCTCGGTCTCCTGGTTTCCTGCATCACTGTGGGAGCAAAGGTTCCAGCTTAACCATGACTCACGAAGCAGGACTTTCCTATCAGAATTAAACCCAGCCAGTAGGTCAAGACTTAGAGCCATGCTTGAGGGCTACAAGGGGTTTATTCATTTATTCACTCACCACTCAACTCACATACCTTAATCTTGGGAACTTTAGCCTCCTGGTTCTTTGCTTCATGGTGGACTGTGTGAGAACAGCTTCTGCCTCCACCACTGGACCACAGAGCACAACCTCACAAGCCTGCTGGGAACACGAAGAAGCAGAAACTTCTGCAGAGGAAGCAGAATGATGAGCATCCTGCTGGGAAAAAGTTCAAATTCAGTAGGCATAGCTCCATTCAACCTCACAAGTTAGTCAGAAATTTCATTTTTCTAATGACAAATGACAGGTATTGGGTCCTATGCACAAAAACACAAGCACACATTTCACAACACCTAAACACAATAAATGCATGTAGTCTAATGCAAAACTACTGACAAGGTCTTCCAGCTGTAATAAGTGGGCTTTTGTCAAACTGGTGGTTCTCGTGGTGTGCAAACTGACTGACCTCTTTATCTGATCTTTGCTTCAAAGTCTGGTACATTTTAAAAAAGCTCAAGCAGGTTAATCACATGGACATGTCTGACTTTGTCGGTGTCTCCCTGAAAGATAACACCTTCATTCTGTAGTTCTGTAGTTAATGGCTGAGGCGAGGTCAGGTCCATCACCAACTGTGCTTAAAAGTTCTGCATCTGTGTCTACTCCACATTTTCACAATACCCATAGTCTGTAGACTCAACTAGACGCTACTAGAATTCCAGGTTATGTCTGGAAAATCTAGATTACTACTGGCTCTCGTTTTCACAGTTACAGCCTCATTAACTTCATTTAGCATATGGGCTGTCAGTTCAGTTACTAAAGCGTTCACTTCAGCCATTCAGCTTCTCCACCCTGGTCCTGGAGGCACCCACCGTACATTTAAACATTAAATTAAAGTGAGGTTGCAATAATACTTACTAATTTAATGTTTCTACTGTTTAAGCTCTGCCAGTGTGTTGTGCCACAGCAAATCCTGTCCCAAGTCCCGTGAGCTTCTGAAACTAATATTTCTATATATTATTATATCATTAACTACAGTTAATTCAGAGTCTCTGCAAATACATTTCAGGATCTAATAAAACCCACAAATTCATTTTACCTTGTGTTGCCAAAGTATGAGCAGGACTAGCAGATTCAGCCCCTGCCTCCCAATATCTAGACAAGCAGCAGCTTCTGGAGCTGTTTAATTCTGCTACTTAGAAGGAGGACTACTTTCAGACACTGGAAAGAAATCAGTACTTTTTCATTACGCTTCAGAGCTAAAATGTGACCCTGGAAGTTTTCAATTCTCACTTAAATAAGAACTAATGAAATATGGGAGGTAAAGTTGAGTTAAACAGAGCTAATGCAGCTCAGCATCAGCTATTAACTCTAACTAATATTCCTACTGGAGGAAACAACAAGACCAGCTAAAACAGCTAACGGCAGAAAGCCTGTGTTGTCGGATGAAACAGTATAGAAAAGTTAGTCCGTTTTTATCAGGAGCTTTTCCAACAACGTGGAAAATAAGAGCCTCTTTTAGAAAGGTTAGAGCTCCCGAAGTTTCTAAGTTAACGCCGAACATCAGCAGCGCTAGCAAGTTAGCTCCTCCAGTCGTACAGCTGAAGTACAAACACACACGAAAGCAGAAAACCAAGCTTTCAAACATTCACTGTACGTTTATGGTCACATATAAGGTAAAAGATCAGCTTAAAAGCAGCTAGTTCACATGAACTCACCTGGCTCTATCGGGAACGTCTGTCCTGGGAGCCTCCTTGAAGTAGACTGACAGACTGGAAGGGGCGATACCGGTGACTGCGCCTCGTCCCAACACAACTGGACTACAGCTTCATTTGGGCAAAGCTGGAGCGACGATGAGGATTGCAGATGGAAAATCTTCCATAAACTCCAAACTGCTGAAGCTCCTCATTTAGATAAGGCTTTAAACACTGTACACTCATATGCAATTGTACACACACTGTTTAATTAGCAGATTTGATTCATTTAGAAAGTCCAGAATATGCTGCCATAGTATTTCTATGTTGTTTATTTGATGAACAATCCACATTTAGTACATCATACATATTTATAGTACTAAACTGTAAATCATACAGATTTAAACATTTTATTATATTTTTATTTTATTAAATAGGTTCATTCTCAGCGTCTTTAAAGCTTGCAGATAAAAACACTGAGAGACAGAAAGTGTAAACTTCAGGACTGGAAATCAGGATGTAATTTAATTTATTAAAAAATAAATGAAGTGAAATGAAAACTTTAACACTGTAGAAGAAATCTGTCTCTACTGGACAGACACGTCACTTCCGGCTGACAGGTCCAGCGCTGCTCTCCTGCTGCTTGTTTCTCCCAGTCATATCTTTGTATCAGGGATGAGCAGAACGAGGCTTTTTAACCAGTTGAAGCAGAAGTGGTTCATTTGAAGCTCTACTGCGCCACCTGTTGTACAAATACAATACTACACCACCACTGCCTGATTCACTTGTGTTCATAAGCTTTGTCCAAACTGAACCCAGAGGAGCATCCAGTGATGTCGGCCTGTGTTTCTTCTTTTAATGAAATGTCTGTGATCTGAGTGTGTAATTGCTTTGTTCTGTTCCTATTTAAAACAGCATGTTTGACACTATTAGATTAAGGAGAAACAGCACTGTTGAATGTGCATGTAGACTGTACATCTGTTGAACACAGAAATAGAGCTGTAAAATGTTTTTATTCAGGTCATTTCACATCGTCTCCAGTAAAAAACCTTGAATGCTGAGGAATGTCAATAATTTGATGATGAAAGTGAAGCAGATTCACACATGTTCTGTATTTCCGTTTTATTTAAGTACATATTTCAGATGATATGCAGCTCGTCTACAGCGGGACCGGAAACTCACGCGCATTGAACCGCGATTGCGTTCCAGTGACGTAAGGAAGCTTCGTTTCCGGCGATCACGTGATCGTAGGTATTTGGAGGAGACTCTGAGCTGCTGTTTCGATGCGGCCCTGCTTTCAAAGCTCGAGCCGTGATTCCACACAGAGCTTCGACCGGCCATCCTGCTTTATAGTCCGTAATGTGAGCTTTGTCTTCTTCCTCTTAGGCAGTTGTTGTAGTGCTTGTGCTGTCTGTGTTACTGTACAGTCCTCTGTCTCACTAACCGGCCTTTGCGTTTTTCTCTGTAGCCTCGAGAAACATGGCGACCGCGGAGAAACCAGCTTTCCAGCCGCTCTGCAAGGAAGTCGTCCAGCTTGACCCGTGACTCCTCCAACGCGGCGTCTGAGCTCCAGCACTACCGGCGCGACGGACACCGAGAGTCGTCGTCTCCACTCCCGCACCGGAGAGGGACTGGCGGCGTCTGCGTGACCCCGGAAAAGCCGAGGAGCTCCTCGACCACCACGGCCGTTTTTCCCTCTGCTAACCGCTTCAGCTCCTCAGTGTAAAGTATGGAGGAAGGACGACTCTGTGCTACACTCACACTTTAGTACTTTTGGGGGAGCTGCGTGATTCTTAGCTAGGGCTGCCTCTTAGCTACAGAACATGTGAAATCCCCACACTTGAACTGATCTATTTTTGTTCTCTTTCTTAATATGAATAGAACTATAAATGAGGAGGATTTGGGCTGTGCAGGACTCTCAACACCGTTCATACAAACACTGTCGGACCATAATGCTTTAAAACTCAAGGGAAATGAGATGAGGTCTCTGAACTGAACTACATGAACTGTACATTTGACACCATATTTATGAGAATAGCTTGACATTGCAGAATAACCTAAACAAATCTAAGATGCCGTAAATGACAGTAACTTTAAATTCAGTCAGCAGATGAACAGGAGCTTGAACCGTGTCCTCTGAATGTGTGTGTGAATATTGTAAATGTGTACTGTATGTGTGTTCCAGATTCAGTCCTTGTATCTTGCTGGTGTTTTCACTTGTCTTCCTGACCTTGTGAAGAATGCCTCTCTCGGATGTGTCTCAGGTAAGTCAGATTGTTTTGCAGTACCAGTTTCTGCAGGTGGACCAGATTCACTGACCTGCAGCTCGACACAGGAATCTGCAACAACATTGGGTGATGCTGATGGGAACTCTTTCAGTCGGCCTGAGGAGGTGTTTTCTGTTTCAGTGCTTTCACCTGGATCCTGAGCTCTCGTGAAGAACAAATGGTGAACATCGGGTAGGTTCTTTCTTGACTCTCAGTAATCCCTGAACTTGTTTTTCAGCACATTTCTTGTTTCAGTTTCTTTCTCTCTAAACTGTATCATGTTGTAGACCTTCACTGCATCTTCCCCAACGACGTGCGGAAAGGTGGCGCATTGGACTTTTTCAGACTCCTCAACAATCCCACTCTCTGTAAGAAACAGGTAAAACTTTTGCGCCCACAGTCTCCAATTTTTGACAAGATGTGCTAAAGGTGGCTGCAGCTGTGCCACTTGCTTGTGTTCTGCTTGGACTGTTTTGGGCTGCTGTGTCCTTTTTAATTAGGCTGCTGTGTCCTGCTTGTGTTTTGCATTTAAATTGTTACGCTGCTGTGTTTTATATAAATTGTTTTGTTGTGCTTGAGCGGCGTTACAGTGCTGTTCATATTCATATATAAACCTTAAAATGTTTCTTCATAATTTTTATTTATTTTCCTCACATTCATAAACCTAAACCTTTTCTTCATTATTTGTGTTTCCATCATTTCTTCTCTTCCCCATGTGCTGAGCTGCCCCCTGCTGTTTGCTGGTGCGAGTGCATTTGTGTTTGGCTGCTCTTTCCTAACCTGTCGTCCTGTAACCCTTCTAAAAACTGTTATCCCCCCCCCCCCGCCCAAATTTCCTAAGATGACTTTGTTTTCAGGTTGGACACTGGTGCTGAATGCAATGTTCTTGTTTATTTCAAAATTTTCAGTCCAGTTATTCTTTTCACTTTTGTTGTGACAGTGTTGATGTTTGTCTAATATTCTGCTTTTTTTCTGATTTAAACTGTTTCAGTGAAGAAATCTTCCTGCTCTCTTTTGTTCAACTGCATTATTTTATTTATTTATTTATTTTTATTTTTTTTTTTTCATTCTGCTTTGATTGTTTTGTTTTACACATTTTTGGTAAAGTGATTTTCTGTTGCAGGATTTACACACTTGGCCATAAGCAGGACATTGTTTCTGTTTCTGTTCATAACCACATCTGGAGCAGCTTGCTTCTGTTGCTTGTTTATTTTTAGCTAGTTTGGATTTGCTCTTGTGTTTAAACTCAACTGTTTTTGTTTCTGTCGTTCTGTTTTGTATTTCATTGAGCACTTTTTTTCACTTTGCTTGATGTCCCTTCA
This sequence comes from Salminus brasiliensis, assembly GCF_030463535.1. NCBI lineage: Eukaryota > Metazoa > Chordata > Actinopteri > Characiformes > Bryconidae > Salminus > Salminus brasiliensis. Next base: position 16,106,221 of record NC_132892.1, read on the forward strand.
TTTCCACAGCAGATATTCATGGCCTTTGTCTATGTCCCATCTGTTTCTCTCAGCAATCTTGCCCATAATTGGTCTTACCTAATACCACAAGCACTCTTGTTTCTAATTAAGGAGTCATGTAACTCCCCAAATTCATGGTCTTTTGCCTTTTTCAGGTCTGTGGAAGAAGCCTCTCCTTATGCTTCTCTTGCATGTGCCTCAGGTAAGTCAGATTGTTTTGCAGTACCAGTTTCTGCAGGTGGACCAGATTCACTGACCTGCGGTTCGACACAGCAATCTGCAACAACATTGGGTGATGCAGAGAGACAGGAGCTTGAACCGTGTCCTCTGAATGTGTGTGAATATTCTGATTGTGTACTGTATGTGTGTTCTGACTGAAAATAAAACAAGAACTTTGCATTCAGCACCAGTGCCCAACTTGAAGACACTTTTGTTGACAGTGTTGATGTTTGTCTAATATTCTGTTTTTCTGATTTCAACTGTTCCAGTGAAGAAATCTTCCTGCTCTGTCTTTTGTTCAACTGCATGATCTATTTTTTTTTTCCTCATTCTGCTCTGATTGTGTTTTACACTTTTTTGGTAAAGTGACTTTGCTGTTACAGGATTTGCACACTTGGCCATAAGCAGGACATTGTTTCTGTTTCTGCTCATAACCACATGTATATGCTTGGTGGGCTCTTTGTCTGTCTGTCATAATAGCTGTTCTGCTTGAGTTGTCTTCTCTGCAGCTTGTCTTGAATCTGTATTTTGCTTTTCTTTGAATGTTTATGTTTGGATTTTTCACATTGGGCCATTCTTCCATGGTCCTTGTGTGTAGTAGCTGCATGTCTGGATCATTTGCTGTTGCCTTTCAGAATGTAATTTAGCCACTGGCTTTCCCTCCTGCAGAACTGCTGCTCTGAGGCCTTCTGACCTCGCATCTACAGATGGTGTACCAGGTATTTTTACATCTTAGAGCTTTAGTGTGGAAGCATTTATCAGCAGAGATTTCAGTTTTTTTATAGCTTTGTGCTCGATTTGCCATGGAGTGCCACAGATGTCATGCTTGAGCAGTTTTCTGAGGGGTGCGCCGACTTCAGACAGGTTGGGAATAAACTTGGAAAGGTACTGAATCATGCCCATTAATCTCATGAGTGCCTGCTTGTTTTCTGGAGTAGGCATGTGTGTTACAGCTCTCACTTTATCTTGATCTAGATTGAGACCACCTGTAGAGAGCATATGGCCATGTACCGGATTTGTGATGATCTGATCTTGCACTTGTTTTTGTTGAGTTTCAGGTTCCACTGTCTTTCCCTTTTCAGCACTTGGACGAGTCTGCCGTCATGTTTCCTTGACCGTTTCACCCCAGACTAAGATATCATTCGTAATGTTGACGACACCTTCCAGGCCTTTAATAGTCTGCAATTGACCTTTTGGATTACCTGAAGGACCTGAAGCTGAGGACACCCCAAAAGAAGGTCAAAGGAATCTGTATCTTTCAATGGGTATGTTCAATGTGCAGAGCTTGGAACTTTCATTTCGTTTGATCTACCAAAATCCTCACCGCTGTGACCATGCTGCTTACCCAGTCGTTCGGTTCATGCTGTTTGGTGATTTACACCCCTTCATTTTGTGTAGCTCATCAATGCTTGTTGTCTTTCAGGGCACCACTTTTCTTGGTGGATGAATCACTGGTGAGACCATGGGATCTACTTGAATGTGGTGATGTCCTGGTAGGAATCCAAGAACAGTGAACAGATCAATATCTTTCAGAATGTCATTTTACTTTGTGATTCCATGCACTCTTTTAACCACACCTAACATCTCCCATGTCTCACGTCCTAGTATTGCTGGTACATCACCGTCAACAATATGTGAAATTCAATTTAGCATTTTAGTCTTTTGTGTTCACAGGTGAGTGGTAGCTTTCCCAACGGTGACATGCGGTGGCCAGAATATGTGAGTACTTTGCTGAATTCAGCAGTTTCTGGTCCCCAAATTCCTCCTGTACGCTTTCAGCTGGACTGAGCTCTCGTGAAGAACAAATGGTGAACATCGGGTAGGTTCTTTCTTGACTCTCAGTAATCCCTGAACTTGTTTTTCAGCACATTTCTTGTTTCAGTTTCTTTCTCTCTTAATTGTAACATGTTGTAGACCTTCACTGCATCTTCCCCAACGACGTGTGGAAAGGTGGCGCATTGTACTCCTCAACAATCCCACTCTGTTAGAAACAGGTAAAACTTTTGCATCTAAAAATCCATTTTTTTGACGAGATTGCCTTCCAAGCACAGTGCTGAAGGTGGCTGCAGCTGTGCCACTTGCTTGTGTTCTGCTTGGACCGTCTTGGGCTGCTGTGTCCTGCTTGTGTTCTGCATCAAAATTATTACGCTGCTGTGTTCTGCTTGAACAGTGTAACTTGTTTTATATAATAATTTCGCTGCTGTCCTGCTTGTTTTTCATTAACATTATGCTGCTGTGTCCTGCTTGTGTTCTGCTTGAACAGTGTTGGGTTGCTGTGTCCTGCTTGTGTTTTGCTTGACCGTTCTGCTAGAACAGTGTCCCTTAACCTTATGTATATTAATTGTGCTGCTGTGTTCTGCTTGATTGGTATTTTGCTGCTTTGTCCTGCTTGTGTTTTTCATCAAAATTGTTACACTGCTGTTTTCTGCTTGAACAATATTTTGCTGGTGTGCCACTTGCTTGTGTTCTGCTTGAACAGTGTTTGGCTGCTGTGTCCTGCTTGTGTTTTGCACATAAATGGTTACACTGCTGTGTTCTGTATAATTTTTGTTGCTTTGTTGTGCTTGAGTGGTGTTACAGTGCTGTTCATATTCATATATAAACCTAAACCTTTTCTTCATAATTTATTTATTTATTTATTTATTTATTTATTTTTCTCACTGAATTGTAACATGATGTAGACCTTCACTGCATCTTCCCCAGCGATGTGCAGAAAGGTGGCGCATTGGACTCCTCAACAACCCCACTCTCTGTAAGAAACGGGTAAAACATTTGCACCCACAGTCTCCAATTTTCGACGAGATTGCCTTGCAATCACAGTGTTGAAGGTGGCTGCAGCTGTGCCACTTGCTTGTGTTCTGCTTGAACCGTGTTGGGCTGCTGTCCTGCTTGTTTTACATGAAAATGATGCTGCTTTGTTGTGCTTGAGCGGTGTTACGGTGCTGTTCATATGTCTACATAAACCTAAACCTTTTCTTCATTATTTTTGTTCCCTTCATTTCTTCTCTTCCCCATGTGCTGAGCTGCCCCCTGCTGTCTGCTGGTGCGAGTGTATTTGTGTTGGTATTTGTGTGGCTGCTCTTTCCTACCCTGTCCTACACCCCCCCTCCCCCAATTTCCTGAGATGACCTTGCATTCAGCACCAGTGTCCAAATGTTCTTGTTGTTTATTTCAAGATTTTCAGGGCAGTTATTTGTTTCACTTTCTTGTGACAGTGTTGATGTTTGTCTAATATTCTGTTTTTCTGATTTTAACTGTTCCAGTGAAGAAATCTTCCTGCTCTGTCTTTTGATGTCCTTTTATTTGCTCAGCAGATATTCATGGCCTTTGTCAATGTCTGATCTGTTTCTCTCAGCAACCTTGCCCGCACTTGGTCTTCCCTAAGACCACAAACACTCCTGTCTCTGATTGAGTCATGCACATCACCGAATTCATGGTCTTTCGCCTTCTTCAGGTCTGTGGTGTACGCATCAGTGCTTTCAAGGGGCCCGAGAAAAGCAGAGGGCTCCTCCAACATCACTGTCGGGTTTTACCCTCTGCTAACCGGTCCCTCAGTGGTAAAGTATGGACTAAGGATGACTCTGTGGTACACTTTATTGTGTTTGGTTGACATGCTTGATTGTTACCTACAGGTGTCTCTTTGGTACATAACATAGGTGACATCCCCACACTTGTGTGTTTTTTCTTTTTATTTTTTTTTTCTTCCATATATAAGAATGAGAATAGCTTGACATTGCAGAATAACCTAAACAAATCTAAGATGCAGTAAATGACAGTGACTTTAAATTCAGTCAGCAGATGGACAGGAGCTTGAACCGTATCCTCTGAATGTGTGTGTGAATATTGTAAATGTGTACTGTATGTGTGTTCCAGATTCAGTCCTTGTATCTTGCTGGTGTTTACACTTGTCTTCCTGACCTTGTGAAGAATGTCTCTTGGATGTGTCTCAGGTAAGTCTGATTGTTTTGCAGTACCAGTTTCTGCAGGTGGACCAGATTCACTGACCTGCAGCTCGACACAGGAATCTCCAACAACATTGGGTGATTCTGATGGGAACTGTTTCAGTCGTCCTGAGGAGGTGTTTTCTGTTTCTCCTATAGGTTCTTCCATCATGTCTCACGTTCTAGTATTGCTGGTACATCACTGTCAACTATGTCAAATTTAGTCTTGCATTTTTTTATTTGAGCTTTGTTTCAAATCTGATTTGTAGATCTGTGCTGTGATGACATTGTCTTCAAGTTGGGCACTGGTGCTGAATGCAAAGTTCTTGTTTTATTTTCAGTCCAGTTATTCTATTCACTATTGTTGTGACCGTGTTGATGATTGTCTAATATTCTGTTTTCAACTGTTCCATTGAAGAAATCTTCCTGCTCTGTTCAACTGCATGATTTTTTTTTTTTCCTCATTCTGCTCTGATTGTTTTGTTAGACACATTATTGATAAAGTGATTTTGCTGTTACAGGATTTGCACACTTGTCCATAAGCAGGACATTGTTTCTGTTTCTGTTCATAACCACATCTGGAGAAGGACAGGAACTTTAACTGTGTTCTTTGAATATGTGTTCTGTTTTCTGTTTCTTCTGTAGGTTCTTCCATCTGGCGTCTGGACTGTGAAGAATCGTGACTGATCATGATAGCAGGTTGCCCTCTCTGAATTCTCACCTTGTTCCACATGTATATGCTTGGTGGGCTCTTTGTCTGTCTGTAATAGCTGTCCTGCTGGAGTTGTCTTCTCTGCAGCTTGTCTTGAATCTGTATTTTGCTTTTCTGCTTTGAATGTTCAATATGTTTGGATTTTTCTCATTGGGCCATCCTTCCATGATCCTTGTGTATAGTAGCTGCATCTCTGGATCATTTGCTGTTGCCTTTCGAAATGTAATTTAGCCACTGGCTTTTCCTCCTGGAGAACTGCTTTTCCGAAACCTTCTGAGCTCTAATCTACAAATGGTGTACCAGGTATTTTTTTATTTTTTTTTACATCATAGAGCTTTAGTGTGGGAGCATTTTTCAGCAGAGACTTCAGATTGTTATAGCTTTGTGTTTGACTTTCTCCCCAGTGCCACGGAGTGTCATGCCCGAGCAGTTTTCTGAGAGGTGCGCCGACTTCAGACAGGTTGGGAATAAACTTGGAAAGGTTCTGAATCATGCCCATTAATCTCATGAGTGCCTGCTTGTTTTCTGGTGTAGGCATGTGTGTTACAGCTCTCACTTTATCTCGATCCAGATTGAAACCTTCTGCAGAGAGCATATGGCCATGTACTGGATTTGTGGTGATCTGATCTTGCACTTGTTTTTGTTGAGTTTCAGGTTCCACTGACTTTCCCTTTTCAGCGCTTGGACGAGTCTGCCGTCATGTTTGACCGTTTCACCCCAGACTAAGATATCGTTCATAACGATATGTGGGAGTATGTGAGTACTTTGCTGAATTCTGCAGTTTCTGGTCCCCAAATTCCTCCTGTACACTTTCAGCTGGACTCTGAGCTCTCGTGAAGAACAAATGGCGAACATCTGGTAGGTTCTTTCTTGACTCTCAGTAATCCCTGAACTTGTTTTTCAGCACATTTCTTGTTTCAGTTTCTTTCTCTCTGAATTGTAACATGTTGTAGACCTTAACTGCATCTTCCCCAGCGACGTGCGGAAAGCTGGCGCATTGTACTCCTCAACAATCCCACTCAGGTCAAACAGGTCAAACTTTTGCACCTAAAAATCCAATTTTTGATGAGATTGCGTTGCAAGCACAGTGCTGAAGGTGGCTGCAGCTGTGCCACTTGCTTGTGTTCTGCTTGGACCGTCTTGGGCTGCTGTGTCCTGCTTGTGTTCTGCATCAAAATTATTACGCTGCTGTGTTCTGCTTGAACGGTGTCACTCTTTCTGTATAATAATTTCGCTGCTGTCCTGCTTGTGTTTTTCATCAACATTATGCTGCTGTGTCCTGCTTGAACGATATTTCGCTAATGTGTTCTGTTTGAACCATGTTGGGCTGCTGTGTCCTGCTTGAACTGTGTTGGGCTGCTGTGTCCTGCTTGTGTTTTGTCTAAAAATTTGTTTTTGCTGCTGTGTTCTGCCTGAACGATATTTCACTGCTGTGCCACTTTTTTGTCCTGCTTGATTGGTATTTCGCTGCTTTGTCCTGCTTGTGTTTTTCATCAGAATTGTTACGCTGCTGTGTCCTGCTTTTACCATGTTGGGCTGCTGTGTCCTGCATCAAAATTGTTACGCTGCTGTTTTCTGCTTGAACGATATTTCGCTGCTGTGCCACTTGCTTGTGTTCTGCTTGAATGGTGTTGGGCTGCTGTGTCCTGCTTGTGTTTTGCATGAAAATGATGCTGTATTCTGTATAAATTGTTTTGCTGCTTTGTTGTGCTTCAGCGGTGTTACAGTGCTGTTCATATTCATATATAAACCTAAACCTTTTCTTCATAATTTTTATTTATCTATTTATTTTCCTCACTGAATTGTAACATGTTGTAGACCTTCACTGCATCTTCCCCAGCGATGTGCAGAAAGGTGGCACATTGTACTCCTCAACAATCCCACTCTGTAAGAAACCGGTAAAACTTTTGCACCCACAGTCTCCAATTTTTTTTCAAGATTGCCTTGCAAGCACAGTGCTGAAGGTGGCTGCAGCTGTGCCACTTGCTTGTGTTCTGCTTGAACCGTGTTGGGCTGCTGTGTCCTGCTTGCGTTTTACATGAAAATGATGATGCTGTGTTCTGTATAATTTGTTTTGCTGCTTTGTTGTGCTTGAGCGGTGTTACAGTGCTGTTCATATTCATACATAAACCTAAACCTTTTCTTCATTATTATTATTTTTTCCTTCATTTCTTCTCTCTTCCCCCATGTGCTGAGCTGCCCTCTGCTGTCTGCTGGTGTGAGTGCATTTGTGTTTAGCTGCTCTTTCCTACCCTGTCCTGCTGTAACATCTCCGTAAGAAATGTAACGTGTAACGTCTGTAAGAAACAGGTAAAACTTTTGCACCCACAGTCTCCAATTTTTTACAAGATTGCCTTGCAAGCACAGTACTAAAGGTGGCTGCAGCTGTGCCACTTGCTTGTGTTCTGCTTGGACTGTGTTGGGCTGCTGTGTCCTGCTTGAACCGTGTCACTCTTTCTGTATAATAATTTTGCTGCTGTCCTGCTTGTGTTCTGCATCAAAATTGTTACTCTGCTGTGTCCTGCTTGAACGATATTTCGCTGCTGTGCCACTTTTTTGTGTCCTGCTTGAACCGTGTTGGGCTGCTGTGTCCTGCTTGTTTTGCATGACAGTTCTGCTTGAACAGTGTCACTTAACCTTGTTCTGTATATTAATTGTGCTGCTTTGTCCTGCTTTTACCATGTTGGGCTGCTGTGTCCTGCATCAAAATTGCTACTCTGCTGTCTTCTGCTTGAATGATATTTCGCTGCTGTGCCACTTGCTTGTGTTCTGCTTGAACGGTGTTGGGCTGCTGTGTCCTGCTTGTGTTCTACATGAGAATGGTTACACTGCTGTTTTGTTTTGCTGCTTTGTTGTGCTTGAGCGGTGTTACAATACTGTTCATATTCATATATAAACCTAAACCTTTTCTTCATTATCATTATTAATATTTTATTTTATTTTTTTCCTTCATTTCTTCTCTTCCCCCATGTGCTGAGCTGCCCCCTGCTGTCTGCGGATGCGAGTGTATTTGTGTTTGGCTGCTCTTTCCTACCCTGTTCTGCTGTAACCCTTCTAAAAAGTTTTTGCTGTGATTTCTCCCCTCCTCTCCTCCTCCTAACCCTTTGTGTTTTTTCTCTTTCACATGTGTTGAGATGCCCAGTTTCAAGTGTTCCATCGGCAGACCTGGCTCTCACCACCACTCTCCTGCCTGCTGTCCGGTTCTGAGGCCTCGAATGGAGTCCACCTCACTGCATGGCTGTATTGTGACAGTGTACCTGCATGGACTTCATTTCACTCATGTTTTCATCTTTTTATGGCTTGACGGCACATTGGCACATTTCTGTGTGACCACATTTGTTGTGAAAGCGCTGTATAAATAAATTCATTTGAATTGAATACTGTATTCTGTGTGAGTTATGCTCCTCTATGCTGGTTGAGTAGTGTTATGCTACCGTATTCTGGTTGAAAGAGTACTGGTACTGTATTCTATATCAAAATAATGATTCTAATGTCTTCTGAATGAAAGCGTTATGCTACTCTGTTGTGAATGAACAGTTTCAGGCTACTGTGTTCTGTAAGACATCGTTACGCTACTCTATTCTGGTAGAACAGTGTTCTGTTACTGTGGTCTGTAGGAAAGTTCTGCTACTTTTCATACAGAATTCAGTAGCATAGCTCTGAATACGGGATACAACAGTGTTGCGCTTCACATTCAACACAGAGCTTGTAGTGCCCCCTATAAGAGGATTAGTATAGCCCATTTTTCAGATAACATGATTCAGCTCCCTGAAATGTAATCCTAAAAATACTGTAAATATCAGAAAGCAAACATTTCATACCTCGCTGTATCTAGCTTAAAGTACCTGAAACAGAATTTCACACAGTTGAAAAGACCTAAAATAAAATGTTCATTTTCCCACATCCTGTAGTTTAAGTACCTGACCGAGAACGCCAAAAGTTTCACCCCACACAGGAGAAATGACCTGAAATGAAATGCTAAATTCTCCACTTCATACATCTGATAGAACTTGACAAATGCTTCACTCCATAGTTAAGAGCTTGAACTTCAGAGAAACACAGCTAATCAGAACAAAGCTCATTTACATATATCTTAAAGGCACTGTAATAAACAAAAACAGCCCGTTTTAATTGTAAGGGATAAAGTGTGATTTTTGGTTCACAGAACTCCACAAACACTAAGTAGGACGGAAGAGAAAAGAGGAAAAATGGAGTTTATGGTCCTTTAATATAATATTTGGAGATTTAGGCCCAGCCCTAGGTGTGTCTTAATCTTCACACATCACTGCTATTACATTATCAAAAATGTTTAATGCTATTGCATTATTAAAAAATACATTTAAAATAATGACAGGATACAGGGTGGTAAAAGGTGCCTTGCACGCAGAGTTCAGTGGAGTCTCATCAAGTTCATGCACAGAGTGGATTCTGCCTAGTGAATGACCTGCAGAAAGCTGGGACCAAGGCTACCGTCAGTAACCCACTACGCCGCCAGGGACTCAGATCTTGCCGTGCCAGACGTGTTCCCCTGCTTAAGCCAGTACATATCCGGGCGCGTCTGAAGTTTGATAGAGAGCATTTGGATGTTCGGGAAGAGTATTGGGAGAATGTCTTATGGTCAGATGAAACCAAAGTAGAACTGTTTGGAGGAGAGTGAATGCTGAGTTGCATCCAAAGAACACCATACCAACTGTGAAGCATGGGGGTGGCAACATCGTGCTTTGGGGCTGTTTCTCTGCAAAGGGACTAGGACGACTGGTCCGTGTACATGAAAGAATGAATGGGGCCACGTATTGTGAGATTTTATTTGCAAACCTCCTTCCATCAGCAAGGGCATTGAAGATGAAACGTGGCTGGGTCTTTCACCATGACAATGATCCCAAGCACACTGCCATGCCAACAAAGAAGTGGCTTTGTAAGAAGCATTTCAAGGTCCTGGAGTGGCCTAGCCAGTCTCCAGATCTCAACCTAGAAAACCTTTGGAGGGAGTTGAAAGCCTGTGTTGCCCGCTGACAGCCCCAAAACATCACTGCTCTAGAGGAGATCTGCATGGAGGAATGGGCCCAAATACCAGCTACAGTGTGTGCAAACCTGGTGAAGACTTACAGGAAACGTTTGACCTCAAAGACCTTGTCATTGCCAACAAAGGATAAATAACATAAGTATTCAGATGAACTTTTGTTATTGACCAAATACTTATTTTCCACCATTATTTGCAAATAAATTCTTTAAAAATCAGTGGTCATCATTGGTGACTGACTAAATCCTTTTTTTTCCCCCACTGTATGTATGTATGTGTGTTTTCAGTATATGTTCACTGTCCAAAGAATGCAATTAATTGATTTAGCACTTGGAGCAAGAACTGACTTTCTGCTTTATTACATTTTCACCCAGTGTAAAGACTCATGAAGCTGTATAAACACTAGAACTGACCCAAATGGAGATACACTTTTTTGGACAGCAATAACATAAGCTTGTGTGTGTGTATGTGTGTGTGTCAGTCATCTTATACAACAATTACCTGTCTCCCACTTCTGATTTCACAATTGCCTCAGACTCTGAACTACATTGGTGTATTCACTGTGAAGAGAGTAAACCATGTCCTTATGTCAGACGTCTTGGGCTCTAGCAGTACTCTGTTGCATAGAAAGCAAAGAGCATTACAACATAAACTACATCAATAATAAGAGGAAATGATCTGTGGTGTAGTATTGGTGAAATAATAATGCATTCTTCTTGGTTGAATGAGGGTTTTGCAGCACGTTTGTGAGCTTGCGCTTGTTTAGTGAATCTGCGGCGCGTTTGTTAAATGTAGAGCCATGTTGTCGTTTTGATGAAGGGCTTTCTGCTTCTGCTGCGCGTTTGTGAATCTGCAGCGCGGTGGGTCTTCTCGCCCACCGTACTTTATATTAGGGCTGGACAGAACGAGGCTTTTTAACCCAGTTGAAGACAAAGTGGTTGGAGGCTCGACAGCTCTACTGCACCTGCTGTTCTAATAAAACACTACACCTCCATCGCCTGATTCTGTTTTTTCCTTCCAAATAAAGGTCAGCTTGTAAAATCCTAAAGTCCAGCAGAAAGAATTCACTATGGAAAATTATTCTAGCGGCATTATAAGGAAAACGTCAGGTTAAACTGGTTAGAGAGGCTTTTTACTATCAGCCTTAGTGTTTTCTTATAACTACTGTTGATTCACTCATTTTACTGAAAACTCGGAGCAGGAAAAAGCTGAGTTTCTGATAATATGCTGATAGTGTCTATCTTCAGACTAGTGTGTCTGATAAACACAGTTTTACTGTCACTTTTAATATAATCTTAGTCAGGACACATGAATATAGAAGAAAAGTGGCTTTATGAAGGAAAATACAGAATCAGTGGATTTCTGACTTTTGTCCAAAATCTCTACAGTCAAACTAGTGTTGTATGAAAATGACAGCTGACAAAAAAAAAATATTTTAAGATTTTAAAACATAGACTTTTGAATCACTGTTATCAGAGTATTTTAAATATCTTTTGTAAAAATATACAATGCATTCAGAAAGTATTTCACTTGTTTTTAAATTTTATGTTGAGATCATGTGCTAAAATAAAATAAAATAAAAATCCCATCATTCTGCATCAATACTTCATAATGAGAAAGAGAAAACAGAATTTTTAACATTTATTAAAATTAAAAACTTTTACATGGAAATTCAGATCCTTTGCTATGACACCTAAAATTTAGCTCTGGGGGTCTCCCATGTGTCTTGATCATTTTTAAGATGTTTCTGCACCTTGATTGGAGTCCAGCTCTGGTAGGTTTATTGGACATGTTTAAAGACACACATCTGTCTACATAAGGTCTCACAGCTGACATGAGGAGGAAGGAGCTGCCTGTAGAGATCAGAGACAGGACTGTGTGGAGGCACAGATCTGGAGAAGGCTACAAAACAAATCTGCTGTCAAAAATCTCTCAAAGAGATCTGAAAATGGCTGTCTACCGACGTCCCCATCCAACATTACGGAGAGGATCTGCAGAGAAGAAAGGCAGAAAATCCCCATATCCAGGTGAGCAAACCTTGTGGCATCTTACCCAAGAAGACTGGAGGCTGTAATCACTGCCAAAGCTGCTTCAACTAAGTACCAAGTAAAGGGTCTGAATACTTATGTCAAAATTGTAGTTTTTCCTTTTCAATAAATTAACAAAAAAATCTAAAACTCTGTTTTACTTTGTCATTACGGGATAAACATGGTGCCAGTGTCTGAAAGCTGAATATTTTCCTTCATAAGGCCACTTTTATTAAAGATTTATGTGTCCTGTGTCAGATTTCTCCTTTATATCTGTTATTATTTACAGTTATTAATTTAAGTTACTTTAATAAGCTTTTAAATGGTTGTAAATGCTCTGTTTTCTTAAAGTAGTTCATCATTTTTAATTTAGAGAGTCAGAAAGTATTCCCTTAGGAATACTTAGGAGGGACTTTTATTTTGACAGAAGTTCGTTCGCTACTCCTCCACCACCACAGCCAGTTTTCTCCTCTGCTGACTGGTTGGAGGTCCTCGGCTCTTCACCTGCTCCGGCAGCGAGGACAGCTCCTCAGGGCGGTGTTCTCACTGCTGGAGGTTCTTCTGTAAAACACTGAAAAGTATCGGAGCCCAAATCCTCAGTGTCTCCTCCTGTGTTCAGTGTGTGTGTGTGAACAGGATGGTCAGCTGGGTTCTGTGTAGAGACATTTTTGATCTAGATAATAATGCAGCCTGGTTCCAGCTTCCTCCAGACTGTTTGAGAGTACACAGTGACTTATTCAGTTTACAGACAACCTTTTCACCTGGATTTGACCTCCCTTCAGATCCCTCTGGTTGCTCCATACAGATCTCAGTATTAATCAGAGCGGTCAAGTAGGCTGTTGTAACGTCCATCTGGTGGAGCTGAAGGTCGGACTGTGTGGTCATCTGCATCAGAGTGTGTAACGTCTGCAGTTGGAGAAAATGTCTGCTTGTGATCCACTCCCATTGCATGACTGTGTGCATGACAAGCTCTGTGGTACATTACAGACCCTGTAATGACGGTCAGTATTGGTCAGTGTCTGGTCTTCAGTATCTGAACCAGTCAGCTGAGTACTGAGGTGCTCTCCTATCTCTCTTGTCTGCAGTGATTTAGGGTGGGTCAACGTCGCGATATGCAGTTTTACCGTCAGTAAAAACATGTTCGCCTTGTGTGGTTTAGAAAGGATCTGAGTAGGCTAACAAAATGCCCAACCGCACCAAACACTCTCTCTGATGGAGCTCTGAGTGAGCTGCTCGGACTCTCTAGGGTATGAAGGCAAAAGTCGTTGTCTGTCCAAGACTGTTGTTTTTGGTGGTGCACTACCAGCATCTCTGAGTGCGTGGTTTCATCTGCTCATTGACATGACTCCTCTACAGCTGACGTCCAACATGCAGGCTTTGTCTCACAAATAGTGCATAGTGCCTTGTCTAAACTGGTTAATCTGCGTTTGGTTTTGTGACCAAAGCACCTGTTGTTGTCTCCAGCTTACGGAACAGAGAAAACATGAACGCTGCGGTGTGGTGATTGCTTGCCATTCTCTGCGGTTTGCTTGTTAATAGTGTGATATTGTCAGTTCTATGCACAACCCAAACCTTCATTTCTGAAGCTAAATGCTCAACAGCTCGTGTTTTCATTAATAACCTTCCAGATTTCTCCATCTCCTTCCTATTTCACCCTAAAGATCTAGAGCATGTAACAGATGATCTGTAGGTTGTGCTCCATTCTAGTCTTGACAATGTTGCTCAGGATCAAACAAATTTGGTAGAAAAAGCTAGCAGCGTGGTATAATGACCAGACCTGCACTCTGAAACCGATCACTTGTAGCTGTGAACGTCAACGACAAGCAGAATTAGTCTTGTAGAATGCAAAAAAATCCTAATTAAAGCCAATCATCTTTATCCTCTCTAATATTTACCACTGTTGAATATGCATGTAGACTGTACATCTGTTGAACACAGACTTAAATGTTAGTCAAGGTCATTTTCCATCGTTTCCAGTTAAAAACCCTGGAATATGGAGGAGGTTTGTCAGTTACTTTTTGTTCTCTTTTGTTGGTTTGAAAACAACACTTGACCTTCAAAGCAAAAACGATGTGTCTGTTTTGTTGTCTTTTAAAATGAAACGCGTCCAAATTCTCACACTTGCTATATTTCTATTTAATTTAAGGCCATATTTCAGTTTATATTCCGCTCATTGCGCTCGGGTCTACAGCGGGAGCGGGGAACTGACGCGTATTGGGGCAGTGGTGGCTCAGCGGTTAGAGCGCCGGGATATCGATAACAGGGTTGTGGGTTCGATTCCCGGGCTCGGCAAGCTGCCACTGTTGGGCCCTTGAGCAAGGCCCTTTACCCTCTCTGCTCCCCGGGCGCTGGAGTTGGCTGCCCACCGCTCTGGGTGTGTGTGTGTGTACTCACTGCCCCTAACACGTGTGTGTGTGTGTGTGTGAGTGTGTGTTTACTACCAGATGGGTTAAATGCGGAGGACACATTTCGCTGTACAGTCCACACTGTACAGTGACGAATACGTGCACCTTTATCCTTTTTGAAGCGTGGTTGTGAAATGCTGTTTCCATGCGGTTCTGCTTTGGAAGATCGAGACGTGATTTGACACAGAGCGTTGAGCGACCGTCCCTGCTTTATAGTCTTTAATATCAGCTCTGTCTTCTTTATCTGAGCCAGTTGTTGTGATGCTTGTGCTCTCAGCTCTCTGTGTTACTGTACAGTTCTCTGTCTCACTGACCGGTGTTTGTGTTTTTGTCGCAGGAACATGGCGACCGCGGAGGGACGAGCTCACCAGACGCGTTGCAGAGAGGTCATCAAGCTTGACCCGCAGATCCAGCTGCTGTTGTAAAGGCACTCAAGTCCATGGATGGAGACATCATCAGGGCTTCCAGCTCTTCAGTTTTCATATATTAGAAACCTCACCCAGGTACTTCCATTTCATGTAGTTATTGTTACACATTAGTTTATTAGATTGTGTTTACCCTCGTTTACTTTGTTAACATTCTGGAAATAAAGTAAAATTATTAATGAACAATGATGTTGTAACAACTGTTTCTTTAAAAATACATCAATCAGGGTGACTCATGAGTTGATGAAAGACAAGATGAAAATGATCAATTTTATTAAACAGTTGTATGAATTTCCTGTTTACAGAGAAATAAGGGCTTAAGGGTTAAATACACACAAAAAAGTATCAAAATGGTTATCACATTGTTTAAAATGATGGATAAACATGATTTAGAGTATTAATAAGTGGAAAATTTCATAGAGCTAATTGCTGTACATGGTATATAATAAACAATACTAGAAATGCTAAGATTAGTATACAAACTCCAATCAGTGCAACAATCTTATTTTAAAAATAATGCACAGCAAATACAGCAACAGATTTGGATAAATATAATACAGAAAAATAGATAATAGACTATAAAGTGACTTGAGAGACGTGCAGCTCTTACTCCAGTGTGAATTGTTCTCATTAGTCTGGAACACTGGCACTGTGGAGAATAATTAATGTTATTACAGAAACAATGTGGTTGTTTTGTGGGCTAGTTCTTCAGCACAGTGTGATGTACAGTTGAAACTACAAGTTTACACACACTATATAAAAAAACACATGCATTTTGTTTCACTGTCTGACATGAATTTAGAATAAACTTGACCTGTTTCAGATCAATTAGGATTACCAAAATTATTTCTTTTAAAATGTATTTGCTAAATGCCAGATTAATGAGAGGGGGGGGGGGTATTTTTAAGGCAAGTTTTATGATTTTCTTCTAAGTCAAAAGTAAATTAAATACATTTCATTAATATTTGGGACCGTTGTCCTTAAACTGTACGATTTGGGTCAGATGTTTTGGATATCCTTCCACAAGCTTCTCACAATAGTTGGCAGGAATTTTGGCCCATTCCTCCTGACAGAACTGGTGTAACTGAGCCATGTTTGTAGGCCGACTTGCTTGCACATGTCTTTTCAGCTTTTTACATAAATTTTCAGTAGGATTGAGGTCAGGGTTTTTTTTTGACGATTGGGTTTTGGATAGAAGAAGCAGAGCACAGGCAGACAGAGAGAGAAAAGAGGGAGGGGGGTAAAACTAAACCAGTGTCTCAGTGTGTCTCATTTCCTGCTGATCCTGACCTCGACGCCGCCCTGCCAAGAAGACCAGCACCAGCGGGAAACCAGAACCAGCCTGAAGCAGCACCCGAACAAGCGGCAGTGAGGCCACTTCCTCCACATGTCCCACCCCCAGCGTCAGGTCCCTACGCCGATGTGCAGCAGGAGCTCGAGGAGCTGGCTGCTGGACAAAGGGAGGCCAGACCACTTACATCGCCAGTAGCCTCCCATACCAGAAACCGTGATCCAGAAAGAGAACCTAACTTCAGCACACCCTTCAAGGGTCCGCCTGACCAAGGGGAAGTCTTCACTGCAGTCCAAGCCCTGAGCGGCTCTTTCCCTATGGTAGAGGTGGCTGGACCAGAGGGTCCCCTCTTAATACATCGATACTGGACTGAAAAGGACATGATGGAAACTGCCTCCAGCCTGTCTGACCCCCAACAAGTAGGAGGACGCAAGTTTGCAGGAGAATTTGAGGACTTTGTCATGCCGCCCGACCTCGAATGAGATAAAACGCATTCTGTTCCGAAAATTGGGCTCCAGCTACTGCAAGGTTGATCGAGGCTGGCTGGATAGAGATGTACGCCTGGCTGATCCCACCTACAACCCTGGAGCTAACGTTCATCCGGACCCCAATGCCCCTTATCGGAACATGATAAGAGACTTGAGAACTTGATTGGACGCAGACGAAAGGGTTATTGCGACCATTAAAAATGACACAACAAACAGGCCTTAATTGGGTTAAGTGCCTCCCCCTGGTTCTCTGGCAAAGCAGAACCAGGCCACAAAAAAGAACTGGTCTCAGTGCCTTTGAGATGGTGTTTGGCAGGCCTCCCAATACGGGATTAGGTCCACCCTCACTCGATAACCAGTTACTTGACCACTCTCTCACAGCGTTTTGCGTCTCTTTGTACGAGGCGCTTCTGTCTGTGTCTAAGCAGGTGAAAGCAGTGCTGCCGAAACCAGCTGACCAGCCCTTCCATGACCACAAGCCAGGTGATTGGGTGCTGATACGGGACCTCTGCAGACAAGGTGGAACCAGCCGAGATGGCCAACAAAGGGACACTGTATATCCTAACTGCTAAACATGATTCTGATGGCTCTGATGAAATTTAATTTAGACATAATTTAGAATTTGGAACAATGAGGATAGAGTCAAAAACGACCTCTAAGTTTCTCACTGTTTTACCAGGTATAGCTAAGTGAGCATCTGTGTTTACCACAGTATTATCATTTATATCTTTATCTATATTAGGACCATGTAGAAGGACCTCTGTTTTATCAGAATTAAGTAAAAGAAAATTGAGTCATCCAGTTTTTAATTTCTTTAATACAGTCTGTTATTCGGCTGAGACACAGGTCCTCGTTAGGTTTAGCTGATATGTAAATTTGGGTATCATCAGCATAACAGTGAAAGATAATACGGTGTTTACGGAATCTTTTACACAGCGGTAAAATATAAAGAGTATTAAACTCATTTAAAGCTATATATTCATCAGGTTTAACCCATGTCTCCAAGAGACATAGTGCATTAAGCCAATGGTCAGTAATAATGTCATTTACAATAACTGATTTAGGTGCTAGCAATCTTATATTTAACACTTCTAATTTAATGCGGTAGTTGCTGTTGCTCTGATGGACGGACAAGTTTGTATTAATTCTAATGAGGTTGTTAAAACAGTTTTTCTGGCTTTTTGGATTCTAAGTTACACAGGGGACAGACACAGTCTCAATACTGAATTGTTTATTTAGCACTGTTATGAAGAAAAGACATGGAAATAGTACATGCTGAAATACAAGCAGAAAAATGGCAGGCTGAATTATTAAAATGGTATAGATCACTTACCTGGCCGGTGTGACTGGGTAGAGCCAGGTATACTGAGCATCTCAGTATACTACAGTTCCCTGTGTCCGTTAACCCCTGGACCTACAACCTTTATCTAAGGTGAAATCATTGTTTTCTAGTTCTGGCTGTGGAAGTGGGTAGAATGCTTACGAAGCGGTAAATGACTAAACAGATATTGAACGCCGGCTTCACAGTACTGTGAACTTTAAACAATGAACTTTTTAAAACTAGTAATAGTACAAAGGTCATTGTACATTCAGTGTTAAAATAATGAACTCCTTGGGACATTAAAGTGTATGATGTTCCTGGGACCATATAATATACTAATAATGTGATCACACAGCTTAACTGCTAATGCTATTATTAAACACACTGTACTACTGTACTTTCTACAAAGCTCATTGTCAAATCACTTCTTCAAATAAATCATCAGTCAGAATTGGTGTATGATGTCCCTATTGTAAGACTGAATGATGTTCCTGGGACTATATAATGTGCTAATACTGTGGTCAGTCTTTTCGAGGGAGCGAACATTGGCTGCAACAGGCTAGGTAGTGGTGGGCACGCAGCCCTAGCCTTTAGCCTAGCATGTAGCCCACCTCTCTTGCCCCGTTTCCGCCTTGGGCACTCTGTCCATCCGCTGTGTCGTCTTCCTGAGGCCGGTGCTGCTGTACCTTGCTGGCTGGTTTCGGCGGTGTCCTGGTGCAAAAGAAAATGGAAATCAGAAAGGCTTAAGGTAAGTTCATGATGAACTTTACCAAACTCCAGGAGCGCCTCTCAACTGTAACTAAGCGTTCTGGAGGAGAACTGTACGTGTAAAATAAATATTAAAGTTAAAATCAATAATAAATAGCGTCAGTTGCCAGAGGAACACACAAAGACGTCTGCCATGGTGGGAATCATCTTGGAGTAGAAGATGCAGTGCTTTGTGGGAACAGTGGTTTCTATGCAGGTGCTGATGTAGCTGGTTACTCCAGAGGCATAGTCTTCTAAGTCAGCAGTACAGCAGCAGTTCTGAACACATCCCAGTTTGCACTGTCAAAGTAGTCCTGAAGCACCAGGTCAGTTTCTTCATTCCACACAAGCTCACGTGATAATGATATTGGGGGAGGACAGTCCTCAGGTTGCTGTGGTTAAAACTGCCGACGACAATGAACAGCACGTCCAGATGTGCGGTATCTTGTTTGCTGATTGCGTCATGCAGCAGCCCCAGCACCGCCGCTGAGTTCGCACGTGACTGAATGTAAACAGCCAGGATAAACACAGCGCTTCTTTGTGTCTGAATACGACCTGTTGTTTACAAAGACGCAGACGCTGCCGCCCCCTGTTCTTCCCGGGTGTTGCCATGTGGTCTTTGGGGTGGACGGAGTGCGTTTATGCCCTCCCACAGGCCACAGATTGGAGCTAGGTGCTTGGGAATTTGATCATTATCAGATGTTTGTAAGACCTCCTGCATCTTTGATTTGCAAAACTTCATGGCTCATCCTTCTTGGCAATGTTGAGGGTATGTTTGTTTGTGTAGGAGTGAATGTAAGTGTCAAAGAGAAACAAAGAAGAAGAGACAGAAAGATGTTTATATACACTGAGCCTTAAGCTGATATTTAGAGATATATCTGTGAAGATTTTGCCGCTGTGATTTGGCATAGCCTGATGAGTATGATCCTGCAGCGAGAAAAGAGTATATACTCTTCCATTTCTTCTCCAAAGCTGTCAGGAAAAATAAAAGGAAAAATATGTCAATTTAAGCACACATTAAAAATAAAATAATCTATAAGCTGTGAAAAGACAAGAAAAAATACATTCACTGGCCTGACGGTGGCGCTGCAGCAAAGCATTAAATGTTTTTATTCAATAACGTCTGACCTGTAAGTCCTACACTCAAAATGATTTGTGGCTGATTCCTTGATGCCTTCCTACTTCTGCTAACTAGTCCAAGATTTTCTTTTTACCACTCCTCACATATTTGGTATTAAAATACTTGCAATGGTCTTAATAACTAATAATTATTAAAAAAAGTAAGCCTGGAACTTTTGAACGCTTGAGCCTATTTAAACAAAATCTGTTCAGCACATGATTTTAAGGTGTCATGTCAAGTTTAGTTTCAGATCCAATACGATACATAAACTTATTAATAAATACACAATATCTGTCCAATACCATTGTTAAATAAATAAACTGTATGTCTCAACATGTGGGAGAAATTAAAGGCATCAGCTAACCTCACTAACTTTGTAAAATAAAATATAACAAATTATCACAGATATACATTTATTGAATTGCTATTTATTTTATTACTAAAATAAGAAATGATTGTGCAGGACTTTGGCACGGAATTTGCCTTACAATGATGAAGTATTAATAGGAGACCAGATTTTGTAATTTTCAAAAGATACTCG
Organism: Salminus brasiliensis; assembly: GCF_030463535.1. Classification (NCBI taxonomy): domain Eukaryota; kingdom Metazoa; phylum Chordata; class Actinopteri; order Characiformes; family Bryconidae; genus Salminus; species Salminus brasiliensis. The sequence continues at coordinate 16,126,478 of NC_132892.1, forward strand.
GCTATTCTAATATGTCTTTATATGAGATATGACTATTAACTAAATGTTATGTAGTTATGTAGATATAATAGATTATATAGAACATATAGATTTGTTATTCATGTATTTAGCAGTGTTGGCTCAGGACTTTTATTCTGAAATGTGAAGTCCAGTGAGACCAAAGGGAAGCAAGCATTGCTAATATCGGGACCAATATCCAATCCTAATATCTGATGGGTGCACTAGTCTCATCGGGCCTGTTGTGCTGGTTCTTTAGGTCTCATTGGGCCTGTTGTGCTGGTTCTTTAGGTCTCATTGGGCCTGTTGTGGTTGTGGCAAATCTTACAACTTAGGCCTACTTAAAGCCATAGCTGACACCCATATGACTCCAGTGTTGAGACAAATTGCATGGTTTTTCATGGTAATTCCTACTCCATCCACTATGTGGCAGTATATTGGAAATAGGCCAGGTTACAAGCCAAAAGGAGAGGATCATTCAGTAGCAAAGAGGTTTAGCTGAGTCTCACTTCAGGCCTCATTGTAATGAAGACTGAATGAAGGAGCTTTGGTTCAAATACTCATTGTAAGTTTACAATCCTTTAATTCTTTATATATTCTATCAATGTTTGTGTATGTTTAATGCATGAGGTTGGGTGCTGTTGTGCTTTTGCAGAAAGCTTCTCTTTTTTTCTTGTTGTTTGTTTGTTTCTCTATTTGCACTCCTTACAACTAACTTGCTCTTCATATGGACATTGAGATTAGCCTGTTGTGCTTGTTTTTAGGGTCTCATTGGGCCTGTTTTCATGTTCCTAAGTTCTCATTTGTCATGTGCTTATTGTCTCATCGGGCCTGTTGTGCTGGTTCTTTAGTTCTCATTGGGCCTGTTGTGCTGGTTCTTTAGTTCTCATTGGGCCTGTAGTGCTGGTGCTTTAGGTCTCATTGGGCCTGTAGTGCTGGTGCTTTAGGTCTCATTGGGCCTGTTGTGCTGGTGCTTTAGGTCTCATTGGGCCTGTAGTGCTGGTTCTTTAGGTCTAATTGGGCCTGTTGTGCTGGTGCTTTAGGTCTCATCGGGCCTGTTGTGGTTGTGGCATAAAACAAATCCTACAACTTAGGCCTACTTGAAGCCATAGCATAGTGTTGAGACAAATGGCATGAGTACAGGCCCAAGACTCATTGTAAGTTTGCAATCCTTTAATTCTTTATATATTCTATCAATGTTTGTGTATGTTTAATGCATGAGGTTGGGTGCTGTTGTGCTTTTGCAGAAAGCTTCTCTTTTTTTCTTGTTTGTTTGTTTTTGTTTTTCTATTTGCACTCCTTACAACTAACTTGCTCTTCATATGGACATTGGGATAAGCCTGTTGTGCTGGTGCTTTAGTTCTCATTGGGCCTGTTGTGCTGGTGCTTTAGGTCTCATTGGGCCTGTTGTGGTTGTGGCATAAAACAAATCCTACAACTTAGGCCTACTTGAAGCCATACCTGACACCCATTCCCATCTATTCTAAGGGTAGTAGTATATTTCATCTGCGTCTCTGTACACTACAACTGACTTTGGATTTGTATGCTATCTGGATGTTTCATTGGAAGAATATTACATTACAAATTGTGAAAATCAGCATATTTTATGTATATATTTATTATTGTTATATTGTTTTTATTTAAAGTGCTAAAAGTGCTTGCCAAACTTGACTGAGCTATCCAAACTCAAGTGGAAATGTGCTTGTATGTACAAACGAACATTTTTTTTGGCTCATTAGTAAGACAGCCCGATTCACCTTGGTGAAGTTTATATTGCTAGCATTTTCTGAGGAGACCCTGAAAGCTGTTTATCATGAAATTCATGTGTCATACTGTAATGTGTGTCTCTTGTATGATCTTTGTTCTTTGAAATGCAGCTTCTCCTAGTCTTAGAAATATGTGGAAATAGTACCACCAGTGAAAGTGGTGAGATTTGGTATGGGGGGTGAGATTAGGCGCAGCAGTGTTAACTGAGTGTTAACTGTTTACTAGCTCTCATTTTGCTTGTTAATCATTTCTTTGTATTCTTTAATATTAGCTTTGGCTTGTTTCTTAGCCAGTGTCAATCCTTGCGCTATCTACTATGTGTGTTACTTTACATTACTTTGCTTTACTAGCCTGTGTTTTTTCTCAAGAAACATGATGGCCGTGGAGAGACACTGTTAGGAAGAAGACAGACGCCAGAATCGAGGGAGCAAGCCGCTCAGCTGACTTTTTGTGCTCCACTGCTGATTGCAGGTTTGACGTCCGGTCCTCTACCACCTAGAAAGGCTTCACCTGCTGCCTGGAATCTGTCTTGCTTTACGGTAACATTGAGAAGGTGCTACTCTAGGGATTATTGTCCCTACCCAGTCCCACAGGTAAGTCAGGTAAGTATTGATTTACTCTATTCAAATAACTTGTTCTGCCATTTCTCTACTTGTATTAAAGTAATATTAGTATCTCTTGCTCATATTTCAAACCCTGCAGTATCGAGATGTCTGTGTTTGTAATCATAGATGTCAGAAAATGAGTTATAACAATCTGAGGAACAAAAGGAAACATGTGTATCAATTCTTATGAGAACCAGTAATATTACATTTAAATTTGGGTTGTACAATCTCTGGCAACTAAAGCAGTCCTTGTCAATTATGTTATTACTGATAACCACCTTAGTTCACTATGTCTAATGAGTTTGTAACCCTGAATGAATCCACTGTCCCAGGTTTTAGATGTTAGTTACCCACACAGGTCTGATTTTGGTGGTGGTGTAGATGCAATTTATGGTACATTTCTGATGAAAAGCTAGATTTTGTCTGTTCCATCTACAACACTGTTTAGCTGTCTATATGTCCCTCTTCAATTTTGTCTGTCCATGTGCAACTCTGAGGCTGGCTGGCTGTCCATCTGACTATGAAACAACAATTCTGGCTAGCTCTCTATCCAAGAGATGTGAGTTTTTTGTTTGTTTGTTTTGCTTTTTTTGCATATTCAGTTTCTTTATATATATATATATATATATATATATATATATATATATATATATATATAGACTTTCTTTTTTCTCATACAGGTTTTCAGGAGCCCATGATCCCATCCCTCTATGAAGGTGGATTTGGCCAACAAGAGTCTAGCCATCTGCAAATGTGTGTGGTTGTCTCCATCTGGAACTGTGGCTGGCTGGATTTCTGTAAGTGTGATTCAGGTGGGTGATCATTCAGTTTCTATACATGTATTGACTGATTTTTTTTTTAATCATACAGTTTCCCAGGATCCCATGACTGACTCCCTCTCTGAAGGTGGGAACGACTAACAAAGGTCATTCCATCTGCATCTCCATTTTCAACTATATATAGCTAAATACAGCTATACAGTGTGTGCAGAATTATTAGACCGGTTGTATTTAAGAGGATTCTCTTGAACAACAACTTTGTTCTCAATGAACCCAAAAGACTCATAAATATCAAAGCTTAATATTTTTTGAAGTTGGAGTGTTTTTTTTTGTTTTTAGATTTGGGAGATCTTGGGAGGATATCTGTTTGTGCAGGTAACTATTACTGTGCAGAATTATTAGGCAACTTAATAAAAAACAAATATATACCCATCTCACTTGTTTTTAACCAGGTAAACCAATATAACAACACACAATTTAGAAATAAACATTTCTGACATTCAAAAACAAAACCAAAAACAAATCAGTGACCAATATAGCCACCTTTCTTTACAATGACACTCAAAAGTCTTCCATCTATAGATTCTGTCAGTTGCTTGATCTGTTTACGATCAACATTGCGTGCAGCAGACACCACAGCCTCCCAGACACTGTTCAGAGAGGTGTACTGTTTTCTCTCCCTGTAGATCTCACATTTTATGAGAGACGACAGGTTCTCTATGGGGTCAGGATGACTGAAGCCGTGGATGACTCCTGAGGTGCGTGCGCTACTGAGGACCCGCGACTCGGCCTTCAGAGTGGGTGACAAGGAGGCCCTGAGGAAAGCAAGAGCCAAATTGTCACGAGCCATCCGAGAGGCAAAGCACACACCCCCAGAGAATCCACAGCCACTTCAAGGACACGGGTGACACGCGGCGCATGTGGCAGGGCATCCAGGAAATCACAAACTACAGGACAATGCCACCGTCCTGTGACAGTGATGCCTTCCTCCCCGATGCCCTGAATGACTTTAATGCACGGTTTGAGGCACAGAACAACACGTCGGTGAGAAAGATCACGCCCAAGCCGGACGAGCAGGTGTTGTGCCTGACTGCAGTGGACGTGAGGAAAACTCTGCGCAGAGTCAACCCATGGAAAGCTGCAGGACCAGACAACATCCCCGGCAGAGTGCTCTGAGAGTGTGCAGACCAGTTGACAGATGATCTCACGGACATCTTCAACGTGTCCTTGCGCAGCTCCACTGTCCCAACGTGCCTCAAGACCACCACCATCGTCCCCGTGCCGAAGAAGACTCTGCAACAGCTTCTTCCCCCAAGCCATCAGACTTCTCAACTCAACTCAACTTCTGAACTGATGTCTTTTCTGTTACATGCACATTCTCTCTCTCTCTCTCCCCAACCATTTACCCCAGATAAAAGGGGAAGCATTTTTGCACAAAGCATTTGCACTAATAACTTACTACCTCACTGGACTCTATTTATTACACATTGCACAAATTTGCACACTACTGGCAATTATTTATTATTCTCTGTCTGCACTTGTGTTTTGTATGCACTGTCTATGTTGCACCATGGTCCTGGAGGAACATTGTTTCGTTTCACTGTGTACTCTGTATGTAGTTGAAATGACAATAAAACCCACTTGACTTGACTTGACTTGAGGTGAACAAGGGGGCCATGTCATCATTTTTTCTTCTTTTAGACCCTTACTGGCCAGCCATGCTGTGGAGTATTTGGATGCATGTGATGGAGCCATTGTCCTGCATGAAAATCATGTTTTTCTTGAACGATACAGACTTCTTTCTGTACCACTGCTTGAAGGTGTCTTCCAGAAACTGACAGTAGGTCTGGGAGTTGAGCTTCACTCCATCCTCAACCCGAAAAGGTTCCACAAGTTCATCTTTGATGATACCAGCCCATGGCCAGATGGATCCAGCCTCGGGCCCATGCATCTGGCCCATCAAGAGTCACTCGCATTTCATCAGTCCATAAAACCTTGAAAATAAATAAATAAATAAAAATCAGTCTTTCAGCCTTCCTTACCTTAGCCATGTCCCTGAGTGTCGCACATCTTGTGCTTTTTGATACTCCAGTAACGTTGCAGCTCTGAAATATGGCAAAACTGGTGGCAAATGGCATCTTGGCAGCTTCACGCTTGATTTCTCAATTCATGGGCAGTTATTTTGCGCCCTTTTTTTTTAACACATTTCTTGCGACCCTGTTGGCTATTTGCCATGAAACGCTTGAGTGTTCGGTGATCACGCTTCAAATGTTTGGCAATTTCAAGACTGCTGCATCCCTCTGCAAGACATCTCAATTTTTGACTTTTCAGAGTCTGTCAAATCTCTCTTCTGACCCATTTTGCCAAAGGAAAGGAAGTTGTCTAATAATTAAGCACACCTTATATAGGGTCTTGATGTAATTAGACCACACCCCTTCTCATTGCATAGATGCACATCACCTGATTTACTTGATTGGTAGTTGGCTTTCAAGCCTATAGAGCTTGGAGTAGGACATGTATAAAAAGGATGATGTGATCAAAATACTCATTTGCTTAATAATTCTGCACACAGTGTATTCTGTCCATCTTCAACTGTGTGAGGCTGACTGTTCGTAAACAGCTTTGATACAGGTAAGTGATCATTCAGTTTCTATACTGTATTGACTTTTTTTCTCTTTTTTGTCGTACAGTTTCCCAGGATCCCATTACCGACTCCCTCACTGAAGGTGGTCTAACCAAGGTCTTTACATCTGCATCTCCATTTAAAACTGCTGACTGGCTGGCTGGTATTCTGTCCATCTTCAACTGTGTGAGTCTGACTGTTCGCAAACAGCTGTGATACTGGTAAGTGATCATTCAGTTTCTATACTGTATTGACTTTTTTTCTCTTTTTTGTCATACAGTTTCCCAGGATCCCTTTACCGACTCATTCTCTGAAGGTGGACTATCAAGGGTCTAGGGTCTGACTGTTCGTAAACAGCTGTGATACGGGTAAGTGATCATTCAGTACATGTATTGACTTTTTTTTTTTCTTTTTTGTCATACACTTTCCCAGGATCCCGTGACCGACTCCCTCTCTGAAGGTGGAAACGACTAACAAGGATTTCTCCATTCTCTACTATGACTGGCTAGCTGGTATTCTGTCTGTCTTCAACTGTGTGAGGCTGACTGTTCGTAAACAGCTGTGATACTGGTAAGTCATCATTCAGTACATGTACTGACTTTTTTTTCTTTTTTGTCGTACAGTTTCCCAGGATCCCATTTCCGACTCCCTCTCTGAAGGTGGACTATCAAGGGTCTAGGGTCTGACTGTTCGTAAACAGCTGTGATACAGGTAAGTGATCATTCAGTTTCTATACACGTATTGACTTTTTTTTCTTTTTTGTCGTACAGTTTCCCAGGATCCCGTGACCGACTCCCTCTCTGAAGGTGGAAACGACTAACAAGAGTCTATTCATTTGCTTCTCACTTCACAACTATATATAGGTAAATACAGCTATATTCTGTCCATCTACAGCTGTGTGAGGCTGAATGTTCGTAAACAGCTGTGATACTGGTAAGTGATTATTCAGTTTCTATACATGTATTGGCTTCTTTTCTTTTTTGTCATACAGTTTCCCAGGATCCCGTGATCGACTCCCTCACTGAAGGTGGACTAACAAGGGTCTTTACATCTGCATCTCCATTCCCTACTATGACTGGCTGGCTGGTATTCTATCCATCTTCAACTGTGTGAGGCTGACTGTTCATAAACAGCTGTTATACAGGTAGGTGATCATTCAGTTTCTATAGTTTCTAGGTGATCATTCGTTTCCACCTTCAGAGAGGGAGTCGGTCACTATAACAAGGGTCTTTACATCTGCATCTCCATTTACAACTGTGACTGGCTGGCTGGTATTCTATCCATCTTCAACTGTGTGAGGCTGACTGTTCATAAACAGCTGTTATACAGGTAGGTGATTATTCAGTTTCTATACATGTATTGACTTCTTTTCTTTTTTATCATACAGTTTCCCAGGATCACGTGACCGACTCCCTCTATGAAGGTGCACTATTAAGGGTCTAGGGTCTGAATGTTCGTAAACAGCTTTGATACAAGTTAGTGATTATTCAGTTCATATACACGTATCCACTTTTTTTTCTTATTTGTTGTACAGTTTCCCAGGATTCTATTACTGACTCCCTCTCTGAAGGTGGACTAACAAGGGTCTTTACATCTGCATCTTCATTTACAACTGTGACTGGCTGGCATGTATTCTGTCCATCTTCAACTGTGTGAGGCTGACTGTCCGTAAACAGCTGTTATACAGGTAAGTGATTATTCAGTTTCTATACATGTAATGACTTTTTTTTCTTTTTTGTCGTACAGTTTCCCAGGATCCCGTGACCGACTCCCTCTCTGAAGGTGGACAATCAAGGGTCTAGGGTCTGACTGTTGGTAAACAGCTGTGATTCTGGTATGTGATTTTTCAGTACATATACTGACTTTATTTTCTTTTTTGTCGTACAGTTTCGCAGGATCCTGTTACCGACTCCCTCTCTAAAGGTGGAAACGACTAACAAGGATTTTTCCATCTGCATCTCCATTCTCTACTATGACTGGCTGGCTGGTATTCTGTCCACCTTCAACTGTGTGAGGCTGACTGTTTGTAAACAGCTGTTATACAGGTAAGTGATCATTCAGTTTCTATACACGTATTGACTTTTTTTTTTTTTGTCGTACAGTTTCCCAGTATCCCGTGAAGGTGGAAACGACTAACAAGGATTTTTACATCTGCATCTCCATTCCCTACTATGAATGGCTGGCTGGTATTCTGTCCACCTTCAACTGTGTGAGGCTGACTGTTTGTAAACAGCTGTTATACAGGTAAGTGATCATTCAGTTTCTATACATGTAATGACTTTTTTTTCTTTTTTGTTGTACAGTTTCCCAGGATCCCGGGACCGACTCCCTCTCTGAAGGTGGAAACGACTAACAAGGATTTTTCCATCTGCATCTCCATTCTCTACTATGACTGGCTGGCTGGTATTCTGTCCATTTTCAACTGTGTGAGGCTGACTGTTCGCAAACAGCTTTGATACAGGTAAGTGATCACTCAGTTTCTATACATGTAATGACTTTTTTTTCTTTTTTGTCGTACAGTTTCCCAGGATCCCATTACCGACTCCCTCACTGAAGGTGGACTAACCAAGGTCTTTACATCTGCATCTCCATTTACAACTGTGACTGGCGGGTTGGTATTCTGTCCATCTTCAACTGTGTGAGGCTGACTGTCCGTAAACAGCTGTTATACAGATAAGTGATTATTCAGTTTCTATACACGTATTGACTTTTTTTTTCTTTTTTTTCATACAGTTTCCCAGGATTCTATTACCGACTTCCTCTCTGAAGGTGGACTATCAAGGGTCTAGGGTCTGACTGTTTGTGAACAGCTTTGATACAGGTAAGTGATTATTCAGGTTCTATACATGTATTGACTTTTTTTTTCTTTTTTGTCGTACAGTTTCCCAGGATCCCGTGACCGACTCCCTCTCTGAAGGTGGAAACGACTAACAAGGATTTCTCCATCTGCATCTCCATTCTCTACTATGACTGGCTGGCAGGTATTCTGTCCATCTTGAACTGTGTGAGTCTGACTGTTCGTAATAGCTTTGATACAGGTAAGTGATCATTCAGTTTCTATACTGTATTGACTTTTTTTCTCTTTTTTGTCGTACAGTTTCCCAGGATCCCATTACCGACTCCCTCACTGAAGGTGGACTAACCAAGGTCTTTACATCTGCATCTCCATTTACAACTGTGACTGGCGGGTTGGTATTCTGTCCATCTTCAACTGTGTGAGGCTGACTGTCCGTAAACAGCTGTTATACAGATAAGTGATTATTCAGTTTCTATACACGTATTGACTTTTTTTTTCTTTTTTTTCATACAGTTTCCCAGGATTCTATTACCGACTTCCTCTCTGAAGGTGGACTATCAAGGGTCTAGGGTCTGACTGTTTGTGAACAGCTTTGATACAGGTAAGTGATTATTCAGGTTCTATACATGTATTGACTTTTTTTTCCTTTTTTGTCGTACAGTTTCCCAGGATCCCGTGACCGACTCCCTCTCTGAAGGTGGAAACGACTAACAAGGATTTCTCCATCTGCATCTCCATTCTCTACTATGACTGGCTGGCAGGTATTCTGTCCATCTTGAACTGTGTGAGTCTGACTGTTCGTAATAGCTTTGATACAGGTAAGTGATCATTCAGTTTCTATACATGTATTGACTTTTTTTTCTTTTTTGTCGTATAGTTTCCCAGGATCCCGTGACCGACTCCCTCTCTGAAGGTGGACTAACCAAGGTCTTTACATTTGCATCTCCATTTACAACTGTGACTGGCTGGCTGGTATTCTGTCCATCTTCAACTGTGTCAGGCTGACTGTCCGTAAACAGCTGTTATACAGGTAAGTGATCATTCAGTTTCTATACACGTATTGACTTTTTTTCTTTTTTGTCGTACAATTTCCCAGTATCCCGTGACCGACTCCCTCTCTGAAGGTGGAAACGACTAACAAGGATTTTTCCATCTGCATCTCCATTCTCTACTATGACTGGCTGGCTGGTATTCTGTCCATCTTCAACTGTGTGAGTCTGACTGTTCGTAAATAGATGTGATACAGGTAAGTGATTATTCAGTTTCTATACATGTATTGAATTTTTTTTCTTTTTTGTCATACAATTTCCCAGGATCCCGTGACCGACTCCCTCTCTGAAGGTGGACTAACCAAGGTCTTTACATTTGCATCTCCATTTACAACTGTGACTGGCTGGCTGGTATTCTGTCCATCTTCAACTGTGTCAGGCTGACTGTCCGTAAACAGCTGTTATACAGGTAAGTGATCATTCAGTTTCTATACACGTATTGACTTTTGTTTTTTCTTTTTTGTCGTACAGTTTCCCAGGATCCTGTGAAAGTGAAAACGACTAACAAGGATTTCTCCATCTGCATCTCCATTCTCTACTATGAATGGCTGGCAGGTATTCTGTCCATCTTGAACTGTGTGAGTCTGACTGTTCGCAATAGCTTTGATACAGGTAAGTGATCATTCAGTTTCTATACATGTATTGATTTTTTTTCTTTTTTGTCGTACAGTTTCGCAGGATCCCATTACCGACTCCCTCTATGAAGTTGGAGAATCGAGGGTCTAGGGTCTGACTGTTGGTAAACAGCTGGGATACTGGTAAGTGATTATTCCGTACATATACTGACTTTATTTTCTTTTTTGTTGTACAGTTTCCCAGGATCCCGTGACCGAGTCCCTCTCTGAAGGTGGAAACGACTAACAAGGATTTTTCCATCTGCATCTCCATTCTCTACTATGACTCTCTGGCTGGTATTCTGTCCATCTTCAACTGTGTGAGGCTGACTGTTCGCAAACAGCTTTGACACAGGTAAGTGATCATTCAGTTTCTATACATGTATTGACTTTTTTTTCTTTTTTGTCGTACAGTTTCCCAGGATCCCGTGACCGACTCCCTCTTTGAAGGTGGACAATCAAGGGTCTAGGGTCTGACTGTTGGTAAACAGCTGTGATACAAGTAAGTGATTATTCAGTACATATACTGACTTTATTTTCTTTTTGTCGTACAGTTTCGCAGGATCCTGTTACCGACTCCCTCTCTGAAGGTGCACTATCAAGGGTCTAGGGTCTGACTGTTCGTAAACAGCTTTGATACAAGTAAGTGATTATTCAGTTTCTATACACGTATTGACTTTTTTTCTTTCTTGTCATACAATTTCCCAGGATCCCATTACCGACTCCCTCTATGAAGTTGGACTATGAAGGGTCTAGGGTCTGAGTGTTCGTAAACAGCTGTGATACTGGTAAGTGATCATTCAGTACATGTATTGACTTTTTTTTTTTTTTTTTTTTTGTCGTACAGTTTCGCAGGATCCCATTACCGACTCCCTCTATGAAGGTGGACAATCAAGGGTCTAGGGTCTGACTGTTGGTAAACAGCTGTGATACTGGTAATTGATTATTCAGTACATATACTGACTTTATTTTCTTTTTTGTTGTACAGTTTCGCAGGATCCTGTTACCGACTCCCTCTCTGAAGGTGGACTATCAAGGGTCTAGCGTCTGAGTGTTCGTGAACAGCTGTGATACAGGTAAGTGATCATTCAGTACATGTATTGACTTTTTTTTTTCTTTTTTGTTGTACAGTTTCGCAGGATCCCATTACCGACTCCCTCTATGAAGGTGGACAATCAAGGGTCTAGGGTCTGACTGTTGGTAAACAGCTGTGATACAGGTAAGTGATTATTCAGTACATATACTGACTTTTTTTTCTTGTACAGTTTCGCAGGATCCTGTTACCGACTCCCTCTCTGAAGGTGGACTATCAAGGGTCTAGGGTCTGAGTGTTCGTGAACAGCTGTGATACAGGTAAGTGATCATTCAGTACATGTATTGACTTTTTTTTTCTTTTTTGTCGTACAGTTTCGCAGGATCCCATTACCGACTCCCTCTATGAAGGTGGACAATCAAGGGTCTAGGGTCTGACTGTTTGTAACAGCTGTGATACAGGTAAGTGATTATTCAGTACATATACTGACTTTTTTTTCTTGTACAGTTTCGCAGGATCCTGTTACCGACTCCCTCTCTGAAGGTGGACTATCAAGGGTCTAGGGTCTGACTGTTGGTAAACAGCTGTGATACTGGTAAGTGATTATTCAGTACATATACTGACTTTTTTTTCTTTTTTGTCGTACAGTTTCCCAGGATTCCATTACTGACTCCCTCTCTGAAGGTGGACTATCAAGGGTCTAGGGTCTGAGTGTTCGTAAACAGCTGTGATACTGGTAAGTGATCATTCAGTACATGTATTGACTTTTTTTTTTTTTTTTTTTGTCGTACAGTTTTGCAGGATCCCATTACCGACTCCCTCTATGAAGGTGGACAATCAAGGGTCTAGGGTCTGACTGTTGGTAAACAGCTGTGATACTGGTAAGTGATCATTCAGTACATGTATTGACTTTTGTTTTCATTTTTGTTGTACAGTTTCGCAGGATCCCATTACCGACTCCCTTTATGAAGGTGGACAATCAAGGGTCTAAGGTCTAACTTTTGGTAAACAGCTGTGATACTGGTAAGTGATTATTCAGTACATATACTGACTTTTTTTTCTTGTACAGTTTCGCAGGATCCTGTTACCGACTCCCTCTCTGAAGGTGGACTATCAAGGGTCTAGGGTCTGAATGTTCGTGAACAGCTGTGATACAGATAAGTGATCATTCAGTACATGTATTGACTTTTGTTTTCTTTTTTGTTGTACAGTTTCGCAGGATCCCATTACCGACTCCCTTTATGAAGGTGGACAATCAAGGGTCTAAGGTCTAACTTTTGGTAAACAGCTGTGATACTGGTAAGTGATTATTCAGTACATATACTGACTTTTTTTTTCTTGTACAGTTTCGCAGGATCCTGTTACCGACTCTCTCTGAAGGTGGACTAACAAGGGTCTAGGGTCTGAGTGTTCGTGAACCGCTGTAATAAAGGTAAGTGATCATTCAGTACATGTATTGACTTTTTTTTTCTTTTTTGTCGTACAGTTTCGCTGGATCCTGTTACCGACTCCCTCTATGAAGGTGGACTAACCAAGGTCTTTACATCTGCATCTCCATTTACAATTGTGACTGGCTGGCCGGTATTCTGTCCATCTTCAATTGTGTGAGGCTGACTGTTCGTAAATAGCTGTGATACAGGTAAGTGATCATTCAGTTTCTATACACGTTTTGACTTTTTTTTTTCTTTTTTGTCATACAGTTTCCCAGGATCCCGTGACCGACTCCCTCTCTGAAGGTGGAAACGACTAACAAGGATTTTTCCATCTGCATCTCCATTTTCTACTATGACTGACTGGCTGGCAGGTATTCTGTCCATCTTGAACTGTGTGAGGCTGACTGTTCGTAAACAGCTGTTATATAGGTAAGTGATTAATCAGTTTCTATACATGTATTGACTTTTTTTTTCTTTATTGACATACAGTTTCCCAGGATCCCGTGACCGAATCCCTCTCTGAAGGTGGAAATGACCGACAAGGATTTTTCCATCTGCATCTCCATTCTCTACTATGACTGGCTGGCTGGTATTCTGTCCATCTTCAACTGTGTGAGGCTGACTGTTCGTAAACAGCTTTGATACAGGTAAGTGATTATTCAGTTTCTATACCTGTATTGACTTTTTTTTTTTCTTTTTTGTCGTACAGTTTCGCAAGATCCCATTACCGACTCCCTCTCTGAAGGTGGACTATCAAGGGTCTAGGGTCTGACTGTTTGTAAACAGCTGTGATACAGGTAAGTGATCATTCAGTTTCTATACACGTATTGACTTTTTTTTATTTTTTGTCGTACAGTTTCCCAGGATTCCATTACCGACTCCCTCTCTGACGGTGGACTGTCTAGGGTCTGACTGTTGGTAAACAGCTGTGATACTGGTAAGTGATCATTCAGTACATGTATTGACTTTTTTTTTTTCTTTCTTTTTTGTCGTACAGTTTCCTAGGATCCCGTGACCGACTCCCTCTCTGAAGGTGGAAACGACTAACAAGAGTCTATCCATTTTATTCTCACTTCACAACTCTATATAGGTAAATACAGCTATATTCTGTCCATCTTCAGCTGTGTGAGGCTGAATGTTCGTAAACAGCTGTGATACAGGTAAGTGATTATTCAGTACATATACTGACTTTATTTTCTTTTTGTCGTACAGTTTCGCAGGATCCTGTTACCGACTCCCTCTCTGAAGGTGCACTATCAAGGGTCTAGGGTCTGACTGTTCGTAAACAGCTTTGATACAAGTAAGTGATTATTCAGTTTCTATACATGTATTGACTTTTTTTTTTTTTTTTTTTGTCGTACAGTTTCGCAGGATCCCATTACCGACTCCCTCTATGAAGGTGGACAATCAAGGGTCTAGGGTCTGACTGTTGGTAAACAGCTGTGATACTGGTAAGTGATTATTCAGTACATATACTGACTTTATTTTCTTTTTTGTTGTACAGTTTCGCAGGATCCTGTTACCGACTCCCTCTCTGAAGGTGGACTATCAAGGGTCTAGGGTCTGACTGTTGGTAAACAGCTGTGATACAGGTAAGTGATCATTCAGTACATGTATTGACTTTTTTTTTTCTTTTTTGTTGTACAGTTTCGCAGGATCCCATTACCGACTCCCTCTATGAAGGTGGACAATCAAGGGTCTAGGGTCTGACTGTTGGTAAACAGCTGTGATACAGGTAAGTGATTATTCAGTACATATACTGACTTTTTTTTCTTGTACAGTTTCGCAGGATCTTGTTACCGACTCCCTCTCTGAAGGTGGACTATCTAGGGTCTGAGTGTTCGTGAACAGCTGTGATACAGGTAAGTGATCATTCAGTACATGTATTGACTTTTTTTTTCTTTTTTGTCGTACAGTTTCCCCAGGATTCCATTACCGACTCCCTCTCTGAAGGTGGACTATCAAGGGTCTAGGGTCTGAGTGTTCGTAAACAGCTGTGATACAGGTAAGTGATCATTCAGTTTCTATACATGTATTGACTTTTTTTTCTTTTTTGTCGTACAGTTTCCCAGGATCCCGTGACCGACTCCCTCTTTGAAGGTGGACAATCAAGGGTCTAGGGTCTGACTGTTTGTAAACAGCTGTGATACAGGTAAGTGATCATTCAGTTTCTATACATGTATTGACTTTTTTTTCTTTTTTGTCGTACAGTTTCCCAGGATCCCGTGACCGACTCCCTCTTTGAAGGTGGACAATCAAGGGTCTAGGGTCTGACTGTTGGTAAACAGCTGTGATACTGGTAAGTGATTATTCAGTACATATACTGACTTTATTTTCTTTTTGTCGTACAGTTTCGCAGGATCCTGTTACCGACTCCCTCTCTGAAGGTGCACTATCAAGGGTCTAGGGTCTGACTGTTCGTAAACAGCTGTGATACTAGTAAGTGATCATTCAGTACATGTATTGACTTTTTTTTTTTTTTTTTTTGTCGTACAGTTTCGCAGGATCCCATTACCGACTCCCTCTATGAAGGTGGACAATCAAGGGTCTAGGGTCTGACTGTTGGTAAACAGCTGTGATACAGGTAAGTGATTATTAAGTACATATACTGACTTTTTTTTCTTGTACAGTTTCGCAGGATCCTGTTACCGACTCCCTCTCTGAAGGTGGACAATCAAGGGTCTAGGGTCTGAGTGTTCGTGAACAGCTGTGATACAGGTAAGTGATCATTCAGTACATGTATTGACTTTTTTTTTCTTTTTTGTCGTACAGTTTCTCAGGATCCCATTACCGACTCCCTCTATGAAGGTGGACAATCAAGGGTCTAGGGTCTGACTGTTGGTAAACAGCTGTGATACTTGTAAGTGATTATTCAGTACATATACTGACTTTTTTTTCTTTTTTGTCGTACAGTTTCCCCAGGATTCCATTACCGACTCCCTCTCTGAAGGTGGACTATCAAGGGTCTAGTGTCTGAGTGTTCGTAAACAGCTGTGATACAGGTAAGTGATCATTCAGTTTCTATATATGTATTGACTTTTTTTTCTTTTTTGTCGTACAGTTTCGCAGGATCCTGTTACCGACTCCCTCTCTGAATGTGGACTATCAAGGGTCTAGGGTCTGACTGTTGGTAAACAGCTGTGATACAGGTAAGTGATTATTCAGTACATATACTGACTTTTTTTTCTTGTACAGTTTCGCAGGATCCTGTTACCGACTCCCTCTCTGAAGGTGGACTATCAAGGGTATAGGGTCTGAGTGTTCGTGAACAGCTGTGATACAGGTAAGTGATCATTCAGTACATGTATTGACTTTTTTTTTCTTTTTTGTCGTACAGTTTCTCAGGATCCCATTACCGACTCCCTCTATGAAGGTGGACAATCAAGGGTCTAGGGTCTGACTGTTGGTAAACAGCTGTGATACTGGTAAGTGATTATTCAGTACATATACTGACTTTTTTTTCTTTTTTGTCGTACAGTTTCGCAGGATCCTGTTACCGACTCCCTCTCTGAAGGTGGACTATAAAGGGTCTAGGGTCTGACTGTTGGTAAAGAGCTGTGATACAGGTAAGTGATCATTCAGTACATATACTGACTTTTTTTTCTTTTTTGTCGTACAGTTTTCCTAGGATCCCGTGACCGACTCGCTCTCTGAAGGTGGAAACGACTAACAAGAGTCTATCCATTTTATTCTCACTTCACAACTCTAAATAGGTAAATACAGCTATATTCTGTCCATCTTCAGCTGTGTGAGGCTGAATGTTCGTAAACAGCTATTATACAGGTAAGTGATCATTCAGTTTCTATACACGTATTGACTTTTTTTTTTCTTTTTTGTCGTACAGTTTCGCAGGATCCCATTACCGACTCCCTTTATGAAGGTGGACAATCAAGGGTCTAAGGTCTAACTTTTGGTAAACAGCTGTGA
The DNA here is from genome assembly GCF_030463535.1 of Salminus brasiliensis. NCBI lineage: Eukaryota > Metazoa > Chordata > Actinopteri > Characiformes > Bryconidae > Salminus > Salminus brasiliensis. Next base: position 16,143,102 of record NC_132892.1, read on the forward strand.
TACTGGTAAGTGATTATTCAGTACATATACTGACTTTTTTTTCTTGTACAGTTTCGCAGGATCCTGTTACCGACTCCCTCTCTGAAGGTGGACTATCAAGGGTCTAGGGTCTGACTGTTGGTAAACAGCTGTGATACTGGTAAGTGATTATTCAGTACATATACTGACTTTTTTTTCTTTTTTGTCGTACAGTTTCGCTGGATCCTATTACCGACTCCCTCTCTGAAGGTGGACTAACCAAGGTCTTTACATCTGCATCTCCATTTACAATTGTGACAGGCTGGCCAGTATTCTGTCCATCTTCAGTTGTGTGAGGCTGACTGTTCGTAAATAGCTTTGATACAGGTAAGTGATCATTCAGTTTCTATACCTGTATTGACTTTTTTTTCTTTTTTATCGTACAGTTTCCCAGGATTCCATTATCAACTCCCTCTATGAAGGTTGACAATCAAGGGTCTAGGGTCTGACTGTTCGTAAACAGCTGTGATACAGGTAAGTGATCATTCAGTTTCTATACACGTATTGACTTTTTTTCTTTTTTGTCGTACAGTTTTGCAGGATCCCATTACCGACTCCCTCTATGAAGGTGGACAATCAAGGGTCTAGGGTCTGACTGTTGGTAAACTGCTGGGATACTGGTAAGTGATTATTCAGTACATATACTGACTTTTTTTTCTTTTTTGTTGTACAGTTTCGCAGGATCCTGTTACCGACTCCCCCTCTGAAGGTTGACTATCAAGAGTCTAGGGTCTGACTGTTCGTGAACAGCTGTGATACAGGTAAGTGATCATTCAGTACATGTATTGACTTTTTTTTTTCTTTCTTTTTTATCGTACAGTTTCCTAGGATCCCGTGACCGACTCCCTCTCTGAAGGTGGAAACGACTAACAAGAGTCTATCCATTTTATTCTCACTTCACAACTCTATATAGGTAAATACAGCTATATTCTGTCCATCTTCAGCTGTGTGAGGCTGAATGTTCGTAAACAGCTGTGATACAGGTAAGTGATCATTCAGTACATGTATTGACTTTTGTTTTCTTTTTTGTTGTACAGTTTCGCAGGATCCCATGACCGACTCCCTCTATGAAGGTGGACAATCAAGGGTCTAGGGTCTGACTGTTGGTAAACAGCTGGGATACTGGTAAGTGATTATTCAGTACATATACTGACTTTTTTTTTCTTTTTTGTCATACAGTTTCGCACGATCCCATTACCGACTCCCTCTATGAAGTTGGACAATCAAGGGTCTAGGGTCTGACTGTTGGTAAACAGCTGTGATACAGGTAAGTGATCATTCAGTTTCTATACATGTATTGACTTTTTTTTCTTTTTTGTTGTACAGTTTCCCAGGATTCCGTGACCGACTCCCTCTCTGAAGGTGGAAACGACTAACAAGGATTTTTCCATCTGCATCTCCATTCTCTACTATGACTCTCTGGCTGGTATTCTGTCCATCTTCAACTGTGTGAGGCTGACTGTTCGCAAACAGCTGTGATACTGGTAAGTGATTATTCAGTACATATACTGACTTTATTTTCTTTTTTGTCGTACAGTTTCGCAGGATCCTGTTACCGACTCCCTCTCTGAAGGTGGACTATCAAGGGTCTAGGGTCTGAGTGTTCGTGAACAGCTGTGATACTGGTAAGTGATTATTCAGTACATATACTGACTTTATTTTCTTTCTTGTCATACAATTTCCCAGGATCCCATTACCGACTCCCTCTATGAAGGTGGACTTTCAAGGGTCTAGGGTCTGACTGTTCGTAATAGCTTTGATACAGGTAAGTGATCATTCAGTTTCTATACATGTATTGACTTTTTTTCTTTTTTGTTGTACAGTTTCCTAGGATCCCGTGACCTACTCCCTCTCTGAAGGTGGAAACGACTAACAAGAGTCTATCCATTTGCTTCTCACTTCACAACTCTATATAGGTAAATACAGCTATATTCTGTCCATCTTCAGCTGTGTGAGGCTGAATATTCGTAAACAGCTGTGATACTGGTATGTGATTATTCAGTACATATACTGACTTTTTTTTCTTTTTTGTCGTACAGTTTCGCGGGATCCTGTTACCGACTTCCTCCCTGAAGGTGCACTATCAAGGGTCTAGGGTCTGACTGTTGGTAAACAGCTGTGATACTGGTAAGTGATTATTCAGTACATATACTGACTTTATTTTCTTTTTGTCGTACAGTTTCGCAGGATCCTGTTACCGACTCCCTCTCTGAAGGTGCACTATCAAGGGTCTAGGGTCTGACTGTTCGTAAACAGCTTTGATACAAGTAAGTGATTATTCAGTTTCTATACATGTATTGACTTTTTTTTTTTCTTTTTGTCGTACAGTTTCCCAGGATTCCATTATCAACTCCCTCTAGGAAGGTGGACAATCAAGGGTCTAGGGTCTGACTGTTCGTAAACAGCTGTGATACAGGTAAGTGATCATTCAGTTTCTATACACGTACTGACTTTTTTTCTTTTTTGTCGTACAGTTTCGCAGGATCCTGTTACCGACTCCCTCTCTGAAGGTGGACTATCAAGGGTCTAGGGTCTGACTGTTGGTAAACAGCTGTGATACTGGTAAGTGATTATTCAGTACATATACTGACTTTTTTTTCTTTTTTGTTGTACAGTTTCGCAGGATCCTGTTACCGACTCCCTCTATGAAGGTGGACAATGAAGGGTCTAGGGTCTGAGTGTTTGTGAACAGCTGTGATACAGGTAAGTGATCATTCAGTACATGTATTGACTTTTTTTTTTTCTTTTTTGTCATACAATTTCCCAGGATCCCATTACCGACTCCCCCTCTGAAGGTGGACTATCAAGAGTCTAGGGTCTGACTGTTCGTGAACAGCTGTGATACAGGTAAGTGATCATTCAGTTTCTATACATGTATTGACTTTTTTTTTCTTTTTTGTTGTACGGTTTCCCAGGATCCCGTGACCGACTCCCTCTCTGAAGGTGGAAACGACTAACAAGGATTTTTCCATCTGCATTTCCATTCTCTACTATGACTCTCTGGATGGTATTCTGTCCATCTTCAACTGTGTGAGGCTGACTGTTCGCAAACAGCTTTGACACAGGTAAGTGATCATTCAGTTTCTATACACGTATTGACTTTTTTTTCTTTTTTGTCGTACAGTTTCGCAAGATCCCATTACCGACTCCCTCTATGAAGGTGGACAATCAAGGGTCTAGGGTCTGACTGTTGGTAAACAGCTGTGATACTGGTAAGTGATCATTCAGTACATATACTGACTTTTTAGTGATCATTCAGTTTCTATACACGTATTGATTTTTTTGTCTTTTTTGTCGTACAGTTTCCCAGGATTCTATTACCGACTCCCTCTCTGAAGGTGCACTATCAAGGGTCTAGGGTCTGACTGTTCGTGAACAGCTGTGATACAGGTAAGTGATCATTTAGTCTCTATACACGTATTGACTTTTTTTTGTTTTTTTTTTTGTCGTACAGTTTCCCAGGATCCTGTGAAGGTGGAAACGACTAACAAGGATTTCTCCATCTGCATCTCCATTCTCTACTATGACTGACTGGCTGGCAGGTATTCTGTCCATCTTGAACTGTGTGAGTCTGACTGTTCGTAATAGCTGTGATACAGGTAAGTGATCATTCAGTTTCTATACATGTATTGACTTTTTTTTCTTTTTTGTTGTACAGTTTCCTAGGATCCCGTGACCTACTCCCTCTCTGAAGGTGGAAACGACTAACAAGAGTCTATCCATTTGCTTCTCACTTCACAACTCTATATAGGTAAATACAGCTATATTCTGTCCATCTTCAGCTGTGTGAGGCTGAATGTTCGTAAACAGACGTTATACAGGGAAGTGATTGTTCAGTTTCTATACATGTATTGACTTTTTTTTTTCTTTTTGTCGTACAGTTTCCCAGGATTCCATTATCAACTCCCTCTAGGAAGGTGGACAATCAAGGGTTTAGGGTCTGACTGTTCATAAACAGCTGTGATACAGGTAAGTGATCATTCAGTTTCTATACACGTACTGACTTTTTTTCTTTTTTGTCGTACAGTTTCCCAGGATCCTGTTACCGACTCCCTCTCTGAAGGTGGACTATCAAGGGTCTAGGGTCTGAGTGTTCGTGAACAGCTGTGATACAGGTAAGTGATCATTCAGTTTCTATACATGTATTGACTTTTTTTTTCTTTTTTGTTGTACAGTTTCGCAGGATCCCATTACCGACTCCCTCTATGAAGGTGGACAATCAAGGGTCTAGGGTCTGACTGTTGGTAAACAGCTGTGATACAGGTAAGTGATTATTCAGTACATATACTGACTTTTTTTTCTTGTACAGTTTCGCAGGATCCTGTTACCGACTCCCTCTCTGAAGGTGGACTGTCAAGGGTCTAAGGTCTAACTTTTGGTAAACAGCTGCATCTCCATTCTCTACTATGACTGACTGGCTGGCAGGTATTCTGTCCGTCTTCAACTTTGTGATGCTGACTGTTCGTAAACAGATGTGATACTGGTAAGTGATCATTCAGTTTCTATACATGTATTGACTTTTTTTTCTTTTTTGTTGTACAGTTTCCCAGGATCCCGTGACCGACTCTCTCTTTGCAGATAAGACTGAACACCCCTGCAATAAAACGTGCAGGACAGGGGGACTCTACAATTAAAAACAACAAGATTGTGGCTTTAAAGTACTAAGATATCACTGAAATTAAGATATGCTGAGTGCTGAGTAACACACCTGAAGTAGTTACAATCCCAGCTTTTAAGACAATAAAGAGAATTCTTCCCCTTTTTGTCTGCACTGATTGGTCAGTGTCTGGTCTTCAATATCTGACACGTAGTCAGCTAAATCCTGAGGTGCTTTCTCTTTGCATAGCGTTCACCATCTGTCTTTCTTGAACCTGAGTCTGATTAACACGGTTAGCTGTCGGCAGGGGGGTACACACCTCTCCTCATGGAAATCATCATCGTCATCATATTCATCATCATCTGACATTGCCTGGTCAGTATGGGTTTGGTGTTCTGTAACACACGTAGAACAGACATGGTCTTGTGTTTTTACAGTGTTTCTAGTCTGAGCAGATTTCCCTTGTATGCAGAGTTTAGGTTCAATTTATTACCATTTAGTTTTTTTGTTTTTTCATGCCCTGGTGGAGCTCAAGGTCATTACTTGACTGTAACCCTTTGTACGTTTCAGACCCATCTACACTATTTTAAATGGTAGACCCATGTGTGTTCACTCACGCATTCACTCCAGCCCGAGAGAAGTCCTCTCCTCTTTTGTAGCTTCAACGCAAAGCTGGGATTTTGTTAGTGTGGCTGAGTGGTCTAAGGGTCTGGATTGAGATTCCAGTCTCTTTGGTAGCATGGGTTTGAACTGCCACTGCCAAAAGACACCTTTTGGGGGCAGTGGTGACTCAGCAGTTGGCGCACCGAGCTATTGATGACCGGGTCAGGGGTTCAATACCTGGCTCTGCAAGCTGCCACTGTTTGGCCCATAAGCAAGGCCCTTCACCCTCTTTGCTCCACGTGCGCCACAGCAATGGCTGCCCACCACTCCAGGCACTGTCACTGTGTGTGTTTTTAATTACTGGTGTGTATGTGTGTGTTCACTGCATGGATGGGTTAAAGGAGGAGGCCAAATTCCATATGTGTCAGACACAAATGGTAAACATGGTTATCTTTGGCTCTTTGGTACATTACAGACCCTGTAACAGTAGTCAGTAGTTGGTCAGTGTCTGGTCTTCAAAATCTGACACAGTCAGCTAAGGCGTGTCTCTGTCTTCCTCTGTTTGAGTGCCATCTTGAGCATCAGTTTGAAACTCTTGAACCTTTTCTGGAGTCTGATGAACATGGTTAGTTGTTGGCATGGGGGTACACACCTCTCCCCATGGAAATCATCCGCCATTGACTGGTCAGTCTGAGGGTTCTCCAATTCCACTCAGCTGTATTTTGATGTGGTCAGTGCAGAGGTCTTGTGCCTTATGCCCTTCTCACTTAGTGATGACTGCAAATCCCTTGCTGTGAACTCTGTACCAATATCTGAACAAACACATTTTTCTGTCCCATATGGAGATAAATAAGCCAAGAATTGCTCAATAGCTTTTACAGTGTGACTCTGTACTTCTCTGTTGTCATGCCTTCTGGTATATCCTGTAATGTGGCTTGACAGCTAGCGTTTTCATTAATAATCTTCCAGATTTAACCATCTCCTTCCATCTCACCCTAAAGATCTTGATCATCTAACAGATGATCTGCAGACTGTGCTCCGTTCTAACCTTGATCGTGTTTCTCCAACCTAACACCAAGTCATTTCTGCCTACCTCTCCTCTGTTTGAGCTGCCACTCAGTCGGGTTGTTTGTCTCTGTCCAAATAACACTGTGATGTTGCTTTATGAACAGTGAGCAAAATCAGTCCTGGCTTTGTAGAGTGTGAGTATTACCATTACTGTTGATTCTACTCATTGACTTGATGTAAAGTAGCTCCTAATCTTTTAATAGATCACCAAACTAGGCTAACTGTCACACACACTCAGGGTTAGCACCAGGTCCGTATGATGGACTATGGAATCATTCCTCATTTGTAATAAACTGCACTGTATTACTGAATCAGTACAAGGTGAAATTTTTGTGCACGTAACTATTGAACGATGTCTCTCACTCGACCTACCTGAACATCTAGTTGACCGAGCTTTGGTGCTTTTCACAAACACAGCCTCTCCCACGTTGCCAAGAAACAACAAAGCCAATCCTGTTAGTGATGTTGGTTAGGGAGACGGGACTCGTAGTAGAGAAGGAGATCTGTTAACCGTCTTTTGGGGTGCTTAGTCTTAAAGTGGCAGGCTAGTCTCCGGCTTCCAAAAAGCAGCACAATTTCCTGCTTATCACAGTCTATGGCCTTGGTGAATTTGCTGTGGTTTTTATCAGAAGCAGCTCTTTCTACTGATCAGACATTGATTCAGGACCCCCTTAACATTAGGTTAAATTTTGCCCCTGGGTATTAAGAGAACTCTATATTTCTCCACCTGACTCCATCTCCAACCAACACCTAATCCTGTTTTAGAACTACTTCAAACATGATCTCCACCTGCCACCCCTTTATTAGCAAATGTACCATAACAACTGTCGTCTCGGTTCGTCTTCCTCTAGAGATGGACTTGTTATTCAACAAGGGGAGTCTGTAGCCACCGTCTTTAGTTGTAACAATAATATATTTTATTGCAATCGAAAGAACAGTGTGGAGAGAGTCTGCCAATTCTGAGTGCCCCTCTGTCTCTCTCTCTCCCCGACTTAGGAATACCTTGAGTTTTTATACCCTATTTCACGCCACATTCTGTTGGAATGTTGCCATATATGGAATGTTTACATTTCATCCATAGGGAACAGCCATTAGCTCCCCCATTACCTAAGTGGTCCATGGCCACATCTGGACAGCGTTTAAATCACTGACACGTCTGCCCAACGGGATGTCCAAATCTAAACAGCATCTTATGTCTGTTCAATTTGTGTAGATTTGGTCAAGAAACGGGGCCCCCTTTCTTTTCTACTTCTGCAAAGCCAATGAATATACTACACAACCTCAACAGCTAGTGTTTTCATTAATAACCTTGTGTAACCAGTGCAGCCTTTGCCTGGCTACGAGTGTCTGGTGAGCCCTGTCAGCCACCGTAGTCAAGGTGATGCGCTGTTTTCCCCCCTCCCTTTTCTCACGTACTAGGTATGCTTTGGTTGAGCCAGATCAGCCACCGTAGTTGGAGCACTGCGCTGTTTTCCCCCTCCCCTTACGGAAGCGCCAGGTGGATACAATCGGGGTGAGCATTAGCTTTAGCATATATACATACGGCGGTGCTGGGTGTATGGAGAGCTTCATTCTGCTAGGGTCTGTTGTGACTTCGGCGACGGTCATCAGACGGTAGGTTACTTCTAAAAGTGGTGCTACGTTGGGTTGCGGTTAAATATTAAGGTGTAATGTCCCTGTGCAGGTGTGTTGGCGTGCCGGTCTATGCAAGCTTCCCCCCCCTCTTCTGAGTCTGTGGTGCATTAGCACAGAGCTCTCGGAAACAGCTTCAACACTGTAGCCATGTGTTGTGGATTCACTGCGCTTTCACCGCTCCTGTAAGCAGGTTGTGCTGAGACAGCGTCTAACAGTAGGTAAGTACGCGGTAGTGCGAATAGCTTTGCGTGTTTACTGGTAGCTTATGCGGCTAACGTCTGTTTTATGTAGGTGTAATGTGGATTGGTGCAACAGCTAACTGGGTGTGAGCTTGTGCATAGCAGCAGCTAAAGCGTCCTGTGGGAGCGTCGCCATTGACCAGTCCAGGGGGCGCCGGACTATTGGAACGTGCAGACCTGAAAGCAGCTACTCGTCATCTCTTGTTTTAATAATAAATGTTTAATACCTACATGGTGAAATAAGAGCCGCTGCTGTTTTGCTGGGTTTGTTACTTTTGTTTGGTTGGTTTTGCTTTTTTTCTATTTTGTTTCCTAGTTTTATTTTGATTTGCCTTTGCTTATTATTTTGCTTGATTACTTTGCTGTTTGGTTGTTTTGTTCTATTTGAATTGATTTTGTTATTTTTGCATTTAATGATTTGGTTATCAATTGATGGCTTTATGCTGTGCACTTTTGGTTAATTGATTTACTGTTTCATTTCATTTGGCAGCAGTTCTTGGTTTGTCGTGTGGAATATTTTAAAGAACTATTTTTTTTTTGTTTATTATTTTTATTATTATTATTGGCTATTTGTGGGAAATCATTCTGGCTGTGGGGAGTCCTCTGGTTCCAGTGATTAGAGCCATTGTGGATTCTAATTGTGTCTCTTCTTCTTATAGGACATCTGGATGCTCCTTTCCTGTCTGTTCACTCGTGGTTTGGCACCTTACTTGCGGTGGTGTGAGTTCACGTGCACTGCACTTTTGCGTGTGTGTGTGTGTGTGTGTGTGTGTGTGTGTATTGGAGACTTTAAAATGCAGACAGGGCTAGGCCACCTGTAATTGGACGCCCACAGCCGATATCCCAGTTCTTTGGAGCTCCTGTAATTTTGTTATTATATTCTTTGTTTATTTTTCTTATTGTGTTTGTTGCTAATTTTAAATAATATTAATAAATGAGTTATTTTATACATGATGGTGAATAAACCTTTCTAATTACCTCAATCCATGTCTCTGAATATTTTTCAGGCTTACCTGTGTGTCTAGGTGCTTTTTATTACTCAGATTTATAGAATATTTCCTGGGGTGAAATTCCCCAGGTGGAGTAGTCGGGTGTTGCTATACTACCACAGGTCACATATAGCATGTTTTGTATTATTAATATGGTATTTAGCATCTTTAAAAAGAAAAGAATCTGTTATATACATATTTATTATTTTACTTTTTACTTACTTCTGAGAGAATTTTTAATATTTTTGAGGATAAATCAGTTGTTAATTTGGAGAAAAAATGTTTGAGTAAATATACGAATAAATCTACTGACCTACAAGAAGTGGTTAATTTTTACTCCATATATGTTTACATTCATAATAAAATGAATATAAACTGATATTATTTTATACAGAAAATAACTCTAACTCATTTGTTCTGTGTTCAGATCATCTCTCTCTGTAATGGTGCAGCTTTAGTGATTCTCTGATGTTTGTTCTTAATCAGGAGCTGCAGCAGAAATTTATCTCTCTAGTGGAGAACGAGCTAAACACATTCAAGAAGCTCCTGAGTCCAGATTACCCAGCATGCTCTGAGAGAGAGGTGGAGGATGAGGGTGATCAGAGAGGGGGGAGAGAGGGGGTGCTGGAGATCACACTGCAGATCCTGAGGAACATGAAGCAGACAGACCTCGCTAACACACTAGAGAGCAGTACGAGTTCTGGGTCATGACCATGGTTCCCAACCTGAGTGCTAATGTATTCCTCAGTGAAGTCCCGCTTTTCAAAGGGAATAAAAATCAATACTTCAGATTACTAGAATACTACAGTTCAGAGCTACTCCACCCCATATCTTACTAAATGATCATCAGATCACTGGTCAGAGAGAGCTCTTCCAAGCAGCTGCTGGACATTTATTTAACAATGCTAATATGGAAGACCCCCCAGTGTGTTGGATACACCCCCTGCTGTAAGCTATGGTCTCTTTACAATCACTCTCTCTCTCCTCATGCATTAGCTAAAGCCCTCAGCGCTATCAGCACTAATAAAAGCACAGGTTGGACCCTTTCTTCTGAAGTTTGGGTCTCTGATCATTTTAGATCTCATTACTTACATTTTTATTCTCTTTATTTAATCAAGCAGAATTTCCAGTGTCTGGAAAACAGCACATGGAATTCCCCTCCACAAAGAAGGCGGAGCTTCAGATCATGATAATTTTAGACCAATATCAAAACTACAATGCTTAGTCAACATTTTAGACTCCTTAGTAAAAGATCGAGAGCGAGAGAGAGAGAGAGAGGGAACCTCTCTGGTCTGGGAGCAGAACGGTTCAGCCATGGGGATGTGGCACACTCCTTGTGGGCTGCTGGGAGAGCCATCATAAAACATCTGAGCTCTCTTAGTGGTCCTGTAAAAGAGAGAGAGACTAAGTTAAGACTTACCACACTCTAGTCTCCCACACTCAGCTTTACTGCACTTTCCAGGACTTATTCTGTGTGTGTGTGTGTGTGTGTGTGTGTGTGTGTGTGTGTGTGTGTCAGGTCTGTTCGTGCCAAACATTACTCAATAGTCCACCTACATGTCTCGCTCCTGCACCTCTTTCCAAAACAACTGCTTAGTTTTCAGATGGGAGCTGATGAGTCCTGGAAGCCTCTCTATTACAATCAATGTCCCTCTGTGTGTGTGTGTGTGTGTGTGTGTTTTCAATGGTCAGGACCCCACAGGACAGCCCACCGCAAAGCAGGTAGGTAGTATTTGGGTGGTGGGTCATTCTCAGCACTGCAGTGACCCTGACTGACCTGGTGGTGGCGTGTATGTTAGGGTGTGCTGGGCTGGTGGTACGAGTGGAGCGCTGCTGCGTCTGACAGGACCTTGTTGGCTGGATGTTTCTGGTTGGTGGACTATTCTCAGTCCAGCAGCCATGCTGTGTCTGATCCGTACCAGCAGCACAACACAATAACACAAGCGCCGCCACCACCAGGTCAGTCAGTGTCACTGCAGTGCTGAGAATGACCCTCCACCCAAATACTACCTACCTGCTCTGTGGTGGTCAGTCCTGTGGGGTCCTGAGCATTGAGGAACAGGGCAAGAGGAGGCTGATAACAGAGTCTGCAGAGAAACAGATGGAGACAGTCTGGAGCTACAGATCTACACCCTGCTCCTGTATGACCAGTGGAGCTGATAGGATGGACAGTAATGAATGAAGTGGCCGGCTGTGTATAAAACCATTAATTAACCTTACGCTTCAGTTCAGGTTGTGTTCAATTTAGGAATGACAGATTGTAAATCCCAGGCTGTTCTGATGAATGAATGTTAGGAGTGTAATGAAGATCAGATACAATTCAGCTCATTATTTTACAGTGTGACTAAAATAAGAGTAATCAATTCTCATGTGAACACTTCCTTTACTTTCACATTATTTATTTATTTAGAATTGGAATGATGAACTGATTATATCTGCAGATAGAGAAGAACAGTACCCCCCTCTTAAAGAGCTTTGCCTCCTCAGTGTATATCACAATACCTACATTTAGAGTAGGTAGAGTGTGCAGTTTAAGTGTGTGTGTGTAGTGTAAGTGTGTGTGTAGTGTAAGTGTGATATCCCTCCTTCACACACTCTGGGTGAAGCAGCCGGTCACTAAAGGAGCTGCCCAGTGCTGCCAGAGTCTCATGCAGGGGGTGGGAGCTGTTCTTCAGCACGGGTGCCAGCACAACCAACCAAAACAGTCAGCTGGTATGTCCAGCCAAACCACACTGGTCAACCAGTATGTCCAGCATGATCAGCCTGACCATGGGGGTTGACCAGCATGACCATCTTTACCCTGCTGTTTGACCAGGAAAATCATGCCAGTCCACCAGCATGACCAATCCAATCCAAATAGTCAATGAGTACGAAGATGCATGTTGACCAGCATGACCAGCAGAATTAGAGTGATTGACCAGCATGACCAGCTTAACCAAAATGGTCAACCCTCTCTACCAGATTATTGGTATTATTTCCAGATATTAATAAGAAATAAGATGGAGTTTGTCACGTTACTCGGCTGTTTTGATTTCTATTTGTTATCAAAAGGGATTTTTGAGTGGAATTAACTTATAATAATTGAGTTTAGACGTGGACAGTGATGGACAACGCACTATTAAAATGCTCAGTTATAAGCAGACATGATATTAACTGAGCCTTTTCTTATAAAGCCCCCCAACTCTGGAATAACCTTCCAGATAATGTTGGGGACTCAGACTCAGTCTTTAAATCTAGGCTGAAACTCATCTGTTTAGTTTAGCTCTTGGTAATTAATGTTTAATATGATAAATGGTTGATAAATAATGATAAAGGTTGCAGGTCCAGGGGTTCGAGGACACAGGGAATTGTAGTACACTGAGATGCTGGAGCTGTCGTCTTGCTGCTTACACGCGATCACTCAGGTTTGTGGACGGTGGAGCAGATAGACGCTAGTGTTTCAGGGAGCTCCCGTGTCTGTGTTACCTTCTGGCTCTCTCCTTTTAATAAGACTGTTATAGTCAGACCTGCCGGAGTCGTCAGACACACTCTGATACTGACCAACATTCTCTGATCTCTATAAAAGCCTCTCAGAACTAACTCTGTCTCTTTACCTTCTCCCAGTAAATGACCATCCAGCCTGACCTGCTGGAAGACTGACCGCTGGGGTCCCCTCTACCTGCATCAGACCAGCAGCCTCCCCCCACCACCATCACCCATAAAAGACCAGCTGCACATCCTCCTACCATCTATTCCTCCTCCATCTTCCTCCTCCAGCTCTCTGGTCATACTGGTTTAGTAGTAGTTTGATAAAGCAAGTCATGTGGGTCAAGCTCACTATTTTGGTCATGTGGGTCAGGCTCAGATGGTCAAGCTGGTGGACTAGCGTGATTTGCTGGTCAACATTCTTGGCCGCACCAGTAGATTATTTTGTCAGTTCGGTTCACACTGGTCAACCAGCATAGTCATTACTGGTTGCTAATTGGCTAGTATTGTAGTACTGTAGTATCCTCCTCTTCCTTCTCCATCTCTTTTCTTCCTTCTCCATCTTTCCTCTTCATTCTCCATCTCTCCTCTTCATTCTCCATCTTTCCTCTTCATTCTCCATCTCTCCTCTTCATTCTCCATATCTCCTCCTCCTTCTCCATCTCTCCTCTTCATTCTCCATATCTCCTCTTCATTCTCCATCTCTCCTATTCCTCCTCCATCTTCCTCCTCCAGCTCTCTGGTCATACTGGTTTAGTAGTAGTTTGATAAAGCAAGTCATGTGGGTCAAGCTCACTATTTTGGTCATGTGGGTCAGGCTCAGATGGTCAAACTGGTGGTTCTGGTGGTCAAGCTGGTGGACTAGCGTGATTTGCTGGTCAACATTCTTGGCCGCACCAGTAGATTATTTTGTCAGTTCGGTTCACACTGGTCAACCAGCATAGTCATTACTGGTTGCTAATTGGCTAGTATTGTAGTACTGTAGTATCCTCCTCTTCCTTCTCCATCTTTCCTCTTCCTTCTCCATCTCTCCTCATCATTCTCCATCTCTCCTCTTCATTCTCCATCTCTCCTCTTCATTCTCCATCTCTTATCTTCATTCTCCATATCTCCTCTTCCTTCTCCATCTCTCCTCTTCATTCTCCATCTCTCCTCTTCCTTCTCTATCTTTCCTCTTCCTTCTCCATCTCTTTTCATTCTCCATCTCTCCTCTTCCTTCTCCTTCTTTCCTCTTCCTTCTCCATCTCTCCTCTTCCTTCTCCATCTCTTTTCTTCATTCTCCATCTCTTTTCTTCATTCTCCATCTCTCCTCTTCCATCTCCATCTCTCCTCTTCATTCTCCATCTCTCCTCTTCATTCTCCATTTCTCCTCTTCATTCTCCATCTCTCCTCTTCATTCTCCATCTCTCCTCTTCCTATAGTAGATTATTTTATCAGTTCGGTTTCGGTTCGGTTTCAGTTCGGTTTCGGTTCGGTTTCTGTTGCCCCCCCCCCCTCCTCTTTCTGCAGCTTTAGCTTTTCACACCCATCCGGACCCTCGTGAACCATAAACGGACCCTGGTTCTGAGTGTGAAGAGCCAGGTGGTCTTTACTTTAGCAAAGCTAGTGCTGTGCTGGCTCTTGTCCCCCCTGCAGTTCACTGACCCACACTCTTCCTCCTCATGCATCTCCACCTCAAGCTTCTCCACCTCCTGCTTCTCTTCCACCTCAAGATCTTCCACCTCAAGATCCTCCACCTCAAGATCTTCCACCTCAAACTTCTCCACCTCCTGCATCTCCACCTCAAACCTCTCCACCTCCTGCATCTCCACCTCATCAAGCTTCTCCACCCCCCTCCTCTTCTCTCTAATGATTCTGATGTCCTTCTTGTACTGGATCTTGAGCTCTTTCAGCTCTTTCTTCAGCTTCTTCTCCTTTTCTTTGAAGAGAGCTTTCATTGATTGATCTTCTGCTTTCTGTAGAGCTCTCTCCTTTTTCCTTTGGAGCTCCAACCTCTTCTTCTCCTCTTTCTTCAGGAGGGCCTGCCTCTTCTTCTCCTCTTTTTTCAGGAGGGCCTGCCTCTTCTTCTCCTCTTTTTTCAGGAGGGCCTGCCTCTTCTTCTCCTCCTTCTTGTTGAGCTGGCTTGGCTCCTCTTTGACCAGCTCCTCCACCTGGTGAGCTGCTGTGTCCTGCCTTAGCTCCGCCCTCCTATCCAGCAGAAAGTACACCCCCCCTGCGGATTCTCTGAGTCCCCCTGTGAACTCCATCTCCGCGAACCCTGACTCTGTGCTGCTCGTGCTCATCCTGGAGGACCTCTCTCTCAGCCCCTCCTAGTCCGACTGCGTCCAGGTGGCGCTGTGGTGCCATATTTATAGGCAACAGCGCTAGCCCCTCCCCCCCGCCCCCGTAATTGTTATGTCAGTCGCGCTGTAGTGGTTCCAGAACAAAACACATTAGAGAATCGACACAAGCCACGCCCCCTGTAATTGTTACGTCACTCGCGCTGTAGTGTTCCAGAACAAAACACATTAGAGAATCGACACAAGCCACGCCCCCTGTAATTGTTACGTCACTCGCGCTGTAGTGTTCCAGAACAAAACACATTAGAGAATCGACACAAGCCACGCCCCCTGTAATTGTTACGTCACTCGCGCTCCAGTTGGCGTTGTAGAACAAAACACATTACAGAACCGTGGGAACTGCGGGAGCATGACGCTGTGGGGGCGGGCCGATGTGAGGGCGGACCGCTGTGGGGGCGTGTCGCTGTGAGGGCGGGCCGTTGCGTGAGCATGCGGATGTGAGTGTGGGGGCGGGTCGATGTGAGTGTGGGGGCGTGCCGCTGTGAGGGCTGGATAGAGAGGACAGGGTATTGAATTAAATTAGAGACTGAATTAAATCACAGACTGAATTAAATTTATTAATAATAATAATAATAATAATAATAAAGTAATAATAATAGTAATAATAATAATCATGATAATAATACTACTAATGATGATGATGATGATAATAATAATAATAATAATAATAATAATAATAATGATAATGATAATAATAATAATAATAATAATAAGGCACTGTATCCAGTCTTGTGTTGATTAAACAGAACTGAGTTTAATTGTGTGTTTGTTACCGGATGAAGTCGTGGTCTGTTGATCTGCTCTTTAAATGTAAATTATTTTTAAATATAAAAATTAATAAAATATGAATAGAGCAGAAGGCGGTTTATTCATCCACACACTGAGCAAACCTCAGATCAGCATTTAACGAAAACGAGCCAAATGAACTACATTTACATTTAATCCGTGTTTCTGATTAAAGGTTCTGTTATTATTATTATTATTATTATTATTAATATTATTGTTGTTATTATGGGTGGTTATAATGGTTATTATTATTATTATTATTATTGTTATTATGGGTGGTTATAATTGTCATTATTATTGTTATATTATTCTTGTTGTTTTATTATTACTATTATTATTATTATTATTATTATTATTGTTATTATTATTATGGGTTGTTATTATTGTTATTATTATTATTGTTGTTGTTATTATGGGTGGTTATGATTATTATGATTATGATTATTATCATTATTATCATTGTTATTATGGGTGGTTATGATTGTTATTATTATTGTTATATTATTATTGTTATATTATTGTTGTTGTTATTGTTATTATTATTGTTATATTATTATTAGTAGTAGTAGTATTGTTATTATTTTTGTTGTTATGTTTGTCGTTATGATTGTTATTATTATTGTTATATTATTATTATTGTTATTGTTATTATGGGTAGTTATGATTGTTATTATTATTGTTATATTATTATTGTTGTTGTTATTGCTATTATGGGTAGTTATGATTGTTATTATTATTGTTATATTATTGTTGTTGTTGTTATTGTTATTATGGGTAGTTATGATTGTTGTTTAGATGATGGGATGTTGTTGATGTATTGTCCTCGTGCTCGTGCTCCTGCGCGCTTTCCGCAGCTGTTCTGTCTGGAGCATCCCTGCGTTCTGGATCGGCGTTGAACTCCAGCAGCGAGCGCATCGTGCAGCGGAGTCGCACCTGTGCTCGCGTTGGGGTCCGCTCCGCAGGACAGCAGCAAGCGCGCGACCCGGGTACTGACCATCATCATCACCTAAACAACAGCAGTAATAATAATATTCATTATTATTATAATTATAATTATTATATGTATATAAATAACAATGTCTTACAATCTTAAAGGTGTTTATAAAAATAAGAGATTAGTAACAGTGAAATAGAAATAAATAAGAACATCAAAGTAATAAATAAAGAAGTCAGGGGTCAGTGAGAGGGTCTGTCTGTAACTCTCTTTATCAAATATTACAATAAACCCAAACACACACACAGTTCCATCCTCTACAGACACACAGCTCTGTTCATTTATCACATTCATTACACTTATCACGTTTATTACATTGTGGTGAAGATATTAAACGTGGCCTTGTGCAAAAGTATTGGGACATTAAAGACACTGTGTTTAAACTAGAGATCTTTGAAACTGCATGTAAGGATGAAATCCTGAACTTAGAGGGGTTATCAGTCTCACTGTCTGAATGGGGATCCTGTTAGTGAAGGAGTTGTTTCTGAGTGAAGTATGATGTTGAATGCCACGAATAGTGCTGGCTCATTCCAGTCACTACAAGCAGCTAAGGTACAGAATTCCATATTCTTGACGTAAAGACATAATTCCTTGAGAGCAACCCTTGTGAGGGTGATGAAAAGCAGATTTTAATTGTTCGATGTTTTCCAACAAACACGACTAAGCATTCACAACAGAGTAGCAGAACGCTTTCATTCAGAAGACATTAGAATCATTATTTTGATATAGAATACAGTACCAGTACTCTTTCAACCAGAATACGGTAGCATAACACTACACAACCAGCATAGAGGAGCATAACTCACACAGAATACAGTATTCAATTCAAATGAATTTTATTTATACAGCACTTTCACAACAAATGTGGTCACACAGCAGCTTTACAGAGATCCAGGTCCAAACCTCTTCTGAGCAAAGGAAAAACTCCCTCAGATTAAGAAGAAGAAACCTTGAGAGGAACCAAGACTCAAAAAGGGAACCCATCCTCCTCTGGTCGCCACCGGATAGCACAATGAAAAGCAAAGCAGGAATAAAACATGGAATTAAGGGAATATGGCCAATGTGCCGTCAAGATAAAAACATGAGTGAAATGTTAAAGTTCATGCAGGTACACGGTCACAAGCACAGTCATGCAGTCATGCAGACTCCATTAGAGGCCCCAGAACCGGACAGCGGGCAGGAGGGTGGTGGAGAGACCGAGGTCTGCCGATGGAACAGTTGAAACCGGGCATCTTAACACATGGAAACTAGAGAAAAAAAATAAAAAGGTTAGGAGGAGGAAGGAAAAAAATAAAAATAAAAATAATAATAAATCACAGCAAAAACTTTTTAGAAGGGTTACAGCAGGACAGGGTAGGCAAGAGCAGCCAAACACAAACGCAATCGCAGCCAGCAGGGGGCAGCTCAGCACATGGGGGAAGAGAGAAGAAATGAAGGGAAAAAAAAACAAAAACTAACAAAACAATAAAACAAAACAAAAATAATAATAATAATAATAATGAAAATGGTTAGGTTTATATATGAATTTGAACAGTATTGTAACAACGCTCAAGCGCAACAAAGCAGCAAAACAAATTATACACAACACAGCATCATTTACACACAACACAAGCAGGACACAGCAGCCCAACACTGTTCAAGCAGAACACAATCAAGTGGCACAGCAGCGAAATATCATTCAAGCAGAAGACAGCAGAGTAACAATTTTGATGCAGGACACAGCAGCCCAACACAGTAGTGAAATGTTGTTCAAGCAGAACACAGCAGCGTAACAATTTTGATGAAAAACACAAGCAGGACAAAGCAGCAAAATACCAATCAAGCAGAACACAGCAGCACAGTTAATATACAGAACAAGGTTAAGTGACACTGTTCAAGCATAACGGTCATGCAAAACACAAGCAGGACACAGCAGCCAAACACTGTTCAAGCAGGACACAAGCAGGACACAGCAGCCAAACACTGTTCAAGCAGGGCACATTAGCGAAATATCGTTCAAGCAGGACACAGCAGCGTATTGTTGATAAAAACACAAGCAGGACAGCAGCAAAATTATTATATAGAACAAGTGACACTGTTCAAGCAGAACACAGCAGCGTAAGAAGTTTGATGCAAAACACAAGCAGGACACAGCAGCCCAACACGGTCAATGCAGAACACAAGCAAGTGGCACAGCTGCAGCCACCTTCAGGACTGTGATTGCAAGGCAATCTCGTCAAAAATTGGATTTTTAGGTGCAAAAGTGCAAAAACATGTTACAATTCAGAGAGGAAAATAAATAAATAAAAATAATGAAAAGGTTTAGGTTTATATATGAATATGAACAGCATATATGAAAAACAAGCAGAACACAGCAGCACAATTGATATACAGAACAAGGTTAAGTGACTGTTCAAGCAGAACGGTCATGCAAAACACAAGCAGGACACAGCAGCCCAACACGGTTCAAGCAGAACACAAGCAAGTGGCACAGCTGCAGCCACATTCAGCACTGTGCTTGCAAGGCAATCTCGTAAAAAATTGGATTTTTAGGTACAAAAGTTTTACCTGTTTCTTACAGAGAGTGGGATTGTTGAGGAGTACAATGCGCCACCTTTCCACACGTTGCTGGGGAAGATGCAGTGAAGGTCTACAACATGTTACAATTCAGAGAGAAAGAAACTGAAACAAGAAATGTGCTGAAAAAGAAGTTCAGGGATTACTGAGAGTCAAGAAAGAACCTACCCGATGTTCGCCATTTGTTCACGAGAGCTCAGGATCCAGCTGAAAGCACTGAGGCGTACGGGAGGAATTCGGGGACCAGAAACTGCAGAATTCAGCAAAGTACTCACATATTCAGGCCACTGCATGTCACCATTGGGAAAGCTACCACTCACCTGTGAAAGCCAAAAATGCTAAATTGAATTTCACATATTGTTGACGTGATGTACCAGCAATACTAGGACGCGAGACATGGGAGGTGTTAGGTGTGGTTAAAAGAGTGCATGGAATCAAAGTAAAATGACATTCTGAAAGACAGTGATCTGTTCACTGTTCTTGGATTCCTACACATTCAAGTAGATCCCATGGTCTCACCAGTGATTCATCCACCAAGAAAAGTCCCGATTGCCCTGAAAGACAACAATCATTGATGAGCTACACAAAATGAAGGGGTCTAAATCACCAAACAGCATGAACCGAACGACTGGGTAAGCAGCATGGTCACAGTGGTGAGGATTTTGGCATATCAAACGTCATGACAGTTCCAAGCTCTGCACATTGAACATACCCATTGGAAGATACAGATTCCTTTGACCTTCTTTTGGGGTGTCCTCAGCTTCAGAGGTATTCCAAAGGTCAATTGCAGACTATTAAAGGCCTGGAAGGTGTCGTCAACGTTACGAAGGATATCTTAGTCTGGGGTGAAACGGTCAAAGAAACATGACTGCAGACTCATCCAAGAACTGAAAAGGGAAAGACAGTGGAACCTGAAACTCAACAAAAACAAGTGCAAGATCAGATCATCACAAATCCAGTACATGGCCATATGCTCTCTACAGAAGGTCTCAATCTAGATCGAGATAAAGTGAGAGCTGTAACACACATGTCTACACCAGAAAACAAGCAGGCACTCATGAGATTAATGGGCATGATTCAGTACCTTTCCAAGTTTATTCCCAACCTGTCTGAAGTCGGCGCACCTCTCAGAAAACTGCTCGAGCATGGCACACCGTGGCAAGTCGAGCACAAAGCTATAAAAAACTGAAATCTCTGCTGATAAATGCTCCCACACTAAAACTCTATGATGTAAAAATACCTGGTACACCATCTGTAGACACGAGCTCAGAAGGCTTCGGAAAAGCAGTTCTGCAGGAGAGAAAGCCAGTGGCTAAATTACATTCCGAAAGGCAACAGCAGATGATCCAGAGATGCAGCTACTACACACAAGGACCATGGAAGGATGGCCCAATGAGAAAAATCCAAACATACTGAACATTCAAAGCAGAGAAGCAAAATACAGATACAAGACAAGCTGCAGAGAAGACAACTCAAGCAGAACAGCTATTATGACAGACAGACAAAGAGCCCACCAAGCATATACATGTGGAACAAGGTGAGAATTCAGAGAGGGCAACCTGCGATCATGATCAGCCACGATTCTTCACAGTCCAGACGCCAGATGGAAGAACCTATAGAAGAAACAGAAAACAGAACACACATTCACAGAACACAGTTCAAGTTCCTGTCCTTCTCCAGATGTGGTTATGAACAGAAACAATGTCCTGCTTATGGCCAAGTGTGCAAATCCTGTAACAGCAAAATCACTTTACCAAAAATGTGTCAAAAACAATCAGAGCAGAATGAGGAAAAATAAATAAATAAATCATGCAGTTGAACAAAAAGGCAGAGCAGGAAGATTTCTTCATTGTAGCAGTTGAAATCAGAAAAACAGAATATTAGACAAACATAAACACTGTCAACAAAAGTGAATAGAATAACTGGACTGAAAATAAAACAAGAACTTTGCATTCAGCACCAACTTGAAGACAACGTCATCACAGCACAGAACTACAAATCAGATTTGAAACAAAACTCAAATCAAAAATGTAAGATTGAATTTCACATTGTTGACAGTGATGTACCAGCAATACTAGAACGTGAGAGATGATGGAAGAACCTATAGGAGAAACAGAAAACACCTCCTCAGGACGACTGAAAGAGTTCCCATCAGCATCACCCAATGTTGTTGCAGATTCCTGTGTTGAGCTGCAGGTCAGTGAATCTGGTCCACCTGCAGAAACTGGTACTGCAAAACAATCAGACTTACCTGAGACACATCAGAGAGAGACATTCTTCACAAGGTCAGGAAGACAAGTGAAAACGCCAGGAAGATACAAGGACTGAATCTGGAACACACATACAGTACACATTTACAATATTCACACACACATTCAGAGGACACGGTTCAAGCTCCTGTCCATCTGCTGACTGAATTTAAAGTTACTGTCATTTACTGCATCTTAGATTTGTTTAGGTTATTCTGCAATGTCAAGCTATTCTCATAAATATGGTGTTAAATGTACAGTTCATGTAGTTCAGTTCAGAGACCTCATCTCATTTCCCTTGAGTTTTAAAGCATTATGGTCCGACAGTGTTTGTATGAACGGTGTTGAGAGTCCTGCACAGCCCAAATCCTCCTCATTTATAGTTCTATTCATATTAAGAAAGAGAACAAAAATATATCAATTCAAGTGTGGAGATTTCACATGTTCTGTAGGTAAGAGGCAGCCCCAGCTAAGAATCACGCAGGTCCCCCAAAAGTACTAAAGTGTGAGCACAGAGTCGTCCTTCCTCCATACTTTACACTGAGGAGCTGAAGCGGTTAGCAGAGGGAAAAACGGCCGTGGTGGTCGAGGAGCTACTCGGCTTTTCCGGGGTCACGCAGACGCCGCCAGTCCCTCTCCGTTGCGGGAGTGGAGACGAAGACTCTCGGTGTCCGTCGCGCCGGTAGTGCTGGAGCTCAGACGCCGCGTTGGAGGAGTCACGGGTCAAGCTGGACGACTTCCTTGCAGAGCGGCTGGAAAGCTCGTTTTTCCGCGGCCGCCATGTTTCTCGAGGCTAAAGAGAAAAACGCAAAGGCCGGTTAGTGAGACAGAGGACTGTACAGTAACACAGACAGCACAAGGACTACAACAACTGCCTAAGATGAAGAAGACAAAGCTCACATTACGGACTATAAAGCAGGATGGCCGGTCGAAGCTCTGTGTGGAATCACGGCTCGAGCTTTGAAAGCAGGGCCGCATCGAAACAGCAGCTCAGAGTCTCCTCCAAATACCTACGATCACGTGATCGCCGGAAACGAAGCTTCCTTACGTCACTGGAACGCAATCGCGGTTCAATGCGCGTGAGTTTCCGGTCCCGCTGTAGACGAGCTGCACACCTGGTCGAATGTGTGCTGATCATTAATTAAACGTTTGATGCTAGGATGACCGTATTTTTCTTTTCAAAAAAGAGGACACTCGGGACAAATGGGTACCCACCGCAGGACGCAATCAACCAGCTGTCTCTAAACTTTTGACTGGTACTTCGTTTAAGTTTTTTTTTCTGTTTCTAATTTCTAATAAAGTACTTTGCTTGGTTCCTTCAGCATATTGTAGTTGTACTGTAAATATACAGTATAATGAGGTATGTCTCAACAGTCAGGGTTCCCCAAAGATATTCTAGCTAATCCAGATCAGTTTTATTTAAAAAAGCAAGCAGGAAATGTCTGATGAGCTGAGGGAATTAAGACTTCGCCGTACTACAGTGTGTGAATGTGGTGGAGAGAGTTGAGGAGTGGTCCGATGACGTGGCCAGATTTTTTAACTCTGCGCTGTCTTCTTTCTTCTGTACCACATAATGTGGGGGGTCTCTCTCTCTCTCTCTCTATTTATATCTCCTTTGCCTTCATTACCCTCCACCTCTCCTTCTCTGCCCTGTGGTAACGGATGTATGGGACTATGTTGTAGGTAAAGGCCCAGAGACCATCTTTGCATCTTGAATGATAATGAATGAGTGATTAGACGGTGTTGTGTTGCTGCGTATTTTCTAACTGAACTGACGGTTAGAATCAGTGTAGGTACCGAACCCAAGCACAGATTTTTACCTTTGAAGATTTTCTATTCTAAAATGATGAATCCTCCTGGGGTGGTGAAGCTGATCAACAACACATTTAGTTCTTATAAATGTCAGTAGGGGGATTTCTCTGAAGACTGTTCTCTGATGAGGGCTGGTAGCTGGATTGGTTCTTGAGAGGACCTGATGCTCCCTGAAACTGAAGTTCAAAATGGAAAGTTGTGTATTAGACATCTCTCCTGTTGTGAAAGACATTTGTGTCACGTAGAAGACATGAACCTTCTTAGGGCCTTTATTCAAAAATCAAATCAAATCAAATCAAATCAAATCAAAATCAAATCAAATCAAATTTTATTTGTCACATACATAGTCATACACAGTATAACTTGCAGTGAAATGCTTTTTTGACAGTCTGCTCACATCAAGCTATACAATAAAAATCTACATTTAAACTTAACTAAACCTTAACTTAATGAAATAAAGTGCAAAAGTGCAAAAGAAAAATAAAATAAAAATGAAGAAAATAAAAATAGAATAAGTTACATTTAAGTTAAAGAATAGAATATAAAAATGAAAATATAGAAATATAAGCAAAAAAAAAAGTACAGAATACAAATATACAAATATATATACAGAGATGATATTCCTTCACCTCTTAAACTCCCAGACTTTGACATTCTAAGGATTATTATTCAGCAAGGACATGGAATACAGCACACACTGCCCAAATCCTTCTAAAGGTAGAGGAGTGAGGAATGAGTTCCTGTGGAGTTTCAGAGGTTAAAAGGGTTCATGATGTTCACCACAGTTTAAACAAACACTGAAAGTTACCTGGAATCGTACTGGACATCTTCTCTAACTGGCTACAAGAGGTATAGTCTTCCTTGTCTTCAGGATCTGCTTGAGAGACAACATGACAGATTATCTAGAACATGTCAAGTGATGTGGATAACATCAAATACCTCAGAGTTTGATGCTAGTTAATAATAATAATAATCTGAAGCCTCGGTCTCCTGGTTTCCTGCATCACTGTGGGAGTAACGGTTCTAGCTCAACAACGACCCACAGAGCAGGACTTTCCTAATTGAACCCAGCCAGTAGGTCAACACTTAGATCCATGCTTGAGGGCTACAAGGGGTGTACCCTTGTTGACTTTGTCAGGATCTGTGGGAGGGACACAATAAAAAAAAAGATTAAACAACAAATATATTTATTTACTCACCACTCAGCTCACATACCTTAAACTTTAGCCTCCTGGTTCTTTGCTTCATGGTGGACTGTGTGAGTACAGCTTCTGCCTCCACCACTGCCCCACAGAGCACATCCTCACAAGCCTGCTGGGAACACGAAGAAGCAGAAACTTCTGCAGAGGAAGCAGAATGATGAGCATCCTGCTGGGAAAAAGAGAAGGTGTTGTGCACCACAGAGTTTGTCCTGAAAAACGTCTTCAGCTTTCTTCCAAGTGTCCTGGAGGCTCGGTTCTACAACATAATCCTTAGCTGCCCTTTAAACTGTAGCACAAAGTGGACATTACATGAAATGTATAAAAATATTTAGTTTAGTAAAAATCTTTGATATTTAATATGCTGTAACTATAGAAATGGAGGACTTTGAGCTCACTGTGTGTATATCTGTTTTAAAGTTATAACAATGTTTTATAGGAATAATTGATTCTGTATTATTACCAAAACTGAAGTTTGACCTGGTCATCAGCAGTCAGCAGCACATTTTCACTTTTGTGGTCACGAGTGAGAAAGTCCTGCTGGTGCAGATAGATCGTGGCACTGAGGAGCTGGAAGAACCCGGTTTTGGCTGGTTGATGAGGATATTGAAATGTCATGGATGTGAATGATGTGAGAGAGGATCCCTACTAGAGAATATCAAGTTCCCAGGGCAGGAAATCAGAATCCTCATCCGAGTTCATCACCATATGCAATATTTTTAGAGTCACTTGGTTTGGGTACTGTTTGGACCACGTTTTGGCATCCATGGGGATGTTGTGGCTGAGACGACATCAGCCTTGGACAGCCAAGCACCACGGCCAGCCAGTTTAATCAAGGCGATGGCGTGGTCCACAGTGGCATAGCTGAGACGGAAATCCGACTCAGAAAGCGGGTTGTTTACCTCCTAAGGAGGAGAGATACAGAGTTACAAAATTCAGCCTTGGGAGCAGAGTGAGTGAAGGAGACCCTACGGTCTTGGAGAACCTTCTGGAGCTTGACAACGGTCTAATCCAAGATGCGAGGGGAACGGGACTTCAAAGAAGAGGCGCGTGGAAGCACCAGAGGCACGGGAGAAGCCGGCGTGGGTGCAGTATGTCTGGGACGCAGAGAGCAGCTGCATGCAGTTGGGGAGGACGGCGAAGATCCGAGGCAACGCTGGGAACCAGAATGAGGGAGACGAGAGCGGCCGCATCAGGAAGAGCCGGATGAGACCCACTAGCAGGAGTGGCTAGAACAGAAACGAATCGACCTGAGCCGCAGAGCGGAATGAGGAGGGGCAGGAGAGAGACAACGCCGGTCGAGAGAGAAGAGCTGGTCATCCGAGGTAATGTCGAGATCCATGTCGGGAAAGGCGAAGGTGAGTGACGCACAGAATAGGCGGGTACAGCTTGGTCTGTGCAAGTTTTCGTCACGAGAACGAGAAGGGAGAGGAACGGTTTTATAGTGTGAAGAAATGGAGGGGAGAAGTTTGGGCGTGGTCCTTCTCCCAAACTTCAGTTATTACATAACTCCATTTGTGGAGATCACATTCCCATTAGATCCGTTGCGGCAGACTCAATCACGATGAACACCTGCCCGTCTCGTTCAAGATTTCATGGACGTGAACAATGTGAGGGTGGTTCACTATTCTGAGAACGTCCACTTCCCGGCGCAGGAAATCAGGGCTGTTGTCTATTATTTTAACAGCCACTTAGTTGGGGTAACTTTTGGATGTGGCCACGACCTTGAAGCCCAAACCTCTCAGGACAAAACTGAAGAGTCTTCAACTGAACCTTAATGTTTACCAGTCCTTCAAATGTTGAAATGAACAGAATAACTGTACAAATCAAGAGAGACTCCCACATCAAGGATCCTATGAATCATTCCAGTTGTTGTGAGTGTCCATTTACATCTGTCACAAGTGGAATTCAGTACTACTTCTTTACTTTTGGTTTTAGGTATATGAACTTGATACACAATCATAAACTGGATCAATCCATGTCTGCTACAAGGAGGGGAGACATGGAAAGAATCACTTTCCATACTTTACCTGAGAAAGAGGAGCTTGAGTACACTTATTAGGGTGGGAACAAACTAAGTGTCAAATTTCTAAACCAAATGTAGCCACTGAAAGGTGGAGCTCAAAGTAGGAGGGCGATGATTGGCAGTCAACAATCTCGTCCTTAGAATGACTGAAGTCCCAGAAATGTCCTAAAAAGCATGTAGATTTATTACTGCTGGCTGGAAGCTTCTGCTGATTATATGGACAAAGCATGTAGATACAAGAGGGAATTCATTAAGTGGTTGGTTGGTAGAAACAGAGGTCTGATAAAAATAGTAAATAAACAGACTTGCTGTCGACACTGGAAATGACTCAGGTTTCTTAGTCTCACGTGGGAGATCTCCTACAGCACAGGTAGAAGTAAGATTAAGATTAAACCAAATGGTTTTAGTCAGAGAGGAAAACATGCTAATTAACTACATCAATTCAGAGTCTCTGCAAATACATTTCAGGATCTAATAAAACCCACAAATTCATTTTACCTTGTGTTGCCAAAGTATGAGCAGGACTAGCAGATTCAGCCCCTGCCTCCCAATATCTAGACAAGCAGCAGCTTCTGGAGCTGTTTAATTCTGCTACTTAGAAGGAGGACTACTTTCAGACACTGGAAAGAAATCAGTACTTTTTCATTACGCTTCAGAGCTAAAATGTGACCCTGGAAGTTTTCAATTCTCACTTAAATAAGAACTAATGAAATATGGGAGGTAAAGTTGAGTTAAACAGAGCTAATGCAGCTCAGCATCAGCTATTAACTCTAACTAATATTCCTACTGGAGGAAACAACAAGACCAGCTAAAACAGATAACGGCAGAAAGCCTGTGTTGTCGGATGAAACAGTATAGAAAAGTTAGTCCGTTTTTATCAGGAGCTTTTCCAACAACGTGGAAAATAAGAGCCTCTTTTAGAAAGGTTAGAGCTCCCGAAGTTTCTAAGTTAACGCCGAACATCAGCAGCGCTAGCAAGTTAGCTCCTCCAGTCGTACAGCTGAAGTACAAACACACACGAAAGCAGAAAACCAAGCTTTCAAACATTCACTGTACGTTTATGGTCACATATAAGGTAAAAGATCAGCTTAAAAGCAGCTAGTTCACATGAACTCACCTGGCTCTATCGGGAACGTCTGTCCTGGGAGCCTCCTTGAAGTAGACTGACAGACTGGAAGGGGCGATACCGGTGACTGCGCCTCGTCCCAACACAACTGGACTACAGCTTCATTTGGGCAAAGCTGGAGCGACGATGAGGATTGCAGATGGAAAATCTTCCATAAACTCCAAACTGCTGAAGCTCCTCATTTAGATAAGGCTTTAAACACTGTACACTCATATGCAATTGTACACACACTGTTTAATTAGCAGATTTGATTCATTTAGAAAGTCCAGAATATGCTGCCATAGTATTTCTATGTTGTTTATTTGATGAACAATCCACATTTAGTACATCATACATATTTATAGTACTAAACTGTAAATCATACAGATTTAAACATTTTATTATATTTTTATTTTATTAAATAGGTTCATTCTCAGCGTCTTTAAAGCTTGCAGATGAAAACACTGAGAGACAGAAAGTGTAAACTTCAGGACTGGAAATCAGGATGTAATTTAATTTATTAAAAAATAAATGAAGTGAAATGAAAACTTTAACACTGTAGAAGAAATCTGTCTCTACTGGACAGACACGTCACTTCCGGCTGACAGGTCCAGCGCTGCTCTCCTGCTGCTTGTTTCTCCCAGTCATATCTTTGTATCAGGGATGAGCAGAACGAGGCTTTTTAACCAGTTGAAGCAGAAGTGGTTCATTTGAAGCTCTACTGCGCCACCTGTTGTACAAATACAATACTACACCACCACTGCCTGATTCACTTGTGTTCATAAGCTTTGTCCAAACTGCTCCATACAGCGATGTCGGACTGCGTTTCTTCCTTTAACTGAATGAATTTCATCTGAGTGTGTAATTCCTTTACTCTCCTCCTAAACAAAACAGCATGTTTGACACTATTAGATTAAGGAGAAACAGCACTGTTGAATGTGCATGTAGACTGTACATCTGTTGAACACAGAAATAGAGCTGTAAAATGTTTTTATTCAGGTCATTTCACATCGTCTCCAGTAAAAAACCTTGAATGCTGAGGAATGTCAATAATTTGATGATGAAAGTGAAGCAGATTCACACATGTTCTGTATTTACGTTTTATTTAAGTTCATATTTCAGATGATATGCAGCTCGTCTACAGCGGGACCGGAAACTCACGCGCATTGACCCGCGATTGCGTTCCAGTGACGTAAGGAAGCTTCGTTTCCGGCGATCACGTGATCGTAGGTATTTGGAGGAGACTCTGAGCTGCTGTTTCGATGCGGCCCTGCTTTCAAAGCTCGAGCCGTGATTCCACACAGAGCTTCGACCGGCCATCCTGCTTTATAGTCCGTAATGTGAGCTTTGTCTTCTTCCTCTTAGGCAGTTGTTGTAGTGCTTGTGCTGTCTGTGTTACTGTACAGTCCTCTGTCTCACTAACCGGCCTTTGCGTTTTTCTCTGTAGCCTCGAGAAACATGGCGACCGCGGAGAAACCAGCTTTCCAGCCGCTCTGCAAGGAAGTCGTCCAGCTTGACCCGTGACTCCTCCAACGCGGCGTCTGAGCTCCAGCACTACCGGCGCGACGGACACCGAGAGTCGCCGTCTCCACTCCCGCACCGGAGAGGGACTGGCGGCGTCTGCGTGACCCCGGAAAAGCCGAGGAGCTCCTCGACCACCACGGCCGTTTTTCCCTCTGCTAACCGCTTCAGCTCCTCAGTGTAAAGTATGGAGGAAGGACGACTCTGTGCTACACTCACACTTTAGTACTTTTGGGGGAGCTGCGTGATTCTTAGCTAGGGCTGCCTCTTAGCTACAGAACATGTGAAATCCCCACACTTGAATTGATCTATTTTTGTTCTCTTTCTTAATATGAATAGAACTATAAATGAGGAGGATTTGGGCTGTGCAGGACTCTCAACACCGTTCATACAAACACTGTCGGACCATAATGCTTTAAAACTCAAGGGAAATGAGATGAGGTCTCTGAACTGAACTACATGAACTGTACATTTGACACCATATTTATGAGAATAGCTTGATGTTGCAGAATAACCTAAACAAATCTAAGCTGCAGTAAATGACAGTAACTTTAAATTCAGTCAGCAGATGGACAGGAGCTTGAACCGTGTCCTCTGAATGTGTGTGTGAATATTGTAAATGTGTACTGTATGTGTGTTCCAGATTCAGTCCTTGTATCTTGCTGGTGTTTTCACTTGTCTTCCTGACCTTGTGAAGAATGCCTCTCTCTGATGTGTCTCAGGTAAGTCTGATTGTTTTGCAGTACCAGTTTCTGCAGGTGGACCAGATTCACTGACCTGCGGCTCGACACAGGAATCTGCAACATCATTGGGTGATGCTGATGGGAACTCTTTCAGTCGTCCTGAGGAGGTGTTTTCTGTTTCTCCTATAGTTTTTCAAGCTGAATTCTGGGGTTGTGTTTCAAATCTGAGTGACTTGTAGACATTTCCTGAGATGATCTTGCATTCAGCACCAGTGTCCAACTTTAAAACAATGTTCTTGTTTATTTCAAGATTTTCAGTCCAGTTATTCTTTTCACTTTTGTTGTGACAGTGTTGATGTTTGTCTAATATTCTGTTTTTCTGATTTCAACTGTTCCAATGAAGAAATCTTCCTGCTCTGTCTTTTGTTCAACTGCATGATTTTTGTTTTTCCTCATTCTGCTTTGATTTTTGTTTTACACATTTTTGGTAAAGTGATTTTCTGTTGCAGGATTTACACACTTGGCCATAGGCAGGACATTGTTTCTGTTTCTGTTCATAACCACATCTGGAGCAGCTTGCTTCTGTTGCTTGTTCATTTTTAGCTAGTTTGGAATTGCTCTTGTGTTCAAACCCAACTGTTTGTTTTGTTTCTGTCGTTCTGTTTTGTATTTCATTGAGCACTTTTTTTTCACTTCACTTGATGTCCCTTCATTTGCACAGCAGATATTCATGGCCTTTGTGGTATTAGGGAAGACCAATTTTGGGCAAGGTTGCTGAGAGAAACAGATCGGACATAGACAAACGCTCCTGTCTCTGATTAACGAGTCATGCAACTCACTGAATTCATGGTCTTTTGCTTTCTTCAGGTCTGTGGTGTACATCAGTGCTTTCAACAGGCCAGAGAAAAGCTGAGGGCTTCTCGAACATCACTGCTAACCGGTCCCTCAGTGTAAAGTATGGACTAAGTACTACTCAGTGGTACACTTTATTGTGTTTGGTTGACATGCTTGATCGTTATCTACGGCTGCCTCTTTGGTACACAACATAGGTGACATCCCCACACAATATATTTTTTTTTCTTGCATATATAAGAATGAGAATAGCTTGACATTGCAGAATAACCTAAACAAATCTAAGCTGCAGTAAATGACAGTAACTTTAAATTCAGTCAGCAGATGGACAGGAGCTTGAACCGTGTTCTCTGAATGTGTGTGTGAATATTGTAAATGTGTACTGAATGTGTGTTCCAGATTCAGTCCTTGTATCTTGCTGGTGTTTTCACTTGTCTTCCTGACCTTGTGAAGAATGTCTCTCTCGGATGTGTCTCAGGTAAGTCAGATTGTTTTGCAGTACCAGTTTCTGCAGGTGGACCAGATTCACTGACCTGCGGCTCGACACAGGAATCTGCGACAACATTGGGTGATTCAGTCGTCCTGAGGAGGTGTTTTCTGTTTCTCCTATAGGTTCTTCCATCATGTCTCATGTTCTAGTATTGCTGGTACATCACTCAACAATGTGAAATTCAATCTTGCATTTTTGATTTGAGTTTTGTTTCAAATCTGATTAGTAGATCTGTGCTGTGATGACGTTGAAAAAAATAACTGGACTGAAAATAAAACAAGAACTTTGCATTCAGCACCAGTGCTCAACTTGAAGACACTTTTGTTGTGACAGTGTTGATGTTTGTGTAATATTCTGATTTCTGATTTCAACTGTTAAGAAAATCTTCCTGCTCTGTCTTTTGTTCAACTGCATGCTTTTTTTCCCTCATTCTGCTTTGATTTGTTTTGTTGGACACTTTCTTTGGTAAAGTGATTTTCTGTTACAGGATTTGCACACTTGGCCATAGGCAGGACAGTGTTTCTGTTTATGACATGCGGTGGCCAGAATACATGAGTACTTTGCTGAATTCTGCAAATTCTGTTTCTGGTCCCCAAATTCCTCCCGTACGCCTCAGTGCTTTCAGCTGGATCCTGAGCTCTCGTGAAGAACAAATGGTGAACATCGGGTAGGTTCTTTCTTGACTCTCAGTAATCCCTGAACTTTTTTCAGCACATTTCTTGTTTCCGTTTCTTCCTCACTAAACTGTATCATGTTGTAGACCTTCACTGCATCTTCCCCAGCGACGTGCGGAAAGGTGGCGCATTGTACTTTTTCCAGACTCCTCAACAATCCCACTCTCTGTAAGAAACAGGTAAAACTTTTGCACCCACAGTCTCCAATTTTCGACGAGATGTGCTAAAGGTGGCTGCTTGTGTTCTGCTTGGACCATGTTACACTGCTGTGTCCTGCTTAAACGATATTTCACTGCAGTGTCCTGCTTTAACCATGTTACACTGCTGTGTTCTGTTTAACTATGCTGCTATTTCCTGCTTGAACAGTGTCACTTAACCTTGTAATGTATAATAATATTGCTCCTCTGTCTTGCTTGTGTTTTGCATATAAATGGTTACACTGCTGTGTTTTATATAAATTGTTTTGCTGCTTTGTTGTGCTTGAGCGGTGTTACAGTGCTGTTGATATTCATATATAAACCTTAAAACGTTTCTTCATAATTTTTATTTATTTTCCTCACTGAATTGTAACATGTTGTAGACCTTCACTGCATCTTCCCCAGCGATGTGCAGAAAGGTGGCGCATTGTACTCCTCAACAATCCCACTCTCTGAAAGAAACAGGTAAAACTTTTGCACCCACAGTCTCCAATTTTCAACGAGATTGCCTTGCAAGCACAGTGCTGAAGGTGGCTGCAGCTGTGCCACTTGCTTGTGTCCTGCTTGTTTTACATGAAAATGATGCTGCTGTGTTCTGTATAATTTGTTTTGCTGCTTTGTTGTGCTTGAGCAGTGTTACGGTGCTGTTGATATTCATACATAAACCTAAACCTTTTCTTCATGATTTTTGTTTCCTTCATTTCTTCTTTCCCCCCATGTGCTGAGCTGCCCCCTGTTGTCTGCTGGTGCGAGTGCATTTGTTTGGCTGCTCTTTCCTAACCTGTCTTGCTGTAACCCTTCTAAAAAGTGTGTGTAAATGTGTACTGTATGTGTGTTCCAGATTCAGTCCTTGTATCTTGCTGGTGTTTTCACTTGTCTTCCTGACCTTGTGAAGAATGCCTCTCTCGGATGTGTCTCAGGTAAGTCAGATTGTTTTGCAATACCAGTTTCTGCAGGTGGACCAGATTCACTGACCTGCAGCTCAAACAGGAATCTGCAAAAAAAGTGGTGATGCTGATGGGAACTCTTTCAGTCGTCCTGAGGAGGTGTTTTCTGTTTCTCCTATAGATTCTTCCATCATGTCTCATGTTCTAGTATTGCTGGTACATCACTTTAAACAATGTGAAATTTAATCTTGCATTTTTTGGCTTTTGTGTTCACAGGTGAGCGTTAGCTTTCCTAATGGTGAAATGCAGTGGCTAGAATATGAGTGGTTTTCAAGCTGAATTCTGGGGTTTTGTTTCAAATCTGAGTGACTTGTAGACATTTCCTGAGATGACCTTGCATTCAGCACCAGTGTCCAACTTGAAAACAATGTTATTGTTTATTTCAAGATTTTCAGTCCAGTTATTTGTTTCACTTTTGTTGTGACAGTGTTGATGTTTGTCTAATATTCTGCTTTTCTGATTTCAACTGTTCTAATGAAGAAATCTTCCTGCTCTGTCTTTTTATTTGCACAGCAGATATTCATGGTCTGTCAATGTCTGATCTGTTTCTCTCAGCAACCTTGCCCACAAGGTCTTCCCTAATACCACAAACACTCCTGTCTCTGATTAATGAGTCATGAAATCATGGTCTTTTGCTTTCTTCAGGTCAGTGGTGTACGCATCAGTGCTTTCAACAGACCAGAGAAAAGCTGAGGGCTCCTCGAACATCACTGCTAACCGGTCCCTCAGTGTAAAGTATGGACTAAGGACGACTCTGTGGTACACTTCATTGTGTTTGGTTGACATGCTTGATTGTTATCTACGGCTGCCTCTTTGGTACACAACATAGGTGACATCCCCACACAAATATATATATTTTTTTCTTGCATATATAAGAATGAGAATAGCTTGACATTGCAGAATAACCTAAACAAATCTAGGATTCAGTAAATGACAGTAACTTTAAATTCAGTCAGCAGATGGACAGGAGCTTGAACCGTGTCCTCTGAATGTGTGTGTGAATATTGTAAATGTGTACTGTATGTGTGTTCCAGATTCAGTCCTTGTATCTTGCTGCTGTTTTCACTTGTCTTCCTGACCTTGTGAAGAATGCCTCTCTCTGATGTGTCTCAGGTAAGTCTGATTGTTTTGCAGTACCAGTTTCTGCAGGTGGACCAGATTCACTGACCTGCTGCTCTGCACAGGAATCTGCAACAACATTGGGTGATTCTGATGGGAACTGTTTTTCAGTCGTCCTGAGGAGGTGTTTTCTGTTTCTCCTATAGGTTCTTCCATCATGTCTCACGTTCTAGTATTGCTGGTACATCACTGTCAACAATGTGAAATTCAATCTTGCATTTTTGATTTGAGTTTTGTTTCAAATCTGATTTGTAGTTCTGTGCTGTGATGACGTTGTCTTCAAGTTGGGCACTGGTGCTGAATGCAAAGTTCTTGTTTTATTTTCAGTTATTCTATTCACTTTTGTTGACTGTGTTTATGTTTGTCTAATATTCTGTTCCAGTGAAGAAATCTTCCTGCTCTGTTCAACTGCATGATTTTTTTTTTTTTTTTGTTTGTTTGTTTTTCCTCATTCTGCTCTGATTGTTTTTTACACATTTTTGGTAAAGTGATTTTGCTGTTAAAGGATTTGCACACTTGTCCATAAGCAGGACATTGTTTCTGTTTCTGTTCATACCCACATCTGGAGAAGGACAGGAACTTGAACTGTGTTCTGTTTTCTGTTTCTTCTGTAGGTTCTTTCATCTGGTGTCTGGACTGTGAAGAATCGTGGCTGGTCATTATAAGAAGTTTCCCCTTTCTGAATTCTCACCTTGTCCCACATGTAAATGCTTGGTGGGCTCTTTGTCTGTCTGTCATAATAGCTGTTCTGCTTGAGTTGTCTTCTCTGCAGCTTGCCTTGAATCTGCATTTTGCTTTTCTTCTTTGAATGTCCAGTATGTTTGGATTTTTCTCATTGGGCCATCCTTCCATGGTCCTTGTGTGTAGTAGCTGCATCTCTGCATCATTTGCTGTTGCCTTTCAGAATGTAATTTGGCCACTGGCTTTCCCTCCTGGAGAACTGCTGCTCCAAGGCCTTCTGAGCTCGCATCTACAGATGGTGTACCAGGTATTTTTACATCATAGAGCTTTAGTGTGGGAGCATTTATCAGCAGAGATTTCAGGGTTTTTTTATAGGTTTGTGCTCGACTTGCCACGGAGTGCCACAGATGTCATGCTCAAGCAGTTTTCTGAGGGGTGCGCTGACTTCAGACAGGTTGGGAATAAACTTGGAAAGGTACTGAATCATGCCCTTTAATATCATGAGTCCCTGCTTGTTTTCTGGTGTAGGCATGTGTGTTACAGCTCTCGCTTTATCTCGATCTAGATTGAGACCTTCTGCAGAGAGCATATGGCCATGTACCGGATTTGTGATGATCTTGCACTTGTTTTTGTTGAGTTTCAGGTTCCACTGTCTTTCCCTTTTCAGCACTTGGACGAGTCTGCTGTCATGTTTCCTTGACCGTTTCACCCCAGACTAAGATATCATTCGTAATGTTGACGACACCTTCCAGGCCTATAATAGTCTGCAATTGACCTTTGGAATACCTGAAGGACCTGAAGCTGAGGGCACCCCAAAAGAAGGTCAAAGGAATCTGTATCTTTCAGTGGGTATGTTCAATGTGCAGACCTTGGAACTTTCATGACGTTTGATTTGCCAAAATCCTCACCACTGTGACCATGCTGCTTACCCAGTCGTTCGGCTCATGCTGTTTGGTGATTTACACCCCTTCATTTTGTGTAGCTCATCAATGCTTGTTGTCTTTCAGGGCAATTGGGACTTTTCTTGATGGATGAATCACTGGTGAGACCATGGAATCTACTTGAATGTGGTGATGTCCTGGTAGGAATCCAAGAACAGTGAACAGAATGTCATTTTACTTTATGATCCCATGCACTCTTTTAACCACACCTAACATCTCCCATGTCTCACGTCCTAGTATTGCTGGTACATCACCGTCAACAATGTGAAATTCAATTTCGCATTTTTGGCTTTTGTGTTCACAGGTGAGTGGTAGCTTTCCCAGTGGTGACATGCAGTGGCCAGAATATGTGAGTACTCTGCTGAATTCTGCAGTTTCTGGTCCCCGAATTCCTCCTGTACGCTTTCAGCTGGATCCTGAGCTCTCGTGAAGAACAAATGGTGAACATCGGGTAGGTTCTTTCTTGACTCTCAGTAATCCCTGAACTTGTTTTTCAGCACATTTCTTGTTTCAGTTTTTTTCTCTCTGAATTGTAACATGTTGTAGACCTTAACTGCATCTTCCCCAACGACGTGTGGAAAGGTGGCGCATTGTACTCCTCAACAATCCCACTCTCTGTAAGAAACAGGTAAAACTTTTGCATCTAAAAATCCAATTTTTGGCGAGATTGCCTTGCAAGCACAGTGCTGAAGGTGGCTGCAGCTGTGCCACTTGCTTGTGTTCTGCTTGGACCGTGTGGGGCTGTTTGTGTTTTGCATCAACATTATGCTGCTGTGTCCTGCTTGATAGGTGTTGGGCTGCTGTGTCCTGCTTGTGTTTTGCTTGACCATTCTGCTTGAACAGTGTCCCTTAACCTTGTTCTGTATATTAACTGTGCTGCTGTGTTCTGCTTGATTGGTATTTTGCTGCTTTGTCCTGCTTGTATTTTTCATCAAAATTGTTACGCTGCTGTTTTCTGCTTGAACAACATTTCACTACTGTGTTCTGCTTTTACCATGTTGCGCTGCTGTGTCCTGCGTCAAAATTATTACTCTGCTTTCTTCTGCTTGAACGATATTTTGCTGGTGTGCCACTTGCTTGTTTTCTGCTTGAACGTTGTTTGGCTGCTGTGTCCTGCTTGTGTTTTGCATATAAATGGTTACACTGCTGTGTTCTGTATAATTTTTGTTGCTTTGTTGTGCTTGAGCGGTGTTACGGTGCTGTTCATATTCATACATAAACCTAAACCTTTTCTTCATTATTTTTGTTTCCTTCATTTCTTCTTTTCCCAATGTGCTGAGCTGCCCCCTGCTGTTTGCTGGTGCGAGTGCGTTTGTGTTTGGCTGCTCTTTCCTAACCTGTCCTGCTGTAACCCTCCCCCCCTTTTTTTTTACATCATAGAGCTTTAGTGTGGAAGCATTTTTCAGCAGAGACTTCAGATTGTTATAGCTTTGTGTTTGACTTTCTGCCCAGTGCCACAGTGTGTCATGCTCGAGCAGTTTTCTGAGAGGTGCGCCGACTTCAGACAGATTGGGTATAAACTTGGAAAGGTACTGAATCATGCCCATTAATCTCATGAGTGCCTGCTTGTTTTCTGGTGTAGGCATGTGTGTTACAGCTCTCACTTTATCTCGATCCAGATTGAGACCTTCTGCAGAGAGCATATGGCCATGTACTGGATTTGTGGTGATCTGATCTTGCACTTGGTTTTTGTTGAGTCTCAGGTTCCACTAACTTTCCCTTTTCAGCGCTTGGATGAGTCTGCCGCCATGTTTCCTTGACCGTTTCACCCCCCGACTAAGATATCGTTTGTAACGTTATGTGGGAGTATGTGAGTACTTTGCTGAATTCTGCAGTTTCTGGTCCCCAAATTCCTCCTGTACACTTTCAGCTGGACCCTGGGCTCTCGTGAAGAACAAATGGCGAATATCGGGTAGGTTCTTTCTTGACTCTCAGTAATCCCTGAACTTGTTTTTCAGCACATTTCTTGTTTCAGTTTTTTTCTCTCTGAATTGTAACATGTTGTAGACCTTAACTGCATCTTCCCCAACGACGTGTGGAAAGGTGGCGCATTGTACTCCTCAACAATCCCACTCTCTGTAAGAAACAGGTAAAACTTTTGCATCTAAAAATCCAATTTTTGGCGAGATTGCCTTGCAAGCACAGTGCTGAAGGTGGCTGCAGCTGTGCCACTTGCTTGTGTTCTGCTTGGACCGTGTGGGGCTGTTTGTGTTTTGCATCAACATTATGCTGCTGTGTCCTGCTTGATAGGTGTTGGGCTGCTGTGTCCTGCTTGTGTTTTGCTTGACCATTCTGCTTGAACAGTGTCCCTTAACCTTGTTCTGTATATTAACTGTGCTGCTGTGTTCTGCTTGATTGGTATTTTGCTGCTTTGTCCTGCTTGTATTTTTCATCAAAATTGTTACGCTGCTGTTTTCTGCTTGAACAACATTTCACTACTGTGTTCTGCTTTTACCATGTTGCGCTGCTGTGTCCTGCGTCAAAATTATTACTCTGCTTTCTTCTGCTTGAACGATATTTTGCTGGTGTGCCACTTGCTTGTTTTCTGCTTGAACGTTGTTTGGCTGCTGTGTCCTGCTTGTGTTTTGCATATAAATGGTTACACTGCTGTGTTCTGTATAATTTTTGTTGCTTTGTTGTGCTTGAGCGGTGTTACGGTGCTGTTCATATTCATACATAAACCTAAACCTTTTCTTCATTATTTTTGTTTCCTTCATTTCTTCTTTTCCCAATGTGCTGAGCTGCCCCCTGCTGTTTGCTGGTGCGAGTGCGTTTGTGTTTGGCTGCTCTTTCCTAACCTGTCCTGCTGTAACCCTCCCCCCCTTTTTTTTTACATCATAGAGCTTTAGTGTGGAAGCATTTTTCAGCAGAGACTTCAGATTGTTATAGCTTTGTGTTTGACTTTCTGCCCAGTGCCACAGTGTGTCATGCTCGAGCAGTTTTCTGAGAGGTGCGCCGACTTCAGACAGATTGGGTATAAACTTGGAAAGGTACTGAATCATGCCCATTAATCTCATGAGTGCCTGCTTGTTTTCTGGTGTAGGCATGTGTGTTACAGCTCTCACTTTATCTCGATCCAGATTGAGACCTTCTGCAGAGAGCATATGGCCATGTACTGGATTTGTGGTGATCTGATCTTGCACTTGGTTTTTGTTGAGTCTCAGGTTCCACTAACTTTCCCTTTTCAGCGCTTGGATGAGTCTGCCGCCATGTTTCCTTGACCGTTTCACCCCCCGACTAAGATATCGTTTGTAACGTTATGTGGGAGTATGTGAGTACTTTGCTGAATTCTGCAGTTTCTGGTCCCCAAATTCCTCCTGTACACTTTCAGCTGGACCCTGGGCTCTCGTGAAGAACAAATGGCGAATATCGGGTAGGTTCTTTCTTGACTCTCAGTAATCCCTGAACTTGTTTTTCAGCACATTTCTTGTTTCAGTTTTTTTCTCTCTGAATTGTAACATGTTGTAGACCTTAACTGCATCTTCCCCAACGACGTGTGGAAAGGTGGCGCATTGTACTCCTCAACAATCCCACTCTCTGTAAGAAACAGGTAAAACTTTTGCATCTAAAAATCCAATTTTTGGCGAGATTGCCTTGCAAGCACAGTGCTGAAGGTGGCTGCAGCTGTGCCACTTGCTTGTGTTCTGCTTGGACCGTGTGGGGCTGTTTGTGTTTTGCATCAACATTATGCTGCTGTGTCCTGCTTGATAGGTGTTGGGCTGCTGTGTCCTGCTTGTGTTTTGCTTGACCATTCTGCTTGAACAGTGTCCCTTAACCTTGTTCTGTATATTAACTGTGCTGCTGTGTTCTGCTTGATTGGTATTTTGCTGCTTTGTCCTGCTTGTATTTTTCATCAAAATTGTTACGCTGCTGTTTTCTGCTTGAACAACATTTCACTACTGTGTTCTGCTTTTACCATGTTGCGCTGCTGTGTCCTGCGTCAAAATTATTACTCTGCTTTCTTCTGCTTGAACGATATTTTGCTGGTGTGCCACTTGCTTGTTTTCTGCTTGAACGTTGTTTGGCTGCTGTGTCCTGCTTGTGTTTTGCATATAAATGGTTACACTGCTGTGTTCTGTATAATTTTTGTTGCTTTGTTGTGCTTGAGCGGTGTTACGGTGCTGTTCATATTCATACATAAACCTAAACCTTTTCTTCATTATTTTTGTTTCCTTCATTTCTTCTTTTCCCAATGTGCTGAGCTGCCCCCTGCTGTTTGCTGGTGCGAGTGCGTTTGTGTTTGGCTGCTCTTTCCTAACCTGTCCTGCTGTAACCCTCCCCCCCTTTTTTTTTACATCATAGAGCTTTAGTGTGGAAGCATTTTTCAGCAGAGACTTCAGATTGTTATAGCTTTGTGTTTGACTTTCTGCCCAGTGCCACAGTGTGTCATGCTCGAGCAGTTTTCTGAGAGGTGCGCCGACTTCAGACAGATTGGGTATAAACTTGGAAAGGTACTGAATCATGCCCATTAATCTCATGAGTGCCTGCTTGTTTTCTGGTGTAGGCATGTGTGTTACAGCTCTCACTTTATCTCGATCCAGATTGAGACCTTCTGCAGAGAGCATATGGTCATGTACTGGATTTGTGGTGATCTGATCTTGCACTTGGTTTTTGTTGAGTCTCAGGTTCCACTAACTTTCCCTTTTCAGCGCTTGGATGAGTCTGCCGCCATGTTTCCTTGACCGTTTCACCCCCCGACTAAGATATCGTTTGTAACGTTATGTGGGAGTATGTGAGTACTTTGCTGAATTCTGCAGTTTCTGGTCCCCAAATTCCTCCTGTACACTTTCAGCTGGACCCTGAGCTCTCGTGAAGAACAAATGGCGAACATCGGGTAGGTTCTTTCTTGAATCTCAGTAATCCCTGAACTTGTTTTTCAGCACATTTCTTGTTTGTTTCTTTCTCTCTGAATTGTAACATGTTGTAGACCTTCACTGCATCTTCCCCAGCGACGTGTGGAAAGGCGGCGCATTGAACTCCTCAACAATCCCACTCTGTTAGAAACAGGTCAAACTTTTGCACCTAAAAATCCAATTTTTTATGAGATTGCCTTGCAAGCACAGTGCTGAAGGTGGCTGCAGCTGTGCCACTTGCTTGTGTTCTGCATCAAAATTGTTACTCTGCTGTCTTCTGCTTGAACGATATTTCGCTGCTGTGCCACTTTTTTGTGTTCTGCTTGAACCGTGTTGGGCTGCTGTGTCCTGCTTGTGTTTTGCATCAACATTACGCTGCTGTGTTCTGCTTGAACAGCGTCACTTGTTCTGTATAATAATTTCACTGCTGTCCTGCTTGTTTTTCATCAACATTATGCTGCTGTGTCCTGCTTGAACGATATTTCGCTAATGTGTCCTGCTTGAGCCATGTTTGGCTGCTGTGTCCTGCTTGTTTTGCATGCTGTGTTCTGTGTAATTTGTTTTGCTGCTTTATTGTGCTTGAGCGGTGTTACGGTGCTGTTCATGTTCATATTCATATATAAACCTAAACCTTTTCTTCATTATTTTTATTGCTTCCTTCATTTCTTCTTTTCCCAATGTGCTGAGCTGCCCCCTGCTGTCTGCTGGTGTGAGTGCATTTGTGTTTAGCTGCTTTTTCCTACCCTGTCCTTCTGTAACATCTCCGTAAGAAATGTAACGTGTAACGTCTCTGTAAGAAACAGAAAACCTTTGCACCCACAGTCTCCAATTTTTTACAAGATTGCCTTGCAAGCACAGTGCTAAAGGTGGCTGCAGCTGTGCCACTTGCTTGTGTTCTGCTTGAACCGTGTTGGGCTGCTGTGTTCTGCATCAAAATTGTTACTCTGCTGTCTTCTGCTTGAACGATATTTCGCTGCTGTGCCACTTTTTTGTGTCCTGCATGAACAGTGTTGGGCTGCTGTGTCCTGCTTGATTTGTATTTCACTGCTGTGTCCTGCTCGTGTTTTGCATGACCGTTCTGCTTGAACAGTGTCACTTAACCTTGTTCTGTGTATTAATTGTGCTGCTGTGTTCTGCTTGATTGGTATTTCGCTGCTTTGTCCTGCTTGTGTTTTTCATCAAAATTGTTACGCTGCTGTGTCCTGCTTTTACCATGTTGGGCTGCTGTGTCCTGCATCAAAATTGTGACTCTGCTGTCTTCTGCTTGAATGATATTTCCCTGCTGTGCCACTTGCTTGTGTTCTGCTTGAACAGTGTTTGGCTGCTGTGTCCTGCTTGTGTTTTGCATGAAAATGATGCTGCTGTGTTCTGTATACGTTTTTTTTGCTGCTTTGTTGCGCTTGAGCGGTGTTACGGTGATGTTCATGTTCATATATAAACCTAAACCTTTTCTTTATTATTATTTTTTTCCTTAATTTTTTCTCTTCCCCCATGTGCTGAGCTACCCCCTGCTATAACCCTTCTAAAAAGTTTTTGCTGTGATTCCTCCCCTCCTAACCCTTTGTGTTTTTTCTCTCGTTTCCATGTGTTGAGATGCCCAGTTTCAAGTGTTCCATCGGATCTGGCTCTCACCACCACTCTCCTTCCCGCTGTCCGGTTCTGAGGCCTCGAATGGAGTCCACCTCACTGCATGGCTGTATTGTGACAGTGTACCTGCATTGACTTTAACATTTCACTCATGTTTTCATCTTTTTATGGCTTGACGGCACATTGGTACAATTCCTTGACACTGTTTCCTCTGGCTTGCTCAGAAGAGGCTTGGACCCGGATCTCTGTAAAGCTGCTGTGTGACCACATTTGTTGTGAAAGCGCTGTATAAATAAAATTCATTTGAATTGAATCCTGTATTCTGTGTGAGTTATGCTCCTCTATGCTGGTTGTGTAGTGTTATGCTACCGTATTCTGGTTGAAAGAGTAATGGTACGTTTGTTAAATGTAGAGCCATGTTGTCGTTTTGATGAAGGGCTTTCTGCTTCTGCTGCGCGTTTGTGAATCTGCAGCGCGGTGGGTCTTCTCGCCCACCGTACTTTATATTAGGGCTGGACAGAACGAGGCTTTTTAACCCAGTTGAAGACAAAGTGGTTGGAGGCTCGACAGCTCTACTGCACCTGCTGTTCTAATAAAACACTACACCTCCTTCGCCTGATTCTGATTTTTCCCTCCAAATAAAAGTCAGCTTGTAAAATCCTAAAGTCCAGCAGAAAGAATTCACTATGGAAAATGATTCTAGCAGCATGATGAGGAAAATGTCAGGTTAAACTGGTTAGAGAGGCTTTTTACGATCAGCCTTAGTGTTTTCTTATAACTACTGTTGATTCACTCATTTTACTGAAAACTCGGAGCAGGAAAAAGCTGAGTTTCTGATATGCTGATAGTGTCTACCTTCAGACTAGTGTGTCTGATAAACACAGTTTTACTGTCACTTTTAATATAATCTTAATCAGAACACATGACTATAGAAGAAAAGTGGCCTTATGAAGGAAAATACTACAGAATCAGTGGATTTCTGACATTTTGTCCAAAATCTCTCCAGTCAAACTAGTGTTGTATGAAAATGACAGCTGACAAAAAATATTTTAAGATTTTAAAACATAGACTTTTGAATCACTGTTATCAGAGTATTTTAAATATCTTTTGTAAAAATATACAATGCATTCAGAAAGTATTTCACTTGTTTTCAAATTTTATGTTGAGATCATGTGCTAAAATAAAAATCCCATCATTCTGCATCAATACTCCATAATGAGAAAGAGAAAACAGAATTTTTAACATTTATTAAAATTAAAAACTTTTACATGGAAATTCAGACCCTTTGCTATGACACCTAAAATTTAGCTCTGGGGGTCTCCCATGTTTCTGCACCTTGATTGGAGTCCAGCTCTGGTAGGTTTATTGGAT
This sequence comes from Salminus brasiliensis, assembly GCF_030463535.1. Taxonomy (NCBI): domain Eukaryota; kingdom Metazoa; phylum Chordata; class Actinopteri; order Characiformes; family Bryconidae; genus Salminus; species Salminus brasiliensis. The sequence goes on from NC_132892.1 coordinate 16,186,698, forward strand.
GTGTTTAAAGACACACACCTGTCTACATAAGGTCTCACAGCTGACATGAGGAGGAAGGAGCTGCCTGTAGAGATCAGAGACAGGACTTTGTGGAGGCACAGATCTGGAGAAGGCTACAAAACAGATCTGCTGTCAAAAATCTCTGTAGAGATCTAAAAATGGCTGTCTACCGACGTCCACATCCAACATTACGGAGAGGATCTGCAGAGAAGAAAGGCAGAAAATCCCCATATCCAGGTGAGCAAACCTTGTGGCATCTTACCCAAGAAGACTGGAGGCTGTAATCACTGCCAAAGCTGCTTCAACTAAGTACCAAGTAAAGGGTCTGAATACTTATGTCAAAATTGTAGTTTTTCCTTTTCAATAAATTAACAAAAAAATCTAAAACTCTGTTTTACTTTGTCATTACGGGATAAACATGGTGCCAGTGTCTGAAAGCTAAATGTTTTCCTTCATAAGGCCACTTTTATTACAGATTTATGTGTCCTGTGTCAGATTTCTCCTTTATATCTGTTATTATTTACAGTTATTAATTTAAGTTACTTTAATAAGCTTTTAAATGGTTGTAAATGCTCTGTTTTCTTAAACTAGTTCATCATTTTTAATTTAGAGAGTCAGAAAGTATTTTATTCAGGTTTAGGAGGGACTTTTATTTTGACAGAAGTTCGTTCGCTACTCCTCCACCACCACAGCCAGTTTTCTCTTCTGCTGACTGTTGGAGGTCCTCGGCTCTTCACCTGCTCCGGCAGCGAGGACAGCTCCTCAGGGCGGTGTTCTCACTGCTGGAGGTTCTTCTGTGAAACACTGAAAAGTATCGGAGCCCAAATCCTCAGTGTCTCCTCCTGTGTTCAGTGTGTGTGTGTGAACAGGATGGTCAGCTGGGTTCTGTGTAGAGACATTTTTGATCTAGATAATAATGCAGCCTGGTTCCAGCTTCCTCCAGACTGTTTGAGAGCATACAGTGACTTATTCAGTTTACAGACAACCTTTTCACCTGGATTTGACCTCCCATCAGATCCCTCTGGTTGCTCCATACAGATCTCAGTATTAATCAGAGCGGTCAAGTAGGCTGTTGTAACGTCCATCTGGTGGAGCTGAAGGTCGGACTGTTTGGTCATCTGCATCAGAGTGTGTAACGTCTGCAGTTGGAGAAAATGTCTGCTTGTGATCCACTTCCATTGCATGACTGTGTGCATGACAAGCTCTGTGGTACACTACAGACCCTGTAATGATGGTCAGTATTGGTCAGTGTCTGGTCTTCAGTATCTGAACCAGTCAGCTGAGTACTGAGGTGCTCTCCTATCTCTCTAGTCTGCAGTGATTTAGGGAGGGTCAACGTCGCGATATGCAGTTTTACCGTCAGTAAAAACATGTTCGCCTTGTGTGGTTTAGAAAGGATCTGAGTGGGCTAACAAAATGCCCAACCGCACCAAACACTCTCTCTGATGGAGCTCTGAGTGAGCTGCTCGGACTCTCTAGGGTATGAAGGCAAAAGTCGTTGTCTGTCCAAGACTGTTGTTTTTGGTGGTGCACTACCAGCATCTCTGAGTGCGTGGTTTCATCTGCTCATTGACATGACTCCTCTACAGCTGATATCCAACATGCAGGCTTTGTCTCACAAATAGTGCATAGTGCCTTGTCTAAACTGGTTAATCTGCGTTTGGTTTTGTGACCAAAGCACCTGTTGTTGTCTCCAGCTTACGGAACAGAGAAAACATGAACGCTGCGGTGTGGTGATTGCTTGCCATTCTCTGCGGTTTGCTTGTTAATAGTGTGATATTGTCAGTTCTATGCACAACCCAAACCTTCATTTCTGAAGCTAAATGCTCAGCAGCTCGTGTTTTCATTAATAACCTTCCAGATTTCTCCATCTCCTTCCTATTTCACCCTAAAGATCTAGAGCATGTAACAGATGATCTGTAGATTGTGCTCCATTCTAGTCTTGACAATGTTGCTCAGGATCAAACAAATTTGGTAGAAAAAGCTAGCAGCGTGGTATAATGACCAGACCTGCACTCTGAAACCGATCACTTGTAGCTGTGAACGTCAACGACAAGCAGAATTAGTCTTGTAGAATGCAAAAAAATCCTAATTAAAGCCAATCATCTTTATCCTCTCTAATATATACCACTGTTGAATATGCATGTAGACTGTACATCTGTTGAACACAGACTTAAATGTTAGTCAAGGTCATTTTCCATCGTTTCCAGTTAAAAACCCTGGAATACGGAGGAGGTTTGTCAGTTACGTTTTGTTGGTTTAAAAAACAACACTTGACCTTCAAAGCAAAAACGATGTGTCTGTTTTGTTGTCTTTTAAAATGAAACGCGTCCAAATTCTCACACTTACTATATTTCTATTTAATTTAAGGCCATATTTCAGTTTATATTCCGCTCATTGCGCTCGGGTCTACAGCGGGAGCGGGGAACTGACGTGTATTGAAGCGTGGTTGTGAAATGCTGTTTCCATGCGGTTCTGCTTTGGAAGATCGAGACGTGATTTGACACAGAGCGTTGAGCGACCGTCCCTACTTTATAGTCTTTAATATCAGCTCTGTCTTCTTTATCTGAGCCAGTTGTTGTGATGCTTGTGCTCTCAGCTCTCTGTGTTACTGTACAGTTCTCTGTCTCACTGACCGGTGTTTGTGTTTGTGTCGCAGGAACATGGCGACCGCGGAGGGACGAGCTCACCAGACACGTTGCAGAGAGGTCATCAAGCTTGACCCGCAGATCCAGCTGCTGTTGTAAAGGCACTCCAAAGTCCATCGATGGAGACATCATCAGGGCTTCCAGCTCTTCAGTTTTCATATATTAGAAACCTCACCCAGGTACTTCCATTTCATGTAGTTATTGTTACACATTAGTTTATTAGATTGTGTTTACCCTCGTTTACTTTGTTAACATTCTGGAAATAAAGTAAAATTATTAATGAACAATGATGTTGTAACAACTGTTTCTTTAGAAATACATCAATCAGGGTGACTCATGAGTTGATGAAAGACAAGATGAAAATGATCAATTTTATTAAACAGTTGTATGAATTTCCTGTCTACAGAGAAATAAAGGCTTAAGGGTTAAATACACACAAAAAAGTATCAAAATGGTTATCACATTGTTTAAAATGATGGATAAACATGATTTAGAGTATTAATAAGTAGAAAATTTCATAGAGCTAATTGCTGTACATGGTATATAATAAACAATACTAGAAATGCTAAGATTAGTATACAAACACCAATCAGTGCAACAATCTTATTTTAAAAATAATGCACAGCAAATACAGCAACAGATTTGGATAAATATAATACAGAAAAATAGATAATAGACTATAAAGTGACTTGAGAGACGTGCAGCTCTTACTCCAGTGTGAATTGTTCTCATTAGTCTGGAACACTGGCACTGTGGAGAATAATTAATGTTATTACAGAAACAATGTGGTTGGTTTGTGGGCTAGTTCTTCAGCACAGTGTGATGTACAGTTGAAACTACAGTTGAAGTTTACACACACTATATAAAAAACACATGCATTTTGTTTCACTGTCTGACATGAATTTAGAATAAACTTGACCTGTTTCAGATCAATTAGGATTACCAAAATTATTTCTTTTAAAATGTATTTGCTAAATGCCAGATTAATGAGAGGGGGGGTATTTTTAAGGCAAGTTTTATGAATTTCAAGTCAAAAGTTAAATACATTTAAATAAATTAAATACATTTCATTAATATTTGGGACCGTTGTCCTTAAACTGTACGATTTGGGTCAGATGTTTTGGATATCCTTCCACAAGCTTCTCACAATAGTTGGCAGGAATTTTGGCCCATTCCTCCTGACAGAACTGGTGTAACTGAGCCATGTTTGTAGGCCGACTTGCTTGCACATGTCTTTTCAGCTTTTTACATAAATTTTCAGTAGGATTGAGGTCAGGTTTTTTTTTGACGATTGGGTTTTGGATAGAAGAAGCAGAGCACAGGCAGACAGAGAGAGAAAAGAGGGAGGGGGGTAAAACTAAACCAGTGTCTCAGTGTGTCTCATTTCCTGCTGATCCTGACCTCGATGCCGGCCCGCCAAGAAGACCAGCACCAGCGGGAAACCAGAACCAGCCTGAAGCAGCACCCGAACAAGCGGCAGTGAGGCCACTTCCTCCACATGTCCCACCCCCAGCGTCAGGTCCCTACGCCGATGTGCAGCAGGAGCTCGAGGAGCTGGCTGCTGGACAAAGGGAGGCCAGACCACTTACATCGCCAGTAGCCTCCCATACCAGAAACCGTGATCCAGAAAGAGAACCTAACTTCAGCACACCCTTCAAGGGTCCGCCTGACCAAGGGGAAGTCTTCACTGCAGTCCAAGCCCTGAGCGGCTCTTTCCCTATGGTAGAGGTGGCTGGACCAGAGGGTCCCCTCTTAATACATCGATACTGGACTGAAAAGGACATGATGGAAACTGCCTCCAGCCTGTCTGACCCCCAACAAGTAGTTGATCCGTTCATCTGGACCCCAATGCCCCTTATCGGAACATGATAAGAGACTTGAGAACTTGATTGGACGCAGACGAAAGGGTTAATGGGACCATTAAAAATGACACAACAAACAGGCCTTAATTGGGTTAAGTGCCTCCCCCTGGTTCTCTGGCAAAGCAGAACCAGGCCACAAAAAAGAACTGGTCTCAGTGCCTTTGAGATGGTGTTTGGCAGGCCTCCCAATACGGGATTAGGTCCACCCTCACTCGATAACCAGTTACTTGACCACTCTCTCACAGCGTTTTGCGTCTCTTTGTACGAGACGCTTCTGTCTGTGTCTAAACAGGTGCAAGCAGTGCTGCCGAAACCAGCTGACCAGCCCTTCCATGACCACAAGCCAGGTGATTGGGTGCTGATACGGGACCTCTGCAGACAAGGTGGAACCAGCCGAGATGGCCAACAAAGGGACACTGTATATCCTAACTGCTAAACATGATTCTGATGGCTCTGATGAAATTTAATTTAGACACCCAGGGAAGAATGTTCCAAATTCACATATTGCCAAAAGACAATGAGAATAGAGTCAACAACGATCTCTAAGTTTCTCACTGTTTTATCAGGTATAACTAAGTGAGCATCTGTGTTTACCACAGTATTATCATTTATATCTTTATCTATATTAGGACCATGTAGAAGGACCTCTGTTTTATCAGAATTAAGTAAAAGAAAATTGAGTCATCCAGTTTTTAATTTCTTTAATACAGTCTGTTATTCGGCTGAGACACAGGTCCTCGTTAGGTTTAGCTGATATGTAAATTTGGGTATCATCAGCATAACAGTGAAAGATAATACCGTGTTTACGGATTCTTTTACACAGCGGTAAAATATAAAGAGTATTGAACTCATTTAAAGCTATATATTCATCAGGTTTAACCCATGTCTCCAAGAGACATAGTGCATTAAGCCAATGGTCAGTAATAATGTCATTTTCAATAACTGATTTAGGTGCTAACAATCTTATATTTAACACTTCTAATTTAATGCGGTAGTTGCTGTTGCTCTGATGGACGGACAAGTTTGTATTAATTCTAATGAGGTTGTTAAAACAGTTTTTCTGGCTTTTTGGATTATAAGTTACACAGGGGACAGACAGTCTCAATATTGAATTGTTTATTTAGCACTGTTATGAGGAAAAGACATGGAAATAGTACATGCTGAAATTCAAGCAGAAAAATGGCAGGCTGAATTATTAAAATGGTATAGATCACTTACCTGGCCGGTGTGACTGGGTAGAGCCAGGTATACTGAGCATCTCAGTATACTACAGTTCCCTGTGTCTGTTAACCCCTGGACCTACAACCTTTATCTAAGGTGAAATCATTGTTTTCTAGTTCTGGCTGTGGAAGTGGGTAGAATGCTTACGAAGCGGTAAATGACTAAACAGATATTGAACGCCGGCTTCACAGTACTGTGAACTTTAAACAATGAACTTTTTAAAACTAGTAATAGTACAAAGGTCATTGTACATTCAATGTTAAAATAATGAACTCCTTGCGACATTAAAGTGTATGATGTTCCTGGGACCATATAATATACTAATAATGTGATCACACAGCTTAACTGCTAATGCTATTATTAAACACACTGTACTACTGTACTTTCTACAAAGCTCATTGTCAAATCACTTCTTCAAATAAATCATCAGTCAAAATTGGTGTATGATGTCCCTATTTTAGGACTGAATGATGTTCCTGGGACTATATAATGTGCTAATACTGTGGTCAGTCTTTTCGAGGGAGCGAACATTGGCTGCAACAGGCTAGGTAGCGGTGGACACGCAGCCCTAGCCTTCAGCCTAGCATGTAGCCCACCTCTCTTGCCCCGTTTCCGCCTTGGGCACTCTGTCCATCCGCTGTGTCGTCTTCCTGAGGCTGATGCTGCTGTACCTTGCTGGCTGGTTTCGGCGGTGTCCTGGTGCAAAAGAAAATGGAAATCAGAAAGGCTTAAGGTAAGTTCATGATGAACTTTACCAAACTCCAGGAGCGCCTCTCAACTGTAACTAAGCGTTCCGGAGGAGAACTGTACGTGTAAAATAAATATTAAAGTTAAAATCAATAATAAATAGCGTCAGTTGCCAGAGGAACACACAAAGACGTCTGCCATGGTGGGAATCATCTTGGAGTTGAGGATGCAGTGCTTTGTGGGAACAGTGGTTTCTATGCAGGTGCTGATGTAGCTGGTTACTCCAGAGGCATAGTCTTCTAAGTCAGCAGTACAGCAGCAGTTCTGAACACATCCCAGTTTGCACTGTCAAAGTAGTCCTGAAGCACCAGGTCAGTTTCTTCATTCCACACAAGCTCATGTGATAATGATATTGGGGAGGACAGTCCTCAGGTTGCTGTGGTTAAACTGCAGACGACAATGAACAGCACGTCCGGATGTGCGGTATCTTGTTTGCTGATTGCGTCATGCAGCAGCCCCAGCACCGCCGCTGAGTTCGCACGTGACTGAATGTAAACAGCCAGGATAAACACAGCGCTTCTTTGTGTCTGAATACCACCTGTTGTTTACAAAGACGCAGACGCTGCTGCCCCCTGTTCTTCCCAGGTGTTGCCATGTGGTCTCCGGGGTGGACGGAGTGCGTTTATGCCCTCCCACAGGCCACAGATTGGAGCTAGGTGCTTGGGAATTTGATCATTATCAGATGTTTGTAAGACCTCCTGCATCCTTGATTTGCAAAACTTCATGGCTCATCCTTCTTGGCAATGTTGAGGGTATGTTTGTTTGTGTAGGAGTGAATGTAAGTGTCAAAGAGAAACAAAGAAGAAGAGACAGAAAGATGTTTATATACACTGAGCCTTAAGCTGATATTTAGAGACATATCTGTGAAGATTTTATGAGTATGATCCTGCAGCGAGAAAAGAGTATATACTCTTCCATTTCTTCTCCAAAGCTGTCAGGAAAAATAAAAGGAAAAATATATCAATTTAAGCACACATTAAAAATAGAATAATCTATAAGCTGTGAAAAGACAAGAAAAAATACATTCACTGGCCTGACGGTGGCGCTGCAGCAAAGCATTAAATGTTTTTATTCAATAACGTCTGACCTGTAAGTCCTACACTCAAAATGATTGGTGGCTGATTCCTTGATGCCTTCCTACTTCTGCTAACTAGTCTGAGATTTTCTTTTTACCACTCCTCACATATTTGGTATTAAAATACTTGCAATGGTCTTAATAACTAATAATTATTCAAGCCTGGAACTTTTGAACGCTTGAGCCTATTTAAACAAAATCTGTTCAGCACATGATTTTAAGGTGTCATGTCAAGTTTAGTTTCAGATCCAATACGATACATAAACTTATTAATAAATACACAATATCTGTCCAATACTATTAAATAAATAAACTGTATGCCTCAACTTGTGGGAGAAATTAAAGGCATCAGCTAACCTCACTAACTTTGTAAAATAAAATATAACAAATTATCACAGATATACATTTATTGAATTGCTATTTATTTTATTACTAAAATAAGAAATGATTGTGCAGGACTTTGGCACGGAATTTGCCTTACAATGATAAAGTATTAATAGGAGACCAGATTTTGTAATTTTCAAAAGATACTAGGCTATTCTAATATGTCTTTATATGAGATATGACTATTAACTAAATGTTATGTAGTTATGTAGATATAATAGATTATACAAAACATATAGATTTGTTATTCATGTATTTAGCAGTGTTGGCTCAGGACTTTTATTCTGAAATGTGAAGTCCAGTGAGACCAAAGGGAAGCAAGCATTGCTAATATCGGGACCAATATCCAATCCTAATATCTGATGGGTGCACTAGTCTCATCGGGCCTGTTGTGCTGGTTCTTTAGGTCTCATTGGGCCTGTTGTGCTGGTTCTTTAGGTCTCATCGGGCCTGTTGTGGTTGTGGCAAATCTTACAACTTAGGCCTACTTAAAGCCATAGCTGACACCCATATGACTCCAGTGTTGAGACAAATTGCATGTTTTTTTCATGGTAATTCCTACTCCATCCACTATGTGGCAGTATATTGGAAATAGGCCAGGTTACAAGCCAAAAGGAGAGGATCATTCAGTAGCAAAGAGGTTTAGCTGAGTCTCACTTCAGGCCTCATTGTAATGAAGACTGAATGAAGGAACTTTGGTTCAAATACTCATTGTAAGTTTGCAATCCTTTAATTCTTTATATATTCTATCAATGTTTGTGTGTGTTTAATGCATGAGGTTGGGTGCTGTTGTGCTTTTGCAGAAAGCTTCTCTTTTTTCTTGTTGTTTGTTTGTTTGTTTGTTTGTTTGTTTCTCTATTTGCACTCCTTACAACTAACTTGCTCTTCATATGGACATTGGGATTAGCCTGTTGTGCTTGTTTTTAGGGTCTCATTGGGCGTGTTTTCATGTTCCTAAATTCTCATTTGTCATGTGCTTATGGTCTCATCGGGCCTGTTGTTCTGGTGCTTTAGTTCTCATTGGGCCTGTTGTGCTGGTTCTTTAGGTCTCATTGGGCCTGTTGTGCTGGTTCTTTAGGTCTCATCGGGCCTGTTGTGCTGGTTCTTTAGGTCTCATCGGGCCTGTTGTGGTTGTGGCATAAAACAAATCCTCCAACTTAGGCCTACTTGAAGCCATAGCATAGTGTTGAGACAAATGGCATGAGTACAGGCCCAAGACTCATTGTAAGTTTGCAATCCTTTAATTCTTTATATATTTTGTCAGTGTTTGTGTATGTTTAATGCATGAGGTTGGGTGCTGTAGTGCTTTTGCAGAAAGCTTCTCTTTTTTCTTGTTTGTTTGTTTGTTTGTTTGTTTGTTTGTGTTTCTCTATTTGCACTCCTTACAACTAACTTGCTCTTCATATGGACATTGGGATAAGCCTGTTGTGCTGGTGCTTTAGGTCTCATTGGGCCTGTTGTGATTGTGGCATAAAACAAATCCTACAACTTAGGCCTACTTGAAGCCATACCTGACACCCATTCCCATCTATTCTAAGGGTAGTAGTATATTTCAGATGTGTCTCTGTACACTACAACTGACTTTGGATTTGTATGCTATCTGGATGTTTTACTGGAAGAATATTACATTACAAATTGTGAAAATCAGCATATTTTATGTATATATTTATTATTGTTATGTATTGTTTTTTTTATTTAAAGTGCTAAGTGCTTGCCAAACTTGACTGAGCTCCCCAAACTCAAGTGGAAATGTGCTTGTATGTACAAACGAACATTTTTTTGGCTCATTAGTAAGACAGCCCGATTCACCTTGGTGAAGTTTATATTGCTAGCATTTTCTGAGGAGACCCTGAAAGCTGTTTATCATGAAATTCATGTGTCATACTGTCATGTGTGTCTCTTGTATGATCTTTGTTCTTTGAAATGCAGCTTCTCCTAGTCTTAGAAATATGTGGAAATAGTACCACCAGTGAAAGTGGTGAGATTTGGTATGGGGGGTGAGATTAGGCGCAGCAGTGTTAACTGAGTGTTAACTGTTTACTAGCTCACATGTTGCTTGTTAATCATTTCTTTGTATTCTTTAATATTAGCTTTGGCTTGTTTCTTAGCCAGTGTCAATCCTTGCGCTATCTACTATGTGTGTTACTTTACATTACTTTGCTTTACTAACCTGTGTTTTTTCTCAAGAAACATGATGGCCGTGGAGAGACACTGTTAGGAAGAAGACAGACGCCAGAATCGAGGGAGCAAGCAAGCTCCACTGCTGACTGCAGGTTTGACGTCCGGTCCTCTACCACCTAGAAAGGCTTCACCTGTGCAGCCTGGGATCTGTCTTGCTTTACGGTAACATTGAGAAGGTGCTACTCTAGGGATTATTGTCCCTACCCAGTCCCACAGGTAAGTCAGGTAAGTATTTATTTACTCTATTCAAATAACTTGTTCTGCCATTTCTCTACTTGTATTAAAGTAATATTAGTATCTCTTGCTCATATTTCAAACCCTGCAGTATCGAGATGATGTCGGTGTTTGTAATCATAGATGTCAGAAAATGAGTTATAACAATCTGAGGAACAAAAGGAAACATATGTATCAATTCTTATGAGAACCAGTGATATTACATTTAAATTTGGGTTGTACAATCTCTGGCAACTAAAGCAGTCCTTGTCAATTATGTTATTACTGATAACCACCTTAGTTCACTATGTCTAATGAGTACGTAACCCTGAATGAATCCACTGTCCCAGGTTTTAGATGTTAGTTACCCACACAGGTCTGATTTTGGTGGTGGTGTAGATGCAATTTATGGTACATTTCTGATGAAAAGCTAGATTTTGTCTGTTCCATCTACAACACTGTTTAGCTGTCTATATGTCCCTCTTCAATTTTGTCTGTCCATGTGCAACTCTGAGGCTGGCTGGCTGTCCATCTGACTATGAAACAATTCTGGCTAGCTCTCTATCCAAGAGAAACTGAGTTGTTGTTTTTTTTTGTTTTTTGTTTTGTTTGTTTGTTTGTTTTGCTTTTTTTGCATTTTTGCATATTCAGTTTCTTTATATATATATATATATATATATATATATATATATATATATATATATATATATATATATATATATATATATACACATTGACTTTCTTTTTTCTCATACAGGTTTTCAGGAGCCCATGATCCCATCCCTCTATGAAGGTGGATTTGGCCAACAAGAGTCTAGCCATCTGCAAATGTGTGTGGTTGTCTCCATCTGGAACTGTGGCTGGCTGGATTTCTGTAAGTGTGATTCAGGTGGGTGATCATTCAGTTTCTATACATGTATTGACTGATTTTTTTTTTTTTAATCATACAGTTTCCCAGGATCCCATGACTGACTCCCTCTCTGAAGGTGGAAATGACTAACAAAGGTCATTCCATCTGCATCTCCATTTTCAACTATATATAGCTAAATACAGCTATACAGTGTGTGCAGAATTATTAGACCGGTTGTATTTAAGAGGATTCTCTTGAACAACAACTATGTTCTCAATCAACCCAAAAGACTCATAAATATCAAAGCTTAATATTTTTGGAAGTTGCAGTGTTTTTTTTGTTTTTAGATTTGGGAGATCTTGGGAGGATATCTGTTTGTGCAGGTAACTATTACTGTGCAGAATTATTAGGCAACTTAATAAAAAACAAATATATACCCATCTCACTTGTTTTTAACCAGGTAAACCAATATAACAACACACAATTTAGAAATAAACATTTCTGACATTCAAAAACAAAACCAAAAACAAATCAGTGACCAATATAGCCACCTTTCTTTACAATGACACTCAAAAGTCTTCCATCTATAGATTCTGTCAGTTGCTTGATCTGTTTACGATCAACATTGCGTGCAGCAGACACCACAGCCTCCCAGACACTGTTCAGAGAGGTGTACTGTTTTCTCTCCCTGTAGATCTCACATTTTATGAGGGACCACAGGTTCTCTATGGGGTTCAGATCAGGATGACTGAAGCCGTGGATGACTCCTGAGGTGCGTGCGCTACTGAGGACCCGCGACTCGGCCTTCAGAGTGGGTGACAAGGCGGCCCTGAGGAAAGCAAGAGCCAAATTGTCACGAGCCGTCCGAGAGGCAAAGCACACACCCCCAGAGAATCCACAGCCACTTCAAGGACACGGGTGACACGCGGCGCATGTGGCAGGGCATCCAGGAAATCACAAACTACAGGACAATGCCACCGTCCTGTGACAGTGATGCCTTCCTCCCCGATGCCCTGAATGACTTTAATGCACGGTTTGAGGCACAGAACAACACGTCGGTGAGAAAGATCACGCCCAAGCCGGACGAGCAGGTGTTGTGCCTGACTGCAGTGGACGTGAGGAAAACTCTGCGCAGAGTCAACCCATGGAAAGCTGCAGGACCAGACAACATCCCTGGCAGAGTGCTGTGAGAGTGTGCAGACCAGTTGACAGATGTTCTCACGGACATCTTCAACGTGTCCTTGTGCAGCTCCACTGTCCCAACGTGCCTCAAGACCACCACCATCGTCCCCGTGCCGAAGAAGACTTTGCAACAGCTTCTTCCCCCAAGCCATCAGACTTCTCAACTCAACTCAACTTCTGAACTGATGTCTTTTCTGTTACATGCACATTCTCTCTCTCTCTCCCCAACCATTTACCCCAGATAAAAGGGGAAGCATTTTTGCACAAACCATTTGCACTAATAACTTACTACCTCACTGGACTCTATTTATTACACATTGCACAAATTTGCACACTACTGGCAATTATTTATTATTCTCTGTCTGCACTTGTGTTTTGTATGCACTGTCTATGTTGCACCATGGTCCTGGAGGAACATTGTTTCGTTTCACTGTGTACTCTGTATGTAGTTGAAATGACAATAAAACCCACTTGACTTGACTTGACTTGAGGTGAACAAGGGGGCCATGTCATCATTTTTTCTTCTTTTAGACCCTTACTGGCCAGCCATGCTGTGGAGTATTTGGATGCATGTGATGGAGCCATTGTCCTGCATGAAAATCATGTTTTCCTTGAACGATACAGACTTCTTTCTGTACCACTGCTTGAAGGTGTCTTCCAGAAACTGACCGTAGGTCTGGGAGTTGAGCTTCACTCCATCCTCAACCCGAAAAGGTTCCACAAGTTCATCTTTGATGATACCAGCCCATGGCCAGATGAATCCAGCCTCGGGCCCATGCATCTGGTCCATCAAGAGTCACTCGCATTTCATCAGTCCATAAAACCTTGAAAATAAATAAATAAATAAATTTCAGTCTTTCAGCCTTCCTTACCTTGGCCATGTCCCTGAGTATCGCACATCTTGTGCTTTTTGATACTCCAGTAACGTTGCAGCTCTGAAATATGGCAAAACTGGTGGCAAATGGCATCTTGGCAGCTTCACGCTTGATTTCTCAATTCATGGGCAGTTATTTTGCGCCTTTTTTTTTTAACACATTTCTTGCGACCCTGTTGGCTATTTGCCATGAAACGCTTGATTGTTCGTTGATCACGCTTCAAATGTTTGGCAATTTCAAGACTGCTGCATCCCTGTGCAAAATTTTTGACTTTTCAGAATCTGTCAAATCTCTCTTCTGACCCATTTTGCCAAAGGAAAGGAAGTTATCTAATAATTAAGCACACCTTATATAGGGTGTTGATGTCATTAGACCACACCCCTTCTCATTGCAGAGATGCACATCACCTGATTTACTTGATTGGTAGTTGGCTTTCAAGCCTATAGAGCTTGGAGTAGGACATGTATAAAAAGGATGATGTGATCAAAATACTCATTTGCTTAATAATTCTGCACACAGTGTATTCTGTCCATCTTCAACTGTGTGAGGCTGACTGTTCGCAAACAGCTGTGATACTGGTAAGTCATCATTCAGTTTCTATACACGTATTGACTTTTTTTCTTTTTTGTCGTACAGTTTCCCAGGATCCCTTTACCGACTCATTCTCTGAAGGTGGACTATCAAGGGTCTAGGGTCTGACTGTTCGTAAACAGCTGTGATACGGGTAAGTGATCATTCAGTACATGTATTTACTTTTTTTCTCTTTTTTGTCATACAGTTTCCCAGGATCCCGTGACCGACTCCCTCTCTGAAGGTGGAAACGACTAACAAGGATTTTTCCATCTGCATCTCCATTTACAACTGTGACTGGCTGGCTGGTATTCTGTCCATCTTCAACTGTGTGAGGCTGACGGTTCGTAAACAGCTGTGATACTGGTAAGTGATTTATTCAGTTTCTATACATGTATTGACTTTTTTTCTTTTTTGTCATACACTTTCCCAGGATCCCGTGACCGACTCCCTCTCTGAAGGTGGAAACGACTAACAAGGATTTCTCCATTCTCTACTATGACTGGCTGGCTGGTATTCTGTCCGTCTTCAACTGTGTGAGGCTGACTGTTTGTAAACAGCTGTGATACTGGTAAGTGATCATTTAGTACATGTATTGACTTTTTTTTTCATTTTTGTCGTACAGTTTCGCAGGATCCCATTACCGACACCCTTTCTGAAGGTGGACTATCAAGGGTCTAGGGTCTGACCGTTTGTGAACAGCTTTGATACAGGTAAGTGATCATTCAGTTTCTATACACGTATTGACTTTTTTTTCTTTCTTGTCATACAATTTCCCAGGATCCCATTTCGGACTCCCCCTCTGAAGGTGGACTATCAAGGGTCTAGGGTTTGACTGTTCGTAAACAGCTGTGATACTGGTAAGTGATCATTCAGTACATGTATTGACTTTTTTTTTTCTTTTTTGTCGTACAGTTTCCCAGGATCCCGTGAAGGTTGAAACGACTAACAAGGATTTCTCCATCTGCATCTCCATTCCCTACTATGACTGGCTGGCAGGTATTCTGTCCATCTTGAACTGTGTGAGTCTGACTGTTCGTAACAGCTTTGATACAGGTAAGAGATCATTCAGTTTCTATACATGTATTGACTTTTTTTTCCTTTTTTCTCGTACAGTTTCCTAGCATCCCGTGACCGACTCCCTCTCTGAATGTGGAAACGACTAACAAGAGTCTATCCATTTTCTTCTCACTTCACAACTCTATATAGGTAAATACAGCTATATTCTGTCCATCTTCAGCTGTGTGAGGCTGAATGTTCGTAAACAGCTGTTATACAGGTAAGTGATTGTTCAGTTTCTATACATGTATTAACTTTTTTTTTTCTTTTTGTCGTACAGTTTCCCAGGATTCCATTATCAACTCCCTCTATGAAGGTGGACAATCAAGGGTCTAGGGTCTGACTGTTCGTAAACAGCTGTGATACAGGTAAGTGATCATTCAGTTTCTATACACGTACTGACTTTTTTTTCTTTTTGTCGTACAGTTTCCCAGGATTCCATTACCGACTCCCTCTCTGAAGGTGGACTATCAAGGGTCTAGGGTCTGAGTGTTCGTGAACAGCTGTGATACAGGTAAGTGATCATTCAGTACATGTATTGACTTTTTATTTTCTTTTTTGTTGTACAGTTTCGCAGGATCCCATTACCGACTCCCTCTATGAAGGTGGACAATCAAGGGTCTAGGGTCTGACTGTTGGTAAACAGCTGTGATACTGGTAAGTGATTATTCAGTACATATACTAACTTTTTTTTCTTTTTTGTTGTACAGTTTCGCAGGATCCTGTTACCGACTCCCTCTATGAAGGTGGACAATCAAGGGTCTAGGGTCTGAGTGTTCGTAAACAGCTGTGATACAGGTAAGTGATTATTCAGTACATATACTGACTTTTTCTTTTTTGTTGTACATTTTCCCAGGATTTCATTACTGACTCCCTCTTTGAAGGTGGACTATCAACGGTCTAGGGTCTGACTGTTGGTAAACAGCTGTGATACTGGTAAGTGATTATTCAGTACATATACTGACTTTTTTTTCTTTTTTGTCGTACATTTTCCCAGGATTCCATTACTGACTCCCTCTCTGAAGGTGGACTATCAAGGGTGGGTCTAGGGTCTGAGTGTTCGTAAACAGCTGTGATACAGGTAAGTGATCATTCAGTACATGTATTGACTTTTTTTTTCTTTTGTCGTACAGTTTCGCAGGATCCCATTACCGAATCCCTCTATGAAGGTGGACAATCAAGGGTCTAGGGTCTGACTGTTGGTAAACAGCTGTGATACAGGTAAGTGATTATTCAGTTTCTATACATGTATTGACTTTTTTTTCTTTTTTGTCGTACAGTTTCCTAGGATCCCGTGACCGACTCCCTCTCTGAAGGTGGAAACGACTAACAAGAGTCTATCCATTTTCTTCTCACTTCACAACTCTATATAGGTAAATACAGCTATATTCTGTCCATCTTCAGCTGTGTGAGGCTGAATGTTCGTAAACAGCTGTTATACAGGTAAGTGATTGTTCAGTTTCTATACATGTATTGACTTTTTTTTCTTCTTGTCGTACAGTTTCCAAGGATTCCATTATCAACTCCCTCTATGAAGGTGGACATTCAAGGGTCTAGGGTCTGACTGTTGGTAAACAGCTGTGATACTGGTAAGTGATTATTCAGTACATGTATTGACTTTTTTTTTTCTTTTTTGTTGTACAGTTTCGCAGGATCCCATTACCGACTCCCTCTCTGAAGGTGGACAATCAAGGGTCTAGGGTCTGACTGTTGGTAAACAGCTGTGATACTGGTAAGTGATTATTCAGTACATATACTGACTTTTTTTTCTTTTTTGTCGTACATTTTCCCAGGATTCCATTACTGACTCCCTCTCTGAAGGTGGACTATCAAGGGTCTAGGGTCTAAGTGTTCATAAATAGCTGTGATACAGGTAAGTGATCATTCAGTACATGTATTGACTTTTTTTTTCTTTTGTCGTACAGTTTCGCAGGATCCCATTACCGACTCCCTCTATGAAGGTGGACTAACCAAGGTCTTTATATCTGCATCTCCATTTACAACTGTGACTGGCTGGCTGGTATTCTGTCCATCTTCAACTGTGTGAGGCTGACTGTCCGTAAAGAGCTGTTATACAGGTAAGTGATCATTCAGTTTCTATACACGTATTGACTTTTTTTTCTTTTTTGTCATACAGTTTCCCAGGATTCTATTACCGACTCCCTCTCTGAAGGTGGACTATCAAGGGTCTAGGGTCTGACTGTTCGTGAACAGCTGTGATACAGGTAAGTGATCATTCAGTTTCTATACACGTATTGACTTTTTTTTTTTTCTTTTTTGTCGTACAGTTTCCCAGGATCCCGTGAAGGTTGAAAAGACTAACAAGGATTTCTCCATCTGCATCTCCATTCTCTACTATGACTGGCTGGCAGGTATTCTGTCCATCTTGAACTGTGTGAGTCTGACTGTTCGTAATAGCTTTGATACAGGTAAGTGATCATTCAGTTTCTATACATGTATTGACTTTTTTTTCTTTTTTGTTATACAGTTTCCCAGGATCCCTTGACCGAATCCCTCACTGAAGGTGGAAACGAATAACAAGGATTTTTCCATCTGCATCTCCATTCTCTACTATGACTGGCTGGCTGGCTGGTATTCTGTCCATCTTGAAATGTGTGAGTCTGACTGTTCGTAATAGCTTTGATACAGGTAAGTGATCATTCAGTTTCTATACATGTATTGACTTTTTTTTCTTTTTTGTCGTACAGTTTCCTAGGATCCCGTGACCGACTCCCTCTCTGAAGGTGGAAATGACTAACAAGAGTCTATCCATTTTCTTCTCACTTCACAACTCTATATAGGTAAATACAGCTATATTCTGTCCATCTTCAGCTGTGTGAGGCTGAATGTTCGTAAACAGCTGTTATACAGGTAAGTGATTGTTCAGTTTCTATACATGTATTGACTTTTTTTTCTTTTTGTCGTACAGTTTCCCAGGATTCCATTATCAACTCCCTCTATGAAGGTGGACAATCAAGGGTCTAGGGTCTGACTGTTCGTGAACAGCTGTGATACAGGTAAGTGATCATTCAGTACATGTATTGACTTTTTTCTTTTCTTTTTTTTTTGTTGTACAGTTTCGCAGGATCCTGTTACCGACTCCCTCTCTGAAGGTGGACTATCAAGGGTCTAGGGTCTGAGTGTTCGTAAACAGCTGTGATACAGATAAGTGATCATTCAGTTCATGTATTGACTTTTTTTTCTTTTTTGTTGTACAGTTTCCCAGGATCCCGTGACCGACTCCCTCTCTGAAGGTGGAAACGACATACAAGGATTTTTCCATCTGCATCTCCATTCTCTACTATGACTGGCTGGCTGGTATTCTGTCTATATTCAACTGTGTGAGGCTGACTGTTCGCAAACAGCTTTGATACAGGTAAGTGATCATTCAGTTTCTATACATGTATTGACTTTTTTTTTCTTTTTTGTCGTACAGTTTCCCAGGATCCCGTGACCGACTCCCTCTATGAAGGTGGACAATCAAGGGTCTAGGGTCTGACTGTTGGTAAACAGCTGTGATACTGGTAAGTGATTTTTCAGTACATATACTGACTTTATTTTCTTTTTTGTCGTACAGTTTCGCAGGATCCTGTTACCGACTCCCTCTCTGAAGGTGGACAATCAAGGGTCTAGGGTCTAACTTTTGGTAAACAGCTGTGATACTGGTAAGTGATTATTCAGTACATATACTAACTTTTTTTTCTTTTTTGTTGTACAGTTTCGCAGGATCCTGTTACCGACTCCCTTTATGAAGGTGGACAATCAAGGGTCTAGGGTCTGACTGTTGGTAAACAGCTGTGATACTGGTACGTGATTATTCAGTACATATACTAACTTTTTTTTCTTTTTTGTTGTACAGTTTCGCAGGATCCCATTACCGACACCCTTTCTGAAGGTGGACTATCAAGGGTCTAGGGTCTGACCGTTTGTGAACAGCTTTGATACAGGTAAGTGATCATTCAGTTTCTATACACGTATTGACTTTTTTTTCTTTCTTGTCATACAATTTCCAAGGATCCCATTACCGACTCCCCCTCTGAAGGTGGACTATCAAGGGTCTAGGGTCTGACTGTTGGTAAACAGCTGTGATACTGGTAATTGATTATTCAGTACATATACTGACTTTATTTTCTTTTTTTGTCGTACACTTTCGCAGGATCCCATTACCGATTCCCCCTCTGAAGGTGGACTATCAAGGGTCTAGGGTCTGACTGTTCGTAAACAGCTGTGATACTGGTAAGTGATCATTCAGTACATGTATTGACTTTTTTTTTCTTTTTTGTCGTACAGTTTCGCAGGATCCCGTGACCGACTCCCTCTCTGAAGGTGGACTAACCAAGATCTTTACATCTGCATCTCCATTTACAACTGTGACTGGCTGGCTGGTATTCTGTCCATCTTTAACTGTGTGAGGCTGACTGTTCGTAAACAGCTGTGATACAGGTAAGTGATCATTCAGTACATGTATTTACTTTTTTTTTCTTTTTTGTCATACAATTTCCCAGGATCCCGTGACCGACTCCCTCTCTGAAGGTGGACTAACCAAGGTCTTTATATCTGCATCTCCATTTACAACTGTGACTGGCTGGCTGGTATTCTGTCCGTCTTCAACTGTGTGAGGCTGACTGTCCGTAAACAGCTGTTATACAGGTAAGTGATCATTCAGTTTCTATACACGTATTGACTTTTTTTTTTTTTCTTTTTTGTCATACAGTTTCCCAGGATCCCGTGAAGGTTGAAACGACTAACAAGGATTTCTCCATCTGCATCTCCATTCTCTACTATGACTGGCTGGCAGGTATTCTGTCCATCTTGAACTGTGTGAGTCTGACTGTTCGTAATAGCTTTGATACAGGTAAGTGATTGTTCAGTTTCTATACATGTATTGACTTTTTTTTCTTCTTGTCGTACAGTTTCCCAGGATTCCATTATCAACTCCCTCTATGAAGGTGGACATTCAAGGGTCTAGGGTCTGACTGTTGGTAAACAGCTGTGATACTGGTAAGTGATTATTAAGTACATGTATTGACTTTTTTTTTCTTTTTTGTCGTACAGTTTCCCAGGATCCCGTGACCGACTCCCTCTATGAAGGTGTACAATCAAGGGTCTAGGGTCTGACTGTTGGTAAACAGCTGTGATACTGGTAAGTGATTTTTCAGTACATATACTGACTTTATTTTCTTTTTTGTCGTACAGTTTCGCAGGATCCTGTTACCGACTCCCTCTCTGAAGGTGGACAATCAAGGGTCTAGGGTCTAACTTTTGGTAAACAGCTGTGATACTGGTAAGTGATTATTCAGTACATATACTAACTTTTTTTTCTTTTTTGTTGTACAGTTTCGCAGGATCCTGTTACCGACTCCCTTTATGAAGGTGGACAATCAAGGGTCTAGGGTCTGACTGTTGGTAAACAGCTGTGATACTGGTAAGTGATTATTCAGTACATATACTGACTTTTTGTTCTTTTTTGTCGTACAGTTTCCCAGGATTCCATTACTGACTCCCTCTCTGAAGGTGGACTATCAAGGGTCTAGGGTCTGAGTGTTCGTAAACAGCTTTGATACAAGTAAGTGATTATTCAGTTTCTATACACGTATTGACTTTTTTTCTTTCTTGTCATACAATTTCCCAGGATCCCATTTCGGACTCCCCCTCTGAAGGTGGACTATCAAGGGTCTAGGGTTTGACTGTTCGTAAACAGCTGTGATACTGGTAAGTGATCATTCAGTACATGTATTGACTTTTTTTTTTCTTTTTTGTCGTACAGTTTCCCAGGATCCCGTGAAGGTTGAAACGACTAACAAGGATTTCTCCATCTGCATCTCCATTCCCTACTATGACTGGCTGGCAGGTATTCTGTCCATCTTGAACTGTGTGAGTCTGACTGTTCGTAACAGCTTTGATACAGGTAAGTGATCATTCAGTTTCTATACATGTATTGACTTTTTTTTTCTTTTTTCTCGTACAGTTTCCTAGGATCCCGTGACCGACTCCCTCTCTGAATGTGGAAACGACTAACAAGAGTCTATCCATTTTCTTCTCACTTCACAACTCTATATAGGTAAATACAGCTATATTCTGTCCATCTTCAGCTGTGTGAGGCTGAATGTTCGTAAACAGCTGTTATACAGGTAAGTGATTGTTCAGTTTCTATACATGTATTGACTTTTTTTTCTTTTTGTCGTACAGTTTCCCAGGATTCCATTATCAACTCCCTCTATGAAGGTGGACAATCAAGGGTCTAGGGTCTGACTGTTCGTAAACAGCTGTGATACAGGTAAGTGATCATTCAGTTTCTATACACGTACTGACTTTTTTTTCTTTTTGTCGTACAGTTTCCCAGGATCCCATTACCGACTCCCTCTCTGAAGGTGGATTATCAAGGGTCTAGGTTCTGACTGTTGGTAAAGAGCTGTGATACTGGTAAGTGATTATGCAGTATATATACTGACTTTTTTTTTTCTTTTTTCTTGTACAGTTTCGCAGGATCTTGTTACCGACTCCCTCTCTGAATGTGGAAACGACTAACAAGAGTCTATCCATTTTCTTCTCACTTCACAACTCTATATAGGTAAATACAGCAATATTCTGTCCATCTTCAGCTGTGTGAGGCTGAATGTTCGTAAACAGCTGTTATACAGGTAAGTGATTGTTCAGTTTCTATACATGTATTAACTTTTTTTTTTCTTTTTGTCGTACAGTTTCCCAGGATTCCATTATCAACTCCCTCTATGAAGGTGGACAATCAAGGGTCTAGGGTCTGACTGTTGGTAAACAGCTGTGATACTGGTAAGTGATCATTCAGTACATGTATTGACTTTTTTTTTTCTTTTGTCGTACAGTTTCGCAAAATCCCATTACCGACTCCCTCTATGAAGGTGGACAATCAAGGGTCCAGGGTCTGACTGTTGATAAACAGCTGTGATACTGGTAAGTGATTATTCAGTACATATATTGACTTTTTTTTCTTTTTTCTTGTACAGTTTCGCAGGATCCTGTTACCGACTCCCTCTCTGAAGGTGGACTATCAAGGGTCTAGGGTCTGAGTGTTCGTAAACAGCTGTGATACAGGTAAGTGATCATTCAGTTTCTATACATGTATTGACTTTTTTTTTCTTTTTTGTCATACAATTTCCCAGGATCCTGTGACCGACTCCCTCTCTGAAGGTGGACTAACCAAGGTCTTTATATCTGCATCTCCATTCTCTACTATGACTGGCTGGCAGGTATTCTGTCCATCTTGAACTGTGTGAGTCTGACTGTTCGTTAAAGCTTTGATACAGGTAAGTGATCATTCAGTTTCTATACATGTATTGACTTTTTTTTCTTTTTTGTTGTACAGTTTCCTAGGATCCTGTTACCGACTCCCTCTCTGAAGGTGGACAATCAAGGGTCTAGTGTCTAACTGTTCGTAAACAGCTGTGATACAGGTAAGTGATCATTCAGTACATGTATTGACTTTTTTTTTCTTTTTTGTCGTACAGTTTCGCAGGATCCCATTACCGACTCCCTCTATGAAGGTGGACAATCAAGGGTCTAGGGTCTGACTGTTGGTAAACAGCTGTGATACTGGTAAGTGATTATTCAGTACATATACTGACTTTTTTTTTTCTTTTTTGTTGTACAGTTTCCCAGGATTCTATTACCGACTCCCTCTCTGAAGGTGGACATTCAAGGGTCTAGGGTCTGAGTGTTCGTGAACAGCTGTGATACAGGTAAGTGATCATTCAGTACATGTATTGACTTTTTTTTTTCTTTTTTGTCGTACAGTTTTGCAGGATCCTGTTACCGACTCCCTCTATGAAGGTGGACAATCAAGGGTCTAGGGTCTGACTATTGGTAAACAGCTGTGATACTGGTAAGTGATTTCAGTACATATACTGACTTTTTTCTTTTTTGTTGTACAGTTTTCCAGGATTCCATTACTGACTCCCTCTCTGAAGGTGGACTATCAAGGGTCTAGGGTCTGACTGTTCGTAAACAGCTGTGATACTGGTAAGTGATTATTCAGTTTCTGTACACGTATTGACTTTTTTTCTTTCTTGTCATACAATTTCCCAGGATCCCATTTCGGACTCCCCCTCTGAAGGTGTGGACTATCAAGGGTCTAGGGTCTGACTGTTCGTAAACAGCTGTGATACTGGTAAGTGATTATTCAGTACATATACTGACTTTATTTTCTTTTTTTTTGTACAGTTTCGCAGGATCCTTTTACCGACTCCCTCTCTGAAGGTGGACTATCAAGGGTCTAGGGTCTGACTGTTCGTGAACAGCTGTGATACAGGTAAGTGATCATTCAGTACATGTATTGACTTTTTATTGTCTTTTTTGTTGTACAGTTTCGCAGGATCCCATTACCGACTCCCTCTATGAAGGTGGACAATCAAGGGTCTAGGGTCTGACTGTTGGTAAACAGCTGTGATACTGGTAAGTGATTATTCAGTACATATACTAACTTTTTTTTCTTTTTTGTTGTACAGTTTCGCAGGATCCTGTTACCGACTCCCTCTATGAAGGTGGACAATCAAGGGTCTAGGGTCTGAGTGTTCGTAAACAGCTGTGATACAGGTAAGTGATTATTCAGTACATATACTGACTTTTTCTTTTTTGTCGTACATTTTCCCAGGATTTCATTACTGACTCCCTCTTTGAAGGTGGACTATCAACGGTCTAGGGTCTGACTGTTGATAAACAGCTGTGATACTGGTAAGTGATTATTCAGTACATATACTGACTTTTTTTTCTTTTTTGTCGTACATTTTCCCAGGATTCCATTACTGACTCCCTCTCTGAAGGTGGACTATCAAGGGTGGGTCTAGGGTCTGAGTGTTCGTAAACAGCTGTGATACAGGTAAGTGATCATTCAGTACATGTATTGACTTTTTTTTTCCTTTTTGTCGTACAGTTTTGCAGGATCCCATTACCGACTCCCTTTATGAAGGTGGACAATCAAGGGTCTAGGGTCTAACATTTGGTAAACAGCTGTGATACTGGTAAGTGATTATTCAGTACATATACTGACTTTTTTTTCTTTTTTCTTGTACAGTTTCGCAGGATCCCATTACCGACTCCCTTTATGAAGGTGGACAATCAAGGGTCTAGGGTCTAACTTTTGGTAAACAGCTTTGATACAGGTAAGTGATCATTCAGTTTCTATACATGTATTGACTTTTTTTTCTTTTTTGTCGTACAGTTTCCTAGGATCCCGTGACCGACTCCTTCTCTGAATGTGGAAACGACTAACAAGAGTCTATCCATTTTCTTCTCACTTCACAACTCTATATAGGTAAATACAGCTATATTCTGTCCATCTTCAGCTGTGTGAGGCTGAATGTTCGTAAACAGCTGTTATACAGGTAAGTGATTGTTCAGTTTCTATACATGTATTGACTTTTTTTTCTTCTTGTCGTACAGTTTCCAAGGATTCCATTATCAACTCCCTCTATGAAGGTGGACATTCAAGGGTCTAGGGTCTGACTGGTCATTCAGTACATGTATTGACTTTTTTTTTTCTTTTTTGTCGTACAGTTTCGCAGGATCCCATTACCGACTCCCTCTATGAAGGTGGACAATCAAGGGTCTAGGGTCTGACTGTTGATAAACAGCTGTGATACTGGTAAGTGATTATTCAGTACATATACTGACTTTATTTTCTTTTTTGTTGTACAGTTTCGCAGGATCCTTTTACCGACTCCCTCTCTGAAGGTGGACTATCAAGGGTCTAGGGTCTGAGTGTTCGTGAACAGCTGTGATACAGGTAAATGATCATTCAGTACATGTATTGACTTTTTTTTTCTTTTTTGTCGTACAGTTTCGCAGGATCCCATTACCGACTCCCTTTATGAAGGTGGACAATCAAGGGTGTAGGGTCTAACTTTTGGTAAACAGCTGTGATACTGGTAAGTGATTATTCAGTACATATACTGACTTTTTTTTCTATTTTCTTGTACAGTTTCGCAGGATCCTGTTACCGACTCCCTCTCTGAAGGTGGACTATCAAGGGTCTAGGGTTTGAGTGTTCGTGAACAGTTGTGATACTGGTAAGTGATTATTCAGTACATATACTGACTTTTTTTTCTTTTTTGTCGTACAGTTTCGCAGGACCCTGTTACCGACTCCCTCTCTGAAGGTGCACTATCAAGGGTCTAGGGTCTGACTGTTCGTAAACAGCTTTGATACAAGTAAGTGATTATTCAGTTTCTGTACACGTATTGACTTTTTTTCTTTCTTGTCATACAATTTCCCAGGATCCCATTTCGGACTCCCCCTCTGAAGGTGGACTATCAAGGGTCTAGGGTCTGACTGTTCGTAAACAGCTGTGATACTGGTAAGTGATTATTCAGTACATATACTGACTTTATTTTCTTTTTTGTTGTACAGTTTCGCAGGATCCTTTTACCGAGTCCCTCTCTGAAGGTGGACTATCAAGGGTCTAGGGTCTGACTGTTCGTGAACAGCTGTGATACAGGTAAGTGATCATTCAGTTTCTATACATGAATTGACTTTTTTTCCTTTTTTATCGTACAGTTTCCTAGGATCCCGTGACCGACTCCCTCTCTGAATGTGGAAACGACTAACAAGAGTCTATCCATTTTCTTCTCACTTCACAACTCTATATAGGTAAATACAGCTATATTCTGTCCATCTTCAGCTGTGTGAGGCTGAATGTTCGTAAACAGCTGTTATACACGTAAGTGATTGTTCAGTTTCTATACATGTATTAACTTTTTTTTTTCTTTTTATCGTACACTTTCCCAGGATTCCATTATCAACTCCCTCTATGAAGGTGGACAATCAAGGGTCTAGGGTCTGACTGTTGGTAAACAGCTGTGATACTGGTAAGTGATTATTCAGTACATATACTGACTTTTTTTTCTTTTTTGTCGTACATTTTCCCAGGATTCCATTACCGACTCCCTCTCTGAAGGTGGACAATCAAGGGTCCAGGGTCTGACTGTTGGTAAACAGCTGTGATACTGGTAAGTGATTATTTAGTACATATACTGACTTTATTTTCTTTTTTGTTGTACAGTTTCGCAGGATCCTGTTACCGACTCCCTCTCTGAAGGTGGACTATCAAGGGTCTAGGGTCTGAGTGTTCGTGAACAGCTGTGATACAGGTAAGTGATCATTCAGTACATGTATTGACTTTTTTTTTCTTTTTTGTCGTACAATTTCGCAGGATCCCATTACCGACTCCCTCTATGAAGGTGGACAATCAAGGGTCTAGGGTCTGACTGTTGGTAAACAGCTGTGATACTGGTAAGTGATCATTCAGTACATATACTGACTTTTTTTTCTTTTTTTCTTGTACACTTTCGCAGGACCCTGTTACCGACTCCCTCTCTGAAGGTGCACTATCAAGGGTCTAGGGTCTGACTGTTCGTAAACAGCTTTGATACAAGTAAGTGATTATTCAGTTTCTATACACGTATTGACTTTTTTTCTTTCTTGTCATACAATTTCCCAGGATCCCATTTCGGACTCCCCCTCTGAAGGTGGACTATCAAGGGTCTAGGGTCTGACTGTTCGTAAACAGCTGTGATACCGGTAAGTGATTATTCAGTACATATACTAACTTTTTCTTCTTTTTTGTTGTACAGTTTCGCAGGAGCCTGTACCGACTCACTCTCTGAAGGTGGAAACGACTAACAAGGATTTTTCCATCTGCATCTCCATTCTCTACTATGACTGGCTGGCTGGTATTCTGTCCATCTTCAACTGTGTGAGGCTGACTGTCCCTAAACAGCTGTTATACAGGTAAGTGATCATTCAGTTTCTATACACGTATTGACTTTTTTTTTTCTTTTGTCGTACAGTTTCGCAGGATCCCATTACCGACTCCCTCTATGAAGGTGGACAATCAAGGGTCTAGGATCTGACTGTTGATAAACAGCTGTGATACTGGTAAGTGATTATTCAGTACATATACTGACTTTATTTTCTTTTTTGTTGTACAGTTTCGCAGGATCCTTTTACCGACTCCCTCTCTGAAGGTGGACTATCAAGGGTCTAGGGTCTGAGTGTTCGTGAACAGCTGTGATACAGGTAAGTGATCATTCAGTACATGTATTGACTTTTTTTTTCTTTTTTGTCGTACAGTTTCGCAGGATCCCATTACCGACTCCCTTTATGAAGGTGGACAATCAAGGGTGTAGGGTCTAACTTTTGGTAAACAGCTGTGATACTGGTAAGTGATTATTCAGTACATATACTGACTTTTTTTTCTATTTTCTTGTACAGTTTCGCAGGATCCTGTTACCGACTCCCTCTCTGAAGGTGGACTATCAAGGGTCTAGGGTCTGACTGTTCGTAAACAGCTTTGATACAAGTAAGTGATTATTCAGTTTCTGTACACGTATTGACTTTTTTTCTTTCTTGTCATACAATTTCCCAGGATCCCATTTCGGACTCCCCCTCTGAAGGTGGACTATCAAGGGTCTAGGGTCTGACTGTTCGTAAACAGCTGTGATACTGGTAAGTGATTATTCAGTACATATACTGACTTTATTTTCTTTTTTGTTGTACAGTTTCGCAGGATCCTTTTACCGAGTCCCTCTCTGAAGGTGGACTATCAAGGGTCTAGGGTCTGACTGTTCATGAACAGCTGTGATACAGGTAAGTGATCATTCAGTTTCTATACATGAATTGACTTTTTTTCCTTTTTTATCGTACAGTTTCCTAGGATCCCGTGACCGACTCCCTCTCTGAATGTGGAAACGACTAACAAGAGTCTATCCATTTTCTTCTCACTTCACAACTCTATATAGGTAAATACAGCTATATTCTGTCCATCTTCAGCTGTGTGAGGCTGAATGTTCGTAAACAGCTGTTATACACGTAAGTGATTGTTCAGTTTCTATACATGTATTAACTTTTTTTTTTTCTTTTTTGTCGTACACTTTCCCAGAATCCCGTGAAGGTTGAAACGACTAACAAGGATTTCTCCATCTGCATCTCCATTCTCTACTATGACTGGCTGTTAGGTATTCTGTCCATCTTGAACTGTGAGAGTCTGATTGTTCGTAATAGCTTTGATACAAGTAAGTGATCATTCAGTTTCTATACATGTATTGACTTTTTTTTCTTTTTTGTAATACAATTTCCCAGGATCCCATTACTGACTCCCTCTATGAAGGTGGACAATCAAGGGTCTAGGGTCTGAGTGTTCGTGAACAGCTGTGATACTGGTAAGTGATTATTCAGTATATATACTAACTTTTTTTTTCTTTTTTGTCGTACAGTTTCCTAGCATCCCGTGACCGACTCCCTCTCTGAATGTGGAAACGACTAACAAGAGTCTATCCATTTTCTTCTCACTTCACAACTCTATATAGGTAAATACAGCTATATTCTGTCCATCTTCAGCTGTGTGAGGCTGAATGTTCGTAAACAGCTGTTATACAGGTAAGTGATTATTCAGTTTCTATACATGTATTGACTTTTTTTCTTTCTTGTCATACAATTTCCCAGGATCCCATTACCGACTCCCCCTCTGAAGGTGGACTATCAAGGGTCTAGGGTCTGACTGTTTGTAAACAGCTGTGATACTGGTAAGTGATCATTCAGTACATGTATTGACTTTTTTTTTTCTTTTTTGTCGTACAGTTTCCCAGGATCCCATGACCGACTCCCTCTCTGAAGGTGGAAACGACTAACAAGGATTTTTCCATCTGCATCTCCATTCTCTACCATGACTGGCTGGCTGGTATTCTGTTCATCTTCAACTGTGTGAGGCTGACTGTTCGTAAACAGCTGTAATACAGGTAAGTGATCATTCAGTTTCTATACACGTATTGACTTACTTTTTTTGTCGTACACTTTCCCAGGATCCCATGACCGACTCCCTCTATGAAGGTGGACAATCAAGGGTCTAGGGTCTGACTGTTGGTAAACAGCTGTGATATTGGTAAGTGATGATTCAGTAGATATACTGACTTTTTAGTGATCATTCAGTTTCTATACACGTATTGACTTTTTTTTCTTTTTTGTCGTACACTTTCCCAGGATCCCATTTTCGACTCCCTCTCTGAAGGTGGACTATCAAGGGTCTACGGTCTGACTGTTCGTAAACAGCTGTGATACAGGTAAGTGATCATTCAGTACATGTATTTACTTTTTTTTTTCTTTTTTGTTGTACAGTTTCCCAGGATCCCGTGACCGACTCCCTCTATGAAGGTGGAAACGACTAACAAGGATTTTTCCATCTGCATTTCCATTCTCTACTATGACTGGCTGGCTGGTATTCTGTCCATCTTCAACTGTGACTGGCTGGCTGGTATTCTGTCCATCTTCAACTGTGTGAGGCTGTCTGTCCGTAAACAGCTGTTATACAGATAAGTGATCATTCAGTTTCTATACACGTATTGACTTTTTTTTTTTCTTTTTTGTCGTACAGTTTCCCAGGATCCCGTGAAGGTTGAAACGACTAACAAGGATTTCTCCATCTGCATCTCCATTCTCTACTATGACTGGCTGGCAGGTATTTTGTCCATCTTGAACTGTGTGAGTCTGACTGTTCGTAATAGCTTTGATACAGGTAAGTGATCATTCAGTTTCTATACATGTATTGACTTTTTTTTCTTTTTTGTCGTAGTTTCCTAGGATCCCGTGACCGACTCCCTCTCTGAAGGTGGAAACGACTAACAAGAGTCTATCCATTTTCTTCTCACTTCACAACTCTATTTAGGTAAATACAGCTATATTCTGTCCATCTTCAGCTGTGTGAGGCTGAATGTTCGTAAACAGCTGTTATACACGTAAGTTATTGTTCAGTTTCTATACATGTATTGACTTTTTTTTTTCTTTTTTGTCGTACAGTTTCGCAGGATCCCATTACCGACTCCCTCTATGAAGGTGGACAATCAAGGGTCTAGGGTCTGACTGTTGGTAAACAGCTGTGATACTGGTAAGTGATTATTCAGTACATATACTAACTTTTTTTTTTCTTTTTTGTTGTACAGTTTCGCAGGATCCTGTTACCGACTCCCTCTATGAAGGTGGAAACGACTAACAAGGATTTTTCCATCTGCATCTCCATTCTCTACTATGACTGGCTGGCTGGTATTCTGTCCATCTTCAACTGTGTGAGGCTGACTGTTCGTAAATAGCTGTGATACAGGTAAGTGATTATTCAGTTTCTATACATGTATTGACTTTTTTTTCTTTTTTGTCATACAATTTCCCAGGATCCCGTGACCGACTCCCTCTCTGAAGGTGGACTTACCAAGGTCTTTACATCTGCATCTCCATTTACAACTGTGACTGGCTGGCTGGTATTCTGTCCATCTTCAATTGTGTGAGGCTGACTGTCCGTAAACAGCTGTTATACAGGTAAGTGATCATTCAGTTTCTATACACGTATTGACTTTTTTTTCTTTTTGTCATACAGTTTCCCAGGATTCTATTACCGACTCCCTTTCTGAAGGTGGACTATCAAGGGTCTAGGGTCTGACCGTTTGGGAACAGGTTTGATACAGGTAAGTGATTATTCACTTTCTATACACGTATTGACTTTTTTTTCTTTTTTGTTGTACAGTTTCCCAGGATCCCGTGACCGACTCCCCCTCTGAAGGTGGAAACGACTAACAAGAATTTTTCCATCTGCTTCTCCATTCTCTACTATGAGACTCTGGCTGGTATTCTGTCCATCTTCAACTGTGTGAGGCTGACTGTTCGCAAACAGCTTTGATACAGGTAAGTGATCATTCAGTTTCTATACATGTATTGACTTTTTTTTCCTTTTTTGTCTTACAGTTTCCCAGGATCCCGTGACCGACTCCCTCTATGAAGGTGGACAATCAAGGGTCTAGGGTCTGACTGTTGGTAAACAGCTGTGATACTGGTAAGTGATTATTCAGTACATATACTGACTATATTTTCTTTTTTGTCGTACATTTTCGCAGGATCCTGTTACAGACTCCCTCTCTGAAGGTGCACTATCAAGGGTCTAGGGTCTGACTGTTCGTAAACAGCTTTGATACAAGTAAGTGATTATTCAGTTTCTATACACGTATTGACTTTTTTTCTTTTTTGTCATACAATTTCCCAGGATCCCGTGACCGAGTCCCTCTCTGAAGGTGGATTAACCAAGGTCTTTACATCTGCATCTCCATTTACAACTGTGACTGGCTGGCTGGTATTCTTTCCAACTTCAACTGTGTGAGGCTGACTGTTCGTAAACAGCTATGATACAGGTAAGTGATCATTCAGTACATGTATTTACTTCTTTTTGTTCTTTTTTGTTGTACAGTTTCCCAGGATCCCGTGACCGACTCCCTCTCAGAAGGTGGAAACAACTAACAAGGATTTTTCCATCTGCATCTCCATTCTCTACTATGACTGGCTGGCTGGTATTCTGTCCATCTTCAACTGTGTGAGGCTGACTGTTCGTAAATAGCTGTGATACTGGTAAGTGATCATTCAGTTTCTATACACGTATTGACTTTTTTTTCTTTTTTGTCATACAGTTTCCCAGGATTCTATTACCGACTCCCTCTCTGAAGGTGGACTAACCAAGGTCTTTATATCTGCGTCTCCATTTACAACTGTGACTGGCTGGCTGGTATTCTGTCCATCTTCAACTGTGTGAGGCTGACTATCCGTAAACAGCTGTTATACAGGTAAGTGATCATTCAGTTTCTATACATGTATTGACTTTTTTTTCTTTTTTGTCGTACAGTTTCCTAGGATCCCGTGACCGACTCCCTCTCTGAAGGTGGAAACGACTAACAAGAGTCTATCCATTTGCTTCTCACTTCACAACTCTATATAGGTAAATACAGCTATATTCTGTCCATCTTCAGCTGTGTGAGGCTGAATGTTCGTAAACAGCTGTTATACAGGTAAGTGATTGTTCAGTTTCTATACATGTATTGACTTTTTTTCTTTTTTGTTGTACAGTTTCCCAGGATTCCATTACAGACTCCCTCTCTGAAGGTGGACTATCAAGGGTCTAGGGTCTGACTGTTGGTAAAGAGCTTTGATACTGGTAAGTGATTATTCAGTACATATACTGACTTTTTTTTCTTTTTTCTTGTACAGTTTCGCAGGATCCTGTTACCGACTCCCTCTCTGAAGGTGGACTATCAAGGGTCTAGGGTCTGAGTGTTCGTGAACAGCTGTGATACAGGTAAGTGATCATTCAGTACATGTATTGACTTTTTTTTTTCTTTTTTGTTGTACAGTTTCGCAGGATCCCATTACCGACTCCCTCTATGAAGGTGGACAATCAAGGGTCTAGGGTCTGACTGTTGGTAAACAGCTGTGATACTGGTAAGTGATTATTCAGTACATATACTAACTTTTTTTTCTTTTTTGTTGTACAGTTTCGCAGGATCCTGTTACCGACTCCCTCTATGAAGGTGGACAATCAAGGGTCTAGGGTCTGACTGTTGGTTAACAGCTGTGATACTGGTAAGTGATTATTCAGTACATATACTGACTTTTTTTTTCTTTTTTGTTGTACAGTTTCCCAGGATTCCATTACTGACTCCCTCTCTGAAGGTGGACTATCAAGGGTCTAGGGTCTCAGTGTTCGTAAACAGCTGTGATACAAGTAAGTGATCATTCAGTACATGTATTGACTTTTTTTTTCTTTTGTCGTACAGTTTCGCAGTATCCTGTTACCGACTCCCTCTATGAAGGTGGACTATCAAGGGTCTAGGGTCTGAGTGTTCGTGAACAGCTGTGATACAGGTAAGTGATCATTCAGTACATGTATTGACTTTTTTTTTCTTTTTTGTCGTACAGTTTCGCAGGATCCCATTGCCGACTCCCTTTATGAAGGTGGACAATCAAGGGTCTAGGGTCTGACTGTTCGTAAACAGCTTTGATACAAGTAAGTGATTATTCAGTTTCTATACACGTATTGACTTTTTTTCTTTCTTGTCATACAATTTCCCAGGTTCCCATTACCGACTCCCCCTCTGAAGGTGGACTATCAAGGGTCTAGGGTCTGACTGTTCGTAAACAGCTGTGATACTGGTAAGTGATCATTAAGTACATGTATTGACTTTTTTTTTTCTGTTTTTGTCGTACAGTTTCCCAGGATCCCGTGACCGACTCCCTCTCTGAAGGTGGAAACGACTAACAAGGATTTTTCCATCTGCATCTCCATTCTCTACTATGACTGGCTGGCTTGTATTCTGTCCATCTTCAACTGTGTGAGGCTGACTGTTTGTAAACAGCTGTTATACAGGTAAGTGATTATTCAGTTTCTATACACGTATTGACTTTTTTTTTTCTTTTTTGTCGTACAGTTTCCCAGGATCCCATTTCCGACTCCCTCTCTGAAGGTGGACTATCAAGGGTCTAGGGTCTGACTGTTCGTAAACAGCTGTGATACAGGTAAGTGATCATTCAGTACATGTATTTACTTTTTTTTTTTTTTCTTTTTTGTTGTACAGTTTCCCAGGATCCCGTGACCGACTCCCTCTCTGAAGGTGGAAACGACTAACAAGGATTTTTCCATCTGCATCTCCATTCTCTACTATGACTGGCTGGCTGGTATTCTGTCCATCTTTAACTGTGTGAGGCTGACTGTTCGTAAATAGCTGTGAAACTGGTAAGTGATTATTCAGTTTCTATACATGTATTGACTTTTTTTTTCTTTTTTGTCATACAATTTCCCAGGATCTTGTGACCGACTCCCTCTCTGAAGGTGGACTAACCAAGGTCTTTATATCTGCATCTCCATTTACAACTGTGACTGGCTGGCTGGTATTCTGTCCATCTTCAACTGTGTGAGGCTGACTGTCCGTAAACAGCTGTTATACAGGTAAGTGATAATTCAGTTTCTATACACGTATTGACTTTTTTTTCTTTTTTGTCATACAGTTTCCCAGGATTCTATTACCGACTCCCTCTCTGAAGGTGGACTATCAAGGGTCTATGGTCTGACTGTTCGTGAACAGCTGTGATACAGGTAAGTGATCATTCAGTTTCTATACACGTATTGACTTTTTTTTTTCTTTTTTGTCGTACAGTTTCCCAGGATCCCGTGAAGGTTGAAACGACTAACAAGGATTTTTCCATCTGCATCTCCATTCTCTACTATGACTGGCTGGCTTGTATTCTGTCCATCTTCAACTGTGTGAGGCTGACTGTTTGTAAACAGCTGTTATACAGGTAAGTGATCATTCAGTTTCTATACACGTATTGACTTTTTTTTTTCTTTTTTGTCGTACAGTTTCCCAGGATCCCATTTCCGACTCCCTCTCTGAAGGTGGACTATCAAGGGTCTAGGGTCTGACTGTTCGTAAACAGCTGTGATACAGGTAAGTGATCATTCAGTACATGTATTTACTTTTTTTTTTTTTTTTCTTTTTTGTTGTACAGTTTCCCAGGATCCCGTGACCGACTCCCTCTCTGAAGGTGGAAACGACTAACAAGGATTTTTCCATCTGCATCTCCATTCTCTACTATGACTGGCTGGCTGGTATTCTGTCCATCTTTAACTGTGTGAGGCTGACTGTTCGTAAATAGCTGTGAAACTGGTAAGTGATTATTCAGTTTCTATACATGTATTGACTTTTTTTTTCTTTTTTGTCATACAATTTCCCAGGATCTTGTGACCGACTCCCTCTCTGAAGGTGGACTAACCAAGGTCTTTATATCTGCATCTCCATTTACAACTGTGACTGGCTGGCTGGTATTCTGTCCATCTTCAACTGTGTGAGGCTGACTGTCCGTAAACAGCTGTTATACAGGTAAGTGATAATTCAGTTTCTATACACGTATTGACTTTTTTTTTTTCTTTGTTGTCATACAGTTTCCCAGGATTCTATTACCGACTCCCTCTCTGAAGGTGGACTATCAAGGGTCTAGGGTCTGACTGTTCGTGAACAGCTGTGATACAGGTAAGTGATTATTCAGTTTCTATACATGTATTGACTTTTTTTTTCTTTTTTGTTGTACAGTTTCCCAGGATCCCGTGACCGACTCCCTCTCAGAAGGTGGACTAACCAAGGTCTTTACATCTGCATCTCCATTTACAACTTTGACTGGCTGGCTGGTATTCTGTCCATCTTCAACTGTGTGAGGCTGACTGTCCGTAAACAGCTTTGATACAGGTAAGTGATTATTCAGTTTCTATACATGTATTGACTTTTTTTTTCTTTTTTTGTCGTACAGTTTCCCAGGATCCCGTGACCGACTCCCCCTCTGAAGGTGGACTATCAAGGGTCTAGGGTCTGAGTGTTCGTGAACAGCTGTGATACAGGTAAGTGATCATTCAGTACATATACTGACTTTTTTTTCTTTTTTGTCGTACAGTTTCCCAGGATTCCATTACCGACTCCCTCTCTGAAGGTGGACTATCAAGGGTCTAGGGTCTGAGTGTTCGTAAACAGCTGTGATACTGGTAAGTGATTATTCAATACATATACTGACTTTTTTTTCTTTTTTGTCGTACAGTTTCCCAGGATCCCGTGACCGACTCCCTCTCTGAAGGTGGACTAACCAAGGTCTTTATATCTGCATCTCCATTTACAACTGTGACTGGCTGGCTGGTATTCTGTCCATCTTCAACTGTGTGAGGCTGACTGTCCGTAAACAGCTGTTATACAGATAAGTAATCATTCAGTTTCTATACACGTATTGACTTTTTTTTTGTTTTTTGTCATACAGTTTCCCAGGATTCTATTACCGACTCCCTCTATGAAGGTGGACAATCAAGGGTCTAGGGTCTGACTGTTGGTAAACAGCTGTGATACTGGTAAGTGATTTCAGTACATATACTGACTTTTTTCTTTTTTGTTGTACAGTTTTCCAGGATTCCATTACTGACTCCCTCTCTGAAGGTGGACTATCAAGGGTCTAGGGTCTGAGTGTTCGTAAACAGCTGTGATACAGGTAAGTGATCATTCAGTACATGTATTGACTTTTTTTTTTTCTTTTTTGTCGTACAGTTTCGCAGGATCCCATTACCGACTCCCTCTCTAAAGGTGGACTAACCAAGGTCTTTATATCTGCATCTCCATTTAAAACTGTGACTGGTTGGCTGGTATTCTGTCCATCTTCAACTGTGTGAGGCTGACTGTCCGTAAACAGCTGTTATACAGGTAAGTGATTATTCAGTTTCTATACCTGTATTGACTTTTTTTTTCTTTTTTGTCATACAATTTCCCAGGATCCCGTGACCGACTCCCTCTCTAAAGGTGGACTAACCAAGGTCTTTATATCTGCATCTCCATTTAAAACTGTGACTGGTTGGCTGGTATTCTGTCCATCTTCAACTGTGTGAGGCTGACTGTCCGTAAACAGCTGTTATACAGGTAAGTGATCATTCAGTTTCTATACACGTATTGACTTTTTTTCCTTTTTTGTCATACAGTTTCCCAGGATTCTATTACCGACTCCCTCTCCGAAGGTGGAATATCAAGGGTCTAGGGTCTGACTGTTCGTGAACAGCTGTGATACAGGTAAGTGATCATTCAGTTTCTATACATGTATTGACTTTTTTTCCTTTTTTGTCGTACAGTTTCCCAGGATCCCGTGAAGGTTGAAACGACTAACAAGGATTTCTCCATCTGCATCTCCATTCTCTACTATGACTGGCTGGCAGGTATTCTGTCCATCTTGAACTGTGTGAGTCTGACTGTTCGTAATAGCTTTGATACAGGTAAGTGATCATTCAGTTTCTATACATGTATTGACTTTTTTTTCTTTTTTCTCGTACAGTTTCCTAGGATCCCGTGACCGACTCCCTCTCTGAATGTGGAAACGACTAACAAGAGTCTATCCATTTTCTTCTCACTTCACAACTCTATATAGGTAAATACAGCTATATTCTGTCCATCTTCAGCTGTGTGAGGCTGAATGTTCGTAAACAGCTGTTATACAGGTAAGTGATTGTTCAGTTTCTATACATGTATTGACTTTTTTTTCTTTTTGTCGTACAGTTTCCCAGGATTCCATTATCAACTCCCTCTATAAAGGTGGACAATCAAGGGTCCAGGGTCTGACTGTTGGTAAACAGCTGTGATAATGGTAAGTGATTATTCAGTATATATACTAACTTTTTTTTCTTTTTTGTTGTACAGTTTCGCAGGATCCTGTTACCGACTCCCTCTCTGAAGGTGGACAATCAAGGGTCTAGGGTCTGACTGTTCGTAAACAGCTGTGATACAGGTAAGTGATCATTCAGTTTCTATACTAGTACTGACTTTTTACTTTTTTGTTGTACAGTTTCGCAGGATCCTGTTACCGACTCCCTCTCTGAAGGTGGACTATCAAGGTTCTAGGGTCTGAGTGTTCGTGAACAGCCGTGATACAGGTAAATGATCATTCAGTACATGTATTTACTTTTTTTTTATTTTTTGTCGTACAGTTTCGCAGGATCCCGTTACCGACTCCCTCTATGAAGGTGGACAATCAAGGGTCTAGGGTCTGACTGTTGGTAAACAGCTGTGATACAGGTAAGTGATCATTCAGTACATGTATTGACTTTTTTTTTCTTTTTTGTCGTACAGTTTCGCAGGATCCCGTTACCGACTCCCTCTCTGAAGGTGGACAATCAAGGGTCTAGGGTCTGACTGTTGGTAAACAGCTGTGATACTGTTAAGTGATTATTCAGTACATATACTGACTTTCTTTTCTTTTTTGTCGTACAGTTTCGCAGGATCCTGTTACCGACTCCCTCTCTGAAGGTGGAAACGACTAACAAGAGTCTATCCATTTGCTTCTCACTTCACAACTATATATAGGTAAATACAGCTATATTCTGTCCATCTTCAGCTGTGTGAGGCTGAATATTCATAAACAGCTGTGATACTGGTATGTGATTATTCAGTACATATACTGACTTTTTTTTTCTTTTTTGTCGTACAGTTTCGCGGGATCCTGTTACCGACTTCCTCCCTGAAGGTGCACTATCAAGGGTCTAGGGTCTGAATGTTCGTAAACAGCTTTGATACAAGTAAGTGATTATTCAGTTTCTATACACGTATTGACTTTTTTTCTTTTTTGTGGTACAGTTTCGCAGTATCCCGTGACCGACTCCCTCTCTGAAGGTGGACTAACCAAGGTCTTTACATCTGCATCTCCATTTACAACTGTGACTGGCTGGCTGGTATTCTGTCCATCTTCAGTTGTGTGAGGCTGACTGTTCGCTAACAGCTTTGATACAGGTAAGTGATCATTCAGTTTCTATACATGTATTGACTTTTTTTTCTTTTTTGTTGTACAGTTTCCCAGGATCCCGTGACCGACTCCCTCTCTGAAGGTGGAAACGACTAACAAGGATTTCTCCATTCTCTACTAAGACTGGCTGGCTGGTATTCTGTCCGTCTTCAACTGTGTGAGGCTGACTGTTCGTAAACAGCTGTGATTCTGGTAAGTCATCATTCAGTACATGTATTGACTTTTTTATTCTTTTTTGTCATACAATTTCCCAGGATCCCGTGACCGACTCCCTCTCTGAAGGTGGACTATCAAGGGTCTAGGGTCTGACCGTTTGTGAACAGCTTTGATACAGGTAAGTGATTATTCAGGTTCTATACATGTATTGACTTTTTTTCTTTTTTGTCGTACAGTTTCCCAGGATCCCATTACCGACTCCCTCTATGAAGGTGGACAATCAAGGGTCTAGGGTCTGACTGTTGGTAAACAGCTGTGATACTGGTAAGTGATTATTCAGTACATATACTGACTTTTTTTTCTTTTTTGTCGTACAGTTTCCCAGGATTCCATTACTGACTCCCTCTCTGAAGGTGGACTATCAAGGGTCTAGGGTCTGACTGTTCGTAAACAGCTGTGATACAGGTAAGTGATCATTCAGTTTCTATACACGTATTGACTTTTTTTTCTTTTTTGTCATACACTTTCCCAGGATTCTATTACCGACTCCCTCTCTGAAGGTGGACTATCAAGTGTCTAGGGTCTGACTGTTCGTGAACAGCTGTGATACAGGTAAGTGATTATTCAGTTTCTATACATGTATTGACTTTTTTTTCTTTTTTGTTGTACAGTTTCCCAGGATCCCGTGACCAACTCCCTCTCTGAAGGTGGACTAACCAAGGTCTTTACATCTGCATCTCCATTTACAACTGTGACTGGCTGGCTGGTATTCTGTCCATCTTCAACTGTGTGAGGCTGACTGTCCGTAAACAGCTGTTATACAGGTAAGTGATCATTCAGTTTCTATACACGTATTGACTTTTTTTTTTTCTTTTTTGTCGTACACTTTCCCAGAATCCCGTGAAGGTTGAAACGACTAACAAGGATTTCTCCATCTGCATCTCCATTCTCTACTATGACTGGCTGTTAGGTATTCTGTCCATCTTGAACTGTGAGAGTCTGATTGTTCGTAATAGCTTTGATACAAGTAAGTGATCATTCAGTTTCTATACATGTATTGACTTTTTTTTCTTTTTTGTAATACAATTTCCCAGGATCCCATTACTGACTCCCTCTATGAAGGTGGACAATCAAGGGTCTAGGGTCTGAGTGTTCGTGAACAGCTGTGATACTGGTAAGTGATTATTCAGTATATATACTAACTTTTTTTTTCTTTTTTGTCGTACAGTTTCCTAGCATCCCGTGACCGACTCCCTCTCTGAATGTGGAAACGACTAACAAGAGTCTATCCATTTTCTTCTCACTTCACAACTCTATATAGGTAAATACAGCTATATTCTGTCCATCTTCAGCTGTGTGAGGCTGAATGTTCGTAAACAGCTGTTATACAGGTAAGTGATTATTCAGTTTCTATACATGTATTGACTTTTTTTCTTTCTTGTCATACAATTTCCCAGGATCCCATTACCGACTCCCCCTCTGAAGGTGGACTATCAAGGGTCTAGGGTCTGACTGTTTGTAAACAGCTGTGATACTGGTAAGTGATCATTCAGTACATGTATTGACTTTTTTTTTTCTTTTTTGTCGTACAGTTTCCCAGGATCCCATGACCGACTCCCTCTCTGAAGGTGGAAACGACTAACAAGGATTTTTCCATCTGCATCTCCATTCTCTACCATGACTGGCTGGCTGGTATTCTGTTCATCTTCAACTGTGTGAGGCTGACTGTTCGTAAACAGCTGTAATACAGGTAAGTGATCATTCAGTTTCTATACACGTATTGACTTACTTTTTTTGTCGTACACTTTCCCAGGATCCCATGACCGACTCCCTCTATGAAGGTGGACAATCAAGGGTCTAGGGTCTGACTGTTGGTAAACAGCTGTGATATTGGTAAGTGATGATTCAGTAGATATACTGACTTTTTAGTGATCATTCAGTTTCTATACACGTATTGACTTTTTTTTCTTTTTTGTCGTACACTTTCCCAGGATCCCATTTTCGACTCCCTCTCTGAAGGTGGACTATCAAGGGTCTACGGTCTGACTGTTCGTAAACAGCTGTGATACAGGTAAGTGATCATTCAGTACATGTATTTACTTTTTTTTTTCTTTTTTGTTGTACAGTTTCCCAGGATCCCGTGACCGACTCCCTCTATGAAGGTGGAAACGACTAACAAGGATTTTTCCATCTGCATTTCCATTCTCTACTATGACTGGCTGGCTGGTATTCTGTCCATCTTCAACTGTGACTGGCTGGCTGGTATTCTGTCCATCTTCAACTGTGTGAGGCTGTCTGTCCGTAAACAGCTGTTATACAGATAAGTGATCATTCAGTTTCTATACACGTATTGACTTTTTTTTTTTCTTTTTTGTCGTACAGTTTCCCAGGATCCCGTGAAGGTTGAAACGACTAACAAGGATTTCTCCATCTGCATCTCCATTCTCTACTATGACTGGCTGGCAGGTATTTTGTCCATCTTGAACTGTTTGAGTCTGACTGTTCGTAATAGCTTTGATACAGGTTAGTGATCATTCAGTTTCTATACATGTATTGACTTTTTTTTCTTTTTTGTCGTAGTTTCCTAGGATCCCGTGACCGACTCCCTCTCTGAAGGTGGAAACGACTAACAAGAGTCTATCCATTTTCTTCTCACTTCACAACTCTATTTAGGTAAATACAGCTATATTCTGTCCATCTTCAGCTGTGTGAGGCTGAATGTTCGTAAACAGCTGTTATACACGTAAGTTATTGTTCAGTTTCTATACATGTATTGACTTTTTTTTTTCTTTTTTGTCGTACAGTTTCGCAGGATCCCATTACCGACTCCCTCTATGAAGGTGGACAATCAAGGGTCTAGGGTCTGACTGTTGGTAAACAGCTGTGATACTGGTAAGTGATTATTCAGTACATATACTAACTTTTTTTTTCTTTTTTGTTGTACAGTTTCGCAGGATCCTGTTACCGACTCCCTCTATGAAGGTGGAAACGACTAACAAGGATTTTTCCATCTGCATCTCCATTCTCTACTATGACTGGCTGGCTGGTATTCTGTCCATCTTCAACTGTGTGAGGCTGACTGTTCGTAAATAGCTGTGATACAGGTAAGTGATTATTCAGTTTCTATACATGTATTGACTTTTTTTTCTTTTTTGTCATACAATTTCCCAGGATCCCGTGACCGACTCCCTCTCTGAAGGTGGACTTACCAAGGTCTTTACATCTGCATCTCCATTTACAACTGTGACTGGCTGGCTGGTATTCTGTCCATCTTCAATTGTGTGAGGCTGACTGTCCGTAAACAGCTGTTATACAGGTAAGTGATCATTCAGTTTCTATACACGTATTGACTTTTTTTTCTTTTTGTCATACAGTTTCCCAGGATTCTATTACCGACTCCCTTTCTGAAGGTGGACTATCAAGGGTCTAGGGTCTGACCGTTTGGGAACAGGTTTGATACAGGTAAGTGATTATTCACTTTCTATACACGTATTGACTTTTTTTTCTTTTTTGTTGTACAGTTTCCCAGGATCCCGTGACCGACTCCCCCTCTGAAGGTGGAAACGACTAACAAGAATTTTTCCATCTGCTTCTCCATTCTCTACTATGAGACTCTGGCTGGTATTCTGTCCATCTTCAACTGTGTGAGGCTGACTGTTCGCAAACAGCTTTGATACAGGTAAGTGATCATTCAGTTTCTATACATGTATTGACTTTTTTTTCCTTTTTTGTCTTACAGTTTCCCAGGATCCCGTGACCGACTCCCTCTATGAAGGTGGACAATCAAGGGTCTAGGGTCTGACTGTTGGTAAACAGCTGTGATACTGGTAAGTGATTATTCAGTACATATACTGACTATATTTTCTTTTTTGTCGTACATTTTCGCAGGATCCTGTTACAGACTCCCTCTCTGAAGGTGCACTATCAAGGGTCTAGGGTCTGACTGTTCGTAAACAGCTTTGATACAAGTAAGTGATTATTCAGTTTCTATACACGTATTGACTTTTTTTCTTTTTTGTCATACAATTTCCCAGGATCCCGTGACCGAGTCCCTCTCTGAAGGTGGATTAACCAAGGTCTTTACATCTGCATCTCCATTTACAACTGTGACTGGCTGGCTGGTATTCTTTCCAACTTCAACTGTGTGAGGCTGACTGTTCGTAAACAGCTATGATACAGGTAAGTGATCATTCAGTACATGTATTTACTTCTTTTTGTTCTTTTTTGTTGTACAGTTTCCCAGGATCCCGTGACCGACTCCCTCTCAGAAGGTGGAAACAACTAACAAGGATTTTTCCATCTGCATCTCCATTCTCTACTATGACTGGCTGGCTGGTATTCTGTCCATCTTCAACTGTGTGAGGCTGACTGTTCGTAAATAGCTGTGATACTGGTAAGTGATCATTCAGTTTCTATACACGTATTGACTTTTTTTTCTTTTTTGTCATACAGTTTCCCAGGATTCTATTACCGACTCCCTCTCTGAAGGTGGACTAACCAAGGTCTTTATATCTGCGTCTCCATTTACAACTGTGACTGGCTGGCTGGTATTCTGTCCATCTTCAACTGTGTGAGGCTGACTATCCGTAAACAGCTGTTATACAGGTAAGTGATCATTCAGTTTCTATACATGTATTGACTTTTTTTTCTTTTTTGTCGTACAGTTTCCTAGGATCCCGTGACCGACTCCCTCTCTGAAGGTGGAAACGACTAACAAGAGTCTATCCATTTGCTTCTCACTTCACAACTCTATATAGGTAAATACAGCTATATTCTGTCCATCTTCAGCTGTGTGAGGCTGAATGTTCGTAAACAGCTGTTATACAGGTAAGTGATTGTTCAGTTTCTATAGATGTATTGACTTTTTTTTCTTTTTTGTTGTACAGTTTCCCAGGATTCCATTACCGACTCCCTCTCTGAAGGTGGACTATCAAGGGTCTAGGGTCTGACTGTTGGTAAACAGCTGTGATACAGGTAAGTGATCATTCAGTACATGTATTGACTTTTTTTTCTTTTTTGTTGTACAGTTTCGCAGGATCCCATTACCGACTCCCTCTATGAAGGTGGACAATCAAGGGTCTAGGGTCTGACTGTTGGTAAACAGCTGTGATACTGGTAAGTGATTATTCAGTACATATACTAACTTTTTTTTCTTTTTTGTTGTACAGTTTCGCAGGATCCTGTTACCGACTCCCTCTATGAAGGTGGACAATCAAGGGTCTAGGGTCTGACTGTTGGTTAACAGCTGTGATACTGGTAAGTGATTATTCAGTACATATACTGACTTTTTTTTTCTTTTTTGTTGTACAGTTTCCCAGGATTCCATTACTGACTCCCTCTCTGAAGGTGGACTATCAAGGGTCTAGGGTCTCAGTGTTCGTAAACAGCTGTGATACAAGTAAGTGATCATTCAGTACATGTATTGACTTTTTTTTTCTTTTGTCGTACAGTTTCGCAGTATCCTGTTACCGACTCCCTCTATGAAGGTGGACTATCAAGGGTCTAGGGTCTGAGTGTTCGTGAACAGCTGTGATACAGGTAAGTGATCATTCAGTACATGTATTGACTTTTTTTTTCTTTTTTGTCGTACAGTTTCGCAGGATCCCATTGCCGACTCCCTTTATGAAGGTGGACAATCAAGGGTCTAGGGTCTGACTGTTCGTAAACAGCTTTGATACAAGTAAGTGATTATTCAGTTTCTATACACGTATTGACTTTTTTTCTTTCTTGTCATACAATTTCCCAGGTTCCCATTACCGACTCCCCCTCTGAAGGTGGACTATCAAGGGTCTAGGGTCTGACTGTTCGTAAACAGCTGTGATACTGGTAAGTGATCATTAAGTACATGTATTGACTTTTTTTTTCTGTTTTTGTCGTACAGTTTCCCAGGATCCCGTGACCGACTCCCTCTCTGAAGGTGGAAACGACTAACAAGGATTTTTCCATCTGCATCTCCATTCTCTACTATGACTGGCTGGCTGGTATTCTGTCCATCTTTAACTGTGTGAGGCTGACTGTTCGTAAATAGCTGTGAAACTGGTAAGTGATTATTCAGTTTCTATACATGTATTGACTTTTTTTTTCTTTTTTGTCATACAATTTCCCAGGATCTTGTGACCGACTCCCTCTCTGAAGGTGGACTAACCAAGGTCTTTATATCTGCATCTCCATTTACAACTGTGACTGGCTGGCTGGTATTCTGTCCATCTTCAACTGTGTGAGGCTGACTGTCCGTAAACAGCTGTTATACAGGTAAGTGATAATTCAGTTTCTATACACGTATTGACTTTTTTTTCTTTTTTGTCATACAGTTTCCCAGGATTCTATTACCGACTCCCTCTCTGAAGGTGGACTATCAAGGGTCTATGGTCTGACTGTTCGTGAACAGCTGTGATACAGGTAAGTGATCATTCAGTTTCTATACACGTATTGACTTTTTTTTTTCTTTTTTGTCGTACAGTTTCCCAGGATCCCGTGAAGGTTGAAACGACTAACAAGGATTTTTCCATCTGCATCTCCATTCTCTACTATGAC
Organism: Salminus brasiliensis; assembly: GCF_030463535.1. Classification (NCBI taxonomy): domain Eukaryota; kingdom Metazoa; phylum Chordata; class Actinopteri; order Characiformes; family Bryconidae; genus Salminus; species Salminus brasiliensis. The sequence continues at coordinate 16,231,397 of NC_132892.1, forward strand.
TGGCTGGCTTGTATTCTGTCCATCTTCAACTGTGTGAGGCTGACTGTTTGTAAACAGCTGTTATACAGGTAAGTGATCATTCAGTTTCTATACACGTATTGACTTTTTTTTTTCTTTTTTGTCGTACAGTTTCCCAGGATCCCATTTCCGACTCCCTCTCTGAAGGTGGACTATCAAGGGTCTAGGGTCTGACTGTTCGTAAACAGCTGTGATACAGGTAAGTGATCATTCAGTACATGTATTTACTTTTTTTTTTTTTTTCTTTTTTGTTGTACAGTTTCCCAGGATCCCGTGACCGACTCCCTCTCTGAAGGTGGAAACGACTAACAAGGATTTTTCCATCTGCATCTCCATTCTCTACTATGACTGGCTGGCTGGTATTCTGTCCATCTTTAACTGTGTGAGGCTGACTGTTCGTAAATAGCTGTGAAACTGGTAAGTGATTATTCAGTTTCTATACATGTATTGACTTTTTTTTTCTTTTTTGTCATACAATTTCCCAGGATCTTGTGACCGACTCCCTCTCTGAAGGTGGACTAACCAAGGTCTTTATATCTGCATCTCCATTTACAACTGTGACTGGCTGGCTGGTATTCTGTCCATCTTCAACTGTGTGAGGCTGACTGTCCGTAAACAGCTGTTATACAGGTAAGTGATAATTCAGTTTCTATACACGTATTGACTTTTTTTTCTTTTTTGTCATACAGTTTCCCAGGATTCTATTACCGACTCCCTCTCTGAAGGTGGACTATCAAGGGTCTATGGTCTGACTGTTCGTGAACAGCTGTGATACAGGTAAGTGATCATTCAGTTTCTATACACGTATTGACTTTTTTTTTTCTTTTTTGTCGTACAGTTTCCCAGGATCCCGTGAAGGTTGAAACGACTAACAAGGATTTTTCCATCTGCATCTCCATTCTCTACTATGACTGGCTGGCTTGTATTCTGTCCATCTTCAACTGTGTGAGGCTGACTGTTTGTAAACAGCTGTTATACAGGTAAGTGATCATTCAGTTTCTATACACGTATTGACTTTTTTTTTTCTTTTTTGTCGTACAGTTTCCCAGGATCCCATTTCCGACTCCCTCTCTGAAGGTGGACTATCAAGGGTCTAGGGTCTGACTGTTCGTAAACAGCTGTGATACAGGTAAGTGATCATTCAGTACATGTATTTACTTTTTTTTTTTTTTTTCTTTTTTGTTGTACAGTTTCCCAGGATCCCGTGACCGACTCCCTCTCTGAAGGTGGAAACGACTAACAAGGATTTTTCCATCTGCATCTCCATTCTCTACTATGACTGGCTGGCTGGTATTCTGTCCATCTTTAACTGTGTGAGGCTGACTGTTCGTAAATAGCTGTGAAACTGGTAAGTGATTATTCAGTTTCTATACATGTATTGACTTTTTTTTTCTTTTTTGTCATACAATTTCCCAGGATCTTGTGACCGACTCCCTCTCTGAAGGTGGACTAACCAAGGTCTTTATATCTGCATCTCCATTTACAACTGTGACTGGCTGGCTGGTATTCTGTCCATCTTCAACTGTGTGAGGCTGACTGTCCGTAAACAGCTGTTATACAGGTAAGTGATAATTCAGTTTCTATACACGTATTGACTTTTTTTTTTTCTTTGTTGTCATACAGTTTCCCAGGATTCTATTACCGACTCCCTCTCTGAAGGTGGACTATCAAGGGTCTAGGGTCTGACTGTTCGTGAACAGCTGTGATACAGGTAAGTGATCATTCAGTTTCTATACACGTATTGACTTTTTTTTTTCTTTTTTGTCGTACAGTTTCCCAGGATCCCGTGAAGGTTGAAACGACTAACAAGGATTTTTCCATCTGCATCTCCATTCTCTACTATGACTGGCTGGCTTGTATTCTGTCCATCTTCAACTGTGTGAGGCTGACTGTTTGTAAACAGCTGTTATACAGGTAAGTGATCATTCAGTTTCTATACACGTATTGACTTTTTTTTTTCTTTTTTGTCGTACAGTTTCCCAGGATCCCATTTCCGACTCCCTCTCTGAAGGTGGGCTATCAAGGGTCTAGGGTCTGACTGTTCGTAAACAGCTGTGATACAGGTAAGTGATCATTCAGTACATGTATTTACTTTTTTTTTTTTTTTTCTTTTTTGTTGTACAGTTTCCCAGGATCCCGTGACCGACTACCTCTCTGAAGGTGGAAACGACTAACAAGGATTTTTCCATCTGCATCTCCATTCTCTACTATGACTGGCTGGCTGGTATTCTGTCCATCTTTAACTGTGTGAGGCTGACTGTTCGTAAATAGCTGTGAAACTGGTAAGTGATCATTCAGTTTCTATACATGTATTGACTTTTTTTTTCTTTTTTGTCGTACAGTTTCCTAGGATCCCGTGACCGACTCCCTCTCTGAAGGTGGAAACGACTAACAAGAGTCTATCCATTTTTTTCTCACTTCACATCTCTATATAGGTAAATACAGCTATATTCTGTCCATCTTCAGCTGTGTGAGGCTGAATGTTCTTAAACAGCTGTTATACAGGTAAGTGATTATTCAGTGCATATACTAACTTTTTTTTTCTTTTTTGTTGTACAGTTTCGCAGGATCCTGTTACCGACTCCCTCTATGAAGGTGGACAATCAAGGGTCTAGGGTCTGACTGTTGGTAAACAGCTGTGATACTGGTAAGTGATTATTCAGTACATATACTGACTTTTTTTTTCTTTTTTCTTGTACAGTTTCGCAGGATCCTGTTACCGACTCCCTCTCTGAAGGTGGACTATCAAGGGTCTAGGGTCTGAGTGTTCGTGAACAGCTGTGATACAGGTAAGTGATCATTCAGTACATGTATTGACTTTTTTTTTTCTTTTTTGTCGTACAGTTTCGCAGGATCCCATTACCGACTCCCTCTATGAAGGTGGACAATCAAGGGTCTAGGGTCTAACTGTTGGTAAACAGCTGTGATACTGTTAAGTGATTATTCAGTACATATACTAACTTTTTTTTTCTGTTTTGTTGTACAGTTTCGCAGGATCCTGTTACCGACTCCCTCTATGAAGGTGGTCAATCAAGGGTCTAGGGTCTGACTGTTGGTAAACAGCTGTGATACTGGTAAGTGATTATTCAGTACATATATTGACTTTTTTTTCTTTTTTGTTGTACAGTTTTCCAGGATCCCATTACCGACTCCCTCTCTGAAGGTGGACTAACCAAGGTCTTTACATCTGCATCTCCATTTACAACTGTGACTGGCTGGCTGGTATTCTGTCCATCTTCAATTGTGTGAGGCTGACTGTTCGTAATAGCTTTGATACAGGTAAGTGATCATTCAGTTTCTATACATGAATTTAATTTTTTTTCCTTTTTTGTCGTACAGTTTCCTAGAATCCCGTGACCGACTCCCTCTCTGAATGTGGAAACGACTAACAAGAGTCTATCCATTTTCTTCTCACTTCACAACTCTATATAGGTAAATACAGCTATATTCTGTCCATCTTCAGCTGTGTGAGGCTGAATGTTCGTAAATAGCTGTTATACAGGTAAGTGATTGTTCAGTTTCTATACATGTATTAACTTTTTTTTTTCTTTTTGTCGTACAGTTTCCCAGGATTCCATTACCGACTCCCTCTCTGAAGGTGGACTATCAAGGGTCTAGGGTCTGACTGTTGGTAAACAGCTGTGATACAGGTAAGTGATCATTCAGTACGTGTTGACTTTTTTTTCTTTTTTGTCGTACAGTTTCCCAGGATCCCGTGACCGACTCCCTCTCTGAAGGTGTAAACGACTAACAAGGATTTTTCCATCTGCATCTCCATTCTCTACTATGACTCTCTGGCTGGTATTCTGTCCATCTTCAACTGTGTGAGGCTGACTGTCCGTAAACAGCTGTTATACAGGTAAGTGATCATTCAGTTTCTATACACGTATTGACTTTTTTTTTTTTTTCTTTTTTGTCGTACAGTTTCCCAGGATCCCGTGAAGGTTGAAACGACTAACAAGGATTTCTCCATCTGCATCTCCATTCTCTACTATGACTGGCTGGCAGGTATTCTGTCCATCTTGAACTGTGTGAGTCTGACTGTTCGTAATAGCTTTGATACAGGTAAGTGATCATTCAGTTTCTATACATGTATTGACTTTTTTTTCTTTTTTGTCGTACAGTTTCCTAGCATCCCGTGACCGACTCCCTCTCTGAAGGTGGAAACGACTAACAAGAGTCTATCCATTTTCTTCTCACTTCACAACTCTATATAGGTAAATACAGCTATATTCTGTCCATCTTCAGCTGTGTGAGGCTGAATGTTCGTAAACAGCTGTGATACTGGTAAGTGATTATTCAGTACATATACTGACTTAATTTTCTTTTTTGTCATACAGTTTCCCAGGATTCCATTATCAACTCCCTCTATGAAGGTGGACAATCAAGGGTCTAGGGTCTGACTGTTGGTAAACAGCTGTGATACTGGTAAGTGATTATTCAGTACATATACTGACTTTTTTTTCTTTTTTGTCATACACTTTCCCAGGATTCTATTACCGACTCCCTCGCTGAAGGTGGACTATCAAGTGTTTAGGGTCTGACTGTTCGTGAACAGCTGTGATACAGGTAAGTGATTATTCAGTTTCTATACATGTATTGACTTTTTTTTTCTTTTTTGTTGTACAGTTTCCCAGGATCCCGTGACCGACTCCCTCTCAGAAGGTGGACTAACCAAGGTCTTTACATCTGCATCTCCATTTACAACTTTGACTGGCTGGCTGGTATTCTGTCCATCTTCAACTGTGTGAGGCTGACTGTCCGTAAACAGCTTTGATACAGGTAAGTGATTATTCAGTTTCTATACATGTATTGACTTTTTTTTTCTTTTTTTGTCGTACAGTTTCCCAGGATCCCGTGACCGACTCCCCCTCTGAAGGTGGACTATCAAGGGTCTAGGGTCTGAGTGTTCGTGAACAGCTGTGATACAGGTAAGTGATCATTCAGTACATATACTGACTTTTTTTTCTTTTTTGTCGTACAGTTTCCCAGGATTCCATTACCGACTCCCTCTCTGAAGGTGGACTATCAAGGGTCTAGGGTCTGAGTGTTCGTAAACAGCTGTGATACTGGTAAGTGATTATTCAATACATATACTGACTTTTTTTTCTTTTTTGTCGTACAGTTTCCCAGGATCCCGTGACCGACTCCCTCTCTGAAGGTGGACTAACCAAGGTCTTTATATCTGCATCTCCATTTACAACTGTGACTGGCTGGCTGGTATTCTGTCCATCTTCAACTGTGTGAGGCTGACTGTCCGTAAACAGCTGTTATACAGATAAGTAATCATTCAGTTTCTATACACGTATTGACTTTTTTTTTGTTTTTTGTCATACAGTTTCCCAGGATTCTATTACCGACTCCCTCTATGAAGGTGGACAATCAAGGGTCTAGGGTCTGACTGTTGGTAAACAGCTGTGATACTGGTAAGTGATTTCAGTACATATACTGACTTTTTTCTTTTTTGTTGTACAGTTTTCCAGGATTCCATTACTGACTCCCTCTCTGAAGGTGGACTTTCAAGGGTCTAGGGTCTGAGTGTTCGTAAACAGCTGTGATACAGGTAAGTGATCATTCAGTACATGTATTGACTTTTTTTTTTCTTTTTTGTCGTACAGTTTCGCAGGATCCCATTACCGACTCCCTCTCTAAAGGTGGACTAACCAAGGTCTTTATATCTGCATCTCCATTTAAAACTGTGACTGGTTGGCTGGTATTCTGTCCATCTTCAACTGTGTGAGGCTGACTGTCCGTAAACAGCTGTTATACAGGTAAGTGATTATTCAGTTTCTATACCTGTATTGACTTTTTTTTTCTTTTTTGTCATACAATTTCCCAGGATCCCGTGACCGACTCCCTCTCTAAAGGTGGACTAACCAAGGTCTTTATATCTGCATCTCCATTTAAAACTGTGACTGGTTGGCTGGTATTCTGTCCATCTTCAACTGTGTGAGGCTGACTGTCCGTAAACAGCTGTTATACAGGTAAGTGATCATTCAGTTTCTATACACGTATTGACTTTTTTTCCTTTTTTGTCATACAGTTTCCCAGGATTCTATTACCGACTCCCTCTCCGAAGGTGGAATATCAAGGGTCTAGGGTCTGACTGTTCGTGAACAGCTGTGATACAGGTAAGTGATCATTCAGTTTCTATACATGTATTGACTTTTTTTCCTTTTTTGTCGTACAGTTTCCCAGGATCCCGTGAAGGTTGAAACGACTAACAAGGATTTCTCCATCTGCATCTCCATTCTCTACTATGACTGGCTGGCAGGTATTCTGTCCATCTTGAACTGTGTGAGTCTGACTGTTCGTAATAGCTTTGATACAGGTAAGTGATCATTCAGTTTCTATACATGTATTGACTTTTTTTTCTTTTTTCTCGTACAGTTTCCTAGGATCCCGTGACCGACTCCCTCTCTGAATGTGGAAACGACTAACAAGAGTCTATCCATTTTCTTCTCACTTCACAACTCTATATAGGTAAATACAGCTATATTCTGTCCATCTTCAGCTGTGTGAGGCTGAATGTTCGTAAACAGCTGTTATACAGGTAAGTGATTGTTCAGTTTCTATACATGTATTGACTTTTTTTTCTTTTTGTCGTACAGTTTCCCAGGATTCCATTATCAACTCCCTCTATGAAGGTGGACAATCAAGGGTCCAGGGTCTGACTGTTGGTAAACAGCTGTGATAATGGTAAGTGATTATTCAGTATATATACTAACTTTTTTTTCTTTTTTGTTGTACAGTTTCGCAGGATCCTGTTACCGACTCCCTCTCTGAAGGTGGACAATCAAGGGTCTAGGGTCTGACTGTTCGTAAACAGCTGTGATACAGGTAAGTGATCATTCAGTTTCTATACTAGTACTGACTTTTTACTTTTTTGTTGTACAGTTTCGCAGGATCCTGTTACCGACTCCCTCTCTGAAGGTGGACTATCAAGGTTCTAGGGTCTGAGTGTTGGTAAACAGCTGTGATACAGGTAAGTGATCATTCAGTACATGTATTGACTTTTTTTTTCTTTTTTGTCGTACAGTTTCGCAGGATCCCGTTACCGACTCCCTCTCTGAAGGTGGACAATCAAGGGTCTAGGGTCTGACTGTTGGTAAACAGCTGTGATACTGTTAAGTGATTATTCAGTACATATACTGACTTTCTTTTCTTTTTTGTCGTACAGTTTCGCAGGATCCTGTTACCGACTCCCTCTCTGAAGGTGGAAACGACTAACAAGAGTCTATCCATTTGCTTCTCACTTCACAACTATATATAGGTAAATACAGCTATATTCTGTCCATCTTCAGCTGTGTGAGGCTGAATATTCATAAACAGCTGTGATACTGGTATGTGATTATTCAGTACATATACTGACTTTTTTTTTCTTTTTTGTCGTACAGTTTCGCGGGATCCTGTTACCGACTTCCTCCCTGAAGGTGCACTATCAAGGGTCTAGGGTCTGAATGTTCGTAAACAGCTTTGATACAAGTAAGTGATTATTCAGTTTCTATACACGTATTGACTTTTTTTCTTTTTTGTGGTACAGTTTCGCAGTATCCCGTGACCGACTCCCTCTCTGAAGGTGGACTAACCAAGGTCTTTACATCTGCATCTCCATTTACAACTGTGACTGGCTGGCTGGTATTCTGTCCATCTTCAGTTGTGTGAGGCTGACTGTTCGCTAACAGCTTTGATACAGGTAAGTGATCATTCAGTTTCTATACATGTATTGACTTTTTTTTCTTTTTTGTTGTACAGTTTCCCAGGATCCCGTGACCGACTCCCTCTCTGAAGGTGGAAACGACTAACAAGGATTTCTCCATTCTCTACTAAGACTGGCTGGCTGGTATTCTGTCCGTCTTCAACTGTGTGAGGCTGACTGTTCGTAAACAGCTGTGATTCTGGTAAGTCATCATTCAGTACATGTATTGACTTTTTTATTCTTTTTTGTCATACAATTTCCCAGGATCCCGTGACCGACTCCCTCTCTGAAGGTGGACTATCAAGGGTCTAGGGTCTGACCGTTTGTGAACAGCTTTGATACAGGTAAGTGATTATTCAGGTTCTATACATGTATTGACTTTTTTTCTTTTTTGTCGTACAGTTTCCCAGGATCCCATTACCGACTCCCTCTATGAAGGTGGACAATCAAGGGTCTAGGGTCTGACTGTTGGTAAACAGCTGTGATACTGGTAAGTGATTATTCAGTACATATACTGACTTTTTTTTCTTTTTTGTCGTACAGTTTCCCAGGATTCCATTACTGACTCCCTCTCTGAAGGTGGACTATCAAGGGTCTAGGGTCTGACTGTTCGTAAACAGCTGTGATACAGGTAAGTGATCATTCAGTTTCTATACACGTATTGACTTTTTTTTCTTTTTTGTCATACACTTTCCCAGGATTCTATTACCGACTCCCTCTCTGAAGGTGGACTATCAAGTGTCTAGGGTCTGACTGTTCGTGAACAGCTGTGATACAGGTAAGTGATTATTCAGTTTCTATACATGTATTGACTTTTTTTTCTTTTTTGTTGTACAGTTTCCCAGGATCCCGTGACCAACTCCCTCTCTGAAGGTGGACTAACCAAGGTCTTTACATCTGCATCTCCATTTACAACTGTGACTGGCTGGCTGGTATTCTGTCCATCTTCAACTGTGTGAGGCTGACTGTCCGTAAACAGCTGTTATACAGGTAAGTGATCATTCAGTTTCTATACACGTATTGACTTTTTTTTTTTCTTTTTTGTCGTACACTTTCCCAGAATCCCGTGAAGGTTGAAACGACTAACAAGGATTTCTCCATCTGCATCTCCATTCTCTACTATGACTGGCTGTTAGGTATTCTGTCCATCTTGAACTGTGAGAGTCTGATTGTTCGTAATAGCTTTGATACAAGTAAGTGATCATTCAGTTTCTATACATGTATTGACTTTTTTTTCTTTTTTGTAATACAATTTCCCAGGATCCCATTACTGACTCCCTCTATGAAGGTGGACAATCAAGGGTCTAGGGTCTGAGTGTTCGTGAACAGCTGTGATACTGGTAAGTGATTATTCAGTATATATACTAACTTTTTTTTTCTTTTTTGTCGTACAGTTTCCTAGCATCCCGTGACCGACTCCCTCTCTGAATGTGGAAACGACTAACAAGAGTCTATCCATTTTCTTCTCACTTCACAACTCTATATAGGTAAATACAGCTATATTCTGTCCATCTTCAGCTGTGTGAGGCTGAATGTTCGTAAACAGCTGTTATACAGGTAAGTGATTATTCAGTTTCTATACATGTATTGACTTTTTTTCTTTCTTGTCATACAATTTCCCAGGATCCCATTACCGACTCCCCCTCTGAAGGTGGACTATCAAGGGTCTAGGGTCTGACTGTTTGTAAACAGCTGTGATACTGGTAAGTGATCATTCAGTACATGTATTGACTTTTTTTTTTCTTTTTTGTCGTACAGTTTCCCAGGATCCCATGACCGACTCCCTCTCTGAAGGTGGAAACGACTAACAAGGATTTTTCCATCTGCATCTCCATTCTCTACCATGACTGGCTGGCTGGTATTCTGTTCATCTTCAACTGTGTGAGGCTGACTGTTCGTAAACAGCTGTAATACAGGTAAGTGATCATTCAGTTTCTATACACGTATTGACTTACTTTTTTTGTCGTACACTTTCCCAGGATCCCATGACCGACTCCCTCTATGAAGGTGGACAATCAAGGGTCTAGGGTCTGACTGTTGGTAAACAGCTGTGATATTGGTAAGTGATGATTCAGTAGATATACTGACTTTTTAGTGATCATTCAGTTTCTATACACGTATTGACTTTTTTTTCTTTTTTGTCGTACACTTTCCCAGGATCCCATTTTCGACTCCCTCTCTGAAGGTGGACTATCAAGGGTCTACGGTCTGACTGTTCGTAAACAGCTGTGATACAGGTAAGTGATCATTCAGTACATGTATTTACTTTTTTTTTTCTTTTTTGTTGTACAGTTTCCCAGGATCCCGTGACCGACTCCCTCTATGAAGGTGGAAACGACTAACAAGGATTTTTCCATCTGCATTTCCATTCTCTACTATGACTGGCTGGCTGGTATTCTGTCCATCTTCAACTGTGACTGGCTGGCTGGTATTCTGTCCATCTTCAACTGTGTGAGGCTGTCTGTCCGTAAACAGCTGTTATACAGATAAGTGATCATTCAGTTTCTATACACGTATTGACTTTTTTTTTTTCTTTTTTGTCGTACAGTTTCCCAGGATCCCGTGAAGGTTGAAACGACTAACAAGGATTTCTCCATCTGCATCTCCATTCTCTACTATGACTGGCTGGCAGGTATTTTGTCCATCTTGAACTGTTTGAGTCTGACTGTTCGTAATAGCTTTGATACAGGTAAGTGATCATTCAGTTTCTATACATGTATTGACTTTTTTTTCTTTTTTGTCGTAGTTTCCTAGGATCCCGTGACCGACTCCCTCTCTGAAGGTGGAAACGACTAACAAGAGTCTATCCATTTTCTTCTCACTTCACAACTCTATTTAGGTAAATACAGCTATATTCTGTCCATCTTCAGCTGTGTGAGGCTGAATGTTCGTAAACAGCTGTTATACACGTAAGTTATTGTTCAGTTTCTATACATGTATTGACTTTTTTTTTTCTTTTTTGTCGTACAGTTTCGCAGGATCCCATTACCGACTCCCTCTATGAAGGTGGACAATCAAGGGTCTAGGGTCTGACTGTTGGTAAACAGCTGTGATACTGGTAAGTGATTATTCAGTACATATACTAACTTTTTTTTTTCTTTTTTGTTGTACAGTTTCGCAGGATCCTGTTACCGACTCCCTCTATGAAGGTGGAAACGACTAACAAGGATTTTTCCATCTGCATCTCCATTCTCTACTATGACTGGCTGGCTGGTATTCTGTCCATCTTCAACTGTGTGAGGCTGACTGTTCGTAAATAGCTGTGATACAGGTAAGTGATTATTCAGTTTCTATACATGTATTGACTTTTTTTTCTCTTTTGTCATACAATTTCCCAGGATCCCGTGACCGACTCCCTCTCTGAAGGTGGACTTACCAAGGTCTTTACATCTGCATCTCCATTTACAACTGTGACTGGCTGGCTGGTATTCTGTCCATCTTCAATTGTGTGAGGCTGACTGTCCGTAAACAGCTGTTATACAGGTAAGTGATCATTCAGTTTCTATACACGTATTGACTTTTTTTTCTTTTTGTCATACAGTTTCCCAGGATTCTATTACCGACTCCCTTTCTGAAGGTGGACTATCAAGGGTCTAGGGTCTGACCGTTTGGGAACAGGTTTGATACAGGTAAGTGATTATTCACTTTCTATACACGTATTGACTTTTTTTTCTTTTTTGTTGTACAGTTTCCCAGGATCCCGTGACCGACTCCCCCTCTGAAGGTGGAAACGACTAACAAGAATTTTTCCATCTGCTTCTCCATTCTCTACTATGAGACTCTGGCTGGTATTCTGTCCATCTTCAACTGTGTGAGGCTGACTGTTCGCAAACAGCTTTGATACAGGTAAGTGATCATTCAGTTTCTATACATGTATTGACTTTTTTTTCCTTTTTTGTCTTACAGTTTCCCAGGATCCCGTGACCGACTCCCTCTATGAAGGTGGACAATCAAGGGTCTAGGGTCTGACTGTTGGTAAACAGCTGTGATACTGGTAAGTGATTATTCAGTACATATACTGACTATATTTTCTTTTTTGTCGTACATTTTCGCAGGATCCTGTTACAGACTCCCTCTCTGAAGGTGCACTATCAAGGGTCTAGGGTCTGACTGTTCGTAAACAGCTTTGATACAAGTAAGTGATTATTCAGTTTCTATACACGTATTGACTTTTTTTCTTTTTTGTCATACAATTTCCCAGGATCCCGTGACCGAGTCCCTCTCTGAAGGTGGATTAACCAAGGTCTTTACATCTGCATCTCCATTTACAACTGTGACTGGCTGGCTGGTATTCTTTCCAACTTCAACTGTGTGAGGCTGACTGTTCGTAAACAGCTATGATACTGGTAAGTGATCATTCAGTTTCTATACACGTATTGACTTTTTTTTCTTTTTTGTCATACAGTTTCCCAGGATTCTATTACCGACTCCCTCTCTGAAGGTGGACTAACCAAGGTCTTTATATCTGCGTCTCCATTTACAACTGTGACTGGCTGGCTGGTATTCTGTCCATCTTCAACTGTGTGAGGCTGACTATCCGTAAACAGCTGTTATACAGGTAAGTGATCATTCAGTTTCTATACATGTATTGACTTTTTTTTCTTTTTTGTCGTACAGTTTCCTAGGATCCCGTGACCGACTCCCTCTCTGAAGGTGGAAACGACTAACAAGAGTCTATCCATTTGCTTCTCACTTCACATCTCTATATAGGTAAATACAGCTATATTCTGTCCATCTTCAGCTGTGTGAGGCTGAATGTTCGTAAACAGCTGTTATACAGGTAAGTGATTGTTCAGTTTCTATAGATGTATTGACTTTTTTTCTTTTTTGTTGTACAGTTTCCCAGGATTCCATTACCGACTCCCTCTCTGAAGGTGGACTATCAAGGGTCTAGGGTCTGACTGTTGGTAAAGAGCTTTGATACTGGTAAGTGATTATTCAGTACATATACTGACTTTTTTTTCTTTTTTCTTGTACAGTTTCGCAGGATCCTGTTACCGACTCCCTCTCTGAAGGTGGACTATCAAGGGTCTAGGGTCTGAGTGTTCGTGAACAGCTGTGATACAGGTAAGTGATCATTCAGTACATGTATTGACTTTTTTTTTTCTTTTTTGTTGTACAGTTTCGCAGGATCCCATTACCGACTCCCTCTATGAAGGTGGACAATCAAGGGTCTAGGGTCTGACTGTTGGTAAACAGCTGTGATACTGGTAAGTGATTATTCAGTACATATACTAACTTTTTTTTCTTTTTTGTTGTACAGTTTCGCAGGATCCTGTTACCGACTCCCTCTATGAAGGTGGACAATCAAGGGTCTAGGGTCTGACTGTTGGTTAACAGCTGTGATACTGGTAAGTGATTATTCAGTACATATACTGACTTTTTTTTTCTTTTTTGTTGTACAGTTTCCCAGGATTCCATTACTGACTCCCTCTCTGAAGGTGGACTATCAAGGGTCTAGGGTCTCAGTGTTCGTAAACAGCTGTGATACAAGTAAGTGATCATTCAGTACATGTATTGACTTTTTTTTTCTTTTGTCGTACAGTTTCGCAGTATCCTGTTACCGACTCCCTCTATGAAGGTGGACTATCAAGGGTCTAGGGTCTGAGTGTTCGTGAACAGCTGTGATACAGGTAAGTGATCATTCAGTACATGTATTGACTTTTTTTTTCTTTTTTGTCGTACAGTTTCGCAGGATCCCATTGCCGACTCCCTTTATGAAGGTGGACAATCAAGGGTCTAGGGTCTGACTGTTCGTAAACAGCTTTGATACAAGTAAGTGATTATTCAGTTTCTATACACGTATTGACTTTTTTTCTTTCTTGTCATACAATTTCCCAGGTTCCCATTACCGACTCCCCCTCTGAAGGTGGACTATCAAGGGTCTAGGGTCTGACTGTTCGTAAACAGCTGTGATACTGGTAAGTGATCATTAAGTACATGTATTGACTTTTTTTTTCTGTTTTTGTCGTACAGTTTCCCAGGATCCCGTGACCGACTCCCTCTCTGAAGGTGGAAACGACTAACAAGGATTTTTCCATCTGCATCTCCATTCTCTACTATGACTGGCTGGCTTGTATTCTGTCCATCTTCAACTGTGTGAGGCTGACTGTTTGTAAACAGCTGTTATACAGGTAAGTGATCATTCAGTTTCTATACACGTATTGACTTTTTTTTTTCTTTTTTGTCGTACAGTTTCCCAGGATCCCATTTCCGACTCCCTCTCTGAAGGTGGACTATCAAGGGTCTAGGGTCTAACTGTTCGTAAACAGCTGTGATACAGGTAAGTGATCATTCAGTACATGTATTTACTTTTTTTTTTTTTTCTTTTTTGTTGTACAGTTTCCCAGGATCCCGTGACCGACTCCCTCTCTGAAGGTGGAAACGACTAACAAGGATTTTTCCATCTGCATCTCCATTCTCTACTATGACTGGCTGGCTGGTATTCTGTCCATCTTTAACTGTGTGAGGCTGACTGTTCGTAAATAGCTGTGAAACTGGTAAGTGATTATTCAGTTTCTATACATGTATTGACTTTTTTTTTCTTTTTTGTCATACAATTTCCCAGGATCTTGTGACCGACTCCCTCTCTGAAGGTGGACTAACCAAGGTCTTTATATCTGCATCTCCATTTACAACTGTGACTGGCTGGCTGGTATTCTGTCCATCTTCAACTGTGTGAGGCTGACTGTCCGTAAACAGCTGTTATACAGGTAAGTGATAATTCAGTTTCTATACACGTATTGACTTTTTTTTCTTTTTTGTCATACAGTTTCCCAGGATTCTATTACCGACTCCCTCTCTGAAGGTGGACTATCAAGGGTCTATGGTCTGACTGTTCGTGAACAGCTGTGATACAGGTAAGTGATCATTCAGTTTCTATACACGTATTGACTTTTTTTTTTCTTTTTTGTCGTACAGTTTCCCAGGATCCCGTGAAGGTTGAAACGACTAACAAGGATTTTTCCATCTGCATCTCCATTCTCTACTATGACTGGCTGGCTTGTATTCTGTCCATCTTCAACTGTGTGAGGCTGACTGTTTGTAAACAGCTGTTATACAGGTAAGTGATCATTCAGTTTCTATACACGTATTGACTTTTTTTTTTCTTTTTTGTCGTACAGTTTCCCAGGATCCCATTTCCGACTCCCTCTCTGAAGGTGGACTATCAAGGGTCTAGGGTCTGACTGTTCGTAAACAGCTGTGATACAGGTAAGTGATCATTCAGTACATGTATTTACTTTTTTTTTTTTTTCTTTTTTGTTGTACAGTTTCCCAGGATCCCGTGACCGACTCCCTCTCTGAAGGTGGAAACGACTAACAAGGATTTTTCCATCTGCATCTCCATTCTCTACTATGACTGGCTGGCTGGTATTCTGTCCATCTTTAACTGTGTGAGGCTGACTGTTCGTAAATAGCTGTGAAACTGGTAAGTGATTATTCAGTTTCTATACATGTATTGACTTTTTTTTTCTTTTTTGTCATACAATTTCCCAGGATCTTGTGACCGACTCCCTCTCTGAAGGTGGACTAACCAAGGTCTTTATATCTGCATCTCCATTTACAACTGTGACTGGCTGGCTGGTATTCTGTCCATCTTCAACTGTGTGAGGCTGACTGTCCGTAAACAGCTGTTATACAGGTAAGTGATAATTCAGTTTCTATACACGTATTGACTTTTTTTTCTTTTTTGTCATACAGTTTCCCAGGATTCTATTACCGACTCCCTCTCTGAAGGTGGACTATCAAGGGTCTATGGTCTGACTGTTCGTGAACAGCTGTGATACAGGTAAGTGATCATTCAGTTTCTATACACGTATTGACTTTTTTTTTTCTTTTTTGTCGTACAGTTTCCCAGGATCCCGTGAAGGTTGAAACGACTAACAAGGATTTTTCCATCTGCATCTCCATTCTCTACTATGACTGGCTGGCTTGTATTCTGTCCATCTTCAACTGTGTGAGGCTGACTGTTTGTAAACAGCTGTTATACAGGTAAGTGATCATTCAGTTTCTATACACGTATTGACTTTTTTTTTTCTTTTTTGTCGTACAGTTTCCCAGGATCCCATTTCCGACTCCCTCTCTGAAGGTGGACTATCAAGGGTCTAGGGTCTGACTGTTCGTAAACAGCTGTGATACAGGTAAGTGATCATTCAGTACATGTATTTACTTTTTTTTTTTTTTCTTTTTTGTTGTACAGTTTCCCAGGATCCCGTGACCGACTCCCTCTCTGAAGGTGGAAACGACTAACAAGGATTTTTCCATCTGCATCTCCATTCTCTACTATGACTGGCTGGCTGGTATTCTGTCCATCTTTAACTGTGTGAGGCTGACTGTTCGTAAATAGCTGTGAAACTGGTAAGTGATTATTCAGTTTCTATACATGTATTGACTTTTTTTTTCTTTTTTGTCATACAATTTCCCAGGATCTTGTGACCGACTCCCTCTCTGAAGGTGGACTAACCAAGGTCTTTATATCTGCATCTCCATTTACAACTGTGACTGGCTGGCTGGTATTCTGTCCATCTTCAACTGTGTGAGGCTGACTGTCCGTAAACAGCTGTTATACAGGTAAGTGATAATTCAGTTTCTATACACGTATTGACTTTTTTTTCTTTTTTGTCATACAGTTTCCCAGGATTCTATTACCGACTCCCTCTCTGAAGGTGGACTATCAAGGGTCTATGGTCTGACTGTTCGTGAACAGCTGTGATACAGGTAAGTGATCATTCAGTTTCTATACACGTATTGACTTTTTTTTTTCTTTTTTGTCGTACAGTTTCCCAGGATCCCGTGAAGGTTGAAACGACTAACAAGGATTTTTCCATCTGCATCTCCATTCTCTACTATGACTGGCTGGCTTGTATTCTGTCCATCTTCAACTGTGTGAGGCTGACTGTTTGTAAACAGCTGTTATACAGGTAAGTGATCATTCAGTTTCTATACACGTATTGACTTTTTTTTTTCTTTTTTGTCGTACAGTTTCCCAGGATCCCATTTCCGACTCCCTCTCTGAAGGTGGACTATCAAGGGTCTAGGGTCTGACTGTTCGTAAACAGCTGTGATACAGGTAAGTGATCATTCAGTACATGTATTTACTTTTTTTTTTTTTTTTCTTTTTTGTTGTACAGTTTCCCAGGATCCCGTGACCGACTCCCTCTCTGAAGGTGGAAACGACTAACAAGGATTTTTCCATCTGCATCTCCATTCTCTACTATGACTGGCTGGCTGGTATTCTGTCCATCTTTAACTGTGTGAGGCTGACTGTTCGTAAATAGCTGTGAAACTGGTAAGTGATTATTCAGTTTCTATACATGTATTGACTTTTTTTTTCTTTTTTGTCATACAATTTCCCAGGATCTTGTGACCGACTCCCTCTCTGAAGGTGGACTAACCAAGGTCTTTATATCTGCATCTCCATTTACAACTGTGACTGGCTGGCTGGTATTCTGTCCATCTTCAACTGTGTGAGGCTGACTGTCCGTAAACAGCTGTTATACAGGTAAGTGATAATTCAGTTTCTATACACGTATTGACTTTTTTTTTTTCTTTGTTGTCATACAGTTTCCCAGGATTCTATTACCGACTCCCTCTCTGAAGGTGGACTATCAAGGGTCTAGGGTCTGACTGTTCGTGAACAGCTGTGATACAGGTAAGTGATCATTCAGTTTCTATACACGTATTGACTTTTTTTTTTCTTTTTTGTCGTACAGTTTCCCAGGATCCCGTGAAGGTTGAAACGACTAACAAGGATTTTTCCATCTGCATCTCCATTCTCTACTATGACTGGCTGGCTTGTATTCTGTCCATCTTCAACTGTGTGAGGCTGACTGTTTGTAAACAGCTGTTATACAGGTAAGTGATCATTCAGTTTCTATACACGTATTGACTTTTTTTTTTCTTTTTTGTCGTACAGTTTCCCAGGATCCCATTTCCGACTCCCTCTCTGAAGGTGGGCTATCAAGGGTCTAGGGTCTGACTGTTCGTAAACAGCTGTGATACAGGTAAGTGATCATTCAGTACATGTATTTACTTTTTTTTTTTTTTTTCTTTTTTGTTGTACAGTTTCCCAGGATCCCGTGACCGACTACCTCTCTGAAGGTGGAAACGACTAACAAGGATTTTTCCATCTGCATCTCCATTCTCTACTATGACTGGCTGGCTGGTATTCTGTCCATCTTTAACTGTGTGAGGCTGACTGTTCGTAAATAGCTGTGAAACTGGTAAGTGATCATTCAGTTTCTATACATGTATTGACTTTTTTTTTCTTTTTTGTCGTACAGTTTCCTAGGATCCCGTGACCGACTCCCTCTCTGAAGGTGGAAACGACTAACAAGAGTCTATCCATTTTTTTCTCACTTCACATCTCTATATAGGTAAATACAGCTATATTCTGTCCATCTTCAGCTGTGTGAGGCTGAATGTTCTTAAACAGCTGTTATACAGGTAAGTGATTATTCAGTGCATATACTAACTTTTTTTTTCTTTTTTCTTGTACAGTTTCGCAGGATCCTGTTACCGACTCCCTCTCTGAAGGTGGACTATCAAGGGTCTAGGGTCTGAGTGTTCGTGAACAGCTGTGATACAGGTAAGTGATCATTCAGTACATGTATTGACTTTTTTTTTTCTTTTTTGTCGTACAGTTTCGCAGGATCCCATTACCGACTCCCTCTATGAAGGTGGACAATCAAGGGTCTAGGGTCTAACTGTTGGTAAACAGCTGTGATACTGTTAAGTGATTATTCAGTACATATACTAACTTTTTTTTTCTCTTTTGTTGTACAGTTTCGCAGGATCCCGTGACCGACTCCCTCTCTGAATGTGGAAACGACTAACAAGAGTCTATCCATTTTCTTCTCACTTCACAACTCTATATAGGTAAATACAGCTATATTCTGTCCATCTTCAGCTGTGTGAGGCTGAATGTTCGTAAACAGCTGTGATACTGGTAAGTGATTATTCAGTACATATACTGACTTAATTTTCTTTTTTGTCATACAGTTTCCCAGGATTCCATTATCAACTCCCTCTATGAAGGTGGACAATCAAGGGTCTAGGGTCTGACTGTTGGTAAACAGCTGTGATACTGGTAAGTGATTATTCAGTACATATACTGACTTTTTTTTCTTTTTTGTCATACACTTTCCCAGGATTCTATTACCGACTCCCTCGCTGAAGGTGGACTATCAAGTGTTTAGGGTCTGACTGTTCGTGAACAGCTGTGATACAGGTAAGTGATTATTCAGTTTCTATACATGTATTGACTTTTTTTTTCTTTTTTGTTGTACAGTTTCCCAGGATCCCGTGACCGACTCCCTCTCAGAAGGTGGACTAACCAAGGTCTTTACATCTGCATCTCCATTTACAACTTTGACTGGCTGGCTGGTATTCTGTCCATCTTCAACTGTGTGAGGCTGACTGTCCGTAAACAGCTTTGATACAGGTAAGTGATTATTCAGTTTCTATACATGTATTGACTTTTTTTTTCTTTTTTTGTCGTACAGTTTCCCAGGATCCCGTGACCGACTCCCCCTCTGAAGGTGGACTATCAAGGGTCTAGGGTCTGAGTGTTCGTGAACAGCTGTGATACAGGTAAGTGATCATTCAGTACATGTATTGACTTTTTTTTTCTTTTTTGACGTACAGTTTCCCAGGATTCCATTACTGACTCCCTCTTTGAAGGTGGACTATCAAGAGTCTAGGTTCTGACTGTTGGTAAACAGCTGTGATACTGGTAAGTGATTATTCAGTACATATACTGACTTTTTTTTCTTTTTTGTCATACATTTTCCCAGGATTCCATTACTGACTCCCTCTCTGAAGGTGGACTATCAAGGGTGGGTCTAGGGTCTGAGTGTTCGTAAACAGCTGTGATACTGGTAAGTGATTATTCAGTACATATACTGACTTTTTTTTCATTTTTGTCATACAGTTTCCCAGGATTCTATTACCGACTCCCTCTCTGAAGGTGGACTATCAAGGGTCTAGGATCTGACTGTTCGTGAACAGCTGTGATACAGGTAAGTGATCATTCAGTTTCTATACACATATTGACTTTTTTTTCTTCTTTTTTGTCGTACAGTTTCCCAGGATCCCGTGAAGGTTGAAACGACTAAAAAGGATTTCTCCATCTGCATCTTCATTCTCTACTATGACTGGCTGGCAGGTATTCTGTCCATCTTGAACTGTGTGAGTCTGACTGTTCGTAATAGCTTTGATACAGGTAAGTGATCATTCAGTTTCTATACATGAATTTAATTTTTTTTCCTTTTTTGTCGTACAGTTTCCTAGGATCCCGTGACCGACTCCCTCTCTGAATGTGGAAACGACTAACAAGAGTCTATCCATTTTCTTCTCACTTCACAACTCTATATAGGTAAATACAGCTATATTCTGTCCATCTTCAGCTGTGTGAGGCTGAATGTTCGTAAATAGCTGTTATACAGGTAAGTGATTGTTCAGTTTCTATACATGTATTAACTTTTTTTTTTCTTTTTGTCGTACAGTTTCCCAGGATTCCATTACCGACTCCCTCTCTGAAGGTGGACTATCAAGGGTCTAGGGTCTGAGTGTTGGTAAACAGCTGTGATACAGGTAAGTGATTTCAGTACATATACTGACTTTTTTCTTTTTTGTTGTACAGTTTTCCAGGATTCCATTACTGACTCCCTCTCTGAAGGTGGACTATCAAGGGTCTAGGGTCTGAGTGTTCGTAAACAGCTGTGATACAGGTAAGTGATCATTCAGTACATGTATTGACTTTTTTTTTTCTTTTTTGTCGTACAGTTTCGCAGGATCCCATTACCGACTCCCTCTATGAAGGTGGACAATCAAGGGTCTAGGGTCTGACTGTTGGTAAACAGCTGTGATACTGGTAAGTGATTTCAGTACATATACTGACTTTTTTCTTTTTTGTTGTACAGTTTTCCAGGATTCCATTACTGACTCCCTCTCTGAAGGTGGACTATCAAGGGTCTAGGGTCTGAGTGTTCGTAAACAGCTGTGATACAGGTAAGTGATCATTCAGTACATGTATTGACTTTTTTTTTTCTTTTTTGTCGTAC
Organism: Salminus brasiliensis; assembly: GCF_030463535.1. Classification (NCBI taxonomy): domain Eukaryota; kingdom Metazoa; phylum Chordata; class Actinopteri; order Characiformes; family Bryconidae; genus Salminus; species Salminus brasiliensis. The sequence goes on from NC_132892.1 coordinate 16,252,178, forward strand.
AGTTTCGCAGGTTCCCATTACCGACTCCCTCTATGAAGGTGGACAATCAAGGGTCTAGGGTCTGACTGTTGGTAAACAGCTGTGATACTGGTAAGTGATTATTCAGTACATATACTGACTTTCTTTTCTTTTTTTCGTACAGTTTCGCAGGATCCCGTGACCGAATCCCTCACTGAAGTTGGAAACGACTAACAAGGATTTTTCCATCTGCATCTCCATTCTCTACTATGACTGGCTGGCTGGTATTCTGTCCATCTTCAACTGTGTGAGGCTGACTGTTCGTAAATAGCTGTGATACTGGTAAGTGATTATTCAGTTTCTATACCTGTATTGATTTTTTTTTTTCTTTTGTCGTACAGTTTCGCAGAATCCCATTACCGACTCCCTCTCTGAAGGTGGACTATCAAGGGTCTAGGGTCTGAGTGTTCGTAAACAGCTTTGATACAAGTAAGTGCTTATTCAGTTCATATACACGTATCCACTTTTTTTTCTTTTTTGTCATACACTTTCCCAGGATTCTATTATCGACTCCCTCTCTGAAGGTGGACTATCAAGTGTCTAGGGTCTGAGTGTTCGTAAACAGCTGTGATACAGGTAAGTGATCATTCAGTACATATACTAACTTTTTCTTCTTTTTTGTCATACAATTTCCCAGGATCCCGTGACCGACTCCCTCTCTGAAGGTGGACTAACCAAGGTCTTTATATCTGCATCTCCATTTACAACTGTGACTGGCTGGCTGGTATTTTGTCCATCTTCAACTGTGTGAGGCTGACTGTTCGTAATAGCTTTGATACTGGTAAGTGATCATTCAGTTTCTATACACGTATTGACTTTTTTTTTTCTTTTTTGTCATACAGTTTCCCAGGATTCTATTACCGACTCCCTCTCTGAAGGTGGACTATCAAGGGTCTAGGGTCTGACTGTTCGTGAACAGCTGTGATACAGGTAAGTGATCATTCAATTTCTATACACGTATTGACTTTTTTTTTTCTTTTTTCTCGTACAGTTTCCCAGGATCCCGTGAAGGTTGAAACGACTAACAAGGATTTCTCCATCTGCATCTCCATTCTCTACTATGACTGGCTGGCAGGTATTCTGTCCATCTTGAACTGTGTGAGTCTGACTGTTCGTAATAGCTTTGATACAGGTAAGTGATCATTCAGTTTCTATACATGTATTGACTTTTTTTTCTTTTTTGTCGTACAGTTTCCTAGCATCCCGTGACCGACTCCCTGTCTGAAGGTGGAAACGACTAACAAGAGTCTATCCATTTTCTTCTCACTTCACAACTCTATATAGGTAAATACAGCTATATTCTGTCCATCTTCAGCTGTGTGAGGCTGAATGTTCGTAAACAGCTGTGATACTGGTAAGTGATTATTCAGTACATATACTGACTTTATTTTCTTTTTTGTCGTACAGTTTCCCAGGATTCCATTATCAACTCCCTCTATGAAGGTGGACAATCAAGGGTCTAGGGTCTGACTGTTGGTAAACAGCTGTGATACTGGTAAGTGATTATTCAGTACATATACTGACTTTTTTTTCTTTTTTGTCGTACAGTTTCCCAGGATTCCATTACTGACTCCCTCTCTGAAGGTGGACTATCAAGGGTCTAGGGTCTGAGTGTTCGTAAACAGCTTTGATACAAGTAAGTGATTATTCAGTTCATATACACGTATCCACTTTTTTTTCTTTTTTGTCATACACTTTCCCAGGATTCTATTACCGACTCCCTCTCTGAAGGTGGACTATCAAGTGTCTAGGGTCTGACTGTTCGTGAACAGCTGTGATACAGGTAAGTGATTATTCAGTTTCTATACATGTATTGACTTTTTTTTCTTTTTTGTTGTACAGTTTCCCAGGATCCCGTGACCGACTCCCTCTCTGAAGGTGGACTAACCAAGGTCTTTACATCTGCATCTCCATTTACAACTTTGACTGGCTGGCTGGTATTCTGTCCATCTTCAACTGTGTGAGGCTGACTGTCCGTAAACAGCTTTGATACAGGTAAGTGATCATTCAGTTTCTATACATGTATTGACTTTTTTTTTTCTTTTTTTGTCGTACAGTTTCCCAGAATTCCGTGACCGACTCCCTCTATGAAGGTGGACAATCAAGGGTCTGAGTGTTCGTGAACAGCTGTGATACAGGTAAGTGATCATTCAGTTTCTATACATGTATTGACTTTTTTTTTTCTTTTTTGTCGTACAGTTTTGCAGGATCCCATTACCGACTCCCTCTATGAAGGTGGACAATCAAGGGTCTAGGGTCTGACTGTTGGTAAGCAGCTGTGATACTGGTAAGTGATTATTCAGTACATATACTGACTTTTTTTTCTTTTTTGTTTCACAGTTTTCCAGGATCCCGTGACCGACTCCCTCTATGAAGGTGGACAATCAAGGGTCTAGGGTCTGACTGTTGGTAAACAGCTGTGATACTGGTAAGTGATTATTGAGTACATATACTGACTTTTTTTTCTTTTTTGTCGTACAGTTTCCCAGGATCCCGTGACCGACTCCCTCTCTGAAGGTGTAAACGACTAACAAGGATTTTTCCATCTGCATCTCCATTCTCTACTATGACTCTCTGGCTTGTATTCTGTCCATCTTCAACTGTGTGAGGCTGACTGTCCGTAAACAGCTGTTATACAGGTAAGTGATCATTCAGTTTCTATACACGTATTGACTTTTTTTTTTTCTTTTTTCTCGTTCAGTTTCCCAGGATCCCGTGAAGGTTGAAACGACTAACAAGGATTTCTCCATCTGCATCTCCATTCTCTACTATGACTGGCTGGCAGGTATTCTGTCCATCTTGAACTGTGTGAGTCTGACTGTTCGTAATAGCTTTGATACAGGTAAGTGATCATTCAGTTTCTATACATGTATTGACTTTTTTTTCTTTTTTGTCGTACAGTTTCCTAGCATCCCGTGACCGACTCCCTCTCTGAAGGTGGAAACGACTAACAAGAGTCTATCCATTTTCTTCTCACTTCACAACTCTATATAGGTAAATACAGCTATATTCTGTCCATCTTCAGCTGTGTGAGGCTGAATGTTCGTAAACAGCTGTGATACTGGTAAGTGATTATTCAGTACATATACTGACTTTATTTTCTTTTTTGTCATACAGTTTCCCAGGATTCCATTATCAACTCCCTCTATGAAGGTGGACAATCAAGGGTCTAGGGTCTGACTGTTGGTAAACAGCTGTGATACTGGTAAGTGATTATTCAGTACATATACTGACTTTTTTTTCTTTTTTGTCATACACTTTCCCAGGATTCTATTACCGACTCCCTCGCTGAAGGTGGACTATCAAGTGTTTAGGGTCTGACTGTTCGTGAACAGCTGTGATACAGGTAAGTGATTATTCAGTTTCTATACATGTATTGACTTTTTTTTTCTTTTTTGTTGTACAGTTTCCCAGGATCCCGTGACCGACTCCCTCTCTGAAGGTGGACTAACCAAGGTCTTTACATCTGCATCTCCATTTACAACTTTGACTTGCTGGCTGGTATTCTGTCCATCTTCAACTGTGTGAGGCTGACTGTCCGTAAACAGCTTTGATACAGGTAAGTGATTATTCAGTTTCTATACATGTATTGACTTTTTTTTTCTTTTTTTGTCGTACAGTTTCCCAGGATCCCGTGACCGACTCCCCCTCTGAAGGTGGACTATCAAGGGTCTAGGGTCTGAGTGTTCGTGAACAGCTGTGATACAGGTAAGTGATCATTCAGTACATGTATTGACTTTTTTTTCTTTTTTGACGTACAGTTTCCCAGGATCCCATTACTGACTCCCTTTATGAAGGTGGACAATCAAGGGTCTAGGGTCTAACTTTTGGTAAACAGCTGTGATACTGGTAAGTGATTATTCAGTACATATACTGACTTTTTTTTTCTTGTACACTTTCGCAGGATCCTGTTACCGACTCCCTCTATGAAGGTGCACTATCAAGGGTCTAGGGTCTGACTGTTCGTAAACAGCTTTGATACAAGTAAGTGATCATTCAGTTTCTATACATGTATTGACTTTTTTTTCTTTTTTGTCGTACAGTTTCCTAGCATCCCGTGACCGACTCCCTCTCTGAAGGTGGAAACGACTAACAAGAGTCTATCCATTTTCTTCTCACTTCACAACTCTATATAGGTAAATACAGCTATATTCTGTCCATCTTCAGCTGTGTGAGGCTGACTGTTCGTAAATAGCTGTGATACTGGTAAGTGATTATTCAGTTTCTATACCTGTATTGACTTTTTTTTTCTTTTTTGTCATACAATTTCCCAGGATCCCGTGACCGACTCCCTCTCTAAAGGTGGACTAACCAAGGTCTTTATATCTGCATCTCCATTTAAAACTGTGACTGGTTGGCTGGTATTCTGTCCATCTTCAACTGTGTGAGGCTGACTGTCCGTAAACAGCTGTTATACAGGTAAGTGATCATTCAGTTTCTATACACGTATTGACTTTTTTTCCTTTTTTGTCATACAGTTTCCCAGGATTCTATTACCGACTCCCTCTCCGAAGGTGGAATATCAAGGGTCTAGGGTCTGACTGTTCGTGAACAGCTGTGATACATGTAAGTGATCATTCAGTTTCTATACACGTATTGACTTTTTTTCCTTTTTTGTCGTACAGTTTCCCAGGATCCCGTGAAGGTTGAAACGACTAACAAGGATTTCTCCATCTGCATCTCCATTCTCTACTATGACTGGCTGGCAGGTATTCTGTCCATCTTGAACTGTGTGAGTCTGACTGTTCGTAATAGCTTTGATACAGGTAAGTGATCATTCAGTTTCTATACATGTATTGACTTTTTTTTCTTTTTTCTCGTACAGTTTCCTAGGATCCCGTGACCGACTCCCTCTCTGAATGTGGAAACGACTAACAAGAGTCTATCCATTTTCTTCTCACTTCACAACTCTATATAGTTAAATACAGCTATATTCTGTCCATCTTCAGCTGTGTGAGGCTGAATGTTCGTAAACAGCTGTTATACAGGTAAGTGATTGTTCAGTTTCTATACATGTATTGACTTTTTTTTCTTTTTGTCGTACAGTTTCCCAGGATTCCATTATCAACTCCCTCTATGAAGGTGGACAATCAAGGGTCCAGGGTCTGACTGTTGGTAAACAGCTGTGATAATGGTAAGTGATTATTCAGTATATATACTAACTTTTTTTTCTTTTTTGTTGTACAGTTTCGCAGGATCCTGTTACCGACTCCCTCTCTGAAGGTGGACAATCAAGGGTCTAGGGTCTGACTGTTCGTAAACAGCTGTGATACAGGTAAGTGATCATTCAGTTTCTATACTAGTACTGACTTTTTACTTTTTTGTTGTACAGTTTCGCAGGATCCTGTTACCGACTCCCTCTCTGAAGGTGGACTATCAAGGTTCTAGGGTCTGAGTGTTCGTGAACAGCCGTGATACAGGTAAATGATCATTCAGTACATGTATTTACTTTTTTTTTATTTTTTGTCGTACAGTTTCGCAGGATCCCGTTACCGACTCCCTCTATGAAGGTGGACAATCAAGGGTCTAGGGTCTGACTGTTGGTAAACAGCTGTGATACAGGTAAGTGATCATTCAGTACATGTATTGACTTTTTTTTTCTTTTTTGTCGTACAGTTTCGCAGGATCCCGTTACCGACTCCCTCTATGAAGGTGGACAATCAAGGGTCTAGGGTCTGACTGTTGGTAAACAGCTGTGATACTGTTAAGTGATTATTCAGTACATATACTGACTTTCTTTTCTTTTTTGTCGTACAGTTTCGCAGGATCCTGTTACCGACTCCCTCTCTGAAGGTGGAAACGACTAACAAGAGTCTATCCATTTGCTTCTCACTTCACAACTATATATAGGTAAATACAGCTATATTCTGTCCATCTTCAGCTGTGTGAGGCTGAATATTCATAAACAGCTGTGATACTGGTATGTGATTATTCAGTACATATACTGACTTTTTTTTTCTTTTTTGTCGTACAGTTTCGCGGGATCCTGTTACCGACTTCCTCCCTGAAGGTGCACTATCAAGGGTCTAGGGTCTGAATGTTCGTAAACAGCTTTGATACAAGTAAGTGATTATTCAGTTTCTATACACGTATTGACTTTTTTTCTTTTTTGTGGTACAGTTTCGCAGTATCCCGTGACCGACTCCCTCTCTGAAGGTGGACTAACCAAGGTCTTTACATCTGCATCTCCATTTACAACTGTGACTGGCTGGCTGGTATTCTGTCCATCTTCAGTTGTGTGAGGCTGACTGTTCGCTAACAGCTTTGATACAGGTAAGTGATCATTCAGTTTCTATACATGTATTGACTTTTTTTTCTTTTTTGTTGTACAGTTTCCCAGGATCCCGTGACCGACTCCCTCTCTGAAGGTGGAAACGACTAACAAGGATTTCTCCATTCTCTACTATGACTGGCTGGCTGGTATTCTGTCCATCTTCAACTGTGTGAGGCTGACTGTTCGCAAACAGCTTTGATACAGGTAAGTGATCATTCAGTTTCTATGCATGTATTGACTTTTTTTTCTTTTTTGTCGTACAGTTTCCCAGGATCCCGTGACCGACTCCCTCTCTGAAGGTGGAAACGACTAACAAGAGTCTATCCATTTGCTTCTCACTTCACAACTCTATATAGGTAAATACAGCTATATTCTGTCCATCTTCAGCTGTGTGAGGCTTAATGTTCGTAAACAGCTGTTATACAGGTAAGTGATTGTTCAGTTTCTATACATGTATTGACTTTTTTTTCTTTTTTTTGTACAGTTTCGCAGGATCCCATTACCGACTCCCTCTATGAAGGTGGACAATCAAGGGTCTAGTGTCTGACTGTTGGTAAACAGCTGTGATACTGGTAAGTGATTATTCAGTACATATACTGACTTTTTTTTCTTTTTTTTGTACAGTTTCGCAGGATCCCATTACCGACTCCCTCTATGAAGGTGGACAATCAAGGGTCTAGTGTCTGACTGTTGGTAAACAGCTGTGATACTGGTAAGTGATTATTCAGTACATATACTGACTTTTTTTTCTTTTTTGTCGTACAGTTTCGCTGGATCCTGTTACCGACTCCCTCTCTGAAGGTGGACTAACCAAGGTCTTTACATCTGCATCTCCATTTACAATTGTGACTGGCTGGCTGGTATTCTGTCCATCTTCAATTGTGTGAGGCTGACTGTTTGTAAATAGCTGTGACACAGGTAAGTGATTAATCAGTTTCTATACATGTATTGACTTTTTTTTTCTTTATTGTCGTACAGTTTCCCAGGATCCCGTGACTGAATCCCTCTCTGAAGGTGGAAATGACCAACAAGGATTTTTCCATCTGCATCTCCATTCTCTACTCTGACTGACTGGCTGGCTGGTATTCTGTCCATCTTGATCTGTGTGAGGCTGACTGTTCGTAAATAGCTGTGACACAGGTAAGTGATTAATCAGTTTCTATACATGTATTGACTTTTTTTTTCTTTATTGTCGTACAGTTTCCCAGGATCCCGTGACTGAATCCCTCTCTGAAGGTGGAAATGACCAACAAGGATTTTTCCATCTGCATCTCCATTCTCTACTATGACTGGCTGGCTGGTATTCTGTCCATCTTCAACTGTGTGAGGCTGACTGTTCGCAAACAGCTTTGATAAAGGTAAGTGATCATTCAGTTTCTATACATGTATTGACTTTTTTTTTTTTCTTTTTTGTCATACAGTTTCGCAAGATCCCATTACCGACTCCCTCTCTGAATGTCGAGTATCAAGGGTCTAGGGTCTGACTGTTCGTAAACAGCTTTGATACAGGTAAGTGATTATTCAGTTTCTATACATGTATTGACTTTTTTTTCTTTTTTGTCATACAATTTCCCAGGATCCCGTGACCGACTCCCTCTCTGAAGGTGGAAACGACTAACAAGGATTTCTCCATCTGCATCTCCATTCTCTACTATGACTGACTGGCTGGCAGGTATTCTGTCCGTCTTCAACTTTGTGATGCTGACTGTTCGTAAACAGCTGTGATACTGGTAAGTGATTATTCAGTACATATACTGACTTTTTTTTCTTTTTTGTCGTACAGTTTCCCAGGATCCCGTGACCGACTCCCTCTCTGAAGGTGGAAACGAATAATAAGAGTCTATCCATTTGCTTCTCACTTCACAACTATATATAGGTAAATACAGCTATATTCTGTCCATCTTCAGCTGTGTGAGGCTGAATGTTCTTAAACAGCTGTCATACAGGTAAGTGATTATTCAGTTTCTATACATGTATTGACTTTTTTTTCTTTTTTGTCGTACAGTTTCCCAAGATCCCTTGACCGACTTCCTCTCTGAAGGTGGACTATCAAGGGTCTAAGGTCTGACTGTTCGTAAACAGCTGTAATAGAGGTAAGTGATCATTCAGTACACGTATTGACTTTTTTTTTTCTTTTTTATCATACAATTTCCCAGGATCCCATTACCGACTCCCTCTATGAAGGTGGACTATCAAGGGTCTAGGGTCTGACTGTTGGTAAACAGCTGTGATACTGGTAAGTGATAATTCAGTACGTGTATTGACTTTTTTTTTCTTTTTTGTCGTACAGTGTCCCAGGATCCCGTGACCGACTCCCTCTCTGAAGGTGGAAACGACTGACAAGGATTTTTCCATCTGCATCTCCATTCTCTACTATGACTGGCTGGCTGGTATTCTGTCCATCTCTAACTGTGTGAGGCTGACTGTCCGTTAACAGCTGTTATACAGGTAAGTGATCATTCAGTTTCTATACACGTATTGACTTTTTTTTCTTTTTTTGTCGTACAGTTTCCCAGGATCCCGTGACCGACTCCCTCTATGAAGGTGGATAATCAAGGGTCTAGGGTCTGACTGTTCGTGAACAGCTGTGATACAGGTAAGTGATTATTCAGTTTCTATACATGTATTGACTTTTTTTTTCTTTTTTGTAATACAATTTCCCAGGATCCCGTGTACCGACTCCCTCTCTGAAGGTGGACTAACCAAGGTCTTTACATTTGCATCTCCATTTACAACTGTGACTGGCTGGCTGGTATTCTGTCCATCTTCAACTGTGTGAGGCTGACTGTCCGTAAACAGCTGTTATACAGGTAAGTGATCATTCAGTTTCTATACACGTATTGACTTTTTTTTCTTTTTTTGTCGTACAGTTTCCCAGGATCCCGTGACCGACTCCCTCTATGAAGGTGCACTATCAAGGGTCTAGGGTCTGACTGTTCGTGAACAGCTGTGATACAGGTAAGTGATCATGTACATGTATATACATCTATGAAGGTGGACAATCAAGGGTCTAGGGTCTAACTGTTCGTAAACAGCTGTTATATAGGTAAGTGATTAATCAGTTTCTATACATGTATTGACTTTTTTTTTTCTTTTTTGTCGTACAGTTTCCTAGGATCCCGTGACCGACTCCCTCTCTGAAGGTGGAAACGACTAACAAGAGTCTATCCATTTGCTTCTCACTTCACAACTCTATATAGGTAAATACAGCTATATTCTGTCCATCTTCAGCTGTGTGAGGCTGAATGTTCGTAAACAGCTGTTATACAGGTAAGTGATTGTTCAGTTTCTATACATGTATTGACTTTTTTTTTTTCTTTTTTGTCATACAGTTTCGCAGGATCCCATTACCGACTCCCTCTATGAAGGTGGACAATCAAGGGTCTAGGGTCTGACTTTTGGTAAACAGCTGTGATACAGGTAAGTGATTATTCAGTACATATACTGAGTTTTTTTTCTTTTTTGTTGCACAGTTTCGCAGGATCCTGTTACCGACTCCCTCTCTGAAGGTGGACTATCAAGGTTCTAGGCTCTGAGTGTTCGTGAACAGCTGTGATACAGGTAAGTGATCATTCAGTTTCTATACACGTATTGACTTTTTTTTTTTTTTTGTCGTACAGTTTCCCAGGATCCCGTGAAGGTGGAAACGACTAACAAGGATTTCTCCATCTGCATCACCATTCTCTACTATGACTGGCTGGCAGGTATTCTGTCCATCTTGAACTGTGTGAGTCTGACTGTTCGTAATAGCTTTGATACAGGTTAGTGATCATTCAGTTTCTATACATGTATTGACTTTTTTTTCTTTTTTGTCGTACAGTTTCCTAGGATCCCGTGACCTACTCCCTCTCTGAAGGTGGAAACGACTAACAAGAGTCTATCCATTTGCTTCTCACTTCACAACTCTATATAGGTAAATACAGCTATATTCTGTCCATCTTCAGCTGTGTGAGGCTGAATGTTCGTAAACAGCTGTTATGCAGGTAAGTGATTGTTCAGTTTCTATACATGTATTGACTTTTTTTTTTCTTTTTTGTCATACAGTTTCGCAGGATCCCGTGACCGACTCCCTCTCTGAAGGTGGAAACGACTAACAAGGATTTTTCCATCTGCATCTCCATTCCCTACTATGACTGCCTGGCTGGTATTCTGGCCATCTTCAACTGTGTGAGTCTGACTGTTCGTAATAGCTGTGATACAGGTAACTGATCATTCAGTACATGTATTGACTTTTTTTTTCTTATTTGTTGTACAGTTTCGCAGGATCCTGTTACCGACTCCCTCTCTGAAGGTGCACTATCAAGGGTCTAGGGTCTGACTGTTCGTAAACAGCTTTGATACTAGTAAGTGATTATTCAGTTTCTATTCACGTATTGACTTTTTTTCTTTCTTGTCATACAATTTCCCAGGATCCCATTACCGACTCCCCCTCTGAAGGTGGATTATCAAGGGTCTAGGGTCTGACTGTTTGTAAACAGCTGTGATACAGGTAAGTGATCATTCAGTTTCTATACATGTGTTGACTTTTTTTTCTTTTTTGTCGTACAGTTTCCCAGCATCCCGTGACCGACTCCCTCTCTGAAGGTGGACTAACCAAGGTCTTTACATCTGCATCTCCATTTACAACTGTGACTGGCTGGCTGGTATTCTGTCCATCTTCAACTGTGTGAGGCTGACTGTCCGTAAACAGTTGTTTTACAGGTAAGTGATCATTCAGTTTCTATACACGTATTGACTTTTTTTTCTTTTTTGTCATACAATTTCCCAGGATCCCGTGACCGACTCCCTCTCTGAAGGTGGACTAACCAAGGTCTTTACATCTGCATCTCCATTTACAACTGTGACTGGCTGGCTGGTATTCTGTCCATCTTCAACTGTGTGAGGCTGACTGTCCGTAAACAGCTGTTATACAGATAAGTGATCATTCAGTTTCTATACACGTATTTACTTTTTTTTTTTTTTTTCATACAGTTTCCCAGGATTCTATTACCGACTTCCTCTCTGAAGGTGGACTATCAAGGGTCTAGGGTCTGACTGTTTGTGAGCAGCTTTGATACAGGTAAGTGATTATTCAGGTTCTATACATGTTTTGACTTTTTTTTCTTTTTTGTCGTACAGTTTCCCAGGATCCCGTGACCGACTCCCTCTATGAAGGTGGAAACGACTAACAAGGATTTTTCCATCTGCATCTCCATTCTCTACTATGACTGACTGGCTGGTATTCTGTCCATCTTCAACTGTGTGAGGCTGACTGTTTGTAAACAGCTGTTATACAGGTAAGTGATTATTCAGTTTCTATTCACGTATTGACTTTTTTTCTTTCTTGTCATACAATTTCCCAGGATCCCATTACCGACTCCCCCTCTGAAGGTGGATTATCAAGGGTCTAGGGTCTGACTGTTCGTAAACAGCTGTGATACAGGTAAGTGATCATTCAGTTTCTATACATGTATTGACTTTTTTTTCTTTTTTGTTGTACAGTTTCCCAGGATCCCGTGACCGACTCCCTCTCTGAAGGTGGAAACGACTAACAAGGATTTTTCCATCTGCATCTCCATTCTCTACTATGACTGGCTGGCTGGTATTCTGTCCATCTTCAACTGTGTGAGGCTGACTGTTCGCAAACAGCTTTGATATAGGTAAGTCATCATTCAGTACATGTAAGTGTACAGGTAAGTGATTGTTCAGTTTCTATACACGTATTGACTTTTTTTTTTTTTTTTGTCATACAGTTTCGCAGGATCCCATTACCGACTCCCTCTATGAAGGTGTACAATCAAGGGTCTTGGGTCTGACTGTTGGTAAACAGCTGTGATACTGGTAAGTGATTATTCAGTACACATACTGACTTTATTTTCTTTTTTCTTGTACAGTTTCGCAGGATCCTGTTACCGACTCCCTCTCTGAAGGTGGACTATCAAGGGTCTAGGGTCTGACTGTTGGTAAACAGCTGTGATACTGGTAAGTGATTATTCAGTACATATACTGACTTTTTTTTCTTTTTTGTCGTACAGTTTCGCTGGATCCTGTTACTGACTCCCTCTCTGAAGGTGGACTAACCAAGGTCTTTACAAGTCAAGTCAAGTGGGTTTATTGTCATTTCAACTACATACAGAGTACACAGTGAAACGAAACAACGTTCCTCCCGGACCATGGTGCAACATAGACAGTGCATACAAAACACAAGTGCAACACAAACAAACAAGTGCGGACAGACAACACAGTACAGAGGATAATAAATAATGACTGTAGTGTGCAAGTTGTGCAATGTGCGATAAATAGAGTCCAGTGAGGTAGTAAAGTTATCAGTGCAAATGCTTGTGCAAAAAATGCTTCCCATGTTACCTGGGATAAATGGTTGGAAAGAGAGAGAGAGGGAGAGAGAGAGAGAGAGAGAGAGAGAGAGAGAGAGAGGGAGAGTGTAAGATATCAGTTCAGGAGTTGAGTTGTGTTGAGGAGTCTGATGGCTTGGGGGAAGAAGCTGTTGCAGAGTCTGGTCGTGTTGGACCGGATGCTGCGGTACCTTCTTCCTGATGGCAGGAGGGAGAACAGACTGTGTGAAGGGTGGGTGGAGTCATCCACAATGCTGGTTGCTTTGCGGATGCAGCGGGTGGTGTAAATGTCCATGACGGAGGGGAGAGAGACTCCGATGATCTTCTCAGCTGTCCTCACAATGCGTTGGAGGGACTTGCGGTCAGAGGCTGTGCAGGTCCCAAACCAGGCAGTGATGCAGCTGCTTAGGATGCTCTCTATGGTTCCCCTATAGAAGAGGGTGAGGATGGGTGGAGGGAGACGGGCCTTTCTCAGCTTCCGGAGGAAGTAGAGACGCTGTTGGGCTTTCTTGGCTGTAGAGCTGGTGTTCAGGGACCAGATGAGGTTCTCCGCTAGGTGGACACCAAGGAACTTGGTGCTCTTAACGATCTCCACAGAGGAGCCGTTGATGTTAAGCGGAGAGTGGTCCGGTCTTGATTTCCTGAAGTCAACAACCATTTCCTTGGTCTTCTCTACATTCCAGTGAATCTCCATTTACTGAATCTCCAGTGCATCTCCAGTGCATCTCCATTTACAATTGTGACTGGCTGGCTGGTATTCTGTCCATCTTCAATTGTGTGAGGCTGACTGTTCGTAAATAGCTGTGACACAGGTAAGTGATTGTTCACTTTCTATACACGTATTGACTTTTTTTTTTCTTTTTTGTCGTACAGTTTCCCAGGATCCCGTGACCGACTCCCTCTCTGAAGGTGGAAACGACTAACAAGGATTTTTCCATCTGCATCTCCATTCTCTACTATGACTGGCTGGCAGGTATTCTGTCCGTCTTCAACTTTGTGATGCTGACTGTTCGTAAACAGCTGTGATACTGGTAAGTGATCATTCAGTTTCTATACATGTATTGACTTTTTTTTCTTTTTTGTTGTACAGTTTCCCAGGATCCCGTGACCGACTCTCTCTCTTTGCAGATAAGACTGAACCCCCCTGCAATAAAACGTGCAGGACAGGGGGACTCTACAATTAAAAACAACAAGATTGTGGCTTTAAAGTACTAAGATATCACTGAAATTAAGATATGCTGAGTGCTGAGTAACACACCTGAAGTAGTTACAATCCCAGCTTTTAAGACAATAAAGAGAATTCTTCCCCTTTTTGTCTGCACTGATTGGTCAGTGTCTGGTCTTCAATATCTGACACGTAGTCAGCTAAATCCTGAGGTGCTTTCTCTTTGCATAGCGTTCACCATGTCTGTCTTTCTTGAACCTGAGTCTGATTAACATGGTTAGCTGTCGGCAGGGGGGTACACACCTCTCCTCATGGAAATCATCATCATCATCATATTCATCATCATCTGACATTGCCTGGTCAGTATGGGTTTGGTGTTCTGTAACACACGTAGAACAGACATGGTCTTGTGTTTTTACAGTGTTTCTAGTCTGAGCAGATTTCCCTTGTATGCAGAGTTTAGGTTCAATTTATTACCATTTAGTTTTTTTGTTTTTTCATGCCCTGGTGGAGCTCAAGGTCATTACTTGACTGTAACCCTTTGTACGTTTCAGACCCATCTACACTATTTTAAATCGTAGACCCATGTGTGTTCACTCACACATTCACTCCAGCCCGAGAGAAGTCCTCTCCTCTTTTGTAGCTTCAACGCAAAGCTGGGATTTTGTTAGTGTGGCTGAGTGGTCTAAGGGGCTGGATTGAGGTTCCAGTCTCTTTGGTAGCATGGGTTTGAACTGCCACTGCCAAAAGACACCTTTTGGGGGCAGTGGTGACTCAGCAGTTGGAGCACCGAGCTATTGATGACCGGGTCAGGGGTTCAATACCTGGCTCGGCAAGCTGCCACTGTTTGGCCCATAAGCAAGGCCCTTCACCCTCTTTGCTCCCCGTGCGCCACAGCAATGGCTGCCCACCACTCCAGGCACTGTCACTGTGTGTGTTTTTAATTACTGGTGTGTATGTGTGTGTTCACTGCATGGATGGGTTAAAGGAGGAGGCCAAATTCCATATGTGTCAGACACAAATGGTAAACATGGTTATCTTTGGCTCTTTGGTACATTACAGACCCTGTAACAGTAGTCAGTAGTTGGTCAGTGTCTGGTCTTCAAAATTTGACATGGTCAGCTAAGGCGTGTCTCTGTCTTCCTCTGTTTGAGCGCCATCTTGAGCATCAGTTTGAAACTCTTGAACCTTTTCTGGAGTCTGATGAACATGGTTAGTTGTTGGCATGGGAGTACACACCTCTCCCCATGGAAATCATCCGCCATTGACTGGTCAGTCTGAGGGTTCTCCAATTCCACTCAGCTGTATTTTGATGTGGTCAGTGCAGAGGTCTTGTGCCTTATGCCCTTCTCACTTAGTGATGACTGCAAATCCCTTGCTGTGAACTCTGTACCATTATCTGAACAAACACATTTTTCTGTTCCATATGGAGATAAATAAGCCAAGAATTGCTCAATAGCTTTTACAGTGTGACTCTGTACTTCTCTGTTGTCATGCCTTCTGGTATATCCTGTAATGTGGCTTGACAGCTAGCGTTTTCATTAATAATCTTCTAGATTTAACCATCTCCTTCCATCTCACCCTAAAGATCTTGATCATCTATAAGATGATCTGCAGACTGTGCTCCATTCTAACCTTGATCGTGTTTCTCCAACCTAACACCAAGTCGTTTCTGCTTACCTCTCCTCTGTTTGAGCTGCCACTCAGTCGGGTTGTTTGTCTCTGTCCAAATAACACTGTGATGTTGCTTTATGAACAGTGAGCAAAATCAGTCCTGGCTTTGTAGAGTGTGAGTATTAGCATTACTGTTGATTCTACTCATTGACTTGATGTAAAGTAGCTCCTAATCTTTTAATAGATCACCAAACTAGGCTAACTGTCACACACACTCAGGGTTAGCACCAGGTCCGTATGATGGACTATGGAATCATTCCTCATTTGTAATAAACTGCACTGTATTTCTGAATCAGTACAAGGTGAAATTTTTGTGCACGTAACTATTGAACGATGTCTCTCACTCGACCTACCTGAACATCTAGTTGACCGAGCTTTGGTGCTTTTCACAAACACAGCCTCTCCCACGTTGCCAAGAAACAACAAAGCCAATCCTGTTAGTGATGTTGGTTAGGGAGACGGGACTCGTAGTAGAGAAGGAGATCTGTTAACCGTCTTTTGGGGTGCTTAGTCTTAAAGTGGCAGGCTAGTCTCCGGCTTCCAAAAAGCAGCACAATTTCCTGCTTATCACAGTCTATGGTCTTGGTGAATTTGCTGTGGTTTTTATCAGAAGCAGCTCTTTCTACTGATCAGACATTGATTCAGGACCCCCTTAACATTAGGTTAAATTTTGCCCCTGGGTATTAAGAGAACTCTATATTTCTCCACCTGACTCCATCTTCAACCAACACCTAGTCCTGTTTTAGAACTACTTCAAACATGATCTCCACCTGCCACCCCCTTTATTAGCAAATGTACCATAACAACTGTCGTCTCGGTTCGTCTTCCTCTAGAGATGGACTTGTTATTCAACAAGGGGAGTCTGTAGCCACCGTCTTTAGTTGTAACAATAATATATTTTATTGCAATCGAAAGAACAGTGTGGAGAGAGTCTGCCAATTCTGGGTGCCCTTCAGTCTCTCTCCCCGACTTAGGAATACCTTGAGTTTTTATACCCTATTTCACGCCACATTCTGTTGGAATGTTGCCATATATGGAATGTTTACATTTCATCCATAGGGAACAGCCATTAGCTCCCCCATTACCTAAGTGGTCCATGGCCACATCTGGACAGCGTTTAAATCACTGACACGTCTGCCCAACGGGATGTCCAAATCTAAACAGCATCTTATGTCTGTTCAATTTGTGTAGATTTGGTCAAGAAACGGGGCCCCCTTTCTTTTCTACTTCTGCAAAGCCAATGAATATACTACACAACCTCAACAGCTTTTTTTGTTTTCATTAATAACCTTGTGTAACCAGTGCAGCCTTTGCCTGGCTACGAGTGTCTGGTGAGCCCTGTCAGCCACCGTAGTCAAGGTGATGCGCTGTTTTCCCCCCTCCCTTTTCTCACGTACTAGGTATGCTCTGGTTGAGCCAGATCAGCCACCGTAGTTGGAGCACTGCGCTGTTTTCCCCCTCCCCTTACGGAAGCGCCAGGTGGATACAATCGGGGTGAGCATTAGCTTTAGCATATATACATACGGCGGTGCTGGGTGTATGGAGAGCTTCATTCTGCTAGGGTCTGTTGTGACTTCGGCGACGGTCATCAGACGGTAGGTTACTTCTAAAAGTGGTGCTACGTTGGGTTGCGGTTAAATATTAAGGTGTAATGTCCCTGTGCAGGTGTGTTGGCGTGCCGGTCCATGCAAGCTTCCCCCCCCCTCTTCTGAGTCTGTGGTGCATTAGCACAGAGCTCTCGGAAACAGCTTCAACACTGTAGCCATGTGTTGTGGATTCACTGCGCTTTTACCGCTCCTGTAAGCAGGTTGTGCTGAGACAGCGTCTAACAGTAGGTAAGTACGCGGTAGTACGAATAGCTTTGCGTGTTTACTGGTAGCTTATGCGGCTAACGTCTGTTTTATGTAGGTGTAATGTGGATTGGTGCAACAGCTAACTGGGTGTGAGCTTGTGCATAGCAGCAGCTAAAGCGTCCTGTGGGAGCGTCGCCATTGACCAGTCCAGGGGGCGCCGGACTATTGGGACGTGCAGACCTGAAAGCAACTACTCGTCATCTCTTGTTTTAATAATAAATGTTTAATACCTACATGGTGAAATTGGAGCCGCTGCTGTTTTGCTGGGTTTGTTACTTTTGTTTGGTTGGTTTTGTTTTTTTTTCTATTTTGTTTCCTAGTTTTATTTTGATTTGCCTTTGCTTATTATTTTGCTTGATTACTTTGCTGTTTGGTTGTTTTGTTCTATTTGAATTGATTTTGTTATTTTTGCATTTAATGATTTGGTTATCAATTGATGGCTTTATGCTGTGCATTTTTGGTTAATTGATTTACTGTTTCATTTCATTTGGCAGCAGTTCTTGGTTTATCGTGTGGAATATTTTAAAGAACTATTTTTTTTGTTTATTATTATTATTATTATTATTGGCTATTTGTGGGAAATCATTCTGGCTGTGGGGAGTCCTCTGGTTCCAGTGATCAGAGCCATTGTGGATTCTAATTGTGTCTCTTCTTCTTATAGGACATCTGGATGCTCCTTTCCTGTCTGTTCACTCGTGGTTTGGCACCTTACTTGCGGTGGTGTGAGTTCACGTGCACTGCACTTTTGCGTGTGTGTGTGTGTGTGTGTGTGTGTGTGTGTGTATTGGAGACTTTAGAATGCAGACAGGGCTAGGCCACCTGTAATTGGACGCCCACAGCCGATATCCCAGTTCTTTGGAGCTCCTGTAATTTTGTTATTATATTCTTTGTTTATTTTTCTTATTGTGTTTGTTGCTAATTTTAAATAATATTAATAAATGAGTTATTTTATACATGATGGTGAATAAACCTTTCTAATTACCTCAATCCATGTCTCTGAATATTTTTCAGGCTTACCTGTGTGTCTAGGTGCTTTTTATTACTCAGATTTATAGAATATTTCCTGGGGTGAAATTCCCCAGGTGGAGTAGTCGGGTGTTGCTATACTACCACAGGTCACATATAGCATGTTTTGTATTATTAATATGGTATTTAGCATCTTTAAAAAGAAAAGAATCTGTTATATACATATTTATTATTTTACTTTTTACTTACTTCTGAGAGAATTTTTTATATTTTTGAGGATAAATCAGTTGTTAATTTGGAGAAAAAATGTTTGAGTAAATATACGAATAAATCTACTGACCTACAAGAAGTGGTTAATTTTTACTCCATATATGTTTACATTCATAATAAAATGAATATAAACTGATATTATTTTATACAGAAAATAACTCTAACTCATTTGTTCTGTGTTCAGATCATCTCTCTCTGTAATGGTGCAGCTTTAGTGATTCTCTGATGTTTGTTCTTAATCAGGAGCTGCAGCAGAAATGTATCTCTCTCTAGTGGAGAACGAGCTGAACACATTCAAGAAGCTCCTGAGTCCAGATTACCCAGCATGCTCTGAGAGAGAGGTGGAGGATGAGGATGATCAGAGAGGGGGGAGAGAGGGGGTGCTGGAGATCACACTGCAGATCCTGAGGAACATGAAGCAGACAGACCTCGCTAACACACTAGAGAGCAGTAAGAGTTCTGGGTCATGACCATGGTTCCCAACCTGAGTGCTAATGTATTCCTCAGTGAAGTCCCGCTTTTCAAAGGGAATAAAAATCAATACTTCAGATTACTAGAATACTACAGTTCAGAGCTACTCCACCCCATATCTTACTAAATGATCATCAGATCACTGGTCAGAGAGAGCTCTTCCAAGCAGCTGCTGGACATTTATTTAACAATGCTAATATGGAAGACCCCCCCCCAGTGTGTTGGATACACACCCTGCTGTAAGCTATGGTCTCTTTACGATCACTCTCTCTCTCCTCATGCATTAGCTAAAGCCCTCAGCGCTATCAGCACTAATAAAAGCACAGGTTGGACCCTTTCTTCTGAAGTTTGGGTCTCTGATCATTTTAGATCTCATTACTTACATTTTTATTCTCTTTATTTAATCAAGCAGAATTTCCAGTGTCTGGAAAACAGCACATGGAATTCCCCTCCACAAAGAAGGCTGAGCTTCAGATCATGATAATTTTAGACCAATATCAAAACTACAATGCTTAGTCAACATTTTAGACTCCTTAGTGAGAGAGAGAGAGAGAGAGAGAGAGCGAGCGAGAGCGAGCCTCTCTGGTCTGGGAGCAGAACGGTTCAGCCATGGGGATGTGGCACACTCCTTGTGGGCTGCTGGGAGAGCCATCATAAAACATCTGAGCTCTCTTAGTGGTCCTGTAAAAGAGAGAGAGACTAAGTTAAGACTTACCACACTCTAGTCTCCCACACTCAGCTTTACTGCACTTTCCAGGACTTATTCTGTGTGTGTGTGTGTGTGTGTGTGTGTGTGTGTGTGTGTGTCAGGTCTGTTCGTGCCAAACATTACTCAATAGTCCACCTACATGTCTCGCTCCTGCACCTCTTTCCAAAACAACTGCTTAGTTTTCAGATGGGAGCTGATGAGTCCTGGAAGCCTCTCTATTACAATCAATGTCCCTCTGTGTGTGTGTGTGTTTTCAATGGTCAGGACCCCACAGGACAGCCCACCGCAAAGCAGGTAGGTAGTATTTGGGTGGTGGGTCATTCTCAGCACTGCAGTGACCCTGACTGACCTGGTGGTGGCGTGTATGTTAGGGTGTGCTGGGCTGGTGGTACGAGTGGAGCGCTGCTGCGTCTGACAGGACCTTGTTGGCTGGATGTTTCTGGTTGGTGGACTATTCTCAGTCCAGCAGCCATGCTGTGTCTGATCCGTACCAGCAGCACAACACAATAACACAAGCGCCGCCACCACCAGGTCAGTCAGTGTCACTGCAGTGCTGAGAATGACCCTCCACCCAAATACTACCTACCTGCTCTGTGGTGGTCAGTCCTGTGGGGTCCTGAGCATTGAGGAACAGGGCGAGAGGAGGCTGATAACAGAGTCTGCAGAGAAACAGATGGAGACAGTCTGGAGCTACAGATCTACACCCTGCTCCTGTATGACCAGTGGAGCTGATAGGATGGACAGTAATGAATGAAGTGGCCGGCTGTGTATAAAACCATTAATTAACCTTACGCTTCAGTTCAGGTTGTGTTCAATTTAGGAATGACAGATTGTAAATCCCAGGCTGTTCTGATGAATGAATGTTAGGAGTGTAATGAAGATCAGATACAATTCAGCTCATTATTTTACAGTGTGACTAAAATAAGAGTAATCAATTCTCATGTGAACACTTCCTTTACTTTCACATTATTTATTTATTTAGAATTGGAATGATGAACTGATTATATCTGCAGATGGAGAAGAACAGTACCCCCCTCTTAAAGAGCTTCGCCTCCTCAGTGTATATCACAATACCTACATTTAGAGTAGGTAGAGTGTGCAGTTTAAGTGTGTGTGTGCAGTTTAAGTGTGTGTGTGTAGTGTAAGTGTGATACCCCTCCTTCACACACACTGGGTGAAGCAGCCGGTCACTAAAGGAGCTGCCCAGTGCTGCCAGAGTCTCATGCAGGGGGTGGGAGCTGTTCTCCAGCACGGGTGCCAGCACAACCAACCAAAACAGTCAGCTGGTATGTCCAGCCAAACCACACTGGTCAACCAGTATGTCCAGCATGATCAGCCTGACCATCTTTACCCTGCTGTTTGACCAGGAAAATCATGCCAGTCCACCAGCATGACCAATCCAATCCAAATAGTCAATGAGTACGAAGATGCATGTTGACCAGCAGAATTAGAGTGATTGACCAGCATGACCAGCTTAACCAAAATGGTCAACCCTCTCTACCAGATTATTGGTATTATTTCCAGATATTAATAAGAAATAAGATGGAGTTTGTCACGTTACTCGGCTGTTTTGATTTCTATTTGTTATCAAAAGGGATTTTTGAGTGGAATTAACTTATAATAATTGAGTTTAGACGTGGACAGTGATGGACAACGCACTATTAAAATGCTCAGTTATAAGCAGACATGATATTAACTGAGCCTTTTCTTATAAAGCCCCCCAACTCTGGAATAACCTTCCAGATAATGTTGGGGACTCAGACTCAGTCTTTAAATCTAGGCTGAAACTCATCTGTTTAGTTTAGCTCTTGGTAATTAATGTTTCTTAGATAAAGGTTGCAGGTCCAGGGGTTCGAGGACACAGGGAATTGTAGTACACTGAGATGCTGGAGCTGTCGTCTCGCTGCTTACACGCGATCACTCAGGTTTGTGGACGGTGGAGCAGATAGACGCTAGTGTTTCAGGGAGCTCCCGTGTCTGTGTTACCTTCTGGCTCTCTCCTTTTAATTAGACTGTTATAGTCAGACCTGCCGGAGTCGTCAGACACACTCTGATACTGATCTACATTCTCTGATCTCTATAAAAGCCTCTCAGAACTAACTCTGTCTCTTTACCTTCTCCCAGTAAATGACCATCCAGCCTGACCTGCTGGAAGACTGACCGCTGGGGTCCCCTCTACCTGCATCAGACCAGCAGCCTCCCCCCACCACCATCACCCATAAAAGACCAGCTGCACATCCTCCTACTCTATTCCTCCTCCAGCTCTCTGGTCATACTGGTTTAGTAGTAGTTTGATAAAGCAAGTCATGTGGGTCAAGCTCACTATTTTGGTCATGTGGGTCAGGCTAAGATGGTCAAGCTGGTGGACTAGCGTGATTTGCTGGTCAACATTCTTGGCCGCACCAGTAGATTATTTTGTCAGTTCGGTTCACACTGGTCAACCAGCATAGTCATTACTGGTTGCTAATTGGCTAGTATTGTAGTACTGTAGTATCCTCCTCTTCCTTCTCCATCTCTTTTCTTCCTTCTCCATCTCTCCTCATCATTCTCCATCTCTTTTCTTCCTTCTCCATCTTTCCTCTTCATTCTCCATCTCTCCTCTTCATTCTCCATCTCTCCTCCTCCTTCTCCATCTCTCCTCTTCATTCTCCATATCTCCTCTTCATTCTCCATCTCTCCTATTCCTCCTCCATCTTCCTCCTCCAGCTCTCTGGTCATACTGGTTTAGTAGTAGTTTGATAAAGCAAGTCATGTGGGTCAAGCTCACTATTTTGGTCATGTGGGTCAGGCTCAGACTGGTCAAACTGGTGGTTCTGGTGGTCAAGCTGGTAGACTAGCGTGATTTGCTGGTCAACATTCTTGGCTGCACCAGTAGATTATTTTGTCAGTTCGGTTCACACTGGTCAACCAGCATAGTCATTACTGGTTGCTAATTGGCTAGTATTGTAGTACTGTAGTATCCTCCTCTTCCTTCTCCATCTTTCCTCTTCCTTCTCCATCTCTCCTCATCATTCTCCATCTCTCCTCTTCATTCTCCATCACTTTTCTTCATTCTCCATCTCTCCTCTTCCTTCTCTATCTTTCCTCTTCCTTCTCCATCTTTCCTCTTCCTTCTCCATCTCTCCTCTTCATTCTCCATCTCTTTTCATTCTCCATCTCTCCTCTTCCTTCTCCATCTCTCCTCTTCATTCTCCATCTCTCCTCTTCCTTCTCTATCTTTCCTCTTCCTTCTCCATCTCTCCTCTTCATTCTCTATCTTTCCTCTTCCTTCTCCATCTCTTTTCTTCATTCTCCATCTCTTTTCTTCATTCTCCATCTCTCCTATTCCTTCTCCATTTCTCCTCTTCATTCTCCATCTCTCCTCTTCATTCTCCATTTCTCCTCTTCATTCTCCATCTCTCCTCTTCCTATAGTAGATTTTATCAGTTCGGTTTCGGTTCGGTTTCGGTTCGGTTTCAGTTCGATTTCGTTTCGGTTTCTGTTGCCCCCCCCCTCCTCTTTCTGCAGCTTTAGCTTTTCACACCCATCCGGACCCTCGTGAACCATAAACTGACCCTGGTTCTGAGTGTAAAGAGCCAGGTGGTCTTTACTTTAGCAAAGCTAGTGCTGTGCTGGCTCTTGTCCCCCCTGCAGTTCACCGACCCACACTCTTCCTCCTCATGCATCTCCACCTCAAGCTTCTCCACCTCAAGCTTCTCCACCTCCTGCTTCTCTTCCACCTCAAGATCTTCCACCTCAAGATCCTCCACCTCAAGATCTTCCACCTCAAACTTCTCCACCTCCTGCATCTCCACCTCAAACCTCTCCACCTCCTGCATCTCCACCTCATCAAGCTTCTCCACCCCCCTCCTCTTCTCTCTAATGATTCTGATGTCCTTCTTGTACTGGATCTTGAGCTCTTTCAGCTCTTTCTTCAGCTTCTTCTCCTTTTCTTTGAAGAGAGCTTTCATTGATTGATCTTCTGCTTTCTGTAGAGCTCTCTCCTTTTTCCTTTGAAGCTCCAACCTCTTCTTCTCCTCTTTCTTCAGGAGGGCCTGCCTCTTCTTCTCCTCCTTCTTGTTGAGCTGGCTTGGCTTCTCTTTGACCAGCTCCTCCACCTGGTGAGCTGCTGTGTCCTGCCTTAGCTCCGCCCTCCTATCCAGCAGAAAGTACACCCCCCCTGCGGATTCTCTGAGTCCCCCTGTGAACTCCATCTCCGCGAACCCTGACTCTGTGCTGCTTGCGCTCATCCTGGAGGACCTCTCTCCCAGCCCCTCCTAGTCCGACTGCGTCCAGGTGGCGCTGTGGTGCCATATTTATAGGCAACAGCGCTAGCCCCTCCCCCCGCCCCCCGTAATTGTTACGTCAGTCGCGCTGTAGTGGTTCCAGAACAAAACACATTAGAGAATCGACACAAGCCACGCCCCCTGTAATTGTTACGTCACTCGCGCTGTAGTGTTCCAGAACAAAACACATTAGAGAATCGACACAAGCCACGCCCCCTGTAATTGTTACGTCACTCGCGCTCCAGTTGGCGTAGTAGAACAAAACACATTACAGAACCGTGGGAACTGCGGGAGCGTGCCGCTGTGGGGGCGGGCCGATGTGAGGGCGGACCGCTGTGGGGGCGTGTCGCTGTGAGGGCGGGCCGTTGCGTGAGCATGCGGATGTGAGTGTGGGGGCGGGTCGATGTGAGTGTGGGGGCGTGCCGCTGTGAGGGCTGGATAGAGAGGACAGGGTATTGAATTAAATTAGAGACTGAATTAAAACAGGGACTGAATTAAATTTATTAATAATAATAATAATAATAAAGTAATAATAATAATAATAATAATAATAATAATAATAATAATAATCATGATAATAGTAATAATAATAATAATGATAATAATACTACTAATGATGATGATGATAATAATAATAATGATAATAATAATAATAATAAGGCACTGTATCCAGTCTTGTGTTGATTAAACAGAACTGAGTTTAATTGTGTGTTTGTTACCGGATGAAGTCGTGGTCTGTTGATCTGCTCTTTAAATGTAAATTATTTTTAAATATAAAAATTAATAAAATATGAACAGAGCAGAAGGCGGTTTATTTATCCACACACTGAGCAAACCTCAGATCAGCATTTAACGAAAACGAGCCAAATGAACTACATTCACATTTAATCTGTGTTTCTGATTAAAGATTCTGTTATTATTATTATTATTATTATTAGTATTAATATTATTGTTGTTATTATGGGTGGTTATAATGGTTATTATTATTATTATTATTATTATTATTGTTATTATGGGTGGTTATAATTGTCATTATTATTGTTATATTATTCTTGTTGTTTTATTATTACTATTATTATTATTATTATTATTGTTGTTATTATTATGGGTCGTTATTATTGTTATTGTTATTATTGTTGTTGTTATTATGGGTGGTTATGATTATTATGATTATTATTATTATCATTGTTATTATGGGTGGTTATGATTGTTATTATTATTGTTATTATTATTGTTGTTGTTGTTATTGTTATTATTATTGTTATATTATTATTATTAGTAGTAGTATTGTTATTATTTTTGTTGTTGTTATTATGGGTGGTTATGATTGTTATTATTATTGTTATATTATTATTATTGTTATTATTGTTATTGTTATTATGGGTAGTTATGATTGTTATTATTATTGTTATATTATTATTGTTGTTGTTGTTATTGTTATTATGGGTAGTTATGATTGTTGTTTAGATGATGGGATGTTGTTGATGTATTGTCCTCGTGCTCGTGCTCCTGCGCGCTTTCCGCAGCTGTTCTGTCTGGAGCATCCCTGCGTTCTGGATCGGCGTTGAACTCCAGCAGCGAGCGCATCGTGCAGCGGAGTCGCACCTGTGCTCGCGTTGGGGTCCGCTCCGCAGGACAGCAGCAAGCGCGCGACCCGGGTACTGCCCATCATCATCACCTAAACAACAGCAGTAATAATAATATTCATTATTATTATCATTATAATTATAATTATTATATGTATATAAATAACAATGTCTTACAATCTTAAAGGTGTTTATAAAAATAAGAGATTAGTAACAGTGAAATAGAAATAAATAAGAACATCAAAGTAATAAATAAAGAAGTCAGGGGTCAGTGAGAGGGTCTGTCTGTAACTCTCTTTATCAAATATTACAATAAACCCAAACACACACACAGTTCCATCCTCTACAGACACACAGCTCTGTTCATTTATCACATTCATCACATTCATTACATTAATCACATTCATTACACTTATCACGTTTATTACATGTATTACATTTATCACGTTTATTACATTGTGGTGAAGATATTAAACGTGGCCTTGTGCAAAAGTATTGGGGCATTAAAGACACTGTGTTTAAACTAGAGATCTTTGAAACTGCATGTAAGGATGAAATCCTGAACTTAGAGGGGTTATCAGTCTCACTGTCTGAATGGGGATCCTGTTAGTGAAGGAGTTGTTTCTGAGTGAAGTATGATGTTGAATGCCACGAATAGTGCTGGCTCATTCCAGTCACTACAAGCAGCTAAGGTACAGAATTCCATATTCTTGACGTAAAGACATAATTCCTTGAGAGCAACCCTTGTGAGGGTGATGAAAAGCAGATTTTAATTGTTTGATGTTTTCCAACAAACACGACTAAGCATTCACAACAGAGTAGCAGAACGCTTTCATTCAGAAGACATTAGAATCATTATTTTGATATAGAATACAGTACCATTACTCTTTCAACCAGAATACAGTAGCATAACACTACACAACCAGCATAGAGGAGCATAACTCACACAGAATACAGTAATCAATTCAAATGAATTTTATTTATACAGCACTTTCACAACAAATGTGGTCACACAGCAGCTTTACAGAGATCCAGGTCCAAGCCTCTTCTGAGCAAAGGAAAAACTCCCTCAGATTGAGAAGAAGAAACCTTGAGAGGAACCAAGACTCAAAAAGGGAACCCATCCTCCTCTGGTCGCCACCGGATAGCACAATAAAAAGCAAAGCAGGAATAAAACATGGAATTAAGGGAATATGGCCAATGTGCCGTCAAGATAAAAACATGAGTGAAATGTTAAAGTTCATGCAGGTACACGGTCACAAGCACAGTCATGCAGTGAGGGGAGGATGACTCCATTAGAGGCCCCAGAACCGGACAGCGGGCAGGACGGTGGTGGAGAGACCGAGGTCTGCCGATGGAACAGTTGAAACTGGGCATCTTAACACATGGAAACGAGAGAAAAAAAAATAAAAGGGTTAGGAGGAGGAAGGAAAAAAATAAAAATAAAAATAATAATAAATCACAGCAAAAACTTTTTAGAAGGGTTACAGCAGGACAGGGTAGGCAAGAGCAGCCAAACACAAACGCAATCGCAGCCAGCAGGGGGCAGCTCAGCACATGGGGGAAGAGAGAAGAAATGAAGGGAAAAAAAACAAAAACTAACAAAACAATAAAACAAAACAAAAAAAATAATAATAATAATGAAAATGGTTAGGTTTATATATGAATTTGAACAGTATTGTAACAACGCTCAAGCGCAACAAAGCAGCAAAACAAATTATACACAACACAGCATCATTTACACACAACACAAGCAGGACACAGCAGCCCAACACTGTTCAAGCAGAACACAATCAAGTGGCACAGCAGCGAAATATCATTCAAGCAGAAGACAGCAGAGTAACAATTTTGATGCAGGACACAGCAGCCCAACACAGTAGTGAAATGTTGTTCAAGCAGAACACAGCAGCGTAACAATTTTGATGAAAAACACAAGCAGGACAAAGCAGCGAAATACCAATCAAGCAGAACACAGCAGCACAGTTAATATACAGAACAAGGTTAAGTGACACTGTTCTAGCAGAACGATCATGCAAAACATGCAAAGCAGGACACAGCAGCCAAACACTGTTCAAGCAGGACACAAGCAGGACACAGCAGCCAAACACTGTTCAAGCAGGACACATTAGCGAAATATCGTTCAAGCAGGACACAGCAGCGTATTGTTGATAAAAACACAAGCAGGACAGCAGCAAAATTATTATATAGAACAAGTGACACTGTTCAAGCAGAACACAGCAGCGTAAGACATGTTACAATTCAGAGAGGAAAATAAATAAATAAAAATAATGAAAAGGTTTAGGTTTATATATGAATATGAACAGCATATATTAAAAACAAGCAGAACACAGCAGCACAATTGATATACAGAACAAGGTTAAGTGACTGTTCAAGCAGAACGGTCATGCAAAACACAAGCAGGACACAGCAGCCCAACACGGTTCAAGCAGAACACAAGCAAGTGGCACAGCTGCAGCCACATTCAGCACTGTGCTTGCAAGGCAATCTCGTAAAAAATTGGATTTTTAGGTACAAAAGTTTTACCTGTTTCTTACAGAGAGTGGGATTGTTGAGGAGTACAATGCGCCACCTTTCCACACGTTGCTGGGGAAGATGCAGTGAAGGTCTACAACATGTTACAATTCAGAGAGAAAGAAACAAACAAGAAATGTGCTGAAAAACAAGTTCAGGGATTACTGAGATTCAAGAAAGAACCTACCCGATGTTCGCCATTTGTTCACGAGAGCTCAGGATCCAGCTGAAAGCACTGAGGCGTACGGGAGGAATTCGGGGACCAGAAACTGCAGAATTCAGCAAAGTACTCACATATTCTGGCCACTGCATGTCACCATTGGGAAAGCTACCACTCACCTGTGAAAGCCAAAAATGCTAAATTGAATTTCACATATTGTTGACGTGATGTACCAGCAATACTAGGACGCGAGACATGGGAGATGTTAGGTGTGGTTAAAAGAGTGCATGGAATCAAAGTAAAATGACATTCTGAAAGACAGTGATCTGTTCACTGTTCTTGGATTCCTACACATTCAAGTAGATCCCATGGTCTCACCAGTGATTCATCCACCAAGAAAAGTCCCGATTGCCCTGAAAGACAACAATCATTGATGAGCTACACAAAATGAAGGGGTCTAAATCACCAAACAGCATGAACCGAACGACTGGGTAAGCAGCATGGTCACAGTGGTGAGGATTTTGGCATATCAAACGTCATGACAGTTCCAAGCTCTGCACATTGAACATACCCACTGGAAGATACAGATTCCTTTGACCTTCTTTTGGGGTGTCCTCAGCTTCAGAGGTATTCCAAAGGTCAATTGCAGACTATTAAAGGCCTGGAAGGTGTCGTCAACGTTACGAAGGATATCTTAGTCTGGGGTGAAACGGTCAAAGAAACATGACTGCAGACTCATCCAAGCGCTGAAAAGGGAAAGACAGTGGAACCTGAAACTCAACAAAAACAAGTGCAAGATCAGATCATCACAAATCCAGTACATGACCATATGCTCTCTCTACATCTAGATCGAGATAAAGTGAAAGCTGTAACACACATGCCTACACCAGAAAACAAGCAGGCACTCATGAGATTAATGGGCATGATTCAGTACCTTTTCAAGTTTATTCCCAACCTGTCTGAAGTCGGCGCACCCCTCATAAAACTGCTCGAGCATGACACACCGTGGCAAGTCGAGCACAAAGCTATAAAAAACTGAAATCTCTGCTGATAAATGCTCCCACACTAAAACTCTATGATGTAAAAATACCTGGTACACCATCTGTAGATGAGAGCTCAGAAGGCTTCGGAACAGCAGTTCTGCAGGAGAGAAAGCCAGTGGCTAAATTACATTCCGAAAGGCAACAGCAGATGATCCAAAGATGCAGCTACTACACACAAGGACCATGGAAGGATGGCCCAATGAGAAAAATCCAAACATACTGAACATTCAAAGCAGAGAAGCAAAATACAGATACAAGACAAGCTGCAGAGAAGACAACTCAAGCAGAACAGCTATTATGACAGACAGACAAAAAGCCCACCAAGCATATACATGTGGGACAAGGTGAGAATTCAGAGAGGGCAACCTGCTATCATGATCAGCCACGATTCTTCACAGTCCAGACGCCAGATGGAAGAACCTACAGAAGAAACAGAAAACAGAACACACATTCACAGAACACAGTTCAAGTTCCTGTCCTTCTCCAGATGTGGTTATGAACAGAAACAATGTCCTGCTTATGGACAAGTGTGCAAATCCTGTAACAGCAAAATCACTTTACCAAAAATGTGTCAAAAACAATCAGAGCAGAATGAGGAAAAATAAATAAATAAATCATGCAGTTGAACAAAAAGGCAGAGCAGGAAGATTTCTTCATTGTAACAGCTGAAATCAGAAAAACAGAATATTAGACAAACATCAACACAGTCAACAAAAGTGAATAGAATAACTGGACTGAAAATAAAACAAGAACTTTGCATTCAGCACCAACTTGAAGACAACGTCATCACAGCACAGAACTACAAATCAGATTTGAAACAAAACTCAAATCAAAAATGTAAGATTGAATTTCACATTGTTGACAGTGATGTACCAGCAATACTAGAACGTGAGACATGATGGAAGAACCTATAGGAGAAACAGAAAACACCTCCTCAGGACGACTGAAAGAGTTCCCATCAGCATCACCCAATGTTGTTGCAGATTCCTGTGTCGAGCTGCAGGTCAGTGAATCTGGTCCACCTGCAGAAACTGGTACTGCAAAACAATCAGACTTACCTGAGACACATCCGAGAGAGACATTCTTCACAAGGTCAGGAAGACAAGTGAAAACGCCAGCAAGATACAAGGACTGAATCTGGAACACACATACAGTACACATTTACAATATTCACACACACATTCAGAGGACACGGTTCAAGCTCCTGTCCATCTGCTGACTGAATTTAAAGTTACTGTCATTTACTGCATCTTAGATTTGTTTAGGTTATTCTGCAATGTCAAGCTATTCTCATAAATATGGTGTTAAATGTACAGTTCATGTAGTTCAGTTCAGAGACCTCATCTCATTTCCCTTGAGTTTTAAAGCATTATGGTCCGACAGTGTTTGTATGAACGGTGTTGAGAGTCCTGCACAGCCCAAATCCTCCTCATTTATAGTTCTATTCATATTAAGAAAGAGAACAAAAATATATCAATTCAAGTGTGGGGATTTCACATGTTCTGTAGCTAAGAGGCAGCCCTAGCTAAGAATCACGCAGGTCCCCCAAAAGTACTAAAGTGTGAGTGTAGCACAGAGTCGTCCTTCCTCCATACTGAGGAGCTGAAGCGGTTAGCAGAGGGAAAAACGGCCGTGGTGGTCGAGGAGCTCCTCGGCTTTTCCGGGGTCACGCAGACGCCGCCAGTCCCTCTCCGGTGCGGGAGTGGAGACGACGACTCTCGGTGTCCGTCGCGCCGGTAGTGCTGGAGCTCAGACGCCGCGTTGGAGGAATCACGGGTCAAGCTGGACGACTTCCTTGCAGAGCGGCTGGAAAGCTCGTTTTTCCACGGTCGCCATGTTTCTCGAGGCTAAAGAGAAAAACGCAAAGGCCGGTTAGTGAGACAGAGGACTGTACAGTAACACAGACAGCACAAGCACTACAACAACTGCCTAAGAGGAAGAAGACAAAGCTCACATTACGGACTATAAAGCAGGATGGCCGGTCGAAGCTCTGTGTGGAATCACGGCTCGAGCTTTGAAAGCAGGGCCGCATCGAAACAGCAGCTCAGAGTCTCCTCCAAATACCTACGATCACGTGATCGCCGGAAACGAAGCTTCGTTATGTCACTGGAACGCAATCGCGGTTCAATGCGCGTGAGTTTCCGGTCCCGCAGTAGACGAGCTGCACACCTGGTCGAATGTGTGCTGATCATTAATTAAACGTTTGATGCTAGGATAACCGTATTTTCCTTTTCAAAAAAGAGGACACTCGGGACAAATAGGTACCCACCGCAGGACGCAATCAACCAGCTGTCTCTAAACTTTTGACTGGTACTTCGTTTAAGTTTTTTTTTCTGTTTCTAATTTCTAATAAAGTACTTTGCTTGGTTCCTCCAGCATATTGTAGTTGTACTGTAAATATACAGTATAATGAGGTATGTCTCAACAGTCAGGGTTCCCCAAAGATATTCTAGCTAATCCAGATCAGTTTTATTTAAAAAAGAAAGCAGGAAATGTCTGATGAGCTGAGGGAATTAAGACTTCGCCGTCCTGCGTGAGGTAAGATACAGTGTGTGAATGTGGTGGAGAGAGTTGAGGAGTGGTCCGATGACGTGGCCAGATTTTTTAACTCTGCGCTGTCTTCTTTCTTCTGTACCACATAATGTGGGGGGTCTCTCTCTCTCTCTCTCTCTCTCTCTCTCTCTATTTATATCTCCTTTGCTTTCATTACCCTCCACCTCTCCTTCTCTGCCCTGTGGTAACGGATGTATGGGACTATGTTGTAGGTAAAGGCCCAGAGACCATCTTTGCGGGCCAGAACCTGAATGATAATGAATGAGTGATTAGACGGTGTTGTGTTGCTGCGTATTTTCTAACTGAACTGACGGTTAGAATCAGTGTAGGTACCGAACCCAAGCACAGATTTTTACCTTTGAAGATTTTCTATTCTAAAATGATGAAACCTCCTGGGGTGGTGAAGCTGATCAACAACACATTTATTTCTTATAAATGTCAGTACGGGGATTTCTCTGAAGACTGTTCTCTGATGAAGGCTGGTAGCTGGATTGGTTCTTGAGAGGACCTGATGCTCCCTGAAACTGAAGTTCAAAATGGAAAGCTGTGTATTAGACATCTCTCCTGTTGTGAAAGACATTTGTGTCACGTAGAAGACATGAACCTTCTTAGGGCCTTTATTCCTTCACCTCTTAAACTCCCAGACTTTGACATTCTAAGGATTATTATTCAGCAAGGACATGGAATACAGCACACACTGGCCAAATCCTTCTAAAGGTAGAGGAGTGAGGAATGAGTTCCTGTGGAGTTTCAGAGGTTAAAAGGGTTCATGATGTTCACCACAGTTTAAACAAACACTGAAAGTTACCTGGAATCGTACTGGACATCTTCTCTAACTGGCTACAAGAGGTATAGTCTTCCTTGTCCTCAGGATCTGCTTGAGAGACAACATGACAGATTATCTAGAACATGTCAAGTGATGTGGATAACATCAAATACCTCAGAGTTTGATGCTAGTTATTAATAATAATAATAATAATAATAATAATCTGAAGGGGAGTTGAAGCCTCGGTCTCCTGGTTTCCTGCATCACTGTGGGAGCAACAGTTCTAGCTCAACAACGACCCACGGAGCAGGACTTTCCTAATTGAACCCAGCCAGTAGGTCAACACTTAGATCCATGCTTGAGGGCTACAAGGGGTGTACCCTTGTTGACTTTGTCAGGATCTGTGGGAGGGACACAATAAAAAAAAAGATTAAACAACAAATATATTTATTTACTCACCACTCAGCTCACATACCTTAAACTTTAGCCTCCTGGTTCTTTGCTTCATGGTGGACTGTGTGAGTACAGCTTCTGCCTCCACCACTGCCCCGCAGAGCACATCCTCACAAGCCTGCTGGGAACACGAAGAAGCAGAAACTTCTGCAGAGGAAGCAGAATGATGAGCATCCTGCTGGGAAAAAGAGAAGGTGTTGTGCACCACAGAGTTGGTCCTGAAAAACGTCTTCAGCTTTCTTCCAAGTGTCCTGGAGGCTCGGTTCTACAACATAATCCTTAGCTGCCCTTTCAACTGTAGCACAAAGTGGACATTACATGAAATGTATAAAAATATTTAGTTTAGTAAAAATCTTTGATATTTAATATGCTGTAACTATAGTAATGGAGGACTTTGAGCTCACTGTGTGTATATCTGTTTTAAAGTTATAACAATGTTTTATAGGAATAATTGATTCTGTATTATTACCAAAACTGAAGTTTGACCTGGTCATCAGCAGTCAGCAGCACATTTTCACTTTTGTGGTCACGAGTGAGAAAGTCCTGCTGGTGCAGATAGATCGTGGCACTGAGGAGCTGGAAGAACCCGGTTTTGCTGGTTGATGGGGATATTGAAATGTCATGGATGTGAATGATGTGAGAGAGGATCCCTACTAGAGAATATCAAGTTCCCGGGGCAGGAAATCAGAATCCTCATCCGAGTTCATCACCATATGCAATATTTTTAGAGTCACTTGGTTGGGGTACTGTTTGGACCACGTTTTGGCATCCATGGGGATGTTGTGGCTGAGACGACATCAGCCTTGGACAGCCAAGCACCATGGCCAGCCAGTTTAATCAAGGCGATGGCGTGGTCCACAGTGGCATAGCTGAGAAGGAAATCCGACTCAGAAAGCGGGTTGTTTACCTCCTAAGGAGGAGAGATACAGACTTACAAAATTCAGCCTTGGGAGCAGAGTGAGTGAAGGACACCCTACGGTCTTGGAGAACCTTCTGGAGCTTGACAACGGTCTAATCCAAGATGCGAGGGGAACGGACTTCAAAGAAGAGGCGCGTGGAAGCACCAGAGGCACGGGAGAAGCCGGCGTGGGTGCAGTATGTCTGGGACACAGAGAGCAGCCGCATGCAGTTGGGGAGGACAGCGAAGATCCGAGGCAACGCTGGGAACCAGAATGAGGGAGACGAGAGCGGCCGCATCAGGAAGAGCCAGATGAGACCCACTAGCAGGAGTGGCTAGAACAGAAACGATTCGACCTGAGCCGCAGAGCGGAATGAGGAGGGGCAGGAGAGAGACAACGCCGGTCGAGAGAGAAGAGCTGGTCATCCGAGGTAATGTCGAGATCCATGTCGGGAAAGGCGAAGGTGAGTGACGCACAGAATAGGCGGGTACAGCTTGGTCTGTGCAAGTTTTCGTCACGAGAACGAGAAGGGAGAGGAACGGTTTTATAGTGTGAAGAAATGGAGGGGAGAAGTTTGGGCGTGGTCCTTCTCCCAAACTTCAGTTATTACATAACTCCATTTGTGGAGATCACATTCCCATTAGATCCGTTGCGGCAGACTCAATCACGATGAACACCTCCCTGTCTCGTTCAAGATTTCATGGACGTGAACAATGTGAGGGTGGTTCACTATTCTGAGAACGTCCACTTCCCGGCGCAGGAAATCAGGGCTGTTGTCTAATATTTTAACAGCCACTTAGTTGGGGTAACTTTTGGATGTGGCCACGACCTTGAAGCCCAAACCTCTCAGGACAAAACTGAAGAGTCTTCAACTGAACCTTAATGTTTACCAGTCCTTCAAATGTTGAAATGAACAGAATAACTGTACAAATCAAGAGAGACTCCCACATCAAGGATCCTATGAATCATTCCAGTTGTTGTGAGTGTCCGTTTACATCTGTCACAAGTGGAATTCAGTACTACTTCTTTACTTTTGGTTTTAGGTATATGAACTTGATACACAATCATAAACTGGATCAATCCATGTCTGCTACAAGGAGGGGAGACATGGAAAGAATCACTTTCCATACTTTACTTGAGAAAGAGGAGCTTGAGTACACTTATTAGGGTGGGAACAAACTAAGTGTCAAATTTCTAAACCAAATGTAGCCACTGAAAGGTGGAGCTCAAAGTAGGAGGGCGATGATTGGCAGTCAACAATCTTGTCCTTAGAATGACTGAAGTCCCAGAAATGTCCTAAAAAGCATGTAGATTTATTACTGCTGGCTGGACGCTTCTGCTGATTATATGGACAAAGCATGTAGATACAAGAGGGAATTCATTAAGTGGTTGGTTGGTAGAAACAGAGGTCTGATAAAAATAGTAAATAAACAGACTTGCTGTCGACACTGGAAATGACTCAGGTTTCTTAGTCTCACGTGGGAGATCTCCTACAGCACAGGTAGAAGTAAGATTAAGATTAAACCAAATGGTTTTAGTCAGAGAGGAAAACATGCTAATTAACTACATCAATTCAGAGTCTCTGCAAATACATTTCAGGATCTAATAAAACCCACAAATTCATTTTACCTTGTGTTGCCAAAGTATGAGCAGGACTAGCAGATTCAGCCCCTGCCTCCCAATATCTAGACAAGCAGCAGCTTCTGGAGCTGTTTAATTCTGCTACTTAGAAGGAGGACTACTTTCAGACACTGGAAAGAAATCAGTACTTTTTCATTACGCTTCAGAGCTAAAATGTGACCCTGGAAGTTTTCAATTCTCACTTAAATAAGAACTAATGAAATATGGGAGGTAAAGTTGAGTTAAACAGAGCTAATGCAGCTCAGCATCAGCTATTAACTCTAACTAATATTCCTACTGGAGGAAACAACAAGACCAGCTAAAACAGATAACGGCAGAAAGCCTGTGTTGTCGGATGAAACAGTATAGAAAAGTTAGTCCGTTTTTATCAGGAGCTTTTCCAACAACGTGGAAAATAAGAGCCTCTTTTAGAAAGGTTAGAGCTCCCGAAGTTTCTAAGTTAACGCCGAACATCAGCAGCGCTAGCAAGTTAGCTCCTCCAGTCGTACAGCTGAAGTACAAACACACACGAAAGCAGAAAACCAAGCTTTCAAACATTCACTGTACGTTTATGGTCACATATAAGGTAAAAGATCAGCTTAAAAGCAGCTAGTTCACATGAACTCACCTGGCTCTATCGGGAACGTCTGTCCTGGGAGCCTCCTTGAAGTAGACTGACAGACTGGAAGGGGCGATACCGGTGACTGCGCCTCGTCCCAACACAACTGGACTACAGCTTCATTTGGGCAAAGCTGGAGCGACGATGAGGATTGCAGATGGAAAATCTTCCATAAACTCCAAACTGCTGAAGCTCCTCATTTAGATAAGGCTTTAAACACTGTACACTCATATGCAATTGTACACACACTGTTTAATTAGCAGATTTGATTCATTTAGAAAGTCCAGAATATGCTGCCATAGTATTTCTATGTTGTTTATTTGATGAACAATCCACATTTAGTACATCATACATATTTATAGTACTAAACTGTAAATCATACAGATTTAAACATTTTATTATATTTTTATTTTATTAAATAGGTTCATTCTCAGCGCCTTTAAAGCTTGCAGATGAAAACACTGAGAGACAGAAAGTGTAAACTTCAGGACTGGAAATCAGGATACTACACCACCACTGCCTGATTCACTTGTGTTCATAAGCTTTGTCCAAACTGCTCCATACAGCGATGTCGGACTGCGTTTCTTCCTTTAACTGAATGAATTTCATCTGAGTGTGTAATTCCTTTACTCTCCTCCTAAACAAAACAGCATGTTTGACACTATTAGATTAAGGAGAAACAGCACTGTTGAATGTGCATGTAGACTGTACATCTGTTGAACACAGAAATAGAGCTATAAAATGTTTTTATTCAGGTCATTTCACATCGTCTCCAGTAAAAACCCTTGAATGCTGAGGAATGTCAATAATTTGATGATGAAAGTGAAGCAGATTCACACATGTTCTGTATTTACGTTTTATTTAAGTACATATTTCAGATGATATGCAGCTCGTCTACAGCGGGACCGGAAACTCACGCGCATTGACCCGCGATTGCGTTCCAGTGACGTAACGAAGCTTCGTTTCCGGCGATCACGTGATCGTAGGTATTTGGAGGAGA
The DNA here is from genome assembly GCF_030463535.1 of Salminus brasiliensis. Taxonomy (NCBI): domain Eukaryota; kingdom Metazoa; phylum Chordata; class Actinopteri; order Characiformes; family Bryconidae; genus Salminus; species Salminus brasiliensis. Next base: position 16,289,406 of record NC_132892.1, read on the forward strand.
CTCTGAGCTGCTGTTTCGATGCGGCCCTGCTTTCAAAGCTCGAGCCGTGATTCCACACAGAGCTTCGACCGGCCATCCTGCTTTATAGTCCGTAATGTGAGCTTTGTCTTCTTCCTCTTAGGCAGTTGTTGTAGTGCTTGTGCTGTCTGTGTTACTGTACAGTCCTCTGTCTCACTAACCGGCCTTTGCGTTTTTCTCTGTAGCCTCGAGAAACATGGCGACCGCGGAGAAACCAGCTTTCCAGCCGCTCTGCAAGGAAGTCGTCCAGCTTGACCCGTGACTCCTCCAACGCGGCGTCTGAGCTCCAGCACTACCGGCGCGACGGACACCGAGAGTCGTCGTCTCCACTCCCGCACCGGAGAGGGACTGGCGGCGTCTGCGTGACCCCGGAAAAGCCGAGGAGCTCCTCGACCACCACGGCCGTTTTTCCCTCTGCTAACCGCTTCAGCTCCTCAGTGTAAAGTATGGAGGAAGGACGACTCTGTGCTACACTCACACTTTAGTACTTTTGGGGGAGCTGCGTGATTCTTAGCTAGGGCTGCCTCTTAGCTACAGAACATGTGAAATCCCCACACTTGAATTGATCTATTTTTGTTCTCTTTCTTAATATGAATAGAACTATAAATGAGGAGGATTTGGGCTGTGCAGGACTCTCAACACCGTTCATACAAACACTGTCGGACCATAATGCTTTAAAACTCAAGGGAAATGAGATGAGGTCTCTGAACTGAACTACATGAACTGTACATTTAACACCATATTTATGAGAATAGCTTGATGTTGCAGAATAACCTAAACAAATCTAAGATGCAGTAAATGACAGTAAGTTTAAATTCAGTCAGATGGACAGGAGCTTGAACCGTGTCCTCTGAATGTGTGTGTGAATATTGTAAATGTGTACTGTATGTGTGTTCCAGATTCAGTCCTTGTATCTTGCTGGTGTTTTCACTTGTCTTCCTGACCTTGTGAAGAATGTCTCTCTCTGATGTGTCTCAGGTAAGTCTGATTGTTTTGCAGTACCAGTTTCTGCAGGTGGACCAGATTCACTGACCTGCGGCTTGACACAGGAATCTGCAACAACATTGGGTGATTCTGATGGGAACTCTTTCAGTCGTCCTGAGGAGGTGTTTTCTGTTTCTCCTATAGGTTCTTCCATCATGTCTCATGTTCTAGTATTGCTGGTAAATCACTGTTAACAGTGTGAAATTTAATCTTGCATTTTTGATTTGAGTTTTGTTTCAAATCTGATTTGTAGATCTGTGCTGTGATGACGTTGTCTTCAAGTTGGGCACTGGTGCTGAATGCAAAGTTCTGGTTTTATTTTCAGGGCAGTTATTCTATTCACTTTTGTTGTGACAGTGTTGATGTTTATCTAATATTCTGTTTTTTTCTGATTTCAACTGTTACAATGAAGAAATCTTCCTGCTCTGCCTTTTTGTTCAACTGCATGATTTTTTTTTTCCTCATTCTGCTCTGATTGTTTTGTTAGACACATTTTTGGTAAAGTGATTTTGCTGTTACAGGATTTGCACACTTGGCCATAAGCAGGACATTGTTTCTGTTCATAACCACACCTGGAGAAGGACAGGAACTTGAACTGTGTTCTGTGAATGTGTGTTCTGTTTTCTGTTTCTTCTATAGGTTCTTCCATCTGGCGTCTGGACTGTGAAGAATCGTGGCTGATCATGATAGCAGGTTGCCCTCTCTGAATTCTCACCTTGTCCCACATGTATATGCTTGGTGGGTTCTTTGTCTGTCTGTCATAATAGCTGTTCTGCTTGAGTTGTCTTCTCTGCAGCTTGTCTTGAATCTGTATTTTGCTTTTCTGCTTTGAATGTCCAGTATGTTTGGATTTTTCTCATTAGGCCATCCTTCCATGGTCCTTGTGTGTAGTAGCTTCATCTCTGGATCATTCGCTGTTGCCTTTCAGAATATAATTTAGCCACTGGCTTTCCCTCCTGCAGAACTGCTGCTCCGAGGCCTTCTGAGCTCGCATCTACAGATGGTGTAGCAGGTATTTTTTACATCTTAGAGCTTTAGTGTGGGAGCATTTATCAGCAGAGATTTCAGTTTTTTATAGCTTTGTGCTCGACTTGCCATGGAGTGCCACAGATGTCATGCTCAAGCAGTTTTATGAGTGGTGCGCTGACTTCAGACAGGTTGGGAATAAACTTGGAAAGGTACTGAATCATGCCCTTTAATCTCATGTGTCCCTGCTTGTTTTCTGGTGTAGGCATGTGTGTTACAGCTCTCACTTTATCTCGATCCAGATTGAGACCTTCTGCAGAGAGCATATTGCCATGTACCGGATTTGTGATGATCTTTCACTTGTTTTTGTTGAGTTTCAGGTTCCACTGTCTTTCCCTTTTTGGCACTTGGACGAGTCTGCCGTCATGTTTCCTTGACCGTTTCACCCCAGACTAAGATCTAATTCGTAATGTTGACGACACCTTCCAGGCCTTTAATAGTCTACAATTGACCTTTTGGAATACCTGAAGGACCTGAAGCTGAGGATGCCCCAAAAGAAGGTCAAAGGAATCTGTATCTTTCAATAGGTATGTTTAATGTGCAGACCTTGGAACTTTCATGATGTTTGATCTGCCAAAATCCTCACCACTGTGACCATGCTGCTTACCCAGTCGTTGGGTTCATGCTGTTTGGTGATTTACACCCCTTCATTTTGTGTAGCTCATCAATGCTTGTTGTCTTTCAGGGCAATCGGGACTTTTCTTGGTGGATGATTTATTGGTGAGACCATGGGATCTACTTAAATGTGGTGATGTCCTGGTAGGAATCCAAGAACAGTGAACAGATCAATGTCTTTCAGAATGTAATTTTACGTTGTGATTCCATGCACTCTTTTAACCACACCTAACATCTCCCATGTCTCACGTTGTAGTATTGCTGGTACATCACCATCAACAATATGTGAAATTCAATTTAGCATTTTTGGCTTTTGTGTTCACAGGTGAGTGGTAGCTTTCCCAGTGGTGACATGCAGTGGCCAGAATATGTGAGTACTCTGCTGAATTCTGCAGTTTCTGGTCCCCGAATTGCTCCCGTATGCTTTCAGCTGGATCCTAAGCTTTCGTGAAGAACAAATGGTGAACATCGGGTAGGTTCTTTCTTGACTCTCAGTAATCCCTGAACTTGTTTTTCAGCACATTTCTTGTTTCAGTTTCTTTCTCTCTGAATTGTAACATGTTGTAGACCTTCACTGCATCTTCCCCAGCGACGTGCGGAAAGGTGGCGCATTGTACTCCTCAACAGTCCCACTCTCTGTAAGAAACAGGTAAAACTTTTGCATCTAAAAATCTAATTTTTGACGAGATTGCCTTGCAAGCACAGTGCTGAAGGTGGCTGCAGTTGTGCCACTTGCTTGTGTCCTGCTTGAACAGTGTTGGGCTGCTGTGTCCTGCTTGTGTTTTGCATGACCGTTCTGCTTGAACAGTGTCACTTAACCTTGTTCTGTATATTAATTGTGCTGCTGTGTCCTGCTTGTGTTTTGCATGACCGTTCTGCTTGAACAGTGTCACTTAACCTTGTTCTGTATATTAATTGTGCTGCTTTGTCCTGCTTGTGTTTTTCATCAAAATTGTTACGCTGCTGTTTTCTGCTTGAACAACGTTTCACTACTGTGTTCTGCTTTTACCATGTTGGGCTGCTGTGTCCTGCATCAAAATTGTTACACTGCTGTTTTCTGCTTGAACGATATTTTGCTGGTGTGCCACTTGCTTGTGTTCTGCTTGAACGGTGTTTGGCTGCTGTGTCCTGCTTGTGTTTTGCATATAAATGGTTACACTGCTGTGTTCTATAAAATTTTTGTTGCTTTGTTGTGCTTGAGCGGTGTTACAGTGCTGTTCATATTCATACATAAACCTAAACCTTTTCTTCATTATTTGTATTTATTTATTTTCCTCACTGAATTGTAACATGATGTAGACCTTCACTGCATCTTCCCCAGCGATGTGCAGAAAGGTGGCGCATTGGACTCAACAATCCCACTCTCTGTTTAGAAACGGGTAAAACATTTGCCCCCACAGTCTCCAATTTTCGACGAGATTGCCTTGCAATCACAGTGCTAAAGGTGGCTGCAGCTGTGCCACTTGCTTGTGTTCTGCTTGAACCGTGTTGGGCAGCTGTGTCCTGCTTATGTTTAATTATGCTGCTGTGTCCTGCTTGTTTTGCATGAAACTGACGCTGCTGTGTTGTGTATAAATTGTTCTGCTGCTTTGTTGTGCTTGAGCGGTGTTACAATGCTGTTCATATTCATACATAAACCTAAACCTTTTCATTATTTTTTTTCTTCATTTCCTCTCTTCCCCATGTGCTAAGCTGCCCCCTGCTGTCTGCTGGTGCGAGTGCATTGGTGTTTGGCTGCTCTTTCCTACCCTGTCCTGCTGTGTAACCCTTCTAAAAAGTCTGTGATTTCCCCCCCCCCCCCCCCCCAATTTCCTGAGATGACCTTGCATTCAGCACCAGTGTCCAACTTGAAAACAATGTTCTTGTTGTTTATTTCAAGATTTTTAGTCCAGTTATTCTTTTCACGTTTGTTGTGACAGTGTTGATGTTTGTCTAATATTCTGTTTTTCTGATTTCAACTGTTCTAATGAAGAAATCTTCCTGCTCTGTCTTTTGATGTCCTTTTATTTGCAACGCAGATATTCATGGCCTTTGTCAATGTCTGATCTGTTTCTCTCAGCAACCTTGCCCGCACTTGGTCTTCCCTAATATCACAAACACTCCTGGCTCTAATTGAGTCACCTACACTTGCTTGTGTTCTGCTTGGACCGTGTTGGGCTGCTGTGTCCTGCTTTTGTTTTTGCATAAAACTTATGCTGCTGTGTTCTGCTTGAGCAGTGTCACTTATAATAATTTCGCTGCTGTCCTGCAACGTTATGCTGCTGTGTTGTGCTTGAACCATGTTGGGCTGCTGTGTCCTGCTTGTTTTGCATTAAAATGATGCTGATGTGTTCTGTATAATTTGTTTTGCTGCTTTGTTGTGCTTGAGCAGTGTTACAATGCTGTTCCTATTCATATATAAACCTAAACCTTTTATTCATTATTTTTATTATTATTATTTTTATTATTATTATTATTTTTTTTTCATTCCTTCTTCCCCCATGTGCTGAGCTGCCCCCTGCTGGTGCGAGTGCATTTGTGTATGTCTGCTCTTTCCTACCCTGTCCTGCTGTAACCCTTCAAAAGAGTCTTTGATTCTTGCATATATAAGAATGAGAATAGCTTGACATTGCAGAATAACCTAAACAAATCTAAGCTGCAATAAATGACCGGAACCTTAAATTCAGTCAGTAGAGGGACAGGAGTTTGAACAGTGTCCTCTGAATGTGTGTGTGTGAATATTGTAAATGTGTACTGTATGTGTGCTCCAGATTCAGTCCTTGTATCTTGCTGGTGTTTTCTTGTCTTCCTGACCTTGTGAAGAATGCACATTTCTTGTTTCAGTTTCTTTCTCTCTGAATTGTAACATATTGTAGACCTTCACTGCATCTTTCCCAGCGATGTGCAGAAAGGTGGCGCATTGGACTTTTTCAGACTCCTCAACAATCCCACTTTTGGTAAGAAACGGGTAAAACGTTTTTTACAAGATTGCCTTGCAAGCACAGTGCTAAAGGTGGCTACAGCTGTGCCACTTGCTTGTGATCTGCTTGAACCGTGTTGGGCTGCTGTGTCCTGCTTGTGTTTTGCATGAAAATGGTGGTCATGCTGCTGTGTTCTGTATAAATTGTTTTGCTGCTTTGTCCTAAACCTTTTCCTTATTATTTTTTTGTTTTTTTATTTTTTTGTAAGAAACTGGTAAAACCAATTTTCGACGAGATTGCCTTGCCAACACAGTGCTGAAGGTGGCTGCAGCTGTGCCACTTGGTTGTGTTCTGCTTGGACCATGTTGGGCTGCTGTGTCCTGCTTGTGTTTTGCATCAAACTTGTTACGCTGCTGTGTTCTGCTTGAACAGCGTCACTTAACCTTGTTCTATATAATAATTTCGCTGCTGTCCTGCTTGTGTTTTTCATCAACATTATGCTGCTGTGTTCTGCTTGAACAATATTTCGCTAATGTGTTGTGCTTGAACCATGTTGGGCTGCTGTGTCCTGCTTGTTTTACATGAAACTTATGCTGCTGTGTTCTGTATAAATTGTTTTGCTGCTTTGTTGTGCTTGATCGGTGTTACAATGCTGTTCATATTCATACATAAACCTAAACCTTTTCTTCATTATTTCTTCTTTTCTCCATGTGCTGAGCTGCCCCCTGCTGTCTGCTGGTGCGAGTGCATTTGTGTTTGGCTGCTCTTTCCTACCCTGTCCTGCTGTAACCCTTCAAAAAAGTCTGTTCATTTTTAGCTAGTTTGGATTTGCTCGTGTTCAAACCCAACTGTTTGTTTTGTTTCTGTCGTTCTGTTTTGTATTTTATTGAGCACTTTTTTTTCACTTCACTTGATGTCCCTTTGTTTGCACAGCAGATATTCATGGCCTTTGTCTATGTCTGATCTGTTTCTCTCAGCAACCTTGCCCATAACAGGTCTTCCCTAATACCACAAACACTCCTGTCTCTGATTAACAAGTCATGCAACTCACTGAATTCATGGTCTGTGGAAGAAGCCTCTCTGTATGGTTCTCTCGGATGTGCCTCAAGTAAGTCAGATTGTTTTGCAATACCGGCTTCTACAGGTGGACCATATTCACTGACCTGCAGCTCGAAACAGGAATAGGCAACAACATTGGGTGATGCTGATGGACAGGAGCTTGAACTGTGTCCTCTGAATGTGTTTGTGAATATTGTAAATGTGTACTGTATGTGTGTTCCAGATTCAGTCCTTGTATCTTGCTGGTGTTTTCTTGTCTTCCTGACCTTGTGAAGAATGCCTCTCTCTGATGTGTCTCAGGTAAGTCTGATTGTTTTGCAATACCAGTTTCTGCAGGTGGACCAGATTCACTGACCTGCAGCTCGACACAGGAATCAGCAACAACATTGGGTGATGCTGATGGGAACTCTCAGTCGTCCTAAGGAGGTGTTTTTTGTTTCTCCTATAGGTTCTTCCATCATGTCTCACGTCCTAGTATTGCAGTCAACAATGTGAAATTCAATCTTGCATTTTTGGTTTTTGTGTTCACAGGTGAGCGTTAGCTTTCCTAATGGTGACATGCAGTGGCTAGAATATGTGAGCGGTTTTCAAGCTAAATTCTGGGGTTTTGTTTCAAATCTGATTTGTAGATGTGTGCTGTAATGACATTGTCTTTAGACTGGACACTGGTGCTGAATGCAACGTTCTTGTTTTATTTTGATTTTCAATTCTGTGTTATTTTCACTTTTGTTGTGACTGTCGATGTTTTTTTGATGTATTGAGTTTTTCCAGTTTCAACTTTTCCAATGAAGAAATCTTCCTGCTCTGTCTTTTGTTCAACTGCATGATTTTTTTTTTTCTGATTTTTGATTGTTTTGTTTTTTACACGTTTTTGGTAAAGTGATTTTCTGTTGCAGGATTTACACACTTGGCCAAAGGCAGGACAGTGTTTCTGTTTATGTTCATAACCACATCTGGAGCAGCTTGCTTCTGTTGCTTGTTCATTTTTAGCTAGTTTATTTTCAGTCCCGTTATTCTATTCACTTTTTGTTGTGACAGTGTTGATGTTTGTCTAATATTCTGTTTTTCTGATTTCAACTGTTCCAATGAAGAAATCTTCCTGCTCTGTCTTTTGTTCAACTGCATTATTTTTTTTCCCTCATTCTCTCTGAAAATAAATCTAAGATGCAGTAAATGACCGTGACTTTAAATTCAGTCAGCAGATGGAGAGGAGCTTGAACCGTGTCCTCTGAATGTGTGTGTGTGAATATTGTAAATGTGTACTGTATGTGTTCCAGATTCAGTCCTTGTATCTTGCTGGTGTTTTCACTTGTCTTCCTGACCTTGTGAAGAATGCCTCTCTCTGATGTGTCTCAGGTAAGTCTGATTGTTTTGCAGTACCAGTTTCTGCAGGTGGACCAGATTCACTGACCTGCAGCTCGACACAGGAATCAGCAACAACATTGGGTGATGCTGATGGGAACTGTTTTTCAGTCGTCCTGAGGAGGTGTTTTCTGTTTCTCCTATAGGTTCTTCCATCATGTCTCCCGTTCTAGTATTGCTGGTACATCACTGTCAACAATGTGAATTTCAATCTTGCATTTTTGATTTGAGTTTTGTTTCAAATCTGATTTGTAGATCTGTGCTGTGATGACATTGTCTTCAAGTTGGGCACTGGTGCTGAATGCAAAGTTCTTGTTTTATTTTCAGTCCAGTTATTCTATTCACTTTTGTTGTGACAGTGTTGATGTTTGTCTAATATTCTGATTTCAACTGTTCTAATGAAGAAATCTTCCTGCTCTGTTCAACTGCATGATTTTTTTTTTTTTTTTTTCCTCATTCTGCTCTGATTGTTTTGTTAGACACATTTTTGGTAAAGTGATTTTGCTGTTACAGGATTTGCACACTTGGCCATAAGCAGGACATTGTTTGTTTCTGTTCACAACCACATCTGGAGAAGGACAGGAACTTGAACTGTGTTCTGTGAATGTGTGTTCTGTTTTCTGTTTCTTCTGTAGGTTCTTCCATCTGGCGTCTGGACTGTGAAGAATCGTGGCTGATCATGATAGCAGGTTGCCCTCTCTGAATTCTCACCTTGTCCCATATGTATATGCTTGGTGGGTTCTTTGTCTGTCTGTCATAATAGCTGTTCTGCTTGAGTTGTCTTCTCTGCAGCTTATCTTAAATTTGTATTTTGCTTTTCTGCTTTGAATGTTCAATATGTTTGGATTTTTCTCATTGGGCCATCCTTCCATGATCCTTGTGTGTAGTAGCTGCATCTCTGGATCATTTGCTGTTGCCTTTCGGAATGTAATTTAGCCACTGGCTTTCCCTCCTGCAGAACTGCTGCTCCGAAACCTTCTGAGCTCGAATCTACAGATGGTGTAGCAGGTATTTATTTATTTTTTTACATCATAGAGCTTTAGTGTGGGAGCATTTATCAGCAGAGACTTCAGATTGTTATAGCTTTGTGTTTGACTTTCTCCCCAGTGCCACGGAGTGTCATGCTCGAGCAGTTTTCTGAGAGGTGCGCCGACTTCAGACAGGTTGGGAATAAATTTGGAAAGGTACTGAATCATGCCCATTAATCTCATGAGTGCCTGCTGGTTTTCTGGTGAAGGCATGTGTGTTACAGCTCTCACTTTATCTCTATCTAGATTGAGACCTTCTGCAGAGAGCATATGGCCATGTACTGGATTTGTGGTGATCTGATCTTGCACTTGTTTTTGTTGAGTTTCAGGTTCCGCTGACTTTTCCTTTTCAGCGCTTGGATGAGTCTTCCGTCATGTTTGACCGTTTCACCCCAGACTAAGATATCGTTCGTAACGTTATGTGGGAGTATGTGAGTACTTTGCTGAATTCTGCAGTTTCTGGTCCCCAAATTCCTCCTGTACACTTTCAGCTGGACCCTGGGCTCTCGTGAAGAACAAATGGCGAATATCGGGTAGGTTCTTTCTTGACTCTCAGTAATCCCTGAACTTGTTTTTCAGCACATTCCTTGTTTGTTTCTTTCTCTCTGAATTGTAACATGTTGTAGACCTTCACTACATTTTCCCCAGCGACGTGCGGAAAGGTGGCGCGTTCTTCTCAACAATCCCACTCAGGTCAAACAGGTCAAACTTTTGCACCTAAAAATCCAATTTTTGATGAGATTGCCTTGCAAGCACAGTGCTGAAGGAGGCTGCAGCTGTGCCACTTGCTTGTGTTCTGCTTGGACCGTCTTGGGCTGCTGTGTCCTGCTTGTGTTCTGCATCAAAATTATTACGCTGCTGTGTTCTGCTTGAACAGTGTCACTCTTTCTGTATAATAATTTTGCTGCTGTCCTGCTTGTGTTTTTCATCAACATTATGCTGCTGTGTCCTGCTTGAATGATATTTCGCTAATGTGTCCTGCTTGAACCATGTTGGGCTGCTGTGTCCTGCTTGAACTGTGTTGGGCTGCTGTGTCCTGCTTGTGTTTTGTCTAAAAATTGTTTTTGCTGCTGTGTTCTGCCTGAACGATATTTCACTGCTGTGCCACTTTTTTTGTCCTGCTTGATTGGTATTTCGCTGCTTTGTCCTGCTTGTGTTTTTCATCAGAATTGTTACGCTGCTGTGTTCTGCTTTTACCATGTTGGGCTGCTGTGTCCTGCATCAAAATTGTTACGCTGCTGTTTTCTGATTGAACGATATTTCGCTGCTGTGCCACTTGCTTGTGTTCTGCTTGAATGGCGTTGGGCTGCTGTGTCCTGCTTGTGTTTTGCATGAAAATGATGCTGTATTCTGTATAAATTGTTTTGCTGCTTTGTTGTGCTTGAGTGGTGTTAGTGCTGTTCATATTCATATATATAAACCTAAACCTTTTCTTCATAATTTTTATTTATCCATTTATTTTCCTCACTGAATTGTAACATGTTGTAGACCTTCACTGCATCTTCCCCAGCGATGTGCAGAAAGGTGGCGCATTGTACTCCTCAACAATCCCACTCTCTGTAAGAAACAGGTAAAACTTTTGCACCCACAGTCTCCAATTTTTTTTACAAGATTGCCTTGCAAGCACAGTGCTGAAGGTGGCTGCAGCTGTGCAACTTGCTTGTGTTGGGCTGCTGTGTCCTGCTTGCGTTTTACATGAAAATGATGCTGCTGTGTTGTGTATAAATTGTTTTGCTGCTTTGTTGTGCTTGAGTGGTGTTACAGTGCTGTTCATATTCATACATAAACCTAAACCTTTTCTTCATTATTTTTATTGCTTCCTTCATTTCTTCTTTTCCCCATGTGCTGAGCTGCCCTCTGCTGTCTGATGGTGTGAGTGCATTTGTGTTTAGCTGCTCTTTCCTACCCTGTCCTGCTGTAACATCTCCGTAAGAAATGTAACGTGTAACGTCTGTAAGAAACAGGTAAAACTTTTGCACCCACAGTCTCCAATTTTTTACAAGATTGCCTTGCGAGCACAGTGCTAAAGGTGGCTGCAGCTGTGCAACTTGCTTGTGTTCTGCTTGAACCGTGTTGGGCTGCTGTGTCCTGCTTGTGTTCTGCATCAAAATTGTTACTCTGCTGTGTTCTGCTTGAACGATATTTCGCTGCTGTGCCACTTTTTTGTGTCCTGCTTGAACAGTGTTGGGCTGCTGTGTCCTGCTTGTTTTGTGTCACTTAACCTTGTTCTGTATATTAATTGTTCTGCTGTGTCCTGCTTTTACCATGTTGGGCTGCTGTGTTCTGCATCAAAATTGTTACTCTGCTGTCTTCTGCTTGAATGATATTTCGCTGCTGTGCCACTTGCTTGTGTTCTGCTTGAACCGTGTTGGGCTGCTGTGTCCTGCTTGTGTTTTGCATAAAAATGATGCTGCGGTGTTCTGTATAAATTGTTTTGCTGCTTTGTTGTGCTTGAGCGGTGTTACAATGTTGTTCATATTCATATATAAACCTAAACATTTTCTTCATTATTATTATTATTTTTATTATTATTAATATTTTATTTTATTGAATTTTTTCCTTCATTTCTTCTCTTCCCCCATGTGCTGAGCTGCCCCCTGCTGTCTGCGGGTGCGAGTGCGTTTGTGTTTGGCTGCTCTTTCCTACCCTGTCCTGCTGTAACCCTTCTAAAAAGTTTTTGCTGTGATTTCTCCCCTCCTTTCCTCCTCCTAACCCTTTGTGTTTTTTCTCTTTCACATGTGTTGAGATGCCCAGTTTCAAGTGTTCCATCGGCAGACCTGGCTCTCACCACCACTCTCCTGCCTGCTGTCCGGTTCTGAGGCCTCGAATGGAGTCCACCTCACTGCATGGACTTCATTTCACTCATGTTTTCATCTTTTTATGGCTTGAAGGCACGTTGGCACATTTCTTTGACACTGTTGCCACTGGCTTGCTCAAAAGAGGCTTGGACCCGGATCTCTGTAAAGCTGCTGTGTGACCACATTTGTTGTGAAAGCGCTGTATAAATAAAATTTATTTGAATTGAATACTGTATTCTGTGTGAGTTATGCTCCTCTATGCTGGTTGTGTAGTGTTATGCTACCGTATTCTGGTTGAAAGAGTACTGGTACTGTATTTTGTATTAAAATAATGATTCTAATGTCTTCTGAATGAAAGCGTTATGCTACTCTGTTGTGAATGAACAGTTTCAGGCTACTGTGTTCTGTAAGACATCGTTATGCTACTCTATTCTGGTAGAACAGTGTTCTGTTACTGTGGTCTGTAGGAAAGTTCTGCTACTTCTCATACAGAATTCAGTAGCATAGCTCTGAATACGGGATACAACAGCATTGCGCTTCACATTCAACACAGAGCTTGTAGCGCCCCCTATGGATTCTCTAAGAGGATTATTGTAGCCCATTTTTCAGATAACATGATTCAGCTCCCGGAAATGTATAAACATACTGTAAATATCAGAAATCAAACATTTCATACCCCACTGTATCTAGCTTAAAGTACCTGAAACAGAATTTTACACAGTTGAAAAGACCTAAAATAAAATGTTCATTTTCCCACATCTTGTAGTTTAAAGTACCTGACCGAGAATGCCAAAAGTTTCACCCCACACAGGAGAAATGACCTGAAATGAAATGCTAAATTCTCCACTTCATACATCTGATAGAACTTGACAAATGCTTCACTCCATAGTTAAGAGCTTGAACTTCAGAGAAACAGCTAATTAGAACAAAGCTCATTTACATATATCTTAAAAGCACTGTAATAAACAAACAGCCAGTTTTAATTGTAAGGGATAAAGTGTGATTTTTGGTTCACAGAACTCCACAAACACTAAGTAGGACTGAAGAGAAAAGAGGAAAAATGGAGTTTATGGTCCTTTAACATAATATTTGGACATTTAGGCCCAGCCCTAGGTGTGTCTTAATCTTCACACATCACTGCTATTACATTATCAAAAATGTTTAATGCTATTGCATTATTAAAAATACATTTAAAATAATGACAGGATACAGGGTGGTAAAAGGTGCCTTGCATGCAGAGTTCAGTGGAGTCTCATCAAATTCCTGCACAGAGTGGATTCTGCCTAGTGAATGACCTGCAGAAAGCAGGGACCAACGTTTCAAAGGCTACCGTCAGTAACACACTACGCCGCCAGGGACTCAGATCTTGCAGTGCCAGACGTGTTCCCCTGCTTAAGCCAGTACATATCCGGGCGCGTCTGAAGTTTGCTAGAGAGCATTTGGATGTTCAGGAAGAGTACTGGGAGAATGTCTTATGGTCAGATGAAACCAAAGTAGAACTGTTTGGTACAAACACAACTCGTTGTGTCTGGAGGAGAGTGAATGCTGAGTTGCATCCAAAGAACACCATACCAACTGTGAAGCATGGGGGTGGCAACATCATGCTTTGGGGCTGTTTCTCTGCAAAGGGACTAGGACGACTGGTCCGTGTACATGAAAGAATGAATGGGGCCACGTATTGTGAGATTTTATTTGCAAACCTCCTTCCATCAGCAAGGGCATTGAAGATGAAACGTGGCTGGGTCTTTCACCATGACAATGATCCCAAGCACACTGCCATGCCAACAAAGAAGTGGCTTTGTAAGAAGCATTTCAAGGTCCTGGAGTGGCCTAGCCAGTCTCCAGATCTCAACCTAGAAAACCTTTGGAGGGAGTTGAAAGCCCGTGTTGCCCACCGACAGCCCCAAAACATCACTGCTCTAGAGGAGATCTGCATGGAGGAATGGGCCAACATACCAGCAACGGTGTGTGCCAACCTTGTGAAGACTTACAAAAACGTTTGACCTCTGTCATTGCCAACAAAGAATATATAACAAAGTATTGAGATGAACTTTTGTTATTGACCAAATACTTATTTTCCACCATTATTTGCAAATAAATTCTTTAAAAATCAGACAATGTGATTTTCAGATTTTTTTTCTCATTTTGTCTCTCATAGTTGAGGTTTACCTATGATGTCAATTACAGGCCTCTCATCTTTTTAAGTGGGAGAACTTGCACAATTGGTGACTGACTAAATACTTGTTTTTCCCCATTGTATGTATGTATGTATGTACGTGTGTTTTCAGTATATGTTCACTGTCCAAAGAATGCAATTACTTGTTTTAGCATTTGGAGCAAGAACTGACTTTCTGCATCATTACATTTTCACCCAGTGTAAAGACTGATGAAGCTGTATAAACACTAGAACTGACCCAAATGGAGATACACTTTTTTGGACAGCAATAACATAAGCTTGTGTGTGTGTGTGTGTCAATTATACAACAATTACCTGTCTCCCACTTCTGATTTCACAATTGCCTCAGACTCTGAACTACATTGGTGTTTTCACTGTAAAGAGAGTAAACCATGTCCTTATGTCAGACATCTTGGGCTCTAGCAGTACTCTGTTGCATAGAAAGCAAAGAGCATTACAACATAAACTACATCAATAATAAAGAGGAAATGATCTGTGGTGTAGTATTGCTGAAATAATAATGTATTCTTCTTGGTTGAAGGGTTTTGCAGCGCGTTTGTGAGCTTGCGCTTGTTTAGTGAATCTGTGGCGCGTTTGTTAAATGTAGAGCCATGTTGTCGTTTTGATGAAGGGCTTTCTGCTTCTGCTGCGCGTTTGTGAATCTGCAGCGCGGTGGGTCTTCTCGCCCACCGTACTTTATATTAGGGCTGGACAGAACGAGGCTTTTTAACCCAGCTGAAGACAAAGTGGTTGGAGGCTCGACAGCTCTACTGCACCTGCTGTTCTAATAAAACACTACACCTCCATCGCCTGATTCTGATTTTTTCCTCCAAATAAAAGTCAGCTTGTAAAATCCTAAAGTCCAGCAGAAAGAATTCACTATGGAAAATGATTCTAGCAGCATGATGAGGAAAACGTCAGGTTAAACTGGTTAGAGAGGCTTTTTACTATCAGCCTTAGTGTTTTCTTTGTTTAGTTCCTGAAACTAAAATGGATCTTGTGAAGTTGTTTAATCAGGATAACAGTAATTCCCTAAGATATCTATAAAGCAATGTTATTTATAGTGTAGTTCAGTGGTAATGTGCATGCGTCAGAGCTTGGTGAAGCGCAGGCTTTGAGACTACTGCCATACATACAGCAATATGGGAAATAAGACAATCCATAACATTAGAATTACAGAGAATTACAGAAGAGACAGTTCACAGTTTGGGTTTTCACTGATTATTGTGTGATTATTGTTCATATATACAGGAGAGGAGAGCAGGGCACACTCACACACAGTTTGATATTTTGGATCATTTAATTCAGGAAAGTATTTCAGAAATATGAATAATATTGTTAACATAAACAACCTGCACAAATAAACAAGTTAACAATTCAGCTCAAAGCACTGATTATTAAATCACAGTACTGCTTATGAAATCAAATGGGTCAAAGGAAGGGCTTGTTTGAGACATAATGAGATAAAACAGTAAATAGTCACAGAGCAAAGAACAGTTCATATAAGATGTTGTGTAAAAAATGACTAATGAGGTTATTTAGGTGTTAAGTTCATACTGAGGTGGCTTTACAGGGCTTCTCTGTTCTGTAATCAGTGTTTCTATAGTTTCTCACTTCAGAAATGGGACAGGTTGTGTGAACACGGCTCTTCTGCAAAGCATACTGTGGATTATTCTAGTTACAATATTCAAAAAGAAGTGTATGCTTTACAGTGTGCTTTGCAGAAGAGCCGTGTTCACTCACCTTTTTTAATACTACTGTGAGGGACGATGTACCTAAATGTTTCACTCACCTGTACACCTGTGTAATGTGACGTGATAATAAAAGTGATTTGATTTTTTTTTTTGGTGGCTCAAGGGGTTGTTAGAAGAGATGTCCACAAGGGGGTGCTATGGTGCCATTATTCCTGGTAACTCTGCTGGTGACAGAGTGCTAAGAAGGCTGAGAGAAACTATAGAGAAAGTCTACCAGCTTTATTTCTATTCTTTACAGACCTCTTTCTTTTGGGTTGGTACTCAGTACACCGCACACACCTACATGTGAAATCTTAAAAGACATGATGTTCTAAAAAATGTTTTATTCATTTATTTATTTATGATATTAATTAACAACTAAAATTAGCATACACATTTTAGACTGCATGCTTTATGAATTGTCTGCTAAGAAATAGAGAGCCTGTTGCAGAGGTGGGTGGTCACTAGTTACCTTTACACATGATAATAGGAGAATGAGGATGGGAGTGTAGTTTTCCTTTCCTAGTCATGATCTCCATTTTTGAGTGTAATGTTGTCATGTTATGTTGGTGAGCATCTGCATGGCTCTGTGATGGATCACGTGTCTAATTTCAGAGCTTTTTTAGACCAAAAATATAAGTAAACGAAATCAACCGTAACAGACACTGATTGTATCTAAAGTTCCAGTGCAGCTCTATAAGTTATTCAGTATTGAAGTATTTTATTTTAATTCACTAATTTTCTACATCTGTCACACTGCCAATAAAACGTGAAGCTCTGGAGCAGCCGCACAGTGACCTAAGGTCGCCGGAATAGAGGGATTTTAGTCCCCAGCACTGGCTTAAGGAGCAGTTGAACTGTGTTCTCTGGAGTGATGGAGCTCCATCCAGTACCTTGGGCTGATTTGGAGTGCATAGACTTATCGTCCAGCATCAGTGCATTAGGAATTGCTACGTGAACCAGACCTTACGACCGCGACTTTTCCTGTGCCTGTGTCCACAGAAGGAGATTTCACTGGGCATCCGTTTGAAATACAGGTGCAGAACAAGTGCTTAAACAATGATGCACCACTGATAGCTAGAACTGCAGCCGGCTCTCCGGATCTGCTGAACGGTATTAGGGTACAGAATGACTTCCCCGCCCCTCCTCAGACAACCAATGGGCCTCTTGCACACTCATGCCCTGGGGATTCAGCAATGTATGTAGTGGGTATATATTAATGGGTGCATGTCAGAGTTCAGCCAGTTCAGAGTGTGAGGGGGAGAAGAGTGTTTGTCAGTCTGGCTGTCCTGGACTTCACACTCCTGTAGCGTCGGCCTGATGGTAGGAGCGTGAAGAGGCTGTATTGAGGGTGTGTACTGTCCCTGATAATGCTGTGGGTGCTGTACTGTAAAAAAAAGTATGTTTATGACAATTAACTGTACTGTAAGTATAGTGTATATAGATGACTGTGCTGTAAAATGTGTGTAATATAAATTAGTACATGAAATTACAGTAATCTATTGTGAATTACTGTTCTGTAAATTTACCATCTGTTTATTATAATTTAGTGTACTGATTATATTTTAGTGTACAATAAATGTAGTGTACTGTAGTTTTACTGTAATGTAGTATACTGTATATTTATTACAAATAACTGCTGAATTCATTCAATTCATAATTTCATTAAATTCATTAAATGAATCCAGTTTTACGTACAACAGAATGAACTTAAAGTGGACGAAATAAGTATTTGATCCCCCACTGATTTTGAAAGTTTGTATTCTAACAAATAATTAAACAGTCTATGATTGTTATGGTAGCTTTATTTTAACAGTGAGAGATGGAATATCAAAAAGACAATCTAGAAAATGAATTAATATTTAAATAAAAAATAATTTGTATTTCATTGAGGGAACTAAGTATTTGATCCCCCTAAAAACCATGATTAATGTTTGCTCCCACAGACCACTGACACACCTTAATCTCAGTGAAGTCGTTACCTGCATGAGAGACACCTGTCCCAAATTATCACCTGTGTAAAAGACCACCTGCCAAGAGACTCAGTGACACTCCAACATCTCCACCATGGGCAAGACTAAAGAGCTGTCTAAAGATGGCAGGGACAAAATTGTTGAGCCACACAAGGCTGGAATGGGCTACAAAGCCATAAGTAAGAAGCTGGATGAGAAGCTGAGAACTGTTGGTGCAATTATTCGGAAGTGGAAGAAGTACAACATTACTGTCAATCGACCTAGGCCTGGAGCTCCATGCAAGATATCACCTCGTCGAGTCTTACTGATCATGAGAAAGGTTAAAAATCAGCCAAGAATTACATGGAAGGAGCTGGTTAATGATCTTAAGGCAGCTGGGACCACAGTCTCCAAAAAAAACATTGGTAATACACTGAGACGTAATGGTTTAAAATCCTGCAGTGCACGCAAGGTTCCTTTGCTCAAGAAGGCTCATGTCCAGGCTCTTTTCAGCAAGCCAGTGGCAACAGTGGCAAGGAAAAACTCAAAAGGGGAACCCATCTTCCTCTGGTCAACACCAGATAGCATGCATGCAGGTAAAGAGTCACAAGCAATCCTTCTAAAGCATTTTGTAAACAAAATGTACATGATGGCAGCATAACTCTGTTCACAGAGAATACAGTAGCAGAACTATTAAAGAACACAGTTGCGTGACAATTTTCATACAGAATACAGTAGCATCAATTTTACCTTTAGAAGTCAACAGGGTCACATTTTTCATACAGAATACAGTAGCATATAATCACTGAAACAGCAGATAGGAGCATGAATCTAAATACAGAATACAACAGTGCTGCTCTTCATATTCAACATACAGCTTTAAGCTCCCTCTATTTATTCATTTTCCATACATCATTCATCCACCTTCAGGCTGCAGTAGTTTAGCCCCACTAAGACAATAATGCTTAAGTTGCATTTCAGAAAAATGCAGCCAATCAGAAGAAGCTCATTTACATAACGACACAGTAATAGAAACAGCTTGTTATTATTTTTATGGACTAAGGGCAGGTTTTGGTAGATAAAGCTCCATAAAACAATGTAAGTAAGACTGAAGAGAAAAGGTCAAATAAAATGTAGACTTGGAGAGTAAGGGTAATACTAGAACTCTACAAAGCCATGGATGTTGTTGCTCACTGTTCAAAATGCAGCATCACTGTTATTTTATCAGTGACAAACAACTCGACCATGTGGTAGCTCAGACAGAGCAGAGGCAGGTAGTAAAAACCTGGTGTTAGGTCAGAGCAACATGACAGCACAGTAAGACCTTCAGCTCCACCAGATGGACGTTACAACAGTTTACTTGCACGCTCTGATTGATTGTGAGATGTATATGGAGCAATCAGAGGGATTTGAAGGAAAGTCAAATACAGCTGTGAACTGAATAAGTCACTGTATGCTCTTAAACAGTCTGGATTATCAGGATGAAAATGGCTTTCCACAGAAACCAGCAGACCATTGTGTCTACGACAAACACACTGAAAGTCTGAGGTTGAGGTAAAAAAAGATGCCAACAGCATTCAAGATGAAGGATCTAGGAAAACTGAACCATTTTCTAGGTACTGATTTCAATCAAAGTCAAGGCGCAGTAAATAGGAGTCATAAGAAGTACACATCAAAAGTACCTGAACAATTTGGTAGGTCAGACTGTAACCAAGGTCCAACCACAAATCCCAATCACAAAGCAGCATGTAGCTTGTTTGTTGTGATGAGGCGCACAAGACCTGATCAAAGTTGGAGCAGTTAAATAGTCGCAGTACTTGTCTAAGCCAAACGAACAACACTGGACTGCAGTCAAGCATGTAATTAGGTACTTAAAGGGTACAACTGATCATGAACCGTTACAAAAAGAGTGGAGACAAACTGAAACTTGAGGTAAACTTGAACTAAACATTGCCTCTTACTTCCTGCTCTGTCTACACATGAAGCAGAACATATGGCACACATATGGAAGACAACATTTTTGGGGCATCTGTGGCTGCTAGGACTAAAGGACACAATATTAAACCCCTCACACGAGTGAACAGGATAAAGACAGTGATGAAAATGAAGACGCATATGCTGACGTTTGGAAGCTCGTTTCTAGATGTTTCTGGAGGAATGCTAAGGGTTCCAGACAAGTAATGGGAGTGGATTACATTATTACTACCAATGTCAGCAGGAATAACAGTTTATGACTGCTGGTAAGTTTGGTAACAGTGCTGAAAGGGAATCTAGGGTGTTTGATGTTATTGCATTTAACAACATTTCTTTGATTCTGATTGGAGCAACACTGTCAAGACTATACCAGAGCACAGCCTGCAGATCATCTGTTATATGCTCTGCATCTGCAGGGTGAGATGGTTCAATCTGCAAGGTTATTAATGAAAACACTAGCTGTTGAGGTTGTTATGGTACATTTGCTGATAAAGGGGGTGGCAGGTGGAGATCATGTTTGAAGTAGTTCTAAAACAGGATTAGGTGTTGGTTGGAGATGGAGTCAGGTGGAGAAATACAGAGTTCTCTTAATACCCAGGGGCAAAATTTCACCTAATGTTAAGGTGGTCCTGAATCAATGTCTGATCAGTAGAAAGAGCTGCTTCTGATAAAAACCACAACAAATTCACCAAGGCCATAGACTGTGATAAGCAGGAAATTGTGCTGCTTTTTGGAAGCCAGAGACTAGCCTGCCACTTTAAGACTAAGCACCCCAAAAGACGGTTAACAGATCTTCTCTACTACGAGTCCCGTCTCCCTTACCAACATCACTAACAGGATTGGCTTTGTTGTTTCTTGCCAACGTGGGAGAGGCTGTGTTTGTGAAATGCACCAAAGCTCGGTCAACTACATGTTCAGGTAGGTCGAGTGAGAGACATCGTTCAACAGTTACGTGCACAAAAATTTCACCTTGTACCGATTCAGTAATACAGTGCAGTTTATTACAAATGAGGAATGATTCCATAGTCCATCATACGGACCTGGTGCCTACCCTGAGTGTGTGTGACAGTTAGCCTAGTTTGGTGATCTATTAAAAGATTAGGAGCTACTTTACATCAAGTCAATGAGTAGAATCAACAGTAATGGTAATACTCACACTCTACAAAGCCAGGACTGATTTTGCTCACTGTTCATAAAGCAACATCACCGTGTTACAACCCGACTGAGTGGCAGCTCAAACAGAGGAGAGGTAGGCAGAAACGACTTGGTGTTAGGTTGGAGCACAGTCTGCAGATCATCTGTTAGATGATCAAAATCTTTAGGGTGCACTTCTGCCTCTGCACTTTACTGACCACATCAAAATACAGCTGAGTGGAATTGGAGAACCCTCAGACTCGCCTTAGCTGACTGTGTCAGATTTTGAAGACCAGACACTGACCAACTACTGACTACTGTTATAGGGTCTGTAATGGACCACAGAGCAAAAGACAACCATGTTTACCATTTGTGTCTGAATCCTTTAACCCATCCATGCAGTGAACACACACAGTGACAGTGCCTGGAGTGGTGGGCAGCCATTGCTGTGGTGCACGGGGAGCAAAGAGGGTGAAGGGCCTTGCTTATGGGCCAAACAGTGGCAGCTTGCCGAGCCAGGTATTGAACCCTTGACCTGGTCATCAATAGCTCGGTGCTCCAACTGCTGAGTCACCACTTCCCCTAAAAGGTGTCTTTTGGCAGTGGCAGTCCAAACCCACACTACCAAAGAGACTCCAGACAACCCAGCCCCTTAGACCACTCAGCCACACTAACAGTTACAGTCAAGTAATGACCTTGAGCTCCACCATGGCATGAAAAAACAAAAAAACTAAATGGTAATAAATTGAACCTAAACTCTACATACAAGGGAAATCTGCTCAGACTAGAAACACTGTAAAAACACAAGACCATGTCTGTTCTACGTGTGTTACAGAACACCAAACCCATACTGACCAGGCAATGTCAGATGATGATGAATATGATGATGATTATGATTTCCATGAGGAGAGGTGTGTACCCCTCTGCTGACAGCTAATCGTGTTAATCAGACTCAGGTTCAAGAAAGACAGACATGGTACACGCTATGGTACAATCTTGTTGTTTTAATTGTAGAGTCCCCCTGTCCTGCACGTTTTATTGCAGGGGTGGTCAGTCTTATCTGCAAAGTGCCGTGTAGCTGCAGCTTTTCCATCCTAAACAGGCTGCGGGACACCTGATTCCACTTGTTTAATCAATTAGTGAGTCTTCAAACAACTGATTACATGTGCTTCTGCTTGGCTGGTATGCAAAGCTGTAACCATACTGGCCCTTTGTGAGTAAGATTGAACACCCACACCACTGAGGGAGGGTTTGTAACTCATGATCAATAAGATAAAGGCATGTGTTTGAAAAGCTTCTCAATGTAGGAATGCAGATATGGGATCAGAGTCCTCTGTTATTTACAAAGACAAGAACTGCTCCGAAATTAGTGCATTACCTAGCAGCTGATTGTCTGCTTATATAAAGAGGCTTTTAACTCTTTCAAATAATCTTATTGTCTTAGTTTCTGCTGTTCCCACATTTACCACACCTTTATGTTAAAAAAGTGACAAATTCCAGCAGATTTTAAAAGTACTGAGAAAAGAAGTTATTCAGTGGATCAAGACGTGTGTCCACTATTCTTAAAAGCTCATGTATAGACCTTGATGGTCAGGCAGAGTTTTGAACTGCTTTAAGAGAAAATGCAGGAGCAGTGCTTGAGCAGTTCTCTACCAGCTACATGATCTATATAGAAACAGAACTCCAGCAGAATCCACTCTGTGCATGAACCTGATGAGACTCCACTGAACTCTGCGTGCAAGGCACCTTTTACCACCCTGTATCCTGTCATTATTTTAAATGCATTTTTAATAATGCAATAGCATTAAACATTTTTGATAATGTAATAGCAGTGATGTGTGAAGATTAAGACACACCTAGGGCTGGGCCTAAATGTCCGAATATTATATTAAAGGACCATAAACTCCATTTTTCCTCTTTTCTCTTCAATCCTACTTAGTGTTTGCGGAGTTGTGTGAACAAAAAATCACGCTTCATCCCTTACAATTAAAACTGGCTGTTTTTTATTTGAGGTCTTTTCAACTGTGTGAAATTCTGCTTCAGGTACTTTAAGCTAGATACAGTGGGGTATGAAATGTTTGATTTCTGATATTAACAATATTTTTAGGATTACATTTCCGGGAGCTGAATCATGTTATCTGAAAAATGGGCTACAATAATCCTCTTACAGAATCCATAGGGGGCTCTACATGCTCTGTGTTGAATGTGAAGCGCAATGCTGTTGTATCCCGTATTCAGAGCTATGCTACTGAATTCTGTATGAGAAGTAGCAGAACTTTCCTACAGACCACAGTAACAGAACCCTGTTCTACCATAATAGAGTAGCGTAACGATGTCTTACAGAACACAGTAGCCTGAAACTGTTCATTCACAACAGAGTAGCATAACGCCTTCATTCAGAAGACATTAGAATCATTATTTTGATATAGAATACAGTACCAGTACTCTTTCAACCAGAATACGGTAGCATAACACTACACAACCAGCATAGAGGAGCATAACTCACACAGAATACAGTATTCAATTCAAATGAATTTTATTTATACAGCACTTTCACAACAAATGTGGTCACACAGCAGCGTTACAGAGATCCGGGTCCAAGCCTCTTCTGAGCAAGCCAGTGGCAACAGTGGCAAGGAAAAACTCTCTCAGATCGAGAGGAAGAAACCTTGAGAGGAACCAAGACTCAAAAAGGGAACCCATCCTCCTCTGGTCGACACCGCATAGCACAATGAAAAGCAGAACAGGAATAAAACATGGAATTAAGGGAATCTGGCCAACGTGCCGTCAAGCCATAAAAAGATGAAAACATGAGTGAAATGAAGTCCATGCAGGTACACGGTCACAAGCACAGCCATGCCGTGAGGTGAGGATGACTCAATTTGAGGCCCCAAAACCAGACAGCGGTCAGGAGGGTGGTGGAGAGAGCGAGGTCTGCCGATGGAACAGTTGAAACTGGGCATCTCAACATATGTGAAAGAGAGAGAAAACACAAAGGGTTAGGAGGAAGGGGGCAAAAACGTTTTAGAAGGGTTACAGCAGAACAGGGTAGGAAAGAGCAGCCAAACACAAATACACTCGCACCAGCAGACAGCAGGGGGCAGCTCAGCACATGGGGGAAGAGAGAAGAAATGAAGGAAAAAATAATAATAATGAAGAAAAGGTTTAGGTTTATATATGAATATGAACAGCACTGTAACACTGCTCAAGCACAACAAAGCAGCAAAACAATTTATACAGAACACAGCAGTGTAACCATTCTCATGTAGAACACAAGCAGGACACAGCAGCCCAACACGGTTCAAGCAGACCACAAGCAAGTGGCACAGCTGCAGCCACCTTTAGCACTGTGCTTGCAAGGCAATCTTGTAAAAAATTGGAGACTGTGGGTGCAAATGTTTGACCGGTTTCTTACAGAGAGTGGGATTGTTGAGGAGAACAATGCGCCACCTTTCCGCACGTCGCTGGGGAAGATGCAGTGAAGGTCTACAACATGTTACAATTCAGTGAGAAAGAAACTGAAACAAGAAATGTGCTGAAAAACAAGTTCAGGGATTACTGAGAGTCAAGAGAGAACCTACCCGATGTTCACCATTTGTTCTTCATGAGAGCTCAGTATCCAGCTGAAAGCACTGAGGTGTACGGGAGGAATTCGGGGACCAGAAACTGCAGAATTCAGCAAAGTATTCACATACTCTGGACACCACATGTCACCGCTGGGAAAGCTACCACTCACCTGTGAACACAAAAGCCAAAAATGCAAAACTGAATTTCACATATTGTTGACTGTGATGTACCAGCAATACTAGGACGTGAGACATGGGAGATGTTACAGCAGGACAGGGTAGGAAAGAGCAGCCAAACACAAATGCACTCGTACCAGCAGACAGCAGGGGGCAGCTCAGCACATGGGGAAAAGAAGAAATGAAGGAAAAAATAAAAATAATGAAGAAAAGGTTTAGGTTTATATATGAATATGAACAGCACTGTAACACCGCTCAAGCACAACAAAGCAGCAAAACTAATTATACAGGACACAGCAGCATCATTTTCATGCAAAACAAGCAGGACAGCAGCGAAATTATTATACAGAACAAGTGACACTGTTCAAGCAGAACACAGCAGCATAACAAGTTTGAGGCAAAAACAAAAGCAGCACACAGCAGCCCAACACGGTCCAAGCAGAACACAAGCAAGTGGTTGGTGCACCTACCATTGCATTACAGCAACACCATGTGGGAGACCAGGGTTCGATTCCCGGTCTGGGTGACTATGCTGCGCTACACCAATAAGAGTCCCTGGGCAAGACTCCTAACACTACATTGGCCCACCTCTGTAATACGAGTAACTTTGTAAGTTGCTCTGGATAAGAGCGTCTGCTAAATGCCATAAATGTAAATGTAAGTGGCACAGCTGCAGCCACCTTCAGCACTGTGCTCACAGGGCAATCTAGTCAAAAATTGGATTTTTAGGTGCAAAAGTTTGACCGGTTTCTTACAGAGAGTGGGATTGTTGAGGAGTACAATGCGCCACCTTTCCACACGTCGCTGGGGAAGATACAGTGAAGGTCTACAACATGTTACAATTCAGAGAGAAACAAACTGAAACAAGAAATGTGCTGAAAAACAAGTTCAGGGATTACTGAGATTCAAGAAAGAACCTACCCGATGTTCACCATTTGTTCTTCACGAGACCTCAGGATCCAGTTGAAAGCGTACAGGAGGAATTTGGGGACCAGAAACTGCAGAATTCAGCAAAGTACTCACATACTCTGGCCACCGCATGTCACCACTGGGAAAGCTACCACTCCAGTTCCAAGCTCTGCACATTGAACATACCCATTGGAAGAAACACATTCCTTTGACCTTCTTTTGGGGTGTCCTCAGCTTCAGAGGTATTCCAAAGGTCAATTGCAGACTATTAAAGGCCTGAAAGATGTCGTCAACGTTACAAACGATATCTTAGTCTGGGGTGAAACGGTCAAGGAAACATGACAGCAGACTCATCCAAGTGCTGAAAAGGGAAAGACAGTGGAACCTGAAACTCAACAAAAACAAGTGCAAGATCAGATCACAAATCCAGTACATGGCAATATGCTCTCTCTGCAGAAGGTCTCAAGCTAGATAGAGATCAAGTGAGAGCTGTAACACACATGCCTACACCAGAAAACAAGCAGGCACTCATGAGATTAATGGGCATGATTCAGTACCTTTCCAAGTTTATTTCTAGCCTGTCTGAAGATGCTGTAAGCTACCAACACCCTGTCACTGCTGTGCTAGTCTATACCCTTTAGTACTAGTGTGTAGTATGCAATTGGGACGCAGCCTAAATCCCCTATCAGATGTTGGAGTGTTTAGTGCGCCCTTCTTTACCTCTGTTTGAGCCATGGAAGCTCAGGTACCAGCACTAATGCATGGCCTTAATAGCTGATATGACCAAATACGATCAAATAAATAAATAAATAAATAAATAAATAAGTATGTATATGTGCTTTTACTGTGCGTTTACCTCAGTCTGGACACTTTTCTGTCAGAACTATTTGCTGAGTCCTCGAACCGTTTCGCCTCAGCCAGCTCTCGACCGGCTGATGAAATCCCGAAACCCTGCTCATTGATCCCACAGGACTGATTGACAGGAGTTTAAACCAATAAGATTACGGAAACAATTCGTGTGAACCAATACAGAAAATAAGAGAGTTAAGCTGTAATTGAAAATACTTATTTAATAACATGTTAATACAGTAATAAGAACTATATTTATAAACAGTAAATACTAGGGATACATATATAATAAAAATACAGTAATAATAAATAATTTTACTGGACACTCATCAGTCCTTCTGGAGTGTCGGACAGGCTGTAAGTGTGTGTGATTAATTTGGTGATTGATATGATTGATCAGTGCTTGATCAGTGTGTTTTGGTTTGGTATCTTAGCTTTTAGCAATTATTTAGTCAATCGCCATCTCCCTGCTCTCTTTCTACGGGCAGAAATTTTGTCCAATGGCTGCATGGAGCTGCAGGATCACAGCTGGCCATAAATGAATGAATGAATGAATGAATGAAGGCCCCAAACCTGACAAAATTAAAGTGGATGAAGCTGGAATCTAGGTGATCAAAACTGAGGCAGAAATGAGCTGTATAGCTGTAGGTCTTCTTAGCGTGTTCTTCTGTGGTGTTTGGGGCCGGTGGACCTCAGAGCAGTACTAATCAAATTTTATGGCTGGCCATGAATGAATGAATGAATGAATGAGTGAATGAATGAATGAATGAATGAATGAATGAGTGAATGAATGAATGAATGAATGAATGAAGGCCCCAAACCTGAAAAAATGCTTAGAGAAAAAAACAAATTTAAATCCTTAGTGAATTCCTGAGTGTCCCCTGGTCAGATCTATGATCTTGAGATGAGAAGTTGTGATTCAGGAGGCGTTTGAACCGTATTTCTGCGCTGTATTATTGCAAAGATATTAATAGAAACGCGGAGACAACATCGTAAAAAAGCACTAATTAGCATTAAACAGTAGCATTTATGAGATTCCGAAAAAAGGACCTGTCCCAGCAAAGGGGGGCATCCGGTCACCCTGTCTGATCACTCCCAAAGGAGCTGGTTCAGTTGTTTGAGGTGTCGAATTACTGGACAACAGTGAGGGTTCCGCCATTCCTTGTTTACCCTGGTTACCATGGTTACACCTTGGCCAGAGGTTTAGTACAGCTCCCTGCAGAAGTCAATGGCAGTGGCCAAGTGGCCAATCAGAGGGCACGGTTTTAAAAAATGTCAGTCGATGATGTCATAATGGCCTCTTTGACATCCCTGTGACATCACGGCCCCACAGAGCAGTATAAATAGACCCTGCAGAGCTCACCTTTCTCACTCTGAGCCTTTCACTCACGCAGTGCAAAGGAGCAGTCAGTGGCATTACCAGTTCTCACCTGAACCACGACCGAAACCGGGGAGATGGAGCAGTGGAAGGCTGAGCGGGAGTCCCTGCTGTTTCAGCTCAAGGAGGCCCAAGAGAGCATTGAGAAGGAGAAGGCAGCCAGGCTGAGGGAGCAGAAAGCCAACACAAGGAGGCACAACCGCTGGATAAAAAGGGTCAACACAACAAGGGACCAGGACATTGAAAAGGAGACGTACGAGCTACGTGCCAAAGTTCAGGACCTGGAGGAGGCCAAGCAGGAGGTAAAGGACTCGCTGGACTTCCAGTCGGAAATCCTACGACAGGTCAGCGAGGAGCTGGCAGACAACAAAACCAGGCTCAGCAGGTGCAGGGTGCTGGCAGAGCAGCTGTACGCCCAAAACATGGAGCTGCATGCATCTAACTGGTACAAGAACCAGGAGCTGGAGGTCCTGCGACAGGAAAGGGCTCTGACAGAGGCACTGGACAAAGAATACAACCTGGTATCGGCTCTTCCTCCATTGGCAATGCAGAAGCAGAGGGTCATGGAGGAGCTGAAGCAGAAGGCAGCTGCTGCAGAGGAGGCCGCTGCGGAGAGGGCCGCTGCGGAGAGGGCCGCTGCAGAGAAGGCCGCTGCGGAGAGGGCCGCTGCAGAGAGGGCCACTGCGGAGAGGGCCGCTGCGGAGAGGTCCGCTGCGGAGAGGGCCGCTGCGGAGAGGGCCGCTGCTGAGAGGGCTGCTGCTGAGAGGGCCGCTGAGGAGAAGAGCCTCAGCCTTTTTAGCCTTCTCAGCCTTCTCAGGGCGAGGCTTAAAGGCTTCTGGAGCCGACTCTCTGCTGCATGCAGAAAGAGGAAGTGAGAGAGGGAGACAGAAACCGAAAAAAAAAAAAAAAAAAAAAGGACGGGAACAACAAGAAGGGAAGAGAAAGAGACAGAGTGACGATGAAGATGAAGGGAAAGACAGAAGGCATCAGAAAGAGACAGAGTGACGATGAAGATGAAGGGAAAGACAGAAGGCATCAGAAAGAGACAGAGTGACGATGAAGATGAAGGGAAAGACAGAAGGCAACAGAACGAGACAGAGTGACGATGAAGATGAAGGGAAAGACAGAAGGCAACAGAATGAGACAGAGTGACGATGAAGATAAAGGGAAAGACAGAAGGCATCAGAAAGAGACAGAGTGACGATGAAGATGAAGGGAAAAACAGAAGGCAACAGAAAGAGACAGAGTGACGATGAAGATGAAGGGAAAGACAAGGCATCAGAAAGAGACAGAGTGACAATGAAGATGAAGGGAAAGACAAGGCATCAGAAAGAGACAGAGTGACGATGAAGATGAAGGGAAAGACAGAAGCAACAGAAAGAGACAGAGTGACGATGAAGATGAAGGGAAAGTCAGAAGGCAACAGAAAGAGAAAGAGTGACGATGAAGATGAAAGGAAAGACAAGGCATCAGAAAGAGACAGAGTGACGATGAAGATGAAGGGAAAGACAGAAGGCAACAGAAAGAGACAGAGTGACGATGAAGATGAGGGGAAAGTCAGAAGGCAACAGAAAGAGAAAGAGTGACGATGAAGATGAAAGGAAAGACAAGGCATCAGAAAGAGACAGAGTGACGATGAAGATGAAGGGAAAGACAGAAGGTAACAGAAAGAGACAGAGTGACGATGACGATGAAGGGAATGAAAGAGACAGAAGAAGGGTAGAGAAAGAAAGTGTGGGGGAAATGGGGACGTTAATCACAATGACATCTTAAAATGGGCTGGATACCCAGCCTCAGAATTCTCAAATAATTAAACAAATCAGTCCGATTAATAAATGAAATGGGCCTCATTAATGAAATCGGCCTCATTAATAAATGAAATTTGGCCTCATAAATAAATTAAATGGGCCTTAAAAATGAAATTGACCTCGTTATTAAATGAAATCGGCCTCATAATTGAAATCGCTCTCATAAATAAATGAAATCGGTTTTATTAATAAATGAAATCGGTCTCATTAATAAATGAAATCGGTCTCATTATTAAATGAAATTGGCCTCATAAATGAAATCAGCCTCATAAATAAATGAAATCGGTGTCATATGTTCAAATCATTAATATCTCAAACGCTAATTTCTAACTAGAGAAAGCTATATCAATGATTTGAGTTCTGAAGGTTTAATTAATAATAGTATTACAATAACAGCCAGTATCAAATTATATCAAGACAAACAAACTGGAATAAATAAATGAAGCAGTTATTAACACAAACTACTCTAAACACAATAACACCCTCAATCAGTATTAGTGATGCACGATGATATATCTGCGGCCGATATATTATTCACCGATATATCGATTTTTTCTTTTTAGGTTCGCTAACTGAGGTGGCGGCTGCTCGTCCAGCTCAAGCGCCTCACCTCGACACGCCAGCTCTTGCTGCAAACGGGGAGAACACGGCGACAAGCGCGGCGTGACTCCACCCACTACGCGCGGCAAGGGAGCGGAACTCCAGCGCATAGTGGGCTACCGACCTGTCACCCTGCTCCAGCCACAGCAGCAGGTCGTCCGGCGTGAGCCCCCCTCGGGGACGCTGAAACACTGTCTTAAAGTGCTTCACGTACTCCGAGAAGGGCTTCACGCTCAGCTCCTCCCAGGTGGCGCTGGCCCAATCCAGAGCTTCTCCAGCGAGATGGGATACGAAGAAGGCGACCTTCGCCTGGTCATTGCTGGTTCCCTGACAACTTAAATAAGCTCCGGATCACCAGAATATGTATCCGGAATGTCCATCGGATACGGACTAGGGATGTGGCGGGGAGTTATGTTGCTGTAAAAAACATAACAACAAACATGCAAATGAAAGAAAACAGCACAATAACAATAGAAACACAACTGTAACAAATGTAAGTGGCAGGCAATTCGCACCAGTGCTCTTACACGAGAGACACTCACCATATAATCAATAACCAAATAATGGAATAGATTTGGATTATTCAGGAAACAAAAAAGCGTCTGTTAATAACTAAATATTTTAAGTAGTATTGTGTGCTATTTCAAAGTCATGGACCAAAACTACATTGTGATTGCAGACTTTAAAATAAAGCAACAGCCCTGTAACCCTGCTAAATATGTGTGGCATAACAGTTAATAAAATCAGTAAAAATGTAGGGGCAAAATAATGATGATCAAATCAGAGGTAGTGAAAAATATTATTGATTATGGTGGCGGATACTGATCCAAAAATAACCTGCACACTGTTAAAAGAATAAGTTCCTCAAGGATCTTTTGGAGGTTCTTTAATTTGAAACTGTGGAGGAACCTCTTAAGGTGCTTTAAGGAACCTTCTAAAAAAGAAACTGGATTCAACTTTTACAAAGACAGGGAGAAGACGTGCAGAGATGGATCTAAGCAAGATTTATTGAAACACAACAGGAATAAAAAACAAGGTGCAGAGAAAACAAGGTGCAGCAACCTAAGGGATAAAACTGAAAGTGACAAACCAAACGGTGAAAACAACAAACCTGGGACTGGGAGGAGCAGGGAGTGACAGGGGATTGAGCCGTGATCTACCGAAATAAGAACGTGGGAAGGGGTTAATGAAAACCGCAAGTCTAGCTTGGGATACAGGGGAATACTAGGGGAACCTAAACTGCAGGCCTCGCTTGGGAAACAACAGGGAGAACTCAACAGAGTACTAAAGCAATACCATACCATTTTACCAAAAATGTGTAAAACAAAAACCCCAGAATTCAGCTTACAAACCGCTCACATATTCTAGCCACTGCATGTCACCGTTGGGAAAGCTAACGCTCACCTGTGAACACAAAAGCCAAAAATGTAAGATTGAATTTCACATTGTTGATAGTGATGTACCAGCAATACTAGAACATGAGACATGATGGAAGAACCTATAGGAGAAACAGAAAACACCTCCTCAGGACGACTGAAAAACAGTTCCCATCAGCATCACCCAATGTTGTTGCAGATTCCTGTGTCGAGCTGCAGGTCAGTGAATCTGGTCCACCTGCAGAAACTGGTACTGCAAAACAATCTGACTTACCTGAGACACATCCGAGAGAGGCATTCTTCACAAGGTCAGGAAGACAAGTGAAAACACCAGCAAGATACAAGGACTGAATCTGGAACACACATACAGTACACATTTACAATATTCACACACACATTCAGAGGACACGGTTCAAGCTCCTGTCCATCTGCTGACTGAATTTAAAGTTACTGTCATTTACTGCATCTTAGATTTGTTTAGGTTATTCTGCAATGTCAAGCTATTCTCATAAATATGGTGTCAAATGTACAGTTCATGTAGTTCAGTTCAGAGACCTCATCTCATTTCCCTTGAGTTTTAAAGCATTATGGTCCGACAGTGTTTGTATGAACGGTGTTGAGAGTCCTGCACAGCCCAAATCCTCCTCATTTATAGTTCTATTCATATTAAGAAAGAGAACAAAAATAGATCAGTTCAAGTGTGGGGATTTCACATGTTCTGTAGCTAAGAGGCAGCCCTAGCTAAGAATCTCGCAGCTCCCCCAAAAGTACTAAAGTGTGAGTGTAGCACAGAGTCGTCCTTCCTCCATACTTTACACTGAGGAGCTGAAGCGGTTAGCAGAGGGAAAAACGGCCGTGGTGGTCGAGGAGCTCCTCGGCTTTTCCGGGGTCACGCAGACGCCGCCAGTCCCTCTCCGGTGCGGGAGTGGAGACGACGACTCTCGGTGTCCGTCGCGCCGGTAGTGCTGGAGCTCAGACGCCGCGTTGGAGGAGTCACGGGTCAAGCTGGACGACTTCCTTGCAGAGCGGCTGGAAAGCTGGTTTCTCCGCGGCCGCCATGTTTCTCGAGGCTAAAGAGAAAAACGCAAAGGCCGGCTAGTGAGACAGAGGACTGTACAGTAACACGTAAATACAGAACATGTGTGAATCTGCTTCACTTTCATGATCAAATTATTGACATTCCTCAGCATTCAAGGTTTTTTACTGGAGACGATGTGAAATGACCTGAATAAAAACATTTTACAGCTCTATTTCTGTGTTCAACAGATGTACAGTCTACATGCACATTCAACAGTGCTGTTTCTCCCTTAATCTAATAGTGTCAAACATGCTGTTTTAAATAGGAACAGAACAAAGCAATTACACACTCAGATCACAGACATTTCATTAAAAGAAGAAACACAGGCCGACATCACTGGATGCTCCTCTGGGGTCAGTTTGGACAAAGCTTATGAACACAAGTGAATCAGGCAGTGGTGGTGTAGTATTGTATTTGTACAACAGGTGGCGCAGTAGAGCTGTGAAGCTGAGCAGCATCCAATCACTTTTCCCTCATTTCTGCATGAAAGGGTTGATTGATTACAGACTCATTTTTGGGATAAAGGATCTGCCCTGTTTTTAGACTTTTATAAAGCCTCAGTTCAGCAGAGCTTTATTTTATTAAGTAATTATTAGATATTTTCTTTATATTATCTGACAGTAACACAATAAATGTCCAAATGTTGGTGGACACTATTTTTTAATCAGTGCATTCAGCAATCAGTTGCACCCATTGCTGACACTGTCCCTGTAATGCAGTATTGCCAATAGAATAGATCTCTCTGGAACAGATAAACATCAACCTATTGGCTCCATGCCTAATGCCAATCGTGGGCTAGAGGGGTATAAAGCCCCCCAGCATTGAGCTGAGGAGAGGTAGAACTGTGTTCTCTGGAATGATGGTGCTCATGATGTCCTT
Source organism: Salminus brasiliensis (assembly GCF_030463535.1). NCBI lineage: Eukaryota > Metazoa > Chordata > Actinopteri > Characiformes > Bryconidae > Salminus > Salminus brasiliensis. Next base: position 16,322,785 of record NC_132892.1, read on the forward strand.
TACTTCTAGGGTGAGCTGGGGAAACTTTTAGCTTTGAGTTGGAGATGACGTTGGGTGATCATCCAATATTCTGACCTCACCAATGCTCTTCTTGCTAAATGCATTTCTCACAGCAATGCTCCAAAATCTAGCAGAAAGTCTTTCATGGTAGTAGAAACAGTTACTCCAACAAAAGCAGGCTAAACTCCTTTTTAATACTCTTGATTTCAAAAGAAACAACAAATAAGCAGGTGTCCAAATACTTTTGTCATATAGTGTATTTCTTAGAAATGCTGAATTCTTTTGTTGAAGAGACTCTGGTCAGTTCTGAGAGCAGCAGGTCTAAACTTAAACCTGGACTAAATAAAGAGAGGAGTTTTAGATTTTACTTTGAGTAGAAACAAATAAACATCCAGAACACATCCGTAATGCAGAACAGCTCTTCATTCAGGCTCTTTTTCTGAACATGATATTAATAATATAAACTTTACAGCTGTTTGGAAAAGATGAAGCATTAAGGAGGAGTCTAAAGTAAGTGTAGAAATGAAGACACTGCTCAGCACTGATGTGTGTATTAATGATAAACTGATTAGTCGTGTGCTTCTCTGTGGACGAGTTGTGATGAAAAGGAGGATCTCAGCCCATTCTCTTCCTACAATGGAAAACACACACACACACACACACACACACACACACACACTTCATACACTTCCATCACCAAATATGAGGGTTTATTTAGGGTGTATTCTACACACTGCACACTAACACGTTTCTATAAAACAACAATGGGGCAGAAATGAAAATATTGCAGCACTGATATTAAAAAGTACCACAAGTGTTTGAGCAGCATGAGTGTAGAGCTTTTGCACTGACTGCATTTTAAACTGAAGGTCACACTGATGGTCAATAAGAGGAAATATCTCACATACTTTAAAAATGAATCTTAGTCTAGATACAGGAGAGGAAACCTCGGTCTCCTGGTTTAAAAACTGTATGTTGAGGAGTTTAGTCAGTTGTGGATAAATGCTGCATCAGCATGTTCAGAAACTTCAAACGGCATGTTAGCGTGAGGGTTGTTGTGAAAAAGGTTTCTTCTTTTTTCGTCAGGATCTGCTTGAGAGACAACATGACAGATTATCTAGAACATGTCAAGTGATTTGGATAACATCAAATACCTCAGAGTTTAATAGTAGTTAATAATAATAATAAATTGAAGGGGAGTTGAAGCCTCGGTCTCCTGGTTTCCTGCATCACTGTGGGAGCAAAGGTTCCAGCTTAACCATGACTCACGAAGCAGGACTTTCCTATCAGAATTAAACCCAGCCAGTAGGTCAAGACTTAGAGCCATGCTTGAGGGCTACAAGGGGTTTACCCTTGTCGACTTCTTTATTCATTTATTCACTCACCACTCAACTCACATACCTTAATCTTGGGAACTTTAGCCTCCTGGTTCTTTGCTTCATGGTGGACTGTGTGAGAACAGCTTCTGCCTCCACCACTGGACCACAGAGCACAACCTCACAAGCCTTCTGCAGAGGAAGCAGAATGATGAGCATCCTGCTGGGAAAAAGTTCAAATTCAGTAGGCATAGCTCCATTCAACCTCACAAGTTAGTCAGAAATTTCATTTTTCTAATGACAAATGACAGGTATTGGGTCCTATGCACAAAAACACAAGCACACATTTCACAACACCTAAACACAATAAATGCATGTAGTCTAATGCAAAACTACTGACAAGGTCTTCCAGCTGTAATAAGTGGGCTTTTGTCAAACTGGTGGTTCTCGTGGTGTGCAAACTGACTGACCTCTTTATCTGATCTTTGCTTCAAAGTCTGGTACATTTTAAAAAAGCTCAAGCAGGTTAATCACATGGACATGTCTGACTTTGTCGGTGTCTCCCTGAAAGATAACACCTTCATTCTGTAGTTCTGTAGTTAATGGCTGAGGCGAGGTCAGGTCCATCACCAACTGTGCTTAAAAGTTCTGCATCTGTGTCTACTCCACATTTTCACAATATCCATAGTCTGTAGACTCTACTAGACGCTACTAGAATTCCAGGTTATGTCTGGAAAATCTAGATTACTACTGGCTCTGGTTTTCACAGTTACAGCCTCATTAACTTCATTTAGCTTATGGGCTGTCAGTTCAGTTGCTAAAGTGTTCACTTCAGCCATTCAGCTTCTCCACCCTGGTCCTGGAGGCACCCACCGTACATTTAAACATTAAATTAAAGTGAGGTTGCAATAATACTTACTAATTTAATGTTTCTACTGTTTAAGCTCTGCCAGTGTGTTGTGCCACAGCAAATCCTGTCCCAAGTCCCGTGAGCTTCTGAACCTAATATTTCTATATATTATTATATCATTAACTACGGTTAATTCAGAGTCTCTGCAAATACATTTCAGGATCTAATAAAACCCACAAATTCATTTTACCTTGTGTTGCCAAAGTATGAGCAGGACTAGCAGATTCAGCCCCTGCCTCCCAATATCTAGACAAGCAGCAGCTTCTGGAGCTGTTTAATTCTGCTACTTAGAAGGAGGACTACTTTCAGACACTGGAACGTCTGTCCTGGGAGCCTCCTTGAAGTAGACTGACAGACTGGAAGGGGCGATACCGGTGACTGCGCCTCGTCCCAACACAACTGGACTACAGCTTCATTTGGGCAAAGCTGGAGCGACGATGAGGATTGCAGATGGAAAATCTTCCATAAACTCCAAACTGCTGAAGCTCCTCATTTAGATAAGGCTTTAAACACTGTACACTCATATGCAATTGTACACACACTGTTTAATTAGCAGATTTGATTCATTTAGAAAGTCCAGAATATGCTGCCATAGTATTTCTATGTTGTTTATTTGATGAACAATCCACATTTAGTACATCATACATATTTATAGTACTAAACTGTAAATCATACAGATTTAAACATTTTATTATATTTTTATTTTATTAAATAGGTTCATTCTCAGCGTCTTTAAAGCTTGCAGATGAAAACACTGAGAGACAGAAAGTGTAAACTTCAGGACTGGAAATCAGGATGTAATTTAATTAATTAAAAAATAAATGAAGTGAAATGAAAACTTTAACACTGTAGAAGAAATCTGTCTCTACTGGACAGACACGTCACTTCCGGCTGACAGGTCCAGCGCTGCTCTCCTGCTGCTTGTTTCTCCCAGTCATATCTTTGTATCAGGGATGAGCAGAACGAGGCTTTTTAACCAGTTGAAGCAGAAGTGGTTCATTTGAAGCTCTACTGCGCCACCTGTTGTACAAATACAGTACTACACCACCACTGCCTGATTCACTTGTGTTCATAAGCTTTGTCCAAACTGACCCCAGAGGAGCATCCAGTGATGTCGGCCTGTGTTTCTTCTTTTAATGAAATGTCTGTGATCTGAGTGTGTAATTGCTTTGTTCTGTTCCTATTTAAAACAGCATGTTTGACACTATTAGATTAAGGAGAAACAGCACTGTTGAATGTGCATGTAGACTGTACATCTGTTGAACACAGAAATAGAGCTGTAAAATGTTTTTATTCAGGTCATTTCACATCGTCTCCAGTAAAAACCCTTGAATGCTGAGGAATGTCAATAATTTGATGATGAAAGTGAAGCAGATTCACACATGTTCTGTATTTCCGTTTTATTTAAGTACATATTTCAGATGATATGCAGCTCGTCTACAGCGGGACCGGAAACTCACGCGCATTGACCCGCGATTGCGTTCCAGTGACGTAAGGAAGCTTCGTTTCCGGCGATCACGTGATCGTAGGTATTTGGAGGAGACTCTGAGCTGCTGTTTCGATGCGGCCCTGCTTTCAAAGCTCGAGCCGTGATTCCACACAGAGCTTCGACCGGCCATCCTGCTTTATAGTCCGTAATGTGAGCTTTGTCTTCTTCCTCTTAGGCAGTTGTTGTAGTGCTTGTGCTGTCTGTGTTACTGTACAGTCCTCTGTCTCACTAACCGGCCTTTGCGTTTTTCTCTGTAGCCTCGAGAAACATGGCGACCGCAGAGAAACCAGCTTTCCAGCCGTTCTGCAAGGAAGTCGTCCAGCTTGACCCGTGACTCCTCCAACGCGGCGTCTGAGCTCCAGCACTACCGGCGCGACGGACACCGAGAGTCGTCGTCTCCACTCCCGCACCGGAGAGGGACTGGCGGCGTCTGCGTGACCCCGGAAAAGCCGAGGAGCTCCTCGACCACCACGGCCGTTTTTCCCTCTGCTAACCGCTTCAGCTCCTCAGTGTAAAGTATGGAGGAAGGACGACTCTGTGCTACACTCACACTTTAGTACTTTTGGGGGAGCTGCGTGATTCTTAGCTAGGGCTGCCTCTTAGCTACAGAACATGTGAAATCCCCACACTTGAACTGATCTATTTTTGTTCTCTTTCTTAATATGAATAGAACTATAAATGAGGAGGATTTGGGCTGTGCAGGACTCTCAACACCGTTCATACAAACACTGTCGGACCATAATGCTTTAAAACTCAAGGGAAATGAGATGAGGTCTCTGAACTGAACTAAATGAACTGTACATTTGACACCATATTTATGAGAATAGCTTGATGTTGCAGAATAACCTAAACAAATCTAAGATGCAGTAAATGACAGTAAGTTTAAATTCAGTCAGCAGATGGACAGGAGCTTGAACCGTGTTCTCTGAATGTGTGTGTGAATATTGTAAATGTGTACTGTATGTGTGTTCCAGATTCAGTCCTTGTATCTTGCTGGTGTTTTCACTTGTCTTCCTGACCTTGTGAAGAATGTCTCTTGGATGTGTCTCAGGTAAGACTGATTGTTTTGCAGTACCAGTTTCTGCAGGTGGACCAGATTCACTGACCTGCGGCTCGACACAGGAATCTGCAACAACATTGGGTGATTCTGATGGGAACTCTTTCAGTCGTCCTGAGGAGGTGTTTTCTGTTTCTCCTATAGTTTTTCAAGCTGAATTCTGGGGTTGTGTTTCAAATCTGAGTGACTTGTAGACATTTCCTGAGATGATCTTGCATTCAGCACCAGTGTCCAACTTTAAAACAATGTTCTTGTTTATTTCAAGATTTTCAGTCCAGTTATTCTTTTCACTTTTGTTGTGACAGTGTTGATGTTTGTCTAATATTCTGTTTTTCTGATTTCAACTGTTCCAATGAAGAAATCTTCCTGCTCTGTCTTTTGTTCAACTGCATGATTTTTGTTTTTCCTCATTCTGCTTTGATTTTTGTTTTACACATTTTTGGTAAAGTGATTTTCTGTTGCAGGATTTACACACTTGGCCAAAGGCAGGACATTGTTTCTGTTTCTGTTCATAACCACATCTGGAGCAGCTTGTTTCTGTTGCTTGTTCATTTTTAGCTAGTTTGGAATTGCTCTTGTGTTCAAACCCAACTGTTTGTTTTGTTTCTATCGTTCTGTTTTGTATTTCATTGAGCACTTTTTTTTTTCACTTCACTTGATGTCCCTTCATTTGCACAGCAGATATTCATGGCCTTTGTGGTATTAGGGAAGACCAATTTTGGGCAAGGTTGCTGAGAGAAACAGATCGGACATAGACAAACGCTCCTGTCTCTGATTAACGAGTCATGCAACTCACTGAATTCATGGTCTTTTGCTTTCTTCAGGTCTGTGGTGTACATCAGTGCTTTCAACAGGCCAGAGAAAAGCTGAGGGCTTCTCGAACATCACTGCTAACCGGTCCCTCAGTGTAAAGTATGGACTAAGTACTACTCAGTGGTACACTTTATTGTGTTTGGTTGACATGCTTGATCGTTATCTACGGCTGCCTCTTTGGTACACAACATAGGTGACATCCCCACACAATATATATTTTTTTCTTGCATATATAAGAATGAGAATAGCTTGACATTGCAGAATAACCTAAACAAATCTAAGCTGCAGTAAATGACAGTAAGTTTAAATTCAGTCAGCAGATGGACAGGAGCTTGAACCGTGTTCTCTGAATGTGTGTGTGAATATTGTAAATGTGTACTGAATGTGTGTTCCAGATTCAGTCCTTGTATCTTGCTGGTGTTTTCACTTGTCTTCCTGACCTTGTGAAGAATGTCTCTCTCGGATGTGTCTCAGGTAAGTCTGATTGTTTTGCAGTACCAGTTTCTGCAGGTGGACCAGATTCACTGACCTGCGGCTCGACACAGGAATCTGCGACAACATTGAGTGATTCAGTCGTCCTGAGGAGGTGTTTTCTGTTTCTCCTATAGGTTCTTCCATCATGTCTCATGTTCTAGTATTGCTGGTACATCGCTCAACAATGTGAAATTCAATCTTGCATTTTTGATTTGAGTTTTGTTTCAAATCTGATTAGTAGATCTGTGCTGTGATGACGTTGAAAAAAATAACTGGACTGAAAATAAAACAAAAACTTTGCATTCAGCACCAGTGCTCAACTTGAAGACACTTTTGTTGTGACAGTGTTGATGTTTGTGTAATATTCTGTTTTCTGGTTTCAACTGTTCCAATGAAGAAATCTTCCTGCTCTGTCTTTTGTTCAACTGCATGCTTTTTTTCCCTCATTCTGCTTTGATTTGTTTTGTTGGACACTTTCTTTGGTAAAGTGATTTTCTGTTACAGGATTTGCACACTTGGCCATAGGCAGGACAGTGTTTCTGTTTATGACATGCGGTGGCCAGAATACATGAGTACTTTGCTGAATTCTGCAAATTCTGTTTCTGGTCCCCAAATTCCTCCCGTACGCCTCAGTGCTTTCAGCTGGATCCTGAGCTCTCGTGAAGAACAAATGGTGAACATCGGGTAGGTTCTTTCTTGACTCTCAGTAATCCCTGAACTTTTTTCAGCACATTTCTTGTTTCCGTTTCTTTCTCTCTAAACTGTATCATGTTGTAGACCTTCACTGCATCTTCCCCAGCGACGTGCGGAAAGGTGGCGCATTGTAGTTTTTCCAGACTCCTCAACAATCCCACTCTCTGTAAGAAACAGGTAAAACTTTTGCACCCACAGTCTCCAATTTTCGACGAGATGTGCTAAAGGTGGCTGCTTGTGTTCTGCTTGGACCATGTTACACTGCAGTGTCCTGCTTAAACGATATTTCACTGCAGTGTCCTGCTTTAACCATGTTACACTGCTGTGTTCTGTTTAACTATGCTGCTATTTCCTGCTTGAACAGTGTCACTTAACCTTGTAATGTATAATAATATTGCTCCTCTGTCTTGCTTGTGTTTTGCATATAAATGGTTACACTGCTGTGTTTTATATAAATTGTTTTGCTGCTTTGTTGTGCTTGAGTGGTGTTACAGTGCTGTTCATATTCATATATAAACCTTAAAACGTTTCTTCATAATTTTTATTTATTTTTCTCACTGAATTGTAACATGTTGTAGACCTTCACTGCATCTTCCCCAGCGATGTGCAGAAAGGTGGCGCATTGTACTCCTCAACAATCCCACTCTCTGAAAGAAACAGGTAAAACTTTTGCACCCACAGTCTCCAATTTTCGACGAGATTGCCTTGCAAGCACAGTGCTGAAGGTGGCTGCAGCTGTGCCACTTGCTTGTGTCCTGCTTGTTTTACATGAAAATGATGCTGCTGTGTTCTGTATAATTTGTTTTGCTGCTTTGTTGTGCTTGAGCAGTGTTACGGTGCTGTTGATATTCATACATAAACCTAAACCTTTTCTTCATGATTTTTGTTTCCTTCATTTCTTCTTTCCCCCCATGTGCTGAGCTGCCCCCTGTTGTCTGCTGGTGCGAGTGCATTTGTTTGGCTGCTCTTTCCTAACCTGTCTTGCTGTAACCCTTCTAAAAAGTGTGTGTAAATGTGTACTGTATGTGTGTTCCAGATTCAGTCCTTGTATCTTGCTGGTGTTTTCACTTGTCTTCCTGACCTTGTGAAGAATGCCTCTCTCGGATGTGTCTCAGGTAAGTCTGATTGTTTTGCAATACCAGTTTCTGCAGGTGGACCAGATTCACTGACCTGCAGCTCAAACAGGAATCTGCAAAAAAAGTGGTGATGCTGATGGGAACTCTTTCAGTCGTCCTGAGGAGGTGTTTTCTGTTTCTCCTATAGATTCTTCCATCATGTCTCATGTTCTAGTATTGCTGGTACATCACTTTAAACAATGTGAAATTTAATCTTGCATTTTTTGGCTTTTGTGTTCACAGGTGAGCGTTAGCTTTCCTAATGGTGAAATGCAGTGGCTAGAATATGTGAGTGGTTTTCAAGCTGAATTCTGGGGTTTTGTTTCAAATCTGAGTGACTTGTAGACATTTCCTGAGATGACCTTGCATTCAGCACCAGTGTCCAACTTGAAAACAATGTTATTGTTTATTTCAAGATTTTCAGTCCAGTTATTTGTTTCACTTTTGTTGTGACAGTGTTGATGTTTGTCTAATATTCTGCTTTTCTGATTTCAACTGTTCTAATGAAGAAATCTTCCTGCTCTGTCTTTTTATTTGCACAGCAGATATTCATGGTCTGTCAATGTCTGATCTGTTTCTCTCAGCAACCTTGCCCACAAGGTCTTCCCTAATACCACAAACACTCCTGTCTCTGATTAATGAGTCATGAAATCATGGTCTTTTGCTTTCTTCAGGTCAGTGGTGTACGCATCAGTGCTTTCAACAGACCAGAGAAAAGCTGAGGGCTCCTCGAACATCACTGCTAACCGGTCCCTCAGTGTAAAGTATGGACTAAGGACGACTCTGTGGTACACTTCATTGTGTTTGGTTGACATGCTTGATTGTTATCTACGGCTGCCTCTTTGGTACACAACATAGGTGACATCCCCACACAAATATATATATTTTTTTCTTGCATATATAAGAATGAGAATAGCTTGACATTGCAGAATAACCTAAACAAATCTAGGATGCAGTAAATGACAGTAACTTTAAATTCAGTCAGCAGATGGACAGGAGCTTGAACCGTGTCCTCTGAATGTGTGTGAATATTGTAAATGTGTACTGTATGTGTGTTCCAGATTCAGTCCTTGTATCTTGCTGCTGTTTTCACTTGTCTTCCTGACCTTGTGAAGAATGCCTCTCTGATGTGTCTCAGGTAAGTCTGATTGTTTTGCAGTACCAGTTTCTGCAGGTGGACCAGATTCACTGACCTGCTGCTCTGCACAGGAATCTGCAACAACATTGGGTGATTCTGATGGGAACTGTTTTTCAGTCGTCCTGAGGAGGTGTTTTCTGTTTCTCCTATAGGTTCTTCCATCATGTCTCACGTTCTAGTATTGCTGGTACATCACTGTCAACAATGTGAAATTCAATCTTGCATTTTTGATTTGAGTTTTGTTTCAAATCTGATTTGTAGATCTGTGCTGTGATGACGTTGTCTTCAAGTTGGGCACTGGTGCTGAATGCAAAGTTCTTGTTTTATTTTCAGTTATTCTATTCACTTTTGTTGACTGTGTTTATGTTTGTCTAATATTCTGTTCCAGTGAAGAAATCTTCCTGCTCTGTTCAACTGCATGATTTTTTTTTTTTTGTTTGTTTGTTTTTCCTCATTCTGCTCTGATTGTTTTTTACACATTTTTGGTAAAGTGATTTTGCTGTTAAAGGATTTGCACACTTGTCCATAAGCAGGACATTGTTTCTGTTTCTGTTCATACCCACATCTGGAGAAGGACAGGAACTTGAACTGTGTTCTGTTTTCTGTTTCTTCTGTAGGTTCTTTCATCTGGTGTCTGGACTGTGAAGAATCGTGGCTGGTCATTATAAGAAGTTTCCCCTTTCTGAATTCTCACCTTGTCCCACATGTAAATGCTTGGTGGGCTCTTTGTCTGTCTGTCATAATAGCTGTTCTGCTTGAGTTGTCTTCTCTGCAGCTTGCCTTGAATCTGCATTTTGCTTTTCTTCTTTGAATGTCCAGTATGTTTGGATTTTTCTCATTGGGCCATCCTTCCATGGTCCTTGTGTGTAGTAGCTGCATCTCTGCATCATTTGCTGTTGCCTTTCAGAATGTAATTTGGCCACTGGCTTTCCCTCCTGGAGAACTGCTGCTCCAAGGCCTTCTGAGCTCGCATCTACAGATGGTGTAGCAGGTATTTTTACATCATAGAGCTTTAGTGTGGGAGCATTTATCAGCAGAGATTTCAGGGTTTTTTTATAGGTTTGTGCTCGACTTGCCACGGAGTGCCACAGATGTCATGCTCAAGCAGTTTTCTGAGGGGTGCGCTGACTTCAGACAGGTTGGGAATAAACTTGGAAAGGTACTGAATCATGCCCTTTAATCTCATGAGTCCCTGCTTGTTTTCTGGTGTAGGCATGTGTGTTACAGCTCTCGCTTTATCTCGATCTAGATTGAGACCTTCTGCAGAGAGCATATGGCCATGTACCGGATTTGTGATGATCTTGCACTTGTTTTTGTTGAGTTTCAGGTTCCACTGTCTTTCCCTTTTCAGCACTTGGACGAGTCTGCTGTCATGTTTCCTTGACCGTTTCACCCCAGACTAAGATATCATTCGTAATGTTGATGACACCTTCCAGGCCTATAATAGTCTGCAATTGACCTTTGGAATACCTGAAGGACCTGAAGCTGAGGGCACCCCAAAAGAAGGTCAAAGGAATCTGTATCTTTCAGTGGGTATGTTCAATGTGCAGAGCTTGGAACTTTCATGACGTTTGATTTGCCAAAATCCTCACCACTGTGACCATGCTGCTTACCCAGTCGTTCGGCTCATGCTGTTTGGTGATTTACACCCCTTCATTTTGTGTAGCTCATCAATGCTTGTTGTCTTTCAGGGCAATTGGGACTTTTCTTGATGGATGAATCACTGGTGAGACCATGGAATCTACTTGAATGTGGTGATGTCCTGGTAGGAATCCAAGAACAGTGAACAGAATGTCATTTTACTTTATGATCCCATGCACTCTTTTAACCACACCTAACATCTCCCATGTCTCACGTCCTAGTATTGCTGGTACATCACCGTCAACAATGTGAAATTCAATTTCGCATTTTTGGCTTTTGTGTTCACAGGTGAGTGGTAGCTTTCCCAGTGGTGACGTGCAGTGGCCAGAATATGTGAGTACTCTGCTGAATTCTGCAGTTTCTGGTCCCCGAATTCCTCCTGTACGCTTTCAGCTGGATCCTGAGCTCTCGTGAAGAACAAAAGGTGAATATCGGGTAGGTTCTTTCTTGACTCTCAGTAATCCCTGAACTTGTTTTTCAGCACGTTTCTTGTTTCAGTTTTTTTCTCTCTGAATTGTAACATGTTGTAGACCTTAACTGCATCTTCCCCAACGACGTGTGGAAAGGTGGCGCATTGTACTCCTCAACAATCCCACTCTCTGTAAGAAACAGGTAAAACTTTTGCATCTAAAAATCCAATTTTTGGCGAGATTGCCTTGCAAGCACAGTGCTGAAGGTGGCTGCAGCTGTGCCACTTGCTTGTGTTCTGCTTGGACCGTGTGGGGCTGTTTGTGTTTTGCATCAAACTTATTACGCTGCTGTGTCCTGCTTGATAGGTGTTGGGCTGCTGTGTCCTGCTTGTGTTTTGCTTGACCGTTCTGCTAGAACAGTGTCCCTTAACCTTGTTCTGTATATTAATTGTGCTGCTTTGTCCTGCTTGTATTTTTCATCAAAATTGTTACGCTGCGGTCTTCTGCTTGAACGATATTTTGCTGGTGTGCCACTTGCTTGTATTCTGCTTGAACGGTGTTTGGCTGCTGTGTCCTGCTTGTGTTTTGCATATAAATGGTTACACTGCTGTGTTCTGTATAATTTTTATTGCTTTGTTGTGCTTGAGCGGTGTTAGTGCTGTTCATATTCATATATAAACCTAAACCTTTTCTTCATAATTTGTATTTATTTACTTATTTATTTTTCTCACTGAATTGTAACATGATGTAGACCTTCACTGCATCTTCCCCAGCGATGTGCAGAAAGGTGGCGCATTGGACTCCTCAACAATCCCACTCTCGGTAAGAAACTGGTGAAACATTTGCACCCACAGTCTCCAATTTTCAACAAGATTGCCTTGCAATCACAGTGCTGAAGGTGGCTGCAGCTGTGCCACTTGCTTGTGTTCTGCTTGAACCATGTTGGGCTGCTGTGTCCTGCTTGTTTTACATGAAAATGATTCTGCTGTGTCCTGCTTGTGTTTTGCATATAAATGGTTACACTGCTGTGTTCTGTATAATTTTTGTTGCTTTGTTGTGCTTGAGCGGTGTTACGGTGCTGTTCATATTCCTACATAAACCTAAACCTTTTCTTCATTATTTTTGTTTCCATTATTTCTTCTTTTCCCCATTTGCTGAGCTGCCCCCTGCTGTTTGCTGGTGCAAGTGCGTTTGTGTTTGGCTGCTCTTTCCTAACCTGTCCTGCTGTAACCCTTCTCCTCCCACACACACACACACACACACACACACACACAATTTTCTGAGATGACCTTGCATTCAGCACCAGTGTCCAACCTGAAAACAATGTTCTTGTTGTTTATTTCAAAATCTTCAGTCCAGTTATTCGTTTCACTTTTGTTGTGACAGTGTTGATGTTTGTCTAATATTCTGTTTTTCTGATTTCAACTGTTCCAAAGAAGAAATCTTCATGCTCTGTCCTTTGTTCAACTGCATGATTTTTTTTTTTTTCTCATTCTGCTCTGATTGTTTTGTTTTGCACATTTTTGGTCATTTTGCTGTTAAAGGATTTACACACTTGTCCATAAGCAGGACATTGTTTCTGTTTCTGTTCATAACCACATCTGGAGAAGGACAGGAACTTGAACTGTGTCCTGTGAATGTGTGTTCGGTTTTCTGTTTCTTCTATAGGTTCTTCCATCTGGCATCTGGACTGTGAAGAATCGTGGCTGGTCATGATAACAGGTTGCCCTCTCTGAATTCTCACCTTGTCCCACATGTATATGCTTGGTGGGCTTTTTGTCTGTCTGTCATAATAGCTGTTCTGCTTGAGTTGTCTTCTCTGCAGCTTGTCTTGAATCTGTATTTTGCTTTTCTTTGAATGTCCAGTATGTTTGGATTTTTCTCATTGGGCCATCCTTCCATGGTCCTTGTGTGTAGTAGCTGCATCTCTGGATCATTTGCTGTTGCCTTTCGTAATGTAATTTAGCCACTGGCTTTCTCTCCTGCAGAACTGCTGCTCCGAAGCCTTCTGAGCTCGTGTCTACAGATGGTGTACCAGGTATTTTTACATCATAGAGTTTTAGTGTGGGAGCATTTATCAGCAGAGATTTCAGTTTTTTTATAGGTTTGTGCTCGACTTGCCACGGTGTGTCATGCTCGAGCAGTTTTCTGACCGTGATGGGCTGCTGTGTCCTTTTTAATTAGGCTGCTGTGTCCTGCTTGTGTTTTGCATCTAAATGATGCTGCTGTATCCTGCTTGAACAATATTTCGCTGCTGTGTCCTGCTTTTGTTTTTGCATCAAAATTGTTATGCTGCAGTGTCCTGCTTTAACCATGTTGCACTGCTGTGTTCTGTTTAATTATGCTGCTATTTCCTGCTTGAACAGTGTCACTTAACCTTGTTCTGAATAATAATTTTGCTGCTGTGTTCTGCTTGAACGGTGTTGGGCTGCTGTGTCTTGCTTGTGTTTTGCATATAAATGGTTACACTGCTGTGTTTTGCTGCTTTGTTGTGCTTGAGCGGTGTTACAGTGCTGTTCATATTCATATATAAACCTTAAAATGTTTCTTCATAATTTTTTTTTTTTTATTTTCCTCACTGAATTGTAACATGTTGTAGACCTTCACTGCATCTTCCCCAGCGATGTGCAGAAAGGTGGCGCATTGTACTCCTCAACAATCCCACTCCCGGTAAGAAACAGGTAAAACTTTTGCACCCACAGTCTCCCATTTTCGACGAGATTGCCTTGCAAGCACAGTGCTGAAGTTGGCTGGAGCTGTGCCACTTGCTTGTGTTCTGCTTGAACCATGTTGGGCTGCTGTGTCCTGCTTGTTGTACATGAAAATGATGCTGTGTTTTGCTGCTTTGTTGTGCTTGAGCGGTGTTATGGTGCTGTTCATATTCCTACATAAACCTAAACCTTTTCTTCATTATTTTTGTTTCCATCATTTCTTCTCTTCCCCATGTGCTGAGCTGCCCCCTGCTGTCTGCTGGTGCGAGTGCATTTGTGTTTGGCTGCTCTTTCCTAACCTGTCCTGCTGTAACCCCCCCCCCCCCCCAATTTCCTGAGATGACCTTGCATTCAGCACCAGTGTCCAACTTGAAAACAATGTTCTTGTTGTTTATTTCAAGATTTTCAGTCCAGTTATTTTTTTTCACTTTTGTTGTGACAGTGTTGATGTTTGTCTAATATTCTGTTTTTCTGATTTCAACTGTTTCAATGAAGAAATCTTCCTGCTCTGTCTTTTGTTCAACTGCTCTGATTGTTTTGTTTTACCCATTTTTGGTAAAGTGATTTTCTGTTACAGGATTTACACACTTGGCCAAAGGCAGGACATTATTTCTGTTTCTGTTCATAACCACATCTGGAGCAGCTTGCTTCTGTTGCTTGTTCATTTTTTGCTAGTTTGGATTTACTTTTTTGTTCAAACCCAACTGTGTGTTTTTTTTTTTTTTTTGTTTTTTTTTTTTTGTCCTGTTTTGTATTTCATTGAGCACTTTTTTTCACTTCACTTGATGTCCCTTCATTTGCACAGCAGATATTCATGGCCTTTGTCTATGTCTGATCTGTTTCTCTCAGCAACTTTGCCCACAAGGTCTTGCAAACACTCCTGTCTCTGATTAACAAGTCATGCAACTCACTGAATTAATGGTCTTTTGCCTTTTTCAGGTCTGTGGAAGAAGCCTCTCTGTATGCTTTTCTCAGATATGACTCAGGTAAGTCAGATTGTTTTGCAATACCGGCTTCTACAGGTGGACCGGATTCAGTGACCTGCCGCTCGAAACAGGAATAGGCAACAACATTGTGTGATGGTGATGGACAGGAGCTTGAACCGTGTCCTCTGAATGTGTGTGTGAATATTGTAAATGTGTACTCTGTGTGTTCCAGATTCAGTCCTTGTATCGTGCTGGTGTTTTCACTTGTCTTCCTGACCTTGTGAAGAATGCCTCTCTCTGATGTGTCTCAGGTAAGTCTGATTGTTTTGCAGTACCAGTTTCTGCAGGTGGACCGGATTCACTGACCTGCAGCTCAACACAGGAATCTGCAACAACATTGGGTGATTTTGATGGGAACTCTTTTAGTCGTCCTGAGGATGTGTTTTCGGTTTCTCCTATAGGTTCTTCCATCATGTATCACGTTCTAGTATTGCTGGTACATCACTGTCAACAATGTGAAATTCAATCTTGCATTTTGTGGCTTTTGTGTTCACAGGTGAGAGTTCGCTTTCCCGACGGTGACATGCATTGGCTAGCATATGTGAGAGATTTGAAACAAAACCCCAGAATTCAGCTTGAAAACCAGAGTGACTTGTAGACATTTCCTGAGATGACCTTGCATTCAGCACCAGTGTCCAACTTGAAAACAATGTTCTTGTTGGTTATTTCAAGATTTTCAGTCCAGTTATTCTTTTCACTTTTGTTGTGACAGTGTTGATGTTTGTCTAATATTCTGTTTTTCTGATTTCAACTGTTCTAATGAAGAAATCTTCCTGCTCTGTCTTTTGTTCAACTGCATGATTTTTGTTTTTCCTCATTCTGCTTTGATTGTTTTGTTTTACACATTTTTGATAGTGATTTTCTGTTGCAGGATTTACACACTTGGCCAAAGGCAGGACATTGTTTCTGTTCATAACCACATCTGGAGCAGCTTGCTTCTGTTGCTTGTTCATTTTTAGCTAGTTTGGATTTGCTCTTGTGTTCAAACCCAACTGTTTTTGTTCTGTTTTGTATTTCATTGAGCACTTTTTTTTTTTTTTTTTTACTTCACTTGATGTCCCTTCATTTGCACAGCAGATATTCATGGTCTTTGTCTATGTCTGATCTGTTTCTCTCAGCAACTTTGCCCACAAGGTCTTGCCTAATACCACAAACACTCTTGTCTCTGATTAACAAGTCATGCAACTCACTGAATTCATGGTCTTTC
This sequence comes from Salminus brasiliensis, assembly GCF_030463535.1. Taxonomy (NCBI): domain Eukaryota; kingdom Metazoa; phylum Chordata; class Actinopteri; order Characiformes; family Bryconidae; genus Salminus; species Salminus brasiliensis. The sequence continues at coordinate 16,338,745 of NC_132892.1, forward strand.
GCCTTTTTTCAGGTCTGTGGAAGAAGCCTCCCCGTATGCTTCTCTTGCATGTGTCTCAGGTAAGTCTGATTGTTTTGCAATACCAGTTTCTGCAGGTGGACCGGATTCACTGACCTGCGGCTCGACACAGGAATCTGCAACAACATTGGGTGATGCAGATGGACAGGAGCTTGAACTGTGTCCTCTGAATGTGTGAATATTCTAAGTGTGTACTGTATGTGTGTTCTGACTGAAAATAAAACAAGAACTTTGCATTCAGCACCAGTGCCCAACTTGAAGACACTTTTGTTGTGACAGTGTTGATGTTTGTGTAATATTCTGTTTCTGATTTCAACTGTTCTTCAGTCTTCCTGCTCTGTCTTTTTGTTCAACTGCATGATTGTTTTTATTTTTTCCTCATTCTGCTCTGATTGTTTTGTTACAGATTTTTGGTAAAGTGATTTTGCTGTTACAGGATTTGCACACTTGTCCATAAGCAGGACATTGTTTCTGTTTCTGTTCATAACCACATCTGGAGAAGGACAGGAACTTGAACTGTGTCCTGTGAATGTGTGTTCTGTTTTCTGTTTCTTCTATAGGTTCTTCCATCTGGCGTCTGGACTGTGAAGAATCGTGGCTGGTCATGATAGCAGGTTGCCCTCTCTGAATTCTCACCTTGTCCCACATGTATATGCCTGGGGGGCTCTCTGTCTGTCTGTCTGTCATAATAGCTGTTCTGCTTGAGTTGTCTTCTCTGCAGCTTGTCTTGAATCTGTATTTTGCTTTTCTGCTTTGAATGTCCAGTATGTTTGGATTTTTCGTCCTACATTATGTGAAATTCAATTTAGCATTTTTGGCTTTTGTGTTTACAGGTGAGTGGTAGCTTTTCCAGTGGTGACATGCAGTGGCCAGAATATGTGAGTACTCTGCTGAATTCTGCAGTTTCTGGTCCCCAAATTCCTCCCGTACGCTTTCAGCTGGACCCTGAGCTCTCGTGAAGAACAAATGGCGAACATCGGGTAGGTTCTTTCTTGACTCTCAGTAATCCCTGAACTTGTTTTTCAGCACATTTCTTGTTTCAGTTTCTTTCTCTCTGAATTGTAACATGTTGTAGACCTTAACTGTATCTTCCCCAACGACGTGTGGAAAGGTGGCGCATTGTACTCCTCAACAATCCCACTCTCGGTAAGAAACAGGTAAAACCTTTGCATCTAAAAATCCAATTTTTGACGAGATTGCCTTGTAAGCACAGTGCTGAAGGTGGCTGCAGCTGTGCCACTTGCTTGTGTTCTGCTTGGACCGTGTTGGGCTGCTTGTGTTTTGCATCAAACTTATTACGCTGCTGTGTTCTGCTTGAACAGTGTCACTTGTTCTATATAATAATTTTGCTGCTGTCCTGCTTGTGTTTTGCATCAACATTATGCTGCTGTGTCCTGCTTGATAGGTGTTGGGCTGCTGTGTCCTGCTTGTGTTTTGCTTGACCGTTCTGCTAGAACAGTGTCCCTTAACCTTGTTCTGTATATTAACTGTGCTGCTGTGTTCTGCTTGATTGGTATTTTGCTGCTTTGTCCTGCTTGTATTTTTCATCAAAATTGTTACGCTGCTGTTTTCTGCTTGAACAACATTTCACTACTGTGTTCTGCTTTTACCATGTTGCGCTGCTGTGTCCTGCGTCAAAATTATTACTCTGCTTTCTTCTGCTTGAACGATATTTTGCTGGTGTGCCACTTGCTTGTTTTCTGCTTGAACGGTGTTTGGCTGCTGTGTCCTGCTTGTGTTTTGCATATAAATGGTTACACTGCTGTGTTCTGTATAATTTTTGTTGCTTTGTTGTGCTTGAGCGGTGTTACGGTGCTGTTCATATTCATACATAAACCTAAACCTTTTCTTCATTATTTTTGTTTCCTTCATTTCTTCTTTTCCCAATGTGCTGAGCTGCCCCCTGCTGTTTGCTGGTGCGAGTGCGTTTGTGTTTGGCTGCTCTTTCCTAACCTGTCCTGCTGTAACCCTCCCCCCCTTTTTTTTTACATCATAGAGCTTTAGTGTGGAAGCATTTTTCAGCGGAGACTTCAGATTGTTATAGCTTTGTGTTTGACTTTCTGCCCAGTGCCACGGTGTGTCATGCTCGAGCAGTTTTCTGAGAGGTGCGCCGACTTCAGACAGATTGGGTATAAACTTGGAAAGGTACTGAATCATGCCCATTAATCTCATGAGTGCCTGCTTGTTTTCTGGTGTAGGCATGTGTGTTACAGCTCTCACTTTATCTCGATCCAGATTGAGACCTTCTGCAGAGAGCATATGGCCAATGTACTGGATTTGTGGTGATCTGATCTTGCACTTGGTTTTTGTTGAGTCTCAGGTTCCACTAACTTTCCCTTTTCAGCGCTTGGATGAGTCTGCCGCCATGTTTCCTTGACCGTTTCACCCCCCGACTAAGATATCGTTCGTAACGTTATGTGGGAGTATGTGTGTACTTTGCTGAATTCTGCAGTTTCTGGTCCCCAAATTCCTCCTGTACACTTTCAGCTGGACCCTGAGCTCTCGTGAAGAACAAATGGCGAACATCGGGTAGGTTCTTTCTTGAATCTCAGTAATCCCTGAACTTGTTTTTCAGCACATTTCTTGTTTGTTTCTTTCTCTCTGAATTGTAACATGTTGTAGACCTTCACTGCATCTTCCCCAGCGACGTGTGGAAAGGCGGTGCATTGAACTCCTCAACAATCCCACTCTGTTAGAAACAGGTCAAACTTTTGCACCTAAAAATCCAATTTTTTATGAGATTGCCTTGCAAGCACAGTGCTGAAGGTGGCTGCAGCTGTGCCACTTGCTTGTGTTCTGCATCAAAATTGTTACTCTGCTGTCTTCTGCTTGAACGATATTTCGCTGCTGTGCCACTTTTTTGTGTTCTGCTTGAACCGTGTTGGGCTGCTGTGTCCTGCTTGTGTTTTGCATCAACATTACGCTGCTGTGTTCTGCTTGAACAGCGTCACTTGTTCTGTATAATAATTTCACTGCTGTCCTGCTTGTTTTTCATCAACATTATGCTGCTGTGTCCTGCTTGAACGATATTTCGCTAATGTGTCCTGCTTGAGCCATGTTTGGCTGCTGTGTCCTGCTTGTTTTGCATGAAAATGATGCTGCTGTGTTCTGTGTAATTTGTTTTGCTGCTTTATTGTGCTTGAGCGGTGTTACGGTGCTGTTCATGTTCATGTTCATATATAAACCTAAACCTTTTCTTCATTATTTTTATTGCTTCCTTCATTTCTTCTTTTCCCAATGTGCTGAGCTGCCCCCTGCTGTCTGCTGGTGTGAGTGCATTTGTGTTTAGCTGCTTTTTCCTACCCTGTCCTTCTGTAACATCTCCGTAAGAAATGTAACGTGTAACGTCTCTGTAAGAAACAGAAAACCTTTGCACCCACAGTCTCCAATTTTTTACAAGATTGCCTTGCAAGCACAGTGCTAAAGGTGGCTGCAGCTGTGCCACTTGCTTGTGTTCTGCTTGAACCGTGTTGGGCTGCTGTGTTCTGCATCAAAATTGTTACTCTGCTGTCTTCTGCTTGAACGATATTTCGCTGCTGTGCCACTTTTTTGTGTCCTGCATGAACAGTGTTGGGCTGCTGTGTCCTGCTTGATTTGTATTTCACTGCTGTGTCCTGCTTGTGTTTTGCATGACCGTTCTGCTTGAACAGTGTCACTTAACCTTGTTCTGTGTATTAATTGTGCTGCTGTGTTCTGCTTGATTGGTATTTCGCTGCTTTGTCCTGCTTGTGTTTTTCATCAAAATTGTTACGCTGCTGTGTCCTGCTTTTACCATGTTGGGCTGCTGTGTCCTGCATCAAAATTGTGACTCTGCTGTCTTCTGCTTGAATGATATTTCCCTGCTGTGCCACTTGCTTGTGTTCTGCTTGAACAGTGTTTGGCTGCTGTGTCCTGCTTGTGTTTTGCATGAAAATGATGCTGCTGTGTTCTGTATACGTTTTTTTTGCTGCTTTGTTGCGCTTGAGCGGTGTTACGGTGATGTTCATATTCATATATAAACCTAAACCTTTTCTTTATTATTATTTTTTTCCTTAATTTTTTCTCTTCCCCCATGTGCTGAGCTACCCCCTGCTATAACCCTTCTAAAAAGTTTTTGCTGTGATTCCTCCCCTCCTAACCCTTTGTGTTTTTTCTCTCGTTTCCATGTGTTGAGATGCCCAGTTTCAAGTGTTCCATCGGCAGACCTGGCTCTCACCACCACTCTCCTTCCCGCTGTCCGGTTCTGAGGCCTCGAATGGAGTCCACCTCACTGCATGGCTGTATTGTGACAGTGTACCTGCATGGACTCTAACATTTCACTCATGTTTTCATCTTTTTATGGCTTGACGGCACATTGGTACAATTCCTTGACACTGTTTCCTCTGGCTTGCTCAGAAGAGGCTTGGACCCGGATCTCTGTAAAGCTGCTGTGTGACCACATTTGTTGTGAAAGCGCTGTATAAATAAAATTCATTTGAACTGAATCCTGTATTCTGTGTGAGTTATGCTCCTCTATGCTGGTTGTGTAGTGTTATGCTACCGTATTCTGGTTGAAAGAGTAATGGTACGTTTGTTAAATGTAGAGCCATGTTGTCGTTTTGATGAAGGGCTTTCTGCTTCTGCTGCGCGTTTGTGAATCTGCAGCGCGGTGGCTCTTCTCGCCCACCGCACTTTATATTAGGGCTGGACAGAACGAGGCTTTTTAACCCAGTTGAAGACAAAGTGGTTGGAGGCTCGACAGCTCTACTGCACCTGCTGTTCTAATAAAACACTACACCTCCTTCGCCTGATTCTGATTTTTCCCTCCAAATAAAAGTCAGCTTGTAAAATCCTAAAGTCCAGCAGAAAGAATTCACTATGGAAAATGATTCTAGCAGTATTATGAGGAAAACGTCAGGTTAAACTGGTTAGAGAGGCTTTTTACGATCAGCCTTAGTGTTTTCTTATAACTACTGTTGATTCACTCATTTTACTGAAAACTCGGAGCAGGAAAAAGCTGAGTTTCTGATAATATGCTGATAGTGTCTACCTTCAGACTAGTGTGTCTGATAAACACAGTTTTACTGTCACTTTTAATATAATCTTAATCAGAACACATGAATATAGAAGAAAAGTGGCCTTATGAAGGAAAATACTACAGAATCAGTGGATTTCTGCCATTTTGTCCAAAATCTCTCCAGTCAAACTAGTGTTGTATGAAAATGACAGCTGACAAAAAAAAATATTTTAAGATTTTAAAACATAGACTTTTGAATCACTGTTATCAGAGTATTTTAAATATCTTTTGTAAAAAATATACAATGCATTCAGAAAGTATTTCACTTGTTTTCAAATTTTATGTTGAGATCATGTGCTAAAATAAAAATCCCATCATTCTACATCAATACTCCATAATGAGAAAGAGAAAACAGAATTTTTAACATTTATTAAAATTAAAAACTTTTACATGGAAATTCAGACCCTTTGCTATGCCACCTAAAATTTAGCTCTGGGGGTCTCCCATGTTTCTGCACCTTGATTGGAGTCCAGCTCTGGTAGGTTTATTGGACGTGTTTAAAGACACACATCTGTCTACATAAGGTCTCACAGCTGACATGAGGAGGAAGGAGCTGCCTGTAGAGATCAGAGACAGGACTGTGTGGAGGCACAGATCTGGAGAAGGCTACAAAACAAATCTGCTGTCAAAAATCTCTGTAGAGATCTGAAAATGGCTGTCTACCGACGTCCCCATCCAACATTACGGAGAGGATCTGCAGAGAAGAAAGGCAGAAAATCCCCATATCCAGGTGAGCAAACCTTGTGGCATCATACCCAAGAAGACTGGAGGCTGTAATCACTGCCAAAGCTGCTTCAACTAAGTACCAAGTAAAGGGTCTGAATACTTATGTCAAAATTGTAGTTTTTCCTTTTCAATAAATTAACAAAAAAATCTAAAACTCTGTTTTACTTTGTCATTACGGGATAAACATGGTGCCAGTGTCTGAAAGCTAAATAATTTCCTTCATAAGGCCACTTTTATTAAAGATTTATGTGTCCTGTGTCAGATTTCTCCTTTATATCTGTTATTATTTACAGTTATTAATTTAAGTTACTTTAATAAGCTTTTAAATGGTTTTAAATGCTCTGTTTTCTTAAACTAGTTCATCATTTTTAATTTAGAGAGTCAGAAAGTACTTTATTCAGGTTTAAGAGGGACTTTTATTTTGACAGAAGTTCGTTCGCTACTCCTCCACCACCGCCGGTTTTCTCCTCTGCTGACTGGTTGGAGGTCCTCGGCTCTTCACCTGCTCCGGCAGCGAGGACAGCTCCTCAGGGCGGTGTTCTCACTGCTGGAGGTTCTTCTGTAAAACACTGAAAAGTATCAGAGCCCAAATCCTCAGTGTCTCCTCCTGTGTTCAGTGTGTGTGTGAACAGGATGGTCAGCTGGGTTCTGTGTAGAGACATTTTTGATCTAGATAATAATGCAGCCTGGTTCCAGCTTCCTCCAGACTGTTTGAGAGCACACAGTGACTTATTCAGTTTACAGACAACCTTTTCACCTGGATTTGACCTCCCATCAGATCCCTCTGGTTGCTCCATACAGATCTCAGTATTAATCAGAGCGGTCAAGTAGGTTGTTGTAACGTCCATCTGGTGGAGCTGAAGGTCGGACTGTGTGGTCATCTGCATCAGAGTGTGTAACGTCTGCAGTTGGAGAAAATGTCTGCTTGTGATCCACTTCCATTGCATGACTGTGTGCATGACAAGCTCTGTGGTACATTACAGACCCTGTAATGATGGTCAGTATTGGTCAGTGTCTGGTCTTCAGTATCTGAACCAGTCAGCTGAGTACTGAGGTGCTCTCCTATCTCTCTTGTCTGCAGTGATTTAGGGTGGGTCAACGTCGCGATATGCAGTTTTACCGTCAGTAAAAACATGTTCGCCTTGTGTGGTTTAGAAAGGATCTGAGTAGGCTAACAAAATGCCCAACCGCACCAAACACTCTCTCTGATGGAGCTCTGAGTGAGCTGCTCGGACTCTCTAGGGTATGAAGGCAAAAGTCGTTGTTTTTGGTGGTGCACTACCGGCATCTCTGAGTGCGTGGTTTCATCTGCTCATTGATATGACTCCTCTACAGCTGATGTCCAACATGCAGGCTTTGTCTCACAAATAGTGCATAGTGCCTTGTCTAAACTGGTTAATCTGCGTTTGGTTTTGTGACCAAAGCACCTGTTGTTGTCTCCAGCTTACGGAACAGAGAAAACATGAACGCTGCGGTGTGGTGATTGCTTGCCATTCTCTGCGGTTTGCTTGTTAATAGTGTGATATTGTCAGTTCTATGCACAACCCAAACCTTCATTTCTGAAGCTAAATGCTCAACAGCTCGTGTTTTCATTAATAACCTTCCAGATTTCTCCATCTCCTTCCTATTTCACCCTAAAGATCTAGAGCATGTAACAGATGATCTGTAGATTGTGCTCCATTCTAGTCTTGACAATGTTGCTCAGGATCAAACAAATTTGGTAGAAAAAGCTAGCAGCGTGGTATAATGACCAGACCTGCACTCTGAAACTGATCACTTGTAGCTGTGAACGTCAACGACAAGCAGAATTAGTCTTGTAGAATGCAAAAAAATCCTAATTAAAGCCAATCATCTTTATCCTCTCTAATATTTACCACTGTTGAATATGCATGTAGACTGTTCATCTGCTGAACACAGACTTAAATGTTAGTCAAGGTCATTTTCCATCGTTTCCAGTTAAAAACCCTGGAATACGGAGGAGGTTTGTCAGTTACTTTTTGTTCTGTTTTGTTGGTTTGAAAACAACACTTGACCTTCAAAGCAAAAACGATGTGTCTGTTTTGTTGTCTTTTAAAATGAAACGCGTCCAAATTCTCACACTTGCTATATTTCTATTTAATTTAAGGCCATATTTCAGTTTATATTCCGCTCATTGCGCTCGGGTCTACAGCGGGAGCGGGGAACTGACGTGTATTGAAGCGTGGTTGTGAAATGCTGTTTCCATGCGGTTCTGCTTTGGAAGATCGAGACGTGATTTGACACAGAGCGTTGAGCGACCGTCCCTACTTTATAGTCTTTAATATCAGCTCTGTCTTCTTTATCTGAGCCAGTTGTTGTGATGCTTGTGCTCTCTGCTCTCTGTGTTACTGTACAGTTCTCTGTCTCACTGACCGGTGTTTGTGTTTTTGTCGCAGGAACATGGCGACCGCGGAGGGACGAGCTCACCAGACGCGTTGCAGAGAGGTCATCAAGCTTGACCCGCAGATCCAGCTGCTGTTGTAAAGGCACTCCAAAGTCCATCGATGGAGACATCATCAGGGCTTCCAGCTCTTCAGTTTTCATATATTAGAAACCTTACCCAGGTACTTCCATTTCATGTAGTTATTGTTACACATTAGTTTATTAGATTGTGTTTACCCTCGTTTACTTTGTTAACATTCTGGAAATAAAGTAAAATTATTAATGAACAATGATGTTGTAACAACTGTTTCTTTAAAAATACATCAATCAGGGTGACTAATGAGTTGATGAAAGACAAGATGAAAATGATCAATTTTATTAAACAGTTGTATGAATTTCCTGTCTACAGAGAAATAAGGGCTTAAGGGTTAAATACACACAAAAAAGTATCAAAATGGTTATCACATTGTTTAAAATGATGGATAAACATGATTTAGAGTATTAATAAGTGGAAATTTTCATAGAGCTAATTGCTGTACATGGTATATAATAAACAATACTAGAAATGCTAAGATTAGTATACAAACTCCAATCAGTGCAACAATCTTATTTTAAAAATAATGCACAGCAAATACAGCAACAGATTTGGATAAATATAATACAGAAAAATAGATAATAGACTATAAAGTGACTTGAGAGACGTGCAGCTCTTACTCCAGTGTGAATTGTTCTCATTAGTCTGGAACACTGGCACTGTGGAGAATAATTAATGTTATTACAGAAACAATGTGGTTGTTTTGTGGGCTAGTTCTTCAGCACAGTGTGATGTACAGTTGAAACTACAAGTTTACATACACTATATAAAAAACACATGCATTTTGTTTCACTGTCTGACATGAATTTAGAATAAACTTGACCTGTTTCAGATCAATTAGGATTACCAAAATTATTTCTTTTAAAATGTATTTGCTAAATGCCAGATTAATGAGAGGGGGGGGGGTATTTTTAAGGCAAGTTTTATGATTTTCTTCTAAGTCAAAAGTAAATTAAATACATTTCATTAATATTTGGGACCGTTGTCCTTAAACTGTACGATTTGGGTCAGATGTTTTGGATATCCTTCCACAAGCTTCTCACAATAGTTGGCAGGAATTTTGGCCCATTCCTCCTGACAGAACTGGTGTAACTGAGCCATGTTTGTAGGCCGACTTGCTTGCACATGTCTTTTCAGCTTTTTACATAAATTTTCAGTAGGATTGAGGTCAGGTTTTTTTTTGACGATTGGGTTTTGGATAGAAGAAGCAGAGCACAGGCAGACAGAGAGAGAAAAGAGGGAGGGGGGTAAAACTAAACCAGTGTCTCAGTGTGTCTCATTTCCTGCTGATCCTGACCTCGACGCCGCCCCGCCAAGAAGACCAGCACCAGCGGGAAACCAGAACCAGCCTGAAGCAGCACCCGAACAAGCGGCAGTGAGGCCACTTCCTCCACATGTCCCACTCCCAGCGTCGGGTCCCTACGCCGATGTGCAGCAGGAGCTCGAGGAGCTGGCTGCTGGACAAAGGGAGGCCAGACCACTTACATCGCCAGTAGCCTCCCATACCAGAAACCGTGATCCAGAAAGAGAACCTAACTTCAGCACACCCTTCAAGGGTCCGCCTGACCAAGGGGAAGTCTTCACTGCAGTCCAAGCCCTGAGCGGCTCTTTCCCTATGGTAGAGGTGGCTGGACCAGAGGGTCCCCTCTTAATACATCGATACTGGACTGAAAAGGACATGATGGAAACTGCCTCCAGCCTGTCTGACCCCCAACAAGTAGGAGGACGCAAGTTTGGAGGAGAATTTGAGGACTTTGTCATGCCGCCCGACCTCGAATGAGATAAAACGCATTCTGTTCCGAAAATTGGGCTCCAGCTACTGCAAGGTTGATCGAGGCTGGCCGGATAGAGATGTACGCCTGGCTGATCCCACCTACAACCCTGGAGCTAACGTTCATCCGGACCCCAATGCCCCTTATCGGAACATGATAAGAGACTTGAGAACTTGATTGGACGCAGACGAAAGGGTTATTGGGACCATTAAAAATGACACAACAAACAGGCCTTAATTGGGTTAAGTGCCTCCCCCTGGTTCTCTGGCAAAGCAGAACCAGGCCACAAAAAAGAACTGGTCTCAGTGCCTTTGAGATGGTGTTTGGCAGGCCTCCCAATATGGGATTAGGTCCACCCTCACTCGATAACCAGTTACTTGACCACTCTCTCACAGCGTTTTGCGTCTCTTTGTACGAGGCGCTTCTGTCTGTGTCTAAGCAGGTGAAAGCAGTGCTGCCGAAACCAGCTGACCAGCCCTTCCATGACCACAAGCCAGGTGATTGGGTGCTGATACGGGACCTCTGCAGACAAGGTGGAACCAGCCAAGATGGCCAACAAAGGGACACTGTATATCCTAACTGCTAAACATGATTCTGATGGCTCTGATGAAATTTAATTTAGACATAATTTAGAATTTGGAACAATGAGAATAGAGTCAAAAACGACCTCTAAGTTTCTCACTGTTTTACCAGGTATAGCTAAGTGAGCATCTGTGTTTACCACAGTATTATCATTTATATCTTTATCTATATTAGGACCATGTAGAAGGACCTCTGTTTTATCAGAATTAAGTAAAAGAAAATTGAGTCATCCAGTTTTTAATTTCTTTAATACAGTCTGTTATTCGGCTGAGACACAGGTCCTCGTTAGGTTTAGCTGATATGTAAATTTGGGTATCATCAGCATAACAGTGAAAGATAATACGGTGTTTACGGATTCTTTTACACAGCGGTAAAATATAAAGAGTATTAAACTCATTTAAAGCTATATATTCATCAGGTTTAACCCATGTCTCCAAGAGACATAGTGCATTAAGCTAATGGTCAGTAATAATGTCATTTTCAATAACTGATTTAGGTGCTAGCAATCTTATATTTAACACTTCTAATTTAATGCGGTAGTTGCTGTTGCTCTGATGGACGGACAAGTTTGTATTAATTCTAATGTGGTTGTTAAAACAGTTTTTCTGGCTTTTTGGATTCTAAGTTACACAGGGGACAGACACAGTCTCAATATTGAATTGTTTATTTAGCACTGTTATGAGGAAAAGACATGGAAATAGTACATGCTGAAATACAAGCAGAAAAATGGCAGGCTGAATTATTAAAATGGTATAGATCACTTACCTGGCCGGTGTGACTGGGTAGAGCCAGGTATACTGAGCATCTCAGTATACTACAATTCCCTGTGTCTGTTAACCCCTGGACCTACAACCTTTATCTAAGGTGAAATCATTGTTTTCTAGTTCTGGCTGTGGAAGTGGGTAGAATGCTTACGAAGCGGTAAATGACTAAACAGATATTGAACGCCGGCTTCACAGTACTGTGAACTTTAAACAATGAACTTTTTAAAACTAGTAATAGTACAAAGGTCATTGTACATTCAGTGTTAAAATAATGAACTCCTTGCGACATTAAAGTGTATGATGTTCCTGGGACCATATAATATACTAATAATGTGATCACACAGCTTAACTGCTAATGCTATTATTAAACACACTGTACTACTGTACTTTCTACAAAGCTCATTGTCAAATCACTTCTTCAAATAAATCATCAGTCAAAATTGGTGTATGATGTCCCTATTTTAAGACTGAATGATGTTCCTGGGACTATATAATGTGCTAATACTGTGGTCAGTTTTTTCGAGGGAGCAAACATTGGCTGCAACAGGCTAGGTAGCGGTGGACACGCAGCCCTAGTCTTTAGCCTTGCATGAAGCCCACCTCTCTTGCCCCGTTTCCGCCTTGGGCACTCTGTCCATCCGCTGTGTCGTCTTCCTGAGGCCGGTGCTGCTGTACCTTGCTGGCTGGTTTCGGCGGTGTCCTAGTGCAAAAGAAAATGGAAATCAGAAAGGCTTAAGGTAAGTTCATGATGAACTTTACCAAACTCCAGGAGCGCCTCTCAACTGTAACTAAGCGTTCTGGAGGAGAACTGTACGTGTAAAATAAATATTAAAGTTAAAATCAATAATAAATAGCGTCAGTTGCCAGAGGAACACACAAAGACGTCTGCCATGGTGGGAATCATCTTGGAGTTGAGGATGCAGTGCTTTGTGGGAACAGTGGTTTCTATGCAGGTGCTGATGTAGCTGGTTACTCCAGAGGCATAGTCTTCTAAGTCAGCAGTACAGCAGCAGTTCTGAACACATCCCAGTTTGCACTGTCAAAGTAGTCCTGAAGCACCAGGTCAGTTTCTCCATTCCACACAAGCTCACGTGATAATGATATTGGGGGAGGACAGTCCTCAGGTTGCTGTGGTTAAAACTGCCGACGACAATGAACACCACGTCCGGATGTGCGGTATCTTGTTTGCTGATTGCGTCATGCAGCAGCCCCAGCACCGCCGCTGAGTTTGCACGTGACTGAATGTAAACAGCCAGGATAAACACAGCGCTTCTTTGTGTCTGAATACGACCTGTTGTTTACAAAGACGCAGACGCTGCCGCCCCCTGTTCTTCCCGGGTGTTGCCATGTGGTCTCCGGGGTGGACGAAGTGCGTTTATGCCCTCCCACAGGCCACAGATTGGAGCTAGGTGCTTGGGAATTTGATCATTATCAGATGTTTGTAAGACCTCCTGCATCCTTGATTTGCAAAACTTCATGGCTCATCCTTCTTGGCAATGTTGAGGGTATGTTTGTTTGTGTAGGAGTGAATGTAAGTGTCAAAGAGAAACAAAGAAGAAGAGACAGAAAGATGTTTATATACACTGAGCCTTAAGCTGATATTTAGAGACATATCTGTGAAGATTTTATGAGTATGATCCTGCAGCGAGAAAAGAGTATATACTCTTCCATTTCTTCTCCAAAGCTGTCAGGAAAAATAAAAGGAAAAATATGTCAATTTAAGCACACATTAAAAATAGAATAATCTATAAGCTGTGAAAAGACAAGAAAAAATACATTCACTGGCCTGATGGTGGCGCTGCAGCAAAGCATTAAATGTTTTTATTCAATAACGTCTGATCTGTAAGTCCTACACTCAAAATGATTTATGGCTGATTCCTTGATGCCTTCCTACTTCTGCTAACTAGTCCAAGATTTTCTTTTTACCACTCCTCACATATTTGGTATTAAAATACTTGCAATGGTCTTAATAACTAATAATTATTCAAAAAAGTAAGCCTGGAACTTTTGAACGCTTGAGCCTATTTAAACAAAATCTGTTCAGCACATGATTTTAAGGTGTCATGTCAAGTTTAGTTTCAGATCCAATACGATACATAAAGTTATTAATAAATACACAACATCTCTCCAATACTATTAAATAAATAAACTGTATGCCTCAACATGTGGGAGAAATTAAAGGCATCAGCTAACATCACTAACTTTGTAAAATAAAATATAACAAATTATCACAGATATACATTTATTGAATTGCTATTTATTTTATTACTAAAATAAGAAATGATTGTGCAGGACTTTGGCACGGAATTTGCCTTACAATGATGAAGTATTAATAGGAGACCAGGTTTTGTAATTTTCAAAAGATACTAGGCTATTCTAATATGTCTTTATATGAGATATGACTATTAACTAAATGTTATGTAGTTATGTAGATATAATAGATTATATAGAATATATAAATTTGTTATTCATGTATTTAGCAGTGTTGGCTCAGGACTTTTATTCTGAAATGTGAAGTCCAGTGAGACCAAAGGGAAGCAAGCATTGCTAATATCGGGACCAATATCCAATCCTAATATCTGATGGGTGCACTAGTCTCATTGGGCCTGTTGTGCTGGTTCTTTAGGTCTCATCGGGCCTGTTGTGGTTGTGGCAAATCTTACAACTTAGGCCTACTTAAAGCCATAGCTGACACCCATATGACTCCAGTGTTGAGACAAATTGCATGTTTTTTTCATGGTAATTCCTACTCCATCCACTATGTGGCAGTATATTGGAAATAGGCCAGGTTACAAGCCAAAAGGAGAGGATCATTCAGTAGCAAAGAGGTTTAGCTGAGTCTCACTTCAGGCCTCATTGTAATGAAGACTGAATGAAGGAACTTTGGTTCAAATACTCATTGTAAGTTTGCAATCCTTTAATTCTTTATATATTCTATCAAGGTTTGTGTGTGTTTAATGCATGAGGTTGGGTGCTGTTGTGCTTTTGCAGAAAGCTTCTCTTTTTTTCTTGTTGTTTGTTTGTTTGTTTGTTTCTCTATTTGCACTCCTTACAACTAACTTGCTCTTCATATGGACATTGGGATTAGCCTGTTGTGCTTGTTTTTAGGGTCTCATTGGGCCTGTTTTCATGTTCCTAAGTTCTCATTTGTCATGTGCTTATGGTCTCATCGGGCCTGTTGTTCTGGTGCTTTAGTTCTCATTGGGCCTGTAGTGCTGGTTCTTTAGGTCTCATCGGGCCTGTTGTGCTGGTGCTTTAGTTCTCATTGGGCCTGTAGTGCTGGTTCTTTAGGTCTAATTGGGCCTGTTGTGCTGGTTCTTTAGGTCTCATTGGGCCTGTTGTGCTGGTGCTTTAGGTCTCATTGGGCCTGTTGTGCTGGTGCTTTAGGTCTCATTGGGCCTGTTGTGGTTGTGGCATAAAACAAATCCTACAACTTAGGCCTACTTGAAGCCATACCTGACACCCATTCCCGTCTATTCTAAGGGTAGTAGTATATTTCAGCTGCGTCTCTGTACACTACAACTGACTTTGGATTTGTATGCTATCTGGATGTTTCACTGGAAGAATATTACATTACAAATTGTGAAAATCAGCATATTTTATGTATATATTTATTATTGTTATATATTGTTTTTTATTTAAAGTGCTAAAAGTGCTTGCCAAACTTGACTGAGCTATCCAAACTCAAGTGGAAATGTGCTTGTATGTACAAACGAACATTTTTTTTGGCTCATTAGTAAGACAGCCCGATTCACCTTGGTGAAGTTTATATTGCTAGCATTTTCTGAGGAGACCCTGAAAGCTGTTTATCATGAAATTCATGTGTCATACTGTCATGTGTGTCTCTTGTATGATCTTTGTTCTTTGAAATGCAGCTTCTCCTAGTCTTAGAAATATGTGGAAATAGTACCACCAGTGAAAGTGGTGAGATTTGGTATGGGGGGTGAGATTAGGCGCAGCAGTGTTAACTGAGTGTTAACTGTTTACTAGCTCTCATGTTGCTTGTTAATCATTTCTTTGTATTCTTTAATATTAGCTTTGGCTTGTTTCTTAGCCAGTGTCAATCCTTGCGCTATCTACTATGTGTGTTACTTTACATTACTTTGCTTTACTAACCTGTGTTTTTTCTCAAGAAACATGATGGCCGTGGAGAGACACTGTTAGGAAGAAGACAGACGCCAGAATCGAGGGAGCAAGCCGCTCAGCTGACTTTTTGTGACTTTTCACTGCTGATTGCAGGTTTGACGCCCGGTCCTCTACCACCTAGAAAGGCTTCACCTGTGCTGCCTGGAATCTGTCTTGCTTTACGGTAACATTGAGAAGGTGCTACTCTAGGGATTATTGTCCCTACCCAGTCCCACAGGTAAGTCAGGTAAGTATTGATTTACTCTATTCAAATAACTTGTTCTGCCATTTCTCTACTTGTATTAAAGTAATATTAGTATCTCTTGCTCATATTTCAAACCCTGCAGTATCGAGATGATGTCTGTGTTTGTAATCATAGATGTCAGAAAATGAGTTATAACAATCTGAGGAACAAAAGGAAACATATGTATCAATTCTTATGAGAACCAGTGATATTACATTTAAATTTGGGTTGTACAATCTCTGGCAACTAAAGCAGTCCTTGTCAATTATGTTATTACTGATAATCACCTTAGTTCACTATGTCTAATGAGTACGTAACCCTGAATGAATCCACTGTCCCAGGTTTTAGATGTTACAGTTACCCACACAGGTCTGATTTTGGTGGTGGTGTAGATGCAATTTATGGTACATTTCTGATGAAAAGCTAAATTTTGTCTGTTCCATCTACAACACTGTTTAGCTGTCTTTCTGTCCCTCTTCAATTTTGTCTGTCCATGTGCAACTCTGAGGCTGGCTGGCTGTCCATCTGACTATGAAACAACAATTCTGGCTAGCTCTCTATCCAAGAGAAACTGAGTTGTGTTTTTTTTGTTTGTTTGTTTGTTTGTTTGTTTTGCTTTTTTTGCATATTCAGTTTCTTGATAGATATATATATATTTTCTTTTTTCTCATCCAGGTTTTCAGGAGCCCATGATCCCATCCCTCTATGAAGGTGGATTTGGCCCAGTCATCTGCAAATGTGTGTGGTTGTCTCCATCTGGAACTGTGGCTGGTGTGATTCAGTGTGATTCAGGTGGGTGATCATTCAGTTTCTATACATGTATTGACTGATATATTTTTTTAATCATACAGTTTCCCAGGATCCCATGACTGACTCCCTCTCTGAAGGTGGAAACGACTAACAAAGATCATTCCATCTGCATCTCCATTTTCAACTATATATAGCTAAATACAGCTATACAGTGTGTGCAGAATTATTAGACCGGTTGTATTTAAGAGGATTCTTTTGAACAACAACTATGTTCTAAATCAACCCAAAAGACTCATAAATATCAAAGCTTAATATTTTTGGAAGTTGGAGTGTTTTTTTTTGTTTTTAGATTTGGGAGATCTTGGGAGGATATCTGTTTGTGCAGGTAACTATTACTGTGCAGAATTATTAGGCAACTTAATAAAAAACAAATATATACCCATCTCACTTGTTTTTAACCAGGTAAACCAATATAACAACACACAATTTAGAAATAAACATTTCTGACATTCAAAAACAAAACCAAAAACAAATCAGTGACCAATATAGCCACCTTTCTTTACAATGACACTCAAAAGTCTTCCATCTATAGATTCTGTCAGTTGCTTGATCTGTTTACGATCAACATTGCGTGCAGCAGACACCACAGCCTCCCAGACACTGTTCAGAGAGGTGTACTGTTTTCTCTCCCTGTAGATCTCACATTTTGAGGGACCACAGGTTCTCTATGGGGTTCAGATCAGGATGACTGAAGCCGTGGATGACTCCTGAGGTGCGTGCACTACTGAGGACCCGCGACTCGGCCTTCAGAGTGGGTGACAAGGCGGCCCTGAGGAAAGCAAGAGCCAAATTGTCACGAGCCATCCGAGAGGCAAAGCACACACCCCCAGAGAATCCACAGCCACTTCAAGGACACGGGTGACATGCGGCGCATGTGGCAGGGCATCCAGGAAATCACAAACTACAGGACAATGCCACCGTCCTGTGACAGTGATGCCTTCCTCCCCGATGCCCTGAATGACTTTAATGCACGGTTTGAGGCACAGAACAATACGTCGGTGAGAAAGATCACGCCCAAGCCGGACGAGCAGGTGTTGTGCCTGACTGCAGTGGACGTGAGGAAAACTCTGCGCAGAGTCAACCCATGGAAAGCTGCAGGACCAGACAACATCCCCGGCAGAGTGCTCTGAGAGTGTGCAGACCAGTTGACAGATGTTCTCACGGACATCTTCAACGTGTCCTTGCGCAGCTCCACTGTCCCAACGTGCCTCAAGACCACCACCATCGTCCCCGTGCCGAAGAAGACTCTGCAACAGCTTCTTCCCCCAAGCCATCAGACTTCTCAACTCAACTTCTGAACTGATGTCTTTTCTGTTACATGCACATTCTCTCTCTCTCTCCCCAACCATTTACCCCAGATAAAAGGGGAAGCATTTTTGCACAAAGCATTTGCACTAATAACTTACTACCTCACTGGACTCTATTTATTACACATTGCACAAATTTGCACACTACTGGCAATTATTTATTATTCTCTGTCTGCACTTGTGTTTTGTATGCACTGTCTATGTTGCACCATGGTCCTGGAGGAACGTTGTTTCGTTTCACTGTGTACTCTGTATGTAGTTGAAATGACAATAAAACCCACTTGACTTGACTTGAGGTGAACAAGGGGGCCATGTCATCATTCTTCTTTTAGACCCTTACTGGCCAGCCATGCTGTGGAGTATTTGGATGCATGTGATGGAGCCATTGTCCTGCATGAAAATCATGTTTTTCTTGAACGACTTCTTTCTGTACCACTGCTTGAAGGTGTCTTCCAGAAACTGACAGTAGGTCTGGGAGTTGAGCTTCACTCCATCCTCAACCCGAAAAGGTCCCACAAGTTCATCTTTGATGATACCAGCCCATGGCCAGATGGATCCAGCCTCGGGCCCATGCATCTGGCCCATCAAGAGTCACTCGCATTTCATCAGTCCATAAAAACTTGAAAATAAATAAATAAATAAAAATCAGTCTTTCAGCCTTCCTTACCTTGGCCATGTCCCTGAGTTTCGCACATCTTGTGCTTTTTGATACTCCAGTAACGTTGCAGCTCTGAAATATGGCAAAACTGGTGGCAAATGGCATCTTAGCAGCTTCACGCTCGATTTCTCAATTCATGGGCAGTTATTTTGCGCCTTTTTTTTTAACACATTTCTTGCGACCCTGTTGGCTATTTGCCATGAAACGCTTGATTGTTCGGTGATCATGCTTCAAATGTTTGGCAATTTCAAGACTGCTGCATCCCTCTGCAAGACATCTCAATTTTTGACTTTTCAGAGTCTGTCAAATCTCTCTTCTGACCCATTTTGCCAAAGGAAAGGAAGTTGTCTAATAAGCACACCTTATATAGGGTGTTGATGTCATTAGACCACACCCCTTCTCAGAGATGCACATCACCTGATTTACTTGATTGGTAGTTGGCTTTCAAGCCTATAGAGCTTGGAGTAGGACAACATGTATAAAAAGGATGATGTGATCAAAATACTCATTTGCTTAATAATTCTGCACACAGTGTATTCTGTCCATCTTCAACTGTGTGAGGCTGACTGTTTGTAAACAGCTTTGATACAGGTAAGTGATCATTCAGTTTCTATACTGTATTGACTTTTTTCTCTTTTTTGTCGTACAGTTTCCCAGGATCCCATTACAGACTCCCTCACTGAAGGTGGTCTAACCAAGGTCTTTACATCTGCATCTCCATTTAAAACTGCTGACTGGCTGGCTGGTATTCTGTCCATCTTCAACTGTGTGAGGCTGACTGTTCGCAAACAGCTGTGATACAGGTAAGTGATCATTCAGTACATGTACTGACTTTTTTTTCTTTTTTGTCGTACAGTTTCCCAGGATCCCATTTCCGACTCCCTCTCTGAAGGTGGACTATCAAGGGTCTAGGGTCTGACTGTTGGTAAACAGCTGTGATACAGGTAAGTGATCATTCAGTTTCTATACACGTATTGACTTTTTTTTCTTTTTTGTCGTACAGTTTCCCAGGATCCCGTGACCGACTCCCTCTCTGAAGGTGGAAACGACTAACAAGAGTCTATTCATTTACTTCTCACTTCACAACTATATATAGGTAAATACAGCTATATTCTGTCCATCTACAGCTGTGTGAGGCTGAATGTTCGTAAACAGCTGTGATACTGGTAAGTGATTATTCAGTTTCTATACACGTATTGACTTTTCTTTTTTGTCATACAGTTTCCCAGGATCCCGTGATCGACTCCCTCACTGAAGGTGGACTAACAAGGGTCTTTACATCTGCATCTCCATTTACAACTGTGACTGGCTGGCTGGTATTCTATCCATCTTCAACTGTGTGAGGCTGACTGTTCATTAACAGCTGTTATACAGGTATGTGATCATTCAGTTTCTATACACGTATTGACTTTTTTTTTTTTTTCTTTTTTGTCGTATAGTTTCCCAGGATCCCATTTCCGACTCCCTCTCTGAAGGTGGACTATCAAGGGTCTAGGGTCTGACTGTTCGTAAACAGCTGTGATACAGGTAAGTGATCATTCAGTACATGTATTTACTTTTTTTTTTCTTTTTTGTTGTACAGTTTCCCAGGATCCCGTGACCGACTCCCTCTCTGAAGGTGGAAACGACTAACAAGAATTTCTCCATTCTGAACTATGACTGGCTGGCTGGTATTCTGTCCGTCTTCAACTGTGTGAGGCTGACTGTTCGTAAACAGCTGTGATACTGGTAAGTGATCATTTAGTACATGTATTGACTTTTTTTTGTTTTTTATCATACAGTTTCCCAGGATCCCGTGATCGACTCCCTCACTGAAGGTGGACTAACAAGGGTCTAGGGTCTGACTGTTCGTAAACAGCTGTGATACTGGTAAGTGATCATTCAGTTTCTATACATGTATTGACTTTTTTCTTTTTTGTTGTGCAGTTTCCCAAGATCCCGTGACCGACTCCCTCTCTGAAGGTGGAAACGACTAACAAGGATTTTTCCATCTGCATCTCCATTCTCTACTATGACTGGCTGGCTGGTATTCTGTCCATTTTCAACTGTGTGAGGCTGACTGTTCGCAAACAGCTTTGATACTGGTAAGTGATCATTCAGTTTCTATACATGTATTGACTTTTTTTCCTTTTTTGTCGTACAGTTTCCCAGGATCCCATTTCCGACTCCCTCTCTGAAGGTGGACTATCAAGGGTCTAGGGTCTGACTGTTCGTAAACAGCTGTGATACTGGTAAGTGATCATTCAGTACATGTATTGACTTTTTTTTTTTCTAATTTGTTGTGCAGTTTCCCAGGATTCTATTACCGACTCCCTCTCTGAAAGTGGACTAACAAGGGTCTTTACATCTGCATCTTCATTTACAACTGTGACTGGCTGGCTGGTATTCTGTCCATCTTCAATTACGTGAGGCTGACTGTCCGTAAACAGCTGTTATACAGGTAAGTGATCATTCAGTTTCTATACACGTATTGACTTTTTTTTCTTTTTTGTCATACAGTTTCCCAAGATTCTATTACCGACTCCCCCTCTGAAGGTGGACTATCAAGGGTCTAGGGTCTGACCGTTTGTGAACAGCTTTGATACAGGTAAGTGATTATTCAGGTTCTATACATGTATTGACTTTTTTTTCTTTTTTGTCGTACAGTTTCCCAGGATCCCGTGACCGACTCCATCTCTGAAGGTGGAAACGACTAACAAGGATTTTTCCATCTTCATCTCCATTCCCTACTATGACTGGCTGGCTGGTATTCTGTCCACCTTCAACTGTGTGAGGCTGACTGTTTGTAAACAGCTGTTATACAGGTAAGTGATCATTCAGTTCCTATACACGTATTGACTTTTTTTTTCTTTTTTGTCGTACAGTTTCGCAGGATCACATTACCGACTCCCTCTATGAAGGTGGAAAATCAAGGGTCTAGGGTCTGACTGTTCGTAAACAGCTTTGATACAAGTAAGTGATTATTCCGTTTCTATACACGTATTGACTTTTTTTCTTTCTTGTCATACAATTTCCCAGGATCCCATGACCGACTCCCTCTCTGAAGGTGGAAACGACTAACAAGGATTTTTCCATCTGCATCTCCATTCTCTACTATGACTGGCTCGCTGGTATTCTGTCCATCTTCAACTGTGTGAGGCTGACTGTCCGTAAACAGCTGTTATACAGGTAAGTGATCATTCAGTTTCTATACACGTATTGACTTTTTTTTTTTTTTTCTTTTTTGTCGTACAGTTTCCCAGGATGCTGTGAAGGTGGAAACGACTAACAAGGATTTCTCCATCTGCATCTCCATTCTCTACTATGACTGGCTGGCAGGTATTCTGTCCATCTTGAACTGTGTGAGTCTGACTGTTCGTAATAGCTTTGATACAGGTAAGTGATCATTCAGTACATGTATTGACTTTTTTTTTCTTTTTTGTTGTACAGTTTCGCAGGATCCCATTACCGACTCCCTCTATGAAGGTGGACAATCAAGGGTCTAGGGTCTGACTGTTGGTAAACAGCTGTGATACTGGTAAGTGATTATTCAGTACATATACTGACTTTTTTTTTCTTTTTTGTCGTACAGTTTCCCAGGATTCCATTACTGACTCCCTCTCTGAAGGTGGACTATCAAGGGTCTAGGGTCTGACTGTTGGTAAACAGCTGTGATACTGGTAAGTGATTATTCAGTACATATACTGACTTTTTTTTTCTTTTTTCTTGTACAGTTTCGCAGGATCTTGTTACCGACTTCCTCTCTGAAGGTGGACTATCAAGGGTCTAGGGTCTGAGTGTTCGTAAACAGCTGTGATACTGGTAAGTGATTATTCAGGTTCTATACATGTATTTGCTTTTTTTTCTTTTTTGTCGTACAGTTTCCCAGGATCTCGTGACCGACTCCCTCTCTGAAGGTGGAAACGACTAACAAGGATTTCTCCATCTGCATCTCCATTCTCTACTATGACTGGTTGGCTGGTATTCTGTCCATCTTCAACTGTGTGAGGCTGACTGTTCGTAAATAGCTGTGATACAGGTAAGTGATTATTCAGTTTCTATACATGTATTGAATTTTTTTTCTCTTTTTTGTCATACAATTTCCCAGGATCCCGTGACCGACTCCCTCTATGAAGGTGGACAATCAAGGGTCTAGGGTCTGACTGTTGGTAAACAGCTGTGATACTGGTAAGTGATCATTCAGTACATATACTGACTTTTTAGTGATCATTCAGTTTCTATACACGTATTGACTTTTTTTCCTTTTTTGTCGTACAGTTTCCCAGGATTCTATTACCGACTCCCTCTCTGAAGGTGCACTATCAAGGGCCTAGGGTCTGACTGTTCGTAAACAGCTGTGATACAGGTAAGTGATCATTCAGTTTCTATACACGTATTGACTTTTTTTTTTTTCTTTTTTGTCGTACAGTTTCCCAGGATCCTGTGAAGGTGGAAACGACTAACAAGGATTTCTCCATCTGCATCTCCATTCTGTACTATGACTGGCTGGCAGGTATTCTGTCCATCTTGAACTGTGTGAGTCTGACTGTTCGTAATAGCTTTGATACAGGTAAGTGATCATTCAGTTTCTATTCATGTTTTGACCTTTTTTTTTTTTTTGTCGTACAGTTTCCCAGGATTCCATTATCAACTCCCTCTATGAAGGTGGACAATCAAGGGTCTAGGGTCTGACTGTTCGTAAACAGCTGTGATACTGGTAAGTGATCATTCAGTACATATACTGACTTTTTAGTGATCATTCAGTTTCTATACACGTATTGACTTTTTTTCCTTTTTTGTCGTACAGTTTCCCAGGATTCTATTACCGACTCCCTCTCTGAAGGTGCACTATCAAGGGCCTAGGGTCTGACTGTTCGTAAACAGCTGTGATACAGGTAAGTGATCATTCAGTTTCTATACACGTATTGACTTTTTTTTTTTTCTTTTTTGTCGTACAGTTTCCCAGGATCCTGTGAAGGTGGAAACGACTAACAAGGATTTCTCCATCTGCATCTCCATTCTGTACTATGACTGGCTGGCAGGTATTCTGTCCATCTTGAAATGTGTGAGTCTGACTGTTCGTAATAGCTTTGATACAGGTAAGTGATCATTCAGTTTCTATTCATGTATTGACTTTTTTTTCTTTTTTGTCGTACAGTTTCCCAGGATTCCATTATCAACTCCCTCTATGAAGGTGGACAATCAAGGGTCTAGGGTCTGACTGTTCGTAAACAGCTGTGATACTGGTAAGTGATCATTCAGTACATATACTGACTTTTTAGTGATCATTCCGTTTCTATACACGTATTGACTTTTTTTCCTTTTTTGTCGTACAGTTTCCCAGGATTCTATTACCGACTCCCTCTCTGAAGGTGCACTATCAAGGGCCTAGGGTCTGACTGTTCGTAAACAGCTGTGATACAGGTAAGTGATCATTCAGTTTCTATACACGTATTGACTTTTTTTTTTTTCTTTTTTGTCGTACAGTTTCCCAGGATCCTGTGAAGGTGGAAACGACTAACAAGGATTTCTCCATCTGCATCTCCATTCTGTACTATGACTGGCTGGCAGGTATTCTGTCCATCTTGAACTGTGTGAGTCTGACTGTTCGTAATAACTTTGATACAGGTAAGTGATCATTCAGTTTCTATTCATGTATTGACTTTTTTTTCTTTTTTGTCGTACAGTTTCCCAGGATTCCATTATCAACTCCCTCTATGAAGGTGGACAATCAAGGGTCTAGGGTCTGACTGTTCGTAAACAGCTGTGATACAGGTAAGTGATCATTCAGTTTCTATACACGTATTGACCCTTTTTCTTTTTTGTCGTACAGTTTCGTAGGATTCCATTACCGACTCCCTCTATGAAGGTGGACAATCAAGGGTCTAAGGTCTGACTGTTGGTAAACAGCTGGGATACTGGTAAGTGATTATTCAGTACATATACTGACTTTTTTTTCTTTTTTGTTGTACTGTTTCGCAGGATCCTGTTACCGACTCCCTCTATGAAGGTGGACAATCAAGGGTCTAGGGTCTGAGTGTTTGTGAACAGCTGTGATACAGGTAAGTGATCATTCAGTACATGTATTGACTTTTTTTTTCTTTTTTGACATACAATTTCCAAGGATCCCATTACCGACTCCCCCTCTGAAGGTGGACTATCAAGAGTCTAGAGTCTGACTGTTCGTGAACAGCTGTGATACAGGTAAGTGATTGTTCAGTTTCTATACATGTATTGACTTTTTTTTTTTCTTTTTTTCGTACAGTTTCCCAGGATTCCATTATCAACTCCCTCTATGAAGGTGGACAATCAAGGGTCTAGGGTCTGACTGTTGGTAAACAGCTTTGATACTGGTAAGTGATCATTCAGTACATATACTGACTTTTTAGTGATCATTCAGTTTCTATACACGTATTGACTTTTTTTTTCTTTTTTGTCGTACAGTTTCCCAGGATCCCGTGACCAACTCCCTCTCTGAAGGTGGAAACGACTAACAAGGATTTTTCCATCTGCATCTCCATTCTCTACTTTGACTCTCTGGCTGGTATTCTGTCCATCTTCAACTGTGTGAGGCTGACTGTTCGCAAACAGCTTTGATACAGGTAAGTGATCATTCAGTTTCTATACATGTATTGACTTTTTTTTCTTTTTTGTCATACAATTTCCCAGGATCCCGTGACCAACTCCCTCTATGAAGGTGGACTAACCAAGGTCTTTACATTTGCATCTCCATTTACAACTGTGACTGGCTGGCTGGTATTCTGTCCATCTTCAACTGTGTGAGGCTGACTGTCCGTAAACAGCTGTTATACAGGTAAGTGATCATTCAGTTTCTATACACGTATTAACTTTTTTTTTCTTTTTTTTTGTCGTACAATTTCCCAGGATCCTGTGACCGACTCCCTCTATGAAGGTGGACAATCAAGGGTCTAGGGTCTGACTGTTGGTAAACAGCTGTGATACTGGTAAGTGATCATTCAGTACATATACTTTTTAGTGATCATTCAGTTTCTATACACGTATTGACTTTTTTTTCTTTTTTGTTGTACAGTTTCCCAGGATTCTATTACCGACTCCCTCTCTGAAGGTGCACTATCAAGGGTCTAGGGTCTGAGTGTTCGTTAACAGCTTTGAGACAAGTAAGTGATTATTCAGTTTCTATACACGTATTGACTTTTTTTCTTTCTTCTCATACAATTTCCCAGGATCCCATTACCGACTCCTTCTATGAAGGTGGACTATTAAGGGTCTAGGGTCTGACTGTTCGTAAACAGCTGTGATACTGGTAAGTGATCATTCATTACATGTATTGACTTTTTTTTTCTTTTTTGTCGTACAGTTTCCCAGGATCCCGTGACCGACTTCCTCTCTGAAGGTGGACTAACCAAGGTCTTTACATTTGCATCTCCATTTACAACTGTGACTGGCTGGCTGGTATTCTATCCATCTTCAACTGTGTGAGGCTGACTGTTTGTAAACAGCTGTTATACAGGTAAGTGATCATTCAGGTTTCTATACACGTATTGACTTTTTTTCTTTTTTGTCGTACAGTTTCCTAGGATCCCGTGACCGACTCCCTCTCTGAAGGTGGAAACGACTAACAAGGATTTTTCCAACTGCATCTCCATTCCCTACTATGACTGGCTGGCTGGTATTCTGTCCACCTTCAACTGTGTGAGGCTGACTGTTCGCAAACAGCTGTTATACAGGTAAGTGATCATTCAGTTTCTATACACGTATTGACTTTTTTTTCTTGTTTGTCATACAGTTTCCCAGGATTCTATTACCGACTCCCTCTCTGAAGGTGGAAACGACTAACAAGGATTTTTCCATCTGCATCTCCATTCCCTACTATGACTGGCTGGCTGGTATTCTGTCCATCTTCAACTGTGTGAGGCTGACTGTCCGCAAACAGCTGTTATACAGGTAAGTGATCATTTATTTTCTATACACGTATTGACTTTTTCTTTTTTTTTTTTTTTTTGTCGTACAGTTTCCCAGGATCCAGTGAAGGTGGAAACGACTAACAAGGATTTCTCCATCTGCATCTCCATTCTCTACTATGACTGGCTGGCAGGTATTCTGTCCATCTTGAACTGTGTGAGTCTGACTGTTCGTAATAGCTTTGATACAGGTAAGTGATCATTCAGTTTCTATACATGTATTGACTTTTTTTCTTTTTTGTCGTTCAGTTTCCTAGGATCCCGTGACTGACTCCCTCTCTGAAGGTGGAAACCACTAACAAGAGTCTATCCATTTTCTTCTCACTTCACAACTCTATATAGGTAAATACAGCTATATTCTGTCCATCCTCAGCTGTGTGAGGCTGAATGTTCGTAAACAGCTATTATACAGGTAAGTGATTGTTCAGTTTCTATACATGTATTGACTTTTTTTTTTTCTTTTTGTCGTACAGTTTCCCAGGATTCCATTATCAACTCCCTCTATGAAGGTGGACAATCAAGGGTCTAGGGTCTGACTGTTCGTAAACCGCTGTTATATAGGTAAGTGAATGGTCAGTTTCTATACACGTATTGACTTTTTTTCTTTTTTGTCGTACAGTTTCCCAGGATACTGTGACCGACTCCCTCTATGAAGGTGGACAATCGAGGGTCTAGGGTCTGACTGTTGGTAAACAGCTTTGATACAGGTAAGTGATCATTCAGTTTCTATACATGTATTGACTTTTTTTTCTTTTTTGTCGTACAGTTTCCCAGGATCCCGTGACCGACTCCCTCTCTGAAGGTGGACTAACCAAGGTCTTTACATATGCATCTCCATTTACAACTGTGACTGGCTGTCTGGTATTCTGTCCATCTTCAACTGTGTGAGGCTGACTGTTCGTAAACAGCTTTGATACAAGTAAGTGATCATTCAGTTTCTATACACGTATTGACTTTTTTTTTTTTTCTTTTTTGTCATACAATTTCCCAGGATCCCGTGACCGACTCCCTCTATGAAGGTGGACAATCAAGGGTCTAGGGTCTAACTGTTCGTAAACAGCTGTGATACAGGTAAGTGATCATTCAGTTTCTATACACGTTTTGACTTTTTTTCTTTTTTGTCGTACAGTTTCCCAGGATTCCATTACCGACTCCCTCTCTGAAGGTGGACTATCAAGGGTCTAGGGTCTGACTGTTTGTGAACAGCTTTGATACAGGTAAGTGATTATTCAGCTTCTATACATGTATTGACTTTTTTTTCTTTTTTGTCGTACAGTTTCCCTGGATCCCGTGACCGACTCCCTCTCTGAAGGTGGAAACGACTAACAAGGATTTTTCCATCTGCATCTCCATTCCCTACTATGACTGGCTGGCTGGTATTCTGTCCATCTTCATTTGTGTGAGGCTGACTGTTTGTAAATAGCTGTTATACAGGTAAGTGATCATTCAGTTTCTATACACGTATTGACTTTTTTTTTTTTTTTTCTTTTTTGTCGTACAGTTTCCCAGGATGCTGTGAAGGTGGAAACGACTAACAAGGATTTCTCCATCTGCATCTCCATTCTCTACTATGACTGGCTGGCAGGTATTCTGTCCATCTTGAACTGTGTGAGTCTGACTGTTCGTAATAGCTTTGATACAGGTAAGTGATCATTCAGTACATGTATTGACTTTTTTTTTCTTTTTTGTTGTACAGTTTCGCAGGATCCCATTACCGACTCCCTTTATGAAGGTGGACAATCAAGGGTCTAGGGTCTGACTGTTGGTAAACAGCTGTGATACTGGTAAGTGATTATTCAGTACATATACTGACATTTTTTTTCTTTTTTGTCGTACAGTTTCCCAGGATTCCATTACTGACTCTCTCTTTGAAGGTGGACTATCAAGGGTCTAGGGTCTGACTGTTGGTAAACAGCTGTGATACTGGTAAGTGATTATTCAGTACATATACTGACTTTTTTTTCTTTTTTGTTGTACAGTTTCGCAGGATCCTGTTACCGACTCCCTCTATGAAGGTGGACAATCAAGGGTCTAGGGTCTGACTGTTGGTAAACAGCTGTGATACTGGTAAGTGATTATTCAGTACATATACTAACTTTTTTTTCTTTTTTGTTGTACAGTTTTGCAGGATCCTGTTACCGACTCCCTCTATGAAGGTGGACTATCAAGGGTCTAGGGTCTGACTGTTCGTAAACAGCTGTGATACAGGTAAGTGATCATTCAGTTTCTATACACGTATTGACTTTTTTTTCTTTTTTTTCATACAGTTTCCCAGGATTCTATTACCGACTTTCTCTCTGAAGTTGGACTATCAAGGGTCTAGGTTCTGACTGTTTGTGAACAGCTTTGATACAGGTAAGTGATTATTCAGGTTCTATACATGTATTGACTTTTTTTTCTTTTTTGTCGTACAGTTTCCCAGGATCTCGTGACCGACTCCCTCTCTGAAGGTGGAAACGACTAACAAGGATTTCTCCATCTGCATCTCCATTCTCTACTATGACTGGCTGGCAGGTATTCTGTCCATCTTGAACTGTGTGAGGCTGACTGTCTGTAAACAGCTGTTATACAGGTAAGTGATCATTCAGTTTCTATACACGTATTGAGTTTTTTTTTTTTCTTTTTTTGTCATACAATTTCCCAGGATCCCGTGACCGACTCCCTCTATGAAGGTGGACAATCAAGGGTCTAGGGTCTTACTGTTGGTAAACAGCTGTGATACTGGTAAGTGATCATTCAGTACATATACTGACTTTTTAGTGATCATTCAGTTTCTATACACGTATTGACTTTTTTTTCATTTTTGTCGTACAGTTTCCCAGGATTCTATTACCGACTCCCTCTCTGAAGGTGCACTATCAAGGGTCTAGGGTCTGACTGTTCGTGAACAGCTGTGATACAGGTAAGTGATCATTCAGTACATGTATATACATCTATGAAGGTGGACAATCAAGGGTCTAGGGTCTAACTGTTCGTAAACAGCTGTGATACAGGTAAGTGATCATTCAGTTTCTATACACGTATTGACTTTTTTATTTTCTTTTTTGTCGTACAGTTTCCCAGGATCCCGTGAAGGTGGAAACGACTTACAAGGATTTCTCCATCTGCATCTCCATTCTCTACTATGACTGGCTGGCAGGTATTCTGTCCATCTTGAACTGTGTGAGTCTGACTGTTCGTAATAGCTTTGATACAGGTAAGTGATCATTCAGTTTCTATACATGTATTGAGTTTTTTTTCTTTTTTGTCGTACTGTTTCCTAGGATCCCGTGACCGACTCCCTCTCTGAAGGTGGAAATGACTAACAAGAGTCTATCCATTTGCTTCTCACTTCACAACTCTATATAGGTAAATACAGCTATATTCTGTCCATCTTCAGCTGTGTGAGGCTGAATGTTCGTAAACAGTTGTTATACAGGTAAGTGATTGTTCAGTTTCTATATGTTGCCCGGGAAAGTACACGCGGAACGACAACTTAAATTTTTGGGTCCATTTATTACAATACTAAATTTCAAATACACATCCGAGTAAACTTATGCATGTACATCACACAAAAAAGGAAAATAAAACACAGATATATACAAATAATACGGTAGTGGTCTGTGTGTAAAAGATCTGTACACACACACCTAAATCCCAGAACTCATCTCCTCCTCTCACATTAGCTGTTTAATGGCTGATAAAACTCATCATACACACTGCCTAACCCAGCTATCTCTCTCTGCTAGCAAGCACATAGCACACTACAGCGAATATTCTTCTTCTGTGCTGAAAGCATTCACTCTTACTGGGCTCTGGGCAACTATCGCCCCCAGGTGACCAACAAAGGGATATACCCCTATTGTAGCTCTATTAAAGCAAACCAAATCTAATAGGGTGTATTTATTCACCTGGCTACATTTCTCCCCTGCGAAGGAGTAAGCGCCCTCGTTTACTCATTTCCTCCAAATGCACTCTTAACCTCTTTGATAGCTTCCTGGAATAGAACTCTACTTAAACTAGCCAGAATCTGTGTAACTGCTGCGGAGGTATCTACCACTGACTTAGGCTCATGGTGGAGGTTTGAATGTTGTCCTGCATTCACTCTTTTACTTCTGCGAGGTGCAGCTACAGGAACATCCAAAACAGGTTTTGGGGTCTCAGCCTCCGGCATCACAATCTCCATCTCATCATCAGAGATCCCTACTGTTTCTGAACTCCCCTTACTTAAATCAGGCTCAGAACTCTGCACTCTTGTTCCAGGATCATCTACCAATTGTTCTTCTTCTGGATACGCTTTTCCAATGGCTTGACTTGGCCTCAACTCCTGAGGCATGCTTTCCATGAAGACAACACCATTTTCCGAATCCTCTGAATCTGATTCGGATTCCAGGGATTGGTGAAACTGAGCCTGTGGAGTCTTAAATCGAGGTAGTGGAACGGGAGGATTTGTACATTGTCTAATGTCAACTCTGTTCACTCTCCTTGTTGGGCCTCCTTCCACCGGCTCCACTGTGTAAGTAGTTCCCACTCTATCCACCACTCTGTAGACAGTAGACTTCCAAGCGTCCTGTATTTTGTTACGTCCCAATGGCCTGTTCCTAAGGAATACCAACACACCTGTTTCAATTTCAGGACAATAGACTTTGTTTTTCTGCAAGGCAATTCGCTCAGCGGCCTTCATCTCTGAGTACTGTTTTGCTCTAGCATGGGCTTCACTCAAGCGCCTCTGGTGTACAGCTAACCAGTCGGTTTTCTTGTCACTAGGTTGTTCCCGTCCTAGAAGAGCATCCACGGGCAAGTGAGGCTCAACACCAAACAAAAGGAAATATGGAGAATAACCTGTGGTTGAATGGGGCGTCACATTATAGGCATACACCAGTTCAGGCAAAGACTCAGGCCATCTACGCTTCTTTTCAGGTGACAGGGAGCGCAACAGGTCATGTAATGTCCTGTTAAAACGCTCACACTGGGCATTGCCAGTAGGATGGTG
Organism: Salminus brasiliensis; assembly: GCF_030463535.1. Lineage (NCBI taxonomy): Eukaryota > Metazoa > Chordata > Actinopteri > Characiformes > Bryconidae > Salminus > Salminus brasiliensis. Next base: position 16,370,174 of record NC_132892.1, read on the forward strand.
TGGGGTGGTTCGGCTTTTCTTCACACCGTACAGTTTACACAGCTCAGATATAACTTCACTTTCAAAGTTACGGCCCTGATCCGAGTGTAGCCTTTCAGGAACACCATACTTCAGGAACCATTCCTTCAAAAGTACTTTTGCCGTGGTATCTGCCTTTTGATCCCGCGTCGCAAACGCCTGCGTGAATTTTGTGAACACATCCGTGACCACTAACACATTCTCTCGACCATCTGTAGAAGGCTCCAATACTGTAAAATCTACAGCAATAACTTCCAGTGGCCTAGAAGCACAGAAAGACTTCATGAGTGGGCGAACTTTAGGCTGTGGCATCTTTGTCAACACACAACGCTGACATCCTTTAATCCATCTTGCCACATCTTCATGCATGCCTATCCAAAAGCATCTGCTTCGCAACAACTGTAGGGTACGTTCAATGCCCTGATGCCCCATAGAGTCGTGAACATACTCCAACACCTTCTCTCTCAGGCTACTGGGCAAAAGCAGCTGAAAACATTCCCCAAGTCGCTCATCATCAATGACCCGATACAGTAACCCTTTCAGTTCCCGGATACTGTCCCAGTGTTTTAACAGTGAAAGGACGGGTTTTGGAAGCTCTTTACGTTCTCTTCCATTAGGTTTTTCATTCCGTTCCCACCACGCACGAAAAGCACTCAGCACAGGGTCCTGTTGCTGGAATACATGAATGTCCTCCTTAGAATAACCAGGGAAAGTTGGGGTGTTGCCCTGATCTTGACCAACAACACGTCCATCAGCTTCAAGTGCCCTCATCTGGCGAACTTTACAACTTTGAATACCCTGCTGTTATCAGTGCTGGGTCAAGAGCCGTACCTTGATTAATCAGACTGCATACTGCCACACAACCATCAAATTCGGCATCATCTGAGACAGGCTCTGGCTCCCCTGCGAAAGACTGCCTAGAGAGTGCATCAGCAGCCGTGTTGCTCCGGCCTGGCCGATACTGCACATCAAAATCAAAAGCTGATAGCTGAGCAATCCATCTCTGCTCGATTGCCCCAAACTTTCCTGTTTTCAGGTGGCACAATGGGTTATTGTCCGTGAGTACAGTGAATTTGGAACCCAATAAGTAACCACGAAACTTTTCTGTTACCGCCCATTTGAGTGCAAGCAATTCCAGTTTGGTGCTACTATAATTACTGTCGTTCTTCTCCGCATTTCTCAATCATCGGCTTGCATAGGCAATTACCCTTCTCTCCTCACCTTGTTGCTGGTACAGCACAGCTCCAAGCCCATGACTGCTAGCATCAGTCTCTACTATGAATGGCTGTGTAAAATCAGCAAACCCTAGGATAGGTGCACTCACCAGCTTTTCTTTAAGCAAATCAAAGGCGGCTTGACACTCTTCGGTCCACAACTGTTTTAGCAGTTGATTGGTTTTACTAGGACTTCCAACATTGAGGCATAAATGTACTACCTCATGTAGAGGACCAGCTATTTTCGAAAAACCTTGGATAAAACGCCTGTAATAGCTACAGAACCCAAGGAATGATCGCAGATCCTTCAAGGTAGATGGAATTGGCCATTGCTCTACTGCTGCCACTTTTTCTGGGTCTGTGCCTATACCTTGGGCGGATATCTGGTGCCCCAGAAACTTCACCTTTGATTGGAGGAAGTGACATTTCTCCAACTTGATTTTAAGGCCTGTCTCTTTCAGACGCTTAAAAACAGCTTCAAGCCTGTTGAGGTGCTCACCAAATGTTTTTGAATACACCAAAATGTCATCCAAGTACACAAGCATAATCTGGAAGACCAAATCATTCATTGTGGCCTGCATCAGCCTTTGAAACGTTGCAGGTCCATTGCAAACCCCGAACGGCATACGAATAAATTCATATAATCCAAATGGCGTTGAAAAAGCAGTCTTGTGTCTGTCGCCTTCCTCCACTGCTACCTGATGATAGCCACTTGCTAGGTCCAGAGTTGAAAAGTACTGCGCTCCCCGCAGGGCATCAAAACTTTCATCGATGCGTGGCAGAGGGAAAGCATCTCTTTTGGTCTTATGATTTAACTTCCGGTAGTCTACACACAGCCTTATACTACCATCTGTTTTCCGTACCAGCACTATAGGGGATGCATAGGCACTGCTGCTCTCTTGTATGACACCTTTCCTTAGCAGTTTAGAAATGTGCTCTTGCACTTCACGGTACTGGTTGGGCGGAATCCGGCGGTATGGCTGTGTAACTGGCTCATCGTCAACTAGATGTATTTCATGCTTAACCTTCTCAGTGTAGCCAAGGTCCTCATCTTCTACTGCAAAAACATCAGAGTACTTAGCCAGTAATGCTTGCAACTGGGACTGTTGGCTAGCATTGCCACCAATGTCAAGCTTGTCCAGAATTGACTGCATTTCACCATCATTAGGCCCATCACCCACATCAAGCATGATCTGTTCAATATCAGCTGAAATCCTTTGAAACTTCACTGCACACTGTGGTTCATTACCCATGTATTCTACTCGTGACAAAATACCCAATCTTATCCGAGGGGGAAGCCAAACATCCTCCGAAGAAAGATTTAATATCTGTACTGGAAATGTGCAGCCACTAGAACCAACTAGTGTGGGAATGACTATCAGGCCTCCTGGTAGTTGCAGGTTAAGGGGTTCGAGCAGCATTGGTTGATTGTTACTTGCACTTTTTGATGCTCTCTTTGCTATGATGGTCACCAGAGATTCTGCTGGAATGTGCTCAGTATCTTTCCCGGCTACACGAGCTACCTCTTTCCTACTGAACTCGCACTTCTGCATTTTCTGAAAAACATTCCTCCAGTTTGAATCCAATTTTCCCCCTAGGGTGGTATCAAACTCTGCATACACAAGTTGTCTGCAATGGCTGATAATGTTCATCCCAATGATACATTGAACTGACTGTTCAGCATTCTGAGGATCTTTGACTACCAAAAACCCACAATCGGGCATCCTTAGACCCATGGCCCTAACCTCCAACTCAAGATATCCAAGGTATGGTATCTCTAAACCGTTAGCTGCCGTCAACTTAAGCCAGCCAGTAGTGAGCAACATATCATTATCTTCCCCAGACAGATGATTCCTAAAGAACTGTTCAGTAATAGTACTCACTTGGCTACCTGTATCCAATAAGCATGGAGTTTTCACCCCACCAACCTCAAGCTCAACCACTGGACAGGTTCCAATGGCATGCTGTATTAAACGATCATGAAGAGGGTGTACATTATCTGAGTCTTTAGGGCCCCCCCAGATTGCCCGACTCACAACAACTGGGGGCTCTCGTTTCCCTGAGAGCTAGTAGAGGGGGGTGCCATCCTTCTGGAACCTGGTCTTTGTGGACAGTATTTGGAAATATGGCCAGGAGTCTCACACTTGAAACAGATTGGTTTTCCATCTTCTGTGTACCTTGGTTTCACCCTAGGCCTGCTGGCAGTACTACTTGCACTACCCCTGTGTACTGTAAGATCCTTCACTGCTTGGGTCAATTCACTTATGGCATTGCTTTGCTGTACTACCACTTTAACCACGTCTTCTAGGGTAACTGATGGGGGTTCATGCACCTGAAGAGCTGAACACTGTACCAGACCACTACCACTACCTTTTGGTCTAACTGCCTTGGCCTTTGCAGAAGATTCTTCTAGAAACCACAACTGAGCCTCCTCTCTCACATCTATCATAGATGAATCAGGGTGATTTCTAACATATTTTCGGAGCTCCCTCCTAAGAGAAGAATCCCTGACCCCTTCTATGAATTGGTCCCTCAGCACTAATCTCTCATTAATCATGAAATCAGGAGAACATTTCACTAACAAGCTAAGAGCTTGGGCCAAAGCATGTGAAAACTCTCTTATATCTTCCCCATCCTGCTGTCTACGGCTGTAGAAGCTATGCAACAACTGAGGTGTACTGCGTTTGTCACGAAAGGCATCTCTGAGGTAGGTGAACAAATCACTAGCATTGCTAATGTCAGAATCACCGCGCATGCGTGCCTCCTCTAGAGCCGGGCCTCTTAACAGTGACATTACAAAATCATATTGGTCATGATCAGACAAATTTCTAGCACGTAGTACAAGTTCAACTTCTTCAATGAAGTCATCAATATGCCTGCCATCTTTATCAAACTCACCACTGAAAGGAACAATGTGTCTTTCCCTTGGAACATAAACATAGGATCTGTTACTGAGGGTAGCTATAGTTGCCATAGCTTCCTCATGCTTAGCATGCAACTCTCTGATCTGTTCATGCAAGTCTGGTTCTGGCTCTTGCACATGTGGTCCTGGTTGTTCGTCACTTGACTGAGACATAGTAACGCTACAGTCTTTTCAGTCCCTACCACAACCCTGGCAAAGGATGAGGTTTCTCTTCCACCAACAGCAGCTGACACCACGACTTCACTGGAACAATGTCTTTGTTGCAGTCTCTCCGCGTCGCCCTCTGGAGCGCTGATGTTGACCGGAAGTGCCGCCGCCACAACTGCTGAGCATCCGATTGTCCTCCAGGCCTCACGGTTCCTCCACCCTGTTCTTCACCACTACCGTATTATGTTCAGACTTGTATGATGCATACACATAAAAACCCTAACATTTCCTTAGTAATTAAACGGACCCCACTCCTGGTACCAAAAATTGTTGCCCGGGAAAGTACACGCGGAACGACAACTTAAATTTTTGTGTCCATTTATTACAATACTAAATTTCAAATACACATCCGAGTAAACTTATGCATGTACATCACACAAAAAAGGAAAATAAAACACAGATATATACAAATAATACGGTAGTGGTCTGTGTGTAAAAGATCTGTACACACACACCTAAATCCCAGAACTCATCTCCTCCTCTCACATTAGCTGTTTAATGGCTGATAAAACTCATCATACACACTGCCTAACCCAGCTATCTCTCTCTGCTAGCAAGCACATAGCACACTACAGCGAATATTCTTCTTCTGTGCTGAAAGCATTCACTCTTACTGGGCTCTGGGCAACTATCGCCCCCAGGTGACCAACAAAGGGATATACCCCTATTGTAGCTCTATTAAAGCAAACTAAATCTAATAGGGTGTATTTATTCACCTGGCTACATATACATGTATTGACTTTTTTTTTTTCTTTTTGTCGTACAGTTTCCCAGGATTCCATTATCAACTCCCTCTATGAAGGTGGACAGTCAAGGGTCAAGGGTCTAACTGTTCGTAAACAGCTGTGATACAGGTAAGTGATTATTCAGTACATATACTGACTTTTTTTCTTTTTTGTTGTACAGTTTCGCAGGATCCTGTTACCGATTCCCTCTCTGAACGTGGACTATCAAGGGTCTAGGGTCTGACTGTTGGTAAACAGCTGTGATACAGGTAAGTGATCATTCAGTACATGTATTGACTTTTTTTTTTTTTTTTCTTTTTTGTCGTACAGTTTCCTAGGATCCCGTGACCGACTCCCTCTCTGAAGGTGGAAACGACTAACAAGAGTCTATCCATTTTATTCTCACTTCACAACTCTATATAGGTAAATACAGCTATATTCTGTCCATTCTCAGCTGTATGAGGCTGAATGTTCGTAAACAGCTATTATACAGGTAAGTGATTGTTCAGTTTGTATACATGTATTGACTTTTTTTTTTTTTTTTTTTTTTTTGTCATACAATTTCCCAGGATCCCGTGACCGACTCCCTCTATGAAGGTGGACAATCAAGGGTCTAGGGTCTAACTGTTCGTAAACAGCTGTGATACAGGTAAGTGATCATTCAGTTTCTATACACGTTTTGACTTTTTTTCTTTTTTGTCGTACAGTTTCCCAGGATTCCATTACCGACTCCCTCTCTGAAGGTGGACTATCAAGGGTCTAGGGTCTGAGTGTTCGTAAACAGCTGTGATACTGGTAAGTGATTATTCAGTACATGTATTGACTTTTTTTTCTTTTTTGTTGTACAGTTTCGCAGGATCCTGTGACAGACTCCCTCTCTGAAGGTGGACAATCAAGGGTCTAGGGTCTGACTGTTGGTAAACAGCTGTGATACTGGTAAGTGATTATTCAGTACATATACTGACTTTTTTTTCTTTTTTGTTGTACAGTTTCGCAGGATCCTGTGACCGACTCCCTCTCTGAAGGTGGACAATCAAGGGTCTAGGGTCTGACTGTTGGTAAACAGCTGTGATACTGGTAAGTGATCATTCAGTACATATACTGACCTTTTAGTGATCATTCAGTTTCTATACACGTATTGACTTTTTTTTCTTTTTTGTTGTACAGTTTCGCAGGATCCTGTGACCGACTCCCTCTCTGAAGGTGGACAATCAAGGGTCTAGGGTCTGACTGTTCGTGAACAGCTGTGATACAGGTAAGTGATCATGTACATGTATATACATCTATGAAGGTGGACAATCAAGGGTCTAGGGTCTAACTGTTCGTAAACAGCTGTGATACAGGTAAGTGATCATTCAGTTTCTATACACGTATTGACTTTTTTTTTTTTTTTTTTTTTTTTTTGTCGTACAGTTTCCCAGGATTCCATTATCAACTCCCTCTATGAAGGTGGACAATCAAGGGTCTAGGGTCTGACTGTTCGTAAACAGCTGTGATACAGGTAAGTGATTATTCAGTTTCTATACATGTATTGATTTTTTTTTCTTTTTTGTCATACAATTTCCCAAGATCCCGTGACCGACTCCCTCTCTGAAGGTGGAAACGACTAACAAAGATTTCTCCATCTGCATCTCCATTCTCTACTATGACTGACTGGCTGGCAGGTATTCTGTCCGTCTTCAACTTTGTGATGCTGACTGTTCGTAAACAGCTGTGATACAGGTAAGAGATCATTCAGTTTCTATACACGTTTTGACTTTTTTATTTTCTCTTTTGTCGTACAGTTTCCCAGGATCCCGTGAAGGTGGAAACGACTTACAAGGATTTCTCCATCTGCATCTCCATTCTCTACTATGACTGGCTGGCAGGTATTCTGTCCATCTTGAACTGTTTGAGTCTGACTGTTCGTAATAGCTTTGATACAGGTAAGTGATCATTCAGTTTCTATACATGTATTGACTTTTTTTTCTTTTTTGTCGTACTGTTTCCTAGGATACCGTGACCGACTCCCTCTCTGAAGGTGGAAATGACTAACAAGAGTCTATCCATTTGCTTCTCACTTCACAACTCTATATAGGTAAATACAGCTATATTCTGTCCATCTTCAGCTGTGTGAGGCTGAATGTTCATAAACAGCTGTTATACAGGTAAGTGATTGTTCAGTTTCTATACATGTGTTGAATTTTTTTTTTTTTTTGTCGTACAGTTTCCCAGGATTCCATTATCAACTCCCTCTATGAAGGTGGACAATCAAGGGTCTAGGGTCTGACTGTTCGTAAACAGCTGTGATACAGGTAAGTGATTATTCAGTTTCTATACATGTATTGATTTTTTTTTCTTTTTTGTCATACAATTTCCCAAGATCCCGTGACCGACTCCCTCTCTGAAGGTGGAAACGACTAACAAAGATTTCTCCATCTGCATCTCCATTCTCTACTATGACTGACTGGCTGGCAGGTATTCTGTCCGTCTTCAACTTTGTGATGCTGACTGTTCGTAAACAGCTGTGATACAGGTAAGAGATCATTCAGTTTCTATACACGTTTTGACTTTTTTATTTTCTCTTTTGTCGTACAGTTTCCCAGGATCCCGTGAAGGTGGAAACGACTTACAAGGATTTCTCCATCTGCATCTCCATTCTCTACTATGACTGGCTGGCAGGTATTCTGTCCATCTTGAACTGTTTGAGTCTGACTGTTCGTAATAGCTTTGATACAGGTAAGTGATCATTCAGTTTCTATACATGTATTGACTTTTTTTTCTTTTTTGTCGTACTGTTTCCTAGGATACCGTGACCGACTCCCTCTCTGAAGGTGGAAATGACTAACAAGAGTCTATCCATTTGCTTCTCACTTCACAACTCTATATAGGTAAATACAGCTATATTCTGTCCATCTTCAGCTGTGTGAGGCTGAATGTTCATAAACAGCTGTTATACAGGTAAGTGATTGTTCAGTTTCTATACATGTGTTGAATTTTTTTTTTCTTTTTGTCGTACAGTTTCCCAGGATTCCATTATCAACTCCCTCTATGAAGGTGGACAATCAAGTGTCTAGGGTCTAACTGTTCGTAAACAGCTGTGATACAGGTAAGTGATCATTCAGTACATGTATTGACTTTTTTTTTCTTTTGTGTTGTACAGTTTCGCAGGATCCTGTTACCGACTCCCTCTCTGAAGGTGGACTATCAAGGGTCTAGGGTCTGAGTGTTCGTGAACAGCTGTGATACAGGTAAGTGATCATTCAGTTTTTATACACGTATTGACTTTTTTTTCATTTTTGTCGTACAGTTTCCCAGGATTCTATAATCGACTCCCTCTCTGAAGGTGCACTATCAAGGGTCTAGGGTCTGACTGTTCGTGAACAGCTGTGATACAGGTAAGTGATCATTCAGTACATATACTGACTTTTTAGTGATCATTCAGTTTCTATACACGTATTGACTTTTTTTTCATTTTTGTCGTACAGTTTCCCAGGATTCTATAATCGACTCCCTCTCTGAAGGTGCACTATCAAGGGTCTAGGGTCTGACTGTTCGTGAACAGCTGTGATACAGGTAAGTGATCATGTACATGTATATACATCTATGAAGGTGGACAATCAAGGGTCTAGGGTCTAACTGTTCGTAAACAGCTGTGATACAGGTAAGTGATCATTCAGTTTCTATACACGTATTGACTTTTTTTCTTTTTTGTCGTACAGTTTCCCAGGATTCCAATACCGACTCCCTCTCTGAAGGTGGACTATCAAGGGTCTAGGGTCTGAGTGTTCGTAAACAGCTGTGATACAGGTAAGTGATCATTCAGTACATGTATTGACTTTTTTTTTCTTTTTTATCGTACAGTTTCCCAGGATTCCATTACCGACTCCCTCTATGAAGGTGGACAATCAAGGGTCTAGGGTCTGACTGTTGGTAAACAGCTGTGATACTGGTAAGTGATTATTCAGTACATATACTGACTTTTTTTTCTTTTTTGTTGTACAGTTTCGCAGGATCCTGTTACCGACTCCCTCTCTGAAGGTGGACTATCAAGGGTCTAGGGTCTGACTGTTCGTAAACAGCTGTGATACAGGTAAGTGATCATTCAGTTTCTATACACGTATTGACTTTTTTTTCTTTTTTTTCATACAGTTTCCCAGGATTCTATTACCGACTCCCTCTCTGAAGGTGGACTATCAAGGGTCTAGGGTCTGAGTGTTCGTAAACAGCTGTGATAGTGGTAAGTGATTATTCAGTAGGTATACTGACTTTTTTTTCTTTTTTGTCGTACAGTTTCCCAGGATTCCATTACCGACTCCCTCTCTGAAGGTGGACTATCAAGGGTCTGGGGTCTGAGTGTTCGTAAACAGCTGTGATACAGGTAAGTGATCATGCAGTACATGTATTGACTTTTTTTTTCTTTTTTGTTGTACAGTTTTGCAGGATCCTGTGACCGACTCCCTCTCTGAAGATGGACAATCAAGGGTCTAGGGTCTGACTGTTGGTAAACAGGTGTGATACTGGTAAGTGATCATTCAATACATATACTGACTTTTTAGTGCTCATTCAGTTTCTATACACGTATTGACTTTTTTTTCATTTTTGTCGTACAGTTTTCCAGGATTCTAATACCGACTCCCTCTCTGAAGGTGGACTATCAAGGGTCTAGGGTCTGAGTGTTCGTAAACAGCTGTGATACAGGTAAGTGATCATTCAGTACATGTATTGACTTTTTTTTTTTCTTTTTTGTCGTACAGTTTCGCAGGATCCTGTTACCGACTCCCTCTATGAAGGTGGACAATCAAGGGTCTAGGGTCTGACTGTTGGTAAACAGCTGTGATACTGGTAAGTGATTATTCAGTACATATACTAACTTTTTTTTTCTTTTTTGTTGTACAGTTTTGCAGGATCCTGTTACCGACTCCCTCTATGAAGGTGGACAATCAAGGGTCTAGGGTCTGACTGTTCGTAAACAGCTGTGATACAGGTAAGTGATCATTCAGTTTCTATACACGTATTGACTTTTTTTTCTTTTTTTTCATACAGTTTCCCAGGATTCTATTACCGACTTTCTCTCTGAAGGTGGACTATCAAGGGTCTAGGGTCTGACTGTTTGTGAACAGCTTTGATACAGGTAAGTGATTATTCAGGTTCTATACATGTATTGACTTTTTTTTCTTTTTTGTCGTACAGTTTCCCAGGATCTCGTGACCGACTCCCTCTCTGAAGGTGGAAACGACTAACAAGGATTTCTCCATCTGCATCTCCATTCTCTACTATGACTGGCTGGCAGGTATTCTGTCCATCTTGAACTGTGTGAGGCTGACTGTCTGTAAACAGCTGTTATACAGGTAAGTGATTATTCAGGTTCTATACATGTATTGACTTTTTTTTCTTTTTTTGTCGTACAATTTCCCAGGATCCCGTGACCGACTCCCTCTATGAAGGTGGACAATCAAGGGTCTAGGGTCTTACTGTTGGTAAATAGCTGTGATACTGGTAAGTGATCATTCAGTACATATACTGACTTTTTAGTGATCATTCAGTTTCTATACACGTATTGACTTTTTTTTCTTTTTTGTCGTACAGTTTCCCAGGATTCTATTACCGACTCCCTCTCTGAAGGTGCACTATCAAGGGTCTAGGGTCTGACTGTTCGTGAACAGCTGTGATACAGGTAAGTGATCATGTACATGTATATACATCTATGAAGGTGGACAATCAAGGGTCTAGGGTCTAACTGTTGGTAAATAGCTGTGATACTGGTAAGTGATCATTCAGTACATATACTGACTTTTTAGTGATCATTCAGTTTCTATACACGTATTGACTTTTTTTTTTTTTTTTTTTTTGTCGTACAGTTTCCCAGGATTCCATTATCAACTCCCTCTATGAAGGTGGACAATCAAGGGTCTAGGGTCTGACTGTTCGTAAACAGCTGTGATACAGGTAAGTGATTATTCAGTTTCTGTACATGTATTGATTTTTTTTTCTTTTTTGTCATACAATTTCCCAAGATCCCGTGACCGACTCCCTCTCTGAAGGTGGAAACAACTAACAAGGATTTCTCCATCTGCATCTCCATTCTCTACTATGACTGACTGGCTGGCAGGTATTCTGTCCGTCTTCAACTTTGTGATGCTGACTGTTCGTAAACAGCTATTATATAGGTAAGTGATCATTCAGTTTCTATACATGTATTGACTTTTTTTTTTTTTTTTTTTTTTTGTCGTACACTTTCCCAGGATTCCATTATCAACTCCCTCTGTGAAGGTGGACAATCAAGGGTCTAGGGTCTGACTGTTCGTAAACAGCTGTGATTCAGGTAAGTGATCATTCATTTTCTATACACGTATTGACTTTTTTATTTTCTTTTTTGTCGTACAGTTTCCCAGGATCCCGTGAAGGTGGAAACGACTTACAAGGATTTCTCCATCTGCATCTCCATTCTCTACTGTGACTGGCTGGCAGGTATTCTGTCCATCTTGAACTGTGTGAGTCTGACTGTTCGTAATAGCTTTGATACAGGTAAGTGATCATTCAGTTTCTATACATGTATTGACTTTTTTTTCTTTTTTGTCGTACTGTTTCCTAGGATCCCGTGACCGACTCCCTCTCTGAAGGTGGAAATGACTAACAAGAGTCTATCCATTTTCTTCTCACTTCACAACTCTATATAGGTAAATACAGCTATATTCTGTCCATCTTCAGCTGTGTGAGGCTGAATGTTCGTAAACAGCTGTTACACAGGTAAGTGATTGTTCAGTTTCTATACATGTATTGACTTTTTTTTTTTCTTTTTGTCGTACAGTTTCCCAGGATTCCATTACCGACTCCCTCTCTGAAGGTGGACTATCAAGGGTCTAGGGTCTGACTGTTGGTAAACAGCTGTGATACTGGTAAGTGATTATTCAGTACATATACTGACTTTTTTTTCTTTTTTGTTGTACAGTTTCGCAGGATCCTGTTACCGACTCCCTCTCTGAAGGTGGACTATCAAAGGTCTAGGGTCTGAGTGTCCGTGAACAGATGTGATACAGGTAAGTGATCATTCAGTACATATACTGACTTTTTAGTGATCATTCAGTTTCTATACACGTATTGACTTTTTTTTCATTTTTGTCGTACAGTTTCCCAGGATTCTATTACCGACTCCCTCTCTGAAGGTGCACTATCAAGGGTCTAGTGTCTGACTGTTCGTGAACAGCTGTGATACAGATAAGTGATCATGTACATGTATATACATCTATGAAGGTGGACAATCAAGGGTCTAGGGTCTAACTGTTCGTAAACAGCTGTGATACAGGTAAGTGATCATTCAGTTTCTATACACGTATTGACTTTTTTTTTTTTTTTTTTGTCGTACAGTTTCCCAGGATTCCATTATCAACTCCCTCTATGAAGGTGGACAATCAAGGGTCTAGGGTCTGACTGTTCGTAAACAGCTGTGATACAGGTAAGTGATTATTCAGTTTCTGTACATGTATTGATTTTTTTTTCTTTTTTGTCATACAATTTCCCAAGATCCCGTGACCGACTCCCTCTCTGAAGGTGGAAACGACTAACAAGGATTTCTCCATCTGCATCTCCATTCTCTACTATGACTGACTGGCTGGCAGGTATTCTGTCCGTCTTCAACTTTGTGATGCTGACTGTTCGTAAACAGCTATTATATAGGTAAGTGATCATTCAGTTTCTATACATGTATTGACTTTTTTTTTTTTTTTTTTTTTTTGTCGTACACTTTCCCAGGATTCCATTATCAACTCCCTCTGTGAAGGTGGACAATCAAGGGTCTAGGGTCTGACTGTTCGTAAACAGCTGTGATTCAGGTAAGTGATCATTCATTTTCTATACACGTATTGACTTTTTTTCTTTTTTGTCGTACAGTTTCGAGGGATCCCATTACCGACTCCCTCTATGAAGGTGGACAATCAAGGGTCTAGGGTCTGACTGTTGGTAAACAGCTGGGATACTGGTAAGTGATTATTCAGTACATATACTGACTTTTTTTTCTTTTTTGTTGTACAGTTTCGCAGGATCCTGTTACTGACTCCCTCTATGAAGGTGGACAAGCAAGGGTCTAGGGTCTGACTGTTGGTAAACAGCTGTGATACTGGTAAGTGATCATTCAGTACATATACTGACTTTTTTTTTCTTTTTTGTCATACAGTTTCGCTGGATCCTGTTACCGACTCCCTCTCTTAAGGTGGACTAACCAAGGTCTCTACATCTGCATCTCCATTTACAATTGTGACTGGCTGGCTGGTATTCTGTCCATCTTCAATTGTGTGAGGCTGACTGTTCGTAAATAGCTGTGACACAGGTAAGTGATCATTCACTTTCTATACACGTATTGACTTTTTTGTTTCTTTTTTGTCGTACAATTTCCCAGGATCCCGTGACCAACTCCCTCTCTGAAGGTGGAAACGACTAACAAGGATTTTTACATCTGCATCTCCATTCTCTACTATGACTGACTGGCTGGCAGGTATTCTGTCCATCTTGAACTGTGTGAGGCTGACTGTTCGTAAACAGCTGTTATATAGGTAAGTGATCATTCAGTTTCTATACATGTATTGACTTTTTTTTTTTTTTTTGTCGTGCAGTTTCGCAAGATCCCATTACCGACTCCCTCTCTGAAGGTCGACTATCAAGGGTCTAGGGTCTGACTGTTCGTAAACAGCTGTGATACAGGTAAGTGATTATTCAGTTTCTATACATGTATTGACTTTTTTTTCTTTTTGGTCATACAGTTTCCCAGGATCCCGTGACCGACTCCCTCTCTGAAGGTGGAAACGACTAACAAGGATTTCTCCATCTGCATCTCCATTCTCTACTATGACTGACTGGCTGGCAGGTATTCTGTCCGTCTTCAACTTTGTGATGCTGACTGTTCGTAAACAGCTATTATACAGGTAAGTGATTGTTCAGTTTCTATAGATGTATTGACTTTTTTTTTTTTTTTTCTCGTACAGTTTCCCAGGATCCCATTACCGACTCCCTCTATGAAGGTGGACAATCAAGGGTCTAGGGTCTGACTGTTCGTAAACAGCTGTGATACAGGTAAGTGATCATTCAGTTTCTATACACGTATTGACTTTTTTTTTTTTTTTTTTTCTTTTTTGTCGTACAGTTTCCCAGGATGCTGTGAAGGTGGAAACGACTAACAAGGATTTCTCCATCTGCATCTCCATTCTCTACTATGACTGGCTGGCAGGTATTCTGTCCATCTTGAACTGTGTGAGTCTGACTGTTCGTAATAGCTTTGATACAGGTAAGTGATCATTCAGTACATGTATTGACTTTTTTTTTCTTTTTTGTTGTACAGTTTCGCAGGATCCCATTACCGACTCCCTCTATGAAGGTGGACAATCAAGGGTCTAGGGTCTGACTGTTGGTAAACAGCTGTGATACTGGTAAGTGATTATTCAGTACATATACTGACTTTTTTTTTCTTTTTTGTCGTACAGTTTCCCAGGATTCCATTACTGACTCCCTCTCTGAAGGTGGACTATCAAGGGTCTAGGGTCTGACTGTTGGTAAACAGCTGTGATACTGGTAAGTGATTATTCAGTACATGTATTGACTTTTTTTTTCTTTTTTGTTGTACAGTTTCGCAGGATCCCATTACCGACTTCCTTTATGAAGGTGGACAATCAAGGGTCTAAGGTCTAACTTTTGGTAAACAGCTGTGATACTGGTAAGTGATTATTCAGTACATATACTGACTTGTTTTTCTTTTTTCTTGTACAGTTTCGCAGGATCTTGTTACCGACTCCCTCTCTGAAGGTGGACTATCAAGGGTCTAGGGTCTGAGTGTTCGTGAACAGCTGTGATACAGGTAAGTGATCATTCAGTACATGTATTGACTTTTTTTTTCTTTTTTGTTGTACAGTTTCGCAGGATCCTGTGACCGACTCCCTCTCTAAAGATGGACAATCAAGGGTCTAGGGTCTGACTGTTGGTAAACAGGTGTGATACTGGTAAGTGATCATTCAATACATATACTGACTTTTTAGTGCTCATTCAGTTTCTATACACGTATTGACTTTTTTTTCATTTTTGTCGTACAGTTTCCCAGGATTCTAATACCGACTCCCTCTCTGAAGGTGGACTATCAAGGGTCTAGGGTCTGAGTGTTCGTAAACAGCTGTGATACAGGTAAGTGATCATTCAGTACATGTATTGACTTTTTTTTTTTCTTTTTTGTCGTACAGTTTCGCAGGATCCCATTACCGACTCCCTCTATGAAGGTGGACAATCAAGGGTCTAGGGTCTGACTGTTGGTAAACAGCTGTGATACTGGTAAGTGATTATTCAGTACATATACTAACTTTTTTTTTCTTTTTTGTTGTACAGTTTCGCAGGATCCTGTTACCGACTCCCTCTATGAAGGTGGACAATCAAGGGTCTAGGGTCTGACTGTTCGTAAACAGCTGTGATACAGGTAAGTGATCATTCAGTTTCTATACACGTATTGACTTTTTTTTCTTTTTTTTCATACAGTTTCCCAGGATTCTATTACCGACTTTCTCTCTGAAGGTGGACTATCAAGGGTCTAGGGTCTGATTGTTTGTGAACAGCTTTGATACAGGTAAGTGATTATTCAGGTTCTATACATGTATTGACTTTTTTTTCTTTTTTGTCATACAATTTCCCAGGATCCCGTGACCGACTCCCTCTCTGAAGGTGGACTAACCAAGGTCTTTACATTTGCATCTCCATTTACAACTGTGACTGGCTGGCTGGTATTCTGTCCATCTTCAACTGTGTGAGGCTGACTGTCCGTAAACAGCTGTTATACAGGTAAGTGATCATTCAGTTTCTATACACGTATTGACTTTTTTTTCTTTTTTTTTTTGTCGTACAGTTTCCCAGGATCCCGTGACCGACTCCCTCTATGAAGGTGGACAATCAAGGGTCTAGGGTCTGACTGTTGGTAAACAGCTGTGATACTGGTAAGTGATTATTCAGTACATATACTGACTTTATTTTCTTTTTTGTCATACAATTTCCCAGGATCCCATTACCAACTCCCTCTATGAAGTTGGACTATCTAGGGTCTAGGGTCTGACTGTTCGTGAACAGATGTGATACAGGTAAGTGATTATTCAGTTTCTATACATGTATTGACTTTTTTTTCTTTTTTGTCATACAATTTCCCAGGATCCCGTGACCGACTCCCTCTCTGAAGGTGGACTAACCAAGGTCTTTACATTTGCATCTCCATTTACAACTGTGACTGGCTGGCTGGTATTCTGTCCATCTTCTACTGTGTGAGGCTGACTGTCCGTAAACAGCTGTTATACAGGTAAGTGATCATTCAGTTTCAATACACGTATTGACTTTTTTTTCTTTTTTTTGTCGTACAATTTCCCAGGATCCTGTGACCGACTCCCTCTATGAAGGTGGACAATCAAGGGTCTAGGGTCTGACTGTTGGTAAACAGCTGTGATACTGGTAAGTGATCATTCAGTACATATACTGACTTTTTAGTGATCATTCAGTTTCTATACACGTATTGACTTTTTTTCCTTTTTTGTCCTTCAGTTTCCCAGGATTCTATTACCGACTCCCTCTCTGAAGGTGCACTATCAAGGGCCTAGGGTCTGACTGTTCGTAAACAGCTGTGATACAGGTAAGTGATCATTCAGTTTCTATACACGTATTGACTTTTTTTTTTTTTCTTTTTTGTCGTACAGTTTCCCAGGATCCTGTGAAGGTGGAAACGACTAACAAGGATTTCTCCATCTGCATCTCCATTCTCTACTATGACTGGCTGGCAGGTATTCTGTCCATCTTGAACTGTGTGAGTCTGACTGTTCGTAATAGCTTTGATACAGGTAAGTGATCATTCAGTTTCTATTCATGTATTGACTTTTTTTTCTTTTTTGTCGTACAGTTTCCCAGGATTCCATTATCAACTCCCTCTATGAAGGTGGACAATCAAGGGTCTAGGGTCTGACTGTTCGTAAACAGCTGTGATAAAGGTAGGTGATCATTCAGTTTCTATACACGTATTGACCCTTTTGCTTTTTTATCGTACAGTTTCGCAGGATTCCATTACCGACTCCCTCTATGAAGGTGGACAATCAAGGGTCTAAGTTCTGACTGTTGGTAAACAGCTGGGATACTGGTAAGTGATTATTCAGTACATATACTGACTTTTTTTTCTTTTTTGTCGTACAGTTTCCTAGGATCCCGTGACAGACTCCATCTCTGAAGGTGGAAACGACTAACAAGGATTTCTCCATCTGCATCTCCATTCTCTACTATGACTGGCTGGCAGGTATTCTGTCCATCTTGAACTGTGTGAGTGTGACTGTTCGTAATAGCTTTGATTCAGGTAAGTGATCATTCAGTTTCTATTCATGTATTGACTTTTTTTTCTTTTTTGTTGTACAGTTTCCCAGGATTCCATTATCAACTCCCTCTCTGAAGGTGGACAATCAAGGGTCTAGGGTCTGACTGTTGGTAAACAGCTGTGATACTGGCAAGTGATCATTCAGTACATATACTGACTTTTTAGTGATCATTCAGTTTCTATACACGTATTGACTTTTTTTTTCTTTTTTGTCGTACAGTTTCCCAGGATCCCGTGACCAACTCCCTCTCTGAAGGTGGAAACGACTAACAAGGATTTTTCCATCTGCATCTCCATTCTCTACTATGACTCTCTGGCTGGTATTCTGTCCATCTTCAACTGTGTGAGGCTGACTGTTCGCAAACAGCTTTGATACAGGTAAGTGATCATTCAGTTTCTATACATGTATTGACTTTTTTTTCTTTTTTGTCATACAGTTTCCCAGGATCCCGTAACTGACTCCCTCTATGAAGGTGGACAATCAAGGGTCTAGGGTCTGACTGTTGGTAAACAGCTTTGATACTGGTAAGTGATTATTCAGTACATATACTGACTTTATTTTCTTTTTTGTCATACAATTTCCCAGGATCCCATTACCAACTCCCTCTATGAAGGTGGACTATCAAGGGTCTAGGGTCTGACTGTTCGTGAACAGCTGTGATACAGGTAAGTGATTATTCAGTTTCTATACATGTATTGACTTTTTTTTCTTTTTTGTCATACAATTTCCCAGGATCTCGTGACCGACTCCCTCTCTGAAGGTGGACTAACCAAGGTCTTTACATTTGCATCTCCATTTACAACTGTGACTGGCTGGCTGGTATTCTGTCCATCTTCAACTGTGTGAGGCTGACTGTCCGTAAACAGCTGTTATACAGGTAAGTGATCATTCAGTTTCTATACACGTATTGACTTTTTTTTTTCTTTTTTTTTTGTCGTACAATTTCCCAGGATCCTGTGACCGACTCCCTCTATGAAGGTGGACAATCAAGGGTCTAGGGTCTGACTGTTGGTAAACAGCTGTGATACTGGTAAGTGATCATTCAGTACATATACTTACTTTTTAGTGATCATTCAGTTTCTATACACGTATTGACTTTTTTTTCTTTTTTGTCGTACAGTTTCCCAGGATTCTATTACCGACTCCCTCTCTGAAGGTGCACTATCAAGGGTCTAGGGTCTGAGTGTTCGTAAACAGCTTTGAGACAAGTAAGTAATTATTCAGTTTCTATACACGTATTGACTTTTTTTCTTTCTTCTCATACAATTTCCCAGGATCCCATTACCGACTCCTTCTATGAAGTTGGACTATTAAGGGTCTAGGGTCTGACTGTTCGTAAACAGCTGTGATACTGGTAAGTGATCATTCAGTACATGTATTGACTTTTTTTTTCTTTTTTGTCGTACAGTTTCCCAGGATCCCGTGACCGACTTCCTCTCTGAAGGTGGACTAACCAAGGTCTTTACATTTGCATCTCCATTTACAACTGTGACTGGCTGGCTGGTATTCTATCCATCTTCAACTGTGTGAGGCTGACTGTCCGTAAACAGCTGTTATACAGGTAAGTGATCATTCAGTTTCTATACACGTATTGACTTTTTTTTCTTTTTTTGTCATACAATTTCCCAGGATCCCGTGACCGACTCCCTCTATGAAGGTGGACAATCAAGGGTTTAGGGTCTGACTTTTGTTAAACAGCTGTGATACTGGTAAGTGATCATTCAGTACATATACTGACTTTTTAATGATCATTCAGTTTCTATACACGTATTGACTTTTTTTCTTTTTTGTCGTACAGTTTCCTAGGATCCCGTGACCGACTCCCTCTCTGAAGGTGGAAACGACTAACAAGGATTTTTCCAACTGCATCTCCATTCCCTACTATGACTGGCTGGCTGGTATTCTGTCCACCTTCAACTGTGTGAGGCTGACTGTTCGTAATAGCTTTGATACAGGTAAGTGATCATTCAGTTTCTATACATGTATTGACTTTTTTTCTTTTTTGTCGTTCAGTTTCCTAGGATCCCGTGACTGACTCCCTCTCTGAAGGTGGAAACGACTAACAAGAGTCTATCCATTTTCTTCTCACTTCACAAGTCTATATAGGTAAATACAGCTATATTCTGTCCATCCTCAGCTGTGTGAGGCTGAATGTTTGTAAACAGCTATTATACAGGTAAGTGATTGTTCAGTTTCTATACATGTATTGACTTTTTTTTTTTCTTTTTGTCGTACAGTTTCCCAGGATTCCATTATCAACTCCCTCTATGAAGGTGGACAATCAAGGGTCTAGGGTCTGACTGTTCGTAAACCGCTGTTATATAGGTAAGTGAATGGTCAGTTTCTATACACGTATTGACTTTTTTTCTTTTTTGTCGTACAGTTTCCCAGGATACTGTGACCGACTCCCTCTCTGAAGGTGGACAATCAAGGGTCTAGGGTCTGACTGTTGGTAAACAGCTTTGATATAGGTAAGTGATCATTCAGTTTCTATACATGTATTGACTTTTTTTTCTTTTTTGTCGTACAGTTTCCCAGGATCCCGTGACCGACTCCCTCTCTGAAGGTGGAAACGACTAACAAGGATTTCTCCATCTGCATCTCCATTCTCTACTATGACTGAATGGCTGGTAGGTATTCTTTCCATCTTGAACTGTGTGAGGCTGACTGTTCGTAAACAGCTGTTATACAGGTAAGTGATCATTCAGTTTCTATACACATATTGACTTTTTTTCTTTTTTGTCATACTTTTCCCAGGATCCCATTACCGACTCCCCCTCTGAAGGTGGACTATCAAGGGTCTAGGGTCTGACTGTTCGTAAACAGCTGTGATACTGGTAAGTGATCATTCAGTACATGTATTGACTTTTTTTTTTTTTTTTTTTTTTTGTCGTACTTTTCCCAGGATCCCGTGACCGACTCCCTCTCTGAAGGTGGACTAACCAAGGTCTTTACATATGCATCTCCATTTACAACTGTGACTGGCTGTCTGGTATTCTGTCCATCTTCAACTGTGTGAGGCTGACTGTTCGTGAACAGCTTTGATACAAGTAAGTGATCATTCAGTTTCTATACACATATTGACTTTTTTTTTTTTGTCATACAATTTCCCAGGATCCCGTGACCGACTCCCTGTATGAAGGTGGACAATCAAGGGTCTAGGGTCTAACTGTTCGTAAACAGCTGTGATACAGGTAAGTGATCATTCAGTTTCTATACACGTTTTGACTTTTTTTCTTTTTTGTCGTACAGTTTCCCAGGATTCCATTACCGACTCCCTCTCTGAAGGTGGACTATCAAGGGTCTAGGGTCTGACTGTTGGTAAACAGCTGTGATACTGGTAAGTGATCATTCAGTTTCTATACACGTATTGACTTTTTTTTCATTTTTGTCGTACAGTTTCCCAGGATTCTATTACCGACTCCCTCTCTGAAGGTGCACTATCAATGGTCTAGGGTCTGACTGTTCGTGACTGTCACCTCCAGAAGTTCTCTGATGACTCAGCGATCGTCGGCCTCATATCCAATGAGGAGGACAGCGAGTACAGAGAACTTATTCAGGACTTTGTGGACTGGTGTCTGCAGAACCATCTGCAGATAAACGCTGGAAAATCCAAAGAACTGGTGGTGGATTTCCGCACGTGCAGACACCCCCCTCCATCAGTGAACATCCGCGGTATGAACATCGAGAGAGTGGACTCTTATAAATACCTGGGTGTTCATCTGAACAACAAACTGGACTGGTCAGTCAACACTGCGGCTCTCTACAAGAAAGGCCAGAGCAGACTCTTCCTGCTGAGGAGATTGAGGTCCTTTGGAGTGCAGGGAGCGCTCCTGAGGACGTTCTTTGACACAGTGGTGGCATCTGCCATCTTTTATGGAGTGGTCTGCTGGGGCAGTAGCATCTCGACGGCAGATAAGAAGTGACTGGACAAACTCATAAAGAGGGCCGGCTCTGTCCTAGGGTGCTTCTTAGACCCAGTGTAGGTGGTGGGAGACAGGAGAATGACAACCAAGCTGGCATCCATGCTGGAGAACAGCTCCCACCCCATGCATGAGACTCTGGCAGCGCTGGGCAGCTCCTTTAGCGACAGGCTGCTTCACCCCAAGTGTGTGAAGGAGAGGTATCGCAGGTCCTTCCTTCCTGCTGCCGTCAGACTGCACAACCAACACTGCTCCCAGCGGACCACATACACACACACTTAACTACACACACATGTTCATGTCAGGGAATACTATGTGCAATATCCCACCCCCATGTGCAATTAAGAGTCTTTTGCTGTAAATAATATTTATTTTTAATTCTTATCTATATTGTGTGTATATAGTGTAAATTATTTATTTATCTAAATTTTTGTAACTGAGTGTCCTGCTATCCCTTTCTGCTGAATTTCCCCACTGCGGGACTAATAAAGGATTATCTTATCTTATCTTATCTAACAGCTGTGATACAGGTAAGTGATCATGTACATGTATATACATCTATGAAGCTGGACAATCAAGGGTCTAGGGTCTAACTCTTCGTAAACAGCTGTGATACAGGTAAGTGATCATTCAGTTTCTATACACGTATTGACTTTTTTTCTTTTTTGTCGTACAGTTTCCCAGGATTCCTGTTACCGACTCCCTCTCTGAAGGTGGACTATCAAGGGTCTAGGGTCTGAGTGTTCGTAAACAGCTGTGATACAGGTAAGTGATCATTCAGTACATGTATTGACTTTTTTTTTCTTTTTTGTCGTACAGTTTCGCAGGATCCCATTACCGACTCCCTCTATGAAGGTGGACAATCAAGGGTCTAGGGTCTGACTGTTGGTAAACAGCTGTGATACTGGTAAGTGATTATTCAGTACATATACTGACTTTTTTTTCTTTTTTGTCGTACAGTTTCCCAGGATCCCGTGACCGACTCCCTCTCTGAAGGTGGAAACGACTAACAAGGATTTTTCCATCTGCATCTCCATTCCCTACTATGACTGGCTGGCTGTTATTCTGTCCATCTTCAACTGTGTGAGGCTGACTGTTTGTAAACAGCTGTTATACAGGTAAGTGATCATTCAGTTTCTATACACGTATTGACTTTTTTTTTTTTTTTTTTTTTGTCGTACAGTTTCCCAGGATGCTGTGAAGGTGGAAACGACTAACAAGGATTTCTCCATCTGCATCTCCATTCTCTACTATGACTGGCTGGCAGGTATTCTGTCCATCTTGATCTGTGTGAGTCTGACTGTTCGTAATAGCTTTGATACAGGTAAGTGATCATTCAGTACATGTATTGACTTTTTTTTTCTTTTTTGTTGTACAGTTTCGCAGGATCCCATTACCGACTCCCTCTATGAAGGTGGACAATCAAGGGTCTAGGGTCTGACTGTTGGTAAACAGCTGTGATACAGGTAAGTGATCATTCAGTACATGTATTGACTTTTTTTTTCTTTTTTGTTGTACAGTTTCGCAGGATCCCATTACCGACTCCCTTTATGAAGGTGGACAATCAAGGGTCTAAGGTCTAACTTTTGATAAACAGCTGTGATACTGGTAAGTGATTGTTCAGTACATATATTGACTTTTTTTTCTTTTTTCTTGTACAGTTTCGCAGGATCTTGTTACCGACTCCCTCTCTGAAGGTGGACTATCAAGGGTCTAGGGTCTGAGTGTTCGTAAACAGCTGTGATACAGGTAAGTGATCATTCAGTACATATACTGACTTTTTTTTCTTTTTTCTTGTACAGTTTCCCAGGATCCCGTGACCGACTCCCTCTCTGAAGGTGGAAACGAATAACAAGAGTCTATCCATTTGCTTCTCACTTCACAACTATATATAGGTAAATACAGCTATATTCTGTCCATCTTCAGCTGTGTGAGGCTGAATGTTCGTTAACAGCTGTTATACAGGTAAGTGATTATTCAGTTTCTATACATGTATCGACTTTTTTTCTTTTTTGTCATACAGTTTCCCAGGATCCCGTGACCGACTCCCTCTCTGAAGGTGGACTATCAAGGGTCTAGGGTCTGACTGTTCGTAAACAGCTGTGATACAGGTAAGTGATCATTCAGTTTCTATACACGTATTGACTTTTTTTTTATTTTTTGTCGTACAATTTCCCAGGATTCCATTACCGAATCCCTCTCTGACGGTGGACTATCGAGGGTCTAGGGTCTGACTGTTGGTAAACAGCTGTGATACTGGTAAGTGATCATTCAGTACATGTATTGACTTTTTTTTCTTTTTTGTCGAACAGTTTCCCAGGATTCCATTATCAACTCCCTCTATGAAGGTGGACAATCAAGGGTCTAGGGTCTGACTGTTTGTAAACAGCTGTGATTCAGGTAAGTGATCATTCAGTTTCTATACACGTATTGACTTTTTTTCTTTTTTGTCGTACAGTTTCGAGGGATCCCATTACCGACTCCCTCTATGAAGGTGGACAATCAAGGGTCTAGGGTCTGACTGTTGGTAAACAGCTGGGATACTGGTAAGTGATCATTCAGTACATATACTGACTTTTTTTTCTTTTTTGTCGTACAGTTTCGCTGGATCCTGTTACCGACTCCCTCTCTGAAGGTGGACTAACCAAGGTCTCTACATCTGCATCTCCATTTACAATTGTGACTGGCTGGCTGGTATTCTGTCCATCTTCAATTGTGTGAGGCTGACTGTTCGTAAATAGCTGTGACACAGGTAAGTGATCATTCACTTTCTATACACGTATTGTTTTTTCTTTTTTGTCGTACTGTTTCCTAGGATCCCGTGACCGACTCCCTCTCTGAAGGTGGAAATGACTAACAAGAGTCTATCCATTTGCTTCTCACTTCACAACTCTATATAGGTAAATACAGCTATATTCTGTCCATCTTCAGCTGTGTGAGGCTGAATGTTCGTAAACAGCTGTTATACAGGTAAGTAATCATTCAGTTTCTATACACGTTTTGACTTTTTTTCTTTTTTGTCGTACAGTTTCCCAGGATTCCATTACCGACTCCCTCTCTGAAGGTGGACTATCAAGGGTCTAGGGTCTGACTGTTGGTAAACAGCTGTGATACTGGTAAGTGATTATTCAGTACATATACTGACTTTTTTTTCTTTTTTGTTGTACAGTTTCGCAGGATTCCATTATCAACTCCCTCTATGAAGGTGGACAATCAAGGGTCTAGGGTCTAACTGTTCGTAAACAGCTGTGATACAGGTAAGTGATTATTCAGTTTCTATACACGTTTTGACTTTTTTTCTTTTTTCTCATACAGTTTCCCAGGATTCCATTACCGACTCCCTCTCTGAAGGTGGAATATCAAGGGTCTAGGGTCTGAGTGTTCGTAAACAGCTGTGATACAGGTAAATGATCATTCAGTGCATGTATTGACTTTTTTTTTCTTTTTTGTTGTACAGTTTCGCAGGATCCTGTGACCGACTCCCTCTCTGAAGGTGGACAATCAAGGGTCTAGGGTCTGACTGTTGGTAAACAGCTGTGATACTGGTAAGTGATCATTCAGTACATATACTGACTTTTTAGTGATCATTCAGTTTCTATACACGTATTGACTTTTTTTTCATTTTTGTCGTACAGTTTCCCAGGATTCTATTACCGACTCCCTCTCTGAAGGTGCACTATCAAGGGTCTAGGGTCTGACTGTTCGTGAACAGCTGTGATATAGGTAAGTGATCATGTACATGTATATACATCTATGAAGGTGGACAATCAAGGGTCTAGGGTCTGACTGTTCGTAAACAGCTGTGATACAGGTAAGTGATCATTCAGTTTCTATACACGTATTGACTTTTTTTTCTTTTTTTTCATACAGTTTCCCAGGATTCTATTACCGACTTCCTCTCTGAAGGTGGACTATCAAGGGTCTAGGGTCTGACTGTTTGTGAACAGCTTTGATACAGGTAAGTGATTATTCAGGTTCTATACATGTATTGACTTTTTTTTCTTTTTTGTCGTACAGTTTCCCAGGATTTCGTGACCGACTCCCTCTCTGAAGGTGGAAACGACTAACAAGGATTTCTCCATCTGCATCTCTATTCTCTACTATGACTGGCTGGCAGGTATTCTGTCCATCTTGAACTGTGTGAGGCTGACTGTCCATAAACAGCTGTTATACAGGTAAGTGATCATTCAGTTTCTATACACATATTGACTTTTTTTTTCTTTTTTTGTCGTACAATTTCCCAGGATCCCGTGACCGACTCCCTCTATGAAGGTGGACAATCAAGGGTCTAGGGTCTGACTGTTGGTAAACAGCTGTGATACCGGTAAGTGATCATTCAGTACATGTATTGACTTTTTTTTTCTTTTGTGTTGTACAGTTTCGCAGGATCCTGTTACCGACTCCCTCTCTGAAGGTGGACTATCAAGGGTCTAGGGTCTGAGTGTTCGTGAACAGCTGTGATACAGGTAAGTGATCATTCAGTACATGTATTGACTTTTTTTTTCTTTTGTGTTGTACAGTTTCGCAGGATCCTGTGACCGACTCCCTCTCTGAAGGTGGACAATCAAGGGTCTAGGGTCTGACTGTTGGTAAACAGCTGTGATACTGGTAAGTGATCATTCAGTACATATACTGACTTTTTAGTGATCATTCAGTTTCTATACACGTATTGACTTTTTTTTCTTTTTTTTCATACAGTTTCCCAGGATTCTATTACCGACTCCCTCTCTGAAGGTGGACTATCAAGGGTCTAGGGTCTGAGTGTTCGTAAACAGCTGTGATAGTGGTAAGTGATTATTCAGTACATATACTGACTTTTTTTTCTTTTTTGTCGTACAGTTTCCCAGGATTCCATTACTGACTCCCTCTCTGAAGGTGGACTATCAAGGGTCTAGGGTCTGACTGTTGGTAAACAGCTGTGATACTGGTAAGTGATTATTCAGTACATATACTGACTTTTTTTTCTTTTTTATTGTACAGTTTTGCAGGATCCCATTACCGACTCCCTTTATGAAGGTGGACAATCAAGGGTCTAGGGTCTGACTGTTGGTAAACAGCTGTGATACTGGTAAGTGATTATTCAGTACATATACTGACTTTTTTTTCTTTTTTATTGTACAGTTTTGCAGGATCTTGTTACCGACTCCCTCTCTGAAGGTGGACTATCAAGGGTCTAGGGTCTGAGTGTTCGTGAACAGCTGTGATACAGGTAAGTGATCATTCAGTACATGTATTGACTTTTTTTTTTCTTTTTTGTCGTAGAGTTTCCCAGGATCCCATTACCGACTCCCTCTATGAAGGTGAACAATCAAGGGTCTAGGGTCTGACTGTTGGTAAACAGCTGTGATACTGGTAAGTGATTATTCAGTACATATACTAACTTTTTTTTTCTTTTTTGTTGTAAAGTTTCGCAGGATCCTGTTACCGACTCCCTCTATGAAGGTGGACAATCAAGGGTCTAGGGTCTGAGTGTTCGTAAACAGCTGTGATACAGGTAAGTGATCATTCAGTACATGTATTGACTTTTTTTTTTCTTTTTTGTCGTACAGTTTCGAGGGATCCCATTACCGACTCCCTCTATGAAGGTGGACAATCAAGGGTCTAAGGTCTAACTTTTGGTAAACAGCTGTGATACTGGTAAGTGATTATTCAGTACATATACTGACTTTTTTTCTTTTTTCTTGTACAGTTTCGCAGGATCTTGTTACCGACTCCCTCTCTGAAGGTGGACTATCAAGCGTCTAGGGTCTGAGTGTTTGTGAACAGCTGTGATACAGGTAAGTGATCATTCAGTACATGTATTGACTTTTTTTTCTTTTTTGTTGTACACTTTCCCAGGATTCTATTACCGACTCCCTCTCTGAAGATGCACTATCAAGGGTCTAGGGTCTGACTGTTCGTGAACAGCTGTGATACAGGTAAGTGATCATGGACATGTATATACATCTATGAAGGTGGACAATCAAGGGTCCAGGGTCTAACTGTTCGTGAACAGCTGTGATACAGGTAAGTGATCATTCAGTTTCTATACACGTATTGACTTTTTTATTTTCTTTTTTGTCGTACAGTTTCCCAGGATCCCGTGAAGGTGGAAACGACTTACAAGGATTTCTCCATCTGCATCTCCATTCTCTACTATGACTGGCTGGCAGGTATTCTGTCCATCTTGAACTGTGTGAGTCTGACTGTTCGTAATAGCTTTGATACAGGTAAGTGATCATTCAGTTTCTATACATGTATTGACTTTTTTTTCTTTTTTGTCGTACTGTTTCCTAGGATCCCGTGACCGACTCCCTCTCTGAAGGTGGAAATGACTAACAAGAGTCTATCCATTTGCTTCTCACTTCACAACTCTATATAGGTAAATACAGCTATATTCTGTCCATCTTCAGCTGTGTGAGGCTGAATGTTCGTAAACAGCTGTTATACAGGTAAGTGATTGTTCAGTTTCTATACATGTATTGACTTTTTTTTTCTTTTTGTCGTACAGTTTCCCAGGATTCCATTATCAACTCCCTCTATGAAGGTGGACAATCAAGGGTCTAGGGTCTAACTGTTCGTAAACAGCTGTGATACAGGTAAGTGATCATTCAGTACATGTATTGACTTTTTTTTTCTTTTTTGTTGTACAGTTTCGCAGGATCCTGTGACCGACTCCCTCTCTGAAGGTGGACAATCAAGGGTCTAGGGTCTGACTGTTGGTAAACAGCTGTGATACTGGTAAGTGATCATATACATGTATATACATCTATGAAGGTGGACAATCAAGGGTCTAGGGTCTAACTGTTCGTAAACAGCTGTGATACTGGTAAGTGATCATTCAGTACATATACTGACTTTTTAGTGATAATTCAGTTTCTATACACGTATTGACTTTTTTCTTTTTTGTCGTACAGTTTCCCAGGATTCCAATACCGACTCCCTCTCTGAAGGTGGACTATCAAGGGCCTAGGGTCTGAGTGTTAGTAAACAGCTGTGATACAGGTAAGTGATCATTCAGTACATGTATTGACTTTTTTTTTCTTTTTTGTTGTACAGTTTCGCAGGATCCCATTACCGACTCCCTCTATGAAGGTGGACAATCAAGGGTCTAGGGTCTGACTGTTGGTAAACAGCTGTGATACTGGTAAGTGATTATTCAGTACATATACTGAGTTTTTTTACTTTTTTGTCGTACAGTTTCCCAGGATTCCATTACTGACTCCCTCTCTGGAGGTGGACTATCAAGGGTCTATGGTCTGAGTGTTCTAAACAGCTGTGATACAGGTAAGTGATCATTCAGTACATGTATTGACTTTTTTTTTCTTTTTTGTTGTACAGTTTCGCAGGATCCTGTTACCGACTCCCTCTCTGAAGGTGGACTATCAAGGGTCTAGGGTCTGACTGTTCGTAAACAGCTGTGATACAGGTAAGTGATCATTCAGTTTCTATACATGTATTGACTTTTTTTTCTTTTTTTTCAAACAGTTTCCCAGGATTCTATTACCGACTCCCTCTCTGAAGGTGGACTATCAAGGGTCTAGGGTCTGAGTGTTCGTGAACAGCTGTGATACAGGTAAGTGATCATTCAGTACATGTATTGACTTTTTTTTTTTCTTTTGTCGTAGAGTTTCGCAGGATCCCATTACCGACTCCCTCTATGAAGGTGGATAATCAAGGGTCTAGGGTCTGACTGTTGGTAAACAGCTGTGATACTGGTAAGTGATTATTCAGTACATATACTAACTTTTTTTTCTTTTTTGTTGCACAGTTTTGCAGGATCCTGTTACCGACTCCCTCTATGAAGGTGGACAATCAAGGGTCTAGGGTCTGAGTGTTCGTAAACAGCTGTGATACAGGTAAGTGATCATTCAGTACATGTATTGACTTTTTTTTTTCTTTTTTGTTGTACAGTTTTGCAGGATCCTGTTACCGACTCCCTCTATGAAGGTGGACAATCAAGGGTCTAGGGTCTGACTGTTCATGAACAGCTGTGATACAGGTAAGTGATCATTCAGGTTTCTATACACGTATTGACTTTTTTTCTTTTTTGTCGTACAGTTTCCTAGGATCCCGTGACCGACTCCCTCTCTGAAGGTGGAAACGACTAACAAGGATTTTTACATCTGCATCTCCATTCTCTACTATGACTCACTGGCTGGCAGGTATTCTGTCCATCTTGAACTGTGTGAGGCTGACTGTTCGTAAACAGCTGTTATACAGGTAAGTGATTATTCAGTTTCTATACATGTATTGATTTTTTTTTTCTTTTTGTCGTACAGTTTCCCAGGATTCTATTAAAGACTCCCTCTCTGAAGGTGGACTATCAAGGGTCCAGGGTCTGACTGTTGGTAAACAGCTGTGATACAGGTAAGTGATCATTCAGTACATGTATTGACTTTTTTTTCTTTTTTGTCGTACAGTTTCGCAGGATCCCATTACCGACTCCCTCTATGAAGGTGGACAATCAAGGGTCTAGGGTCTGACTGTTGGTAAACAGCTGTGATACAGGTAAGTGATTATTCAGTACATATACTGACTTTTTTTTTCTTTTTTGTCGTACAGTTTCCCAGGATCCCGTGACCGACTCCCTCACTGAAGGTGGACTAAACAAGGGTCTGTACATCTGCATCTCCATTCTCTACTATGACTGGCTGGCTGGTATTCTGTCCATCTTCAACTGTGTGAGGCTGACTGTTCGTAAACAGCTGTGATACAGGTAAGTGATTATTCAGTTTCTATACATGTATTGATTTTTTTTTTTTTTTTTTTTGTACAGTTTCCCAGGATCCCGTGACCGACTCCCTCTCTGAAGGTGGAAACGACTAACAAGGATTTCTCCATTCTCTACTATGACTGGTTGGCTGGCATTCTGTCCGTCTTCAACTGTGTGATGCTGACTGTTCGTAAACAGCTGTGATACTGGTAAGTGATCATTCAGTACATGTACTGACTTTTTTTTCTTTTTTGTCGTACAGTTTCCCAGGATCCCATTTCCGACTCCCTCTCTGAAGGTGGAAACGACTAACAAGAGTCTATCTATTTGCTTCTCACTTCACTATTATATATAGGTAAATACAGCTATGTTCTGTCCATCTTCAGCTGTGTGAGGCTGAATGTTCGTAAACAGCTGTTATACAGGTAAGTGATTATTCAGTTTCTATACATGTATTGACTTTTTTTCTTTTCTGTCATGCAGTTTCCCAGGATCCCGTGATCGACTCCCTCACTGAAGGTGGACTAACAAGGGTCTTTACATCTGCATCTCCCTTTACAACTGTGACTGGCTGGCTGGTATTCTGTCCATCTTTAATTGTGTGAGGTTGACTGTTCATAAACAGTTGTTATACAGGTAGGTGATCATTCAGTTTCTATACACGTATTGAATTCTTTTTTCTTTTTTGTCGTACTATTTCCATAGGATCCCATTACCGACTCCCCTTCTGAAGGTGGACTATCAAGGGTCTAGGGTCTGACTGTTGGTAAACAGCTGTGATACTGGTAAGTGATTATTCAGTACATGTACTGACTTCTTTTTTGTCGTACATTTTCGCAGGATCCCATTACCAACTCCCTCTATGAAGGTGGACTATCAAGGGTCTAGGGTCTGACTGTTCGTGAACAGCTGTGATACAGGTAAGTGATTATTCAGTTTCTATACATGTATTGACTTTTTTTTCTTTTTTGTCATACAATTTCCCAGGATCCCGTGACCGACTTCCTCTCTGAAGGTGGACAATCAAGGGTCTAGGGTCTGACTGTTGGTAAACAGCTGTGATACTGGTAAGTGATCATTCAGTACATATACTTACTTTTTAGTGATCATTCAGTTTCTATACACGTATTGACTTTTTTTTCTTTTTTGTCGTACAGTTTCCCAGGATTCTATTACCGACTCCCTCTCTGAAGGTGCACTATCAAGGGTCTAGGGTCTGACTGTTCGTAAACAGCTTTGATACAAGTAAGTGATTATTCAGTTTCTATACACGTATTGACTTTTTTTCTTTCTTCTCATACAATTTCCCAGGATCCCATTACTGACTCCTTCTATGAAGGTGGACTATTAAGGGTCTAGGGTCTGACTGTTCGTAAACAGCTGTGATACTGGTAAGTGATCATTCAGTACATGTATTGACTTTTTTTTTTTTTTTGTCGTACAGTTTCCCAGGATCCCGTGACCGACTTCCTCTCTGAAGGTGGACTAACCAAGGTCTTTACATTTGCATCTCCATTTACAACTGTGACTGGCTGGCTGGTATTCTATCCATCTTCAACTGTGTGAGGCTGACTGTCCGTAAACAGCTGTTATACAGGTAAGTGCTTATTCAGTTTCTATACACGTATTGACTTTTTTTTCTTTTTTTGTCATACAATTTCCCAGGATCCCGTGACCGACTCCCTCTATGAAGGTGGACAATCAAGGGTCTAGGGTCTGACTGTTGGTAAACAGCTGTGATACTGGTAAGTGATCATTCAGTACATATACTGACTTTTTAGTGATCATTCAGTTTCTATGCACGTATTTACTTTTTTTTCTTTTTTGTCGTACAGTTTCCCAGGATTCTATTACCTACTCCCTCTCTGAAGGTGCACTATCAAGGGTCTAGGGTCTGACTGTTCATGAACAGCTGTGATACAGGTAAGTGATCATTCAGGTTTCTATACACGTATTGACTTTTTTTCTTTTTTGTCGTACAGTTTCCTAGGATCCCGTGACCGACTCCCTCTCTGAAGGTGGAAACGACTAACAAGGATTTTTCCATCTGCATCTCCATTCCGTACTATGACTGGCTGGCTGGTATTCTGTCCACCTTCAACTGTGTGAGGCTGACTGTTTGTAAACAGCTGTTATACAGGTAAGTGATCATTTATTTTCTATACACGTATTGACTTTTTCTTTTTTTTTTTTTTTTGTCGTACAGTTTCGCAGGATCCCTTGAAGGTGGAAACGACTATCAAGGATTTCTCCATCTGCATCTGCATTCTCTACCTTGACTGGCTGGCAGGTATTCTGTCCATCTTGAACTGTGTGAGGCTGACTGTTCGTAATAGCTTTAATACAGGTAAGTGATCATTCAGTTTCTATACATGTATTGACTTTTTTTCTTTTTTGTCGTGCAGTTTCCTAGGATCCCGTGACCGACTCCCTCTCTGAAGGTGGAAATGACTAACAAGATTCTATCCATTTGCTTCTGACTTCACAACTCTATATAGGTTAATACAGCTATATTCTGTCCATCTTCAGCTGTGAGGCTGAATGTTCGTAAA
Source organism: Salminus brasiliensis (assembly GCF_030463535.1). Classification (NCBI taxonomy): domain Eukaryota; kingdom Metazoa; phylum Chordata; class Actinopteri; order Characiformes; family Bryconidae; genus Salminus; species Salminus brasiliensis. The sequence goes on from NC_132892.1 coordinate 16,402,778, forward strand.
CAGCTGTTATACAGGTAAGTGATTATACAGTTTCTATACATGTATTGATTTTTTTTTTCTTTTTGTCGTACAGTTTCCCAGGATTCCATTAAAGACTCCCTCTCTGAAGGTGGACTATCAAGGGTCTAGGGTCTGACTGTTGGTAAACAGCTGTGATACAGGTAAGTGATCATTCAGTAAATGTATTGACTTTTTTTTTCTTTTTCGTCGTACAGTTTCGCAGGATCCCATTACCGACTCCGTCTATGAAGGTGGACAATCAAGGGTCTAGTGTCTGACTGTTGGTAAACAGCTTTGATACAAGTAAGTGATTATTCAGTTTCTATACACGTATTGACTTTTTTTCTTTTTTGTCGTACAGTTTCGCAGGATCCTGTTACCGACATCCTCTCTGAAGGTGCACTGTCTAGGGTCTGAATGTTCGTAAACAGCTTTGATACAAGTAAGTGATTATTCAGTTTCTATACACGTATTGACTTTTTTTCTTTTTTGTCATACAAATTCCCAGGATCCTATTACCGATTCCCCCTCTGAAGGTGGACTATCAAGGGTCTAGGGTCTGACTGTTCGTAAACAGCTGTGATACTGGTAAGTGATCATTCAGTACATGTATTGACTTTTTTTTTCATTTTCGTCGTACAGTTTCGCAGGATCCCATTACCGACATCCTCTCTGAAGGTGCACTATCAAGGGTCTAGGGTCTGAATGTTCATAAACAGCTTTGATACAAGTAAGTGATTATTCAGTTTCTATACACGTATTGACTTTTTTTCTTTTTTGTCATACAAATTCCCAGGATCCTATTACCGATTCCCCCTCTGAAGGTGGACTATCAAGGGTCTAGGGTCTGACTGTTCGTAAACAGCTGTGATACTGGTAAGTGATCATTCAGTACATGTATTGAATTTCTTTTTTCTTTTTTATCGTACAGTTTCCCAGGATCCCGTGACCGACTCCCTCTCTGAAGGTGGAAACGACTAACAAGGATTTCTCCATCTGCATCTCCATTCTCTACTATGACTGAATGGCTGGCAGGTATTCTTTCCATCTTGAACTGTGTGAGGCTGACTGTTCGTAAACAGCTGTTATACAGGTAAGTGATCATTCAGTTTCTATACACGTATTGACTTTTTTTCTTTATTGTCGTACACTTTCCCAGGATCCCGTGACCGACTCCCTCACTGAAGATGGAAACGACTAACAAGGATTTCTCCTTTCTCTACTATGACTGGCTGTCTGGTATTCTGTCCGTCTTGAACTGTGTGAGGCTGACTGTTCGTAAACAGCTGTTATACAGGTAAGTGATCATTCAGTTTCTATACACGTATTGACTTTTTTTTTTTTTTTCTTTTTTGTCGTACAGTTTCCCAGAATCCCGTGACCGACTCCCTCTCTGAAGGTGGAAACGACTAACAAAGATTTCTCCATCTGCATCTCCATTCTCTACTATGACTGGCTGGCAGGTATTCTGTCCATCTTGAACTGTGTGAGGCTGACTGTTCGTAAACAGCTGTTATACATGTAAGTGATTATTCAGTTTCTATACACTTATTGACTTTTTTTCTTTTGTCGTACAGATTCCCAGGAATCCGTCACCGACTCCCTCTCTGAAGGTGGACAATCAAGGGTCTAGGGTCTGACTGTTGGTAAACAGCTGTGATACTGGTAAGTGATTATTCAGTACATATACTGACTTTTTTTTTCTTTTTTGTCATACAGTTTCGCAGGATCCTGTGACCGACTCTCTCTCTGAAGGTGGAAACGACTAACAAGGATTTTTCCATTCTCTATTATGACCGGCTGGCTGGTATTCTGTCCATCTTCAACTGTGTAAGGCTGACTGTTCGTCAACAGCTGTTATATAGGTAAGTGATTATTCAGTTTCTATACACGTATTGACTTATTTTCTTTATTGTCGTACAGTTTCCCAGGATCCCGTGACCGACTCCCTCTCTGAAGGTGGAAACGACTAACAAGGATTTTTACAACTGCATCTCCATTCTCTACTATGACTGGCTGGCTGGTATTCTGTCCATCTTCAACTTTGTGATGCTGACTGTTCGCAAACAGCTGTTATACAGGTAAGTGATTATTCAGTTTCTATACATGTATTGACTTTTTTTCTTTGTTGTCATACAATTTCCCAGGATCCCGTGACCGACTCCCTCTATGGAGGTGGACAATCAAGGGTCTAGGGTCTGACTTTTGATAAACAGCTGTGATACTGGTAAGTGATCATTCAGTACATGTATTGACTTTTTTTTTCTTTTTTGTCATACAATTTCCCAGGATCCCGTGACTGACTCCCTCTCTGAAGGTGGACTAACCAAGGTCTTTACATCTGCATCTCCATTTACAACTGTGACTGGCTGGCTGGTATTCTGTCCATCTTCAACTGTGTGAGGCTGACTGTCCGTAAACAGCTGTGATACAGGTAAGTGATTATTCAGTTTCTATGCATGTATTGACTTTTTTTTCTTTTTTGTCATACAGTTTCCCAGGATCACGTGACCGACTCCCTCACTTAAGGTGGACTAAGAAGGGTCTTTTCGTCTGCATTTCCAGGGGGGGTGGGGTCACAGCAAAAACTTTTTAGAAGGGTTACAGCAGGACTGGGTAGGCAAAAGCAGCCAAACACAAATGCACTCGCACCAGCAGACAGCAGGGGGCAGCTCAACACATGGGGAAGAGAGAAGAAATGAAAGAAAAACTAAAAATAATGAAGAAAAGGTTTAGGTTTATATATGAATTTGAACAGTATTGTAACACCGCTGTTTCTTACAGAGTGGGATTGGACTTTGCTAAAAAAAAAAAAAACAAGTAAAAAAGCTAGCACAGTTCACAGAACAGCTCATGATCCAAAGCAGACCACATCCTCTGTTAAACACGGCGGATGTACTATGATGGCTTGAGCATGCATGGCTGCCAGTGGCACTGGATCACTAAAGTTTATTGATGATGTGACACAGGACAGAAGCAGCCGGATGAGTTCTGAGGTATTCCGAGACATACAGTGTGCTCAAATCCAGCCAAATGCAGCCAAACTGACTGGTCAGCGTTTCATAATACAGATGGACAATGACCCAAAACATAAAGTCAAAACAACCCAGGAGTTTATTAAAGCAAAGAAGTGGAATATTCTTGAATGGCCAAGTCAGTCACCTGATCTCAACCCAACCGAGCACGCATTTCACTTGTTAACTTCAGACAGAAAGGTCCACAAACACACAGCAACTGGAAACCGCTGCAGTAATGGCCTGATAGATCATTAAAAAGGAGGAGAAACAGCATCTGGTGATATCCATGAGTTCAAGACTTCAGGTGTAGCAGACTGGGGGAAAAAAAAAGTTAAATTATTTTCAGTAAAAAGAAATAGGGCCCCTTGATATTTTTATTTTATTTTTCTTTATTTCATTTGTTTGGATTACATTTAGGCTGGTTTAAACCTCAGTATAATTATCATTCTACTGTTATTAGTTTGGACTAAGGCTAATAGGTCATTTTCGTTTCTCCCAGTAGAGGCGCTTTTAGGCATCAGTGGTAAAGGACCTCTAGCCTCTGGCTCGGTTAGTGGTTCAGAATAAAGCTTTTGCCACAGGCTGATGACTCATTAACCTGTGTGCTGGTTTCTTCCTCGTCATGTAGAGGAATGGAAATGTCCCTACATACATTTTAGTGGTGAATCTATACTCTAATATGTTGATGAAGCCTTGTGCCATGTCTTAGTCTAAGTTAAATGTGTTTTGGTTAAGTTATATCGAGTGAATGAGAAGATGGAAAATATGTTAGCCATTTAGCTTAGCATAGGGGCATGTTCTAATCTGAGAATCCCACTCTTAGTACTTTTATATGTTCTGTAATCCAGTGTTTTTACTAAAAAAAATTCTAAAACATTTGATACAACATAAGTTTAAAAGTTTAAAGAAGTGTTTTTCCATTATTTTGAGCTTCTTTAACAGCAGCATTTTCTCTTTATCTTAAGCAGTAGCTCAGCTGCATAGCTTGGTACAGTCAGAGGTGCAGTGAAGTTCTTTGGACTGTGTGTTTTGTGTTCAATTCTGTTCCAAGTGTTTGTGTCTAGTATTATATATGTCAGCCACAAAATCTAAAAGGAGCTTTATATTGGAAAGCTGGTTTATTTTCTATAAATATGTTATGATAAAATAACCATTATGCTCAATTTATCTTACCTCAGCTAAACATCAGTGAAGACGTTACTAATCCACTCAGCCAACATGTAGATAAAGAGTACATGTACATAACATTTTTAACATGTTTAAACATCTGGACATTTGATCTTCATTTGAGTATTGAGAGATGGAGGTAATGTAACTCATAAAACTGAAGAAATATCTTTAAAAAACATTTCTAAAATGTAATTAATAGAAATGCAATTTCCCTGACAAGTTAGGACTCCTCCACATTTATTACTACTTAAAATTACTAAAATCAGCTAAATCAGGAGCAGCGCATCAGCTATAGATGATTAGAGCACGGTTAGAGAGGATTCTGGAGAAGCCTGTCTTATTTAAACCTCAGACATTTAGTTTGGTTTGCTTACAAGTAGAAACCTATTTAAATAAAGATGATTTCATGAAGGTACTTTTCACAGAGTCAAGTCCAACTGACTGTAGGACATGGGTCATCCTGTTGTGTTTCACATGTCCAAATGATAATTCATCATAGAAAGCTGTACAGTTAGAGAGTCTTAATGAACCAGTTGTGAACAGCTTGTGGCCACTTACAACAACAAGATTTTCTGATAACTCTCAGGATAACTTTCTGTCCTACTTTTTATTAATTTCCTCATAAACAGTTTGAATTTACCAAGTGAAATAAACACATACACATAAGACTTCCCAGCAGAGCATATTTATTTTACAAGATTCTGTGCTGTAAGAAAGTATTTACCCTAATTATCCCCATCTTTGCATATTTGTCACAATAATTGAAATTCAAATGTATTTGTGTAGTGCTTTGTAGAAATCCGGGTCCGAGCCTCTTTTGAGCAAGCCAACGGTGACAGTGGCAAGGAAAAGCTCCCTCAGAGCTAGAGGAAGAAACCTTGAGGGGAACCCATCCTCCACTGGTCGACACCGGCTAGCACAACACAAATACAAGAGTAAGTCAGGTAACTGGAAAGGATGACCAAGCTGAGGGTTTTACTGCCGGTCTGCCTGCAGCTGAAGATGATGATGCGGGTCAACCAACTGCTGAAGACCTGCATAAGCCCACCAACTAAGGCTCTGCCCAGTGCTCTGGAGAGTTCTGGAACATTGGGGTCTTCCCTCAAGTCTTCCCAGTGCTCAAAGGCGTCAAGTATGACTGAGGCTTTCCCCTCAGGCTCCTTCCAGGACTCAGAAGAGCTCTGGGGAATCAAGGTCTGCTTCCAAGGGTCTGAATGGTGCTCAGGAGAGCACTCACTCATCAATGCCTGTCCCCCTTGGCCTTGCCCAGGGGAACATAGTAGCATTGGCCCATGGCTTTGACCAGTGCTAAAAGAAGCACTAGCTAGCTACCCTTCTCCCCAGGCTCATCACAGAGCTCAGGGCCTCTGGCCAGAACTCAAGAGAGCAAAGGAACTTCCAACGCTTTCACCAGATTTAGGAGGAGCACTGTCTAGCTGACTCCCCTTCTCCAGGCTCCTCTCAGCCCTCAACAAAGCTTTGGAGCATCAGGGCCTGCTTCAAATGCTCTGATCAGTGCTGAATGGAGACCTGGTCGGCTGACTGCGTTTGCCCAAGTTCCTCTCAAGCTCCACACCGGATGATGGGGTCTGCTTCCAAGGTTCTGGCTGGTGATCAGTACAGCACTCCCTGATGGAGGCCTGTCCCCCAAGCTCTGCACAGCACTCTGGAAAGCATTGAAGCAGTGAGGCCTGCTTGAAAGGCTCCGACCAGTACTGAGCAGAGCAATGGTTAGCTGACACCATTTCTCCAGGTTCCTTTCTGCATTCAGGGGCATCGTGGCCAAAAAGGACTTCCTCCCAGGCTCCACTCAGCACTCAAAAGAGCGTTGGAGCATCGGGGCCTGCTTCCATGGCTCTGATCAGTACTAAGTGGAGCACTGGTTGGCTGATTCTCTTTTCTTAGGCTCCACCCAGTGCTCAGCTGCAGATGGGGTAATGGAGGCTTTACCCCAGGCTCTGCCCAGCACCAGGGTCTGCTTCCAAGGTCCTGATCGGTGCTCAAGAGAGCACTCGCTTGTCAAGGACTATCCCCAAGCTCTGCCTAGCACTACATCTGACGTCCTGTCCAGTGATCTGGAGAGCCCTCGACTATCAGGGCCTTTACTAAGAAGATTTGAAACAATTATGTGACAAATATGGATCTAGAAAATTTGAATCTAGACATTTTTACAGCACCGTAAACAAAAGCACTAATTAAATTGGCTGAATCACCCGCGTAAAGGCGTAACGCAGGGCTCTGCGGATGGCTGCCATCATCCTGGACAGAAACTTCCGAATTCTCTTGGAAAGCATCTCCGACACAGGTGGTTCTCCAGCTGCAAAAGACGAGATGAATCAGAAAATCAGCAACTAACAAAACTGTTTTCTTACTGTACTGAACAAACTGTATTCTACTTTACTTTTACATTCAAACAATAAAAAGTGATTTTATGAGACACACTTGATCAGCAGGCAGTAAGAAACACTGATATGAGGATGTCTAGCATTGAGATTAACTGTGTGTTCTGTTTCCTGACTCACATTCAAGATGATTTCCAGATGTGCTGGGCTGATGATCTTCAGACAGGCCAGTGGGACACACTTTCTTCTGATGAGCAAACATTTAACAAACAAAACAAAAGTCAAGATCTCAACACAGAAATATCATAAAGGAGCTCAAGCTAAACTATCTGTCTTATTATTAACACAATAATCATATTAACACATTCATGTTAACATATAACACATATTAACACTTGTGTGTGTGTGAGTGTGAGTGTGTGTTCACTACCAGATGGGTTAAATGCGGAGGACAAATACGTGCACCTTTACCTTTACCTTTTACCTTCATAGTTTAACAAATCATATGACGTGTTTATCATTGATCTACTAAAGCAAAAGCTCCCTTACCTTTCGTCCAAACCTGAAGAGAGTTTTTTTAGGTTGAATAAAATGAAAAAATCTCCTCTTTTTCTTCGCCACAGGAACTGGATCTGTGGGACAGTTGTCTTCTAGAGGGTCAGGTCTGGACGTGATGGGATCCTCCTCTTCTTGGGAGATGCTGTTTTTCTCCACAGCGTCCATCACCACATCACTTTCATCACTGCTTAGTGATGAGCATTCTGCGAACAAAACCCTCACGTCCAAAACAACCTTGTCATCCTCAAGGTTAGTTTGCTGGTAGTTTTTGGGCAGAGGGACTTCCTTCTCTTTTTCAGGGGCTGCAGACTGATCCAACAGACGGGCCCGGGCCGCTTTAACGGATCTCTGCAGTAGCTCGCGGATGATGTCCACAGAGTCCCTAGTTGATGTCTCAAAGGGAAGTTTCATTAAGTCGATGGGGACCCCTGCCTCAGCCGTTGTCATCAGCATTTCCAGGTCCTCATCAGTGGCAAGGCTGCTGGGCACGTAGATGCTCTCAATTTCTGATTCTCCAATACTGTCCAGAAGTACTTCTGGTATTACTGCCCTAGGGGACTTCGTCTGGAGCTCCTCAACGGACAGCTGAACTGTCTCCTTGTCTTGCACAGCAAGACTTTCATTAGATGCTGAGGCCATGTTTTCCATCCCTTCTTCAGCAGATATGATCAGATCGCTGGTTTTACAGTTGTCATCCATGATAACTATCAAGTTTAATGATGGACAGAATTAAATATGTAAATATAATCATGAGACCTCAAAGCTCATTATTAATTGTGGTCAGTCTATCAATCATCTGTTAGACTAAATATTAATTATTATTAATATGCCATAATAATTTTATTAAGAGAATAGAGAGGGTGAGACTGGGAGGAGTAGAGGGTCCTACCTGCAGGGTGGTTGTTGTCCTAATGAGCTTCTGTTTGAACTGTCTGAACTATTTAAGTGCAATCTGGAGTTGCCTATTGTGATGTCATCGATTCCGTTGCTGCCATAGCAACGATACAGAGTCAGTGCAGCTCATCCACTCAGCATAAACAGACAAATCACAACACTTAGACTATATAACTACACAGGACAAGCAGCTTTCTATTAGGGGTATCCAATTAACATTGATCTCAGAATCGTCAGAGCTGAATTAACACCTACAGTAATTTAATTCCACCTGGACACCAATGTAAAATGTTCAAATTTTGTTCAGTTCCTGAAACTAAAATGTAATGAATATCCCTGATAAATTACTTATCTACACCAAAACCACTTAAAGATCATGGATTCACATTTTTTAAAATGATTTCTTGTGAAGTTGTTTAATCAGGATGGCAGTAATTCCCTAAGATATCTATAAAGCAATGTTATTTATAGTGTAGTTCAGTGGTAATGTGCATGTGTCAGAGCATGGTGAACCGTAGGATTTGAGACTACTGCCATACATACAGCAATATGGGAAATAAGACAATCCATAACATGAGAATGAGGAAAGTATTTCAGAATATGAATAATATTGTTTACATAAACAACCTGCACAAATAAACAAGTTAACAATTCAGCTCAAAGCACTGCTTATTAAATCACAGTACTGCTTATAAAATCAAATGGGTCAAATGAAGAGCCTGTTTGAGACATAATGAGATAAAACAGTAAATAGTCAGAGAGAAAAGAACAGTTCATATAAGATGTTGTGTAAAAAATGACTAATGAGGTTATTTAGGTGTTAAGTTCATACTGAGGTGGCTTCACAGGGCTTCTCTGTTCTGTAGTCAGTGTTTCTATAGTTTCTCACTTCAGAAATGGGACAGGTTGTTCTGCAAAGCATACTGTGGATTATTCTAGTTACAATATTCAAAAAGAAGTGTATGCTTTACAGTGTGCTTTGCAGAAGAGCCGTGTTCACTCACCTTTTTTAATACTATTGTGAGGGACGATGTACCTAAATGTTTCACTCACCTGTACACCTGTGTAATGTGACGTGATAATAAAAGTGATTTGATTTTTTTTTTTTGGTGGCTCAAGGGGTTGTTAGAAGAGATGTCCACAAGGGGGTGTTATAGGGCCATTATTCCTGGTAACTCTGCTGGTGACAGAGTGCTAAGAAGGCTGAGAGAAACTATAGAGAAAGTCTACCAGCTTTATTTCTATTCTTTACAGACCTCTTTCTTTTGGGTTGGTACTAAGTACACCGCACACACCTACATGTGAAATCTTAAAAGACATGATGTTCTAAAAAATGTTTTATTCATTTGTTTATTTATGATATTAATTAACAACTAAAATTAGCATACACATTTTAGACTGCATGCTTTATGAATCGTCTGCTAAGAAATAGAGAGCCTGTTGCAGGGGTGGGTGGTCACTAGTTACCTTTACACATGATAATAGGAGGATGAGAATGGGAGTCTAGTTTTCCTTTCAGTTTAGTCATGAACTTCATTTTTGAGTGTAATGTTGTCATGTTATGTTGGTGAGCATATGCATGGCTCTGTGATGGATCATGTGTCTAATTTGAGAGCTTTTTTAGACCAAAAATATGGTAAAAAGAAATCAACCGTAACAGACACTGATTGTATCTAAAGTTCCAGTGCAGCTCTATAAGTTATTCAGTATTGAAGTATTTTATTTTAATTCACTAATTTTCTACATCTGTCACTCTGCCAATAAAACGTGAAGCTCTGGAGCAGCCGCACAGTGACCTAAGGTCGCCGGGATAGAGGGATTTTAGTCCCCGAGCACTGGCTTAAGGAGCAGTTGAACTGTGTTTTCGGAGTGATGGAGCTCCATCCAGTACCTTGGGCTGAGTTGGAGTGCATAGACTAATCATCCAGCATCAGTGCATCAGGAATTGCTACGTGAACCAGACCTTACAACCGTGACTTTTCTTGTGCCTGTGTCCACAGAAGGAGATTTCACTGGTCATCAGTTTGAAATACAGGTGCAGAACAAGTGCTTAAACAATGATGCACCACTGATAGCTAGAACTGCGGCTGTCTCTCCAGATCTGCTGAACGATATCAGGGTACAGAATGACTTCCCCGCCCCTCCTCAGACAACCAATGGGCCTCTTGCACACTCATGCCCTGGGGATTCAGCAATGTATGTAGTGGGTATATATTAATGGGTGCATGTCAGAGTTTAGCCAGTTCAGAGTGTGAGGGGGAGAAGAGTGTTTGTCAGTCTGACTGTCCTGGACTTCACACTCCTGTAGGGTGTGGGTGTGTACTGTCCCTGATAATGCTGTGGGCCCTGCTGATGACCCTGGTCCTGTAGTTGTCCTGCTTTACTGTGATTGTAGTGTACTGTAAATGTAGTGTTTCCGTACTGTAAAACAGTATGTTTATGACAATTAACTGTACTGTAAGTATAGTGTATATAGATGACTGTACTGTAAAATGTGTGTACTACAAATTAGTACATTAAATAACAAAAATCTATTGTGAATTACTGTTATGTAAAGTTACCATATGTTTATTATAATTAAGTGTACTGATTATTTTAGTGTACAATAAATGTAGTGTACTGTAGTTTGACTGTAATGTAGTGTACTGTATATTTATTACAATTAACTGCTGAATTCATTCAATTCATAAATTCATTAAATTTATTAAATGAATCCAGTTTTACGTACAACAGAATGAACTTACAGTGGAGGAAATAAGTATTTAATCCCCCACTGATTTTGAAAGTTTGTACTCTAACAAATAATTAAACAGTCTATGCTAGCTTTATTTTAACAGTGAGAGAAAAAAAACTAGAAAATGAATTAATATTTAAATAAAAAATAATTTGCATTTCATTGCGGGAACTAAGTATTTGATCCCCTAAAAACCATGACTAATATTGGCTCCCACAGACCACTGACACACCCTAATCTCAGTGAAGTCGTTACCTGCATGAGAGACACCTGTCCCAAATTGTCACCTGTGTAAAAGGCCATCTGCCAAGAGACTCAGTGACACTCCAACATCTCCACCATGGGCAAGACTAAAGAGCTGTCTAAAGATGGCAGGGACAAAATTGTTGAGCTACACAAGGCGGGAATGGGCTACAAAGCCATAAGTAAGAAGCTGGAAGAGAAGCTGACAACTGTTGGTGCAATTATTCGGAAGTGGAAGAAGTACAACATTACTGTCAATCGACCTAGGCCTGGAGCTCCATGCAAGATATCACCTCGTGGAGACTCACTGATCATGAGAAAGGTTACAAATCAGCCAAGAATTACATGGGAGGAGCTGGTTAATGATCATAAGGCAGCTGGGACCACATTCTCAAAAAAAAACAAAAAAACATTGATAATACACTGAGACGTAATGGCTTAAAATCCTGCAGTGCACGCAAGGTTCCTCTGCTCAAGAAGGCTCATGTCCAGGCTCTTTTCAGCAAGCCAGTGGCAACAGTGGCAAGGAAAAACTCAAAAGGGGAACCCATCTTCCTCTGGTCGACACTGGATAGCATGCATGCAGGTAAAGAGTCACAAGCAATCCTTCTAAAGCATTTTGTAAACAAAATGTACATGAAGGCAGCATAACTCTGTTCACAGAGACTACATTAGCAGAACTATTAAAGAACACAGTTGCGTGACAATTTTCATACAGAATACAGTAGCATATAATCACTGAAACAGCAGATAGGAGCATGAATCTAAATACAGAATACAACAGTGCTGCTCTTCATATTCAACATAGAGCTTTAAGCTCCCTCTATTAATTCATTTTCCATACATCATTCATCCACCTTCAGGCTGCAGTAGTTTAGCCCCACTAAGACAATAATGCTTAAGTTGCATTTCAGAAAAATGCAGCCAATCAGAAGAAGCTCATTTACATAACGACACAGTAATAGAAACAGCTTGTTATTATTTTAATGGACTAAGGGCAGGTTTTGGTACATAAAGCTCCATAAAACAATGTAAGTAAGACTGAAGAGAAAAGGTCAAATAAAATGTAGACTTGGAGAGTAAGGGTAATACTAGAACTCTACAAAGCCATGGATGTTGTTGCTCACTGTTATTTTATTAGTGACAAACACCTCAACCATGTGGTAGCTCAGACAGAGCAGAGGCAGGTAGTAAAGACCTGGTGTTCGGTCAGAGCAACATGACAGCACAGTAAGACCTTCAGCTCCGCCAGATGGACGTTACAACAGTCTACTTGCACGCTCTGATTGATTGTGAGATGTATATGGAGCAATCAGAGGGATTTGAAGGAAAGTCAAATACAGGTGTCAACTGAATAAGTCATTGTATGCTCTTAAACAGTCTGGATGATCGAGATGAAAATGGCTTTCCACAGAACCCAGCAGACCATTGTGTCTACGACAAACACACTGAAATCAGGATGATACTGATAATCTGGGTTGAGGGTCTGAGGTTGAGGTAAAAAAGATGCCAAAAGCATTCAAGATGAAGGATCTAGGAAAACTGAACCACCAAATCCCAATCACAAAGCAGCATGTAGCTTGTTTGTTGTGATGACGCGCACAAGACCTGATCAAAGTTGGAGCAGTTAAATAGTCGCAGTACTTGTCTGAGCCAAATGAACAACACTGGACTGCAGTAGAGCACGTAATTAGGTACTTAAAGGGTACAACTGATCATGAACCGTTACAAAAAGAGTGGAGAGAAACTGAAACTTGAGGTAAACCTAAACTAAACACGGCCTCTTACTTCCTGCTCTGTCTACACATGAAGCAGAACATATGGCACTGGCTGCAACCACTCAGGAAAGCTACTAAATGCCATGGACAGTAATCACCACTATGCACCTGTGAAAATATCTGAAGACAACCAAGAAGCAATTGATCTTTGGAAGACAAAATTTTTGGGGCATCTGCGGCTGCTAGGACTAAAGGACACAATATTAAACTCCTCACACGAGTGAACAGGATAAAGACAGTGATGAAAATGAAGACGCATATGCTGACGTTTGGAAGCTCGTTTCTGGATGTTTCTGGAGGAATGCTAAGGGTTACAGACAAGTAATGGGAGTGGATTACATTATTACTACCAATGTCAGCAGGAATAACAGTTTATGACTGCTGGTAAGTTTGGTAACAGTGCTGAAAGGGAATCTAGGGTGTTTGATGTTATTGCATTTAACAACATTTCTTTGATTCTGATTGGAGCAACACTGTCAAGACTATACCAGAGCACAGCCTGCAGATCATCTGTTACAATGCTCTACATCTGCAGGGTGAGATGGTTCAATCTGCAAGGTTATTAATGAAAACACTAGCTGTTGAGGTTGTTATGGTACATTTGCTAATAAAGGGGGTGGCAGGTGGAGATCATGTTTGAAGTAGTTCTAAAACAGGATTAGGTGTTGGTTGGAGATGGAGTCAGGTGGAGAAATACAGAGTTCTCTTAATACCCAAGGGCAAAATTTAACCTAATGTTAAGGGGGTCCTGAAACAATGTCTGATCAGTAGAAAGAGCTGCTTCTGATAAAAACCACAGCAAATTCACCAAGACCATAGACTGTGATAAGCAGGAAATTGTGCTGCTTTTTGGAAGCCGGAGACTAGCCTGCCACAGACTAAGCACCCCAAAAGACGGTTAACAGATCTCCTTCTGTACTACGAGTCCCGTCTCCCTAACCAATATCACTAACAGGATTGGCTTTGTTGTTTCTTGGCAACGTGGGAGAGGCTGTGTTTGTGAAAAGCACCAAAGCTCTGTCAACTAGATGTTCAGGTAGGTCGAGTGAGAGACATCGTTCAACAGTTACGTGCACAAAAATTTCACCTTGTACTGATTCAGTAATACAGTGCAGTTTATTACAAATGAGGAATGATTCCATAGTCCATCATACGGACCTGGTGCTAACCCTGAGTGTGTGTGACAGTTAGCCTAGTTTGGTGATCTATTAAAAGATTAGGAGCTACTTTACATCAAGTCAATGAGTAGAATCAACAGTAATGGTAATACTCACACTCTACAAAGCCAGGACTGATTTTGCTCACTGTTCATAAAGCAACATCACAGTGTTATTGGGACAGAGACAAACAACCCGACTGAGTGGCAGCTCAAACAGAGGAGAGGTAAGCAGAAACGACTTGGTGTTAGGTTGGAGAAACACGATCAAGGTTAGAATGAAGCACAGTCTGCAGATCATCTGTTAGATTATCAAGATCTTTAGGGTGAGATGGAAGGAGATGGTTAAATCTGGAAGATTATTAATGAAAACGCTAGCTGTCGAGCCACATTACAGGATATACTAGAAGGCATGACAACAGAGAAGTACAGAGTCACACTGTAAAAGAGCAATTCTTGGCTGATTTATCTCCATATGGAACAGAAAAATGTGTTTGTTCAGATAATGGTACAGAGTTCATAGCAAGGGATTTGCAGTCATCACTAAGTGAGAAGGGCATAAAGCACAAGACCTCTGCACTGACCACATCAAAATACAGCTGAGTGGAATTGGAGAACCCTCAGACTGACCAGTCAATGGCGGATGATTTCCATGGGGAAAGGTGTGTACCCCCATGCCAATAGCTAACCATGTTCATCAGACTCCAGAAAAGGTTCAAGAGTCTCAAACTAATGCTCAAGATGGCACTCAAACAGAGGAAGACAGAGACACGCCTTAGCTGACTGTGTCAGATTTTGAAGACCAGACACTGACCAACTACTGACTACTGTTACAGGGTCTGTAATGTACCAAAGAGCCAAAGATAACCATGTTTACCATTTGTGTCTGACACATATGGAATTTGGCCTCCTCCTTTAACCCATCCATACAGTGAACACACACACACACCAGTAATTAAAAACACACACAGTGACAGTGCCTGGAGTGGTGGGCAGCTATTGCTGTGGCGCACGGGGAGCAAAGAGGGTGAAGGGCCTTGCTTATGGGCCAAACAGTGGCAGCTTGCCGAGCCAGGTATTGAACCCCTGACTCGGTCATCAATAGCTCGGTGTTCCAACTGCTGAGTCACCACTGCCCCCAAAAGGTGTCTTTTGGCAGTGGCAGTTCAAACCCACGCTACCAAAGAGACTGGAATCTCAATCCAGCCCCTTAGACCACTCAGCCACACTAACAAAATCCCAGCTTTGCGTTGAAGCTATGAAAGAGGAGAGGACTTCTCTCGGGCTGGAGTGAATGCGTGAGTGAACACACATGGGTGTACGATTTAAAACAGTGTAGATGGATCTGAAACGTACAAAGGGTTACAGTCAAGTAATGACCTTGAGCTCCACCAGGGCATGAAAAAACAAAAAAATTAAATGGTAATAAATTGAACCTAAACTCTGCATACAAGGGAAATCTGCTCAGACTAGAAACACTGTAAAAACACAAGACCATGTCTGTTCTACGTGTGTTATAGAACACCAAACCCATACTGACCAGGCAATGTCAGATGATGATGAATATGATGATGATGATGATTTCCATGAGGAGAGGTGTGTACCCCCCTGCCGACAGCTAACCGTGTTAATCAGACTCAGGTTCAAGAAAGACACACATGGTACACGCTATGCAAAGAGAAAGCACCTCAGGATTTAGCTGACTACGTGTCAGATATTGAAGACCAGACACTGACCAATCAGTGCAGACAAAAAGGGGAAGAATTCTCTTTATTGTCTTAAAAGCTGGGATTGTAACTACTTCAGGTGTGTTACTCAGCGCTCAGCATATCTTAATTTCAGTGATATCTTAGTACTTTATAGCCACAATCTTGTTGTTTTTAATTGTAGAGTCCCCCTGTCCTGCACGTTTTATTGCAGGGGTGTTCAGTCTTATCTGCAAAGTGCCGTGTAGCTGCAGCTTCTCCATCCTAAACAAGCTGCAGGACACCTGATTCCACTTGTTTAATCAATTAGTGAGTCTTCAAACAACTGATTACATGTGCTTCTGCTTGGCTGGTATGAAAAGCTGTAGCCACACCGGCCCTTTGTGAGTAAGATTGAACACCCACACCACTGAGGGAGGGTTTGTAACTCATGATCAATAAGATAAAGGCATGTGTTTGAAAAGCTTCTCAATGTAGGAATGCAGATATGGGATCAGAGTCCTCTGTTATTTACAAAGACAAGAACTGCTCCTAAATTAGTGCATTACCTAGCAGCTGATTGTCTGCTTATATAAAGAGGTTTTTAACTCTTTCAAATAATCTTATTGTCTTAGTTTCTGCTGTTCCCACATTTACCACACCTTTATGTTAAAAAAGTGACACATTCCAGCAGATTTTAAAAGTATTGAGAAAAGAAGTTATTCAGTGAATCTAGACGTGTGTCCACTATTCTTAAAAGGTCATGTATAGAGACCTTGATGGTAAGGCATAGTTTTAAACTGCTTTAAGAGAAAATGCATGAGCAGTGCTTGAGCAGTTCTCTACCAGCTACATGATCTATATAGAAACAGAACTCCAGCAGAATCCACTCTGTGCATGAACCTGATGAGACTCCACTGAACTCTGCGTGCAAGGCACCTTTTACCACCCTGTCTCCTGTCATTATTTTAAATGCATTTTTTAATAATGCAATAGCATTAAACATTTTTGATAATGTAATAGCAGTGATGTGTGAAGATTAAGACATACCTAGGGCTGGGCCTAAATGTCCAAATATTATATTAAAGGACCATAAACTCCATTTTTCCTCTTTTCTCTTCAATCCTACTTAGTGTTTGTGGAGTTGTGTGAACAAAAAATCACGCTTCATCCCTTACAATTAAAACTGGCTGTTCTTTATTTGAGGTCTTTTCAACTGTGTGAAATTCTGTTTCAGGTACTTTAAGCTAGATACAGTGGGGTATGAAATGTTTGATTTCTGATATTTACAATATTTTTAGGATTACATTTCAGGGAGGTGAATCATGTTATCTGAAAAATGGGCTATGCTAATCCCCTTATAGAATCCATAGGGGGCGCTACAAGCTCTGTGTTGAATGTGAAGCGCAATGCTGTTGTATCCCGTATTCAGAGCTATGCTACTGAATTCTGTATGAAAAGTAGCAGAACTTTCCTACAGACCACAGTAACAGAACACTGTTCTACCAGAATAGAATAGCGTAACGATGTCTTACAGAACACAGTAGCCTGAAACTGTTCATTCACAACAGAGTAGCATAACGCTTTCATTTAGAAGACATTAGAATCATTATTTTGATATAGAATAAAGTACCAGTACTCTTTCAACCAGAATACGGTAGCATAACACTACACAACCAGCATAGAGGAGCATAACTCACACAGAATACAGTATTCAATTCAAATGAATTTTATTTATACAGCACTTTCACAACAAATGTGGTCACACAGCAGCTTTACAGAGATCCTGATCCAAGCCTCTTCTGAGCAAGCCAGTGGCAACAGTGGCAAGGAAAAACTCCCTCAGATCGAGAGGAAGAAACCTTGAGAGGAACCAAGACTCAAAAAGGGAACCCATCCTCCTCTGGTCGACACTGGATAGCACGATGAAAAGCAGAACAGGAATAAAACATGGAATTAAGGGATTATGGCCAATGTGCCATCAAGCCATAAAAAGATGAAAACATGAGTGAAATGCAGTCCATGCAGGTACACGATCACAAGCACAGCGATGCCGTGAGGTGAGGATGACTCAATTCGAGGCCCCAAAACCAGACAGCGGTCAGGAGGGTGGTGGAGAGAGAGAGGTCTGCCGATGGAACAGTTGAAACTGGGCATCTCAACATATGTGAAAGAGAGAGAAAACACAAAGGGTTAAAAGGAAGGGGGCAAAAACTTTTTAGTAGGGTTACAGCAGGACAGGGTAGGAAAGAGCAGCCAAACACAAATACACTCGCACCAGCAGACAGCAGGGGGCACCTCAGCACATGGGGGAAGAGAGAAGAAATGAAGGAAAAAATAATAATAATGAAGAAAAGGTTTAGGTTTATATATGAATATGAACAGCACTGTAACACCGCTCAAGCACAACAAAGCAACAAAACAATTTATGCAGAACACAGCAGTGTAACCATTCTCATGTAGAACACAAGCAGGACACAGCAGCCCAACACGGTTCAAGCTTAACACAAGCAAGTGGCACAGCAGAGAAATATCGTTCAAGCAGAAAACAGCAGCGAAACAATTTTGATGCAGGACACATCAGCCCAACATGGTAAAAGCAGAACACAAGCAAGTGGCACAGCTGCAGCCACCTTTAGCACTGTGCTTGCACGGCAATCTTGTAAAAAATTGGAGACTGTGGGTGCAAATGTTTTACCTGTTTCTTACAGAGAGTGGGATTGTTGAGGAGAACAATGCGCCACCTTTCCGCACGTCGCTGGGGAAGATGCAGTGAAGGTCTACAACATGTTACAATTCAGTGAGGAAGAAACTGAAACAAGAAATGTGCTGAAAAACAAGTTCAGGGATTACTGAGAGTCAAGAAAGAACCTACCCGATGTTCACCATTTGTTCTTCATGAGAGCTCAGTATCCAGCTGAAAGCACTGAGGTGTACGGGAGGAATTCGGGGACCAGAAACTGCAGATTTCAGCAAAGTACTCACATACTCTGGCCACCACATGTCACCGCTGGGAAAGCTACCACTCACCTGTGAACACAAAAGCCAAAAATGCTAAATTGAATTTCACATATTGTTGACTGTGATGTACCTGCAATACTAGGACGTGAGACATGGGAGATGTTACAGCAGGACAGGGTAGGAAAGAGCAGCCAAACACAAATGCACTCGTACCAGCAGACAGCAGGGGGCAGCTCAGCACATGGGGAAAAGAAGAAATGAAGGAAACAATAAAAATAATGAAGAAAAGGTTTAGGTTTATATATGAATATGAACAGCACCGTAACACCGCTCAAGCACAACAAAGCAGCAAAACTAATTATACAGAACACAGCAGCATAATGTTGATGAAAAACACAAGCAGGACAGCAGCGAAATTATTATACAGAACAAGTGACACTGTTCAAGCAGAACACAGCAGCATAACAAGTTTGAGGCAAAAACAAAAGCAGGACACAGCAGCCCAACACGGTCCAAGCAGAACACAAGCAAGTGGCACAGCTGCAGCCACCTTCAGCAGTGTGCTCGCAGGGCAATCTTGTCAAAAATTGGATTTTTAGGTGCAAAAGTTTGACCGGTATCTTACAGAGTGTGGGATTGTTGAGGAGTACAATGCGTCACCTTTCCACACGTCGCTGGGGAAGATGCAGTGAAGGTCTACAACATGTTACAATTCAGAGAGAAACAAACTGAAATAAGAAATGAGCTGAAAAACAAGTTCAGTGATTACTGAGATTCAAGAAAGAACCTACCCGATGTTCGCCATTTGTTCTTCACGAGAGCTCCGGATCCAGTTGAAAGCGTACAGGAGGAATTTGGGGACCAGAAACTGCAGAATTCAGCAAAGTACTCACATACTCTGGCCACTGCATGTCACCGCTGGGAAAGCTACCACTCCAGTTCCAAGCTCTGCACATTGAACATACCCATTGGAAGATACACATTCCTTTGACCTTCTTTTGGGGTGTCCTCAGCTTCAGAGATATTCCAAAGGTCAATTGCAGACTATTAAAGGCCTGGAAGATGTCGTCAACGTTACAAACGATATCTTAGTCTGGGGTGAAACGGTCAAGGAAACATGAGGGCAGACTCATCCAAGTGCTGAAAAGGGAAAGACCGTGGAACCTGAAACTCAACAAAAACAAGTGCAAGATCAAATCATCACAAATCCAGTACATGGCCATATGCTCTCTCTGCAGAAGGTCTCAATCTAGATAAAGATAAAGTGAGAGCTGTAACACACATACCTACACCAGAAAACAAGCAGGCACTCATGAGATTAATGGGCATGATTCAGTACCTTTCCAAGTTTATTCCCAGCCTGTCTGAAGTCGGCGCACCTCTCAGAAAACTGCTCGAGCATGACACTCTGTGACAAGTCGAGCACAAAGCTATGAAAAACTGAAATCTCTGCTGATAACTGCTCCCACACTAAAGCTATATGATGTAAAAATACCTGCTACACCATCTGTAGATGCAAGCTCAGAAGGCTTCGTAGCAGCAATTCTGCAGGAGGGAAAGCCAGTGGCTAAACTACATTCCGAAAGGCAACAGCAAATGATCCAGATATGCAGCTACTACACACAAGGACCATGGAAGGATGGCCCAATGAGAAAAATCCAAACATACTGGACATTCAAAGAAAAGCAAAATACAGATTCAAGACAAGCTGCAGAGAAGACAACTCAAGCAGAACAGCTATTATGACAGACAGACAAAGAGCCCAACAAGCATATACATGTGGGACAAGGTGAGAATTCAGAGAGGGCAACCTGCTATCATGATCAGCCATGATTATTCACAGTCCAGACGCCAGATGGAAGAACCTATAGAAGAAACAGAAAACAGAACCCTCATTCATTTGTGAGCATTTTAGAACATTTATTCATTGGAATAGTTGAAACTGGAAAAACTCAATACATCAGAAAAACATTGACAGTCACAACAAAAGTAAAAAATAACACAGAACTGAAAATCAAAATAAAACAAGAACATTGTCTTCAGATTGGACACTGGTGCTAAATGCAATGTCATCACAGCACAGATCTACAAATCAGATTTGAAACAAAACTCCAGAATTCAGCTTAAAAACCGCTCACATATTCTAGCCACTGCATGTCACCGTTGGAAAAGCTAACATTCACCTGTGAGCAGAAAAGCCAAAAATGCAAGACTGAATTTCACATTGTTGTCAGTGATGTACAAGAAATGTACAAGAAAGACGTGAGACATGTGAGACGTTAGGTGTGGTTTAAAGATGGAAGAACCTATAGGAGAAACAGAAAACACCTTCTCAGGACGACTGAAAGAGTTCCCCTCAGAATCACCCAATGTTGTTGCAGATTCCTGTGTCGAGCTGCAGGTCAGTGAATCCGGTCCACCTGCAGAAACTGGTACTGCAAAACAACCTGACTTACCTGAGTCACATCCGAGAGAGGCATACAGAGAGGCTTCTTCCACAGACCTGAAAAAGGCAAAAGATCATGAATTCAGTGAGTTGCATGACTTGTTAATCAGAGACAGAGACAGGACTGTTTGTGGTATTAGGGAAGACCTATTGTGGGCAAGGTTGCTGCTTTTGCACTGACTGCATTTTAAACTGAAGGTCACACTGATGAAGAGGAAATATCTCACATACTTTAAAAATGAATCTTAGTCTAGATACAGGAGAGGAAACCTCGGTCTCCTGGTTTAAAAACTGTATGTTGAGGAGTTTAGTCAGTTGTGGAAAAATGCTGCGTCAGCATGTTCAGAAACTTCAAACAGCATGTTAGCGTGTGGGTTGATGAGAAAAGGTTTCTTGGATCTCAGACTCCACAGATCGCTGTGGCCTCCCAGGGATCAAACTCCCCCTCTCTCAATGACAGGAGCAGCGATTAGACGGTGTTGTGTTGCTGCGTATTTTCTAACTGAACTGATGGTTAGAATCAGTGTAGGTACCGAACCCAAGCACAGATTTTACCTTTGAAGGTTTTCTATTCTAAAATGATGAAACCTCCTGGGGTGGTGAAGCTGATCAACAACACATTAATTTCTTATAAATGTCAGTAGGGGGATTTCTCTGAAGACTGTTCTCTGATGAAGGCTGGTAGCTGGATTGGTTCTTGAGAGGACCTGATGCTCCCTGGAACTGAAGTTCAAAATGAAAAGCTGTGTATTAGACATCTCTCCTGTTGTGAAAGACATTTGTGTCACGTAGAAGACATGAACCTTCTTAGGGCCTTTATTCTGTCACCTCTTAACTCCCAGACTTTGACATCCTAAGGATTATTATTCTGCAATGACATGGAATACAGCACACACTGGCCAAATCCTTCTAAAGTTAGAGGAGTGAGCAATGAGTTCCTGTGGAGTTTCAGAGGTTAAAAGGGTTCATGGTGTTCACCACAGTTTAAACACACACTGAAAGTTACCTGGAATCGTGCTGGACATCTTCTCTAACTGGTTACAAGAGGTATAGTCTTCCTTTTCTTCAGGATCTGCTTGAGAGACAACATGACAGATTATCTAGAACATGAACAAAGTGATTTGGATAACATCAAATACCTCAGAGTTGCTAGTTAATAATAATAATAATCTGAAGGGGAGTTGAAGCCTCGGTCTCCTGGTTTCCTGCATCACTGTGGGAGCAAAGGTTCTAGCTCAACCACGATCCACAGAGCAGGACTTTCCTATCAGAATTGAACCCAGCCAGTAGGCCAACACTTAGAGCCATGCTTGAGGGCTACAAGGGATGTGGCAGTTCAGTGGCAGGTAGTGGTGTTATTCGTTGCGCCACACCAACCGTTATTGGTTGGCGCCCACACCAATATATATTTATTCACGCATCACACAACTCACATACCTTAATCTTGGGGAACTTTAGCCTCCTGGTTCTTTGCTTCATGGTGGACTGTGTGAGAACAGCTTCTGCCTCCACCACTGCACAAAGAGGAAGACTGAGACTCTTGCTCTGTGGACTGGAGCGGGATGACGTCTAGATCAGAATAAGCTCTGCTGTTTCCCTCAAACTGATTGACTTCCACCACAAAAAAAAAACTGCCTATAACTCTGGAGAGGAGACAGAACAGAGGTGGAACATAAGTCATTTTTGATTATTTACTTCTTGTCACTGTTGGTGTCACTGTGCATCGTTCAGCTATTCAGCGCACTTTGCACAAGGAGACGCTGTCTGTCCAAATAAATGTACTATGGGAGAGTAATGCAGAAGAAGCCTTTTCTGCTCACAAGCCACAAACAGAGTCGCTTGAGGTATGCTAAAGCACATTTAAACAAGCCAGCTTCACTTTGGAATAAGGTGCTGTGGAACTAAAATGGAGGTATTTGGACATAACAAGGGGCGGTGTGCATGGTGGAAAAAGAACACAGCATTCCAAGACAAGACTTGCTACCCACAGTAAACGTTGGTGGCGGTTCCATCATGCTGTGGGGCTGTGTGGCCAGTGCAGATACTGGGAATCTTGTTAAAGTTGAGGGTCGCATGGATTCCAGTCAATTGACAATTGATGCAGCATTCAACTTTAAGATTAAGGATGTATTCGCTAAACTATGCCCAGATTTTAAAGTTCAGTCTCACGTGATCGATCTTTTCTTAAATATCCATTGGTTGTTGTCCTCAGCTGATTCAGCTGATGGAATGAAGATTCTTGATGTGCTGTCCAGGTACTGCTTCTAGGAATGTTCATCTTTCTGGCTTCTGGTCCAGGAAAAGTTCCCAGGAAATGTTCGCTTTTCCCTCTTTCAGGTCGTGACCACCCGTTCCACCCGTGATTTCAAGAAAGTAGCTGTGTGGGAACGCTGATCAGATGTCCAGCTGAAATTCTAAAAGGTTTCTAAGGTGATTAGAGTTAGGCCCATCAAGAGCTGGCTGTCCTTTGTTAGGACAATGGTAGAGGACCTCCTTGGTTCATTTGTTTATCCCTGTTGGGTGTTTGTTTACCTGGCTGGGGAAACAGGTTGGTTCTTTGTTGGGACAGTCTTTTTAATCACCTGTGTAGCCACACCCATTTTCCTCCTCTGGTGCCGTCACCTACTGGTGAGCAAGGGTACCTACGTCCCCCGTTGGTCTTCAGGGTATGATTTATCGCACATTTGAAGAGCACTTATGGATGAAATGTCCACTGGGAGAGATAAAGTTCATGGCAGGTCAAGCAAGTCTTTCCAATTCTTAGAAGGTTAGTTTTCCACGAGGTGTTTCTATAAGACTGAAAACATCTGGGCAGCTTTATGCAAACATCTGGGTCGTTCTGGCTGACTAACCAAACTACAATGCATAATAATGTTGGTCATGTTAAAGCTTTGAATTATATGATTGCATCATAAAAAAATACATAAATAAATAAAAAACACCAAATATGATTTAATATTGTGGAAATGATTAGATAGATGGCTTTTGATGGAAAGGAGAAGTATCATCATTAAGCCTTATAGAGAGGAAAGTTAGTGAAGGTGTTAGCTTTGTTGACTGGGATGGATACCTGATGCGTCAGGGTAATTAATAACCATGTTGTCTATATAACATGTGGACCCCTTGTGCTGTCCTGGGAATCAGGTTGTTTCCTGATCAATGGCTTGTGACTTTGTTGACAGTCTGTTTTAGACTGTATGTATTACATGTTGCAGGAGGTTAATTAAGAGTTAAGCTGACATTAGGTTGACTAATGCCTTATAGGAAGATATCCCATGATCTTAGTTTTAGACTTTGCTTAGGTCAAGTAATTCCACATTTTTGATTGAGTAATTAATTGTCAGGCAGTGTTTCAGTTATTCACACCAAGACTAGTCTTGCGATGGATAAATGTTTCAGGATCCTAAAGCCAAGCATAGACTTGAGCTTAGTGATTTGAACACGTGTCTGCATAAGTAAGTATGTTTATGTAATTATGTTTCAAGAAAAGATAAATAAATATATTGCTGCATTGGTCACCCGTACTCGCTAGGTTTGTACAATGGTGGTAGCAGATATGCTGTCCAATAATCTATGTACATATGCTGTATGCATTTAAAAGAGTTTGATATGGAAAGGGTAAGCAGAAAATAGTAGCTATGCTGGACACTGCTGGAAGCCTAGTTACCAAAATACTGTGCAGTAAGCTACCAACACCCTGTCACTGCTGTGCTAGTCTATACCCTTTAGTACTAGTGTGTAGTATGCAATTGGGATGCAGCCTAAATCCCCTATCAGATGTTGGAGTGTTTAGTGCGCCCTTCTTTACCTCTGTTTGAGCCATGGAAGCTTACCAGCACTAATGCATGGCCTTAATAGCTGATATGACCAAATACGATCAAATAAATAAATAAATAAATAAATATATATGTATATGTGCTTTTACTGTGCGTTTACCTCAGTCTGGACACTTTTCTGTCAGAACTATTTGCTGAGTACTCGAACCGTTTCGCCTCAGCCAGCTCTCGACCGGCTGATGAAATCCTAAAACCCTGCTCATTGGGCCCACAGGACTGATTGACAGGAGTTTAAACCAATAAGATTACGGAAACAATTTGTGTGAACCAATACAGAAAATAAGAGAGTCAAGCTGTAATTGAAAATACTTATTTAATAACGTGTTAATACAGTAATAAGAACTATATTTATAAACAGTAAATACTAGGGATACATATATAATAAAAATACAGAAATAATAAATAATTTTACTGGACACTCATCAGTCCTTCTGGGGTGTCGGACAGGCTGTAAGTGTGTGTGATTAATTTGGTGATTGATATGATGATTGATCAGTGCTTGATCAGTGTGTTTTGGTTTGGTATCTTAGCTTTTAGCAATTATTTAGTCAATCGCCATCTCCCTGCTCTCTTTCTACGGGCAGAAATTTTGTCACAGCTGGCCATAAATGAATGAATGAATGAATAAATGAATGAAGGCCCCAAACCTGACAAAATTAAAGTGGATGAAGCTGGAATCTTCATGAGAATTTCCCCACTGCGGGACTAAAAAAGGACTGTCTTATCTTATCTTAGGTGATCAAAACTGAGGCAGAAATGAGCTGTATAGCTGTAGGTCTTCTTAGCGTGTTCTTCTGTGGTGTTTGTGGCCGGTGGACCTCAGAGCAGTACTGATCAAATTTTACGGCTGGCCATGAATGAATGAATGAATGAATGAATGAGTGAATGAGTGAATGAGTGAATGAGTGAATGAATGAATGAGTGAATGAATGAATGAATGAATGAATGAAGGCCCCAAACCTGAAAAAATGCTTAGAAAAAAAAAAAATTTAAATCCTTAGTGATTTCCTGAGTGTCCCCTGGTCAGATCTACGATCTTGAGATGAGACGTTGTGATTCAGGAGGCGTTTGAACCGTGTTTCTGCGCTGTATTATTGCAAAGATATTAACAGAAACACGGAGACAACATCGTAAAAAAGTAATTAGCATTAAACAGTAGCATTTATTAGATTCCGAAAAAAGAACCTGTCCCAGCAAAGGGGGGCATCCGGTCACCCTGTCTGATCACTCCCAAAGGAGCTGGTTCAGTTGTTTGAGGTGTCGAATTACTGGACAACAGTGAGGGTTCCGCCATTCCTTGTTTACCCTTGTTACCATGGTTACACCATGGCCAGAGATTTAGTACAGCTCCCTGCAGAAGTCAATGGCAGTGGCCAAGTGGCCAATCAGAGGGCACGGTTTTAAAAAATGTCAGTCGAAGATGTCATAATGGCCTCTTTGACATCCCTGTGACATCATGGCCCCACAGAGCAGTATAAATAGACCCTGCAGAGCTCACCTTCCTCACTCTGAGCCTTTCACTCACGCAGTGCAAAGGAGCAGTCAGTGGCATTACCAGTTCTCACCTGAACCAAGACCGAAACCGGGGAGATGGAGCAGTGGAAGGCTGAGCGGGAGTCCCTGCTGTTTCAGC
Source organism: Salminus brasiliensis (assembly GCF_030463535.1). Lineage (NCBI taxonomy): Eukaryota > Metazoa > Chordata > Actinopteri > Characiformes > Bryconidae > Salminus > Salminus brasiliensis. The sequence continues at coordinate 16,429,231 of NC_132892.1, forward strand.
TCAAGGAGGCCCAAGAGAGCATTGAGAAGGAGAAGGCAGCCAGGCTGAGGGAGCGGAAAGCCAACACAAGGAGGCACAACCGCTGGATAAAAAGGGTCAACACAACAAGGGACCAGGACATTGAAAAGGAGACGTACGAGCTACGTGCCAAAATTCAGGACCTGGAGGAGGCCAAGCAGGAGGTAAAGGACTCGCTGGACTTCCAGTCGGAAATCCTACGACAGGTCAGCGAGGAGCTGGCAGACAACAAAACCAGGCTCAGCAGGTGCAGGGTGCTGGCAGAGCAGCTGTACGCCCAAAACATGGAGCTGCATGCATTGAACTGGTACAAGAACCAGGAGCTGGAGGTCCTGCGACAGGAAAGGGCTCGGACAGAGGCACTGGACAAAGAGTACAACCTGGTATCGGCTCTTCCTCCATTGGCAATGCAGAAGCAGAGGGTCATGGAGGAGCTGAAGCAGAAGGCAGCTGCTGCAGAGGAGGCCGCTGCGGAGAGGGCCACTGCAGAGAGGGCAGCTGCAGAGAAGGTCGCTGCAGAGAGGGCAGCTGCGGAGAAGGCAGCTGCGGAGAAGGCCGCTGCAGAGAGGGCAGCTGCAGAGAGGGCAGCTGCGGAGAGGGCCGCTGCAGAGAGGGCAGCTGCGGAGAAGGCAGCTGCGGAGAAGGCCGCCGCAGAGAGGGCCGCCGCGGAGAGGGCCGCTGTGGAGAGGGCCGCTGCTGAGAGGGCCGCTGCTGAGAGGGCCGCTGAGGAGAAGAGCCTCAGCCTTTTTAGCCTTCTCAGGGCGAGGCTTAAAGGCTTCTGGAGCCGACTCTCTTCTGCATGCAGAAAGAGGAAGTGAGAGAGGGAGACAGAAACCGAAACCGAAACCGAAAAAAAAAAAAAAAAGGAAGGGAATAACAAGAAGGGAACAGAAAGAGACAGAGTGACGATGAAGATGAAGGGAAAGACAGAAGGCAACAGAAAGAGACAGAGTGACGATGAAGATGAAGGGAAAGACAGAAGGAACAGAAAGAGACAGAGTGACGATGAAGATGAAGGGAAAGACAGAAGGCATCAGAAAGAGACAGAGTGACGATGAAGATGAAGGGAAAGACAGAAGGCAACAGAAAGAGACAGAGTGACGATGAAGATGAAGGGAAAGACAGAAGGCAACAGAAAGAGACAGAGTGACGATGAAGATGAAGGGAAAGACAGAAGGCATCAGAAAGAGACAGAGTGACGATGAAGATGAAGGGAAAGACAGAAGGCATCAGAAAGAGACAGAGTGACGATGAAGATGAAGGGAAAGACAGAAGGCATCAGAAAGAGACAGAGTGACGATGAAGATGAAGGGAAAGACAGAAGGCAACAGAAAGAGACAGAGTGACGATGAAGATGAAGGGAATGAAAGAGACAGAAGAAGGGTAGAGAAAGAAAGTGTGGGGGAAATGGGGACGTTAATCACAATGACATCATAAAACGTGCTGGATACCCAGCCTCAGAATTCTCAAATAATTAAACAAATCAGTCCCATTAATAAATGAAATCGGCCTCATAAATGAAATCGGCCTCAAAAATGAAATTGTCCTCAATAATAAATGAAATGGACCTCATAAATGAAATGGGCCTCATAAATAAATGAAATGGACCTCATAAATGAAATGGGCCTCATTAATAAATGAAATGGGCCTCATTAATAAATGAAATGGGCCTTAAAAATGAAATGGGCCTTAAAAATAAAATGGGCCTCATTAATAAATGAAATGGGCCTTAAAAATAAAATGGGCCTCATTAATAAATGAAATGGGCCTTAAAATTAAATCGGCCTCAAAAATGAAATGGGCCTTATAAATAAATGAAATGGGCCTTAAAAATTAAATGGGCCTTAAAAATGAAATGGGCCTCATAAATAAATGAAATGGGCCTTAAAAATGAAATGGGCCTTAAAAATAAAATGGGCCTCATTAATAAATGAAATGGGCCTTAAAATGAAATGGGCCTCATTAATAAATGAAATGGGCCTCATAAATGAAATGGGCCTCATTAATTAATGAAATCGGCCTCATTAATAAATGAAAATCAGCCTCATTAATAAATGAAATCGGTCTCATTAATAAATGAAATCGGCCTCATTAATAAATGAAAATCAGCCTCATTAATAAATGAAATCGGTCTCATTAATAAATGAAATGGGCCTCATAAATGAAATGGGCCTCATTAATTAATGAAATCGGCCTCATTAATAAATGAAAATCAGCCTCATTAATAAATGAAATCGGCCTCATTAATAAATGAAAATCAGCTTCATTAATAAATGAAATCGGCCTCATAAATGAAATCGGTCTCATTAATAAATGAAATCGCTCTCATTAATAAATGAAATCGCTCTCATTAATAAATGAAATCGCTCTCATAAATAAATGAAATCGGTCTCATAAATTAAATGGGCCTCATTAATAAATGAAATCGCTGTCATATGTTCAAATCATTAATATCTCAAACGCTAATTTCTAACTAGAGTATTACAATAACAGCCAGTATCAAATGATATCAAGACAAACAAACTGGAATAAATAAATGAAGCAGTTATTAACACAAACTACTCTAAACACAATAACACCCAGTATTAGTGATGCACGATGATATATCTGCGGCCGATATATTATTCACCAATATATCGATTTTTTTCTGTTATAGGTTCGCTAATTGAGGTGGCGGCTGCTCGTAACCCTGCTAAATATGTGTGGCATAACAGTTAATAAAATCAGTAAAAATGTAGGGGCAAAATAATGATGATCAAATCTGAGGTAGTGAAAAATATTATTGATTATGGTGGCGGATACTGATCCAAAAATAACCTGCACACTGTTAAAAGAATAAGTTCCTCAAAGATCTTTTGGAGGTTCTTCAATTTGAAACTGTGGAGGAACCTCTTAAGGTGCTTTAAGGAACCTTCTAAAAAAGAAACTGGATTCAACTTTTACAAAGACAGGGAGAAGACTTGCAGAGATGGATCTAAGCAAGATTTATTGAAACACAACAGGAATACAAAACAAGGGGCAGAGAAAACAAGGTGCAGCAACCTAAGGGATAAAACTGAAACTCAAACAGAAAGTGACAAACCAAACGGTGAAAACAACAAACCTGGGACTGGGAGGAGCAGGGAGTGACAGGGGATTGAGCCGTGATCTCCCGAAATAAGAACATGGGAAGGGGTTAATGAAAACCGCAAGTCTAGCTTGGGATACAGGGGAATACTAGGGGAACCTAAACTGCAGGCCTCGCTTGGGAAACAACAGGGAGAACTCAACAGAGTACTAAAGCAATACCATACCATTTTACCAAAAATGTGTAAAACAAAAACCCCAGAATTCAGCTTACAAACCGCTCACATATTCTAGCCACTGCATGTCACCGTTGGGAAAGCTAACGCTCACCTGTGAACACAAAAGCCAAAAATGTAAGATTGAATTTCACATTGTTAACAGTGATGTACCAGCAATACTAGAACATGAGACATGATGGAAGAACCTATAGGAGAAACAGAAAACACCTCAGGACGACTGAAAGAGTTCCCATCAGCATCACCCAATGTTGCAGATTCCTGTGTCGAGCTGCAGGTCAGTGAATCTGGTCCACCTGCAGAAACTGGTACTGCAAAACAATCAGACTTACCTGAGACACATCAGAGAGAGGCATTCTTCACAAGGTCAGGAAGAAAAGTGAAAACACCAGCAAGATACAAGGACTGAATCTGGAACACACATACAGTACACATTTACAATATTCACACACACATTCAGAGGACACGGTTCAAGCTCCTGTCCATCTGCTGACTGAATTTAAAGTTACTGTCATTTACTGCATCTTAGATTTGTTTAGGTTATTCTGCAATGTCAAGCTATTCTCATAAATATGGTGTCAAATGTACAGTTCATGTAGTTCAGTTCAGAGTTTTAAAGCATTATGGTCCGACAGTGTTTGTATGAACGTTGTTGAGAGTCCTGCACAGCCCAAATCCTCCTCATTTATAGTTCTATTCATATTAAGAAAGAGAACAAAAATAGATCAATTCAAGTGTGGGGATTTCACATGTTCTGTAGCTAAGAGGCAGCCCTAGCTAAGAATCACGCAGCTCCCCCAAAAGTACTAAAGTGTGAGTGTAGCACAGAGTTGTCCTTCCTCCATACTTTACACTGAGGAGCTGAAGCGGTTAGCAGAGGGAAAAACGGCCGTGGTGGTCGAGGAGCTCCTCGGCTTTTCCGGGGTCACGCAGACGCCGCCAGTCCCTCTCCGGTGCGGGAGTGGAGACGACGACTCTCGGTGTCCGTCGCGCCGGTAGTGCTGGAGCTTAGACGCCGCGGTTGGAGGAGTCACGGGTCAAGCTGGACGACTTCCTTGCAGAGCGGCTGGAAAGCTGGTTTCTCCGCGGTCGTCATGTTTCTCGAGGCTAAAGAGAAAAACGCAAAGGCCGGTTAGTGAGACAGAGGACTGTACAGTAACACAGACAGCACAAGCACTACAACAACTGCCTAAGAGGAAGAAGACAAAGCTCACATTACGGACTATAAAGCAGGATGGCCGGTCGAAGCTCTGTGTGGAATCACGGCTCGAGCTTTGAAAGCAGGGCCGCATCGAAACAGCAGCTCAGAGTCTCCTCCAAATACCTACGATCACGTGATCGCCGGAAACGAAGCTTCCTTACGTCACTGGAACGCAATCGCGGTTCAATGCGCGTGAGTTTCCGGTCCCGCTGTAGACGAGCTGCATATCATCTGAAATATGTACTTAAATAAAACGTAAATACAGAACATGTGTGAATCTGCTTCACTTTCATCATCAAATTATTGACATTCCTCAGCATTCAAGGTTTTTTACTGGAGACGATGTGAAATGACCTGAATAAAAACATTTTACAGCTCTATTTCTGTGTTCAACAGATGTACAGTCTACATGCACATTCAACAGTGCTGTTTCTCCTTAATCTAATAGTGTCAAACATGCTGTTTTAAATAGGAACAGAACAAAGCAATTACACACTCAGATCACAGACATTTCATTAAAAGAAGAAACACAGGCCGACATCACTGGATGCTCCTCTGGGGTCAGTTTGGACAAAGCTTATGAACACAAGTGAATCAGGCAGTGGTGGTGTAGTATCCTGATTTCCAGTCCTGAAGTTTACACTTTCTGTCTCTCAGTGTTTTTATCTGCAAGCTTTAAAGGCGCTGAGAATGAACCTATTTAATAAAATAAAAATATAATAAAATGTTTAAATCTGTATGATTTACAGTTTAGTACTATAAATATGTATGATGTACTAAATGTGGATTGTTCATCAAATAAACAACATAGAAATACTATGGCAGCATATTCTGGACTTTCTAAATGAATCAAATCTGCTAATTAAACAGTGTGTGTACAATTGCATATGAGTGTACAGTGTTTAAAGCCTTATCTAAATGAGGAGCTTCAGCAGTTTGGAGTTTATGGAAGATTTTCCATCTGCAATCCTCATCGTCGCTCCAGCTTTGCCCAAATGAAGCTGTAGTCCAGTTGTGTTGGGACGAGGCGCAGTCACCGGTATCGCCCCTTCCAGTCTGTCAGTCTACTTCAAGGAGGCTCCCAGGACAGACGTTCCCGATAGAGCCAGGTGAGTTCATGTGAACTAGCTGCTTTTAAGCTGATCTTTTACCTTATATGTGACCATAAACGTACAGTGAATGTTTGAAAGCTTGGTTTTCTGCTTTCGTGTGTGTTTGTACTTCAGCTGTACGACTGGAGGAGCTAACTTGCTAGCGCTGCTGATGTTCGGCGTTAACTTAGAAACTTCGGGAGCTCTAACCTTTCTAAAAGAGGCTCTTATTTTCCACGTTGTTGGAAAAGCTCCTGATAAAAACGGACTAACTTTTCTATACTGTTTCATCCGACAACACAGGCTTTCTGCCGTTATCTGTTTTAGCTGGTCTTGTTGTTTCCTCCAGTAGGAATATTAGTTAGAGTTAATAGCTGATGCTGAGCTGCATTAGCTCTGTTTAACTCAACTTTACCTCCCATATTTCATTAGTTCTTATTTAAGTGAGAATTGAAAACTTCCAGGGTCACATTTTAGCTCTGAAGCGTAATGAAAAAGTACTGATTTCTTTCCAGTGTCTGAAAGTAGTCCTCCTTCTAAGTAGCAGAATTAAACAGCTCCAGAAGCTGCTGCTTGTCTAGATATTGGGAGGCAGGGGCTGAATCTGCTAGTCCTGCTCATACTTTGGCAACACAAGGTAAAATGAATTTGTGGGTTTTATTAGATCCTGAAATGTATTTGCAGAGACTCTGAATTAACTGTAGCTAATGATATAATAATATATAGAAATATTAGTTTCAGAAGCTCACGGGACTTGGGACAGGATTTGCTGTGGCACAACACACTGGCAGAGCTTAAACAGTAGAAACATTAAATTAGTAAGTATTATTGCAACCTCACTTTAATTTAATGTTTAAATGTATCTACAGTTTTCCACGCTGTAATGTTTCCTTAATCATTTTGACTGCAAACCTATTTAGGGAGGAAGGAAAAAGGTCAGTTGTCTCTTTACTCCATATGTAGCGTATCAGCCAAGACGCTTGTCCACATTTTGCGTCTTTAATTTAAGGATGAAACTGTGAGGCTAATGATTGTAATAAATGGTAGAGGTCAATACTTCCCCTGTTTATTTCAGTAAATACGTCCTTATAACTTCTCTCAACCCTCTCAAATCACATCTAGGTCTTCATTAAGGTTGTGCAGACTTGTCAGCGGGGTTTAGGACACAGCATTGACGTATAAAAATGGACAGAACATCAGAGCGGAGCCAAATGCTGTGGACGGCCTTTTTAGACATCCGGCTCTGTGTTCTGTGTCTCAGGAGTAGGATTGCTGATCTTGAAGTGCGTCATGAGAAGCAAAACTTCAACATGTCTTACGGCTGGGGTAAGTGAATTAGTGTAAAATGCACCTTGCCCTGTACTTCTTTCAGAGTTGCAGTGGATGTGCTGAAGCAGGGAAACCACTGAAATATGCAGAGCTGGGTGCCTCCAGGACCAGGGTGGAGAAACACGGATTTGTTTACCTCCTGCCTCAAGTGAAATGTTGTTTTATGATGGATGTTGGCACTCTTTGTTTTAGGCCTAAATCTGGTTAGTAATTCATTTGTTGTCTAACGTAATTTCCAGAACCACAAATGACCTCCAGTGCACAGTATCTGAAAAGATAGAGAAGCTGACTGACTGAAGTGAACGCTTTAGCGACTGAACCGACAGCCCATATGCTAAATGAAGTAAATGAGGCTGTAACTGTGAAAACGAGAGCCAGTAGTAATCTAGATTTTCCAGACATAACCTTGAATTCTGATTCTAGTAGCTTCAAGAGTCTACAGACAATGAATATTGTGAAAATGTGGAGTAGACACAGATGCAGAACTTTTAAGCACAGTTGGTGATGGACCTGACCTCGCCTCAGCCTTTGTTGATGAGCTTCCAATGTGCAAAGCTAGAAGCACAGTTTTGGCTTATTTTTAGTAAAATTCAACAACGTGGAGCCATATGTAGTTGCACTGTTCTGTGGAAAGTCAAAACCCCATCGACTAGTGGACTACCTCGATGACGTCCTAGAAGTGCTGGCTACTGAATTCAGGTAGTTTATTCTGTACACTGGACCCCTTGTATTAATTGTGTTGTATTGTATCCTGCTAGAGTCTGATGCTGACATATGCAGTGCTTACCTTGGATATGCAAAAGAACTCTTGAGGTACTTTGTTGAGAACAGCACCAGGATTAATGGTAAAACCTTTGCAGTGTACAATGTACATTCATCTAATTAATTTACCAGTAGATATTTCTTATTTGAATGAAACCTCATGTTTTTCATTTTCCATCTCTACACCATCTACATTGAGAAGAATGGCAATAATCCTGTTGCTCAAGTAACCAAGAGAATGCATTAAATGGCAACATTCAACAGATAGAAAAACAAAAAGTAACATCATCTAAGGTGAAGGACCACTGCTTTTTGTTCAGAGATGACAGATATGCATTCATCAAAGAAGAATGACCCAAAGGTCAGTTGATGTGTGAAGTTATATCACAGGACAAACCATGTGCATCAAAACTATTGAACATAATTTAGTTTTACAGTTTGTCTCCAGTGTGGTGAGGACTATGACATTTTCCCTCTCCTGCATGGTGCAGAATAGCTGAAGGGGAACTAATAAGTACTTTAATCTGTTTTATGACAGCTTTCCTCTATAATTCTGATTCTTTTCAGTTGGCATGTAATTATTTTGTGATGAAATGTTTATATATTTTGAGCTGCTGTGTTTGGTAGTGATCAGTGTAGAACTCTTTAAAAATATCTTTTCAGACAATAGCCTTCGCGAGAGCAGGGTCAATTGTCTGCGTTAAAAAGCCAGAAAAAGACTGCTTCACCTTTCAGGTAAATATTGACTACATGTTGATGATGGTATATGCATTATGAGATTGTAATGTCAGTATATTTAGACTTTGGTTTTTAGATGTAGAGCAGGAATGCTATGATTATGACTATACCATCGGCCAGTCAGACAGTGAAACCGAGGAGCCTCTAGGCAAGAGAAAAAAGATTTCTGTTGATTTAATTCAAGTTACAGCTCACTTACACTAGCTCATTTTATAGTTTTTTAAAGCTTTGCAAAAGTTTAATAAGAATGCGTTGCTGCATTTTAGAACCCATTTTCTCAGATGACCGTGGTGACCCTCATCCAGTTGTGACCTAAGACACGTATGTAGGTCTGTGGTAATATAAAATGTTGTGTTAGCGGTGTAGCGGATCATTTTCCGAATCATCAAATTTTAAAGTATAGGTCATATACAGTGGTATGAAAAAGTTTGAGCACCCCACCAATAAATCATTGGTTGTTCGGATCAGCAATTTCAGTTAAATATATCATATAACAGAAATGAAGTTTATAGGATTTACAGAAAGTGTGCAATAATTATTTAAATGAAATAAGGCAGGTGCATAAATATGGGCACCCAACAGAAAAATTACATCAATATTTAGTAGACCCTCATTTTGCAGAAATAACAGCCTCTAAACGCTTCCAATGAGAGTCTGGATTCTGGTTGAAGGTATTTTGGACCGTTCTTCTTTACTCAACATCTCCAGTTTGTTGTACTTGTTCCTCTACATGAATGCCTTAGTAGATTTGAAACAGTGTTTAGGGTCGTTGTCTTGTTAAAGTATCCAGCCCCGGCTTCAACTTCAACTTTGTCACTGATTCTTGAACATTGTTCTTAAGAATCTGCTGATATTGACTGGAATCCATGCGACCCTCAACTTTAACACGATTCCCAGTATCTGCACTGGCCCCACAGCATGATGGAACCGCCACCAACTTTTACTGTGGGTAGCAAGTGTTTGTCTTGGAATGCTGTGTTCTTTTTCCACCATGCACACCGCCCCTTGTTATGTCCAAATACCTCCATTTTAGTTCCACAGCACCTTATTCCAAAGTGAAGCTGGCTTGTTTAAATGTGCTTTAGCATACCTCAAGCGACTCTGTTTGTGGCTTGTGAGCAGAAAAGGCTTCTTCTGCATAACTCTCCCATAGTACATATATTTGGACAGACAGCCTCTCCTTGTGCAAAGTGCGCTGAATAGCTGAACGATGCACAGTGACACCAACAGTGACAAGAAGTAAATAATCAAAAATGACTTGTGTTCCACCTCTGTTCTGTCTCCTCTCCAGAGTTATAGGCAGTTTTTTTTTGTGTTAGACGTCAATCAGTTTGAGGGAAACAGCAGAGCTTATTCTGATCTAGACGTCATCCCGCTCCAGTCCACAGAGCAAGAGCCTCAGTCTTCCTCTTTGTGCAGTGGTGGAGGCAGAAGCTGTTCACGCAGTCCACCATGAAGCAAAGAACCAGGAGGCTAAAATTCCCCAAGATTAAGGTATGTGAGTTGTCTGATGAATGAATAAATATATATTGGTGTGGGCACCAACCAATAACGGTTGGTGTGGCGCAACGAATAACACCACTACCTGCCACTGAGCTGCCACATCATGTGGGAGACGTAAGTAGTTTTGGATAAGAGGTCAGCTAAAAACCATAAATGTGTGTTTGTGTGTATATATATATATATATATATATATATATATATATATATATATATATATATATATATATATATATATAAATAATACAGTGGGGGGAAAGAGTATTTAGTCAGTTACCAATTGTGCAAGTTCTCCCACTTAAAAAAATGAGAGAGGCCTGTAATTGACATCATAGGTAGACCTCAACTATGAGAGACAAAATGAGAACAAAAAAAAATTCAGAAAATCACTGATTTTTAAAGAATGTATTTGCAAATAATGGTGGAAAATAAGTATTTGGTCAATAACAAAAGTTCATCTCAATACTTTGTTATATATCCTTTGTTGGCAATGACAGAGGTCAAACGTTTTCTATAAGTCTTCACAAGGTTGGCACACACCGTTGCTGGTATGTTGGCCCATTCCTCCATGCAGATCTCCTCTAGAGCAGTGATGTTTTGGGGCTGTCGGTGGGCAACACGGGCTTTCAACTCCCTCCAAAGGTTTTCTAGGTTGAGATCTGGAGACTGGCTAGGCCACTCCAGGACCTTAAAATGCTTCTTACAAAGCCACTTCTTTGTTGGCCTGGCAGTGTGCTTGGGATCGTTGTCATGCTGAAAGATCCAGCCACGTTTCATCTTCAATGCCCTTGCTGATGGAAGGAGGTTTACACTCAAAATCTCACAATACATGGCCCCATTCGTTCTTTTATGTACACGGACCAGTCGTCCTAGTCCCTTTGCAGAGAAACAGCCCCAAAGCATGATGTTGCCACCCCCATGCTTCACAGTTGGTATGGTGTTCTTTGGATGCAACTCAGCATTCACTCTCCTCCAAACACAACGAGTTGTGTTTGTACCAAACAGTTCTACTTTGGTTTCATCTGACCATAAGACATTCTCCCAATACTCTTCCCGAACATCCAAATGCTCTCTAGCAAACTTCAGACGCGCCTGGATATGTACTGGCTTAAGCAGGGAAACACTTCTGGCACTGCAAGATCTGAGTCCCTGGCGGCGTAGTGTGTTACTGACAGTAGCCTTTGTAACGTTGGTCCCAGCTTTCTGCAGGTCATTCACTAGGTCCCCCCGTGTGGTTCTGGGATTTTTGCTCACCGTTTTTGTGATCACTTTGACCCCACAGGCTGAGATCTTGTGTGGAGCCCCTGATCGAGGGAGATTAGCAGTGGTCTTGTAAGTCTCCCATTTTCTGATTATTGCTCCCACAGTAGATTTCTTCACACCAAGCTGCTTGCCTATTGCAGATTCAGTCTTCCCAGCCTGGTGCGGGTCCACATTTTTGTTTCTGGTGTCCTTCGACAGCTCTTTGGTCTTCACCATAGTGGAATGTGGAGTGTGACTGTTTGAGGTTGTGGGCAGGTGTCTTTTATACTGTTAACGAGTTCAAGCAGGTGCCATTAATACAGGTGATGAGTGGAGGACAGAGAAGCCTCTTAAAGAAGACATTACAGGTCTGTGACAGCCAGAAATCTTGCTTCTTTGTAGGTGACCAAATACTTATTTTCCACCATTATTTGCAAATAAATTCTTAAAAAATCAGACAATGTGATTTTCAGAATTATATTCTCATTTTGTCTCTCATAGTTGAGGTCTACCTATGATGTCAATTACAGGCCTCTCTCATTTTTTTAAGTGGGAGAACTTGCACAATTGGTGACTGACTAAATACTTTTTTTCCCCACTGTATATAAACAGAACTCCAGCAGAATCCACTTTGTGTGTGTGTGTGTATGTGTATATGTATATGTGTTCTTGTTGTGTCCCTGACGAAGATCCTGACGAAGTCAACAAGGGTACAAGCATGGCTCTAAGTGTTGACCTACTGGCTGGGTTCAGTTCTGATAGGAAAGTCCTGCTCTGTGGATCGTGGTTGAGCTAGAACCTTTGCTCCCACAGTGATGCAGGAAACCACAAGACCGAGGCTTCAACTCCCCTTCAGATTATTATTATTATTAACTAGCATCAAACTCTGAGGTATTTGATGTTATCCAAATCACTTGACATGTTCTAGATAATCTGTCATGTTGTCTCTCAAGCAGAACCTGAAGAAAAGGAAGACTATACCCCTTGTAGCCAGTTAGAGAAGATGTCCAGCACGATTTCAGGTAACTTTATGAACCCTTTTAACATCTGAAACTCCACAGGAACTCATTCCTCACTCCTCTAACTTTAGAAGGATTTGGCCAGTGTGTGCTGTATTCCATGTCCTTGCTGAATAATAATCCTTAGAATGTCAAAGTCTGGGAGTTTAAGAGGTGAAGGAATAAAGGCCCTAAGGAGGTTCATGTCTTCTACGTGACACAAATGTCTTTCACAACAGGAGAGATGTCTAATACACAGCTTTCCATTTTGAACTTCAGTTCCAGGGAGCATCTGGTCCTCTCAAGAACCAATCCAGCTACCAGCCTTCACCAGAGAACAGTCTTCAGAGAAATCCCCCTACTGACATTTATAAGAATTTAATGTGTTGTTGATCAGCTTCACCACCCCAGGAGTTTAATCATTTTAGAATAGAAAACCTTCAAAGGTAAAGTCTGTGCTTGGGTTCGGTACCTACACTGATTCTAACCGTCAGTTCAGTTAGAAAATACGCAGCAACACAACACCGTCTAATCGCTGCTCCTGTCATTGAGAGAGGGGGAGTTTGATCCTTGGGAGGCCACAGCGATTAGAGCCTGAGATCCAAGAAACCTTTTTCACAATAACCCACACGCTAACATGCTGTTTGATGTTTCTGAACATGCTGACGCAGCATTTATCCACAACTGACTAAACTCCTCAACATACAGTTTTTAAACCAGGAGACCGAGGTTTCCTCTCCTGTATCTAGACTAAGATTCATTTTTAAAGTATGTGAGATATTTCCTCTTATTGACCATCAGTGTGACCTTCAGTTTAAAATGCAGTCAGTGCAAAAGCTCTATACTCATGCTGCTCAAACACTTGTGGTACTTTTTAATATCAGTGCTGCAATATTTTCATTTCTGCCCCATTGTTGTTTTATAGAACCGTGTTAGTGAGCAGTGTGTAGAATACACCCTAAATAAACCCTCATAGTTGGAGATGGAAGTGTATGAAGTGTTTAACTTGTGTGTGTGTGTGTGTGTGTGTGTGTGTGTGTGTGTGTGTGTGTGTGTGTGTTTTTCATTGTAGGAAGAGAATGGGCTGAGATCCTCCTTTTCATCACAACTCGTCCACAGAGAAGCACACGACTAATCAGTTTATCATTAATACACACATCAGTGCTGAGCAGCGTCTTCATTTCTACACTTTCTTTAGACTCCTCCTTAATGCTTCATCTTTTCCAAACAGCTGTAAAGTTTATATTATTAATATCATGTTCAGGAAAAGAGCCTGAATGAAGAGCTGTTCTGCATTACTGATGTGTTCTGGATGTTTATTTGTTTCTACTCAAAGTAAAATTTAAAACTTCTCTCTGTATTTAGTCCAGGTTTAATTTTAGACCTTCTGCTCTCAGAACTGACCCAGAGTCTCTTCAACAGAAGAATTCAGCATTTCTAAGAAATACACTATATGACAAAAGTATTTGGACACCTGCTTATTTGTTGTTTCTTTTGAACTGAAGAGTATTAAAAAGGAGTTTAACCTGCTTTTGTTGGAGTAACTGTTTCTACTGCCATGGAAGACTTTCTGCTAGATTTTGGAGCATTGCTGTGAGGAATGCATTTAGTAAGAAGAGCATTGGTGAGGTCAGACTGTTGGCTGATCACCCAACCTCATCTCCAACTCGAAGTTAAACGTTTCCCCAGCTCACCCTCGAAGTAAAGGACATCATGAGCACCATCATTTCAGAGAACACAGTTCCACCTCTCCTCAGCTCAATTCTGGGGGGCTTTATACCTCTCTAGCCCACGATTGGCATTAGGCATGGAGCCGATAGGTTCATGTTTATCTGTTCCAGAGAGTCCTATTCTATTGGCAATACTGCATTACAGGGACAGTGTCAGCAATGGGTGCAACTGATTGCTGAATGCATTAATTAAAAAATGGTGTCCACAAACATTTGGACATATAGTGTGTTACTGTCAGATAATCTAAAGAAAATATCTAATAATTACTTAATAAAATAAATCTCTGCTGAACTGAGTCTTTATAAAAGTCTAAAACCAGGGCAGATCCTTTATCACAAAAATGAGGCTGTAATCAATCAACCCTTTCATGCAGAAATGAGGGAAAAGTGGTTGGATGCTGCTCAGCTTCACAGCTCTACTGCGCCACCTGTTGTACAAATACAATACTACACCACCACTGCCTGATTCACTTGCGTTCATAAGCTTTGTCCAAACTGAACCCAGAGGAGCATCCAGTGATGTCGGCCTGTGTTTCTTCTTTTAACTGAATGAATTTCATCTGAGTGTGTAATTCCTTTACTCTCCTCCTAAACAAAACAGCATGTTAGACACTATTAGATTAAGGAGAAACAGCACTGTTGAATGTGCATGTAGACTGTACATCTGTTGAACACAGAAATAGAGCTGTAAAATGTTTTTATTCAGGTCATTTCACATCGTCTCCAGTAAAAACCCTTGAATGCTGAGGAATGTCAATAATTTGATGATAAAAGTGAAGCAGATTCACACATGTTCTGTATTTCCGTTTTATTTAAGTACATATTTCAGATGATATGCAGCTCGTCTACAGCGGGACCGGAAACTCACGCGCATTGAACCGCGATTGCGTTCCAGTGACGTAAGGAAGCTTCGTTTCCGGCGATCACGTGATCGTAGGTATTTGGAGGAGACTCTGAGCTGCTGTTTCGATGCGGCCCTGCTTTCAAAGCTCGAGCCGTGATTCCACACAGAGCTTCGACCGGCCATCCTGCTCTATAGTCCGTAATGTGAGCTTTGTCTTCTTCCTCTTAGGCAGTTGTTGTAGTGCTTGTGCTGTCTGTGTTACTGTACAGTCCTCTGTCTCACTAACCGGCCTTTGCGTTTTTCTCTTTAGCCTCGAGAAACATGGCGACCGCGGAGAAACCAGCTTTCCAGCCGCTCTGCAAGGAAGTCGTCCAGCTTGACCCGTGACTCCTCCAACGCGGCGTCTGAGCTCCAGCACTACCGGCGCGACGGACACCGAGAGTCGTCGTCTCCACTCCCGCACCGGAGAGGGACTGGCGGCGTCTGCGTGACCCCGGAAAAGCCGAGGAGCTCCTCGACCACCACGGCCGTTTTTCCCTCTGCTAACCGCTTCAGCTCCTCAGTGTAAAGTATGGAGGAAGGACGACTCTGTGCTACACTCACACTTTAGTACTTTTGGGGGAGCTGCGTGATTCTTAGCTAGGGCTGCCTCTTAGCTACAGAACATGTGAAATCCCCACACTTGAACTGATCTATTTTTGTTCTCTTTCTTAATATGAATAGAACTATAAATGAGGAGGATTTGGGCTGTGCAGGACTCTCAACACCGTTCATACAAACACTGTCGGACCATAATGCTTTAAAACTCAAGGGAAATGAGATGAAGTCTCTGAACTGAACTACGTGAACTGTACATTTGACACCATATTTATGAGAATAGCTTGATGTTGCAGAATAACCTAAACAAATCTAAGATGCAGTAAATGACAGTAACTTTAAATTCAGTCAGCAGATGGACAGGAGCTTGAACCGTGTCGTCTGAATGTGTGTGTGAATATTGTAAATGTGTACTGTATGTGTGTTCCAGATTCAGTCCTTGTATCTTGCTGGTGTTTTCACTTGTCTTCCTGACCTTGTGAAGAATGCCTCTCTCTGATGTGTCTCAGGTAAGTCTGATTGTTTTGCAGTACCAGTTTCTGCAGGTGGACCAGATTCACTGACCTGCAGCTCGACACAGGAATCTGCAACAACATTGGGTGATGCTGATGGGAACTCTTTCAGTCGTCCTGAGGAGGTGTTTTCTGTTCCTCCTATAGGTTCTTCCATCATGTCTCATGTTCTAGTATTGCTGGTACATCACTGTCAACAATGTGAAATTCAATCTTGCATTTTTGATTTGAGTTTTGTTTCAAATCTGATTTGTAGATCTGTGCTTTGATGACGTTGAGAAAAAATAACTGGACTGAAAATAAAACAAGAACTTCGCTTTCAGCACCAGTGCTCAACTTGAAGACACTTTTGTTGTGACAGTGTTTATGTTTGTGTAATATTCTGTTTTCTGGTTTCAACTGTTCCAATGAAGAAATCTTCCTGCTCTGTCTTTTGTTCAACTGCATGCTTTTTCCCCCTCATTCTGCTTTGATTTGTTTTGTTGGACTCTTTCTTTGGTAAAGTAATTTTCTGTTACAGGATTTGCACACTTGGCCATAGGCAGGACAGTGTTTCTGTTTCTGTTCAAAACCACATCTGGAGATGGACAGGAACTTGAATAGGTTCTTCCATCTGGCGTCTGAACTGTGAAGAATCGTGGCTTTTGTGTTCACAGGTGAGTGGTAGCTTTCCCAACGGTGACTTGCGGTGGCCAGAATACATCAGTACTTTGCTGAATTCTGCAAATTCTGTTTCTGGTCCCCAAATTTCTCCCGTACGCCTCAGTGCTTTCAGCTGGATCCTGAGCTCTCGTGAAGAACAAATAGTGAACATAGGGTAGGTTCTTTCTTGACTCTCAGTAATCCCTGAACTTTTTTTCAGCACATTTCTTGTTTCAGTTTCTTTCTCTCTAAACTGTATCATGTTGTAGACCTTCACTGCATCTTCCCCAGCGACGTGCGGAAAGGTGGCGCATTGTACTTTTTCAGACTCCTCAACAATCCCACTCTCTGTAAGAAACAGGTAAAACTTTTGCACCCACAGTCTCCAATTTTTGACGAGATGTGCTAAAGGTGGCTGCAGCTGTTCCACTTGCTTGTGTTCTGCTTGGACCATGTTACACTGTTGTGTTCTGTTTAACTATGCTGCTATTTCCTGCTTGAACAGTGTCACTTAACCTTGTTCTGTATAATAATTTTGCTCCTCTGTCTTGCTTGTGTTTTGCATATAAATGGTTACACTGCTGTGTTTTATATAAATTGTTTTGCTGCTTTGTTGTGCTTGAGCGGTGTTACAGTGCTGTTCATATTCATATATAAACCTTAAAATGTTTCTTCATAATTTTTATTTATTTTCCTCACTGAATTGTAACATGTTGTAGACCTTCACTGCCTCTTCCCCAGCGATGTGCAGAAAGGTGGCGCATTGGACTCCTCAACAATCCCACTCTCTGTAAGAAACAGGTAAAACTTTTGCATCCACAGTCTCCAATTTTCAACGAGATTGCCTTGCAAGCACAGTGCTGAAGGTGGCTGCAGCTGTGCCACTTGCTTGTGTCCTACTTGTTTTACATGAAAATGATGCTGCTGTGTTCTGTATAATTTGTTTTGCTGCTTTGTTGTGCTTGAGCGGTGTTACAGTGCTGTTGATATTCATACATAAACCTAAACCTTTTCTTCATTATTTTTGTTTCCTTCATTTCTTCTTTCCCCCCATGTGCTGAGCTGCCCCCTGTTGTCTGCTGGTGCGAGTGCATTTGTTTGGCTGCTCTTTCCTAACCTGTCCTGCTGTAACCCTTCTAAAAAGTGTGTGTAAATGTGTACTGTATGTGTGTTCCAGATTCAGTCCTTGTATCTTGCTGGTGTTTTCACTTGTCTTCCTGACCTTGTGAAGAATGCCTCTCTCTGATGTGTCTCAGGTAAGTCTGATTGTTTTGCAGTACCAGTTTCTACAGGTGGACCAGATTCACTGACCTGCAGCTCAAACAGGAATCTGCAAAAAAATTGGTGATGCTGATGGGAACTCTTTCAGTCGTCCTGAGGAGGTGTTTTCTGTTTGTCCTATAGGTTCTTCAATCATGTCTCATGTTCTAGTATTGCTGGTACATCACTGTCAACAATGTGAAATTTAATCATGCATTTTTGGGTTTTGTGTTCACAGGTGAGCGTTAGCTTTTCTAATGGTGAAATACAGTGGCTAGAATATGTGAGCGGTTTTCAAGCTGAATTCTGGGGTTTTGTTTCAAATCTGAGTGACTTGTAGACATTTCCTGAGATGACCTTGCATTCAGCACCAGTGTCCAACTTGAAAACGATGTTCTTGTTTATTTCAAGATTTTCAGTCCAGTTATTTGTTTCACTTTTGTTGTGACAGTGTTGATGTTTGTCTAATATTCTGCTTTTCTGATTTCAACTGTTCTAATGAAGAAATCTTCCTGCTCTGTCTTTTTATTTGCACAGCAGATATTCATGGTCTTTGTCAATGTCTGATCTGTTTCTCTCAGCAACCTTGCCCACAAGGTCTTCCCTAATACCACAAACACTCCTGTCTCTGATTAATGAGTCATGCAACTCACTGAAATCATGGTCTTTTGCTTTCTTCAGGTCAGTGGTGTACGCATCAGTGCTTTCAACAGGCCAGAGAAAAGCTGAGGGCTCCTCGAACATCACTGCTAACCGGTCCCTCAGTGTAAAATATGGACTAAGTACGACTCAGTGGTACACTTCATTGTGTTTGGTTGACATGCTTGATCGTTATCTACGGCTGCCTCTTTGGTACACAACATAGGTGACATCCCCACACAATATATTTTTTTTTTCTTGCATATATAAGAATGAGAATAGCTTGACATTGCGGAATAACCTAAACAAATCTAGGATGCAGTAAATGACAGTAACTTTAAATTCAGTCAGGAGCTTGAACCGTGTCCTCTGAATGTGTGTGTGAATATTGTATGTGTTCCAGATTCAGTCCTTGTATCTTGCTGCTGTTTTCACTTGTCTTCCTGAAGAATGCCTCTCTCTGATGTCTCAGGTAAGTCTGATTGTTTTGCAGTACCAGTTTCTGCAGGTGGACCAGATTCACTGACCTGCAGCTCGACACAGGAATCTGCAACAACATTGGGTGATTCTGATGGGAACTCTTTCAGTCGTCCTGAGGAGGTGTTTTCTGTTTCTCCTATAGGTTCTTCCATCATGTCTCATGTTCTAGTATTGCTGGTTCATCACTGTCAACAATGTGAAATTCAATCTTGCATTTTGTGGCTTTTGTGTTCACAGGTGAGAGTTAGCTTTCCCAACGGTGACATGCAGTGGCTAGCATATGAGAGAGATTTGAAACAAAACCCCAGAATTCAGCTTGAAAACCAGAGTGACTTGTAGACATTTCCTGAGATGACCTTGCGTTCAGCACCAGTGTCCAACTTGAAAACAATGTTCTTGTTGGTTATTTCAAGATTTTCAGTCCAATTATTCTTTTCACTTTTGTTGTGACAGTGTTGATGTTTGTCTAATATTCTGTTTTTCTGATTTCAACTGTTCTAATGAAAAAATCTTTCCTCATTCTGCTTTGATTGTTTTGTTTTACACATTTTTGGTAAAGTGATTTTCTGTTGCAGGATTTACACACTTGGCCAAAGGCAGGACATTGTTTCTGTTCATAACCACATCTGGAGCAGCTTGCTTCTGTTGCTTGTTCATTTTTAGCTAGTTTGGATTTGCTCTTGTGTTCAAACCCAACTGTTTGTTCTGTTTTGTATTTCATTGAGCACTTTTTTTTTTTTTTTTTTTTTTTTTTACTTCACTTGATGTCCCTTCATTTGCACAGCAGATATCCCTGGCCTTTGTCTATGTCTGATCTGTTTCTCTCAGCAACTTTGCCCACAAGGTCTTGCCTAATACCACAAACACTCCTGTCTCTGATTAACAAGTCATGTAACTCCCCAAATTCATGGTCTTTTGCCTTTTTCAGGTCTGTGGAAGAAGCCTCTCCTTATGCTTCTTTTGCATGTGTCTCAGGTAAGTCTGATTGTTTTGCAATACCAGTTTCTGCAGGTGGACCAGATTCACTAACCTGCGGCTCGACACAGGAATCTGCAACAACATTGGGTGATGCAGATGGACAGGAGCTTGAACCGTGTCCTCTGAATGTGTGAGAATATTCTGATTGTGTACTGTATGTGTGTTCTGACTGAAAATAAAACAAGAACTTTGCATTCAGCACCAGTGCCCAACTTGAAGACACTTTTGTTGTGACAGTGTTGATGTTTGTGTAATATTCTGTTTCTGATTTCAACTGTTCTTCAATCTTCCTGCTCTGTCTTTTTGTTCAACTGCATGATTGTTTTTATTTTTTCCTCATTCTGCTCTGATTGTTTTGTTAGACAGATTTTTGGTAAAGTGATTTTGCTGTTACAGGATTTGCACACTTGTCCATAAGCAGGACATTGTTTCTGTTTCTGTTCATAACCACATCTGGAGAAGGACAGGAACTTGAACTGTGTCCTGTGAATGTGTTTTCTGTTTTCGGTTTCTTCTGTAGGTTCTTCCATCTGGCGTCTCGACTGTGAAGAATCGTGGCTGGTCATGATAGCAGGTTGCCCTCTCTGAATTCTCACCTTGTCCCACATGTATATGCCTGGGGGGCTCTTTGTCTGTCTGTCATAATAGCTGTTCTGCTTGAGTTGTCTTCTCTGCAGCTTGTCTTGAATCTGTGTTTTGCTTTTCTGCTTTGAATGTTCAGTATGTTTGGGTTTTTCGTCCTACATTATGTGAAATTCAATTTAGCATTTTTGGCTTTTGTGTTCACAGGTGAGTGGTAGCTTTTCCAGTGGTGACATGCAGTGGCCAGAATATGTGAGTACTCTGCTGATTTCTGCAGTTTCTGGTCCCCAAATTCCTCCCGTACGCTTTCAGCTGGACCCTGAGCTCTCGTGAAGAACAAATGGTGAACATCGGGTAGGTTCTTTCTTGACTCTCAGTAATCCCTGAACTTGTTTTTCAGCACATTTCTTGTTTCAGTTTCTTTCTCTCTGAATTGTAACATGTTGTAGACCTTAACTGTATCTTCCCCAACGACGTGCGGAAAGGTGGCGCATTGTACTCCTCAACAATCCCACTCTCGGTAAGAAACAGGTAAAACTTTTGCACCTAAAAATCCAATTTTTGACGAGATTGCCTTGTAAGCACAGTGCTGAAGGTGGCTGCAGCTGTGCCACTTGCTTGTGTTCTGCTTGGACCGTGTTGGGTTGCTTGTGTTTTGCATCAAACTTATTGCGCTGCTGTGTTCTGCTTGAACAGTGTCACTTGTTCTATATAATAATTTTGCTGCTGTCCTGCTTGTGTTTTGCATCAACATTATGCTGCTGTGTCCTGCTTGATGGGTGTTGGGCTGCTGTGTCCTGCTTGTGTTTTGCTTGACCGTTCTGCTAGAACAGTGTCCCTTAACCTTGTTCTGTATATTAACTGTGCTGCTGTGTTCTGCTTGATTGGTATTTTGCTGCTTTGTCCTGCTTGTATTTTTCATCAAAATTGTTACGCTGCTGTTTTCTGCTTGAACAACGTTTCACTACTGTGTTCTGCTTTTACCATGTTGGGCTGCTGTGTCCTGCATCAAAATTGTTACTCTGCTGTCTTCTGCTTGAACGATATTTTGCTGGTGTGCCACTTGCTTGTGTTCTGCTTGAACGGTGTTTGGCTGCTGTGTCCTGCTTGTGTTTTGCATATAAATGGTTACACTGCTGTGTTCTGTATAATTTTTGTTGCTTTGTTGTGCTTGAGCGGTGTTACGGTGCTGTTCATATTCATACATAAACCTAAACCTTTTCTTCATTATTTTTGTTTCCTTCATTTCTTCTTTTCCCCATGTGCTGAGCTGCCCCTTGCTGTTTGCTGGTGCGTTTGTGTTTGGCTGCTCTTTCCTAACCTGTCCTGCTTTTTTTTTTTTTTTTTTTTTTTTTTTTTTTTTTACATCATAGAGCTTTAGTGTGGAAGCATTTTTCAGCAGAGACTTCAGATTGTTATAGCTTTGTGTTTTGACTTTCTGCCCAGTGCCACAGTGTGTCATGCTCGAGCAGTTTTCTGAGAGGTGCGCCGACTTCAGACAGGTTGGGAATAAACTTGGAAAGGTACTGAATCATGCCCATTAATCTCATGAGTGCCTGCTTGTTTTCTGGAGTAGGCATGTGTGTTACAGCTCTCACTTTATCTCGATCCAGATTGAGACCTTCTGCAGAGAGCATATGGCCATGTACTGGATTTGTGATGATCTGATCTTGCACTTGGTTTTTGTTGAGTCTCAGGTTCCACTAACTTTCCCTTTTCAGCGCTTGGATGAGTCTGCCGCCATGTTTCCTTGACCGTTTCACCCCCCGACTAAGATATCGTTTGTAACGTTATGTGGGAGTATGTGAGTACTTTGCTGAATTCTGCAGTTTCTGGTCCCCAAATTCCTCCCGTACCCTTTCAGCTGGACCCTGAGCTCTCGTGAAGAACAAATGGCGAACATCGGGTAGGTTCTTTCTTGACTCGCAGTAATCCCTGAACTTGTTTTTCAGCACATTTCTTGTTTGTTTCTTTCTCTCTGAATTGTAACATGTTGTAGACCTTCACTGCATCTTCCCCAGCGACGTGTGGAAAGGTGGCGCATTGAACTCCTCAACAATCCCACTCTCTGTTAGAAACAGGTAAAACTTTTGCACCTAAAAATCCAATTTTTTATGAGATTGCCTTGCAAGCACAGTGCTGAAGGTGGCTGCAGCTGTGCCACTTGCTTGTGTTCTGCATCAAAATTGTTACTTTGCTGTCTTCTGCTTGAACGATATTTCGCTGCTGTGCCACTTTTTTGTGTTCTGCTTGAACAGTGTTTGGCTGCTGTGTCCTGCTTGTGTTTTGCATGAAAATGATGCTGCTGTGTTCTGTGTAATTTGTTTTGCTGCTTTGTTGCGCTTGAGCGGTGTTACGGTGATGTTCATGTTCATATTCATATATATAAACCTAAACCTTTTCTTTATTATTATTTTTTTCCTTAATTTCTTCTTTTCCCCCATGTGCTAAGCTGCCCCCTGCTGTAACCCTTCTAAAAAGTTTTTGCTGTGATTCCTCCCCTCCTAACCCTGTGTTTTTTCTCTCGTTTCCATGTGTTGAGATGCCCAGTTTCAAGTGTTCCATCGGCAGACCTGGCTCTCACCACCACTCTCCTGCCCGCTGTCCGGTTCTGAGGCCTCGAATGGAGTCCACCTCACTGCATGGCTGTATTGTGACAGTGTACCTGCATGGACTTTAACATTTCACTCATGTTTTCATCTTTTTATGGCTTGACGGCACATTGGTACATTTCCTTGACATTGTTTCCACTGGCTTGCTCAAAAGAGGCTTGGACCCGGATCTCTGTAAAGCTGCTGTGTGACCACATTTGTTGTGAAAGCGCTGTATAAATAAAATTCATTTGAACTGAATACTGTATTCTGTGTGAGTTATGCTCCTCTATGCTGGTTGTGTAGTGTTATGCTACCGTATTCTGGTTGAAAGAGTAATGGTACGTTTGTTAAATGTAGAGCCATGTTGTCGTTTTGATGAAGGGCTTTCTGCTTCTGCTGCGCGTTTGAATCTGCAGCGCGGTGGGTCTTCTTGCCCACCGTACTTTATATTATGGCTGGACAGAACGAGACTTTTTAACCCAGCTGGAGACAAAGTGGTTGGAGGCTCGACAGCTCTACTGCACCTGCTGTTCTAATAAAACACTACACCTCCATCGCCTGATTATGATTTTTCCCTCCAAATAAAAGTCAGCTTGTAAAATCCTAAAGTCCAGCAGAAAGAATTCACTATGGAAAATGATTCTAGCGGCATTATGAGGAAAACGTCAGGTTAAACTGGTTAGAGAGGCTTTTTACTATCAGCCTTAGTGTTTTCTTATAACTACTGTTGATTCACTCATTTTACTGAAACTCGGAGCAGGAAAAAGCTGAGTTTCTGATATGCTGATAGTGTCTACCTTCAGACTAGTGTGTCTGATAAACACAGTTTTACTGTCACTTTTAATATAATCTTAATCAGAACACATGAATATAGAAGAAAAGTGGCGTTATGAAGGAAAATACTACAGAATCAGTGGATTTCTGACATTTTGTCCAAAATCTCTCCAGTCAAACTAGTGTTGTATGAAAATGACAGCTGACAAAAAAAAATATTTTAAGATTTTAAAACATAGGCTTTTGAATCACTGTTATCAGAGTATTTTAAATATCTTTTGTAAAAATATACAATGCATTCAGAAAGTATTTCACTTGTTTTCAAATTTTATGTTGAGATCATGTGCTAAAATAAAATAAAAATCCCATCATTCTGCATCAATACTCCATAATGAGAAAGAGAAAACAGAATTTTTAACATTTATTAAAATTAAAAACTTTTACATGGAAATTCAGACCCTTTGCTATGACACCTAAAATTTAGCTCTGGGGGTCTCCCATGTTTCTGCACCTTGATTCGAGTCCAGCTCTGGTAGGTTTATTGGACGTGTTTAAAGATACACACCTGTCTACATAAGGTCTCACAGCTGACATGAGGAGGAAGGAAGTGCCTGTAGAGATGAGAGACAGGACTGTGTGGAGGCACAGATCTGGAGAAAGGTTACAAAACAAATCTGCTGTCAAAAATCTCTGTAGAGATCTAAAAATGGCTGTCTACCGACGTCCCCATCCAACATTACGGAGAGGATCTGCAGAGAAGAAAGGCAGAAAATCCCCATATCCAGGTGAGCAAACCTTGTGGCATCATACCCAAGAAGACTGGAGGCTGTAATCACTGCCAAAGCTGCTTCAACTAAGTACCAAGTAAAGGGTCTGAATACTTATGTCAAAATTGTAGTTTTTCCTTTTCAATAAATTAACAAAAAAATCTAAAACTCTGTTTTACTTTGTCATTAAGGGATAAACATGGTGCCAGTGTCTGAAAGCTAAATGTTTTCCTTCATAAGGCCACTTTTATTACAGATTTATGTGTCCTGTGTCAGATTTCTCCTTTATATCTGTTATTATTTACAGTTATTAATTTAAGTTACTTTAATAAGCTTTTAAATGGTTGTAAACGCTCTGTTTTCTTAAACTAGTTCATCATTTTTAATTTAGAGAGTCAGAAAGTATTTTATTCAGGTTTAGGAGGGACTTTTATTTTGACAGAAGTTCGTTCGCTACTCCTCCACCACCACAGCCAGTTTTCTCCTCTGCTGACTGGTTGGAGGTCCTCGGCTCTTCACCTGCTCCTCAGGGCGGTGTTCTCACTGCTGGAGGTTCTTCTGTAAAACACTGAAAAGTATCAGAGCCCAAATCCTCAGTGTCTCCTCCTGTGTTCAGTGTGTGTGTGAACAGGATGGTCAGCTGGGTTCTGTGTAGAGACATTTTTGATCTAGATAATAATGCAGCCTGGTTCCAGCTTCCTCCAGACTGTTTGAGAGCACACAGTGACTTATTCAGTTTACAGACAACCTTTTCAGTCTGTCCAAGACTGTTGTTTTTGGTGGTGCACTACCAGCATCTCTGAGTGCGTGGTTTCATCTGCTCATTGATATGACTCCTCTACAGCTGATGTCCAACATGCAGGCTTTGTCTCACAAATAGTGCATAGTGCCTTGTCTAAACTGGTTAATCTGCGTTTGGTTTTGTGACCAAAGCACCTGTTGTTGTCTCCAGCTTACGGAACAGAGAAAACATGAACGCTGCAGTGTGGTGATTGCTTGCCATTCTCTGCGGTTTGCTTGTTAATAGTGTGATATAGTCAGTTCTATGCACAACCCAAACCTTCATTTCTGAACCTAATTGCTCAACAGCTCGTGTTTTCATTAATAACCTTCCAGATTTCTCCATCTCCTTCCTATTTCACCCTAAAGATCTAGAGCATGTAACAGATGATCTGTAGATTGTGCTCCATTCTAGTCTTGACAATGTTGCTCAGGATCAAACAAATTTGGTAGAAAAAGCTAGCAGCGTGGTATAATGACCAGACCTGCACTCTGAAACCGATCACTTGTAGCTGTGAACGTCAACGACAAGCAGAATTAGTCTTGTAGAATACAAAAAAATCCTAATTAAAGCCAATCATCTTTATCCTCTCTAATATATACCACTGTTGAATATGCATGTAGACTGTACATCTGTTGAACACAGACTTAAATGTTAGTCAAGGTCATTTTCCATCGTTTCCAGTTAAAAACCCTGGAATACGGAGGAGTTACTTTTTGTTCTGTTTTGTTGGTTTGAAAACAACACTTGACCTTCAAAGCAAAAACGATGTGTCTGTTTTGTTGTCTTTTAAAATGAAACGCGTCCAAATTCTCACACTTACTATATTTCTATTTAATTTAAGGCCATATTTCAGTTTATATTCCGCTCATTGCGCTCGGGTCTACAGCGGGAGCGGGGAACTGACGCGTATTGAAGCGTGGTTGTGAAATGCTGTTTCCATGCGGTTCTGCTTTGGAAGATCGAGACGTGATTCGACACAGAGCGTCGAGTGACCGTCCCTACTTTGTAGTCTTTAATATCAGCTCTGTCTATTTTATCTGAGCCAGTTGTTGTGATGCTTGTGCTCTCTGACCGGTGTTTGCGTTTTTGTCGCAGGAACATGGCGACCGCGGAGGGACGAGCTCACCAGACGCGTTGCAGAGAGGTCATCAAGCTTGACCCGCAGATCCAGCTGCTGTTGTAAAGGCACTCCAAAGTCCATCGATGGAGACATCATCAGGGCTTCCAGCTCTTCATATATTAGAAACCTCACCCAGGTACTTCCATTTCATGTAGTTATTGTTACACATTAGTTTATTAGATTGTGTTTACCCTTGTTTACTTTGTTAACATTCTGGAAGTAAAATTATTAATGAACAATGATGTTGTAACAACTGTTTTTTTAGAAATACATCAATCAGGGTGACTCATGAGTTGATGAAAGACAAGATGAAAATGATCAATTTTATTAAACAGTTGTATGAATTTCCTGTCTACAGAGAAATAAGGGCTTAAGGGTTAAATACACACAAAAAAGTATCAAAATGGTTATCACATTGTTTAAAATGATGGATAAACATGATTTAGAGTATTAATAAGTGGAAAATTTAGTCGAGCTAATTGCTGTACATGGTATATAATAAACAATACTAGAAATTCTGAGATTAGTATACAAACTTATTTTGAAAATAATGCACAGCAAATACAGCAACAGATTTGGATAAATATAATACAGAAAAATAGATAATAGACTATAAAGTGACTTGAGAGACGTGCAGCTCTTACTCCAGTGTGAATTGTTCTCATTAGTCTGGAACACTGGCACTGTGGAGAATAATTAATGTTATTACAGAAAAAAATGTGGTTATTGTTTTGTGGGCTAGTTCTTCAGCACAGTGTGATGTACAGTTGAAACTACAAGTTTACACACACTATATAAAAAAACACATGCATTTTGTTTCACTGTCTGACATGAATTTAGAATAAACTTGACCTGTTTCAGATCAATTAGGATTACCAAAATTATTTCTTTTAAAATGTATTTGCTAAATGCCAGATTAATGAGAGAGGGGGGGTATTTTTAAGGCAAGTTTTATGTCAAAAGTCAAAAGTAAATTAAATACATTTCATTAATATTTGGGACCGTTGGATAGGATTGAGGTCAGGGTTTTTTTTTGACGATTGGGTTTTGGATAGAAGAAGCAGAGCACAGGCAGACAGAGAACAGAGGAAAAGACGGAGGGGGGTAAAACTAAACCAGTGTCTCAGTGTGTCTCAGTTCCTGCTGATCCTGACCTCAACGCCGCCCCGCCAAGAAGACCAGCACCAGCGGGAAACCAGAACCAGCCTGAAGCAGCACCCGAACAAGCGGCAGTGAGGCCACTTCCTCCACATGTCCCACCCCCAGCGTCGGGTCCCTACGCCGATGTGCAGCAGGAGCTCGAGGAGCTGGCTGCTGGACAAAGGGAGGCCAGACCACTTACATCGCCAGTAGCCTCCCATACCAGAAACCGTGATCCAGAAAGAGAACCTAACTTCAGCACACCCTTCAAGGGTCCGCCTGACCAAGGGGAAGTCTTCACTGCAGTCCAAGCCCTGAGCGGCTCTTTCCCTATGGTAGAGGTGGCTGGACCAGAGGGTCCCCTCTCAATACATCGATACTGGACTGAAAAGGACATGATGGAAACTGCCTCCAGCCTGTCTGACCCCCAACAAGTAGGAGGACGCAAGTTTGGAGGAGAATTTGAGGACTTTGTCATGCCGCCCGACCTCGAATGAGATAAAATGCATTCTGTTCCGAAAATTGGGCTCCAGCTACTGCAAGGTTGATCGAGGCTGGCCGGATAGAGATGTACGCCTGGCTGATCCCACCTACAACCCTGGAGCTAACGTTCATCCGGACCCCAATGCCCCTTATCTGAACATAAGAGATTTAAGAACTCGATTGGAAGCTGCCTTTCCCCTGCATGTGAACACAGGGAAAATAGCAGCATGTAAGCAGGAAGACTGAGAGACTGCTCAGGTATATCTGGTCCGCCTGACAAAAGTTCACACGGACTTTAGCGGACCGGAAGCACCTGTGACGAGAGCAAATAATCCAGAAGATGTGATCCCATGGGAAGCACACCTGCGCAACAGCTTCCTGATGGGACTGAGATCTGAGCTCTCCAATGCTATCAAGCAGCATTGCGTGGGGTATGCCAGACAGCCCCTCACCACCATAGAGGATCATGCCAAGCATCATGGAAACCTCCTTAACACCCAAGCGAAGAAGAAAGAAAAAAAGCAGACAGACACGTTGGATCAAGCCATGTTATCGACGGTACAGCAAGTTGCAGCCCTCTCCACTAACGCTCCATGTGGGGAAGGCTGAGGGGGTCGAGGACGAGGCAGGGGCAGAGGAAGAGGATTTGCAGGCAATGGGCCAGCTTTCCAGCCAAACCAACCAAATGCGGATCAGGGTGAATCATGGGTGAATCGATGCTACAATTGTGGCAAGTATGGACATTTTGTCAGGGATTGTTCCGAGCAGTATGTCCAGGAGGAGGGAAAACCAGCAGCAGCGCATCAGGAGCAGTGACGGGTGGCGGAGGGGCAGGACGGTGGAACGGGACCCACTGACACAGCAAAAAGGGAAGTGCCTTCTTCTCCCTATCTTTCATTAGAGCAACAGTTGACAACATGTCCACTAAGTATGGAAAAATTAACTTTGATTGTAGAAAGAAAGAGTTTTGGTAGATAGCGGCACGGGTCACTCAGCGATTAGGACTAATGAGCTTCATTGTGACACACAAAAGGGAAAATCCCAAGCATTAATAGGGGTAGGGGGAGAAGTGGTCAGAGAAAAGGTGTCTGTGCCCCTCCAATGTTCTTTAGATGGGAAAACGTTTTCGCATTGTTTCCTGATGTCTTCTGTTTGTCCTGTAAATTTACTGGCCAGAGATTTGATGTGTAAACTAGGGTGTACCCTAATCAGCTCCCCTGAGGGAGTAGCTGTAGGTTTTTCAGAACAACCACGCATGGTACAGGTAGCGTCAGGGCTTCCGGGGTATGCTTACATGTGGCGCAGTGTTGATGAGCAGGGGGAGATTATCAGACACTTTCTATCAGAGGCAGAGAGGGTGGTGTCTAATCCTTTGTAGTGGATAAAGAGTGATTTACATTGCACTTCACACATTAGCCAAGGCCCTGATCATGATTATGAAAAACATTTTTTTCACATCAGGAACAGAGCCTTTGTCAACAACAGCACTGATATGGAATGATAAGATGGCAGCTCCCCTAGTCTCACTAACAAAACAGCAGGATGCGTTGTTCACAGTAGAAAACTCCTACCCCCACATCTCCCTGGCCAGATTTAAACACACCCTCCCGTGGCGAGATATCGGGCCATGGGCCTTGAGGGTGGCCAGGGCTAATGATTGGGCCAATATCGAGTGCCCCAATGTGCAGTATAGCGCTAGTATAAGTGCCCCTTTCAGTACAGGCTGAGAGCAGAGCGAACAGTTGAGCTGTTTGGCTCACCTCCACTGATTCAGGCTGCCACACTCACAGAAGAGGAGGAACTGGAGCTTGCTTCGCTTCCCCCTCAGCTGTGGGCTTCTAGTGAGCATGATGTGGGATTGATTAAAGACTGTGAACCAGTATCCATTACACCAAAATCCACATATATGCCCAGACAAGCTCAGTACCCCTTGAAACCTGAAGCAGTTGACTGTAATAGACCCGTGTTTCGAGCACCTGAAGTACCAAACCCCCATACTATTTTGTCTCAAATTCCTACAGGCCACACTCATTACACAGTGGTAGACTTAGCGAATGCATTCTTCAGTGTACCAATCCATCCAGATAGCATGTTCTGGTTTTGCCTTCTCCTTTGAGGGAAACGTCTTTGCAGACCATGTGGCCAAATGCACAGCTCACGCAGCGCCTGTCGCCGCCGCACAACTTCCTGTAACAGACCAAGAGAAACCCACCCTGCCAGAAATTCAATCTACTGCCACTGCAGGAGAAAAAGCTCAGTGGACCAAATCAGGGTGTGTCAAACAAAACAATGTGTGGATCCCCATTGCAACAAACAGACCATGTCTCCCAAAGGCATACATGAAAGGGTTTAATGCTATTGCTCTTGGGAGGAGTCACATGAGCAAAGGGGGATAATGGATATGATAGCAAGACACTGGTATGCACCCGGGCTCTCTACACTCGCCCAAAATGTTTGTTCTAACTGTCTCACATGTGCACAAAACACACACAGACACACACAACCTCTGTCACAACAGCCTGTGGGTCACCCCCCCTACGACAGAGCCATTTCAGCACTGGCAGATCGACTTTGTGGAATTAACACCGGCAGAAGGGAACCGGTTTCTCCTGGTCTGTGTATGTATGTTCAGTAAATGGTTTGAAGCTTTCCCCACAGATACTCAGGATGGCGAAGCAGTGGCACAAACGTTCCTCAGAGAAATAATCCCCAGGTGGGGCCACAACGTGTCTCAAGTGACCATGGCACACCATTTGTACACACAGGCCTAACCAGTCTGATCAAGTACTTAGCTGCAATGTTTTCTCATGTCTATCCTTATCACCCCGCGAGCGCTGGGGCAGACGAAAGGGTTAATGGTACCATTAAAAATGACACAACAAACAGGCCTTAATTGGGTTAAGTGCCTCCCCCTGGTTCTCTGGCAAAGCAGAACCAGGCCACAAAAAAGAACTGGTCTCAGTGCCTTTGAGATGGTGTTTGGCAGGCCTCCCAATACGGAATTAGGTCCACCCTCACTCGATAACCAGTTACTTGACCACTCTCTAACAGCGTTTTGCGTCTCTTTGTACGAGGCGCTTCTGTCTGTGTCTAAGCAGGTGAAAGCAGTGCTGCGGAAACCAGCTGACCAGCCCTTCCATGACCACAAGCCAGGTGATTGGGTGCTGATACGGGACCTCTGCAGACAAGGTGGAACCAGCCGAGATGGCCAACAAAGGGACACTGTATATCCTAACTGCTAAACATGATTCTGATGGCTCTGATTAAATTTAATTTAGACACCCAGGGAAGAATGTCTTTTGGCAATATGTGAATTTGGAACTATGAGAATAGAGTCAAAAACGACCTCTAAGTTTCTCACTGTTTTACCAGGTATAGCTAAGTGAGCATCTGTGTTTACCACAGTATTATCATTTATATCTTTATCTATATTAGAATCATGTAGAAGGACCTCTGTTTTATCAGAATTAAGTAAAAGAAAATTGAGTCATCCAGTTTTTAATTTCTTTAATACAGTCTGTTATTCGGCTGAGACACAGGTCCTCGTTAGGTTTAGCTGATATGTAAATTTGGGTATCATCAGCATAACAGTGAAAGATAATACCGTGTTTACGGATTCTTTTACACAGCGGTAAAATATAAAGAGTATTGAACTCATTTAAAGCTATATATTCATCAGGTTTAACCCATGTCTCCAAGAGACATAGTGCATTAAGCCAATGGTCAGTAATAATGTAATTTACAATAACTGATTTAGGTGCTAGCAATCTTATATTTAACACTTCTAATTTAATGCGGTAGTTGCTGTTGCTCTGATGGACGGACAAGTTTGTATTAATTCTAATGAGGTTGTTAAAACAGTTTTTCTGGCTTTTTGGATTCTAAGTTACACAGGGGACAGACACAGTCTCAATATTGAATTGTTTATTTAGCACTGTTATGAGGAAAAGACATGGAAATAGTACATGCTGAAATACAAGCAGAAAAATGGCAGGCTGAATTATTAAAATGGTATAGATCACTTACCTGGCCGGTGTGACTGGGTAAAGCCAGGTATACTGAGCATCTCAGTATACTACAGTTCCCTGTGTCCGTTAACCCCTGGACCTACAACCTTTATCTAAGGTGAAATCATTGTTTTCTAGTTCTGGCTGTGGAAGTGGGTAGAATGCTTACGAAGCGGTAAATGACTAAACAGATATTGAACGCCGGCTTCACAGTACTGTGAACTTTAAACAATGAACTTTTTAGAACTAGTAATAGTACAAAGGTCATTGTACATTCAGTGTTAAAATAATGAACTCCTTGGGACATTAAAGTGTATGATGTTCCTGGGACCATATAATATACTAATAATGTGATCACACAGCTTAACTGCTAATGCTATTATTAAACACACTGTACTACTGTACTTTCTACAAAGCTCATTGTCAAATCACTTCTTCAAATAAATCATCAGTCAAAATTGGTGTATGATGTCCCTATTTTAAGACTGAATGATGTTCCTGGGACTATATAATGTGCTAATGCTGTGGTCAGTCTTTTCGAGGGAGTGAACGTTGGCTGCAACAGGCTAGGTAGTGGTGGGCACGCAGCCCTAGCCTTTAGCCTTGCATGAAGCCCACCTCTCTTGCCCCGTTTCCGCCTTGGGCACTCTGTCCATCCGCTGTGTCGTCTTCCTGAGGCCGGTGCTGCTGTACCTTGCTGGCTGGTTTCGGCGGTGTCCTGGTGCAAAAGAAAATGGAAATCAGAAAGGCTTAAGGTAAGTTCATGATGAACTTTACCAAACTCCAGGAGCGCCTCTCAACTGTAACTAAGCGTTCCGGAGGAGAACTGTACGTGTAAAATAAATATTAAAGTTAAAATCAATAATAAATAGCGTCAGTTGCCAGAGGAACACACAAAGACGTCTGCCATGGTGGGAATCATCTTGGAGTAGAAGATGCAGTGCTTTGTGGTAACAGTGGTTTCTATGCAGGTGCTGATGTAGCTGGTTACTCCAGAGGCACAGTCTTCTAAGTCAGCAGTACAGCAGCAGTTCTGAACACATCCCAGTTTGCACTGTCAAAGTAGTCCTGAAGCACCAGGTCAGTTTCTTCATTCCACACAAGCTCACGTGATAATGATATTGGGGGAGGACAGTCCTCAGGTTGCTGTGGTTAAAACTGCCGACGATAATGAACAGCACGTCCGGATGTGCGGTATCTTGTTTGCTGATTGTGTCATGCAGCAGCCCCAGCACCGTCGCTGAGTTCGCACAAGCCTGAATGTAAACAGCCAGGATAAACACAGCGCTTCTTTGTGTCTGAATACGACCTGTTGTTTACAAAGACGCAGACGCTGCCACCCCCTGTTCTTCCCGGGTGTTGCCATGTGGTCTCCGGGGTGGACGGAGTGCGTTTATGCCCTCCCACAGGCCACAGATTGGAGCTAGGTGCTTGGGAATTTGATCATTATCAGATGTTTGTAAGACCTCCTGCATCCTTGATTTGCAAAACTTCATGGCTCGTGCTTCTTGGCAATGTTGAGGGTATGTTTGTTTGTGTAGGAGTGAATGTAAGTGTCAAAGAGAAACAAAGAAGAGGAGACAGAAAGATGTTTGTATACACTGAGCCTTAAGCTGATATTTAGAGATATATCTATGAAGATTTTGCCGCTGTGATTTGGCATAGCCTGATGAGTATGATCCTGCAGCGAGAAAAGAGTATATACTCTTCCATTTCTTCTCCAAAGCTGTCAGGAAAAATAAAAGAAAAAATATATCAATTTAAGCACACATTAAAAATAGAATAATCTATAAGCTATGAAAAGACAAGAAAAAATACATTCACTGGCCTGACGGTGGCGCTGCAGCAAAGCATTAAATGTTTTTATTCAATAACGTCTGACCTGTAAGTCCTACACTCAAAATGATTTTTTGGCTGATTCCTTGATGCCTTCCTACTTCTGCTAACTAGTCCAAGATTTTCTTTTTACCACTCCTCACATATTTGGTATTAAAATACTTGCAATGGTCTTAATAACTAATAATTATTCAAAAAAGTAAGCCTGGAATCTTTTGAACGCTTGAGCCTATTTAAACAAAATCTGTTCAGCACGTGATTTTAAGGTGTCATGTCAAGTTTAGTTTCAGATCCAATACGATACATAAACTTTTTAACTTAAAAATTAATAGATACACAATATCGATCCAATACCATTGATAAATAAATAAACCGTATGCTTCAACATGTGGGAGAAATTGAAAGCATCAGCTAACCTCACTAACTTTGTAAAATAAAATATAACAAATTATCACAGATATACATTTATTGAATTGCTATTTATTTTTTTAATAAAATAAGAAATGATTGTGCAGGACTTTGGCACAGAATTTGCCTTACAATGATGAAGTATTAATAGGAGACCAGATTTTGTAATTTTCAAAAGATACTAGGCTATTCTAATATGTCTTTATATGAGATATGACTATTAACTAAATGATCAGAAATTTGAGGATTAGTTATGTAGATATAATAGATTATATAGAATACATAGATTTGTTATTCGTGTATTTAGCAGTGTTGGCTCAGGACTTTTATTCTGAAATGTGAAGTCCAGTGAGACCAAAGGGAAGCAAACATTGCTAATATCGGGACCAATATCCAATCCTAATATCTGATGGGTGCATCACTAGTCTCATTGGGCCTGTTGTGCTGGTTCTTTAGGTCTCATTGGGCCTGTTGTATTTCAAACCCTGCAGTATCGAGACAATGTCTGTGTTTGTAATCATAGATGTCAGAAAATGAGTCATAACAATCTGAGGAACAAAAGGAAACATATGTATCAATTCTTATGAGAACCAATGATATTACATTTAAATTTGGGTTGTACAATCTCTGGCAACTAAAGCAGTCCTTGTCAATTAAGTTATTACTGATAACCACCATAGTTCACTATGTCTAATTAGTACGTAACCCTGAATGAATCCACTGTCCCAGGTTTTAGATGTTAGTTACCCACACAGGTCTGATTTTGGTGGTGGTGTAGATGCAATTTATGGTACATTTCTGATGAAAAGCTAGATTTTGTCTGTTCCATCTATAACACTGTGTAGCTGTCTTTCTGTCCCTCTTCAACTTTGTCTGTCCATGTGCAACGCTGAGGCTGGCTGGCTGTCCATCTGACTATGAAACAACAATTCTGGCTAGCTCTCTATCCAAGAGAAACTGAGTTGTTGTTTTTTTTGTTTGTTTGTTTAGCTTTTTTTGCATTTTTGCAAGTTTCTTTATATATATATATATATATATATATATATATATATATATATATAGACTTTATTTTTTCTCATACAGGTTTTCAGGAGCCCATGATCCCATCCCTCTATGAAGGTGGATTTGGCCAACAAGAGTCTAGCCATCTGCAAATGTGTGTGGTTGTCTCCATCTGGAACTGTGGCTGGCTGGATTTCTATCCATCTGCAAGTGTGATTCAGGTGGGTGATCATTCAGTTTCTATACACGTATTGACTTTTTTTCTTTTTTGTCGTACAGTTTCCCAGGATCCCGTGACCGACTCCCTCTCTGAAGGTGGAAGCGACTAACTAGGATTTTTCCATCTGCATCTCCATTCTCTACTATGACTGGCTGGCTGGTATTCTGTCCATCTTCAACTGTGTGAGGCTGACTGTTCGTAAACAGCTGTGATACTGGTAAGTGATCATTCAGTACATGTATTGACTTTTTTTCCTGTGACCGACTCCCTCTCTGAAGGTGCACTATCAAGGGTCTAGGGTCTGACTGTTCGTAAACAGCTGTTATACAGGTAAGTGATTATTCAGTTTCTATACATGTATTGACTTTTTTTTTTCTTTTTTGTCGTACAGTTTCCCAGGATCCCGTGACCGACTCCCTCTCTGAAGGTGGAAATGACTGACAAGGATTTTTCCATCTGCATCTCCATTCTCTACTATGACTGGCTGGCTGGCTGGTATTCTGTCCATCTTCAACTGTGTGAGGCTGACTGTTCGTAAACAGCTGTGATACTGGTAAGTGATCATTCAGTTTCTATACATGTATTGACTTTTTTTCTTTTTTGTCATAT
Organism: Salminus brasiliensis; assembly: GCF_030463535.1. Taxonomy (NCBI): domain Eukaryota; kingdom Metazoa; phylum Chordata; class Actinopteri; order Characiformes; family Bryconidae; genus Salminus; species Salminus brasiliensis. The sequence continues at coordinate 16,465,420 of NC_132892.1, forward strand.
AGTTTTGCAGGATCCCATGACAGACTGCCTCTCTGAAGGTGGACTATCAAAGGTCTATCCATTTGCTTCTCACTTCACAACTATATATAGGTAAATACAGCTATATACTGTCCATCTTCAGCTGTGTGAGGCTGACTGTTCGTAAACAGCTGTGATACTGGTAAGTGATCATTCAGTTTCTATACATGTATTGACTTTTTTTTCTTTTTTGTCGTATAGTTTCCCAGGATCCCGTGACAGGCTCCCTCTCTGAAGGTGGAAACGACTAACAAGGATTTTTCCATCTGCATCTCCATTCTCTACTATGACTGGCTGGCTGGTATTCTGTGAATTCCTTTTGCTTCTCAATTCACAACTACATATAGGTAAATACAGCTTTATTCTTTCCATCTTTAGCTGTGTGAGGCTGAATGTTCGTAAACAGCTGTGATACAGGTAAGTGGTCATACAATTTCCCAGGACCGACTCCCTCACTGAAGGTGGAGTAACCAAGGTCTTTAGATCTGCATCTCCATTTACAACTGTGACTGTCTGGCTGGTTTTCTGTCCATCTTCAACTGTGTGAGGCTGACTGTTCGTAAACAGCTGTGATACAGATAAGTGATCATTCAGTACATGTATTGACGTTTTTTTTTTCTTTTTTGTCGTACAGGATCCCATTACCGACTCCCTCTCTGAAGGTGGACTATCAAGGGTCTAGGGTCTGACTGTTTGTAAACAACTTTGATACAGGTATGTGATTATTCAGTTTCTATACATGTATTGACTTTTTTTTCTTTTTTGTCGTACAGTTTCCCAGGATCCCATGGCAGACTCCCTCTCTGTAGGTGGAAAAGACTAACAAGGGTCTATCCTTTTGCTTCTCACTTCACAACTATATATAGGTAAATACAGCTTTATTCTGTCCATCTTCAGCTGTGTGAGGCTGAATGTTCGTAAACAGCTGTGATACAGATAAATGATCATTCAGTTTCTATACATGTATTGACTTTTTTTCTTTTTTGTCATACAATTTCCCAGGATCCCGTGACCGACTCCCTCACTGAAGGTGGAGTAACCAAGGTCTCTACATATGCATCTCCATTTACAACTGTGACTGTCTGGCTGGTATTCTGTTCATCTTCAACTGTGTGAGGCTGACTGTTCGTAAACAGCTGTGATACTGGTAAGTAATTATTTAGTTTCTATACACGTATTGACTTTTTTTCTTTTTTGTCATACAGTGTCCCAGGATCCCGTGATAGACTCCCTCTCTGAAGGTGGAAACGACTAACAAGGATTTTTCCATCTGCATCTCCATTCTCTACTATGACTGACTGGCTGCCTGGTTTTCTTTCCATCTTCAGCTGTGTGAGGCGGACTGTTCGTAAACAGCTCTTACACAGGTAGGTGATTATTCTGTTTCTATACATGTATTGCCTTTTTTTTTTCTTTTTTTGTCGTACAGTTTCCCAGGATCCCGTGACCGACTCCCTCATTGAAGGTGGACTAACCAAGGTCTTTAGATCTGCATCTCCATTTACAACTGTGACTGGCTGGCTGGTATTCTGTCCATCTTCAACTGTGTAAGGCTGACTGTTCGTAAACAGCTGTTATACAGGTAAGTGATCATTCAGTACATGTATTGACTTTGTTTTTTTCTTTTTTGTCGTACAGTTTCACAGGATCCCGTGACCGGCTCCCTATCTCAAGGTGGAAACGACTAACAAGGATTTTTCCATCTGCATCTCCATTCTCTACTATGACTGACTGGCTGGCTGGTATTCTGTCCATCTTCAACTGTGTGACGCTGATGGTTCGTAAACATCTGTTATACAGGTAAGTGATCATTCAGTTTCTATACACGTATTGTCTTTTTTTCTTTTTTGTCGTACAGTTTCCCAGGATCCCGTGACCGACTCCCTCACTGAAGGTGGAGTAACCAAGATCTTTACATATTCATCTCCATTTACAACTGTGACTGTCTGGCTGGTATTCTGTCCATCTTCAACTGTGTGAGGCTGACTGTTCGTAAACAGCTGTTATACAGGTAGGTGATTATTCACTTTCTATACACGTATTGACTTTTTTTCTTTTTTGTCATACAATTTCCCAGGATCCCATTACCGACTCCCTCTCTGAAGGTGCACTATCAAGGGTCTAGGGTCTGACTGTTCGTAAACAGCTGTGATACTGGTAAGTGATCATTCAGTACATGTATTGACGTTTTTTTTTCTTTTTTGTCGTACAGTTTCCCAGGATCCCATTACCGACTCCCTCTCTGAAGGTGGACTATCAAGGGTCTAGGATCTGACTGTTCGTAAACAGCTGTTATACAGGTAAGTGATCATTCAGTTTCTATACACGTATTGTCTTTTTTTCTTTTGTGTCATACAGTTTCCCAGGATCCCATGACCGACTCCCTCTCTGAAGGTGGAAACCACTAACAAGGATTTTTCCATCTGCATCTCCATTCTCTACTATGATTGGCTGGCTGGTATTCTGTCCATCTTCAACTGTGTGAGGCTGACTGTTCTTAAACAGTTGTTATACAGGTAAGTGATCATTCAGTTTCTATACACGTATTGACTTTGACTTTTCTTTTTTGTCGTACAGTTTCGCAGGATGCCATTAGTCAAGTCAAATTTATTTGTATAGCGCTTTTTACAACTGTTGTCGTCAAAAAGCAGCTTTACATAATTAGTACTTATTAAAGGACAGAGACAGAGAAGAAAGAAGAAATAACATGAAGGGTCAAAGACCCCCGTGTGCAAGCCAACGGCGACAGTGGCAAGGAAAAACTCCCTCAGAGCTGGAGGAAGAAACCTTGGGAGGAACCAAGACTCACAAGGGGGACCCATCCTCCTCTGGCCAGACTAGTTAAACATTAATGATAAAAATTACCAAAGCAGATACAACAGAAAGTTAATAGTGGTGATATTAATAGTGTCCGACAGACACGAGTCCATCTAGGTTTCAGCACGGCCACCAACTGTTCTTAGTTTGGCAATGTTCCTAAGCTGCATAAAGGCTGTTCTACTAATATTGGCTATATGCTGCTCAAATGATAAATCTGAGTCGAATGTGACGCCAAGATTTTTAGCTGCTAAACCAGGAATGATGGAAGCATCGGCCAAGTCTAACATTACGTCTGATAGTTTATTTCTAGTGTCTTTTGGACCTAAAAGGAGAACCTCGGTTTTGTCACTGTTGAGGAGAAGGAAGTTATGTGACATCCAGAGTTTTATATCCTTTACACAGTCCTCCATTTTCTGTAATCTAAATTTATCGTCAGGTTTGGCTGATAAATAGAGCTGTGCGTCATCTGCATAAAAATGGAATTTAACGTCATGTCTGCCTATAACTGAGCCCAGTGGTAACATGTATAATGTAAATAATAGCGGTCCTAAAATTGAGCCTTGTGGAACTCCATATCTTACTTCTGCGTAGTTTGAAGATAATTGAAGATTATCTTTACAAATTGATAGCGTCCCGTTAGATATGATTGGAACCATGATAAGGCTGTCCCTGTGATTCCAACCATTTTCTGTAATCTTTCTAGTAATATAGAATGATCTATTGTATCAAAGGCTGCACTAAGGTCTAGTAGGACTAATAAAGATACGTAGCCTTGATCAGAGGCAAGAAGGAGATCATTCGTAATCTTCACTAGGGCTGTCTCTGTGCTGTGATTGGGTCTAAATCCAGACTGGAATTTCTCATACATGTAATTTTTACTCCGGTATAAGCAGAGTTGTTGGGCCACAGCTTTTTCTAATATCTTAGATACGAATGTTAAGTTTGAGATGGGTCTATAATTAGATAATACGCTAGGATCAAGATTTGATTTCTTGATTAAAGGTTTTGTGAACAATTGTTACAAGAGGTCTGATTATAATTGGGAGTATTTCTTTTAGCAATTTAGAGGGAATTGGGTCGAGTGTACATGTTGTACAATTAGCTGAGGAAATATTTTTTTCTAGTTCAGGCTGTGGAAGTGGGTAGAAGGCTTTCAGCCTTTGTTCTACAACTAAGTTATGTTCTAAAGCAGCTACACCAGGTGACGGCCATGTTTGATTTAATAAGGAGGCTTGGATTTGTTGTCTAATATTTTCTATTTTATTATTAAAATAGTCCATAAAAACATGACTGGTTAAAGATGTTGGAATCTGGGGTTGAGTATCTGCCTGGCTTTTAGTAAGTTTAGAGATCTCAGTAAAAAGAACTCTGGGATTGTTCTTGTTTTTCTCTATCAGCGAGGCCAAATACACTGAGCGAGCTTTAATGAGTGCCTTTCTATATTGATTAAGGCTGTCCTTCCACGCGGAGTGGAACACCTCTAGTTTGGTTGTCCGCCATTTACGCTCTAGTTTCCGCACTGTTTTAAGGTACGAGTTTGATCACTGTACCACGGTGCGAGGGTCGTAGGGTATTTTCTAGATTGTTTGTTAATTTAACAAGCTCCGTTTGGTCTGACGGAGTGTAAGCTAAGGTGGATAGGGGCGGGACGTTTTTAATAACTGTACAGATGTCATTGGAGTTATTGTGCGCTTATGACAGTGTTGGGAGGACGAATTAACATTTTGCCTAAGATGTAGCTCAAAGGAGATTAGATAATGGTCTGATATTACTGAGCTTTGAGGTAGAATATTTAGCTGATCAATGCCAACACCCAGGGTCAGGACTAAATCTAGGGTATGGTTACAGTAATGTGTGGGTCCAGTTACGTTTTGTATAATGCCAACAGAATCTAAAATTGATACAAACGCCTTTGTTAATGGATCGTCTGGTTTTTCAAAATGAATATTAAAATCTCCTACTATTATAACTTTGTCTCTATATACTGCCAAGTCTGCAGCAAAATTACTAAATTCTTTTAAAAATTCAGGGTCGGGCCCTGGAGGCCTATAAATATAAATCAGTGTGAAAGCATTTTTATTTGTGGCTGGATTTGATATATTAATGTAGATAGTCTCAAAAGAAGTGAAGGTGTTAGTGTTTTTGAATAATATCTAGTGTATTCTGGTAGATTATACATACTCCACCTCCTCTGCCTGATGATCTAGGGCTATGTACATATGTATAACTTGCTGGGGTGGCTTCATTTAGTGCTATATATTGATCAGGTCTAATCCAGGTTTCAGTAAGACAGAAAACATCTAGTTTCTGATCACATATAATTTCATTTACGATGACTGCTTTCGAGGTCTAATATTAAGTAGACAGAGCTTTAGGTCTGAGGTGCTGCTGTTATCATTTGATTGCGAGAATTTAACACTGATTAAATTATTAAAATGAGCTGATCTAGATGTTCTACGTTTGGGTTTAATTCGGGGCACAGACACAGTCTCAATAAGGTGAAACCATGGGTCATATGCTATATGCTGTCACGCCCGCGCCGCCGTGCCCGCCCCAGGGGCGGTCTCGGGTTGCGGCTCACAGGCAATCCAGAACTCCTCCTTCAAAGTCTTGTCATGTTCATGTCATGTTTAGTTATGTTCTGGACTTTTATGTTGAAAAGGACTCATGTGTTGACTCCCATCGTCGCCATCTTGGTTTTAGGTTGTGTTTGTCATGTGTCTGTTCATCGTTTGGTTTATGTGTTACACCTGTGGGCTGGTGTATTTAAGGAGGGCTAGTGTCAGCTGCCGGGGGCCGAGAATTACTCTTAGTGCACCTCATGCACCCAGGTTATTTAGTTCACGGTAGAGACTCAGGATTCATCGGTCTAGTCTGTAGAGTCCATCCTTGTACAGAGGACTCTTTCAACCTAGCTAGCTTAGCAGGGAAAGATAACTAGCTAGGCAGCTCTTGTCTCAGGGTCCATTAGGGAGCTACTGCAGGTCTGCGGCGATCTCTCGCCAAGCTTCATAGGTTCAGCGAGCTTGGTTCCAGGAGCTCCGGGAGTGAGCGACTCTCCAGCTCGTTTCAGCAGTTAGCTCTCCTCATTGTCGGACCAGATCAGTCGTCTAGGTTTGGCGGCTGACTCCTCACGCTCTCAAGTCTAGTAAGTTCAATGCGCCTGACTAGCTCTACTCTTTATGTCCTAGTTCTTAGTTTTCCCAGGCTCGGCTTGGAAGTTTATGTTTCTGAGTAGCGGTATTGGCTCAGCCCCGGCAGCTAGCACAGCACTAGCACACACCAGGTGTGTTCTTTTGGTTTGCCCAGTATTGGTTGTCACGATTGTTGTTTCTGTTCCTCCTTATCCCTGGTAATCATTGCTGCATTTCTGTTTTGTTTACGGTTTATTGTGATCAATAAACTCTCTCGCCTTGGTCCATCCCCTGCGAGTGTTCACCCATTCTTGTCAGACCATGTGGATCATGACATAAGCCAAGTATTAAAGTCATAACAAGAAGCAGTTCTACATGCCATATGATCTGGAAACACGTCTTTATAGAGGGACATCATAATCCCTTTATAATGTTGGTATCATGGCAGTTATTGGTAATTAACTAACTGACTAATTAAGTCAATATTTTAACATAAGAATTGGTGAAGATTTTTATATTAAGACTTAATTACATTGTGGCTAGCATACTGTACAATGTGTGTCGCTGATCACAGTACACTATATGTTGAAGTAAATGCAGGCTAATGAAGGCATTCAGCTATTTTAAGTTGCACCCATTGCTGACACTGATGTGCAAATGCACACAGCCGGTCTAGTCCCTGTAGAGTAGTATTGCCAATAGACTCTCTGAAGCAGATCAACATAAATCATTGACACCATGCCTAATGCCAAGTGTTCTCTGGAATTGTGGTATAAGTTGGAGAGCTGGGGAGGAGGTGGGGTGGTGATCATCCAACATCTTAACTTCACTGACGCTTATCACTGAGCGCAATCAAATTCTCACAGCAATGCTCCACAATCTAGTAGAAAGCCTTCCTGTACAGTAGAGACAGTTACTCCAACAAAAGCAGGATAAACTATTTTAATACCCTTGATTTCAGAAGAGACAGTGAATGAGCAGGTGTCCCAATACTTTTGTCCATATAGTGAATGTAAAATAGCACAAGCTGGTTTTCTACCAGAAGTGACGAGTGACGTGTTTTAGCAACAATGTTTATGAATCAGCTGCAGGAGTGTATTTCTGCATGTGCTTTTAGAGGCAAATAGACTGAAAACTAAATTTACTGTTTTTACTGCTTAATAATTTAGTAATTATCAGCTAGATAATCACCAGCAACTGTATTTAAACTGTGTAATAATAATAATAATAATAATAATAATAATGTGTTTTTTTTTCAGTGGCATTATAATTAGTCTTTATACTGAAGAGTGCTGTTGATTTTTCTGTCTATTTGATGTGTGATGTGTATTTGAAGTGTATCATCTCTCTCACTGTTCATTTACCACACTCTCTCTCTCGCTCTCTCTCTCTGCAGAGTGTCTGGTTGTATGGTCACAGAGAAAGGCTGTTTTTCTCTGGCTACAGCTCTGAGTTCAAACCCCTCCCACCTGAAAGAACTGGATCTGACCTACAACCACCCAGGAGAGTCAGGAGTGAAGCTGCTGTCTGCCAGACTGGAGGATCCACACTGCACCCTCACCACACTCCGTTATCAACAGCTGTTCGTGTGTGTGTGTGTGTGTGTGTGTGTGTGTGTGTGTGTGTGTGTGTGTGTGTGTCTTTACAGAGTAAAGAAAATCCTCCATAAGTGTCACTGCTTTTACTCACTATGTAATGAAACTGATCCAACAAATGTTCATTCTGTTTGTGTCAGAAACTCATTTTTAATAAGAAAACAGGGTTTGATTGTTTCTATGATCACAATGAACACAAACTGCTCTCTGAATAAGAGGAGACAGGAAAGGCCACAGCACAAGACACAACAGGGTGAGAAACAGAAATAATTGAAGAGGTCTCAAATCCATCATCATCGCTGAGCTCCTGCACAGTGAACTGCTCTTCACCTTCATTCCTCATTAATGTCTGAACCGATTGTATAAATGATTTGGGGTCAGGAAAGTGGTCATCAACCATGACTCCTTTCACATTCTTAGTTTTGCTGAGGAACAGTTTGATCTTATCAAAGGAGTAAGCAGCACAAGAACTCGGCTGACTTCCTAACTCATGTCACTGTCAGACTCCTCCACGGTACCGGAATCATCTCCAAGTGCTTCTCTGTGTTTTTCACCCCTGGGAGCTCCCTGTGTCCTCCCAGTTCTTTTCCCAGTCCTAGTCCTCTTCAGTTTTCTTTTTCCCGGCACCCTAAAGAGCGTTTATTCAGCTACGGCATCAGTATCCATACCCTCTCCCTCCACCAAACTAGCAGCAGCAGCTTCCTCACCCTGACCAGCAGCAGCCACAGTTTCAGTAGGATCAGGGTTCAGAACTCTCCGGACTAACGGTGCTGTCCTCACCAACAGGCTCAGCTACTGCACCCCCACCTCAGCCTGCACCTATCTAAAACAGTAGTCCCCTCTGTGGCATCAGCCCAGCTAACATGCCCTCTCTCGCCCCACCAGACTCAACCTCTCCTTTAGACCCCCAAGACAACCATATTTACCATTTGTGATGGACACAGATGGAATTTGGCTTTTATCCCATCTGTGCAGTGAACACACACACACAAATACACACCGGTGAAACATACACAGTGGACAGTGAGCACACACACACAGAGCGGCGGGTAGCCATTGCTGCGGCAACAGGGCAGCAGAGAGGGTGAAGGGCCTTGCTAAAGGGCCCAACAATGGCAGCTTGCCAAGCCTGGGTATCAAACCCACAACCTTGCACCATCAACACCGAGCACACCGCCTCCCCACAGCACCACTTTAAAAGTCTCCTGATCAGACACACACTTATAATAATTAAACTCCATCAAAACCCTGGACTTTACTCTAGAGAGGATCTGAACAGCGTCACTGTCAGCTGACCGCTCCACACCGTTCTTGTGGCTGATGTACGCTGCCAATTCAGCCTGACCAAGAGTAACATTGCATGGCTGCCCCTGGTGCCAGCTGATTAATGAGTTAACGGGTGTCAGTGAGAGTGGACACATTAAATACTTCCAGAAAGTGTCATTTATTAACACTATAAAAATGTACACTCCACCACTCCATCACAGTAATGAATCTTAAAGCAGCTTTCATCCTATTGGGTGTGTCTGTGTGTTTCATTGTAGCCTACATTGTCTTTATCTACCTAGACTACATAAACCTGCCCCAGACACATTGTTCCAGGCCTAAAAGGTAGCTCAGTCTAGGTCTACTAGTTAAAGAGTTAATATCCTAATAATGAAATCAGAATGCTGCCCCTGACTCACTCTTCATGTTGGTGAGTGCTGGCTTTACAAATACGCCTAGAATTCATGGATTCTCTTGTAAAGAGGCACAAAGCTGCATTGGCATAACACAGGCAATAAACACAATGATAGAATATATTTATATGATATCTTTTTCCAGGGCCAACAAGTAGCTCAGCCTTGGCCTAGCCTACTACTTACCCCACAAACAGTAATAGTATAATAATGAAATGAGAAAGCTGCCGCTGACTGACTGGTTTTGTTGGTGAATGGTGGTTTTAAAAAGTGTTCTCACATTTAAGACTATTTAGTTCAGGATGGAGGACATAAAAGTACTGATCTAGGCTTAAAACCGACCAGAATTCTGTTATTATTGATTATTATTCCTTATCTTTATTATTTTAATAGCAGTAATAGTAGTTTTCATTTCTGTTACTCACAACAACTGTTATTTACAATTTATTCAATGAAAGAGAGAGAGAGAGAGAGACTTTCTGCTTTCAGAGAGGTCATTCTTTGAGGTTGTCCTCACCTTCACTAAGCGAGAAGCAAAACGGCACTGAAAGTCGGATCGGTTCTCCCCTTACAGACGAGGAAAGTTCAGAGGACGATGTGGTAAACGTAAAGATGAGAAACCTGCCATCCTCCAGGAGCGATGATGATGAAAGCAGACTGAGCGACAGATCTGAGAACGTAGAAACTGTGCATGTTAAAGAGTCGGAGGTTGATGATGATGATGATGATGATGAAGGATGAGGACATTGGTCGACAAGAAGAAAAAGAGAAAGTTTCTGAAACATGTCTGGAGAGTGAAACAGGGAACCAAGAAATGATAAAATAACAGAAATATCAAAGCTTTAGGAAATGATCTGCACACAAGCTCTTAATGATATGATCAGAGAGTGGAATAAACAACAGTGGGAGGGCTGGACAACTGACCATCCATGCAAGACCCTCCTTCACAAAACCATCCATCTGGAGTTTGGAGTTACTGACCAGCTGGATGGATTTGTAATGAGAATCCTGAAAAAATGATGACCAGCTGCGAGATGATCTGACTGGTGAAGAATCTTCTTCTTCGTTTCCAAAGATCCCTTTGAGATGTTGACTCGTTATTTCCACACTGAGGAGTTTAGTGATTTCTTGATGTGGATAAAAAACATTGTATTATTCCATATCCATATTTATCATGTAAACAAAGATGTGTTTAACTGCACTGATTAAACATATATAGCATGTTTTGTGTTATTAATATGGTATTTGGCATCTTTAAAAAGAAAAGAATCAATGTTATATACATATTTATTATTTTACTTTTTACTTACTCCTGAGAGAATAATTTAGTCGGAAAGGTGTAGCGGAGTAGGAAACACCCTCCACCCTCAACATGAAAGATTCTACATCAAAGTGATGAAAATAAAAAGGGGTTTGAAAGTAAGAGCCGCTAAAGTCTGAATCCCAAAGCTATAAATTTAGACATGAATTTAGTCCCAGAAACAAATGATCTTGACTTGATCCTCGGTGACCGACGTGTACACCGGTCAGTTTAATGGTCACACATTCCAGCGGATACTCTGCGTTTGTTGTTTGTTTTTTCTTCTTCTTTTTAAAATAGATCAGGACTCACGTAAACTCTTTTCCTCTTATTCGTGGTATTGGTCTTTTTCAGATTCTAATTCACTGGATTATGAGAGCAGCTGCTAAAATGCCATTACAAAGCAAACAGGTATTTGAAGCTGGTGCTTCTGGAGTCCCACGAACCTCAAGGTGTAGGATCCTCCAGAGGCTTGCAGTTGTGCATAAGCCTACTAATCGGCCAACACTAATCAGAGCTCACAAGCAGGAACGGTTTCAGTGGACCCAGACGTACCTGTTTAGGGACGGATCACGGGGAGAGAGCTGATAAGCCTCTTTAGGGTCTCTGAGGGCAAAGTATATAGAGTTTCTGACTGACCACACTTTCTTCCATGGTACAAAAAGAAGAACCGTGCCTTCCACAGCAGTTTACATCAAACACATGGGGGCTTTTCTAACATCCTGCAAAGAAATTCAAGCAGAAACCCTCCAAAAACCCACAAGGTTATTTTTCTTCTTCTTCTTCAGATAAAACAGTTACTTGAATGCTAAACTCTATCACCCGTGGGTATTAGGCACACACATATATGATAATATATAGGTACAACATGTAGAAGTTATAATGCAGAAAAAAAATCACACAAATTATACAGAGAAGGATAAAAATACATTATTATCATGGTCACCATCTAGTACGGTGACGTGGCTACTTTAATAGAGTATAGTAAGAAAGTTCTGAGAGAGATTATTCTTGCTGAGAGGCTGTTTTCCGTGGCCCCATGATGTCACTCTTGGGCATAAGATATGTTGGTTACTTTGGGGTCTTAAAAGGTTACTGTTGGTCAAGAAGCAGATGGTCTCTATCAGTACAAGGGATCTCTGGTGCCTGGTGCTGATATAGTCATAATTTAAGGTGTTCTGGAATTTAACTTTTCAAAAGCATTTCAAAAGAGAGGGTCTCTGCTCCTTAGGGTCACTAAGTGCCTCCAGAGGGGCCTTAGAGTTGTGTTGTTAGGGGGAGAATAGGGTGTCTAGGTTGATTCACAAGTAACCCAAGACGTTTTAATGATGTTGGTCCTGCGACTCTTCTTGAGTGTTGCCATGAGCCCAGGAGCCCCCTTAGGTTGTGCTCCCAAGCACCCCTTCTTCCACATCGTGAATTTTGTCACAAGAATTAAATCAAACCTCGAAAGAATTCCATAGCTGAAAGCACACTCTAAAACTAATTGCTGGACCAACTGCAGACAAACTGTGAACATTTGAGATCACCATTGAAATAACTTCCAGATTGTATTCTATAAGCAAACAGAGATATGCATATTATTCATGTTTCAGAAGTTGCAGAAGAGAATATGGGATATATGTGACATCTGTTCCACAGGTACCATGCCAAAACCTGTCAATCTTGGGAACAATGCAGGTTTTCCAGTCGAAAATCTTAAGATGTCTTTCTGTTTAAATTGAATATGGTTTCTGTTAAAAGAAGAAAAGGGTATTCTGTTCAATACTGGTAGCTAAGTCCGGTCTCCATCACTGTATAATGTGTTAGTTTACTAAATCGGTAGTTCATATGTTTAGCAGTTATCAGGTGAATCTTTCTGTTCATATTCTTAGTTTTGTTTAATCTTTATCTTATGTAGTCAAATTAAGTGTGTTAATGCTCATAAAACATGTCAAATGTTTTCTTTTTAGTTTTATCTGATGTATAATTAACCTCCTCACTCCTTAGAGTTAGTTGGGGTTTAGTTTGATCAGTTTAAGTCTTTGAGGTAGTTTGGGTTTGGTTCTTAGTTCAGTAAAGTTTAGTTCTAGTTCTAGACATTTATTAAGAGCTTTATTTTTTGGTGTCATTTTGGTGTCACTTTGACAAGTGTCAAATGCATCAAACCACAGAACCATTTTCCTTTGATTGTTGTTGTGTTACATCCTAAAATGTTAAATTCCACCCATTTTTACATTTCTGCATAACTAAGTGGTTGAGATGAGTCATGAGTCTGGAGGGAAATAGTGCATTTCAGATAAAACGTGCTGACCCAGATAATGATAATAGGACTAGGTGTTGCAGTGAATACAACAATTTAGTGTGTGTATTTTCTACAGAATTGTTTTTTTATTTACTACCTAAAACAGCCAGTAAAGCTGCACAAGTTTTCTGAGTTGTGTAATAATGTTGAGGATAAATCAGTTGTTAATTTGGAGAAAAAATGTTTGAGTAAATATACAAATAAATCTACTTACCTACAAGAAGTGGTTAATTTTTACTCCATATATGTTTACATTCATAATAAAATGAATATAAACTGATATTATTTTATACAGAAAATAACTCAATAACTCATTTGTTCTGTGTTCAGATCATCTCTCTCTGTAATGGTGCAGCTTTAGTGATTCTCTGATGTTTGTTCTTAATCAGAAGCTGCAGCAGAAATGTATCTCTCAAGTGGAGAACGAGCTGAACACATTCAAGAAGCTCCTGAGTCCAGATTACCCAGCATGCTCTGAGAGAGAGGTGGAGGATGAGGATGATCAGAGAGGGGGGAGAGAGGGGGTGCTGGAGATCACACTGCAGATCCTGAGGAACATGAAGCAGACAGACCTCGCTAACACACTAGAGAGCAGTAAGAGTTCTGGGTCATGACCATGGTTCCCAACCTGAGTGCTAATGTATTCCTCAGTGAAGTCCCGCTTTTCAAAGGGAATAAAAATCAATACTTCAGATTACTAGAATACTACAGTTCAGAGCTACTCCACCCCATATCTTACTAAATGATCATCAGATCACTGGTCAGAGAGAGCTCTTCCAAGCAGCTGCTGGACATTTATTTAACAATGCTAATATGGAAGACCCCCCAGTGTGTTGGATACACCCCCTGCTGTAAGCTATGGTCTCTTTACAATCACTCTCTCTCTCCTCATGCATTAGCTAAAGCCCTCAGCGCTATCAGCACTAATAAAAGCACAGGTTGGACCCTTTCTTCTGAAGTTTGGGTCTCTGATCATTTTAGATCTCATTACTTACATTTTTATTCTCTTTATTTAATCAAGCAGAATTTCCAGTGTCTGGAAAACAGCACATGGAATTCCCCTCCACAAAGAAGGCGGAGCTTCAGATCATGATAATTTTAGACCAATATCAAAACTACAATGCTTAGTCAACATTTTAGACTCCTTAGTAAAAGATCGAGAGAGAGAGAGAGGGAACCTCTCTGGTCTGGGAGCAGAACGGTTCAGCCATGGGGATGTGGCACACTCCTTATGGGCTGCTGGGAGAGCCATCATAAAACATCTGAGCTCTCTTAGTGGTCCTGTAAAAGAGAGAGAGACTAAGTTAAGACTTACCACACTCTAGTCTCCCACACTCAGCTTTACTGCACTTTCCAGGACTTATTCTGTGTGTGTGTGTGTGTGTGTGTGTGTGTGTCAGGTCTGTTCGTGCCAAACATTACTCAATAGTCCACCTACATGTCTCGCTCCTGCACCTCTTTCCAAAACAACTGCTTAGTTTTCAGATGGGAGCTGATGAGTCCTGGAAGCCTCTCTATTACAATCAATGTCCCTCTGTGTGTGTGTTTTCAATGGTCAGGACCCCACAGGACAGCCCACCGCAAAGCAGGTAGGTAGTATTTGGGTGGTGGGTCATTCTCAGCACTGCAGTGACCCTGACTGACCTGGTGGTGGCGTGTATGTTAGGGTGTGCTGGGCTGGTGGTACGAGTGGAGCGCTGCTGCGTCTGACAGGACGCTGTTGGCTGGATGTTTCTGGTTGGTGGACTATTCTCAGTCCAGCAGCCATGCTGTGTCTGATCCGTACCAGCAGCACAACACAATAACACAAGCGCCGCCACCACCAGGTCAGTCAGTGTCACTGCAGTGCTGAGAATGACCCTCCACCCAAATACTACCTACCTGCTCTGTGGTGGTCAGTCCTGTGGGGTCCTGAGCATTGAGGAACAGGGCAAGAGGAGGCTGATAACAGAGTCTGCAGAGAAACAGATGGAGACAGTCTGGAGCTACAGATCTACACCCTGCTCCTGTATGACCAGTGGAGCTGATAGGATGGACAGTAATGAATGAAGTGGCCGGCTGTGTATAAAACCATTAATTAACCTTACGCTTCAGTTCAGGTTGTGTTCAATTTAGGAATGACAGATTGTAAATCCCAGGCTGTTCTGATGAATGAATGTTAGGAGTGTAATGAAGATCAGATACAATTCAGCTCATTATTTTACAGTGTGACTAAAATAAGAGTAATCAATTCTCATGTGAACACTTCCTTTACTTTCACATTATTTATTTATTTAGAATTGGAATGATGAACTGATTATATCTGCAGATGGAGAAGAACAGTACCCCCCTCTTAAAGAGCTTCGCCTCCTCAGTGTATATCACAATACCTACATTTAGAGTAGGTAGAGTGTGCAGTTTAAGTGTGTGTGTGTAGTGTAAGTGTGTGTGTAGTGTAAGTGTGATATCCCTCCTTCACACACACTGGGTGAAGCAGCCGGTCACTAAAGGAGCTGCCCAGTGCTGCCAGAGTCTCATGCAGGGGGTGGGAGCTGTTCTCCAGCACGGGTGCCAGCACAACCAACCAAAACAGTCAGCTGGTATGTCCAGCCAAACCACACTGGTCAACCAGTATGTCCAGCATGATCAGCCTGACCATGGGGGTTGACCAGCATGACCATCTTTACCCTGCTGTTTGACCAGGAAAATCATGCCAGTCCACCAGCATGACCAATCCAATCCAAATAGTCAATGAGTACGAAGATGCATGTTGACCAGCATGACCAGCAGAATTAGAGTGATTGACCAGCATGACCAGCTTAACCAAAATGGTCAACCCTCTCTACCAGATTATTGGTATTATTTCCAGATATTAATAAGAAATAAGATGGAGTTTGTCACGTTACTTGGCTGTTTTGATTTCTATTTGTTATCAAAAGGGATTTTTGAGTGGAATTAACTTATAATAATTGAGTTTAGACGTGGACAGTGATGGACAACGCACTATTAAAATGCTCAGTTATAAGCAGACATGATATTAACTGAGCCTTTTCTTATAAAGCCCCCCAACTCTGGAATAACCTTCCAGATAATGTTGGGGACTCAGACTCAGTCTTTAAATCTAGGCTGAAACTCATCTGTTTAGTTTAGCTCTTGGTAATTAATGTTTCTTAGATAAAGGTTGCAGGTCCAGGGGTTCGAGGACACAGGGAATTGTAGTACACTGAGATGCTGGAGCTGTCGTCTCGCTGCTTACACGCGATCACTCAGGTTTGTGGACGGTGGAGCAGATAGACGCTAGTGTTTCAGGGAGCTCCCGTGTCTGTGTTACCTTCTGGCTCTCTCCTTTTAATTAGAATGTTATAGTCAGACCTGCCGGAGTCGTCAGACACACTCTGATACTGATCTACATTCTCTGATCTCTATAAAAGCCTCTCAGAACTAATTCTGTCTCTTTACCTTCTCCCAGTAAATGACCATCCAGCCTGCCCTGCTGGAAGACTGACCGCTGGGGTCCCCTCTACCTGCATTAGACCAGCAGCCTCCCCCCACCACCATCACCCATAAAAGACCAGCTGCACATCCTCCTACCATCTATTCCTCCTCCATCTTCCTCCTCCAGCTCTCTGGTCATACTGGTTTAGTAGTAGTTTGATAAAGCAAGTCATGTGGGTCAAGCTCACTATTTTGGTCATGTGGGTCAGGCTCAGATGGTCAAGCTGGTGGACTAGCGTGATTTGCTGGTCAACATTCTTGGCCGCACCAGTAGATTATTTTGTCAGTTCGGTTCACACTGGTCAACCAGCATAGTCATTACTGGTTGCTAATTGGCTAGTATTGTAGTACTGTAGTATCCTCCTCTTCCTTCTCCATCTCTTTTCTTCCTTCTCCATCTTTCCTCTTCATTCTCCATCTCTCCTCTTCATTCTCCATCTTTCCTCTTCATTCTCCATCTCTCCTCTTCATTCTCCATCTCTCCTCTTCATTCTCCATATCTCCTCCTCCTTCTCCATCTCTCCTCTTCATTCTCCATATCTCCTCTTCATTCTCCATCTTTCCTCTTCATTCTCCATCTCTCCTCTTCATTCTCCATATCTCCTCCTCCTTCTCCATCTCTCCTCTTCATTCTCCATCTCTCCTCTTCATTCTCCATATCTCCTCTTCATTCTCCATCTCTCCTATTCCTCCTCCATCTTCCTCCTCCAGCTCTCTGGTCATACTGGTTTAGTAGTAGTTTGATAAAGCAAGTCATGTGGGTCAAGCTCACTATTTTGGTCATGTGGGTCAGGCTCAGATGGTCAAACTGGTGGTTCTGGTGGTCAAGCTGGTGGACTAGCGTGATTTGCTGGTCAACATTCTTGGCCGCACCAGTAGATTATTTTGTCAGTTCGGTTCACACTGGTCAACCAGCATAGTCATTACTGGTTGCTAATTGGCTAGTATTGTAGTACTGTAGTATCCTCCTCTTCCTTCTCCATCTTTCCTCTTCCTTCTCCATCTCTCCTCTTCATTCTCCATCTCTCCTCTTCATTCTCCATCTCTCCTCTTCCTTCTCCATCTTTCCTCTTCCTTCTCCATCTCTCCTCATCATTCTCCATCTCTCCTCTTCATTCTCCATCTCTTTTCTTCATTCTCCATATCTCCTCTTCCTTCTCCATCTCTCCTCTTCATTCTCCATCTCTCCTCTTCCTTCTCTATCTTTCCTCTTCCTTCTCCATCTCTTTTCATTCTCCATCTCTCCTCTTCCTTCTCCTTCTTTCCTCTTCCTTCTCCATCTCTCCTCTTCCTTCTCCATCTCTCCTCTTCATTCTCCATCTCTTTTCTTCATTCTCCATCTCTTTTCTTCATTCTCCATCTCTCCTCTTCCATCTCCATCTCTCCTCTTCATTCTCCATCTCTCCTCTTCATTCTCCATTTCTCCTCTTCATTCTCCATCTCTCCTCTTCATTCTCCATCTCTCCTCTTCCTATAGTAGATTTTATCAGTTCGGTTTCGGTTCGGTTTCAGTTCGATTTCGGTTCGGTTTCTGTTGCCCCCCCCCCCTCCTCTTTCTGCAGCTTTAGCTTTTCACACCCATCCGGACCCTCGTGAACCATAAACGGACCCTGGTTCTGAGTGTGAAGAGCCAGGTGGTCTTTACTTTAGCAAAGCTAGTGCTGTGCTGGCTCTTGTCCCCCCTGCAGTTCACTGACCCACACTCTTCCTCCTCATGCATCTCCACCTCAAGCTTCTCCACCTCCTGCTTCTCTTCCACCTCAAGATCCTCCACCTCAAGATCTTCCACCTCAAACTTCTCCACCTCCTGCATCTCCACCTCAAACCTCTCCACCTCCTGCATCTCCACCTCATCAAGCTTCTCCACCCCCCTCCTCTTCTCTCTAATGATTCTGATGTCCTTCTTGTACTGGATCTTGAGCTCTTTCAGCTCTTTCTTCAGCTTCTTCTCCTTTTCTTTGAAGAGAGCTTTCATTGATTGATCTTCTGCTTTCTGTAGAGCTCTCTCCTTTTTCCTTTGGAGCTCCAACCTCTTCTTCTCCTCTTTCTTCAGGAGGGCCTGCCTCTTCTTCTCCTCTTTTTTCAGGAGGGCCTGCCTCTTCTTCTCCTCTTTTTTCAGGAGGGCCTGCCTCTTCTTCTCCTCCTTCTTGTTGAGCTGGCTTGGCTCCTCTTTGACCAGCTCCTCCACCTGGTGAGCTGCTGTGTCCTGCCTTAGCTCCGCCCTCCTATCCAGCAGAAAGTACACCCCCCCTGCGGATTCTCTGAGTCCCCCTGTGAACTCCATCTCCGCGAACCCTGACTCTGTGCTGCTTGCGCTCATCCTGGAGGACCTCTCTCTCAGTCCCTTGTAGTCCGACTGCGTCCAGGTGGCGCTGTGGTGCCATATTTATAGGCAACAGCGCTAGCCCCTCCCCCCCGCCCCCGTAATTGTTACGTCAGTCGCGCTGTAGTGGTTCCAGAACAAAACACATTAGAGAATCGACACAAGCCACGCCCCCTGTAATTGTTACGTCACTCGCGCTGTAGTGTTCCAGAACAAAACACATTAGAGAATCGACACAAGCCACGCCCCCTGTAATTGTTACGTCACTCGCGCTGTAGTGTTCCAGAACAAAACACATTAGAGAATCGACACAAGCCACGCCCCCTGTAATTGTTACGTCACTCGCGCTCCAGTTGGCGTTGTAGAACAAAACACATTACAGAACCGTGGGAACTGCGGGAGCATGCCGCTGTGGGGGCGGGCCGATGTGAGGGCGGACCGGTGTGGGGGCGTGTCGCTGTGAGGGCGGGCCGTTGCGTGAGCATGCGGATGTGAGTGTGGGGGCGGGTCGATGTGAGTGTGGGGGCGTGCCGCTGTGAGGGCTGGATAGAGAGGACAGGGTATTGAATTAAAACAGGGACTGAATTAAATTTATTAATAATAATAATAATAATAATAAAGTAATAATAAAATAATAATAATAGTAATAATAATAATAATGATAATAATACTACTAATGATGATGATGATGATGATGATAATAATAATAATAAGAATAAGGCGCTGTATCCAGTCTTGTGTTGATTAAACAGAACTGAGTTTAATTGTGTGTTTGTTACCGGATGAAGTCGTGGTCTGTTGATCTGCTCTTTAAATGTAAATTATTTTTAAATATAAAAATTAATAAAATATGAACAGAGCAGAAGGCGGTTTATTCATCCACACACTGAGCAAACCTCAGATCAGCATTTAACGAAAACGAGCCAAATGAACTACATTTACATTTAATCCGTGTTTCTGATTAAAGATTCTGTTATTATTATTATTATTATTATTATTATTATTATTATTATTAATATTATTGTTGTTATTATGGGTGGTTATAATGGTTATTATTATTATTATTATTATTATTATTATTGTTATTATGGGTGGTTATAATTGTCATTATTATTGTTATATTATTCTTGTTGTTTTATTATTACTATTATTATTATTATTATTATTGTTATTATTATTATGGGTTGTTATTATTGTTATTATTATTATTGTTGTTATTATGGGTGGTTATGATTATTATGATTATTATTATTATCATTATTATCATTGTTATTATGGGTGGTTATGATTGTTATTATTATTGTTATATTATTATTGTTATATTATTGTTGTTGTTATTGTTATTATTATTGTTATATTATTATTATTAGTAGTAGTATTGTTATTATTTTTGTTGTTATTATGGGTGGTTATGATTGTTATTATTATTGTTATATTATTATTGTTGTTGTTGTTGTTATTGTTATTATGGGTAGTTATGATTGTTATTATTATTGTTATATTATTATTGTTGTTGTTATTGCTATTATGGGTAGTTATGATTGTTATTATGATTGTTATATTATTATTGTTGTTGTTATTGTTATTATGGGTAGTTATGATTGTTGTTTAGATGATGGGATGTTGTTGATGTATTGTCCTCGTGCTCGTGCTCCTGCGCGCTTTCCGCAGCTGTTCTGTCTGGAGCATCCCTGCGTTCTGGATCGGCGTTGAACTCCAGCAGCGAGCGCATCGTGCAGCGGAGTCGCACCTGTGCTCGCGTTGGGGTCCGCTCCGCAGGACAGCAGCAAGCGCGCGACCCGGGTACTGACCATCATCATCACCTAAACAACAGCAGTAATAATAATATTCATTATTATTATAATTATAATTATTATATGTATATAAATAACAATGTCTTACAATCTTAAAGGTGTTTATAAAAATAAGAGATTAGTAACAGTGAAATAGAAATAAATAAGAACATCAAAGTAATAAATAAAGAAGTCAGGGGTCAGTGAGAGGGTCTGTCTGTAACTCTCTTTATCAAATATTACAATAAACCCAAACACACACACAGTTCCATCCTCTACAGACACACAGCTCTGTTCATTTATCACATTCATCACATTCATTACACTTATCACGTTTATTACATGTATTACATTTATTACATTTATTACATTGTGGTGAAGATATTAAACGTGGCCTTGTGCAAAAGTATTGGGACATTAAAGACACTGTGTTTAAACTAGAGATCTTTGAAACTGCATGAAAGGATGAAATCCTGAACTTAGAGGGGTTATCAGTCTCACTGTCTGAATGGGGATCCTGTTAGTGAAGGAGTTGTTTCTGAGTGAAGTATGATGTTGAATGCCACGAATAGTGCTGGCTCATTCCAGTCACTACAAGCAGCTAAGGTACAGAATTCCATATTCTTGACGTAAAGACATAATTCCTTGAGAGCAACCCTTGTGAGGGTGATGAAAAGCAGATTTTAATTGTTTGATGTTTTCCAACAAACACGACTAAGCATTCACAACAGAGTAGCAGAACGCTTTCATTCAGAAGACATTAGAATCATTATTTTGATATAGAATACAGTACCAGTACTCTTTCAACCAGAATACGGTAGCATAACACTACACAACCAGCATAGAGGAGCATAACTCACACAGAATACAGTATTCAATTCAAATGAATTTTATTTATACAGCACTTTCACAACAAATGTGGTCACACAGCAGCTTTACAGAGATCCGGGTCCAAGCCTCTTCTGAGCAAAGGAAAAACTCCCTCAGATTAAGAAGAAGAAACCTTGAGAGGAACCAAGACTCAAAAAGGGAAACCATCCTCCTCTGGTCGCCACCGGATAGCACAATGAAAAGCAAAGCAGGAATAAAACATGGAATTAAGGGAATATGGCCAATGTGCCGTCAAGATAAAAACATGAGTGAAATGTTAAAGTTCATGCAGGTACACGGTCACAAGCACAGTCATGCAGTCATGCAGACTCCATTAGAGGCCCCAGAACCGGACAGCGGGCAGGAGGGTGGTGGAGAGACCGAGGTCTGCCGATGGAACAGTTGAAACCGGGCATCTTAACACATGGAAACTAGAGAAAAAAAATAAAAGGGTTAGGAGGAGGAAGGAAAAAAATAAAAATAAAAATAATAATAAATCACAGCAAAAACTTTTTAGAAGGGTTACAGCAGGACAGGGTAGGCAAGAGCAGCCAAACACAAACGCAATCGCAGCCAGCAGGGGGCAGCTCAGCACATGGGGGAAGAGAGAAGAAATGAAGGGAAAAAAAAACAAAAACTAACAAAACAATAAAACAAAACAAAAATAATAATAATAATAATAATAATGAAAATGGTTAGGTTTATATATGAATTTGAACAGTATTGTAACAACGCTCAAGCGCAACAAAGCAGCAAAACAAATTATACACAACACAGCATCATTTACACACAACACAAGCAGGACACAGCAGCCCAACACTGTTCAAGCAGAACACAATCAAGTGGCACAGCAGCGAAATATCATTCAAGCAGAAGACAGCAGAGTAACAATTTTGATGCAGGACACAGCAGCCCAACACAGTAGTGAAATGTTGTTCAAGCAGAACACAGCAGCGTAACAATTTTGATGAAAAACACAAGCAGGACAAAGCAGCGAAATACCAATCAAGCAGAACACAGCAGCACAGTTAATATACAGAACAAGGTTAAGTGACACTGTTCAAGCATAACGGTCATGCAAAACACAAGCAGGACACAGCAGCCAAACACTGTTCAAGCAGGACACAAGCAGGACACAGCAGCCAAACACTGTTCAAGCAGGGCACATTAGCGAAATATCGTTCAAGCAGGACACAGCAGCGTATTGTTGATAAAAACACAAGCAGGACAGCAGCAAAATTATTATATAGAACAAGTGACACTGTTCAAGCAGAACACAGCAGCGTAAGAAGTTTGATGCAAAACACAAGCAGGACACAGCAGCCCAACACGGTCAATGCAGAACACAAGCAAGTGGCACAGCTGCAGCCACCTTCAGGACTGTGATTGCAAGGCAATCTCGTCAAAAATTGGATTTTTAGGTGCAAAAGTGCAAAAACACGTTACAATTCAGAGAGGAAAATAAATAAATAAAAATAATGAAAAGGTTTAGGTTTATATATGAATATGAACAGCATATATGAAAAACAAGCAGAACACAGCAGCACAATTGATATACAGAACAAGGTTAAGTGACTGTTCAAGCAGAACGGTCATGCAAAACACAAGCAGGACACAGCAGCCCAACACGGTTCAAGCAGAACACAAGCAAGTGGCACAGCTGCAGCCACATTCAGCACTGTGCTTGCAAGGCAATCTCGTAAAAAATTGGATTTTTAGGTACAAAAGTTTTACCTGTTTCTTACAGAGAGTGGGATTGTTGAGGAGTACAATGCGCCACCTTTCCACACGTTGCTGGGGAAGATGCAGTGAAGGTCTACAACATGTTACAATTCAGAGAGAAAGAAACTGAAACAAGAAATGTGCTGAAAAAGAAGTTCAGGGATTACTGAGAGTCAAGAAAGAACCTACCCGATGTTCGCCATTTGTTCACGAGAGCTCAGGATCCAGCTGAAAGCACTGAGGCGTACGGGAGGAATTCGGGGACCAGAAACTGCAGAATTCAGCAAAGTACTCACATATTCAGACCACTGCATGTCACCATTGGGAAAGCTACCACTCACCTGTGAAAGCCAAAAATGCTAAATTGAATTTCACATATTGTTGACGTGATGTACCAGCAATACTAGGACGCGAGACATGGGAGGTGTTAGGTGTGGTTAAAAGAGTGCATGGAATCAAAGTAAAATGACATTCTGAAAGACAGTGATCTGTTCACTGTTCTTGGATTCCTACACATTCAAGTAGATCCCATGGTCTCACCAGTGATTCATCCACCAAGAAAAGTCCCGATTGCCCTGAAAGACAACAATCATTGATGAGCTACACAAAATGAAGGGGTGTAAATCACCAAACAGCAT
Organism: Salminus brasiliensis; assembly: GCF_030463535.1. NCBI lineage: Eukaryota > Metazoa > Chordata > Actinopteri > Characiformes > Bryconidae > Salminus > Salminus brasiliensis. Next base: position 16,489,070 of record NC_132892.1, read on the forward strand.
GAACCGAACGACTGGGTAAGCAGCATGGTCACAGTGGTGAGGATTTTGGCAGATCAAACGTCATGACAGTTCCAAGCTCTGCACATTGAACATACCCATTGGAAGATACAGATTCCTTTGACCTTCTTTTGGGGTGTCCTCAGCTTCAGAGGTATTCCAAAGGTCAATTGCAGACTATTAAAGGCCTGGAAGGTGTCGTCAACGTTACGAAGGATATCTTAGTCTGGGGTGAAACGGTCAAAGAAACATGACTGCAGACTCATCCAAGTGCTGAAAAGGGAAAGACAGTGGAACCTGAAACTCAACAAAAACAAGTGCAAGATCAGATCATCACAAATCCAGTACATGGCCATATGCTCTCTCTACAGAAGGTCTTAATCTAGATCGAGATAAAGTGAGAGCTGTAACACACATGTCTACACCAGAAAACAAGCAGGCACTCATGAGATTAATGGGCATGATTCAGTACCTTTTCAAGTTTATTCCCAACCTGTCTGAAGTCGGCGCACCTCTCAGAAAACTGCTCGAGCATGGCACACCGTGGCAAGTCGAGCACAAAGCTATAAAAAACTGAAATCTCTGCTGATAAATGCTCCCACACTAAAACTCTATGATGTAAAAATACCTGGTACACCATCTGTAGACACGAGCTCAGAAGGCTTCGGAAAAGCAGTTCTGCAGGAGAGAAAGCCAGTGGCTAAATTACATTCCGAAAGGCAACAGCAGATGATCCAGAGATGCAGCTACTACACACAAGGACCATGGAAGGATGGCCCAATGAGAAAAATCCAAACATACTGAACATTCAAAGCAGAGAAGCAAAATACAGATACAAGACAAGCTGCAGAGAAGACAACTCAAGCAGAACAGCTATTATGACAGACAGACAAAGAGCCCACCAAGCATATACATGTGGGACAAGGTGAGAATTCAGAGAGGGCAACCTGCTATCATGATCAGCTACGATTCTTCACAGTCCAGACGCCAGATGGAAGAACCTATAGAAGAAACAGAAAACAGAACACACATTCACAGAACACAGTTCAAGTTCCTGTCCTTCTCCAGATGTGGTTATGAACAGAAACAATGTCCTGCTTATGGCCAAGTGTGCAAATCCTGTAACAGCAAAATCACTTTACCAAAAATGTGTCAAAAACAATCAGAGCAGAATGAGGAAGAAAATAAATAAATAAATCATGCAGTTGAACAAAAAGGCAGAGCAGGAAGATTTCTTCATTGTAACAGTTGAAATCAGAAAAACAGAATATTAGACAAACATAAACACTGTCAACAAAAGTGAATAGAATAACTGGACTGAAAATAAAACAAGAACTTTGCATTCAGCACCAACTTGAAGACAACGTCATCACAGCACAGAACTACAAATCAGATTTGAAACAAAACTCAAATCAAAAATGTAAGATTGAATTTCACATTGTTGACAGTGATGTACCAGCAATACTAGAACGTGAGAGATGATGGAAGAACCTATAGGAGAAACAGAAAACACCTCCTCAGGACGACTGAAAGAGTTCCCATCAGCATCACCCAATGTTGTTGCAGATTCCTGTGTTGAGCTGCAGGTCAGTGAATCTGGTCCACCTGCAGAAACTGGTACTGCAAAACAATCAGACTTACCTGAGACACATCCGAGAGAGACATTCTTCACAAGGTCAGGAAGACAAGTGAAAACGCCAGGAAGATACAAGGACTGAATCTGGAACACACATACAGTACACATTTACAATATTCACACACACATTCAGAGGACACGGTTCAAGCTCCTGTCCATCTGCTGACTGAATTTAAAGTTACTGTCATTTACTGCATCTTAGATTTGTTTAGGTTATTCTGCAATGTCAAGCTATTCTCATAAATATGGTGTTAAATGTACAGTTCATGTAGTTCAGTTCAGAGACCTCATCTCATTTCCCTTGAGTTTTAAAGCATTATGGTCCGACAGTGTTTGTATGAACGGTGTTCATACAAAAATATATCAATTCAAGTGTGGGGATTTCACATGTTCTGTAGCTAAGAGGCAGCCCCAGCTAAGAATCACGCAGCTCCCCCAAAAGTACTAAAGTGTGAGCACAGAGTCGTCCTTCCTCCATACTTTACACTGAGGAGCTGAAGCGGTTAGCAGAGGGAAAAACGGCCGTGGTGGTCGAGGAGCTCCTCGGCTTTTCCGGGGTCACGCAGACGCCGCCAGTCCCTCTCCGTTGCGGGAGTGGAGACGAAGACTCTCGGTGTCCGTCGCGCCGGTAGTGCTGGAGCTCAGACGCCGCGTTGGAGGAGTCACGGGTCAAGCTGGACGACTTCCTTGCAGAGCGGCTGGAAAGCTCGTTTTTCCGCGGCCGCCATGTTTCTCGAGGCTAAAGAGAAAAACGCAAAGGCCGGTTAGTGAGACAGAGGACTGTACAGTAACACAGACAGCACAAGCACTACAACAACTGCCTAAGATGAAGAAGACAAAGCTCACATTACGGACTATAAAGCAGGATGGCCGGTTGAAGCTCTGTGTGGAATCACGGCTCGAGCTTTGAAAGCAGGGCCGCATCGAAACAGCAGCTCAGAGTCTCCTCCAAATACCTACGATCATGTGATCGCCGGAAACGAAGCTTCCTTACGTCACTGGAACGCAATCGCGGTTCAATGCGCGTGAGTTTCCGGTCCCGCTGTAGACGAGCTGCACACCTGGTCGAATGTGTGATCATTAATTAAACGTTTGATGCTAGGATGACCGTATTTTTCTTTTCAAAAAAGAGGACACTCGGGACAAATGGGTACCCACCGCAGGACGCAATCAACCAGCTGTCTCTAAACTTTTGACTGGTACTTCGTTTAAGTTTTTTTTTCTGTTTCTAATTTCTAATAAAGTACTTTGCTTGGTTCCTTCAGCATATTGTAGTTGTACTGTAAATATACAGTATAATGAGGTATGTCTCAACAGTCAGGGTTCCCCAAAGATATTCTAGCTAATCCAGATCAGTTTTATTTAAAAAAGCAAGCAGGAAATGTCTGATGAGCTGAGGGAATTAAGACTTCGCCGTACTACAGTGTGTGAATGTGGTGGAGAGAGTTGAGGAGTGGTCCGATGACGTGGCCAGATTTTTTAACTCTGCGCTGTCTTCTTTCTTCTGTACCAAATAATGTGGGGGGTCTCTCTCTCTCTCTCTATTTATATCTCCTTTGCCTTCATTACCCTCCACCTCTCCTTCTCTGCCCTGTGGTAACGGATGTATGGGACTATGTTGTAGGTAAAGGCCCAGAGACCATCTTTGCGGGCCAGAACCTGAATGATAATGAATGAGCGATTAGACAGTGTTGTGTTGCTGCGTATTTTCTAACTGAACTGACGGTTAGAATCAGTGTAGGTACCGAACCCAAGCACAGATTACCTTTGAAGATTTTCTATTCTAAAATGATGAATCCTCCTGGGGTGGTGAAGCTGATCAACAACACATTTAGTTCTTATAAATGTCAGTAGGGGGATTTCTCTGAAGACTGTTGTCTGATGAGGGCTGGTAGCTGGATTGGTTCTTGAGAGGACCTGATGCTCCCTGAAACTGAAGTTCAAAATGGAAAGCTGTGTATTAGACATCTCTCCTGTTGTGAAAGACATTTGTGTCACGTAGAAGACATGAACCTTCTTAGGGCCTTTATTCAAAAATCAAATCAAATCAAATCAAATCAAATCAAATTTTATTTGTCACATACATAGTCATACACAGTATAACTTGCAGTGAAATGCTTTTTTGACAGTCTGCTCACATCAAGCTATACAATAAAAATCTACATTTAAACTTAACTAAACCTTAACTTAATGAAGTAAAGTGCAAAAGTGCAAAAGAAAAATAAAATAAAAATGAAGAAAATAAAAATAGAATAAGTTACATTTAAGTTAAAGAATAGAATATAAAAATGAAAATATAGAAATATAAGCAAAAAAAAAGTACAGAATACAAATATACAAATATATATACAGAGATGATATTCCTTCACCTCTTAAACTCCCAGACTTTGACATTCTAAGGATTATTATTCAGCAAGGACATGGAATACAGCACACACTGCCCAAATCCTTCTAAAGGTAGAGGAGTGAGGAATGAGTTCCTGTGGAGTTTAAAAGGTTAAAAGGGTTCATGATGTTCACCACAGTTTAAACAAACACTGAAAGTTACCTGGAATCGTACTGGACATCTTCTCTAACTGGCTACAAGAGGTATAGTCTTCCTTGTCTTCAGGATCTGCTTGAGAGACAACATGACAGATTATCTAGAACATGTCAAGTGATGTGGATAACATCAAATACCTCAGAGTTTGATGCTAGTTAATAATAATAATAATAATAATAATAATAATAATAATAATCTGAAGCCTCAGTCTCCTGGTTTCCTGCATCACTGTGGGAGTAACGGTTCTAGCTCAACAACGACCCACAGAGCAGGACTTTCCTAATTGAACCCAGCCAGTAGGTCAACACTTAGATCCATGCTTGAGGGCTACAAGGGGTGTACCCTTGTTGACTTTGTCAGGATCTGTTGGAGGGACACAATAAAAAAAAAAGATTAAACAACAAATATATTTATTTACTCACCACTCAGCTCACATACCTTAAACTTTAGCCTCCTGGTTCTTTGCTTCATGGTGGACTGTGTGAGTACAGCTTCTGCCTCCACCACTGCCCCACAGAGCACATCCTCACAAGCCTGCTGGGAACACGAAGAAGCAGAAACTTCTGCAGAGGAAGCAGAATGATGAGCATCCTGCTGGGAAAAAGAGAAGGTGTTGTGCACCACAGAGTTTGTCCTGAAAAACGTCTTCAGCTTTCTTCCAAGTGTCCTGGAGGCTCGGTTCTACAACATAATCCTTAGCTGCCCTTTCAACTGTAGCACAAAGTGGACATTACATGAAATGTATAAAAATATTTAGTTTAGTAAAAATCTTTGATATTTAATATGCTGTAACTATAGAAATGGAGGACTTTGAGCTCACTGTGTGTATATCTGTTTTAAAGTTATAACAATGTTTTATAGGAATAATTGATTCTGTATTATTACCAAAACTGAAGTTTGACCTGGTCATCAGCAGTCAGCAGCACATTTTCACTTTTGTGGTCACGAGTGAGAAAGTCCTGCTGGTGCAGATAGATCGTGGCACTGAGGAGCTGGAAGAACCCGGTTTTGGCTGGTTGATGAGGATATTGAAATGTCATGGATGTGAATGATGTGAGAGAGGATCCCTACTAGAGAATATCAAGTTCCCGGGGCAGGAAATCAGAATCCTCATCCGAGTTCATCACCATATGCAATATTTTTAGAGTCACTTGGTTTGGGTACTGTTTGGACCACGTTTTGGCATCCATGGGGATGTTGTGGCTGAGACGACATCAGCCTTGGACAGCCAAGCACCATGGCCAGCCAGTTTAATCAAGGCGATGGCGTGGTCCACAGTGGCATAGCTGAGACGGAAATCCGACTCAGAAAGCGGGTTGTTTACCTCCTAAGGAGGAGAGATACAGAGTTACAAAATTCAGCCTTGGGAGCAGAGTGAGTGAAGGAGACCCTACGGTCTTGGAGAACCTTCTGGAGCTTGACAACGGTCTAATCCAAGATGCGAGGGGAACGGGACTTCAAAGAAGAGGCGCGTGGAAGCACCAGAGGCACGGGAGAAGCCGGCGTGGGTGCAGTATGTCTGGGACGCAGAGAGCAGCCGCATGCAGTTGGGGAGGACGGCGAAGATCCGAGGCAACGCTGGGAACCAGAATGAGGGAGACGAGAGCGGCCGCATCAGGAAGAGCCGGATGAGACCCACTAGCAGGAGTGGCTAGAACAGAAACGAATCGACCTGAGCCGCAGAGCGGAATGAGGAGGGGCAGGAGAGAGACAACGCCGGTCGAGAGAGAAGAGCTGGTCATCCGAGGTAATGTCGAGATCCATGTCGGGAAAGGCGAAGGTGAGTGACGCACAGAATAGGCAGGTACAGCTTGGTCTGTGCAAGTTTTCGTCACGAGAACGAGAAGGGAGAGGAACGGTTTTATAGTGTGAAGAAATGGAGGGGAGAAGTTTGGGCGTGGTCCTTCTCCCAAACTTCAGTTATTACATAACTCCATTTGTGGAGATCACATTCCCATTAGATCCGTTGCAGCAGACTCAATCACGATGAACACCTGCCCGTCTCGTTCAAGATTTCATGGACGTGAACAATGTGAGGGTGGTTCACTATTCTGAGAACGTCCACTTCCCGGCGCAGGAAATCAGGGCTGTTGTCTATTATTTTAACAGCCACTTAGTTGGGGTAACTTTTGGATGTGGCCACGACCTTGAAGCCCAAACCTCTCAGGACAAAACTGAAGAGTCTTCAACTGAACCTTAATGTTTACCAGTCCTTCAAATGTTGAAATGAACAGAATAACTGTACAAATCAAGAGAGACTCCCACATCAAGGATCCTATGAATCATTCCAGTTGTTGTGAGTGTCCGTTTACATCTGTCACAAGTGGAATTCAGTACTACTTCTTTACTTTTGGTTTTAGGTATATGAACTTGATACACAATCATAAACTGGATCAATCCATGTCTGCTACAAGGAGGGGAGACATGGAAAGAATCACTTTCCATACTTTACCTGAGAAAGAGGAGCTTGAGTACACTTATTAGGGTGGAAACAAACTAAGTGTCTAATTTCTAAACCAAATGTAGCCACTGAAAGGTGGAGCTCAAAGTAGGAGGGCGATGATTGGCAGTCAACAATCTCGTCCTTAGAATGACTGAAGTCCCAGAAATGTCCTAAAAAGCATGTAGATTTATTACTGCTGGCTGGACGCTTCTGCTGATTATATGGACAAAGCATGTAGATACAAGAGGGAATTCATTAAGTGGTTGGTTGGTAGAAACAGAGATCTGATAAAAATAGTAAATAAACAGACTTGCTGTCGACACTGGAAATGACTCAGGTTTCTTAGTCTCACGTGGGAGATCTCCTACAGCACAGGTAGAAGTAAGATTAAGATTAAACCAAATGGTTTTAGTCAGAGAGGAAAACATGCTAATTAACTACATCAATTCAGAGTCTCTGCAAATACATTTCAGGATCTAATAAAACCCACAAATTCATTTTACCTTGTGTTGCCAAAGTATGAGCAGGACTAGCAGATTCAGCCCCTGCCTCCCAATATCTAGACAAGCAGCAGCTTCTGGAGCTGTTTAATTCTGCTACTTAGAAGGAGGACTACTTTCAGACACTGGAAAGAAATCAGTACTTTTTCATTACGCTTCAGAGCTAAAATGTGACCCTGGAAGTTTTCAATTCTCACTTAAATAAGAACTAATGAAATATGGGAGGTAAAGTTGAGTTAAACAGAGCTAATGCAGCTCAGCATCAGCTATTAACTCTAACTAATATTCCTACTGGAGGAAACAACAAGACCAGCTAAAACAGCTAACGGCAGAAAGCCTGTGTTGTCGGATGAAACAGTATAGAAAAGTTAGTCCGTTTTTATCAGGAGCTTTTCCAACAACGTGGAAAATAAGAGCCTCTTTTAGAAAGGTTAGAGCTCCCGAAGTTTCTAAGTTAACGCCGAACATCAGCAGCGCTAGCAAGTTAGCTCCTCCAGTCGTACAGCTGAAGTACAAACACACACGAAAGCAGAAAACCAAGCTTTCAAACATTCACTGTACGTTTATGGTCACATATAAGGTAAAATATCAGCTTAAAAGCAGCTAGTTCACATGAACTCACCTGGCTCTATCGGGAACGTCTGTCCTGGGAGCCTCCTTGAAGTAGACTGACAGACTGGAAGGGGCGATACCGGTGACTGCGCCTCGTCCCAACACAACTGGACTACAGCTTCATTTGGGCAAAGCTGGAGCGACGATGAGGATTGCAGATGGAAAATCTTCCATAAACTCCAAACTGCTGAAGCTCCTCATTTAGATAAGGCTTTAAACACTGTACACTCATATGCAATTGTACACACACTGTTTAATTAGCAGATTTGATTCATTTAGAAAGTCCAGAATATGCTGCCATAGTATTTCTATGTTGTTTATTTGATGAACAATCCACATTTAGTACATCATACATATTTATACTACTAAACTGTAAATCATACAGATTTAAACATTTTATTATATTTTTATTTTATTAAATAGGTTCATTCTCAGCGTCTTTAAAGCTTGCAGATGAAAACACTGAGAGACAGAAAGTGTAAACTTCAGGACTGGAAATCAGGATGTAATTTAATTAATTAAAAAATAAATGAAGTGAAATGAAAACTTTAACACTGTAGAAGAAATCTGTCTCTACTGGACAGACACGTCACTTCCGGCTGACAGGTCCAGCGCTGCTCTCCTGCTGCTTGTTTCTCCCAGTCATATCTTTGTATCAGGGATGAGCAGAACGAGGCTTTTTAACCAGTTGAAGCAGAAGTGGTTCATTTGAAGCTCTACTGCGCCACCTGTTGTACAAATACAATACTACACCACCACTGCCTGATTCACTTGTGTTCATAAGCTTTGTCCAAACTGCTCCATACAGTGATGTCGGACTGCGTTTCTTCCTTTAACTGAATGAATTTCATCTGAGTGTGTAATTCCTTTACTCTCCTCCTAAACAAAACAGCATGTTTGACACTATTAGATTAAGGAGAAACAGCACTGTTGAATGTGCATGTAGACTGTACATCTGTTGAACACAGAAATAGAGCTGTAAAATGTTTTTATTCAGGTCATTTCACATCGTCTCCAGTAAAAAACCTTGAATGCTGAGGAATGTCAATAATTTGATGATGAAAGTGAAGCAGATTCACACATGTTCTGTATTTCCGTTTTATTTAAGTACATATTTCAGATGATATGCAGCTCGTCTACAGCGGGACCGGAAACTCACGCGCATTGAACCGCGATTGCGTTCCAGTGACGTAAGGAAGCTTCGTTTCCGGCGGTCACGTGATCGTAGGTATTTGGAGGAGACTCTGAGCTGCTGTTTCGATGCGGCCCTGCTTTCAAAGCTCGAGCCGTGATTCCACACAGAGCTTCGACCGGCCATCCTGCTTTATAGTCCGTAATGTGAGCTTTGTCTTCTTCCTCTTAGGCAGTTGTTGTAGTGCTTGTGCTGTCTGTGTTACTGTACAGTCCTCTGTCTCACTAACCGGCCTTTGCGTTTTTCTCTGTAGCCTCGAGAAACATGGCCACCGCGGAGAAACCAGCTTTCCAGCCGCTCTGCGAGGAAGTCGTCCAGCTTGACCCGTGACTCCTCCAACGCGGCGTCTGAGCTCCAGCACTACCGGCGCGACGGACACCGAGAGTCGTCGTCTCCACTCCCGCACCGGAGAGGGACTGGCGGCGTCTGCGTGACCCCGGAAAAGCCGAGGAGCTCCTCGACCACCACGGCCGTTTTCCCCTCTGCTAACCGCTTCAGCTCCTCAGTGTAAAGTATGGAGGAAGGACGACTCTGTGCTACACTCACACTTTAGTACTTTTGGGGGAGCTGCGTGATTCTTAGCTAGGGCTGCCTCTTAGCTACAGAACATGTGAAATCTCCACACTTGAATTGATCTATTTTTGTTCTCTTTCTTAATATGAATAGAACTATAAATGAGGAGGATTTGGGCTGTGCAGGACTCTCAACACCGTTCATACAAACACTGTCGGACCATAATGCTTTAAAACTCAAGGGAAATGAGATGAGGTCTCTGAACTGAACTACATGAACTGTACATTTAACACCATATTTATGAGAATAGCTTGACATTGCAGAATAACCTAAACAAATCTAAGATGCAGTAAATGACAGTAACTTTAAATTCAGTCAGCAGATGGACAGGAGCTTGAACCGTGTCCTCTGAATGTGTGTGTGAATATTGTAAATGTGTACTGTATGTGTGTTCCAGATTCAGTCCTTGTATCTTGCTGGTGTTTTCACTTGTCTTCCTGACCTTGTGAAGAATGTCTCTCTCGGATGTGTCTCAGGTAAGTCTGATTGTTTTGCAGTACCAGTTTCTGCAGGTGGACCAGATTCACTGACCTGCAGCTCGACACAGGAATCTGCAACAACATTGGGTGATTCTGATGGGAACTCTTTCAGTCGTCCTGAGGAGGTGTTTTCTGTTTCTCCTATAGGTTCTTCCATCATGTCTCACGTTCTAGTATTGCTGGTACATCACTGTCAACAATGTGAAATTCAATCTTACATTTTTGGCTTTTGTGTTCACAGGTGAGCGTTAGCTTTCCTAACTGTGACATGCAGTGGCTAGAATATGTGAGTGGTTTTCAAGCTAAATTCTAGGGTTTTGTTTTAAATCTGAGTGACTTGTAGACATTTCCTGAGATGACCTTGCATTCAGCACCAGTGTCCAACTCGAAAACAATGTTCTTGTTGTTTTTTTCAAGTTTTTCAGTCCAGTTATTCTTTTCACTTTTGTTTACAGTGTTGATGTTTGTCTAATATTCTGTTTTTCTGATTTAAACTGTTTCAATGAAGAAATCTTCCTGCTCTGCATGATTTATTTTTTTTCCCTCATTCTGCTCTGATTGTTTTGTTTTACACATTTTTGGTAAAGTGATTTTCTGTTGCAGGATTTACACACTTGGCCAAAGGCAGGACATTGTTTCTGTTCATAATCACATCTGGAGCAGCTTGCTTCTGTTGCTTTTTCATTTTTAGCTAGTTTGGATTTGCTCTTGTGTTCAAACCCAACTGTTTGTTTTGTTTCTGTCGTTCTGTTTTGTATTTCATTGAGCACTTTTTTTCACTTTGCTTGATGTCCCTTCATTTGCACAGCAGATATCCCTGGCCTTTGTCTATGTCAGATCTGTTTCTCTCAGCAACCTTGCCCACAATAGGTCTTCCCTAATACCACAAACTCTCCTGTCTCTGATTAACAAGTCATGCAACTCACTGAATTCATGGTCTTTCGCCTTTTTTCAGGTCTGTGGAAGAAGCCTCCCCGTATGCTTCTCTTGCATGTGTCTCAGGTAAGTCGGATTGTTTTGCAGTACCGGTTTCTGCAGGTGGACCAGATTCACTGACCTGCGGCTCGACACAGCAATCTGCAACAACATTGGGTGATGCAGATGGACAGGAGCTTGAACCGTGTCCTCTGAATGTGTGAGAATATTCTGATTGTGTACTGCATGTGTGTTCTGACTGAAAATCAAACAAGAACTTTGCATTCAGCACCAGTGCCCAACTTGAAGACACTTTTGTTGACAGTGTTGATGTTTGTCTAATATTCTGTTTTTCTGATTTCAACTGTTCCAATGAAGAAATCTTCCTGCTCTGTTTTTTGTTCAACTGCATGATCTATTTTTTTTCCTCATTCTGCTCTGATTGTGTTTTACACTTTTTTGGTAAAGTGATTTTGCTGTTACAGGATTTGCACACTTCGCCATAAGCAGGACATTGTTTCTGTTTCTGCTCATAACCACATGTATATGCTTGGTGGGTTCTTTGTCTGTCTGTCATAATAGCTGTTCTGCTTGAGTTGTCTTCTTTGCAGCTTGTCTTGAATCTGTATTTTGTTTTTCTTCTTTGAATGTCCAGTATGTTCGGATTTTTCTCATTGGGCCATCCTTCCATGGTCCTTGTGTGTAGTAGCTGCATCTCTGCATCATTTGCTGTTGCCTTTCAGAATGTAATTTAGCCACTGGCTTTCCCTCCTGCAGAACTGCTGCTCCGAGGCCTTCTGAGCTCGCATCTACAGATGGTGTACCATGTATTTTTACATCATAGAGCTTTAGTGTGGGAGCATTTATCAGCAGAGATTTCAGGGTTTTTTTTATAGCTTTGTGCTCGACTTGCCACGGAGTGCCACAGATGTCATGCTCGAGCAGTTTTCTGAGGGGTGCGCTGACTTCAGACAGGTTGGGAATAAACTTGGAAAGGTACTGAATCATGCCCTTTAATCTCATGAGTCCCTGCTTGTTTTCTGGTGTAGGCATGTGTGTTACAGCTCTCACTTTATCTCGATCTAGATTGAGACCTTCTGCAGAGAGCATATGGCCATGTACCGGATTTGTGGTGATCTTGCACTTGTTTTTGTTGAGTTTCAGGTTCCACTGTCTTTCCCTTTTCAGCACTTGGACGAGTCTGCCGTCATGTTTCCTTGACAGTTTCACCCCAGACTAAGATATAATTTGTAATGTTGATGACACCTTCCAGGCCTTTAATAGTCTGCAATTGACCTTTGGAATACCTGAAGGACCTGAAGCTGAGGGCACCCCAAAAGAAGGTCAAAGGAATCTGTATCTTTCAATAGGTCTGTTCAATGTGCAGACCTTGGAACTTTCATCATGACGTTTGATCTGCCAAAATCCTCACCACTGTGACCATGCTGCTTACCCAGTCGTTGGGTTCGTGCTGTTTGGTGATTTACACCCCTTCATTTTGTGTAGCTCATCAATGCTTGTTGTCTTTCAGGGCAATCGGGACTTTTCTTGATGGATGAATCACTGGTGAGACCATGGGATCTACTTGAATGTGGTGATGTCCTGGTAGGAATCCAAGAACAGTTAACAGATCAATGTCAAATTTCAGAATGTCATTTTACGTTGTGATTCCATGCACTCTTTAAACCACACCTAACATCTCCCATGTCTCACGTCCTAGTATTGCTGGAACATCACCAACAATATGTGAAATTCAATTTAGCATTTTTGGCTTTTGTGTTCACAGGTTTCCCAGCCGTGACATGCGGTGGCTAGAATATGTGAGTACTTTGCTGAATTCTGCAGTTTCTGGTCCCCAAATTCCTCCCGTACGCCTCAGTGCTTTCAGCTGGATCCTGAGCTCTCGTGAAGAACAAATGGTGAACATCGGGTAGGTTCTTTCTTGACTCTCAGTAATCCCTGAACTTTTTTCAGCACGTTTCTTTCTCTCTGAACTGTATCATGTTGTAGACCTTCACTGCATCTTCCCCAGCGACGTGTGGAAAGGTGGCGCATTGTACTTTTTCAGACTCCTCAACAATCCCACTCTCTGTAAGAAACAGGTAAAACTTTTGCACCCACAGTCTCCAATTTTCGACGAGATTGCCTTGCAAGCACAGTGCTAAAGGTGGCTGCAGCTGTGCCACTTGCTTGTGTTCTGCTAGGACCGTGTTGGGCTGCTGTCCTTTTTAATTAGGCTGCTGTGTCCTGCTTGTGTTTTGCATCTAAATGATGCTGCAGTGTCCTGCTTTAACCATGTTACACTGCTGTGTTCTGTTTAATTATGCTGCTATTTCCTGCTTGAACAGTGTCACTTAACCTTGTTCTGTATAATAATTTTGCTCCTCTGTCTTGCTTGTGTTTTGCATATAAATGGTTACACTGCTGTGTTTTATATAAATTGTTTTGCTGCTTTGTTGTGCTTGAGCGGTGTTACAGTGCTGTTCATATTCATATATAAACCATAAAACGTTTCTTCATAATTTTTATTTATTTTCCTCACTGAATTGTAACATGTAGACCTTCACTGCATCTTCCCCAGCGATGTGCAGAAAGGTGGCGCATTGTACTCCTCAACAATCCCACTCTCTGTAAGAAACAGGTAAAACTTTTGCACCCACAGTCTCCAATTTTCAACGAGATTGCCTTGCAAGCACAGTGCTGAAGGTGGCTGCAGCTGTGCCACTTGCTTGTGTTCTGCTTGAACCATGTTGGGCTGCTGTGTCCTGCTTGTTTTACATGAAAATGATGCTGCTGTGTTCTGTATAATTTGTTTTGCTGCTTTGTTGTGCTTGAGCAGTGTTGAGGTGCTGTTCATATTCATACATAAACCTAAACCTTTTCTTCATTATTTTTGTTTCCATCATTTCTTTTCTCCATGTGCTGAGCTGCCCCCTGCTGTCTGCTGGTGCGAGTGCATTTGTGTTTGGCTGCTCTTTCCTAACCTGTCCTGCTGTAACCCTTCTAAAAAGTCTGTTATTCCCCCCCCCCGCCCAAATTTCCTAAGATGACTTTGCATTCAGCACCAGTGTCCAACCTGAAAACAATGTTCTTGTTTATTTCAAAATTTTCAGTCCAGTTATTCTTTCCACTTTTGTTGTGACCGTGTTGATGTTTGTCTAATATTCTGTTTTTCTGATTTCAACTGTTCCAGTGAAGAAATCTTCCTGCTCTGTCTTTTGTTCAACTGCGTGATTATTATTTTTTTTTTTTTGATTTTTTTTTTTTTGATTTGTTTTGTTTTACACATTTTTGGTAAAGTGATTTTCTGTTGCAGGATTTACAGACTTGGCCAAAGGCAGGACATTATTTCTGTTTCTGTTCATAATCACATCTGGAGCAGCTTGCTTCTGTTGCTTGTTCATTTTTAGCTACTTTGGATTTGCTCTTGTGTTCAAACCCGACTGTTTGTTTTGTTTCTGTCGTTCTGTTTTGTATTTCATTGAGCACTTTTTTTCACTTCACTTGATGTCCCTTCATTTGCACAGCAGATATTCATGGCCTTTGTCTGTCTGATCTGTTTCTCTCAGCAACTTTGCCCACAAGGTCTTGCAAACACTCCTGTGTCTGATTAGCAAGTCATGCAACTCACTGAATTAGTGGTCTTTTGCCTTTTTCAGGTCTGTGGAAAAAGCCTCTCTGTATGCTTTTCTCGGATGTGACTCAGGTAAGTCAGATTGTTTTGCAATACCGGCTTCTACAGGTCGACCGGATTCAGTGACCTGCCGCTCGAAACAGGAATAGGCAACAACATTGTGTGATGGTGATGGACAGGAGCTTGAACCGTGTCCTCTGAATGTGTGTGTGAATATTGTCAATGTGTACTCTGTGTGTTCCAGATTCAGTCCTTGTATCTTGCTGGTGTTTTCACTTGTCTTCCTGACCTTGTGAAGAATGCCTCTCTCGGATGTGTCTCAGGTAAGTCTGATTGTTTTGCAGTACCAGTTTCTGCAGGAGGACCGGATTCACTGACCTGCAGCTCGACACAGGAATCTGCAACAACATTGGGTGATTCTGATGGGAACTCTTTCAGTCGTCCTGAGGAGGTGTTTTCTGTTTCTCCTATAGGTTCTTCCATCATGTCTCACGTTCTAGTATTGCTTGTACATCACTGTAAACAATGTGAAATTCAATCTTGCATTTTGTGGCTTTTGTGTTCACAGGTGAGAGTTGGCTTTCCCAACGGTGACATGCAGTGGCTAGCATATGTAAGAGATTTTAAACAAAACCCCAGAATTCAGCTTGAAAACCAGAGTGACTTGTAGACATTTCCTGAGATGACCTTGCGTTCAGCACCAGTGTCCAACTTGAAAACAATGTTCTTGTTGTCTGTTTCAAGATTTTCAGTCCAGTTATTCTTTTCACTTTTGTTGTGACAGTGTTGATGTTTGTCTAATATTCTGTTTTTCTGATTTCAACTGTTCTAATGAAGAAATCTTCCTGCTCTGTCTTTTGTTCAACTGCATGATTTTTGTTTTTCCTCATTCTGCTTTGATTGTTTTGTTTTACACATTTTTGGTAAAGTGATTTTCTGTTGCAGGATTTACACACTTGGCCAAAGGCAGGACATTGTTTCTGTTCATAACCACATCTGGAGCAGCTTGCTTCTGTTGCTTGTTCATTTTTAGCTAGTTTGGATTTGCTCTTGTGTTCAAACCCAACTGTTTGTTCTGTTTTGTATTTCATTGAGCACTTTTTTTTACTTCACTTGATGTCCCTTCATTTGCACAGCAGATATCCCTGGCCTTTGTCTATGTCTGATCTGTTTCTCTCAACAACTTTGCCCACAAGGTCTTGCCTAATACCACAAACACTCCTGTCTCTGATTAACAAGTCATGCAACTCACTGAATTCATGGTCTTTCGCCTTTTTTCAGGTCTGTGGAAGTAGCCTCCCCGTATGCTTCTCTTGCATGTGTCTCAGGTAAGTCTGATTGTTTTGCAATACCAGTTTCTGCAGGTGGACCAGATTCACTGACCTGCGGCTCGACACAGCAATCTGCAACAACATTGGGTGATGCAGATGGACAGGAGCTTGAACCGTGTCCTCTGAATGTGTGAGAATATTCTGATTGTGTACTGTATGTGTGTTCTGACTGAAAATAAAACAAGAACTTTGCATTCAGCACCAGTGCCCAACTTGAAGACACTTTTGTTGTGACAGTGTTGATGTTTGTGTAATATTCTGTTTCTGATTTCAACTGTTCTTCAATCTTCCTGCTCTGTCTTTTTGTTCAACTGCATGATTGTTTTTATTTTTTCCTCATTCTGCTCTGATTGTTAGGTTTAACACATTTTTGGTAAAGTGATTTTGCTGTTACAGGATTTGCACACTTGTCCATAAGCAGGACATTGTTTCTGTTTCTGTTCATAACCACATCTGGAGAAGGACAGGAACTTGAACTGTGTTCTGTGAATGTGTGTTCTGTTTCTTCTATAGGTTCTTGCATCTGGCGTCTGGACTGTGAAGAATCGTGGCTGGTCATGATAGCAGGTTGCCCTCTCTGAATTCTCACCTTGTCCCACATGTATATGCCTGGGGGGCTCTTAGTCTGTCTGTCATAATAGCTGTTCTGCTTGAGTTGTCTTCTCTGCAGCTTGTCTTGAATCTGTATTTTGCTTTTCTGCTTTGAATGTCCAGTATGTTTGGATTTTTCGTCCTACGTTATGTGAAATTCAATTTAGCATTTTTGGCTTTTGTGTTCACAGGTGAGTGGTAGCTTTTCCAGCGGTGACATGCGGTGGCCAGAATATGTGAGTACTCTGCTGAATTCTGCAGTTTCTGGTCCCCAAATTCCTCCCGTACGCTTTCAGCTGGACCCTGAGCTCTCGTGAAGAACAAATGGTGAACATCGGGTAGGTTCTTTCTTGACTCTCAGTAATCCCTGAACTTGTTTTTCAGCACATTTCTTGTTTCAGTTTCTTTCTCTCTGAATTGTAACATGTTGTAGACCTTCACTGCATCTTCCCCAGCGACGTGCGGAAAGGTGGCGCATTGTACTCCTCAACAATCCCACTCTCGGTAAGAAACAGGTAAAACTTTTGCATCTAAAAATCCAATTTTTGACGAGATTGCCTTGTAAGCACAGTGCTGAAGGTGGCTGCAGCTGTGCCACTTGCTTGTGATCTGCTTGGACCGTGTTGGGCTGCTTGTGTTTTGCATCAAACTTATTACGCTGCTGTGTTCTGCTTGAACAGTGTCACTTGTTCTATATAATAATTTTGCTGATGTCCTGCTTGTGTTTTTCATCAACATTATGCTGCTGTGTCCTGCTTGATGGGTGTTGGGCTGCTGTGTCCTGCTTGTGTTTTGCTTGACCGTTCTGCTAGAACAGTGTCCCTTAACCTTGTTCTGTATATTAACTGTGCTGCTGTGTTCTGCTTGATTGGTATTTTGCTGCTTTGTCCTGCTTGTATTTTTCATCAAAATTGTTACGCTGCTGTTTTCTGCTTGAACAACATTTCACTACTGTGTCCTGCATCAAAATTGTTACTCTGCTGTCTTCTGCTTGAACGATATTTTGCTGGTGTGCCACTTGCTTGTGTTCTGCTTGAACGGTGTTTGGCTGCTGTGTCCTGCTTGTGTTTTGCATATAAATGGTTACACTGCTGTGTTCTGTATAATTTTTGTTGCTTTGTTGTGCTTGAGCAGTGTTACGGTGCTGTTCATATTCATACATAAACCTAAACCTTTTCTTCATTATTTTTGTTTCCTTCATTTCTTCTTTTCCCCATGTGCTGAGCTGCCCCCTGCTGTTTGCTGGTGCGAGTGCGTTTGTGTTTGGCTGCTCTTTCCTAACCTGTCCTGCTGTAACCCTCCCCCCCCCCTTTTTTTTTTTTTTTACATCATAGAGCTTTTAGTGTGGAAGCATTTTTCAGCAGAGACTTCAGATTGTTATAGCTTTGTGTTTGACTTTCTGCCCAGTGCCACAGTGTGTCATGCTCGAGCAGTTTTCTGAGAGGTGCGCCGACTTCAGACAGATTGGGTATAAACTTGGAAAGGTACTGAATCATGCCCATTAATCTCATGAGTGCCTGCTTGTTTTCTGGTGTAGGCATGTGTGTTACAGCTCTCATTTTATCTCGATCCAGATTGAGACCTTCTGCAGAGAGCATATGGCCATGTACTGGATTTGTGATGATCTGATCTTGCACTTGGTTTTTGTTGAGTCTCAGGTTCCACTAACTTTCCCTTTTCAGCGCTTGGATGAGTCTGCCGCCATGTTTCCTTGACCGTTTCACCCCCCGACTAAGATAACGTTTGTAACGTTATGTGGGAGTATGTGAGTACTTTGCTGAATTCTGCAGTTTCTGGTCCCCAAATTCCTCCCGTACCCTTTCAGCTGGACCCTGAGCTCTCGTGAAGAACAAATGGCGAACATCGGGTAGGTTCTTTCTTGACTCTCAGTAATCCCTGAACTTTTTTCAGCACATTTCTTGTTTCAGTTTCTTTCTCTCTGAATTGTAACATGTAGACCTTCACTGCATTTTCCCCAGCGACGTGTGGAAAGGTGGCGCATTGAACTCCTCAACAATCCCACTCTCTGTTAGAAACAGGTAAAACTTTTGCACCTAAAAATCCAATTTTTTATGAGATTGCCTTGCAAGCACAGTGCTGAAGGTGGCTGCAGCTGTGCCACTTGCTTGTGTTCTGCATCAAAATTGTTACTTTGCTGTCTTCTGCTTGAACGATATTTCGCTGCTGTGCCACTTTTTTGTGTCCTGCTTGAACAGTGTTTGGCTGCTGTGTCCTGCTTGTTTTGCATGAAAATGATGCTGCTGTGTTCTGTGTAATTTGTTTTGCTGCTTTATTGTGCTTGAGCGGTGTTACAGTGCTGTTCATGTTCATATTCATATATAAACCTAAACCTTTTCTTCATTATTTTTATTGCTTCCTTCATTTCTTCTTTTCCCAATGTGCTGAGCTGCCCCCTGATGTCTGCTGGTGTGAGTGCATTTGTGTTTAGCTGCTTTTTCCTACCCTGTCCTTCTGTAACATCTCCATAAGAAATGTAACGTGTAACGTCTCTGTAAGAAACAGAGAAAACTTTTGCACCCACAGTCTCCAATTTTTTTACAAGATTGCCTTGCAAGCACAGTGCTAAAGGTGGCTGCAGCTGTGCCACTTGCTTGTGTTCTGCTTGAACCGTGTTGGGCTGCTGTGTCCTGCTTGTGTTCTGCATCAAAATTGTTACTCTGCTGTGTTCTGCTTGAACGATATTTCGCTGCTGTGCCACTTTTTTGTGTCCTGCTTGAACAGTGTTGGGCTGCTGTGTCCTGCTTGATTTGTATTTCGCTGCTGTGTCGTGCTTGTGTTTTGCATGACCGTTCTGCTTGAACAGTGTCACTTAACCTTGTTCTGTATATTAATTGTGCTGCTGTGTTCTGCTTGATTGGTATTTCGCTGCTTTGTCCTGCTTGTGTTTTTCATCAAAATTGTTACGCTGCTGTGTTCTGCTTTTACCATGTTGCGCTGCTTTGTCCTGCATCAAAATTGTTACTCTGCTGTCTTCTGCTTGAATGATATTTCGCTGCTGTGCCACTTGCTTGTGTTTGGCTGCTGTGTCCTGCTTGTGTTTTGCATGAAATTGATGCTGCTGTGTTCTGTAAGTTTTTTTTTTTTTTTTTTTTTTGCTGCTTTGTTGCGCTTGAGCGGTGTTACGGTGATGTTCATATTCATATATAAACCTAAACCTTTTCTTTATTATTATGTTTTTCCTTAATTTCTTCTCTTCCCCATGTGCTGAGCTGCCCCCTGCTGTAACCCTTCTAAAAAGTTTTTGCTGTGATTTCTCCCCTCCTCTCCTAACCCTGTTTTTTCTCTCGTTTCCATGTGCTGAGATGCCCAGTTTCAACTGTTCCATCGGCAGACCTGACTCTCACCACCACTCTCCTGCCCGCTGTCCGGTTCTGAGGCCTCGAATGGAGTCCACCTCCCTGCATGGCTGTATTGTGACAGTGTACCTGCATGGACTTTAATGGACTTGACGGCACATTGGTACATTTCCTTGACACTGTTTCTACTGGCTTTCTCAAAAGAGGCTTGGACCCGGATCTCTGTAAAGCTGCTGTGTGACCACATTTGTTGTGAAAGCGCTGTATAAATAAAATTCATTTGAACTGAATACTGTATTCTGTGTGAGTTATGCTCCTCTATGCTGGTTGTGTAGTGTTATGCTACCGTATTCTGGTTGAAAGAGTAATGGTAAGTTTGTTAAAGTTAGAGCCATGTTGTCGTTTTGATGAAGGCTTTCTGCTTCTGCTGCGCGTTTGTGAATCTGCAGTGCGATGGGTCTTCTTGCCCACCGTACTTTATATTAGGGCTGGACAGAACGAGGCTTTTTAACCCAGCTGAAGACAAAGTGGTTGGAGGCTCGACAGCTCTACTGCACCTGCTGTTCTAATAAAACACTACACCTCCATCGCCTGATTCTGATTTTTCCCTCCAAATAAAAGTCAGCTTGTAAAATCCTAAAGTCCAGCAGAAAGAATTCACTATGGAAAATTATTCTAGCAGCATGATGAGGAAAACGTCAGGTTAAACTGGTTAGAGAGGCTTTTTACTATCAGCCTTAGTGTTTTCTTATAACTACTGTTGATTCACTCATTTTACTGAAACTCTGAGCAGGAAAAAGCTGAGTTTCAGATATGCTGATAGTGTCTACCTTCAGACTAGTGTGTCTGATAAACACAGTTTTACTGTCACTTTTAATATAATCTTAATCAGAACACATGAATATAGAAGAAAAGTGGCGTTACGAAGGAAAATACCACCGAATCAGTGGATTTCTGACATTTTGTCCAAAATCTCTACAGTCAAACTAGTGTTGTATGAAAATGACAGCTGACAAAAAAAAAATATTTTAAGATTTTAAAACATAGGCTTTTGAATCATTGTTATCAGAGTATTTTAAATATCTTTTGTAAAAATATACAATGCATTCAGAAAGTATTTCACTTTTCAAATTTTATGTTGAGATCATGTGCTAAAATAAAATAAAATAAAAATCCCATCATTCTGCATCAATACTCCATAATGAGAAAGAGAAAACAGAATTTTTAACATTTATTAAAATGAAAAACTTTTACATGGAAATTCAGACCCTTTGCTATGACACCTAAAATTTAGCTCTGGGGGTCTCCCATGTGTCTTGATCATTTTTGAGATGTTTCTGCACCTCGATTGGAGTCCAGCTCTGGTAGGTTTATTGGACGTGTTTAAAGACACACATCTGTCTACATAAGGTCTCACAGCTGACATGAGGAGGAAGGAAGTGCCTGTAGAGATCAGAGACAGGACTGTGTGGAGGCACAGATCTGGAGAAGGCTACAAAACAAATCTGCTGTCAAAAATCTCTGTAGAGATCTGAAAATGGCTGTCTACCGACGTCCCCATCCAACATTACGGAGAGGATCTGCAGAGAAGAAAGGCAGAAAATCCCCATATCCAGGTGAGCAAACCTTGTGGCATCTTACCCAAGAAGACTGGAGGCTGTAATCACTGCCAAAGCTGCTTCAACTAAGTACCAAGTAAAGGGTCTGAATACTTATGTCAAAATTGTAGTTTTTCCTTTTCAATAAATTAACAAAAATATCTAAAACTCTGTTTTACTTTGTCATTATGGGATAAACATGGTGCCAGTGTCTAAAAGCTAAATATTTTCCTTCATAAGGCCACTTTTATTAAAGATTTATGTGTCCTGTGTCAGATTTCTCCTTTATATCTGTTATTATTTACAGTTATTAATTTAAGTTACTTTAATAAGCTTTTAAATGGTTGTAAATGCTCTGTTTTCTTAAACTAGTGCATCATTTTTAATTTAGAGAGTCAGAAAGTACTTTTATTTTGACAGAAGTTCGTTCACTACTCTTCCACCACCACAGCCAGTTTTCTCCTCTGCTGACTGGTTGGAGGTCCTCGGCTCTTCACCTGCTCCGGCAGCGAGGACAGCTCCTCAGGGCGGTGTTCTCACTGCTGGAGGTTCTTCTGTAAAACACTGAAAAGTATCGGAGCCCAAATCCTCAGTGTCTCCTCCTGTGTTCAGTGTGTGTGTGTGAACAGGATGGTCAGCTGGGTTCTGTGTGGAGACATTTTTGATCTAGATAATAATGCAGCTCTCAGCTCTCTGTGTTACTGTACAGTACTCTGTCTGACTGACCGGTGTCGCAGGAACATGGTGACCGCGGAGGGACGAGCTCACCAGACGCGTTGCAGGGAGGTCATCAAGCTTGACCCGCAGATCCAGCTGCTGTTGTAAAGGCACTCCAAACTCCATGGATGGAGACATCATCAGGGCTTCCAGCTCTTCAGTTTTCATATATTAGAAACCTCACCCAGGTACTTCCATTTCATGTAGTTATTGTTACACATTAGTTTATTAGATTGTGTTTACCCTCGTTTACTTTAACATTCTGGAAATAAACTAAAATTATTAATGAACAATGATGTTGTAATAACTGTTTCTTTAGAAATACATCAATCAGGGACTCATGAGTTGATGAAAGACAAGATGAAAATGATCAATTTTATTAAACAGTTGTATGAATTTCCTGTCTACAGAGAAATAAGGGCTTAAGGGTTAAATACACACAAAAATGATCAAAATGGTTATCACATTGTTTAAAATGATGGATAAACATGATTTAGAGTATTAATAAGTGGAAAATTTAGCAGAGCCAATTGCTGTACATGGTATATAATAAACAATACTAGAAATGCTAAGATTAGTATACAAACTCCAATCAGTGCAACAATCTTATTTTAAAAATAATGCACAGCAAATACAGCAACAGATTTGGATAAATATAATACAGAAAAATAGATAATAGACTATAAAGTGACTTGAGAGACGTGCAGCTCTTACTCCAGTGTGAATTGTTCTCATTAGTCTGGAACACTGGCACTGTGGAGAATAATTAATGTTATTACAGAAACAATGTGGTTATTGTTTTGTGGGCTAGTTCTTCAGCACAGTGTGATGTACAGTTGAAACTACAAGTTTACACACACTATATAAAAAAACACATGCATTTTGTTTCACTGTCTGACATGAATTTAGAATAAACTTGACCTGTTTCAGATCAATTAGGATTACCAAAATTATTTCTTTTAAAATGTATTTGCTAAATGCCAGATTAATGAGAGGGGGGGTATTTTTAAGGCAAGTTTTATGATTTTCAAGTCAAAAGTTAAATACATTTAAATAAATTGAATACATTTCATTAATATTTGGGACCGTTGTCCTTAAACTGTACGATTTGGGTCAGATGTTTTGGATATCCTTCCACAAGCTTCTCACAATAGTTGGCAGGAATTCCTCCTGACAGAACTGGTGTAACTGAGCCATGTTTGTAGGCCGACTTGCTTGCACATGTCTTTTCAGCTTTTTACATAAATTTTCAGTAGGATTGAGGTCAGGTTTTTTTTTGATGATTGGGTTTTGGATAGAAGAAGCAGAGCACAGGCAGACAGAGAGAGAAAAGAGGGAGGGGGGTAAAACTAAACCAGTGTCTCAGTGTGTCTCATTTCCTGCTGATCCTGACCTCGACGCCGCCCCGCCAAGAAGACCAGCACCAGCGGGAAACCAGAACCAGCCTGAAGCAGCACCCGAACAAACGGCAGTGAGGCCACTTCCTCCACATGTCCCACCCCCAGCGTCGGGTCCCTACGCCGATGTGCAGCAGGAGCTCGAGGAGCTGGCTGCTGGACAAAGGGAGGCCAGACCACTTACATCGCCAGTAGCCTCCCATACCAGAAACCGTGATCCAGAAAGAGAACCTAACTTCAGCACACCCTTCAAGGGTCCGCCTGACCAAGGGGAAGTCTTCACTGCAGTCCAAGCCCTGAGCGGCTCTTTCCCTATGGTAGAGGTGGCTGGACCAGAGGGTCCCCTCTTAATACATCGATACTGGACTGAAAAGGACATGATGGAAACTGCCTCCAGCCTGTCTGACCCCCAACAAGTAGGAGGACGCAAGTTTGGAGGAGAATTTGAGGACTTTGTCATGCCACCCGACCTCGAATGAGATAAAACGCATTCTGTTCCGAAAATTGGGCTCCAGCTACTGCAAGGTTGATCGAGGCTGGCCGGATAGAGATGTACGCCTGGCTGATCCCACCTACAACCCTGGAGCTAACGTTCATCCGGACCCCAATGCCCCTTATCGGAACATGATAAGAGACTTGAGAACTTGATTGGACGCAAACGAAAGGGTTAATGGGACCATTAAAAATGACACAACAAACAGGCCTTAATTGGGTTAAGTGCCTCCCCCTGGTTCTCTGGCAAAGCAGAACCAGGCCACAAAAAAGAACTGGTCTCAGTGCCTTTGAGATGGTGTTTGGCAGGCCTCCCAATACGGGATTAGGTCCACCCTCACTCGATAACCAGTTACTTGACCACTCTCTCACAGCATTTTGCGTCTCTTTGTACGAGACGCTTCTGTCTGTGTCTAAACAGGTGAAAGCAGTGCTGCCGAAACCAGCTGACCAGCCCTTCCATGACCACAAGCCAGGTGATTGGGTGCTGATACGGGACCTCTGCAGACAAGGTGGAACCAGCCGAGATGGCCAACAAAGGGACACTGTATATCCTAACTGCTAAACATGATTCTGATGGCTCTGATGAAATTTAATTTAGACACCCAGGGAAGTATTGAACTCATTTAAAGCTATATATTCATCAGGTTTAACCCATGTCTCCAAGAGACATAGTGCATTAAGCCACTGGTCAGTAATAATGTCATTTTCAATAACTGATTTAGGTTCGAGCAATCTTATATTTAACACTTCTAATTTAATGCAGTAGTTGCTGTTGCTCTGATGGACGGATGCTCTGGAGTTTGTATTAATTCTAATGAGGTTGTTAAAACAGTTTTTCTGGCTTTTTGGATTATAAGTTACACAGGGGACAGACACAGTCTCAATATTGAATTGTTTATTTAGCACTGTTATGAGGAAAAGACATGGAAATAGTACATGCTGAAATACAAGCAGAAAAATGGCAGGCTGAATTATTAAAATGGTATAGATCACTTACCTGGCCGGTGTGACTGGGTAGAGCCAGGTATACTGAGCATCTCAGTATACTACAGTTCCCTGTGTCCGTTAACCCCTGGACCTACAACCTTTATCTAAGGTGAAATCATTGTTTTCTAGTTCTGGCTGTGGAAGTGGGTAGAATGCTTACGAAGTGGTAAATGACTAAACAGATATTGAACGCCGGCTTCACAGTACTGTGAACTTTAAACAATGAACTTTTTAAAACTAGTAATAGTACAAAGGTCATTGTACATTCAGTGTTAAAATAATGAACTCCTTGCGACATTAAAGTGTATGATGTTCCTGGGACCATATAATATACTAATAATGTGATCACACAGCTTAACTGCTAATGCTATTATTAAACACACTGTACTACTGTACTTTCTACAAAGCTCATTGTCAAATCACTTCTTCAAATAAATCATCAGTCAGAATTGGTGTATGATGTCCCTATTTTAAGACTGAATGATGTTCCTGGGACTATATAATGTGCTAATACTGTGGTCAGTCTTTTCAAGGGAGCGAACGTTGGCTGCAACAGGCTAGGTAGTGGTGGATACGCAGCCCTAGCCTTTAGCCTAGCATGTAGCCCACCTCTCTTGCCCCGTTTCCGCCTTGGGCACTCTGTCCATCCGCTGTGTCGTCTTCCTGAGGCCGGTGCTGCTGTACCTTGCTGGCTGGTTTCGGCGGGGTCCTAGTGCAAAAGAAAATGGAAATCAGAAAGGCTTAAGGTAAGTTCATGATGAACTTTACCAAACTCCAGGAGCGCCTCTCAACTGTAACTAAGCGTTCCGGAGGAGAACTGTACGTGTAAAATAAATATTAAAGTTAAAATCAATAATAAATAGCGTCAGTTGCCAGAGGAACACACAAAGACGTCTGCCATGGTGGGAATCATCTTGGAGTTGAAGATGCAGTGCTTTGTGGGAACAGTGGTTTCTATGCAGGTGCTGATGTAGCTGGTTACTCCAGAGGCATAGTCTTCTAAGTCAGCAGTACAGCAGCAGTTCTGAACACATCCCAGTTTGCACTGTCAAAGTAGTCCTGAAGCACCAGGTCAGTTTCTTCATTCCACACAAGCTCACGTGATAATGATATTGGGGGAGGACGGTCCTCAGGTTGCTGTGGTTAAAACGGCCGGCGACAATGAACAGCACGTCCGGATGTGCGGTATCTTGTTTGCTGATTGCGTCATGCAGCAGCCCCAGCACCGCCGCTGAGTTCGCACGTGACTGAATGTAAACAGCCAGGATAAACACAGCGCTTCTTTGTGTCTGAATACGACCTGTTGTTTACAAAGACACAGACGCTGCCGCCCCCTGCTTTTCCCGGGTGTTGCCATGTGGTCTCCGGGGTGGACGGAGTGCGTTTATGCCCTCCCACAGGCCACAGATTGGAGCTAGGTGCTTGGGAATTTGATCATTATCAGATGTTTGTAAGACCTCCTGCATCCTTGATTTGCAAAACTTCATGGCTCGTGCTTCTTGGCAATGTTGAGGGTATGTTTGTTTGTGTAGGAGTGAATGTAAGTGTCAAAGAGAAACAAAGAAGAAGAGACAGAAAGATGTTTATATACACTGAGCCTTAAGCTGATATTTAGAGACATATCTGTGAAGATTTTATGAGTATGATCCTGCAGCGAGAAAAGAGTATATACTCTTCCATTTCTTCTCCAAAGCTATCAGGAAAAATAAAAGGAAAAATATGTCAATTTAAGCACACATTAAAAATAGAATAATCTATAAGCTGTGAAAAGACAAGAAAAAATACATTCACTGGCCTGACGGTGGCGCTGCAGCAAAGCATTAAATGTTTTTATTCAATAACGTCTGACCTGTAAGTCCTACACTCAAAATGATTTATGGCTGATTCCTTGATGCCTTCCTACTTCTGCTAATTAGTCCAAGATTTTCTTTTTACCACTCCTCACATATTTGGTATTAAAATACTTGCAATGGTCTTAATAACTAATAATTATTCAAAAAAGTAAGCCTGGAACTTTTGAACGCTTGAGCCTATTTAAACAAAATCTGTTTAGCACATGATTTTAAGGTGTCATGTCAAGTTTAGTTTCAGATCCAATACGATACATAAACTTATTAATAAATACACAACATCTGTCCAATACTATTAAATAAATAAACTGTATGCCTCAACATGTGGGAGAAATTAAAGGCATCAGCTAACCTCACTAACTTTGTAAAATAAAATATAACAAATTATCACAGATATACATTGTTATTGCTATTTATTTTATTACTAAAATAAGAAATGATTGTGCAGGACTTTGGCACGGAATTTGCCTTACAATGATTAAGTATTAATAGGAGACCAGATTTTGTAATTTTCAAAAGATACTAGGCTATTCTAATATGTCTTTATATGAGATATGACTATTAACTAAATGTTATGTAGTTATGTAGATATAATAGATTATATAGAACATATAAATTTGTTATTCATGTATTTAGCAGTGTTGGCTCAGGACTTTTATTCTGAAATGTGAAGTCCAGTGAGACCAAAGGGAAGCAAGCATTGCTAATATCGGGACCAATATCCAATCCTAATATCTGATGGGTGCATCACTAGTCTCATTGGGCCTGTTGTGCTGGTTCTTTAGGTCTCATTGGGCCTGTTGTGGTTGTGGCAAATCTTACAACTTAGGCCTACTTAAAGCCATAGCTGACACCCATATGACTCCAGTGTTGAGACAAATTGCATGTTTTTTCATGGTAATTCCTACTCCATCCACTATGTGGCAGTATATTGGAAATAGGCCAGGTTACAAGCCAAAAGGAGAGGATCATTCAGTAGCAAAGAGGTTTAGCTGAGTCTCACTTCAGGCCTCATTGTAATGAAGACTGAATGAAGGAACTTTGGTTCAAATACTCATTGTAAGTTTGCAATCCTTTAATTCTTTATATATTCTATCAATGTTTGTGTATGTTTAATGCATGAGGTTGGGTGCTGTTGTGCTTTTGCAGAAAGCTTCTCTTTTTTCTTGTTTGTTTGTTTGTTTGTGTTTCTCTATTTGCACTCCTTACAACTAACTTGCTCTTCATATGGACATTGGGATTAGCCTGTTGTGCTTGTTTTTAGGGTCTCATTGGGCCTGTTGTGCTGGTGCTTTAGGTCTCATTGGGCCTGTTGTGGCATAAAACAAATCCTACGACTTAGGCCTACTTGAAGCCATACCTGACACCCATTCCCATCTATTCTAAGGGTAGTAGTATATTTCGGCTACGTCTCTGTACACTACAACTGACTTTGGATTTGTATGCTATCTGGATGTTTCACTGGAAGAATATTACATTACAAATTGTGAAAATCAGCATATTTTATGTATATATTTATTATTGTTATATATTGTTTTTTATTTAAAGTGCTAAAAGTGCTTGCCAAACTTGACTGAGCTATCCAAACTCAAGTGGAAATGTGCTTGTATGTACAAACGAACATTTTTTTTGGCTCATTAGTAAGACAGCCCGATTCACCTTGGTGAAGTTTATATTGCTAGCATTTTCTGAGGAGACCCTGAAAGCTGTTTATCATGAAATTCATGTGTCATACTGTCATGTGTGTCTCTTGTAAGATCTTTGTTCTTTGAAATGCAGCTTCTCCTAGTCTTAGAAATATGTGGAAATAGTACCACCAGTGAAAGTGGTGAGATTTGGTATGGGGGGTGAGATTAGGCGCAGCAGTGTTAACTGAGTGTTAACTGTTTACGAGCTCTCATTTTGCTTGTTAATCATTTCTTTGTATTCTTTAATATTAGCTTTGGCTTGTTTCTTAGCCAGTGTCAATCCTTGCGCTATCTACTATGTGTGTTACTTTACATTACTTTGCTTTACTAACCTGTGTTTTTTCTCAAGAAACATGATGGCCGTGGAGAGACACTGTTAGGAAGAAGACAGACGCCAGAATCGAGGGAGCAAGCAAGCTCCACTGCTGACTGCAGGTTTGACGTCCGGTCCTCTACCACCTAGAAAGGCTTCAACTGTGCTGCCTGGAATCTGTCTTGCTTTACGGTAACATTGAGAAGGTGCTACTCTAGGGATTATTGTCCCTACCCAGTCCCACAGGTAAGTCAGGTAAGTATTGATTTACTCTATTCAAATAACTTGTTCTGCCATTTCTCTACTTGTATTAAAGTAATATTAGTATCTCTTGCTCATATTTCAAACCCTGCAGTATCGAGATGATGTCTGTGTTTGTAATCATAGATGTCAGAAAATGAGTTATAACAATCTGAGGAACAAAAGGAAACATGTGTATCAATTCTTATGAGAACCAGTAATATTACATTTAAATTTGGGTTGTACAATCTCTGGCAACTAAAGCAGTCCTTGTCAATTATGTTATTACTGATAACCACCTTAGTTCACTATGTCTAATGAGTTTGTAACCCTGAATGAATCCACTGTCCCAGGTTTTAGATGTTAGTTACCCACACAGGTCTGATTTTGGTGGTGGTGTAGATGCAATTTATGGTACATTTCTGATGAAAAGCTAGATTTTGTCTGTTCCATCTACAACACTGTTTAGCTGTCTTTCTGTCCCTCTTCAATTTTGTCTGTCCATGTGCAACTCTGAGGCTGGCTGGCTGTCCATCTGACTATGAAACAACAATTCTGGCTAGCTCTCTATCCAAGAGAAACTGAGTTGTGTTTTTTTGTTTGTTTTTTTGTTTGTTTGTTTTGCTTTTTTTGCATATTCAGTTTCTTGAGATATATATATATATATATATATATATATATATATATATATATATATATATAGACTTTCTTTTTTCTCATCCAGGTTTTCAGGAGCCCATGATCCCATCCCTCTATGAAGGTGGATTTGGCCCAGTCATCTGCAAATGTGTGTGGTTGTCTCCATCTGGAACTGTGGCTGGTGTGATTCAGTGTGATTCAGGTGGGTGATCATTCAGTTTCTATACATGTATTGACTGATATATTTTTTTTAATCATACAGTTTCCCAGGATCCCATGACTGACTCCCTCTCTGAAGGTGGAAACGACTAACAAAGGTCATTCCATCTGCATCTCCATTTTCAACTATATATAGCTAAATACAGCTATACAGTGTGTGCAGAATTATTAGACCGGTTGTATTTAAGAGGATTCTTTTGAACAACAACTATGTTCTCAATCAACCCAAAAGACTCATAAATATCAAAGCTTAATATTTTTGGAAGTTGGAGTGTTTTTTTGTTTTTAGATTTGGGAGATCTTGGGAGGATATCTGTTTGTGCAGGTAACTATTACTGTGCAGAATTATTAGGCAACTTAATAAAAAACAAATATACCCATCTCACTTGTTTTTAACCAGGTAAACCAATATAACAACACACAATTTAGAAATAAACATTTCTGACATTCAAAAACAAAACCAAAAACAAATCAGTGACCAATATAGCCACCTTTCTTTACAATGACACTCAAAAGTCTTCCCTCTATAGATTCTGTCAGTTGCTTGATCTGTTTACGATCAACATTGCGTGCAGCAGACACCACAGCCTCCCAGACACTGTTCAGAGAGGTGTACTGTTTTCTCTCCCTGTAGATCTCACATTTTATGAGGGACCACAGGTTCTCTATGGGGTTCAGATCAGGATGACTGAAGCCGTGGATGACTCCTGAGGTGCGTGCGCTACTGAGGACCCGCGACTCGGCCTTCAGAGTGGGTGACGAGGCGGCCCTGAGGAAAGCAAGAGCCAAATTGTCACGAGCCATCCGAGAGGCAAAGCACACACCCCCAGAGAATCCACAGCCACTTCAAGGACACGGGTGACACGCGGCGCATGTGGCAGGGCATCCAGGAAATCACAAACTACAGGACAATGCCACCGTCCTGTGACAGTGATGCCTTCCTCCCCGATGCCCTGAATGACTTTAATGCACGGTTTGAGGCACAGAACAATACGTCGGTGAGAAAGATCACGCCCAAGCCGGACGAGCAGGTGTTGTGCCTGACTGCAGTGGACGTGAGGAAAACTCTGCGCAGAGTCAACCCATGGAAAGCTGCAGGACCAGACAACATCCCCGGCAGAGTGCTCTGAGAGTGTGCAGACCAGTTGACAGATGTTCTCACGGACATCTTCAACGTGTCCTTGCGCAGCTCCACTGTCCCAACGTGCCTCAAGACCACCACCATCGTCCCCGTGCCGAAGAAGACTCTGCAACAGCTTCTTCCCCCAAGCCATCAGACTTCTCAACTCAACTCAACTTCTGAACTGATGTCTTTTCTGTTACATGCACATTCTCTCTCTCTCCCCAACCATTTACCCCAGATAAAAGGGGAAGCATTTTTGCACAAAGCATTTGCACTAATAACTTACTACCTCACTGGACTCTATTTATTACACATTGCACAAATTTGCACACTACTGGCAATTATTTATTATTCTCTGTCTGCACTTGTATTTTGTATGCACTGTCTATGTTGCACCATGGTCCTGGAGGAACGTTGTTTCGTTTCACTGTGTACTCTGTATGTAGTTGAAATGACAATAAAACCCACTTGACTTGACTTGACTTGAGGTGAACAAGGGGGCCATGTCATCATTTTTTCTTCTTTTAGACCCTTACTGGCCAGCCATGCTGTGGAGTATTTGGATGCATGTGATGGAGCCATTGTCCTGCATGAAAATCATGTTTTTCTTGAACGACTTCTTTCTGTACCACTGCTTGAAGGTGTCTTCCAGAAACTGACAGTAGGTCTGGGAGTTGAGCTTCACTCCATCCTCAACCCGAAAAGGTCCCACAAGTTCATCTTTGATGATACCAGCCCATGGCCAGATGGATCCAGCCTCGGGCCCATGCATCTGGCCCATCAAGAGTCACTCGCATTTCATCAGTCCATAAAAACTTGAAAATAAATAAATAAATAAAAATCAGTCTTTCAGCCTTCCTTACCTTGGCCATGTCCCTGAGTTTCGCACATCTTGTGCTTTTTGATACTCCAGTAACGTTGCAGCTCTGAAATATGGCAAAACTGGTGGCAAATGGCATCTTAGCAGCTTCACGCTTGATTTCTCAATTCATGGGCAGTTATTTTGCGCCTTTTTTTTTTTTTTTTAACACATTTCTTGCGACCCTGTTGGCTATTTGCCATGAAACGCTTGATTGTTCGGTGATCACGCTTCAAATGTTTGGCAATTTCAAGACTGCTGCATCCCTCTGCAAGACATCTCAATTTTTGACTTTTCAGAGTCTGTCAAATCTCTCTTCTGACCCATTTTGCCAAAGGAAAGGAAGTTGTCTAATAATTAAGCACACCTTATATAGGGTGTTGATGTCATTAGACCACACCCCTTCTCAGAGATGCACATCACCTGATTTACTTGATTGGTAGTTGGCTTTCAAGCCTATAGAGCTTGGAGTAGGACAACATGTATAAAAAGGATGATGTGATCAAAATACTCATTTGCTTAATAATTCTGCACACAGTGTATTCTGTCCATCTTCAACTGTGTGAGGCTGACTGTTCGCAAACAGCTGTGATACAGGTAAGTGATCATTCAGTACATGTACTGACTTTTTTTTCTTTTTTGTCGTACAGTTTCCCAGGATCCCATTTCCGACTCCCTCTCTGAAGGTGGACTATCAAGGGTCTAGGGTCTGACTGTTGGTAAACAGCTGTGATACAGGTAAGTGATCATTCAGTTTCTATACACGTATTGACTTTTTTTTCTTTTTTGTCGTACAGTTTCCCAGGATCCCGTGACCGACTCCCTCTCTGAAGTTGGAAACGACTAACAAGAGTCTATTCATTTGCTTCTCACTTCACAACTATATATAGGTAAATACAGCTATATTCTGTCCATCTACAGCTGTGTGAGGCTGAATGTTCGTAAACAGCTGTGATACTGGTAAGTGATTATTCAGTTTCTATACAGGTATTGACTTTTCTTTTTTGTCATACAGTTTCCCAGGATCCCGTGATCGACTCCCTCACTGAAGGTGGACTAACAAGGGTCTTTACATCTGCATCTCCATTTACAACTGTGACTGGCTGGCTGGTATTCTATCCATCTTCAACTGTGTGAGGCTGACTGTTCATAAACAGCTGTTATACAGGTATGTGATCATTCAGTTTCTATACACGTATTGACTTTTTTTTTTTCTTTTTTGTTGTACAGTTTCCCAGGATCCCGTGATCGACTCCCTCACTGAAGGTGGACTAACAAGGGTCTAGGGTCTGACGGTTCGTAAACAGCTGTGATACTGGTAAGTGATCATTCAGTTTCTATACATGTATTGACTTTTTTTTCTTTTTTGTTGTGCAGTTTCCCAGGATCCCGTGACCGACTCCCTCTCGGAAAGGGGAAAACGACTAACAAGGATTTTTCCATCTGCATCTCCATTCTCTACTATGACTGGCTCGCTGGTATTCTGTCCATCTTCAACTGTGTGAGGCTGACTGTTCGTAAGTAGCTGTGATACAGGTAAGTGATTATTCAGTTTCTATACATGTATTGACTTTTTTTCTTTTTTATCATACAATTTCCCAGGATCCCGTGACCGACTCCCTTTATGAAGGTGGACAATCATGGGTCTAAGGTCTAACTTTTGGTAAACAGCTGTGATACTGGTAAGTGATTATTCAGTACATATACTAACTTGTTTTTTCTTTTTTGTTGTACAGTTTCGCAGGATCCTGTTACCGACTCCCTCTATGAAGGTGGACTATCAAGGGTCTAGGGTCTGAGTGTTCGTAAACAGCTGTGATACAGGTAAGTGATCATTCAGTTTCTATACACGTATTGACTTTTTTTTCTTTTATTCCATACAGTTTCCCAGGATTCTATTACCGACTTCCTCTCTGAAGGTGGACTATCAAGGGTCTAGGGTCTGACTGTTTGTGAATAGCTTTGATACAGGTAAGTGATTATTCAGTTTCTATACACGTTTTGACTTTTTTTTCTTTTTTGTCGTACAGTTTCCCAGGATTCAAATACCGACTCCCTCTCTGAAGGTGGACTATCAAGGGTCTAGGGTCTGACTGTTCGTAAACAGCTGTTATACAGGTAAGTGATCATTCAGTTTCTATACACGTATTGACTTTTTTTCTTTTTTGTTGTACAGTTTCGCAGCATCCTGTGACCGACTCCATCTCTGAAGGTGGAAACGACTAACAAGGATTTTTCCATCTGCATCTCCATTCTCTAATATGACTCTCTGGCTGGTATTCTGTCCATCTTGAACTGTGTGAGGCTGACTGTTCGTAAATAGCTGTTATATAGGTAAGTGATCATTCACTTTCTATACACGTATTGACTTTTTTTTTTCTTTTTTGTCGTACAGTTTCCCAGGATCCCGTGACCGACTCCCTCTCTGAAGGTGGAAACGAATAACAAGAGTCTATCCATTTGCTTCTCACTTCACAACTATATATAGGTAAATACAGCTATATTCTGTCCATCTTCAGCTGTGTGAGGCTGAATGTTCGTTAACAGCTGTTATACAGGTAAGTGATTGTTCAGTTTCTATATATGTATTGACTTTTTTTCTTTTTTGTCGTACAATTTCGAGGGATCCCATTACAGACTCCCTCTATGAAGGTGGACAGTCAAGGGTCTAGGGTCTATCTGTTGGTAAACAGCTGTGATACTGGTAAGTGATTATTCAGTACATATACTGACTTTTTTTTCTTTTTTGTTGTACAGTTTCGCAGGATCCTGTTACCGACTCCCACTATGAAGGTGGACAATCAAGGGTCTAGGGTCTGAGTGTTCGTAAACAGCTGTGATACAGGAAAGTGATCATTCAGTACATGTATTGACTTTTTTTTTTCTTTTTTGTCGTACAGTTTCGCAGGATCCCATTACCGACTCCCTCTATGAAGGTGGACAATCAAGGGTCTAGGGTCTGACTGTTGGTAAACAGCTGTGATACAGGTAAGTGATTATTCAGTACATATACTGACTTTTTTTTCTTTTTTGTCGTACAGTTTCGCTGGATCCTGTTACCTACTCCCTCTCTGAAGGTGGACTAACCAAGGTCTCTACATCTGCATCTCCATTTACAATTGTGACTGGCTGGCTGGTATTCTGTCCATCTTCAATTGTGTGAGGCTGACTGTTCGTAAATAGCTGTGACACAGGTAAGTGATCATTCACTTTCTATACACGTATTGACTTTTTTTTTTCTTTTTTGTCGTACAGTTTCCCAGGATCCCGTGACCGACTCCCTCTCTGAAGGTGGAAACGACTAACAAGGATTTTTACATCTGCATCTCCATTCTCTACTATGACTGACTGGCTGGCAGGTATTCTTTCCATCTTGAACTGTGTGAGGCTGACTGTTCGTAAATAGCTGTTATATAGGTAAGTGATCATTCAGTTTCTATACATGTATTGACTTTTTTTTTTTTTTTTTGTCGTACAGTTTCCCAGGATCCCGTGACCGACTCCCTCTCTGAAGGTGGAAACGAATAACAAGAGTCTATCCATTTGCTTCTCACTTCACAACTATATATAGGTAAATACAGCTATATTCTGTCCATCTTCAGCTGTGTGAGGCTGAATGTTCGTTAACAGCTGTTATACAGGTACGTGATTGTTCAGTTTCTATATATGTATTGACTTTTTTTCTTTTTTGTCGTACAATTTCGAGGGATCCCATTACAGACTCCCTCTATGAAGGTGGACAATCAAGGGTCTAGGGTCTATCTGTTGGTAAACAGCTGTGATACTGGTAAGTGATTATTCAGTACATATACTGACTTTTTTTTCTTTTTTGTTGTACAGTTTCGCAGGATCCTGTTACCGACTCCCTCTATGAAGGTGGACAATCAAGGGTCTAGGGTCTGAGTGTTTGTGAACAGCTGTGATACAGGTAAGTGATCATTCAGTTTCTATACATGTATTGACTTTTTTACTTTTTTGTTGTACAGTTTCCCAGGATCCCGTGACCGACTCCCTCTCTGAAGGTGGAAACCACTAACAAGGATTTTTCCATCTGCATCTCCATTCTCTACTATGACTCTCTGGCTGGTATTCTGTCCATCTTCAACTGTGTGAGGCTGACTGTTTGCAAACAGCTTTGATACAGGTAAGTGATTATTCAGTTTCTATACACGTATTGACTTTTTTTCTTTCTTGTCATACAATTTCCCAGGATCCCATTACCGACTCCCACTATGAAGGTGGACTATTAAGGGTCTAGGGTCTGACTGTTCGTAAACAGCTGTGATACTGGTAAGTGATCATTCAGTACATGTATTGACTTTTTTTTTCTTTTTTGTCGTACAGTTTCCCAGGATCCCGTGACCGACTCCCTCTATGAAGGTGGACAATCAAGGGTCTAGGGTCTGACTGTTGGTAAACAGCTGTGATACTGGTAAGAGATCATTCAGTATATATACTGACTTTTTAGTGATCATTCAGTTTCTAGACACGTATTGACTTTTTTTTCTTTTTTGTCGTACAGTTTCCCAGGATTCTATTACCGACTCCCTCTCTGAAGGTGCACTATCAAGGGTCTAGTGTCTGACTGTTCGTGAACAGCTGTGATACAGGTAAGTGATCATTCAGTTTCTATACACGTATTGACTTTTTTTTTTTTCTTTTTTGTCGTACAGTTTTCCAGGATCCCGTGACCGACTCCCTCACTGA
This sequence comes from Salminus brasiliensis, assembly GCF_030463535.1. NCBI lineage: Eukaryota > Metazoa > Chordata > Actinopteri > Characiformes > Bryconidae > Salminus > Salminus brasiliensis. Next base: position 16,525,664 of record NC_132892.1, read on the forward strand.
AGGTGGACTAAAGAAGGGTCTTTACATCTGTATCTCCATTCTCTACTGTGACTGGCTGGCAGGTATTCTGTCCATCTTGAACTGTTTGAGGCTGACTGTTCGTAAACCGCTGTTATATAGGTAAGTGATTGGTCAGTTTCTATACACGTATTGACTTTTTTTCTTTTTTGTCCCTCTATGAAGGTGGACAATCAAGGGTCTAGGGTCTGAGTGTTCGTAAACAGCTGTGATACAGTTAAGTGATTATTCAGTACATGTATTGAGTTTTATTTTTCTTTTTTGTTGTACAGTTTCCCAGGATCCCGTGACCGACTCCCTCTCTGAAGGTGGAAACGACTAACAAGGATTTTTCCATCTGCATCTCCATTCCCTACTATGACTGGCTGGCTGGTATTCTCTCCATCTTCAACTGAGTGAGGCTGATTGTTTGTAAACAGCTGTTATACAGGTAAGTGATCATTCAGTTTCTATACACGTATTGACTTTTTTTTCTTTTTTCTTTTTTGTCATACAGTTTCGCAGGATCCCGTGAAGGTGGAAACGACTATCAAGGATTTCTCCATCTGCATCTCCATTCTCTACTATGACTGGCTGGCAGGTATTCTGTCCATCTTGAACTGTGTGAGGCTCACTGTTCGTAATAGCTTTAATACAGGTAAGTGGTCATTCAGTTTCTATACATGTATTGACTTTTTTTCTTTTTTGTCGTGCAGTTTCCTAGGGTCTAGGGTCTGACTGTTCGTGAACAGCTGTGATACTGGTAAGTGATCATGTACATGTATATACATCTATGAAGGTGGACAATCAAGGGTCTAGGGTCTAACTGTTCGTGAACAGCTGTGATACAGGTAAGTGATCATTCAGTACATGTATTGACTTTTTTTTTCTTTTTTGTCGTACTGTTTCCTAGGATCCCGTGACCGACTCCCTCTCTGAAGGTGGAAATGACTAACAAGAGTCTATCCATTTGCTTCTCACTTCACAACTCTATATAGGTAAATACAGCTATATTCTGTCCATCTTCAGCTGTGTAAGGCTGAATGTTCGTAAACAGCTGTTATACAGGTAAGTGATTGTTCAGTTTCTATACATGGTTTGACTTTTTTTCTTTTTTGTCGTACAGTTTCCCAGGATTCCATTATCAACTCCCTCTATGAAGGTGGACAATCAAGGGTCTAGGGTCTAACTGTTCGTAAACAGCTGTGATACAGGTAAGTGATCATTCAATTTCTATACACGGTTTGACTTTTTTTCTTTTTTGTCGTACAGTTTCCCAGGATTCCATTACCGACTCCCTCTCTGAAGGTGGACTATCAAGAGTCTAGTGTCTGAGTGTTCGTAAACAGCTGTGATACAGGTAAGTGATCATTCAGTACATGTATTGACTTTTTTTTTCTTTTTTGTTGTACAGTTTCGCAGGATCCTGTTACCGACTCCCTCTCTGAAGGTGGACTATCAAGGGTCTAGGGTCTGAGTGTTCGTGAACAGCTGTGATACAGGTAAGTGATCATTCAGTACATGTATTGACTTTTTTTTTCTTTTTTGTTGTACAGTTTCGCAGGATCCTGTGACCGACTCCCTCTCTGAAGGTGGACAATCAAGGGTCTAGGGTCTGACTGTTGGTAAACAGCTGTGATACTGGTAAGTGATCATTCAGTACATATACTGACTTTTTAGTGATCATTCAGTTTCTATACACGTATTGACTTTTTTTTCATTTTTGTCGTACAGTTTCCCAGGATTCTATTACCGACTCCCTCTCTGAAGGTGCACTATCAAGGGTCTAGGGTCTGACTGTTCGTGAACAGCTGTGATACAGGTAAGTGATCATGTACATGTATATACATCTATGAAGGTGGACAATCAAGGGTCTAGGGTCTAACTGTTCGTAAACAGCTGTGATACAGGTAAGTGATCATTCAGTACATGTATTGACTTTTTTTTTTCTTTTTTGTCGTACAGTTTCGCAGAATCCCATTACCGACTCCCTCTCTGAAGGTGGACTATCAAGGGTCTAGGGTCTGACTGTTCGTAAACAGCTGTGATACAGGTAAGTGATCATTCAGTTTCTATACACGTTTTGACTTTTTTTTTCTTTTTTTTCATACAGTTTCCCAGGATTCTATTACCAACTCCCTCTCTGAAGGTGGACTATCAAGGGTCTAGGGTCTGAGTGTTCGTAAACAGCTGTGATACAGGTAAGTGATCATGTACATGTATATACATCTATGAAGGTGGACAATCAAGGGTCTAGGGTCTAACTGTTCGTAAACAGCTGTGATACAGGTAAGTGATCATTCAGTACATGTATTGACTTTTTTTTTCTTTTTTGTTGTACAGTTTCGCAGGATCCCATTACCGACTCCCTCTATGAAGGTGGACAATCAAGGGTCTAGGGTCTGACTGTAGGTAAACAGCTGTGATACTGGTAAGTGATTATTCAGTACATATACTGACTTTTTTTTCTTTTTTCTTGTACGGTTTCGCAGGATCTTGTTACCGACTCCCTCTCTGAAGGTGGACTATGAAGGGTCTAGGGTCTGAGTGTTCGTGAACAGCTGTGATACAGGTAAGTGATCATTCAGTACATGTATTGACTTTTTTTTTTCTTTTTTGTCGTAGAGTTTCGCAGGATCCCGTTACCGACTCCCTCTATGAAGGTGGACAATCAAGGGTCTAGGGTCTGACTGTTGGTAAACAGCTGTGATACTGGTAAGTGATTATTCAGTGCATATACTAACTTTTTTTCTTTTTTGTTGTACAGTTTCGCAGGATCCTGTTACCGACTCCCTCTATGAAGGTGGACAATCAAGGGTCTAGGGTCTGACTATTGGTAAACAGCTGATATACAGGTAAGTGATTATTCAGTTTCTATACATGTATTGACTTTTTTTTCTTTTTTGTCATACAGTTTCCCAGGATCCCGTGACCGACTCCCTCTCTGAAGGTGGAAACGTCTAACAAGGATTTCTCCATCTACATCTCCATTCTCTACTATGACTGACTGGCTGGCAGGTATTCTGTCCGTCTTCAACTTTGTGATGCTGACTGTTGGTAAACAGCTGTGATACTGGTAAGTGATCATTCAGTACATGTATTGACTTTTTTTTTTTTTCTGTTTTGTCGTACAGTTTCCTAGGATCCCGTGACCGACTCCCTCTCTGAAGGTGGAAACGACTAACAAGAGTCTATCCATTTTATTCTCACTTCACAACTCTATATAGGTAAATACAGCTATATTCTGTCCATTCTCAGCTGTGTGAGGCTGAATGTTCGTAAACAGCTATTATACAGGTAAGTGATTGTTCAGTTTCTATACATGTATTGACTTTTTTTTTTTTTTTTTTTGTCGTACACTTTCCCAGGATTCCATTATCAACTCCCTCTATGAAGGTGGACAATCAAGGGTCTAGGATCTGACTGTTCGTAAACAGCTGTGATACAGGTAAGTGATCATTCAGTTTCTATACACGTATTGACTTTTTTTCTTTTTTGTCGTACAGTTTCCCAGGATTCCAATACCGACTCCCTCTCTGAAGGTGGACTATCAAGGGTCTAGGGTCTGAGTGTTTGTAAACAGCTGTGATACAGGTAAGTGATCATTCAGTACATGTATTGACTTTTTTTTTCTTTTTTGTCGTACAGTTTTGCAGGATCCCATTACCGACTCCCTCTATGAAGGTGGACAATCAAGGGTCTAGGGTCTGACTGTTGGTAAACAGCTGTGATACTGGTAAGTGATCATTCAGTTTCTATACACGTATTGACTTTTTTTTCTTTTTTTTCATACAGTTTCCCAGGATTCTATTACCGACTTCCTCTCTGAAGGTGGACTATCAAGGGTCTAGGGTCTGACTGTTTGTGAACAGCTTTGATACAGGTAAGTGATTATTCAGCTTCTATACATGTATTGAGTTTTTTTTCTTTTTTGTCGTACAGTTTCCCAGGATCCCGTGACCGACTCCCTCTCTGAAGGTGGAAACGACTAACAAGGATTTTTCCATCTGCATCTCCATTCCCTACTATGACTGGCTGGCTGGTATTCTGTCCATCTTCAACTCTGTGAGGCTGACTGTTTGTAAACAGCTGTTATACAGGTAAGTGATCATTCAGTTTCTATACACGTATTGATTTTTTTTTTTTTTTTTTTTTCTTTTTTGTCGTACAGTTTCCCAGGATGCTGTGAACGTGGAAATGACTAACAAGGATTTCTCCATCTGCATCTCCATTCTCTACTATGACTGGCTGGCAGGTTTTCTGTCCATCTTGAACTGTGTGAGTCTGACTGTTCGTAATAGCTTTGATACAGGTAAGTGATCATTCAGTTTCTATACATGTATTGACTTTTTTTTTCTTTTTTGTTGTACAGTTTCGCAGGATCCCATTACCGACTCCCTCTATGAAGGTGGACAATCAAGGGTCTAGGGTCTGACTGTTGGTAAATAGCTGTGATACTGGTAAGTGATTATTCAGTACATATACTAACTTTTTTTTTTTCTTTTTTGTTGTACAGTTTTGCAGGATCCTGTTACCGACTCCCTCTATGAAGGTGGACAATCAAGGGTCTAGGGTCTGAGTGTTCGTAAACAGCTGTGATACAGGTAAGTGATCATTCAGTACATGTATTGACTTTTTTTTTTTTCTTTTTTGTCGTACAGTTTCGCAGGATCCTATTACCGACTCCCTCTGTGAAGGTGGACAATCAAGGGTCTAGGGTCTGACTGTTCGTAAACAGCTGTTGATTCAGGTAAGTGATCATTCAGTTTCTATACACGTATTGACTTTTTTTCTTTTTTGTCGTACAGTTTCGAGGGATCCCATTACCGACTCCCTCTATGAAGGTGGACAATCAAGGGTCTAGGGTCTGAGTGTTTGTGAACAGCTGTGATACTGGTAAGTGATCATTCAGTACATATACTGACTTTTTTTTCTTTTTTGTCGTACAGTTTCGCTGGATCCTGTTACCGACTCCCTCTCTGAAGGTGGATTAACCAAGGTCTCTACATCTGCATCTCCATTTACAATTGTGACTGGCTGGCTGGTATTCTGTCCATCTTCAATTGTGTGAGGCTGACTGTTCGTAAATAGCTGTGACACAGGTAAGTGATCATTCACTTTCTATACACGTATTGACTTTTTTTTTTGTCATACAGTTTCCCAGGATCCCGTGACCGACTCCCTCTCTGAAGGTGGAAACGACTAACAAGGATTTCTCCATCTGCATCTCCATTCTCTACTATGACTGACTGGCTGGCAGGTATTCTGTCCGTCTTCAGCTTTATGATGCTGACTGTTCGTAAACAGCTGTGATACTGGTAAGTGATCTTTTAATTTTCTATACATGTATTGACTTTTTTTTCTTTTTTGTCGTACAGTTTCCCAGGATCCCGTGACCGACTCCCTCTCTGAAGGTGGAAACGAATAACAAGAGTCTATCCATTTGCTTCTCACTTCACAACTATATATAGGTAAATACAGCTATATTCTGTCCATCTTCAGCTTTGTGAGGCTGAATGTTCGTTAACAGCTGTTATACAGGTAAGTGATTATTCAGTTTCTATACATGTATTGACTTTTTTTCTTTTTTGTCATACAGTTTCCCCAGGATCCCATGAACAACTCCCTCTCTGAAGGTGGACTATCAAGGGTCTAGGGTCTGACTTTTGATAAACAGCTGTGATACTGATAAGTGATCATTCAGTACATGTATTGACTTTTTTTTTCTTTTTTGTCATACAATTTCCCAGGATCCCGTGACTGACTCCCTCTCTGAAGGTGGACTAACCAAGGTCTTTACATCTGCATCTCCATTTACAACTGTGACTGGCTGGCTTGTATTCTGTCCATCTTCAACTGTGTGAGGCTGACTGTCCGTAAACAGCTGTGATACAGGTAAGTGATTATTCAGTTTCTATGCATGTATTGACTTTTTTTTCTTTTTTGTCATACAGTTTCCCAGGATCACGTGACCGACTCCCTCACTGAATGTGGACTAAGAAGGGTTTTTTCGTCTGCATTTCCAGGGGGGGCGGGGGGGGGGGGGGGTCACAGCAAAAACTTTTTACTTTTTAAGGGTTACAGCAGGACTGGGTAGGCAAAAGCAGCCAAACACAAATGCACTCGCACCAGCAGACAGCAGGGGGCAGCTCAACACATGGGGAAGAGAGAAGAAATGAAAGAAAAACTAAAAATAATGAAGAAAAGGTTTAGGTTTATATATGAATTTGAACAGTATTGTAACACCGCTGTTTCTTACAGAGTGGGATTGGACTTTGCTAAAAAAAAAAAAACAAGTAAAAAAGCCAGCACAGTTCACAGAACAGCTCATGATCCAAAGCAGACCACATCCTCTGTTAAACACGGCGGATGTACTATGATGGCTTGAGCATGCATGGCTGCCAGTGGCACTGGATCACTAAAGTTTATTGATGATGTGACACAGGACAGAAGCAGCCGGATGAGTTCTGAGGTATTCAGAGACATACAATGTGCTCAAATCCAGCCAAATGCAGCCAAACTGACTGGTCAGCGTTTCATAATACAGATGGACAATGACCCAAAACATAAAGTCAAAACAACCCAGGAGTTTATTAAAGCAAAGAAGTGGAATATTCTTGAATGGCCAAGTCAGTCACCTGATCTCAACCCAACTGAGCACGCATTTCACTTGTTAACGACTAAACTTCAGACAGAAAGGCCCACAAACACACAGCAACTGGAAACCGCTGCAGTAATGGCCTGACAGATCATTAAAAAGGAGGAGAAACAGCATCTGGTGATATCCATGAGTTCAAGACTTCAGGTGTAGCAGACTGGGGGGAAAAAAAAAAAAAAGTTAAATTATTTTCAGTAAAAAGAAATAGGGCCCCTTAATATTTTTATTTTATTTTTCTTTATTTCATTTGTTTGGATTACATTTAGGCTGGTTTAAACCTCAGTATAATTATCATTCTACTGTTATTTGTTTGGACTAAGGCTAATAGGTCATTTTCGTTTCTCCCAGTAGAGGCGCTCTTAGGCATCAGTGGTAAAGGACCTCTAGCCTCTGGCTCGGTTAGTGGTTCAGAATAAAGCTTTTGCCACAGGCTGACGACTCATTAACCTGTGTGCTGGTTTCTTCCTCGTCATGTAGAGGAATGGAAATGTCCCTACATACATTTTAGTGGTGAATCTATACTCTAATATGTTGATGAAGCCTTGTGCCATGTCTTAGTCTAAGTTAAATGTGTTTTGGTTAAGTTATATCGAGTGAATGAGAAGATGGAAAATATGTTAGCCATTTAGCTTAGCATAGGGGCATGTTCTAATCTGAGAATCCCACTCTTAGTACTTTTATATGTTCTGTAATCCAGTGTTTTTACTAAAAAAATTCTAAAACATTTGATACAACATAAGTTTAAAAGTTTAAAGAAGTGTTTTTCCATTATTTTGAGCTTCTTTAACAGCAGCATTTTCTCTTTATCTTAAGCAGTAGCTCAGCTGCATAGCTTGGTACAGTCAGAGGTGCAGTGAAGTTCTTTGGACTGTGTGTTTTGTGTTCAATTCTGTTCTAAGTGTTTGTGTCTAGTATTATATGTCAGCCACAAAATCTGAAAGGAGCTTTATATTGGACAGCTGGTTTATTTTCTATAAATATGTTATGATAAAATAACCATTATGCTCAATTTATCTTACCTCAGCTAAACATCAGTGAAGACGTTACTAATCCACTCAGCCAACATGTAGATAAAGAGTACATGTACATAACATTTTTAACATGTTTAAACATCTGGACATTTGATCTTCATTTGAGTATTGAGAGATGGAGGTAATGTAACTCATAAAACTGAAGAAATATCTTTAAAAAACATTTCTAAAATGTAATTAATAGAAATGCAATTTCCCTGACAAGTCAGGACTCCTCCACATTTATTACTACTTAAAATTACTAAAATCAGCTAAATCAGGAGCAGCGCATCAGCTATAGATGATTAGAGCACGGTTAGAGAGGATTCTGGAGAAGCCTCTCTTATTTAAACCTCAGACATTTAGTTTGGTTTGCTTACAAGTAGAAACCTATTTAAATAAAGATGATTTCATGAAGGTACTTTTCACAGAGTCAAGTCCAACTGACTGTAGGACATGGGTCATCCTGTTGTGTTTCACATGTCCAAATGATAATTCATCATAGAAAGCTGTACAGTTAGAGAGTCTAAATGAACCAGTTGTGAACAGCCTGTGGCCACTTACAACAACAAGATTTTCTGATAACTCTCAGGATAACTTTCTGTCCTACTTTTTATTAATTTCCTCATAAACAGTTTGAATTTACCAAGTGAAATAAACACATACACATAAGACTTCCCAGCAGAGCATATTTATTTTACAAGATTCTGTGCTGTAAGAAAGTATTTACCCTAATTATCCCTATCTTTGCATATTTGTCACAATAATTGAAATTCAAATGTATTTGTGTAGTGCTTTGTAGAAATCCGGGTCCGAGCCTCTTTTGAGCAAGCCAACGGTGACAGTGGCAAGGAAAAGCTCCCTCAGAGCTAGAGGAAGAAACCTTGAGGGGAACCCATCCTCCACTGGTCGACACCGGCTAGCACAACACAAATACAAGAGTAAGTCAGGTAACTGGAAAGGATGACCAAGCTGAGGGTTTTACTGCCGGTCTGCCTGTAGCTGAAGATGATGATGCGGGTCAACCAACTGCTGAAGACCTGCATAAGCCCACCAACTAAGGCTCTGCCCAGTGCTCTGGAGAGTTCTGGAACATTGGGGTCTTCCCTCAAGTCTTCCCAGTGCTCAACGGCGTCAAGGATGACTGAGGCTTTCCCCTCAGGCTCCTTCCAGGACTCAGAAGAGCTCTGGGGAATCAAGGTCTGCTTTCAAGGGTCTGAATGGTGCTCAGGAGAGCACTCACTCATCAATGCCTGTCCCCCTTGGCCTTGCCCAGGGGAACATAGTAGCATTGGCCCATGGCTTTGACCAGTGCTAAAAGAAGCACTAGCTAGCTACCCTTCTCCCCAGGCTCATCACAGAGCTCAGGGCCTCTGGCCAGAACTCAAGAGAGCAAAGAAACTTCCAACGCTTTCACCAGATTTAGGAGGAGCACTGTCTAGCTGACTCCCCTTCTCCAGGCTCCTCTCAGCCCTCAACAAAGCTTTGGAGCATCAGGGCCTGCTTCAAATGCTCTGATCAGTGCTGAATGGAGACCTGGTCGGCTGACTGCGTTTGCCCAAGTTCCTCTCAAGCTCCACACCGGATGATGGGGTCTGCTTCCAAGGTTCTGGCTGGTGATCAGTACAGCACTCCCTGATGGAGGCCTGTCCCCCAAGCTCTGCACAGCACTCTGGAAAGCATTGAAGCAGTGAGGCCTGCTTGAAAGGCTCCGACCAGTACTGAGCAGAGCAATGGTTAGCTGACACCATTTCTCCAGGTTCCTTCCTGCATTCAGGGGCATCGTGGCCAAAAAGGACTTCCTCCCAGGCTCCACTCAGCACTCAAAAGAGCGTTGGAGCATCGGGGCCTGCTTCCATGGCTCTGATCAGTACTAAGTGGAGCACTGGTTGGCTGATTCTCTTTTCTTAGGCTCCACCCAGTGCTCAGCTGCAGATGGGGTAATGGAGGCTTTACCCCAGGCTCTGCCCAGCACTCACAAGAATGCTGGGGAACCAGGGTCTGCTTCCAAGGTCCTGATCGGTGCTCAGGAGAGCACTCGCTCGTCAAGGACTACATCTGACGTCCTGTCCAGTGATCTGGAGAGCCCTCGACTATCAGGGCCTTTACTAAGAAGATTTGAAACAATTATGTGACAAATATGGATCTAGAAAATTTGAATCTAGACATTTTTACTGCACCGTAAACAAAAGCACTAATTAAATTGGCTGCATCACCCGCGTAAAGGCGTAACGCAGGGCTCTGCGGATGGCTGCCATCATCCTGGACAGAAACTTCCGAATTCTCTTGGAAAGCGTCTCCGACACAGGTGGTTCTCCAGCTGCAAAAGACGAGATGAATCAGAAAATCAGCAACTCACAAAACTGTTTTCTTACTGTACTGAACAAACTGTATTCTACTTTACTTTTACATTCAAACAATAAAAAGTGATTTTATGAGACACTTGATCAGCAGGCAGTAAGAAACACTGATATGAGGATGTCTAGCATTGAGATTAACTGTGTGTTCTGTTTCCTGACTCACATTCCAGATGATTTCCAGATGTGCTGGGCTGATGATCTTCAGACAGGCCAGTGGGACACACTTTCTTCTGATGAGCAAACATTTAACAAACAAAACAAAAGTCAAGATCTCATCAAACACAGAAATATCATAAAGGAGCTCAAGCTAAACTATCTGTCTTATTATTTACACAATAATCATATTAACACATTCATGTTAACATATAACACATATTAACACATGTGTGTGTGTGAGTGTGTGTTCACTACCAGATGGGTTAAATGCGGAGGACAAATACGTGCACCTTTACCTTTACCTTTTACCTTCATAGTTTAACAAATCATATGACGTGTTTATCATTGATCTACTAAAGCAAAAGCTCCCTTACCTTTCGTCCAAACCTGAAGAGAGTTTTTTTAGGTTGAATAAAATGAAAAAAGCTCCTCTTTTTCTTCGCCACAGGAACTGGATCTGTGGGACAGTTGTCTTCTAGAGGGTCAGGTCTGGACGTGATGGGATCCTCCTCTTCTTGGGAGATGCTGTTTTTCTCCACAGCGTCCATCACCACATCACTTTCATCACTGCTTAGTGATGAGCATTCTGCGAACAAAACCCTCACGTCCAAAATAACCTTGTCATCCTCAAGGTTAGTTTGCTGGTAGTTTTTGGGCAGAGGGACTTCCTTCTCTTTTTCAGGGGCTGCAGACTGATCCAACAGACGGGCACGGGCCGCTTTAACGGATCTCTGCAGTAGCTCGCGGATGATGTCCACAGAGTCCCTAGTTGACGTCTCAAAGGGAAGTTTCATTAAGTCGATGGGGACCCCTGACTCAGCCATTGTCATTAGCATTTCCAGGTCCTCATCAGTGGCAAGGCTGCTGGGCACGTAGATGCTCTCAATTTCTGATTCTCCAATACTGTCCAGAAGTACTTCTGGTATTACTGCCCTAGGGGACTTCGTCTGGAGCTCCTCAACGGACAGCTGAACTGTCTCCTTGTCTTGCACAGCAAGACTTTCATTAGATGCTGAGGCCATGTTTTCCATCCCTTCTTCAGCAGATATGATCAGATCGCTGGTTTTACAGTTGTCATCCATGATAACTATCAAGTTTAATGATGGACAGAATTAAATATGTAAATATAATCATGAGACCTCAAAGCTCATTATTAATTGTGGTCAGTCTATCAATCATCTGTTAGACTAAATATTAATTATTATTAATATGCCATAATAATTTTATTAAGAGAATAGAGAGGGTGAGACTGGGAGGAGTAGAGGGTCCTACCTGCAGGGTGGTCGTTGTCCTAATGAGCTTCTGTTTGAACTGTCTGAACTATTTAAGTGCAATCTGGAGTTGCCTATTGTGATGTCATCGATTCCGTTGCTGCCATAGCAACGATACAGAGTCAGTGCAGCTCATCCACTCAGCTTAAACAGACAAATCACAACACTTAGACTATATAACTACACAGGACAAGCAGCTTTCTATTAGGGATATCCAATTAACATTGATCTCAGAATCCTCAGAGCTGAATTAACACCTACAGTAATTTAATTCCACCTGGACACCAATGTAAAATGTTCAAATTTTGTTCAGTTCCTGAAACTAAAATGTAATGAATATCCCTGATAAATTACTTATCTACACCAAAACCACTTAAAGATCATGGATTCACATTTTTTAAAATGATTTCTTGTGAAGTTGTTTAATCAGGATGGCAGTAATTCCCTAAGATATCTATAAAGCAATGTTATTTATAGTGTAGTTCAGTGGTAATGTGCATGTGTCAGAGCATGGTGAACCGTAGGATTTGAGACTACTGCCATACATACAGCAATATGGGAAATAAGACAATCCATAACATGAGAATGAGGAAAGTATTTCAGAATATGAATAATATTGTTTACATAAACAACCTGCACAAATAAACAAGTTAACAATTCAGCTCAAAGCACTGCTTATTAAATCACAGTACTGCTTATAAAATCAAATGGGTCAAATGAAGAGCCTGTTTGAGACATAATGAGATAAAACAGTAAATAGTCACAGAGAAAAGAACAGTTCATATAAGATGTTGTGTAAAAAATGACTAATGAGGTTATTTAGGTGTTAAGTTCATACTGAGGTGGCTTCACAGGGCTTCTCTGTTCTGTAGTCAGTGTTTCTATAGTTTCTCACTTCAGAAATGGGACAGGTTGTGTGAACACGGCTCTTCTGCAAAGCATACTGTGGATTATTCTAGTTACAATATTCAAAAAGAAGTGTATGCTTTACAGTGTGCTTTGCAGAAGAGCCGTGTTCACTCACCTTTTTTAATACTACTGTGAGGGACGATGTACCTAAATGTTTCACTCACCTGTACACCTGTGTAATGTGACATGATGATAAAAGTGATTTGATTTTTTTTTTTGGTGGCTCAAGGGGTTGTTAGAAGAGATGTCCACAAGGGGGTGTTATAGGGCCATTATTCCTGGTAACTCTGCTGGTGACAGAGTGCTAAGAAGGCTGAGAGAAACTATAGAGAAAGTCTACCAGCTGTATTTCTATTCTTTACAGACCTCTTTCTTTTGGGTTGGTACTAAGTACACCGCACACACCTACATGTGAAATCTTAAAAGACATGATGTTTTAAATGTTTTATTCATTTGTTTATTTATGATATTAATTAACAACTAAAATTAGCATACACATTTTAGACTGCATGCTTTATGAATCGTCTGCTAAGAAATAGAGAGCCTGTTGCAGGGGTGGGTGGTCACTAGTTACCTTTACACATGATAATAGGAGGATGAGAATGGGAGTCTAGTTTTCCTTTCAGTTTAGTCATGAACTTCATTTTTGAGTGTAATGTTGTCATGTTATGTTGGTGAGCATATGCATGGCTCTGTGATGGATCATGTGTCTAATTTGAGAGCTTTTTTAGACCAAAAATATAGTAAAAAGAAATCAACCATAACAGACACTGATTGTATCTAAAGTTCCAGTGCAGCTCTATAAGTTATTCAGTATTGAAGTATTTTATTTTAATTCACTAATTTTCTACATCTGTCACTCTGCCAATAAAACGTGAAGCTCTGGAGCAGCCGCACAGTGACCTAAGGTCGCCGGAATAGAGGGATTTTAGTCCCCGAGCACTGGCTTAAGGAGCAGTTGAACTGTGTTTTCGGAGTGATGGAGCTCCATCCAGTACCTTGGGCTGAGTTGGAGTGCATAGACTAATCATCCAGCATCAGTGCATCAGGAATTGCTACGTGAACCAGACCTTACAACCGTGACTTTTCTTGTGCCTGTGTCCACAGAAGGAGATTTCACTGGGCATCCGTTTGAAATACAGGTGCAGAACAAGTGCTTAAACAATGATGCACCACTGATAGCTAGAACTGCGGCTGTCTCTCCAGATCTGCTGAACGATATCAGGGTACAGAATGACTTCCCCGCCCCTCCTCAGACAACCAATGGGCCTCTTGCACACTCATGCCCTGGGGATTCAGCAATGTATGTAGTGGGTATATATTAATGGGTGCATGTCAGAGTTTAGCCAGTTCAGAGTGTGAGGGGGAGAAGAGTGTTTGTCAGTCTGACTGTCCTGGACTTCACACTCCTGTAGGGTGTGGGTGTGTACTGTCCCTGATAATGCTGTGGGCCCTGCTGATGACCCTGGTCCTGTAGTTGTCCTGCTTTACTGTGATTGTAGTGTACTGTAAATGTAGTGTTTCTGTACTGTAAAACAGTATGTTTATGACAATTAACTGTACTGTAAGTATAGTGTATATAGATGACTGTACTGTAAAATGTGTGTACTACAAATTAGTACATTAAATAACAATAATCTATTGTGAATTACTGTTATGTAAAGTTACCATATGTTTATTATAATTAAGTGTACTGATTATTTTAGTGTACAATAAATGTAGTGTACTGTAGTTTGACTGTAATGTAGTGTACTGTATATTTATTACAATTAACTGCTGAATTCATTCAATTCATAAATTCATTAAATTTATTAAATGAATCCAGTTTTACGTACAACAGAATGAACTTACAGTGGAGGAAATAAGTATTTTTCCCCCACTGATTTTGAAAGTTTGTACTCTAACAAATAATTAAACAGTCTATGCTAGCTTTATTTTAACAGTGAGAGAAAAAAAACTGGAAAATGAATTAATATTTAAATAAAAAATAATTTGCATTTCATTGCGGGAACTAAGTATTTGATCCCCTAAAAACCATGACTAATATTGGCTCCCACAGACCACTGACACACCCTAATCTCAGTGAAGTCGTTACCTGCATGAGAGACACCTGTCCCAAATTGTCACCTGTGTAAAAGGCCATCTGCCAAGAGACTCAGTGACACTCCAACATCTCCACCATGGGCAAGACTAAAGAGCTGTCTAAAGATGGCAGGGACAAAATTGTTGAGCTACACAAGGCGGGAATGGGCTACAAAGCCATAAGTAAGAAGCTGGAAGAGAAGCTGACAACTGTTGGTGCAATTATTCGGAAGTGGAAGAAGTACAACATTACTGTCAATCGACCTAGGCCTGGAGCTCCATGCAAGATATCACCTCGTGGAGACTCACTGATCATGAGAAAGGTTACAAATCAGCCAAGAATTACATGGGAGGAGCTGGTTAATGATCATAAGGCAGCTGGGACCACATTCTCAAAAAAAAAACAAAAAACATTGGTAATACACTGAGACGTAATGGCTTAAAATCCTGCAGTGCACGCAAGGTTCCTCTGCTCAAGAAGGCTCATGTCCAGGCTCTTTTCAGCAAGCCAGTGGCAACAGTGGCAAGGAAAAACTCAAAAGGGGAACCCATCTTCCTCAGGTCGACACTGGATAGCATGCATGCAGGTAAAGAGTCACAAGCAATCCTTCTAAAGCATTTTGTAAACAAAATGTACATGAAGGCAGCATAACTCTGTTCACAGAGACTACATTAGCAGAACTATTAAAGTGACAATTTTCATACAGAATACAGTAGCATATAATCACTCAAACAGCAGATAGGAGCATGAATCCAAATACAGAATACAACAGTGCTGCTCTTCATATTCAACATAGAGCTTTAAGCTCCCTCTATTAATTCATTTTCCATACATCATTCATCCACCTTCAGGCTGCAGTAGTTTAGCCCCACTAAGACAATAATGCTTAAGTTGCATTTCAGAAAAATGCAGCCAATCAGAAGAAAGCTCATTTACATAACGACACAGTAATAGAAACAGCTTGTTATTATTTTAATGGACTAAGGGCAGGTTTGGGAACATAAAGCTCCATAAAACAATGTAAGTAAGACTGAAGAGAAAAGGTCAAATAAAATGTAGACTTGGAGAGTAAGGGTAATACTAGAACTCTACAAAGCCATGGATGTTGTTGCTCACTGTTATTTTATTAGTGACAAACACCTCGACCATGTGGTAGCTCAGACAGAGCAGAGGCAGGTAGTAAAGACCTGGTGTTCGGTCAGAGCAACATGACAGCACAGTAAGACCTTCAGCTCCGCCAGATGGACGTTACAACAGTCTACTTGCACGCTCTGATTGATTGTGAGATGTATATGGAGCAATCAGAGGGATTTGAAGGAAAGTCAAATACAGGTGTCAACTGAATAAGTCATTGTATGCTCTTAAACAGTCTGGATGATCGAGATGAAAATGGCTTTCCACAGAACCCAGCAGACCATTGTGTCTACGACAAACACACTGAAATCAGGAGGATGATACTGATAATCTGGGTTGAGGGTCTGAGGTTGAGGTAAAAAAGATGCCAAAAGCATTCAAGATGAAGGATCTAGGAAAACTGAACCACAAATCCCAATCACAAAACAGCATGTAGCTTGTTTGTTGTGATGAGGCGCACAAGACCTGATCAAAGTTGGAGCAGTTAAATAGTCGCAGTACTTGTCTGAGCCAAACGAACAACACTGGACTGCAGTAGAGCATGTAATTAGGTACTTAAAGGGTACAACTGATCATGAACCGTTACAAAAAGAGTGGAGACAAACTGAAACTTGAGGTAAACCTAAACTGAACACGGCCTCTTACTTCCTGCTCTGTCTACACATGAAGCAGAACATATGGCACTGGCTGCAACCACTCAGGAAAGCTTGTACCTGGCACAGCTACTAAATGCCATGGACAGTAATCACCACTATGCACCTGTGAAAATATCTGAAGACAACCAAGAAGCAATTGATCTTTGGAAGACAAAATTTTTGGGGCATCTGCGGCTGCTAGGACTAAAGGACACAATATTAAACTCCTCACACGAGTGAACAGGATAAAGACAGTGATGAAAATGAAGACGCATATGCTGACGTTTGGAAGCTCGTTTCTGGATGTTTCTGGAGGAATGCTAAGGGTTACAGACAAGTAATGGGAGTGGATTACATTATTACTACCAATGTCAGCAGGAATAACAGTTTATGACTGCTGGTGAGTTTGGTAACAGTGCTAAAAGGGAATCTAGGGTGTTTGATGTTATTGCATTTAACAACATTTCTTTGATTCTGATTGGAGCAACACTGTCAAGACTACACCAGAGCACAGCCTGCAGATCATCTGTTACAATGCTCTGCATCTGCAGGGTGAGATGGTTCAATCTGCAAGGTTATTAATGAAAACACTAGCTGTTGAGGTTGTTATGGTACATTGCTAATAAAGGGGTGGCAGGTGGAGATCATGTTTGAAGTAGTTGTAAAACAGGATTAGGTGTTGGTTGGAGATGGAGTCAGGTGGAGAAATACAGAGTTCTCTTAATACCCAAGGGCAAAATTTAACGTAATGTTAAGGGGGTCCTGAATCAATGTCTGATCAGTAGAAAGAGCTGCTTCTGATGAAACCACAGCAAATTCACCAAGACCATAGACTGTGATAAGCAGGAAATTGTGCTGCTTTTTGGAAGCCGGAGACTAGCCTGCCACTTTAAGACTAAGCACCCCAAAAGACGGTTAACAGATCTCCTTCTCTACTACGAGTCCCGTCTCCCTAACCAACATCACTAACAGGATTGGCTTTGTTGTTTCTTGGCAACGTGGGAGAGGCTGTGTTTGTGAAAAGCACCAAAGCTCGGTCAACTACATGTTCAGGTAGGTCGAGTGAGAGACATCGTTCAATAGTTACGTGCACAAAAATTTCACCTTGTACTGATTCAGTAATACAGTGCAGTTTATTACAAATGAGGAATGATTCCATAGTCCATCATACGGACCTGGTGCTAACCCTGAGTGTGTGTGACAGTTAGCCTAGTTTGGTGATCTATTAAAAGATTAGGAGCTACTTTACATCAAGTCAATGAGTAGAATCAACAGTGATGGTAATACTCACACTCTACAAAGCCAGGACTGATTTTGTTCACTGTTCATAAAGCAACATCACCGTGTTATTTGGTCAGAGACAAACAACCCGACTGAGTGGCAGCTCAAACAGAGGAGAGGTAGGCAGAAATGACTTGGTGTTAGGTTGGAGAAGCACGATCAAGGTTAGAATGGAGCACAGTCTGCAGATCATCTGTTAGATGATCAAGATCTTTAGGGTGAGATGGAAGGAGATGGTTAAATCTGGAAGATTATTAATGAAAACGCTAGCTGTCGAGCCACATTACAGGATATACTAGAAGGCATGACAACAGAGAAGTACAGAGTCACACTGTAAAAGAGCAATTCTTGGCTGATTTATCTCCATATGGAACAGAAAAATGTGTTTGTTCAGATAATGGTACAGAGTTCACAGCAAGGGATTTGCAGTCATCATTCAGTGAGAAGGGCATAAGGCACGAGACCTCTGCAGTGACCACATCAAAATACAGCTGAGTGGAATTGGAGAACCCTCAGACTGACCAGTCAATGGCGGATGATTTCCATGGGGAGAGGTGTGTACCCCCATGCCAACAGCTAACCATGTTCATCAGACTCCAGAAAAGGTTCAAGAGTCTCAAACTGATGCTCAAGATGGCGCTCAAACAGAGGAAGACAGAGACACGCCTTAGCTGACTGTGTCAGATTTTGAAGACCAGACACTGACCAACTACTGACTACTGTTACAGGGTCTGTAATGGACCAAAGAGCCAAAGATAACCGTGTTTACCATTTGTGTCTGACACATATGGAATTTGGCCTCCTCCTTTAACCCATTCATTCAGTGAACACACACATACACACCAGTAATTAAAAACACACACAGTGACAGTGCCTGGAGTGGTGGGCAGCCATTGCTGTGGCGCACAGGAAGCAAAGAGGGTGAAGGGCCTTGCTTATGGGCCAAACAGTGGCAGCTTGCCGAGCCAGGTATTGAACCCCTGACCTGGTCAACAATAGCTCGGTGCTCCAACTGCTAAGTCACCACTGCCCCCAAAAGGTGTCTTTTGGCAGTGGCAGTTCAAACCCACGCTACCAAAGAGACTGGAACCTCAATCCAGCCCCTTAGACCACTCAGCCACACTAACAAAATCCCAGCTTTGCGTTGAAGTTACGAAAGAGGAGAGAACTTCTCTCGGGCTGGAGTGAATGCGTGAGTGAACACACATGGGTCTACGATTTAAAACAGTGTAGATGGGTCTGAAACGTACAAAGGGTTACAGTCAAGTAATGACCTTGAGCTCCACCAGGGCATGAAAAAACAAAAAAACTAAATGGTAATAAATTGAACCTAAACTCTGCATACAAGGGAAATCTGCTCAGAGTAGAAACACTGTAAAAAACACAAGACCATGTCTGTTCTACGTGTGTTACAGAACACCAAACCCATACTGACCAGGCAATGTCAGATGATGATGAATATGATGATGATGATGATTTCCATGAGGAGAGGTGTGTACCCCCCTGCCGACAGCTAACCGTGTTAATCAGACTCAGGTTCAAGAAAGACAGACATGGTACACGCTATGCAAAGAGAAAGCACCTCAGGATTTAGCTGACTACGTGTCAGATATTGAAGACCAGACACTGACCAATCAGCGCAGACAAAAAGGGAAAGAATTCTCTTTATTGTCTTAAAAGCTGGGATTGTAACTACTTCAGGTGTGTTACTCAGCGCTCAGCATATCTTAATTTCAGTGATATCTTAGTACTTTAAAGCCACAATCTTGTTGTTTTTAATTGTAGAGTCCCCCTGTCCTGCACGTTTTATTGCAGGGGTGTTCAGTCTTATCTGCAAAGTGCCGTGTAGCTGCAGCTTCTCCATCCTAAATAAGCTGCAGGACACCTGATTCCACTTGTTTAATCAATTAGTGAGTCTTCAAACAACTGATTACATGTGCTTCTGCGTGGCTGGTATGAAAAGCTGTAGCCACACTGGCCCTTTGTGAGTAAGATTGAACACCCACACCACTGAGGGAGGGTTTGTAACTCATGATTAATAAGATAAAGGCATGTATTTGAAAAGCTTCTCAATGTAGGAATGCAGATATGGGATCAGAGTCCTCTGTTATTTACAAAGACAAGAACTGCTCCTAAATTAGTGCTTTACCTAGCAGCTGATTGTCTGCTTATATAAAGAGGCTTTTAACTCTTTCAAATAATCTTATTGTCTTAGTTTCTGCTGTTCCCACATTTACCACACCTTTATGTTAAAAAAGTGACACATTCCACCAGATTTTAAAAGTATTGAGAAAAGAAGTTATTCAGTGAATCAAGACGTGTGTCCACTATTCTTAAAAGGTCATGTATAGAGACCTTGGTGGTCAGGCAGAGTTTTGAACTGCTTTAAGAGAAAATGCAGGAGCAGTGCTTGAGCAGTTCTCTACCAGCTACATGATCTATATAGAAACAGAACTCCAGCAGAATCCACTCTGTGCATGAACCTGATGAGACTCCACTGAACTCTGCGTGCAAGGCACCTTTTACCACCCTGTATCCTGTCATTATTTTAAATGCATTTTTAAATAATGCAATAGCATTAAACATTTTTGATAATGTAATAGCAGTGATGTGTGAAGATTAAGACACACCTAGGGCTGGGCCTAAATGTCCAAATATTATATTAAAGGACCATAAACTCCATTTTTCCTCTTTTCTTTTCAATCCTACTTAGTGTTTGTGGAGTTGTGTAAACAAAAAATCACGCTTCATCCCTTACAATTAAAACTGGCTGTTTTTTATTTGAGGTCTTTTCAACTGTGCGAAATTCTAACCTAGATACAGTGGGGTATGAAATGTTTGATTTCTGATATTTACAATATTTTTAGGATTACATTTCAGGGAGGTGAATCATGTTATCTGAAAAATGGGCTACGCTAATCCCCTTATAGAATCCATAGGGGGCGCTACAAGCTCTGTGTTGAATGTGAAGCGCAATGCTGTTGTATCCCGTATTCAGAGCTATGCTACTGAATTCTGTATGAAAAGTAGCAGAACTTTCCTACAGACCACAGTAACAGAACCCTGTTCTACCAGAATAGAGTAGCGTAACGATGTCTTACAGAACACAGTAGCCTGAAACTGTTCATTCACAACAGAGTAGCATAACACCTTCATTCAGAAGACATTAGAATCATTATTTTGATATAGAATACAGTACCAGTACTCTTTCAACCAGAATACGGTAGCATAACACTACACAACCAGCATAGAGGAGCATAACTCACACAGAACACAGTAATCAATTCAAATGAATTTTATTTATACAGCACTTTCACAACAAATGTGGTCACACAGCAGCTTTACAGAGATCCGGGTCCAAGCCTCTTCTGAGCAAGCCAGTGGCAACAGTGGCAAGGAAAAACTCCCTCAGATCGAGAGGAAGAAACCTTGAGAGGAACCAAGACTCAAAAAGGGAACCCATCCTCCTCTGGTTGACACCGGATAGCACAATGAAAAGCAAAACAGGAATAAAACATGGAATTAAGGGAACATGGCCAATGTGCCGTCAAGCCATAAAAAGATGAAAACATGAGTGAAATGAAGTCCATGCAGGTACACGATCACAAGCACAGCCATGCCGTGAGGTGAGGATGACTCAATTAGAGGCCCCAGAACCAGACAGCGGTCAGGAGGGTGGTGGAGAGAGCGAGGTCTGCCGATGGAACAGTTGAAACTGGGCATCTCAACATATGTGAAAGAGAGAGAAAACACAAAGGGTAAAAAGGAAGGGGGCAAAAACTTTTTAGAAGGGTTACAGCAGGACAGGGTAGGAAAGAGCAGCCAAACACAAATACACTCGCACCAGCAGACAGCAGGGGGCAGCTCAGTACATGGGGGAAGAGAGAAGAAATGAAGGAAAAAAATAATAATAATGAAGAAAAGGTTTAGGTTTATATATGAATATGAACAGTATTGTAACACCGCTCAACCACAACAAAGCAGCCAAAACAATTTATACAGAACACAGCAGTGTAACCATTCTCATGTAGAACACAAGCAGGACACAGCAGCCCAACACGGTTCAAGCAGACCAAAGGCAAGTTGCACAGCTGCAGCCACCTTTAGCACTGTGCTTGCAAGGCAATCTTGTAAAAAATTGGAGACTGTGGGTGCAAATGTTTGACCGGTTTCTTACAGAGAGTGGGATTGTTGAGGAGAACAATGCGCCACCTTTCCGCACGTCGCTGGGGAAGATGCAGTGAAGGTCTACAACATGTTACAATTCAGTGAGGAAGAAACTGAAACAAGAAATGAGCTGAAAAACAAGTTCAGGGATTACTGAGAGTCAAGAAAGAACCTACCCGATGTTCGCCATTTGTTCTTCATGAGAGCTCAGTATCCAGCTGAAAGCACTAAGGTGTATGGGAGGAATTCGGGGACCAGAAACTGCAGATTTCAGCAAAGTACTCACATACTCTGGACACCACATGTCACCACTGGGAAAGCTACCACTCACCTGTGAACACAAAAGCCAAAAATGCTAAACTGAATTTCACATATTGTTGACTGTGATGTACCAGCAATACTAGGACGTGAGACATGGGAGATGTTACAGCAGGACAGGGTAGGAAAGAGCAGCCAAACACAAATGCACTCGTACCAGCAGACAGCAGGGGGCAGCTCAGCACATGGGGAAAAGAAGAAATGAAGGAAAAAATTAAAATAATGAAGAAAAGGTTTAGGTTTATATATGAATATGAACAGTATTGTAACACCGCTCAAGCACAACAAAGCAGCAAAACTAATTATACAGAACACAGCAGCATCATTTTCATGCAAAACAAGCAGGACAGCAGCGAAATTATTATACAGAACAAGTGACACTGTTCAAGCAGAACACAGCAGCATAACAAGTTTGAGGCAGAAACAAAAGCAGGACACAGCAGCAGACTATGCTGCGCTACACCAATAAGAGTCCCTGGGCAAGACTCCTAACACTACATTGGCCCACCTCTGTAATACGAGTAACCTTGTAAGTCGCTCTGGATAAGAGCGTCTGCTAAATGCCATAAATGTAAATGTAAATGTAAGTGGCACAGCTTCAGCACTGTGCTCACAGGGCAATCTAGTCAAAAATTTGATTTTTAGGTGCAAAAGTTTGATCGGTTTCTTACAGAGTGTGGGATTGTTGAGGAGTACAATGCGCCACCTTTCCACACGTCGCTGGGGAAGATGCAGTGAAGGTCTACAACATGTTACAATTCAGAGAGAAACAAACTGAAACAAGAAATGAGCTGAAAAACAAGTTCAGGGATTACTGAGAGTCAAGAAAGAACCTACCCGCCATTTGTTCTTCACGAGAGCTCAGGATCCAGTTGAAAGCGTACGGGAGGAATTTGGGGACCAGCAACTGCAGAATTCAGCAAAGTACTCACATACTCTGGCCACCGCATGTCACCGCTGGGAAAGCTACCACTCCAGTTCCAAGCTCTGCACATTGAACATACCCATTGGAAGATACACATTCCTTTGACCTTCTTTTGGGGTGTCCTCAGCTTCAGAGGTATTCCAAAGGTCAATTGCAGACTATTAAAGGCCTGGAAGATGTTGTTAACGTTACAAACGATATCTTAGTCTGGGGTGAAACGGTCAAGGAAACATGATGGCAGACTTGTCCAAGTGCTGAAAAGGGAAAGACAGTGGAACCTGAAACTCAACAAAAACAAGTGCAAGATCAGATCATCACAAATCCGATACATGGCCATATGCTCTCTCTGCAGAAGGTCTCAAGCTAGATAGAGATAAAGTGAGAGCTGTAACACACATGCCTACACCAGAAAACAAGCAGGGACTCATGAGATTAATGGGCATGATTCAGTACCTTTCCAAGTTTATTCTCAGCCTGTCTGAAGTCGGCGCACCCCTCAGAAAACTGCATGACACTCCATGACAAGTCGAGTACAAAGCTATGAAAAACTGAAATCTCTGCTGATAACTGCTCCCACACTAAAGCTATATGATGTAAAAATACCTGCTACACCATCTGTAGATGCGAGCTCAGAAGGCTTCGTAGCAGCAATTCTGCAGAAGGGAAAGCCAGTGGCTAAACTACATTCCGAAAGGCAACAGCAAATGATCCAGAGATGCAGCTACTACACACAAGGACCATGGAAGGATGGCCCAATGAGAAAAATCCAAACATACTGGACATTCAAAGAAAAGTAAAATACAGATTCAAGACAAGCTGCAGAGAAGACAACTCAAGCAGAACAGCTATTATGACAGACAGACAAAAAGCCCACCAAGCATATACATGTGGGACAAGGTGAGAATTCCGAGAGGGCAACCTGCTATCATGATCAGCGACGATTCTTCACAGTCCAGACGACAGATGTAAGAACCTATAGAAGAAACAGAAAACAGAACACACATTCATTTGTGAACATTTCAGAACATTTATTCATTGGAACAGTTGAAACTGGAAAAACTCAATACATCAGAAAAACATTGACAGTCACAACAAAAGTGAAAATAACACAGGACAGAAAATCAAAATAAAACAAGAACATTGTCTTCAGATTGGACACTGGTGCTGAATGCAATGTCATCACAGCACAGATCTACAAATCAGATTTGAAACAAAACTCCAGAATTCAACTTAGAAACCACTCACATATTCTAGCCACTGCATGTCACCGTTGGAAAAGCTAACACTCACCTGTGAGCAGAAAAGCCAAAAATGCAAGATTGAATTTCACATTGTTGTTAGTGATGTACAAGAAATGTACAAGAAAGACGTGAGACATGTGAGACGTTAGGTGTGGTTTAAAGATGGAAGAACCTATAGAAACAGAAAACACCTCCTCAGGACGACTGAAAGAGTTCCCATCAGCATCACCCAATGTTGTTGCAGATTCCTGTGTCGAGCCGCAGGTCAGTGAATCTGGTCCACCTGCAGAAACTGGTACTGCAAAACAACCTGACTTACCTGAGTCACATCCGAGAGAGGCATACAGAGAGGCTTCTTCCACAGACCTGAAAAAGGCAAAAGATCATGAATTCAGTGAGATGCATGACTCGTTAATCAGAGACAGAGACAGGACTGTTTGTGGTATTAGGGAAGACCTATTGTGGGCAAGGTTGCTGCTTTTGCACTGACTGCATTTTAAACTGAAGGTCACACTGATGGTCAATAAGAGGAAATATCTCACATACTATAAAAATGAATCTTAGTCTAGATACAGGAGAGGAAACCTTGGTCTCCTGGTTTAAAAACTGTATGTTGAGGAGTTTAGTCAGTTGTGGATAAATGCTGCGTCAGCATGTTCAGAAACTTCAAACAGCATGTTAGCGTGAGGGTTGTTGAGAAAAGGATTTCTTGGATCTCAGACTCCACAGATCGCTTTGGCCTCCCAGGGATCAAACTCCCCCTCTCTCAATGACAGGAGCAGCGATTAGACGGTGTTGTGTTGCTGCGTATTTTCTAACTGAACTGACGATTAGAATCAGTGTAGGTACCGAACCCAAGCGCAGATTTTACTTTTGAAGGTTTTCTATTCTAAAATGATGAAACCTTCTGGGGTGGTGAAGCTGATCAACAACACATTTCTTTCTTATAAATGTCAGTAGGGGGATTTCTCTGAAGACTGTTCTCTGATGAAGGCTGGTAGCTGGATTGGTTCTTGAGAGGACCTGATGCTCCCTGGAACTGAAGTTCAAAATGAAAAGCTGTGTATTAGACATCTCTCCTGTTGTGAAACACATTTGTGTCACGTAGAAGACATGAACCTTCTTAGGGCCTTTATTTCATCACCTCTTAAACTCTCAGACTTTCTAAGGATTATTATTCAGCAAGGACATGGAATACAGCACACACTGCCCAAATTCTTCTAAAGTTAGAGGAGTGAGGAATGAGTTCCTGTGGAGTTTCAGAGGTTAAAAGGGTTCATGATGTTCACCACAGTTTAAACACATACTGAAAGTTACCTGGAATCGTGCTGGACATCTTCTCTAACTGGCTACAAGAGGTATAGTCTTCCTTTTCTTCAGGATCTGCTTGAGAGACAACATGACAGATTATCTAGAACATGTCAAGTGATTTGGATAACATCAAATACCTCAGAGTTTGATGCTAGTTAATAATAATAATAATCTGAAGGGGAGTTGAAGCCTCTGTCTCCTGGTTTCCTGCATCACTGTGGGAGCAAAGGTTCTAGCTCAACCACGATCCACAGAGCAGGACTTTCCTATCAGAATTGAACCCAGCCAGTAGGCCAACACTTAGAGCCATGCTTGAGGGCTACAAGGGGTGTACCCTTGTCGACTTCGTCAGGATCTGTTGGAGGGACACAACAAGAACACATATATACACACACACACACACACACACACACACACACACACACACACACACACACACATTTATGGTATTTAGCTGACTCTCTTATCCAAAACGACTTACGTCTCCCACATGATGTGGCAGCTCAGTGGCAGGTAGTGGTGTTATTCGTTGCGCCACACCAACCGTTATTGGTTGGTGCCCACACCAATATATATTTATTCACGCATCACACAACTAACATACCTTAATCTTGGGGAACTTTAGCCTCCTGGTTCTTTGCTTCATGGTGGACTGTGTGAGAACAGCTTCTGCCTCCACCACTGCACAAAGAGGAAGACTGAGACTCTTGCTCTGTGGACTGGAGCGGGATGACGTCTAGATCAGAATAAGCTCTGCTGTTTCCCTCAAACTGATTGACGTCCACCACAAAAAAAAACTGCCTATAACTCTGGAGAGGAGACAGAACAGAGGTGGAACACAAGTCATCTTTGATTATTTACTTCTTGTCACTGTTGGTGTCACTGTGCATCGTTCAGCTATTCAGCGCACTTTGCACAAGGAGAGGCTGTCTGTCCAAATATATGTACTATTGGAGAGTAATGCAGAAGAAGCCTTTTCTGCTCACAAGCCACAAACAGAGTCGCTTGAGGTATGCTAAAGCACATTTAAACAAGCCAGCTTCACTTTGGAATAAGGTGCTGTGGAACTAAAATGGAGGTATTTAGACATAACAAGGGGCGGTGTGCATGGTGGAAAAACAACACAGCATTCCAAGACAAACACTTGCTACCCACAGTAAAAGTTGGTGGCGGTTCCATCATGCTGTGGGGCTGTGTGGCCAGTGCAGATACTGGGAATCTTGTTAATGTTGAGGGTCGCATGGATTCCAGTCAATTGACAATTGATGCAGCATTCAACTTTAAGATTAAGGATGTATTCGCTAAACTATGCCCAGATTTTAAAGTTCAGTCTCACGTGATCGATCTTTTCTTAAATATCCAGTGGTTGTTGTCCTCAGCTGATTCAGCTGATGGAATGAAGATTCTTGACGTGCCGTCCAGGTACTGCTTCTAGGAATGTTCATCTTTCTGGCTTCTGGTCCAGGAAAAGTTCCCAGGAAATGTTCGCTTTACCCTCGTTCAGGTCGTGACCACCCGTTCCACCCGTGATTTCAAGAAAGTAGCTGTGTGGGAACGCTGATCAGACGTCCAGCTGAAATTCTAAAAGGTTTCTAAGGTGATTAGAGTTAGGCCCATCAAGAGCTGGCTGTCCTTTGTTAGGACAATGGTAGAGGACCTCCTTGGTTCCTTTGTTTAGCCCTGTTGGGTGTTTGTTTACCTGGCTGGGGAAACAGGTTGGTTCTTTGTTGGGACAGTCTTTTTAATCACCTGTGTAGCCACACCCATTTTCCTCCTCTGGTGCTGTCACCTACTGGTGAGCAAGGGTACTTACGCCCCCGTTGGTCTTCAGGTTATGATTTATCGTACATTTGAAGAGCACTTATGGATGAAATGTCCACTGGGAGAGATAAAGTTCATGGCAGGTCAAGCAAGTCCTTCCAATTCTTAGCAGGTTAGTTTTCCACGAGGTGTTCCTATAAGACTGAAAACATCTGGGCAGCTTTATGCAAACATCTGGGCCGTTCTGGTTGACTAACCAAACTTACAATGCATAATAATGTTGGTCATGTTAAAGCTTTGAATTATATGATTGCATCATAAAAAAATACATAAATAAATAAAAAACACCAAATATGATTTAATATTATGGAAATGATTAGATAGATGGCTTTTGATGGAAAGGAGGAAGTATCATCATTAAGCCTTATAGAGAGGAAAGTTAGTGAAGGTGTTAGTTTTGTTGACTGGGATGGATACCTGATGCGTCAGGGTAATTAATAACCATGTTGTCTATATAACATGTGGACCCCTTGTGCTGTCCTGGGAATCAGGTTGTTTCCTGATCAATGACTTTGTTGACAGTCTGTTTTAGACTGTATGTATTACATGTTGCAGGAGGTTAATTAAGAGTTAAGCTGACATTAGGTTGACTAATGCCTTATAGGAAGATATCCCATGACCTTAGTTTTAGACTTTGCTTAGGTCAAGTAATTCCACATTTTTGATTGAGTAATTAATTGTCAGGCAGTGTTTCGGTTATTCACATCAAGACTAGTCTTGCGATGGACTAGTGAGGATAAATGTTTCAGGATCCTACAGCCAAGCATAGACTTGAGCTTAGTGATTTGAATACGTGTCTGCATAAGTAAGTATGTTTATGTAATTATGTTTCAAGAAAAGATAAATAAATATATTGCTGCATTGGTCACCCGTACTCACTAGGTTTGTACAATGGTGGTAGCAGATATGCTGTCCAATAATCTATGTACATATGCTGTATGCATTTAAAAGAGTTTGATATGGAAAGGGTAAGCAGAAAATAGTAGCTATGCTGGACACTGCTGGAAGCCTAGTTACCAAAATACTGTGCAGTAAGCTACCAACACCCTGTCACTGCTGTGCTAGTCTATACCCTTTAGTACTAGTGTGTAGTATGCAATTGGGACGCAGCCTAAATCCCCTATCAGATGTTTAGTGCGCCCTTCTTTACCTCTGTTTGAGCCATGGAAGCTCAGGTACCAGCACTAATGCAAGGCCTTAATAGCTGATATACTTATTTATTTATTTATTTATTTATTTATTTATTTGATCGTATTTGGTCATATGTGCTTTTACTGTGCGTTTACCTCAGTCTGGACACTTTTCTGTCAGAACTATTTGCTGAGTCCTCGAACCGTTTCGCCTCAGCCAGCTCTCGACCGGCTGATGAAATCCCGAAACCCTGCTCATTGGTCCCACAGGACTGATTGACAGGAGTTTAAACCAATAAGATCACGGAAACAATTCGTGTGAACAAATACAGAAAATAAGAGAGTTAAGCTGTAATTGAAAATACTTATTTAATAACGTGTTAATACAGTAATAAGAACTATATTTATAAACAGTAAATACTAGGGATACATATATAATAAAAATACAGAAATAATAAATAATGTTACTGGACACTCATCAGTCCTTCTGGGGTGTCGGACAGGCTGTAAGTGTGTGTGATTAATTTGGTGATTGATATGATTGATCAGTGCTTGATCAGTGTGTTTTGGTTTGGTATCTTAGCTTTTAGCAATTATTTAGTCAATCGCCATCTCCCTGCTCTCTTTCTACGGGCAGAAATTTTGTCCAATGGCTGCATGGAGCTGCAGGATCACAACTGGCCATAAATGAACGAATGAATGAATGAATGAATGAATGAAGGCCCCAAACCTGACAAAATTAAAGTGGATGAAGCTGGAATCTAGGTGATCAAAACTGAGGCAGAAATGAGCTGTATAGCTATAGGTCTTCTTAGCGTGTTCTTCTGTGGTGTTTGTGGCCGGTGGACCTCAGAGCAGTACTGATCAAATTTTACGGCTGGCCATAAATGAATGAATGAATGAATGAGTGAATAAATGAATGAATGAGTGAATAAATGAGTGAATGAGTGAATGAATGAATGAATGAATGCCCCAAACCTGAAAAAATGCTTAGAAAAAAAACAAATTTAAATCCTTAGTGATTTCCTGAGTGTCCCCTGGTCAGATCTATGATCTTGAGATGAGAAGTTGTGATTCAGGAGGCGTTTGAACCGTGTTTCTGCGCTGTATTATTGCAAAGATATTAATAGAAACGCGGAGACAACATCGTAAAAAAAACACTAATTAGCATTAAACAGTAGCATTTATGAGATTCCGAAAAAAGGACCTGTCCCAGCAAAGGGGGGCATCCGGTCACCCTGTCTGATCACTCCCAAAGGAGCTGGTTCAGTTGTTTGAGGTGTCGAATTACTGGACAACAGTGAGGGTTCCGCCATTCCTTGTTTACCCTTGTTACCATGGTTACACCATGGCCAGAGATTTAGTACAGCTCCCTGCAGAAGTCAATGGCAGTGGCCAAGTGGCCAATCAGAGGGCACGGTTTTAAAAAATGTCAGTCGAAGATGTCATAATGGCCTCTTTGACATCCCTGTGACATCACGGCCCCACAGAGCAGTATAAATAGACCCTGCAGAGCTCACCTTCCTCACTCTGAGCCTTTCACTCACACAGTGCAAAGGAGCAGTCAGTGGCATTACCAGTTCTCATCTGAACCAAGACCGAAACTGGGGAGATGGAGCAGTGGAAGGCTGAGCGGGAGTCCCTGCTGTTTCAGCTCAAGGAGGCCCAAGAGAGCATTGAGAAGGAGAAGGCAGCCAGGCTGAGGGAGCGGAAAGCCAACACAAGGAGGCACAACCGCTGGATAAAAAGGGTCAACACAACAAGGGACCAGGACATTGAAAAGGAGACGTACGAGCTACGTGCCAAAATTCAGGACCTGGAGGAGGCCAAGCAGGAGGTAAAGGACTCGCTGGACTTCCAGTCGGAAATCCTACGACAGGTCAGCGAGGAGCTGGCAGACAACAAAACCAGGCTCAGCAGGTGCAGGGTGCTGGCAGAGCAGCTGTACGCCCAAAACATGGAGCTGCATGCATTGAACTGGTACAAGAACCAGGAGCTGGAGGTGCTGCGACAGGAAAGGGCTCTGACAGAGGCACTGGACAAAGAGTACAACCTGGTATCGGCTCTTCCTCCATTGGCAATGCAGAAGCAGAGGGTCATGGAGGAGCTGAAGCAGAAGGCAGCTGCTGTAGAGGAGGCCGCAGCGGAGAGGGCCGCTGCAGAGAGGGCAGCTGCGGAGAGGGCCGCTGCAGAGAAAGCCTCTGCGGAGAGGGCCGCTGCAGAGAGGGCAGCTGCGGAGAGGGCCGCTGCAGAGAGGGCAGCTGCGGAGAGGGCCGCTGCGGAGAAGGCCGCCGAGGAGAGGGCCGCCGCGGAGAGGGACGCTGTGGAGAGGGACGCTGTGGAGAGGGCCGCTGAGGAGAAGAGCCTCAGCCTTTTTAGCCTTCTCAGCCATCTCAGCCTTCTCAGGGCGAGGCTTAAAGGCTTCTGGAGCCGAATCTCTGCTGCATGCAGAAAGAGGAAGTGAGAGAGGGAGAGGGAGACAGAAACAGAAACCGAAACCGAAAAAAAAAAAATAAAAAGGAAGGGAATAACAAGAAGGGAACAGAAAGAGACAGAGTGACGATGAAGATGAAGGGAAAGACAGAAGGCAACAGAAAGAGACAGAGTGACGATGAAGATGAAGGGAAAGACAGAAGGCAACAGAAAGAGACAGAGTGACGATGAAGATGAAGGGAAAGACAGAAGGCATCAGAAAGAGACAGAGTGACGATGAAGATGAAGGGAAAGACAGAAGGCAACAGAAAGAGACAGAGTGACGATGAAGGGAAAGACAGAAGGCATCAGAAAGAGACAGAGTGACGATGAAGGGAAAGACAGAAGGCAACAGAAAGAGACAGAGTGACGATGAAGATGAAGGGAAAGACAGAAGGCATCAGAAAGAGACAGAGTGACGATGAAGATGAAGGGAAAGACAGAAGGCATCAGAAAGAGACAGAGTGACGATGAAGATGAAGGGAAAGTCAGAAGCAACAGAAAGAGACAGAGTGACGATGAAGATGAAGGGAAAGTCAGAAGGCAACAGAAAGAGACAGAGTGACGATGAAGATGAAGGGAAAGACAGAAGGCAACAGAAAGAGACAGAGTGACGATGAAGATGAAGGGAAAGACAGAAGGCAACAGAAAGAGACAGAGTGACGATGAAGATGAAGGGAAAGACAGAAGGCATCAGAAAGAGACAGAGTGACGATGAAGATGAAGGGAAAGACAGAAGGCAACAGAAAGAGACAGAGTGACGATGAAGATAAAGGGAAAGTCAGAAGCAACAGAAAGAGACAGAGTGACGATGAAGATGAAGGGAAAGTCAGAAGGCAACAGAAAGAGACAGTGACGATGAAGATGAAGGGAAAGACAGAAGGCAACAGAAAGAGACAGAGTGACGATGAAGATGAAGGGAAAGACAGAAGGCAACAGAAAGAGACAGAGTGACGATGAAGATGAAGGGAAAGACAGAAGGCATCAGAAAGAGACAGAGTGACGATGAAGATGAAGGGAAAGACAGATGGAACAGAAAGAGACAGAGTGACGATGAAGATGAAGGGAAAGACAGAAGGCAACAGAAAGAGACAGAGTGACGATGAAGATAAAGGGAAAGACAGAAGCAACAGAAAGAGACAGAGTGACGATGAAGATGAAGGGAAAGTCAGAAGGCAACAGAAAGAGACAGTGACGATGAAGATGAAGGGAAAGACAGAAGGCAACAGAAAGAGACAGAGTGACGATGAAGATGAAGGGAAAGACAGAAGGCAACAGAAAGAGACAGAGTGACGATGAAGATGAAGGGAAAGACAGAAGGCAACAGAAAGAGACAGAGTGATGATGAAGATGAAGGGAATGAAAGAGAGAGAAGAAGGGTAGAGAAAGAAAGTGTGGGGGAAATGGGGACGTTAATCACAATGACATTATAAAATGGGCTGGATACCCAGCCTCAGAATTCTCAAATAATTAAACAAATCAGTCCCATTAATAAATGAAATCGGCCTCATAAATGAAATCGGCCTCAAAAATGAAATTGTCCTCAATAATAAATGAAATGGACCTCATAAATGAAATGGGCCTCATAAATAAATGAAATGGGCCTCATAAATAAATGAAATGGGCCTCATAAATGAAATTGGCTTCATTAATAAATGAAATGGGCCTTAAAAATGAAATGGGCCTCATTAATAAATGAAATGGGCCTTAAAAATGAAATGGGCCTCATTAATAAATGAAATGGGCCTCATTAATAAATGAAATGGGCCTTAAAATGAAATGGGCCTCATTAATAAATGAAATGGGCCTCATAAATGAAATGGGCCTCATAAATGAAATGGGCCTCATTAATTAATGAAATCGGCCTCATTAATAAATGAAATCGGTCTCATAAATGAAATCGGTCTCATTAATAAATAAAATCGGTCTCATTAATAAATGAAATCGCTGTCATATGTTCAAATCATTAATATCTCAAACGCTAATTTCTAACTAGAGAAAGCTATATCAATGATTTGAGTTCTGAAGGTTTAATTAATAATAGTATTACAATAACAGCCAGTATCAAATGATATCAAGACAAACAAACTGGAATAAATAAATGAAGCAGTTATTAACACAAACTACTCTAAACACAATAACACCCTCAGTCAGTATTAGTAATGCACGATGATATTTCTGCGGACGATATATTATTCACCAATATATAGATTTTTTCTGTTATAGGTTTGCTAATTGAGGTGGCGGCTGCTCGTCCAGCTCAAGCGCCTCACCTCGGCACGCCAGCTCTTGCTGCAAACAGGGAGAACACGGCGACAAGCGCGGCGTGACTCCACCCACTACGCGTGGCAAGGGAGCGGAACTCCAGCGCATAGTGGGCTACCGACCTGTCACCCTGCTCCAGCCACAGCAGCAGGTCGTCCGGCGTGAGCCCCCCTCGGGGACGCTGAAACACTGTCTTAAAGTGCTTCACGTACTCCGAGAAGGGCTTCACGCTCAACTCCTCCCAGGTGGCGCTGGCCCAATCCAGAGCTTTTTCAGCGAGACGGGATACGAAGAACGCAACCTTCGCCTGGTCAGTGCTGGTTCCCTGACAACTTAAATAAACCGAGCACTGAAATACGAACCCCTCGCAAAGCTCTGGATCACCAGAATATGTATCCGGAATGTCCATCGGATATGGACTAGGGATGTGGCGGGAAGTTATGTTGCTGTAAAAAACATAACAACAAACATGCAAATGAAAGAAAACAGCACAATAACAACAGAAACACAACTGTAACAAATGTAAGTGGCAGGCAATTCCCACCAGTGCTCTTACACCAGAGACACTCACCATATAATCAACAACCAAATAATGGAATAGATTTGGATTATTCAGGAAACAAAAAAGCGTCTGTTAATAACTAAATATTTGAAGTAGTATTGTGTGCTATTTCAAAGTCATGGACCAAAACTACATTGTGATTGCACACTTTAAAATAAAGCAACAGCCCTGTAACCCTGCTAAATATGTGTGGCATAACAGTTAATAAAATCAGTAAAAATGTAGGGGCAAAATAATGATGATCAAATCTGAGGTAGTGAAAAATATTATTGATTATGGTGGGGGATACTGATCCAAAAATAACCTGCACACTGTTAAAAGAACACGTTCCTCAAGGATGTTTTGGAGGTTCTTCAATTTGAAACTGTGGAGGAACCTCTTAAGGTGCTTTAAGGAACTTTAAGGTGCTTTAAGTGATCTCCCGAAATAAGAACGTGGGAAGGGGTTAATGAAAACCGCAAGTCTAGCTTGGGATACAGGGGAATACTAGGGGAACCTAAACTGCAGGCCTCGCTTGGGAAACAACAGGGAGAACTCAACAGAGTACTAAAGCAATACCATACCATTTTACCAAAAATGTGTAAAACAAAAACCCCAGAATTCAGCTTACAAACCGCTCACATATTCTAGCCACTGCATGTCACCGTTGGGAAAGCTAACGCTCACCTGTGAACACAAAAGCCAAAAATGTAAGATTGAATTTCACATTGTTGACTGATGTACCAGCAATACTAGAACATGAGACATGATGGAAGAACCTATAGGAGAAACAGAAAACACCTCCTCAGGACGACTGAAAGAGTTCCCATCAGCATCACCCAATGTTGTTGCAGATTCCTGTGTCGAGCTGCAGGTCAGTGAATCTGGTCCACCTGCAGAAACTGGTACTGCAAAACAATCTGACTTACCTGAGACACATCAGAGAGAGGCATTCTTCACAAGGTCAGGAAGACAAGTGAAAACACCAGCAAGATACAAGGACTGAATCTGGAACACACATACAGTACACATTTACAATATTCACACACACATTCAGAGAACACGGTTCAAGCTCCTGTCCATCTGCTGACTGAATTTAAAGTTACTGTCATTTACTGCATCTTAGATTTGTTTAGGTTATTCTGCAACATCAAGCTATTCTCATAAATATGGTGTTAAATGTACAGTTCATGTAGTTCAGTTCAGAGACCTCATCTCATTTCCCTTGAGTTTTAAAGCATTATGGTCCGACAGTGTTTGTATGAACGGTGTTGAGAGTCCTGCACAGCCCAAATCCTCCTCATTTATAGTTCTATTCATATTAAGAAAGAGAACAAAAATAGATCAGTTCAAGTGTGGGGATTTCACATGTTCTGTAGCTAAGAGGCAGCCCTAGCTAAGAATCACGCAGCTCCCCCAAAAGTACTAAAGTGTGAGTGTAGCACAGAGTCGTCCTTCCTCCATACTTTACACTGAGGAGCTGAAGCGGTTAGCAGAGGGGAAAACGGCCGTGGTGGTCGAGGAGCTCCTCGGCTTTTCCGGGGTCACGCAGTCGCCGCCAGTCCCTCTCCGGTGCGGGAGTGGAGACGACGACTCTCGGTGTCCGTCGCGCCGGTAGTGCTGGAGCTCAGACGCCGCGTTGGAGGAGTCACGGGTCAAGCTGGACGACTTCCTTGCAGAGCGGCTGGAAAGCTGGTTTCTCCGCGGTCGCCATGTTTCTCGAGGCTACAGAGAAAAACGCAAAGGCCGGTTAGTGAGACAGAGGACTGTACAGTAACACAGACAGCACAAGCACTACAACAACTGCCTAAGAGGAAGAAGACAAAGCTCACATTACGGACTATAAAGCAGGATGGCCGGTCGAAGCTCTGTGTGGAATCACAGCTCGAGCTTTGAAAGCAGGGCCGCATCGAAACAGCAGCTCAGAGTCTCCTCCAAATACCTACGATCACGTGATCGCCGGAAACGAAGCTTCCTTACGTCACTGGAACGCAATCGCGGTTCAATGCGCGAGTTTCCGGTCCCGCTGTAGACGAGCTGCATATCATCTGAAATATGTACTTAAATAAAACGGAAATACAGAACATGTGTGAATCTGCTTCACTTTCATCATCAAATTATTGACATTCCTCAGCATTCAAGGTTTTTTACTGGAGACGATGTGAAATGACCTGAATAAAAACATTTTACAGCTCTATTTCTGTGTTCAACAGATGTACAGTCTACATGCACATTCAACAGTGCTGTTTCTCCTTAATCTAATAGTGTCAAACATGCTGTTTTGTTTAGGAGGAGAGTAAAGGAATTACACACTCAGATGAAATTCATTCAGTTAAAGGAAGAAACGCAGTCCGACATCGCTGTATGGAGCAGTTTGGACAAAGCTTATGAACACAAGTGAATCAGGCAGTGGTGGTGTAGTATTGTATTTGTACAACAGGTGGCGCAGTAGAGCTGTGAAGCTGAGCAGCATCCAACCACTTTATCCTCATTTCTGCATGAAAGGGTTGATTGATTACAGACTCATTTTTGTGATAAAGGATCTGCCCTGTTTTTAGACTTTTATAAAGCCTCAGTTCAGCAGAGCTTTATTTTATTAAGTAATTATTAGATATTTTCTTTATATTATCTGACAGCAACACACTATATGTCCAAATGTTTTTGGACACCATTTTTTAATCAATGCATTCAGCAATCAGTTGCACCCATTGCTGACACTGTCCCTGTAATGCAGTATTGCCAATAGAATAGGACTCTCTGGAACAGACAAATATGAACCTATCGGCTCCATGCCTAATGCCAATCGTGGGCTAGAGGGGTATAAAGCCTCCAGCATTGAGCTGAGGAGAGGTGAAACTGTGTTCTCTGGAATGATGGTGCTCATGATGCCCTTTACTTCTAGGGTGAGCTGGGGAAACCTTTAGCTTTGAGTTGGAGATGAGGTTGGGTGATTATCCAATATTCTGACCTCACCAATGCTCTTCTTGCTAAATGCATTTCTCACAGCAATGCATCTAGCAGAAAGTCTTCCATGGTAGTAGAAACAGTTACTCCAACAAAAGCAGGCTAAACTTTAATACTTTTTAATACTCTTGAGTTTAAAAGAAACAACAAATAAGCAGGTGTCCAAATACTTTTGTCATATAGTGTTTTTCTTAGAAATGCTGAATTCTGTTGTTGAAGAGACTCTGGTCAGTTCTGAGAGCAGCAGGTCTAAACTTAAACCTGGACTAAATACAGAGAGAAGTTTAAAATTTTACTTTGAGTAGAAACAAATAAACATCCAGAACACATCAGTAATGCAGAACAGCTCTTCATTCAGGCCCTTTTCCTGAACATGATATTAATAATATAAACTTTACAGCTGTTTGGAAAAGATGAAGCATTAAGGAGGAGTCTAAAGTAAGTGTAGAAATGAAGACACTGCTCAGCACTAATGTGAGTATTAATGATAAACTGATGAGTCGTGTGCTTCTCTGTGGATGAGTTGTGATGAAAAGGAGGATCTCAGCCCATTCTCTTCCTACAATGGAAAAAACACACACACACATGTTAAACACTTCATACACTTCCATCTCCAACTATGAGGGTTTATTTAGGGTGTATTCTACACACTGCACACTAACATGTTTCTATAAAACAACAATGGGGCAGAAATGAAAATATTGCAGCACTGATATTAAAAAGTACCACAAGTGTTTGAGCAGCATGAGTGTAGAGCTTTTGCACTGACTGCATTTTAAACTGAAGGTCACACTGATGGTCAATAAGAGGAAATATCTCACATACTTTAAAAATGAATCTTAGTCTAGATACAGGAGAGGAAACCTCGGCCTCCTGGTTTAAAAACTGTATGTTGAGGAGTTTAGTCAGTTGTGGATAAATGCTGCGTCAGCATGTTCAGAAACTTCAAACAGCATGTTAGCGTGAGGGTTGTTGTGAAAAAGGTTTCTTGGATCTCAGGCTCTGATCGCTGTGGCCTCCCAGAGATCAAACTCCCTCTCTCTCAGTGACAGTAGGCTATTAGCCCACTTCTTGTTCTGTGCACACCCTGCTATGGTGTTGTGTTTTTCCTTTGCCTAGAGAGGTGTAATGTAGAGCACAAAGACTCCTTTAGGGGGAGCTGCAAGGCATCATACAGCCTCATGTCCTGTGTCTTCTCGCTCTCGAGAGAATATGCTTCCTGAAACACTCGGGGATTGAAAGGACATGAGACGAATATGCAGCATGGCATCTCTCGACTCCAGCAGCACTGGACAGCTCCCTCTGGGAGAGGAGTGGAGAAGGCTTGTTGAGTGTCTCCATCTAGTGGCTGAAGCCGGAAGTAGAAGAGGCTCTGGTGGACAGTGTTTAAAAAAGCAAGCAGGAAATGTCTGATGAGCTGAGGGAATTAAGACTTCGCCGCACTGCGTGAGGTAAGATACAGTGTGTGAATGTGGTAGAGAGTTGAGGAGTGGTCCGATGACGTGGCCAGATTTTTTAACTCTGCGCTGTCTTCTTTCTTCTGTACCACATAATGTGGGGGGTCTCTCTCTCTCTCTCTCTCTATTTATATCTCCTTTGCCTTCATTACCCTCCACCTCTCCTTCTCTGCCCTGTGGTAACGGATGTATGGGACTATGTTGTAGGTAAAGGCCCAGAGACCATCTTTGCGGGCCAGAACCTGAATGATAATGAATGAGCGATTAGACAGTGTTGTGTTGCTGCGTATTTTCTAACTGAACTGACGGTTAGAATCAGTGTAGGTACCGAACCCAAGCACAGATTTTTACCTTTGAAGATTTTCTATTCTAAAATGATGAAACCTCCTGGGGTGGTGAAGCTGATCAACAACACATTTATTTCTTATAAATGTCAGTAGGGGGATTTCTCTGAAGACTGTTCTCTGATGAGGGCTGGTAGCTGGATTGGTTCTTGAGAGGACCTGATGCTCCCTGAAACTGAAGTTCAAAATAGAAAGCTGTGTATTAGACATCTCTCCTGTTGTGAAAGACATTTGTGTCACGTAGAAGACATGAACCTTCTTAGGGCCTTTATTCCTTCACCTCTTAAACTCCCAGACTTTGACATTCTAAGGATTATTATTCAGCAAGGACATGGAATACAGCACACACTGCCCAAATCCTTCTAAAGGTAGAGGAGTGAGGAATGAGTTCCTGTGGAGTTTCAGAGGTTAAAAGGGTTCGTGATGTTCACCACAGTTTAAACAAACACTGAAAGTTACCTGGAATCGTGCTGGACATCTTCTCTAACTGGCTACAAGAGGTATAGTCTTCCTTGTCTTTAGGATCTGCTTGAGAGACAACATGACAGATTATCTAGAACATGTCAAGTGATGTGGATAACATCAAATACCTCAGAGTTTGATGCTAGTTAATAATAATAATAATAATAATCTGAAGGGGAGTTGAAGCCTCGGTCTCCTGGTTTCCTGCATCACTGTGGGAGCAACGGTTCTAGCTAAACAATGACCCACGGAGCAGGACTTTCCTAATTGAACCCAGTCAGTAGGTCAACACTTAGATCCATGCTTGAGGGCTACAAGGGGTGTACCCTTGTTGACTTTGTCAGGATCTGTGGGAGGGACACAATAAAAAAAAAGATTAAACAACAAATATATTTATTTACTCACCACTCAGCTCACATACCTTAAACTTTAGCCTCCTGGTTCTTTGCTTCATGGTGGACTGTGTGAGTACAGCTTCTGCCTCCACCACTGCCCCACAGAGCACATCCTCACAAGCCTGCTGGGAACGCGAAGAAGCAGAAACTTTTGCAGAGGAAGCAGAATGATGAGCATCCTGCTGGGAAAAAGAGAAGGTGTTGTGCACCACAGAGTTTGTCCTGAAAAACGTCTTCAGCTTTCTTCCAAGTGTCCTGGAGACTCGGTTCTACAACATAATCCTTAGCTGCCCTTTCAACTGTAGCACAAAGTGGACATTACATGAAATGTATAAAAATATTTAGTTTAGTAAAAATCTTTGATATTTAATATGCTGTAACTATAGTAATGGAGGACTTTGAGCTCACTGTGTGTATATCTGTTTTAAAGTTATAACAATGTTTTATAGGAATTATTGATTCTGTATTATTAGCAAAACTGAAGTTTGACCTGGTCATCAGCAGTCAGCAGCACATTTTCACTTTTGTGGTCACGAGTGAGAAAGTCCTGCTGGTGCAGATAGATCGTGGCACTGAGGAGCTGGAAGAACCCGGTTTTGGCTGGTTGATGAGGATATTGAAATGTCATGGATGTGAATGATGTGAGAGAGGATCCCTACTAGAGAATATCAAGTTCCCGGGGCAGGAAATCAGAATCCTCATCCGAGTTCATCACCATATGCAATATTTTTAGAGTCACTTGGTTTGGGTACTGTTTGGACCACGTTTTGGCATCCATGGGGATGTTGTGGCTGAGACGACATCAGCCTTGGACAGCCAAGCACCACAGCCAGCCAGTTTAATCAAGGCGATGGCGTGGTCCACAGTGGCATAGCTGAGACGGAAATCCGACTCAGAAAGCGGGTTGTTTACCTCCTAAGGAGGAGAGATACAGAGTTACAAAATTCAGCCTTGGGAGCAGAGTGAGTGAAGGAGACCCTACGGTCTTGGAGAACCTTCTGGAGCTTGACAACGGTCTAATCCAAGATGCGAGGGGAACGGGACTTCAAAGAAGAGGCGCGTGGAAGCACCAGAGGCACGGGAGAAGCCGGCGTGGGTGCAGTACGTCTGGGACGCAGAGAGCAGCCGCATGCAGTTGGGGAGGACGGCGAAGATCCGAGGCAACGCTGGGAACCAGAATGAGGGAGACGAGAGCGGCCGCATCAGGAAGAGCCGGATGAGACCCACTAGCAGGAGTGGCTAGAACAGAAACGAATCGACCTGAGCCGCAGAGCGGAATGAGGAGGGGCAGGAGAGAGACAACGCCGGTCGAGAGAGAAGAGCTGGTCATCCGAGGTAATGTCGAGATCCATGTCGGGAAAGGCGAAGGTGAGTAACGCACAGAATAGGCGGGTACAGCTTGGTCTGTGCAAGTTTTCGTCACGAGAACGAGAAGGGAGAGGAACGGTTTTATAGTGTGAAGAAATGGAGGGGAGAAGTTTGGGCGTGGTCCTTCTCCCAAACTTCAGTTATTACATAACTCCATTTGTGGAGATCACATTCCCATTAGATCCGTTGCGGCAGACTCAATCACGATGAACACCTGCCCGTCTCGTTCAAGATTTCATGGACGTGAACAATGTGAGGGTGGTTCACTATTCTGAGAACGTCCACTTCCCGGCACAGGAAATCAGGGCTGTTGTCTATTATTTTAACAGCCACTTAGTTGGGGTAACTTTTGGATGTGGCCACGACCTTGAAGCCCAAACCTCTCAGGACAAAACTGAAGAGTCTTCAACTGAACCTTAATGTTTACCAGTCCTTCAAATGTTGAAATGAACAGAATAACTGTACAAATCAAGAGAGACTCCCACATCAAGGATCCTATGAATCATTCCAGTTGTTGTGAGTGTCCGTTTACATCTGTCACAAGTGGAATTCAGTACTACTTCTTTACTTTTGGTTTTAGGTATATGAACTTGATACACAATCATAAACTGTATCAATCCATGTCTGCTACAAGGAGGGGAGACATGGAAAGAATCACTTTCCATACTTTACCTGAGAAAGAGGAGCTTGAGTACACTTATTAGGGTGGGAACAAACTAAGTGTCAAATTTCTAAACCAAATGTAGCCACTGAAAGGTGGAGCTCAAAGTAGGAGGGTGATGATTGGCAGTCAACAATCTCGTCCTTAGAATGACTGAAGTCCCAGAAATGTCCTAAAAAGCATGTAGATTTATTACTGCTGGCTGGACGCTTCTGCTGATTATATGGACAAAGCATGTAGATACAAGAGGGAATTCATTAAGTGATTGGTTGGTAGAAACAGAGATCTGATAAAAATAGTAAATAAACAGACTTGCTGTCGACACTGGAAATGACTCAGGTTTCTTAGTCTCACGAGGGAGATCTCCTACAGCACAGGTAGAAGTAAGATTAAGATTAAACCAAATGGTTTTAGTCAGAGAGGAAAACATGCTAATTAACTACATCAATTCAGAGTCTCTGCAAATACATTTCAGGATCTAATAAAACCCACAAATTCATTTTACCTTGTGTTGCCAAAGTATGAGCAGGACTAGCAGATTCAGTCCCTGCCTCCCAATATCTAGACAAGCAGCAGCTTCTGGAGCTGTTTAATTCTGCTACTTAGAAGGAGGACTACTTTCAGACACTGGAAAGAAATCAGTACTTTTTCATTACGCTTCAGAGCTAAAATGTGACCCTGGAAGTTTTCAATTCTCACTTAAATAAGAACTAATGAAATATGGGAGGTAAAGTTGAGTTAAACAGAGCTAATGCAGCTCAGCATCAGCTATTAACTCTAACTAATATTCCTACTGGAGGAAACAACAAGACCAGCTAAAACAGATAACGGCAGAAAGCCTGTGTTGTCGGATGAAACAGTATAGAAAAGTTAGTCCGTTTTTATCAGGAGCTTTTCCAACAACGTGGAAAATAAGAGCCTCTTTTAGAAAGGTTAGAGCTCCCGAAGTTTCTAAGTTAACGCCGAACATCAGCAGCGCTAGCAAGTTAGCTCCTCCAGTCGTACAGCTGAAGTACAAACACACACGAAAGCAGAAAACCAAGCTTTCAAACATTCACTGTACGTTTATGGTCACATATAAGGTAAAAGATCAGCTTAAAAGCAGCTAGTTCACATGAACTCACCTGGCTCTATCGGGAACGTCTGTCCTGGGAGCCTCCTTGAAGTAGACTGACAGACTGGAAGGGGCGATACCGGTGACTGCGCCTCGTCCCAACACAACTGGACTACAGCTTCATTTGGGCAAAGCTGGAGCGACGATGAGGATTGCAGATGGAAAATCTTCCATAAACTCCAAACTGCTGAAGCTCCTCATTTAGATAAGGCTTTAAACACTGTACACTCATATGCAATTGTACACACACTGTTTAATTAGCAGATTTGATTCATTTAGAAAGTCCAGAATATGCTGCCATAGTATTTCTATGTTGTTTATTTGATGAACAATCCACATTTAGTACATCATACATATTTATAGTACTAAACTGTAAATCATACAGATTTAAACATTTTATTATATTTTTATTTTATTAAATAGGTTCATTCTCAGCGTCTTTAAAGCTTGCAGATGAAAACACTGAGAGACAGAAAGTGTAAACTTCAGGACTGGAAATCAGGATGTAATTTAATTTATTAAAAAATAAATGAAGTGAAATGAAAACTTTAACACTGTAGAAGAAATCTGTCTCTACTGGACAGACACGTCACTTCCGGCTGACAGGTCCAGCGCTGCTCTCCTGCTGCTTGTTTCTCCCAGTCATATCTTTGTATCAGGGATGAGCAGAACGAGGCTTTTTAACCAGTTGAAGCAGAAGTGGTTCATTTGAAGCTCTACTGCGCCACCTGTTGTACAAATACAATACTACACCACCACTGCCTGATTCACTTGTGTTCATAAGCTTTGTCCAAACTGCTCCATACAGCGATGTCGGACTGCGTTTCTTCCTTTAACTGAATGAATTTCATCTGAGTGTGTAATTCCTTTACTCTCCTCCTAAACAAAACAGCATGTTTGACACTATTAGATTAAGGAGAAACAGCACTGTTGAATGTGCATGTAGACTGTACATCTGTTGAACACAGAAATAGAGCTGTAAAATGTTTTTATTCAGGTCATTTCACATCGTCTCCAGTAAAAAACCTTGAATGCTGAGGAATGTCAATAATTTGATGATGAAAGTGAAGCAGATTCACACATGTTCTGTATTTCCGTTTTATTTAAGTACATATTTCAGATGATATGCAGCTCGTCTACAGCGGGACCGGAAACTCACGCGCATTGACCCGCGATTGCGTTCCAGTGACGTAAGGAAGCTTCGTTTCCGGCGATCACGTGATCGTAGGTATTTGGAGGAGACTCTGAGCTGCTGTTTCGATGCGGCCCTGCTTTCAAAGCTCGAGCCGTGATTCCACACAGAGCTTCGACCGGCCATCCTGCTTTATAGTCCGTAATGTGAGCTTTGTCTTCTTCCTCTTAGGCAGTTGTTGTAGTGCTTGTGCTGTCTGTGTTACTGTACAGTCCTCTGTCTCACTAACCGGCCTTTGCGTTTTTCTCTGTAGCCTTGAGAAACATGGCGACCGCGGAGAAACCAGCTTTCCAGCCGCTCTGCAAGGAAGTCGTCCAGCTTGACCCGTGACTCCTCCAACGCGGCGTCTGAGCTCCAGCACTACCGGCGCGACGGACACCGAGAGTCGTCGTCTCCACTCCCGCACCGGAGAGGGACTGGCGGCGTCTGCGTGACCCCGGAAAAGCCGAGGAGCTCCTCGACCACCACGGCCGTTTTTCCCTCTGCTAACCGCTTCAGCTCCTCAGTGTAAAGTATGGAGGAAGGACGACTCTGTGCTACACTCACACTTTAGTACTTTTGGGGGAGCTGCGTGATTCTTAGCTAGGGCTGCCTCTTAGCTACAGAACATGTGAAATCTCCACACTTGAACTGATCTATTTTTGTTCTCTTTCTTAATATGAATAGAACTATAAATGAGGAGGATTTGGGCTGTGCAGGACTCTCAACACCGTTCATACAAACACTGTCGGACCATAATGCTTTAAAACTCAAGGGAAATGAGATGAGGTCTCTGAACTGAACTACATGAACTGTACATTTGACACCATATTTATGAGAATAGCTTGATGTTGCAGAATAACCTGAACAAATCTAAGATGCAGTAAATGACAGTAACTTTAAATTCAGTCAGCAGATGGACAGGAGCTTGAACCGTGTCGTCTGAATGTGTGTGTGAATATTGTAAATGTGTACTGTATGTGTGTTCCAGATTCAGTCCTTGTATCTTGCTGGTGTTTTCACTTGTCTTCCTGACCTTGTGAAGAATGCCTCTCTCTGATGTGTCTCAGGTAAGTCTGATTGTTTTGCAGTACCAGTTTCTGCAGGTGGACCAGATTCACTGACCTGCAGCTCGACACAGGAATCTGCAACAACATTGGGTGATTCTGATGGGAACTCTTTCAGTCGTCCTGATGAGGTGTTTTCTGTTTCTCCTATAGGTTCTTCCATCATGTCTCATGTTCTAGTATTGCTGGTACATCACTGTCAACAATGTGAAATTCAATCTTACATTTTTGGCTTTTGTGTTCACAGGTGAGCGTTAGCTTTCCCAACTGTGACATGCAGTGTCTAGA
Source organism: Salminus brasiliensis (assembly GCF_030463535.1). Classification (NCBI taxonomy): domain Eukaryota; kingdom Metazoa; phylum Chordata; class Actinopteri; order Characiformes; family Bryconidae; genus Salminus; species Salminus brasiliensis. The sequence continues at coordinate 16,570,640 of NC_132892.1, forward strand.
ATATGTGAGCGGTTTTCAAGCTGAATTCTGTAGTTTTGTTTTAAATCTGAGTGACTTGTAGACATTTCCTGAGATGACCTTGCATTCAGCACCAGTGTCCAACTTGAAAACAATGTTCTTGTTTATTTCAAGATTTTCAGTCCAGTTATTCTTTTCACTTTTGTTGTGACAGTGTTGATGTTTGTCTAATATTCTGTTTTTCTGATTTCAACTGTTCTAATGATCTTCCTGCTCTGTCTTTTGTTCAACTGCATGATTTTTTTTTTTTTTTTTTTTCTGCTCTGATTTGTTTTGTTTTACACATTTTTGGTAAAGTGATTTTGCTGTTGCAGGATTTACACACTTGGCCAAAGGCAGGACATTATTTCTGTTTCTGTTCATAATCACATCTGGAGCAGCTTGCTTCTGTTGCTTGTTCATTTTTAGCTAGTTTGGATTTGCTCTTGTGTTCAAACCCAACTGTTTTGTTTCTGTCGTTCTGTTTTGTATTTCATTTTCATTTCATTTCACTTTTTTTTCACTTCACTTGATGTCCTTTCATTTGCACAGCAGATATTCATGGCCCTTGTCTGTCTGATCTGTTTCTCTCAGCAACTTTGCCCACAAGGTCTTGCAAACACTCCTGTGTCTGATTAGCAAGTCATGCAACTCACTGAATTAGTGGTCTTTTGCCTTTTTCAGGTCTGTGGAAAAAGCCTCTCTGTATGCTTTTCTCGGATGTGACTCAGGTAAGTCAGATTGTTTTGCAATACCGGCTTCTACAGGTCGACCGGATTCAGTGACCTGCCGCTCGAAACAGGAATAGGCAACAACGTTGTGTGATGGTGATGGACAGGAGCTTGAACCGTGTCGTCTGAATGTGTGTGTGAATATTGTAAATGTGTACTGTATGTGTTTTCCAGATTCAGTCCTTGTATCTTGCTGGTGTTTTCACTTGTCTTCCTGACCTTGTGAAGAATGCCTCTCTCTGATGTGTCTCAGGTAAGTCTGATTGTTTTGCAGTACCAGTTTCTGCAGGTGGACCAGATTCACTGACCTGCAGCTCGACACAGGAATCTGCAACAACATTGGGTGATTCTGATGGGAACTGTTTCAGTCGTCCTGAGAAGGTGTTTTCTGTTTCTCCTATAGGTTCTTCCATCATGTCTCACGTTCTAGTATTGCTGGTACATCACTGTTAACAATGTGAAATTCAATCTTACATTTTTGATTTGAGTTTTGTTTCAAATCTGATTTGTAGATCTGTGCTGTGATGACATTGCATTCAGCACCAGTGTCCAACTTGAAGACAAAGTTCTTGTTTTATTTTCAGTCCAGTTATTCTATTCACTTTTGTTGTGACAGTGCTGATGTTTGTCTAATACTCTTTTTTTTTTTTCTGATTTCAACTGTTCCAATGAAGAAATCTTCCTGCTCTGTGTTTTTGTTCAACTGCATGATTTTTATTATTTTTTTTTTTTTTCTCATTCTGCTCTGATTGTTTTGTTAGACACATTTTTGGTAAAGTGATTTTTCTGTTGCAGGATTTACAGACTTGGCCAAAGGCAGGACATTGTTTCTGTTTATGTTCATAACCACATCTGGAGCAGCTTGCTTCTGTTGCTTGTTTATTTTTAGCTAGTTTGGATTTGCTCTTGTGTTCAAACCCAACTGTTTGTTTTGTTTCTGTCGTTCTGTTTTGTATTTCATTGAGCACTTTTTTTCACTTTGCTTGATGTCCCTTCATTTGCACAGCAGATATTCATGGCCTTTGTCTGTCAGATCTGTTTCTCTCAGCAACTTTGCCCACAAGGTCTTGCCTAATACCACAAACACTCCTGTCTCTGATTAACAAGTCATGCAACTCACTGAATTCATGGTCTTTCGCCTTTTTTCAGGTCTGTGGAAGTAGCCTCTCTGTATGCTTGTCTTGCATGTGTCTCAGGTAAGTCGGATTGTTTTGCAGTACCAGTTTCTGCAGGTGGACCAGATTCACTGACCTGCGGCTCGACACAGCAATCTGCAACAACATTGGGAGATGCTGATGGACAGGAGCTTGAACCGTGTCCTCTGAATGTGTGTGAATATTCTGATTGTGTTCTGTATGTGTGTTCTGACTGAAAATCAAACAAGAACTTTGCATTCAGCACCAGTGCCCAACTTGAAGACACTTTTGTTGACAGTGTTGATCTTTGTCTAATATTCTGTTTTTCTGATTTCAACTGTTCCAATGAAGAAATCTTCCTGCTCTGTCTTATGTTCAACTGCATTATTTTTTTTCCCTCATTCTCTGTTTTATTTTACACATTTTTGGTAAAGTGATTTTCTGTTGCAGGATTTACACACTTGGCCATAAGCAGGACCGTGTTTCTGTTTCTGTTCATAACCACATGTATATGCTTGGTGGGTTCTTTGTCTGTCTGTCATAATAGCTGTTCTGCTTGAGTTGTCTTCTCTGCAGCTTGTCTTGAATCTGTATTTTGCTTTTCTTCTTTGAATGTTTATGTTTGGATTTTTCTCATTGGGCCATTCTTCCATGGTCCTTGTGTGTAGTAGCTGCATGTCTGGATCATTTGCTGTTGCCTTTCAGAATGTAATTTAGCCACTGGCTTTCTCTCCTGCAGAACTGCTGCTCCGATGCCTTCTGAGCTCGCATCTACAGATGGTGTACCAGGTATTTTTACATCATAGATCTTTAGTGTGGGAGCATTTATCAGCAGAGATTTCAGTTTTTTATAGCTTTGTGCTCGATTTGCCATGGAGTGCCACAGATGTCATGCTTGAGCAGTTTTCTGAGGGGTGCGCCGACTTCAGACAGGTTGGGAATAAACTTGGAAAGGTACTGAATCATGCCCTTTAATCTCATGAGTGCCTGCTTGTTTTCTGGTGTAGGCATGTGTGTTACAGCTCTCACTTTATCTCGATCTAGATTGAGACCTTCTGCAGAGAGAGCATATTGCCATGTACTGGATTTGTGGTGATCTGATCTTGCACTTGTTTTTGTTGAGTTTCAGTTTCCACTGTCTTTCCCTTTTCAGCACTTGGACAAGTCTGCCGTCATGTTTCCTTGACCGTTTCACCCCAGACTAAGATCTCATTCGTAATGTTGACGACACCTTCCAGGCCTTTAATAGTCTACAATTGACCTTTTGGAATACCTGAAGGACCTGAAGCTGAGGACACCCCAAAAGAAGGTCAAAGGAATCTGTATCTTTCAGTGTTTATGTTCAATGTGCAGAGCTTGGAACTTTCATTTCGTTTGATCTACCAAAATCCTCACCACTGTGACCATGCTGCTTACCCAGTCGTTCGGTTCATGCTGTTTGGTGATTTACACCCCTTCATTTTGTGTAGCTCATCAATGCTTGTTGTCTTTCAGGGCACCACTTTTCTTGGTGGATGAATCACTGGTGAGACCATGGGATCTACTTGAATGTGGTGATGTCCTGGTAGGAATCCGGGAACAGTGAACAGATCAATGTCTTTCAGAATGTCATTTTACGTTGTGATTCCATGCACTCTTTTAACCACACCTAACATCTCCCATGTCTCACGTCCTAGTATTGCTGGTACATCACCGTCAACAATATGTGAAATTCAATTTAGCATATTTGGCTTTTGTGTTCACAGGTGAGTGGTAGCTTTCCCAACGGTGACATGCGGTGGCCAGAATATGTGAGTACTTTGCTGAATTCTGCAGTTTCTGGTCCCCAAATTCCTCCTGTACGCTTTCAGCTGGACCCTGAGCTCTCGAGAAGAACAAATGGCAAACATCGGGTAGGTTCTTTCTTGACTCTCAGTAATCCCTGAACTTGTTTTTCAGCACATTTCTTGTTTTAGTTTCTTTCTCTCTCAATTGTAACATGTTGTAGACCTTCACTGCATCTTCCCCAGCGACGTGTGGAAAGGTGGCGCATTGTACTCCTCAACAATCCCACTCTCGGTAAGAAACAGGTAAAACTTTTGCATCTAAAAATCCAATTTTTGACGAGACTGCCTTGCGAGCACAGTGCTGAAGGTGGCTGCAGCTGTGCCACTTGTTTGTGTTCTGCTTGGACCGTCTTGGGCTGCTGTGTCCTGCTTGTGTTCTGCATCAAAATTATTACGCTGCTGTGTTCTGCTTGAACAGTGTAACTTGTTCTATATAATAATTTCGCTGCTGTCCTGCTTGTTTTTCATTAACATTATGCTGCTGTGTCCTGCTTGTGTTTTGCTTGACCGTTCTGCTAGAACAGTGTCCCTTAACCTTGTTATGTATATTAATTGTGCTGCTGTGTTCTGCTTGATTGGTATTTTGCTGCTTTGTCCTGCTTGTGTTTTTCATCAAAATTGTTACACTGCTGTTTTCTGCTTGAACGATATTTCGCTGCTGTGCCACTTGCTTGTGTTCTGCTTGAACAGTGTTGGGCTGCTGTGTCCTGCTTGTGTTTTGCACATAAATGGTTACACTGCTGTGTTCTGTATAATTTTTGTTGCTTTGTTGTGCTTGAGTGGTGTTACAGTGCTGTTCATATTCATATATAAACCTAAACCTTTTCTTCATAATTTTTATTTATTTACTTTTCTCACTGAATTGTAACATGTTGTAGACCTTCGCTGCATCTTCCCCAGCGATGTGCAGAAAGGTGGCGCATTGGACTCAACAACCCCACTCTCGGTAAGAAACTGGTAAAACATTTGCACCCACAGTCTCCAATTTTCGACGAGATTGCCTTGCAATCACGGTGTTGAAGGTGGCTGCAGCTGTGCCACTTGCTTGTGTTCTGCTTGAACCGTGTTGGGCTGCTGTCCTGCTTGTTTTACATGAAAATGATGCTGCTTTGTTGTGCTTGAGCGGTGTTACGGTGCTGTTCATATTCATACATAAACCTAAACCTTTTCATTATTTTTGTTCCCTTCATTTCTTCTCTTCCCCATGTGCTGAGCTGCCCCCTGCTGTCTGCTGGTGCGAGTGTATTTGTGTTGGTATTTGTGTGGCTGCTCTTTCCTACCCTGTCCTGCTGTGTAACCCTTCTAAAAAGTCTGTGATTTTCCCCCCCCCCCCCCCCCCCCCCCCAATTTCCTGAGATGACCTTGCATTCAGCACCAGTGTCCAAATGTTCTTGTTGTTTATTTCAAGATTTTCAGTCCAGTTATTTGTTTCACTTTGTTGTGACAGTGTTGATGTTTGTCTAATATTCTGTTTTTCTGATATAACTGTTCCAGTGAAGAAATCTTCCTGCTCTGTCTTTTGATGTCCTTTTATTTGCTCAGCAGATATTCATGGCCTTTTGTCTATTTCCGATCTGTTTCTCTCAGCAACCTTGCCCGCAAACACTCCTGTTTCTGATTGAGTCATGCACATCACCAAATTCATGGTCTTTCGCCTTCTTCAGGTCTGTGGTGTACGCATTAGTGCTTTCAAGGGGCCCGAGAAAAGCAGAGGGCCCCTCGAACATCACTGCTAACCAGTCTCTCAGTGTAAATTATGGACTAAGGATGACTCTGTGGTACACTTTATTGTGTTTGGTTGATATGCTTGATTGTTACCTACAGGTGTCTCTTTGGTACATAACATAGGTGACATCCCCACACTTGTTGTGTGTGTGTTTTTTTCTTTCTTTCTTTTTTTTTCTTCCATATATAAGAATGAGAATAGCTTGACATTGCAGAATAACCTAAACAAATCTAAGATGCAGTAAATGACAGTGACTTTAAATTCAGTCAGCAGATGGACAGGAGCTTGAACCGTGTCCTCTGAATGTGTGTGTGAACATTGTAAATGTGTACTGTATGTGTGTTCCAGATTCAGTCCTTGTATCTTGCTGGTGTTTACACTTGTCTTCCTGACCTTGTGAAGAATGTCTCTTGGATGTGTCTCAGGTAAGTCTGATTGTTTTGCAGTACCAGTTTCTGCAGGTGGACCAGATTCACTGACCTGCAGCTCGACAGGAATCTGCAACAACATTGGGTGTGTGCTGATGGGAACTGTTTCAGTCGTCCTGAGGAGGTGTTTTCTGTTTCTCCTATAGGTTCTTCCATCATGTCTCACGTTCTAGTATTGCTGGTACATCACTGTCAACAATGTGAAATTCAATCTTGCGTTTTTGATTTGAGTTTTGTTTAAAATCTGATTTGTAGATCTGTGCTGTGATGACGTTGTCTTCAAGTTGGGCACTGGTGCTGAATGCAAAGTTCTTGTTTTATTTTCAGTCCAGTTATTCTATTCACTTTTGTTGTGACCGTGTTGATGATTGTCTAATATTCTGTTTTCAACTGTTCCATTGAAGAAATCTTCCTGCTCTGTTCAACTGCATGATTTTTTTTTTTTTCCTCATTCTGCTCTAATTGTTTTGTTAGACACGTTATTGATAAAGTGATTTTTGCTGTTACAGGATTTGCACACTTGTCCATAAGCAGGACATTGTTTCTGTTTCTGTTCATAACCACATCTGGAGAAGGACAGTAACTTGAACTGTTTTCTGTTTCTTCTATAGGTTCTTCCATCTGGCGTCTGGACTGTGAAGAATCATGGCTGATCATGATAGCAGGTTGCCCTCTCTGAATTCTCACCTTGTTCCACATGTATATGCTTGGTGGGCTCTTTGTCTGTCTGTAATAATAGCTGTCCTGCTGGAGTTGTCTTCTCTGCAGCTTGTCTTGAATCTGTATTTTGCTTTTCTGCTTTGAATGTTCAATATGTTTGGATTTTTCTCATTGGGCCATCCTTCCATGATCCTTGTGTATAGTAGCTGCATCTCTGGATCATTTGCTGTTGCCTTTCGGAATGTAATTTAGCCACTGGCTTTCTCTCCTGCAGAACTGCTGTTCCGAAACCTTCTGAGCTCTCATCTACAGATGGTGTACCAGGTATTTTTACCTTATAGAGCTTTAGTGTGGGAGCATTTTTCAGCAGAGACTTCAGATTGTTATAGCTTTGTGTTTGACTTTCTCCCCAGTGCCACGGAGTGTCATGCTCGAGCAGTTTTCTGAGAGGTGCGCCGACTTCAGACAGGTTGGGAATAAATTTGGAAAGATACTGAATCATGCCCATTAATCTCATGAGTGCCTGCTGGTTTTCTGGTGAAGGCATGTGTGTTACAGCTCTCACTTTATCTCGATCCAGATTGAGACCTTCTGCAGAGAGCATATGGCCATGTACTGGATTTGTGATGATCTGATCTTGCACTTGTTTTTGTTTAGTTTCAGGTTCCACTGACTTTCCCTTTTCAGCGCTTGGATGAGTCTGCCGTCATGTTTGGCAGTTTCTGGTCCCCAAATTCCTCCTGTACACTTTCAGCTGGACCCTGAGCTCTCGTGAAGAACAAATGGTGAACATCGGGTAGGTTCTTTCTTGACTCAGTAATCCCAGCACATTCCTTGTTTGTTTCTTCCTCACTGAATTGTAACATGTTGTAGACCTTCACTGCATCTTCCCCAGCGACGTGCGGAAAGCTGGCGCATTGTACTCCTCAACAATCCCACTCAGGTCAAACAGGTCAAACTTTTGCACCTAAAAATCCAATTTTTCATGAGATTGCCTTGCAAGCACAGTGCTGAAGGTGGCTGCAGCTGTGCCACTTGCTTGTGTTCTGCTTGGACCGTCTTGGGCTGCTGTGTCCTGCTTGTGTTCTGCATCAAAATTATTACGCTGCTGTGTTCTGCTTGAACAGTGTCACTCTTTCTGTATAATAATTTCGCTGCTGTCCTGCTTGTGTTTTTCATCAACATTATGCTGCTGTGTCCTGCTTGAACGATATTTCGCTAATGTGTTCTGCTTGAACCATGTTGGGCTGCTGTGTCCTGCTTGAACCATGTTGGGCTGCTGTGTCGTGCTTATGTTTTGTCTAAGAATTGTTTTTGCTGCTGTTTGGTATTTCGCTGCTTTGTCCTGCTTGTGTTTTTCATCAGAATTGTTACGCTGCTGTGTTCTGCTTTTACCATGTTGGGCTGCTGTGTCCTGCATCAAAATTGTTACGCTGCTGTTTTCTGCTTGAACGATATTTCGCTGCTGTGCCACTTGCTTGTGTTCTGCTTGAATGGTGTTGGGCTGCTGTGTCCTGCTTGCGTTTTACATTAAAATGATGCTGCTGTGTTCTGTATAATTTGTTTTGCTGCTTTATTGTGCTTGAGCGGTGTTACGGTGCCGTTCATATTCATACATAAACCTAAACCTTTTCTTCATTATTTTTATTGCTTCCTTCATTTCTTCTTTTCCCCATGTGCTGAGCTGCCCTCTGCTGTCTGATGGTGTGAGTGCATTTGTGTTTAGCTGCTCTTTCCTACCCTGTCCTGCTGTAACATCTCCGTAAGAAATGTAACGTGTAACTTCTGTAAGAAACAGGTAAAACTTTTGCCCCCACAGTCTCCAATTTTTTACAAGATTGCCTTGCAAGCACAGTACTTAAGGTGGCTGCAGCTGTGCCACTTGCTTGTGTTCTGCTTGAACCATGTTGGGCTGCTGTGTCCTGCTTGTGTCCTGCATCAAAATTGTTACTCTGCTGTGTCCTGCTTGAACGATATTTCGCTGCTGTGCCACTTTTTTGTGTCCTGCTTGAACCGTGTTGGGCTGCTGTGTCCTGCTTGTTTTGCATGACCGTTCTGCTTGAACAGTGTCACCTTGTTCTGTATATTAATTGTGCTGCTGTGTTCTGCTTGATTGGTATTTCGCTGCTTTGTCCTGCTTTTACCATGTGGGGCTGCTGTGTCCTGCATCAAAATTGTTACTCTGCTGTCTTCTGCTTGAATGATATTTCGCTGCTGTGCCACTTGCTTGTGTTCTGCTTGAACAGTGTTGGGCTGCTGTGTCCTGCTTGTATTGTGTGTAAATGATGCTGTGTTGTGTATAATTTGTTTTGCTGCTTTGTTGCGCTTGAGCGTTGTTACAATACTGTTCAAATTCATATATAAACCTAAACCATTTTCATTATTATTATTATTTTTGTTTTGTTTTGTTTTGTTTTATTGTTTTGTTAGTTTTTTCCCTTCATTTCTTCTCTCTTCCCCCATGTGCTGAGCTGCCCCCTGCTGGCTGCGATTGCGTTTGTGTTTGGCTGCTCTTGCCTACCCTGTCCTGCTGTAACCCTTCTAAAAAGTTTTTGCTGTGATTTATTATTATTTTTATTTTTATTTTTTTTCCCTCCTCCTCCTAACCCTTTGTGTTTTTTCTCTCGTTTCCATGTGTTGAGATGCCCAGTTTCAACTGTTCCATCGGCAGACCTCGATCTCTCCACCACCCTCCTGCCCGCTGTCCGGTTCTGGGGCCTCTAATGGAGTTATCTTCGCCTCACCGCATGGCTGTGCTTGTGATCGTGTACCTGCATGGACTTCATTTCACTCCTGTTTTCATCTTTTTATGGCTTGACGGCACATTGGCCAGATTCCCTTAATTCCATGTTTTATTCCTGTTCTGCTTTTCATTGTGCTATCCGGTGTCAACCAGAGGAGGATGGGTTCCCTTTTTGAGTCTTGGTTCCTCTCAAGGTTTCTTCTTCTCAATCTGAGGGAGTTTTTCCTTTGCTCAGAAGAGCTCTGTAAAGCTGCTGTGTGACCACATTTGTTGTGAAAGTGCTGTATAAATAAAATTCATTTGAATTGAATACTGCATTCTGTGTGAGTTATGCTCCTCTATGCTGGTTGTGTAGTTATGCTACCGTATTCTGGTTTAAAGAGTACTGGTACTGTATTCTATATCAAAATAATGATTCTAATGTCTTCTGAATGAAAGCGTTCTGCTACTCTGTTGTGAATGAACAGTTTCAGGCTACTGTGTTCTGTAAGACATCGTTACGCTACTCTATTCTGGTAGAACAGGGTTCTGTTACTGTGGTCTGTAGGAAAGTTCTGCTACTTTTCATACAGAATTCAGTAGCATAGCTCTGAATACGGGATACAACAGCATTGCGCTTCACATTTAACACACAGCTTGTAGCGCCCCCTATGGATTCTATAAAAGGATTAGCATAGCCCATTTTTCAGATAACATGATTCACCTCCCTGAAATGTAATCCTAAAAATACTGTAAATATCAGAAATCAAACATTTCATACCTCACTGTATCTAGCTTAAAGTACTTGAAACAGAATTTCACACAGTTGAAAAGACCTAAAATAAAATGTTCATTTTCCCACATCCTGTAGTTTAAAGTACCTGACCGAGAACGCCAAAAGTTTCACCCCACACAGGAGAAATGACCTGAAATGAAATGCTAAATTCTCCACTTCATACTTCTGATAGAACTTGACAAATGCTTCACTCCATAGTTAAGAGCTTGAACTTCAGAGAAACACAGCTAATCAGAACAAAGCTCATTTACATATATCTTAAAGGCACTGTAATAAACAAAAACAGCCCGTTTTAATTGTAAGGGATAAAGCGAGATTTTTGGTTCACAGAACTCCACAAACACTAAGTAGGACTGAAGAGAAAAGAGGAAAAATGGAGTTTATGGTCCTTTAACATAATATTTGGACATTTAGGCCCAGCCCTAGGTGTGTCTTAATCTTCACACATCACTGCTATTACATTATCAAAAATGTTTAATGCTATTGCATTATTAAAAAATACATTTAAAATAATGACAGGATACAGGGTGGTAAAAGGTGCCTTGCACGCAGAGTTCAGTGGCGTCTCATCAAGTTCCTGCACAGAGTGGATTCTGCCTAGTGAATGACCTGCAGAAAGCTGGGACCAACGTTTCAAAGGCTACCATCAGTAACACACTACGCCGCCAGGGACTCAGATCTTGCCGTGCCAGACGTGTTCCCCTGCTTAAGCCAGTACATATCCGGGCGCGTCTGAAGTTTGCTAGAGAGCATTTGGATGTTCGGGAAGAGTATTGGGAGAATGTCTTATGGTCAGATGAAACCAAAGTAGAACTGTTTGGTACAAACACAACTCGTTGTGTTTGGAGGAGAGCGAATGCTGAGTTGCATCCAAAAAACACCATACCAACTGTGAAGCATGGGGGTGGCAACATCATGCTTTGGGGCTGTTTCCCTGCAAAGGGACTAGGACGACTGGTCCGTGTACATGAAAGAATGAATGGGGCCATGTATTGTGAGATTTTATTTGCAGACCTCCTTCCATCAGCAAGGGCATTGAAGATGAAACGTGGCTGGGTCTTTCACCATGACAATGATCCCAAGCACACTGCCGACAAAGAAGTGGCTTTGTAAGAAGCATTTCAAGGTCCTGGAGTGGCCTAGCCAGTCTCCAGATCTCAACCTAGAAAACCTTTGGAGGGAGTTGAAAGCCTGTGTTGCCCGCTGACAGCCCCAAAACATCACTGCTCTAGAGGAGATCTGCATGGAGGAATGGGCCAACATACCAGCTACAGTGTGTGCAAACCTGGTGAAGACTTACAGGAAACGTTTGACCTCAAAGACCTTGTCATTGCCAACAAAGGATAAATAACAAAGTATTCAGATGAACTTTTGTTATTGACCAAATACTTATTTTCCACCATTATTTGCAAATAAATTCTTTAAAAATCAGTGGTCATCATTGGTGACTGACTAAATCCTTTTTTTCCCCCACTGTATGTATGTATGTATGTATGTATGTTTTCAGTATATGTTCACTGTCCAAAGAATGCAATTAATTGATTTAGCACTTGGAGCAAGAACTGACTTTCTGCTTTATTACATTTTCACCCAGTGTAAAGACTCATGAAGCTGTATAAACACTAGAACTGACCCAAATGGAGATACACTTTTTTGGACAGCAATAACATAAGCTTGTGTGTATGTGTGTGTGTCAGTCATCTTATACAACAATTACCTGTCTCCCACTTCTGATTTCACAATTGCCTCAGACTCTGAACTACATTGGTGTATTCACTGTGAAAGACACTGTGTCAGACGTCTTGGGCTCTAGCAGTACTCTGTTGCATAGAAAGCAAAGAGCATTACAACATAAACTACATCAATAATAAAGAGGAAATGATCTGTGGTGTAGTATTAGTGAAGGGTTTTGGTTGAAGGGTTTTGCAGCGCGTTTGTGAGCTTGCGCTTGTTTAGTGAATCTGTGGCGCGTTTGTTAAATGTAGAGCCATGTTGTCGTTTTGATGAAGGGCTTTCTGCTTCTGCTTCGCGTTTGTGAATCTGCAGCACGGTGGGTCTTCTCGCCCACCGTACTTTATATTAGGGCTGGACAGAACGAGGCTTTTTAACCCAGTTGAAGACAAAGTGGTTGGAGGCTCGACAGCTCTACTGCACCTGCTGTTCTAATAAAACACTACACCTCCATCGCCTGATTCTGATTTTTCCCTCCAAATAAAAGTCAGCTTGTAAAATCCTAAAGTCCAGCAGAAAGAATTCACTATGGAAAATGATTCTAGCAGCATGATGAGGAAAACGTCAGGTTAAACTGGTTAGAGAGGCTTTTTACTATCAGCCTTAGTGTTTTCTTTGTTCAGTTCCTGAAACTAAAATGTAATGAATATCCCTGATAAATTACTTATCTACACCAAAACCACTTAAATATCATGGATTCACATATTTTAAAATGATTTCTTGTGAAGTTGTTTAATCAGGATAGCAGTAATTCCCTAAGATATCTATAAAGCAATGTTATTTATAGTGTAGTTCAGTGGTAATGTGCATGTGTCAGAGCTTGGTGAAGCGCAGGCTTTGAGACTACTGCCATACATACAGCAATATGGGAAATAAGACAATCCATAACATTAGAATTACACAGAGAATTACAGAAGAGACAGTTCACAGTTTGGGTTTTCACTGATTATTGTGTTCATATATACAGGAGAGGAGAGCAGGGCCCACTCACACACAGTTTGATATTTTGGATCATTTAATTCAGGAAAGTATTTCAGAAATATGAATAATATTGTTAACATAAACAACTTGCACAAATAAACAAATTAACAATTCAGCTCAAAGCACTGCTTATTAAATCACAGTACTGCTTATAAAATCAAATGGGTCAAAGGAAGGGCTTGTTTGAGACATAATGAGATAAAACAGTAAATAGTCACAGAGAAAAGAACAGTTCATATAAGATGTTGTGTAAAAAAGGACTAATGAGGTTATTTAGGTGTTAAGTTCATACTGAGGTGGCTTTACAGGGCTTCTCTGTTCTGTAGTTAGTGTTTCTATAGTTTCTCACTTCAGAAATGGGACAGGTTGTGTGAACACGGCTCTTCTGCAAAGCATACTGTGGATTATTCTAGTTACAATATTCAAAAAGAAGTGTATGCTTTACAGTGTACTTTGTAGAAGAGCCGTGTTCACTCACCTTTTTTAATACTACTGTGAGGGACGATGTACCTAAATGTTTCACTCACCTGTACACCTGTGTAATGTGACGTGATAATAAAAGTGATTTGATTTTTTTTTTTTTGGTGGCTCAATGGGTTGTTAGAAGAGATGTCCACAAGGGGGTGCTATGGTGCCATTATTCCTGGTAACTCTGCTGGTGACAGAGTGCTAAGAAGGCTGAGAGAAACTATAGAGAAAGTCTACCAGCTGTATTTCTATTCTTTACAGACCTCTTTCTTTTGGGTTGGTAATAAGTACACCGCACACACCTACATGTGAAATCTTAAAAGACATGATGTTTTAAATGTTTTATTCATTGATTTATTTATGATATTAATTAACAACTAAAATTAGCATACACATTTTTGACTGCATGCTTTATGAATTGTCTGCTAAGAAATGGAGAGCCTGTTGCAGAGGTGGGTGGTCACTAGTTACCTTTACACATGATAATAGGAGAATGAGGATGGGAGTCTAGTTTTCCTTTCCTAGTCATGAACTCCATTTTTGAGTGTAATGTTGTCATGTTATGTTAGTGAGCATCTGCATGGCTCTGTGATGGAGCACGCGTCTAATTTCAGAGCTTTTTTAGACCAAAAATATAAGTAAATGAAATCAACCGTAACAGACACTGATTGTATCTAAAGTTCCAGTGCAGCTCTATAAGTTATTCAGTATTGAAGTATTTTATTTTAATTCACTAATTTTCTACATCTGTCACACTGCCAATAAAACGTGAAGCTCTGGAGCAGCCGCACAGTGACCTAAGGTCGCCGGAATAGAGGGATTTTAGTCCCCAGCGCTGGCTTAAGGAGCAGTTGAACGGTGTTCTCTGGAGTGATGGAGCTCCATCCAGTACCTTGGGCTGAGTGGGAGTGCATAGACTAATCATCCAGCATTAGTGCATCAGGAATTGCCACGTGAACCAGACCTTACAACCGCCACTTTTCCTGTGCCTATGTCCACAGAAGGAGATTTCACTGGTCATCTGTTTGAAATACAGGTGCAGAACAAGTGCTTAAACAATGATGCACCACTGATAGCTAGAACTGCGGCTGTCTCTCCAGATCTGCTGAACGATATTAGGGTCCAGAATGATTTCCCCGCCCCTCCTCAGACAACCAGTGGGCCTCTTGCACACTCATGCCCTGGGGATTCAGCAATGTATGTAGTGCATATATATTAAGGGGTGCATGTCAGAGTTCAGCCAGTTCAGAGTGTGAGGGGGAGAAGAGTGTTTGTCAGTCTGGCTGTCCTGGACTTCACACTCCTGTAGCGTCGGCCCGATGGTAGGAGCGTGAAGAGGCTGCGTTGAGGGTGTGTACTGTCCCTGATAATGCTGTGGGCCCTGCTGATGACCCTGCTCCTGAAGTTGTCCTGCTTTACTGTGATTGTAGTGTACTGTAGACTTACTGTAATATAGTGCACTGTAAATGTAGTGTTTCTGTACTGTAAAACAGTATGTTTATGACAATTAACTGTACTGTAAGTATAGTGTATATAGATGAGTGTACTGTAAAATGTGTGTACTACAAATTAGTACATTAAATAACAATAATCTATTGTGAATTACTGTTCTGTAAAGTTACCATATGTTTATTATAATTAAGTGTACTGATTATATTTTAGTGTACAATAAATGTAGTGTACTGTAGTTTTACTGTAATGTAGTGTACTGTATATTTATTACAATTAACTGCTGAATTCATTCAATTTATAAATTCATTAAATGAATCCAGTTTTACGTGCAACAGAATGAACTTACAGTGGAGAAAATAAGTATTTAATCCCCCACTGATTTTGAAAGTTTGTACTCTAACAAATAATTAAACAGTCTATGCTAGCTTTATTTTAACAGTGAGAGAAAAAAAAACTGGAAAATGAATTAATATTTAGATAAAAAATAATTAGCATTTCATTGCGGGAACTAAGTATTTGATCCTCTAAAAACCATGACTAATATTGGCTCCCACAGACCACTGACACACCCTACTCTCAGTGAAGTCGTTACCTGCATGAGAGACACCTGTCCCACATTGTCACCTGTGTAAAAAGCCACCTGCCAAGAGACTCAGTGACACTCCAACATCTCCACCATGGGCAAGACTAAAGAGCTGTCTAAAGATGGCAGGGACAAAATTGTTGAGCTACACAAGGCTGGAATGGGCTACAAAGCCATAAGTAAGAAGCTGGAAGAGAAGGTGACAACTGTTGGTGCAATTATTCAGAAGTGGAAGAAGTACAACATTACTGTCAATCGACCTAGGCCTGGAGCTCCATGCAAGATATCACCTCGTGGAGACTCACTGATCATGAGAAAGGTTACAAATCAGCCAAGAATTACATGGAAGGAGCTGGTTAATGATCTTAAGGCAGCTGGGACCACAGTCTCAAAAAAAAACATTGATAATACACTGAGACGTAATGGTTTAAAATCCTGCAGTGCACACAAGGTTCCTCTGCTCAAGAAGACTCATGTCCAGGCTCTTTTGAGCAAGCCAGTGGCAACAGTGGCAAGGAAAAACTCAAAAGGGGAACCCATCTTCCTCTGGTCGACACCAGATAGCATGCATGCAGATAAAGAGTCACAAGCAATCCTTCTAAAGCATTTTGTAAACAAAATGTACATGATGGCAGCATAACTCTGTTCACAGAGAATACAGTAGCAGAACTATTAAAGAACACAGTTGCGTGACAATTTTCATACAGAATACAGTAGCATCAATTTTACCTTTAGAAGTCAACAGGGTCACATTTTTCATACAGTAGCATATAATCACTTAAACAGCAGATAGGAGCATGAATCTAAATACAGAATACAACAGTGCTGCTCTTCATATTCAACATAGAGCTTTAAGCTCCCTCTATTAATTCATTTTCCATACATCATTCATCCACCTTCAGGCTGCAGTAGTTTAGCCCCACTAAGACAATAATGCTTAAGTTGCATTTCAGAAAAATGCAGCCAATCAGAAGAAGCTCATTTACATAACATTACAGTAATAAAAACAGCTTGTTATTATTTAAATGGACTAAGGGCGGGTTTTGGTACATAAAGCTCCATAAAACAATGTAAGTAAGACTGAAGAGAAAAGGTCAAATAAAATGTAGACTTGGAGAGTAAGGGTAATACTAGAACTCTACAAAGCCATGGATGTTGTTGCTCACTGTTCAAAATGCAGCATCACTGTTATTTTATCAGTGACAAACAACTCGACCATGTGGTAGCTCAGACAGAGCAGAGGCAGGTAGTAAAGACCTGGTGTTCGGTCAGAGCAACATGACAGCACAGTAAGACCTTCAGCTCCACCAGATGGACGTTACAACAGCCTACTTGCACGGTCTGATTGATTGTGAGATGTATATGGAGCAATCAGAGAGATTTGAAGGAAAGTCAAATACAGGTGTGAACTGAATAAGTCATTATATGCTCTTAAACTGTCTGGATTATCGGGATGAAAATGGCTTTCCACAGAACCCAGCAGACCATTGTGTCTACGACAAACACACTGAAATCAGGAGGATGATACTGATAATCTGGGTTGAGGGTCTGAGGTTGAGGTAAAAAAGATGCCAACAGCATTCAAGATGAAGGATCTAGGAAAACTGAACCATTTTCTAGGTACTGATTTCAATCAAAGTCAAGGCGCAGTAAATAGGAGTCAAAAGAAGTACACATCAAAAGTACCTGAACAATTTGGTAGGTCAGACTGTAACCAAGGTCCAACCACAAATCCCAATCACAAAACAGCATGTAGCTTGTTTGTTGTGATGAGGCGCACAAGACCTGATCAAAGTTGGAGCAGTTAAATAGTCGCAGTACTTGTCTGAGCCAAATGAACAACACTGGACTGCAGTAGAGCATGTAATTGGGTACTTAAAGGGTACAACTGATCATGAACCGTTACAAAAAGAGTGGAGAGAAACTGAAACTTGAGGTAAACTTGAACTAAACACGGCCTCTTACTTCCTGCTCTGTCTACACATGAAGCAGAACATATGGCACTGGCTGCAACCCCTCAGGAAAGCTTGTACCTGGCACAGCTACTAAATGCCATGGACAGTAATCACCACTATGCACCTGTTAAAATATCTGAAGACAACCAAGAAGCAATTGATCTTTGTAAGACAACATTTCTGGGGCATCTGCGGCTGCTAGGACTAAAGGACACAATATTAAACTCCTCACACGAGTGAACAGGATAAAGACAGTGATGAAAATGAAGACGCATATGCTGACGTTTGGAAGCTTGTTTCTGGATGTTTCTGGAGGAATGCTAAGGGTTACAGACAAGTAATGGAAGTGGATTACATTATTACTACCAATGTCAGCAGCAATAACATTTTATGACTGCTGGTGAGTTTGGTAACAGTGCTAAAAGGGAATCTAGGGTGTTTGATGTTATTGCATTTAACGACATTTCTTTGATTCTGATTGGAGCAACACTGTCAAGACTACACCAGAACACAGCCTGCAGATCATCTGTTACATGCTCTACATCTGCAGGGTGAGATGGTTCAATCTGCAAGGTTATTAATGAAAACACTAGCTGTTGAGGTTGCTAATAAAGGGGGTGGCAGGTGGAGATCATGTTTGAAGTAGTTCTAAAACAGGGTTAGGTGTTGGTTGAAGATGGAGTCAGGTGGAGAAATATAGAGTTCTCTTAATACCCAGGGGCAAAATTTAACCTAATGTTAAGGGGGTCCTGAATCAATGTCTGATCAGTAGAAAGAGCTGCTTCTGATAAAAACCACAGCAAATTCACCAAGGCCATAGACTGTGATAAGCAGGAGACTAGCCTGCCACTTTAAGACTAAACACCCCAAAAGACGGTTAACAGATCTCCTTCTCTACTACGAGTCCCGTCTCCCTAACCAACATCACTAACAGGATTGGCTTTGTTGTTTCTTGGCAACGTGGGAGAGGCTGTGTTTGTGAAAAGCACCAAAGCTCGGTCAACTAGATGTTCAGGTAGGTCGAGTGAGAGACATCGTTCAACAGTTACGTGCACAAAAATTTCACCTTGTACTGATTCAGAAATACAGTGCAGTTTATTACAAATGAGGATTGATTCCATAGTCCATCATACGGACCTGGTGCTAACCCTGAGTGTGTGTGACAGTTAGCCTAGTTTGGTGATCTATTAAAAGATTAGGAGCTACTTTACATCAAGTCAATGAGTATAATCAACAGTAATGGTAATACTCACACTCTACAAAGCCAGGACTGATTTTGCTCACTGTTCATAAAGCAACATCACAGTGTTATTTGGTCAGAGACAAACAACCCGACTGAGTGGCCGCTCAAACAGAGGAGAGGTAGGCAGAAACGACTTGGTGTTAGGTTGGAGAAACACGATCAAGGTTAGAATGGAGCACAGTCTGCAGATCATCTGTTAGATGATCAAGATCTTTAGGGTGAGATGGAAGGAGATGGTTAAATCTGGAAGATTATTAATGAAAACGCTAGCTGTCAAGCCACATTACAGGATATACTAGAAGGCATGACAACAGAGAAGTACAGAGTCACACTGTAAAAGCTATTGAGCAATTCTTGGCTTATTTATCTCCATATGGGACAGAAAAATGTGTTTGTTCAGATATTGGTACAGAGTTCACAGCAAGGGATTTGCAGTCATCACTCAGTGAGAAGGGCATAAGGCACGAGACCTCTGTACTGACCACATCAAAATACAGCTGAGTGGAATTGGAGAACTCATTTTTCCTCTTTTCTCTTCAATCCTACTTGTCCTTACAATCCTACTTGTGTTTGTGGAGTTGTGTGACCAAAAATCACGCTCCATCCCTTACAATTAAAACTGGCTGTTTTTTATTTTAGGTCTTTTCAACTGTGTGAAATTCTGCTTCAGGTACTTTAAGCTAGATACAGTGGGGTATGAAATGTTTGATTTCTGATATTTACAGTATTTTTAGGATTACATTTCAGGGAGGTGAATCATGTTATCTGAAAAATGTTATGTATAACATGTTATCATGTTATACTGAACATTCAAAGCAGAAAAGCAAAATACAGATTCAAGACAAGCTGCAGAGAAGACAACTCAAGCAGAACAGCTATTATGACAGACAGACAAAAAGCCCACCAAGCATATACATGTGGGACAAGGTGAGAATTCAGAGAGGGCAACCTGCGATCATGATCAGCCACGATTCTTCACAGTCCAGACGACAGATGGAAGAACCTATAGAAGAAACAGAAAACAGAACACACATTAATTTGTGAACATTTTAGAACATTTATTCATTGGAACAGTTGAAACTGGAAAAACTCACATCAGAAAAACATTGACAGTCACAACAAAAGTGAAAATGACACAGGACAGAAAATCAAAATAAAACAAGAACATTGTCTTCAGATTGGACACTGGTGCTGAATGCAATGTCATCACAGCACAGATCTACAAATCAGATTTGAAACAAAACTCCAGAATTCAACTTAGAAACCACTCACATATTCTAGCCACTGCATGTCACCATTGGAAAAGCTAACACTCACCTGTGAGCAGAAAAGCCAAAAATGCAAGATTGAATTTCACATTGTTGTTAGTGATGTACAAGAAATGTACAAGAAAGACGTGAGACATGTGAGACGTTAGGTGTGGTTTAAAGATGGAAGAACCTATAGGAGAAACAGAAAACACCTTCTCAGGACGACTGAAAGAGTTCCCATCAGCATCACCCAATGTTGTTGCAGATTCCTGTGTCGAGCCGCAGTTCAGTGAATCCGGTCCACCTGCAGAAACTGGTACTGCAAAACAACCTGACTTACCTGAGTCACATCCGAGAGAGGCATACAGAGAGGCTTCTTCCACAGACCTGAAAAAGGCAAAAGATCATGAATTCAGTGAGTTGCATGACTCGTTAATCAGAGACAGAGACAGGACTGTTTGTGGTATTAGGGAAGATCTATTGTGGGCAAGGTCACACTGATGGTCAATAAGAGGAAATATCTCACATACTTTAAAAATGAATCTTAGTGTAGATACAGGAGAGGAAACCTCGGTCTCCTGGTTTAAAAACTGTATGTTGAGGAGTTTAGTCAGTTGTGGATAAATGCTGCGTCAGCATGTTTAGAAACTTCAAACAGCATGTTAGCGTGTGGGTTGATAAGAAAAGGATTTCTTGGATCTCAGACTCCACAGATCGCTGTGGCCTCCCAGGGATCAAACTCCCCCTCTCTCAATGACAGGAGCAGCGATTAGACGGTGTTGTGTTGCTGCGTATTTTCTAACTGAACTGACGATTAGAATCAGTGTAGGTACCGAACCCAAGCACAGATTTTACCTTTGAAGGTTTTCTATTCTAAAATGATGAAACTTCCTGGGGTGGTGAAGCTGATCAACAACACAACAACAACAATAATTTCTTATAAATGTCAGTAGGGGGATTTCTCTGAAGACTGTTCTCTGGTGAAGGCTGGTAGCTGGATTGGTTCTTGAGAGGACCTGATGCTCCCTGGAACTGAAGTTCAAAATGAAAAGCTGTGTATTAGACCTCTCTCCTGTTGTGAAAGACTCCCAGACTTTCACATCCAAAGGATTATTATTCAGCAAGGACATGGAATACAGCACACACTGGCCAAATCCTTCTAAAGTTAGAGGAGTGAGGAATGAGTTTAAAAGGTTAAAAGGGTTCATGATGTTCACCACAGTTTAAACACACACTGAAAGTTACCTGGAATCGTGCTGGACATCTTCTCTAACTGGCTACAAGAGGTATAGTCTTCCTTTTCTTCAGGATCTGCTTGAGAGACAACATGACAGGTTATCTAGAACATGTCAAGTGATTTGGATAACATCAAATACCTCAGAGTTTGATGCTAGTTAATAATAATAATAATCTGAAGGGGAGTTGAAGCCTCGGTCTCCTGGTTTCCTGCATCACTGTGGGAGCAAAGGTTCTAGCTCAACCACGATCCACAGAGCAGGACTTTCCTATCAGAATTGAACCCAGCCAGTATGTCAACACTTAGAGCCTTGCTTGAGGGCTACAAGGGGTGTACCCTTGTCGACTTCGTCAGGATCTGTTGGAGGGACACAACAAGAACACATATATACACACACACACACACACACACACACACACACACACACACACACACATTTATGGTATTCAGCTGACTCTCTCATCCAAAACGACTTACGTCTCCCACATGATGTGGCAGCTCAGTGGCAGGTAGTGGTGTTATTCGTTGCGCCACACCAACCGTTATTGGTTGGTGCCCACACCAATATATATTTATTCACTCATCACACAACTAACATACCTTAATCTTGGGGAACTTTAGCCTCCTGGTTCTTTGCTTCATGGTGGACTGTGTGAGAACAGCTTCTGCCTCCACCACTGCACAAAGAGGAAGACTGAGACTCTTGCTCTGTGGACTGGAGCAGGATGACGTCTAGATCAGAATAAGCTCTGCTGTTTCCCTCAAACTGATTGACGTCCACCACAAAAAAAACTGCCTATAACTCTGGAGAGGGGACAGAACAGAGGTGGAACATAAGTCATTTTTGATTATTTACTTCTTGTCACTGTTGGTGTCACTGTGCATCGTTCAGCTATTCAGAGAGGCTGTCTGTCCAAATATATGTACTATGGGAGAGTAATGCAGAAGAAGCCTTTTCTCCTCACAAGCCACAAACAGAGTCGCTTGAGGTATGCTAAAGCACATTTAAACAAGCCAGCTTCATTTTGGAATAAGGTGCTGTGGAACTAAAATGGAGGTATTTGGACATAACAAGGGGCGGTGTGCATGGTAGAAAAAGAACACAGCATTCCAAGACAAACACTTGCTACCCACAGTAAAAGTTGGTGGCTGTTCCATCATGCTGTGGGGCTGTGTGGCCAGTGCAGATACTGGGAATCTTGTTAAAGTTGAGGGTCGCATGGATTCCAGTCAATTGACAATTGATGCAGCATTCAACTTTAAGATTAAGGATGTATTTGCTAAACTATGCCCAGATTTTAAAGTTCAGTCTCACGTGATCGATCTTTTCTTAAATATCCAGTGGTTGTTGTCCTCAGCTGATTCAGCTGATGGAATGAAGATTCTTGACGTGCCGTCCAGGTACTGCTTCTAGGAATGTTCATCTTTCTGGCTTCTGGTCCAGGAAAAGTTCCCAGGAAATATTCGCTTTACCCTCGTTCAGGTCATGACCACCCGTTCCACCCGTGATTTCAAGAAAGTAGCTGTGTGGGAACGCTGATCAGCTGAAATTCTAAAAGGTTTCTAAGGTGATTAGAGTTAGGCCCATCAAGAGCTGGCTGTCCTTTGTTAGGACAATGGTAGAGGACCTCCTTGGTTCCTTTGTTTAGCCCTGTTGGGTGTTTGTTTACCTGGCTGGGGAAACAGGTTGGTTCTTTGTTGGGACAGTCTTTTTAATCACCTGTGTAGCCACACCCATCTTCCTCCTCTGGTGCTGTCACCTACTGGTGAGCAAGGGTACCTACGCCCCCGTTGGTCTTCAGGTTATGATTTATCGTACATTTGAAGAGCACTTATGGATGAAATGTCCACTGGGAGAGATAAAGTTCATGGCAGGTCAAGCAAGTCCTTCCAATTCTTAGCAGGTTAGTTTTCCACGAGGTGTTCCTATAAGACTGAAAACATCTGGGCAGCTTTATGCAAACATCTGGGCCGTTCTGGTTGACTAACCAAACTTACAATGCATAATAATGTTGGTCATGTTAAAGCTTTGAATTATATGATTGCATCATAAAAAAATACATTCATAAATAAAAAACACCAAATATGATTTAATATTGTGGAAATGATTAGATAGATGGCTTTTGATGGAAAGGAGGAAGTATCATCATTAAGCCTTATAGAGAGGAAAGTTAGTGAAGGTGTTAGCTTTGTTGACTGGGATGGATACCTGATGCGTCAGGGTAATTAATAACCATGTTGTCTATATAACATGTGGATCCCTTGTGCTGTCCTGGGAATCAGGTTGTTTCCTGATCAATGGCTTGTGACTTTGTTGACAGTCTGTTTTAGACTGTATGTATTACATGTTGCAGGAGGTTAATTAAGAGTTAAGCTGACATTAGGTTGACTAATGCCTTATAGGAAGATATCCCATGACCTTAGTTTTAGACTTTGCTTAGGTCAAGTAATTCCACATTTTTGATTGAGTAATTAATTGTCAGGCAGTGTTTCGGTTATTCACATCAAGACTAGTCTTGCGATGGACTAGTGAGGATAAATGTTTTAGGATCCTAAAGCCAAGCATAGACTTGAGCTTAGTGATTTGAATACGTGTCTGCATAAGTAAGTATGTTTATGTAATTATGTTTCAAGAAAAGATAAATAAATATATTGCTGCATTGGTCACCCGTACTCGCTAGGTTTGTACAATGGTGGTAGCAGATATGCTGTCCAATAATCTATGTACATATGCTGTATGCATTTAAAAGAGTTTGATATGGAAAGGGTAAGCAGAAAATAGTAGCTATGCTGGACACTGCTGGAAGCCTAGTTACCAAAATACTGTGCAGTAAGCTACCAACACCCTGTCACTGCTGTGCTAGTCTATACCCTTTAGTACTAGTGTGTAGTATGCAATTGGGACGCAGCCTAAATCCCCTATCAGATGTTTAGTGCGCCCTTCTTTACCTCTGTTTGAGCCATGGAAGCTCAGGTACCAGCACTAATGCAAGGCCTTAATAGCTGATATGACCAAATACGATCAAATAAATAAATATATAAATAAATAAATAAATAAATAAGTATATGTGCTTTTACTGTGCGTTTACCTCAGTCTGGACACTTTTCTGTCAGAACTATTTGCTGAGTCCTCGAACCGTTTCGCCTCAGCCAGCTCTCGACCGGCTGATGAAATCCCGAAACCCTGCTCATTGGTCCCACCGGACTGATTGACAGGAGTTTAAACCAATAAGATCACGGAAACAATTCGTGTGAACAAATACAGAAAATAAGAGAGTTAAGCTGTAATTGAAAATACTTATTTATTAACGTGTTAATACAGTAATAAGAACTATATTTAAACAGTAAATACTAGGGATACATATATAATAAAAATACAGAAATAATAAATAATTTTACTGGACACTCATCAGTCCTTCTGGGGTGTCGGACAGGCTGTAAGCGTGTGTGATTAATTTGGTGATTGATATGATGATTGATTAGTGCTTGATCAGTGTGTTTTGGTTTGGTATCTTAGCTTTTAGCAATTATTTAGTCAATCGCCATCTCCCTGCTCTCTTTCTACGGGCAGAAATTTTGTCCAATGGCTACATGGAGCTGCAGGATCACAACTGGCCATAAATGAATGAATGAATGAATGAATGAATGAAGGCCCCAAACCTGACAAAATTAAAGTGGATGAAGGTGATCAAAACTGAGGCAGAAATGAGCTGTATAGCTGTAGGTCTTCTTAGCGTGTTCTTCTGTGGTGTTTGTGGCCGGTGGACCTCAGAGCAGTACTGATCAAATTTTACGGCTGGCCATAAATGAATGAATGAATGAATGAATGAGTGAATGAATGAATGAATGAATGCCCCAAACCTGAAAAAATGCTTAGAAAAAAAACAAATTTAAATCCTTAGTGATTTCCTGAGTGTCCCCTGGTCAGATCTATGATCTTGAGATGAGAAGTTGTGATTCAGGAGGCGTTTGAACCGTGTTTCTGCGCTGTATTATTGCAAAGATATTAATAGAAACGCGTAGACAACATCGTAAAAAAAACACTAATTAGCATTAAACAGTAGCATTTATGAGATTCCGAAAAAAGGACCTGTCCCAGCAAAGGGGGGCATCCGGTCACCCTGTCTGATCACTCCCAAAGGAGCTGGTTCAGTTGTTTGAGGTGTCGAATTACTGGAAACCATTACACCATGGCCAGAGATTTAGTACAGCTCCCTGCAGAAGTCAATGACAGTGGCCAAGTGGCCAATCAGAGGGCAGTTTTAAAAAATGTCAGTCGAAGATGTCATAATGGCCTCTTTGACATCCCTGTGACATCACGGCCCCACAGAGCAGTATAAATAGACCCTGCAGAGCTCACCTTCCTCACTCTGAGCCTTTCACTCACGCAGTGCAAAGGAGCAGTCAGTGGAATTACCAGTTCTCACCTGAACCAAGACCGAAACCGGGGAGATGGAGCAGTGGAAGGCTGAGCGGGAGTCCCTGCTGTTTCAGCTCAAGGAGGCCCAAGAGAGCATTGAGAAGGAGAAGGCAGCCAGGCTGAGGGAGCGGAAAGCCAACACAAGGAGGCACAACCGCTGGATAAAAAGGGTCAACACAACAAGGGACCAGGACATTGAAAAGGAGACGTACGAGCTACGTGCCAAAATTCAGGACCTGGAGGAGGCCAAGCAGGAGGTAAAGGACTCGCTGGACTTCCAGTCGGAAATCCTACGACAGGTCAGCAAGGAGCTGGCAGACAACAAAACCAGACTCAGCAGGTGCAGGGTGCTGGCAGAGCAGCTGTATGCCCAAAACATGGAGCTGCATGCATCTAACTGGTACAAGAACCAGGAGCTGGAGGTGCTGCGACAGGAAAGGGCTCTGACAGAGGCACTGGACAAAGAGTACAACCTGGTATCAGCTCTTCCTCCATTGGCAATGCAGAAGCAGAGGGTCATGGAGGAGCTGAAGCAGAAGGCAGCTGCTGCAGAGGAGGCCACAGCGGAGAGGGCCGCTGCAGAGAGGGCAGCTGCGGAGAGGGCCGCCGCAGAGAAGGCAGCTGCGGAGAAGGCCGCCGAGGAGAGGGCTGCCGAGGAGAGGGCTGCCGCGGAGAAGGCCGCTGAGGAGAGGGCCGTCGCGGAGAGGGCCGCTGTGGAGAGGGCTGCTGCTGAGAGGGCCGCTGAGGAGAAGAGCCTCAGCCTTTTTAGCCTTCTCAGCCTTCTCAGGGCGAGGCTTAAAGGCTTCTGGAGCCGACTCTCTGCTGCATGCAGAAAGAGGAAGTGAGAGAGGGAGAGGGAGACAGAAACAGAAACCGAAACCGAAACCGAAAAAAAAAAAAAAAAAGGAAGGGAATAACAAGAAGGGAACAGAAATAGACAGAGTGACGATGAAGATGAAGGGAAAGACAGAAGGCATCAGAAAGAGACAGAGTGACGATGAAGATGAAGGGAAAGACAGAAGGCAACAGAAAGACAGAGTGACGATGAAGATGAAGGGAAAGACAGAAGGAACAGAAAGAGAGAGTGACGATGAAGATGAAGGGAAAGACAGAAGGCAACAGAAAGAGAGAGTGACGATGAAGATGAAGGGAAAGACAGAAGGCATCAGAAAGAGACAGAGTGACGATGAAGATGAAGGGAAAGACAGAAGGCATCAGAAAGAGACAGAGTGACGATGAAGATGAAGGGAAAGACAGAAGGCAACAGAAAGAGACAGAGTGACGATGAAGATGAAGGGAAAGACAGAAGGCAACAGAAAGACAGAGTGACGATGAAGATGAAGGGAAAGACAGAAGGCAACAGAAAGAGACAGAGTGACGATGAAGATGAAGGGAAAGACAGAAGGCAACAGAAAGAGACAGAGTGACGATGAAGATGAAGGGAAAGACAGAAGGCAACAGAAAGAGACAGAGTGACGATGAAGATGAAGGGAAAGACAGAAGGCATCAGAAAGAGACAGAGTGACGATGAAGATGAAGGGAAAGACAGAAGGCAACAGAAAGAGACAGAGTGACGATGAAGATGAAGGGAAAGACAGAAGGCAACAGAAAGAGACAGAGTGACGATGAAGATGAAGGGAAAGACAGAAGGCATCAGAAAGAGACAGAGTGACGATGAAGATGAAGGGAAAGACAGAAGGCAACAGAAAGAGACAGAGTGACGATGAAGATGAAGGGAAAGACAGAAGCAACAGAAAGAGACAGCGTGACGATGAAGATGAAGGGAAAGACAGAAGGCAACAGAAAGAGACAGAGTGATGATGAAGATGAAGGGAAAGACAGAAGGCAACAGAAAGAGACAGAGTGATGATGAAGATGAAGGGAATGAAAGAGACAGAAGAAGGGTAGAGAAAGAAAGTGTGGGGGAAATGGGGACGTTAATCACAATGACATTATAAAATGGGCTGGATACCCAGCCTCAGAATTCTCAAATAATTAAACAAATCAGTCCCATTAATAAATGAAATCGGCCTCATAAATGAAATCGGCCTCAAAAATGAAATTGTCCTCAATAATAAGTGAAATGGACCTCATAAATGAAATTGGCTTCATTAATAAATGAAATGGGCCTTAAAAATTAAATGGGCCTCATTAATAAATGAAATGGGCCTTAAAAATGAAATGGGCCTTAAAAATGAAATGGGCCTCATTAATAAATGAAATGGGCCTTAAAATGAAATGGGCCTCATTAATAAATGAAAATCAGCCTCATTAATAAGTGAAAATCAGCCTCATTAATAAATGAAATCGGTCTCATAAATGAAATCGGTCTCATTAAT
Source organism: Salminus brasiliensis (assembly GCF_030463535.1). Taxonomy (NCBI): domain Eukaryota; kingdom Metazoa; phylum Chordata; class Actinopteri; order Characiformes; family Bryconidae; genus Salminus; species Salminus brasiliensis. Next base: position 16,598,321 of record NC_132892.1, read on the forward strand.
AAATGAAATCGCTCTCATAAATAAATGAAATCGGTGTCATATGTTCAAATCATTAATATCTCAAACGCTAATTTCTAACTAGAGTATTACAATAACAGCCAGTATCAAATGATATCAAGACAAACAAACTGGAATAAATAAATGAAGCAGTTATTAACACAAACTACTCTAAACACAATATCAGTCAGTATTAGTGATGCACAATGATATATCTGCGGCCGATATATTATTCACCAATATATCGATTTTTTCTGTTATAGGTTTGCTAATTGAGGTGGCGGCTGCTCGTCCAGCTCAAGCGCCTCACCTCGGCACGCCAGCTCTTGCTGCAAACGGGGAGAACACGGCGACAAGTGCGGCGTGACTCCACCCACTACGCGCGGCAAGGGAGCGGAACTCCAGCGCATAGTGGGCTACCGACCTGTCACCCTGCTCCAGCCACAGCAGCAGGTCGTCCGGCGTGAGCCCCCCTCGGGGACGCTGAAACACTGTCTTAAAGTGCTTCACGTACTCCGAGAAGGGCTTCACGCTCAGCTCCTCCCAGGTGGCGCTGGCCCAATCCAGAGCTTTTTCAGCGAGACGGGATACGAAGAACGCAACCTTCGCCTGGTCAGTGCTGGTTCCCTGACAACTTAAATAAACCGAGCACTGAAATACGAACCCCTCGCAAAGCTCCGGATCACCAGAATATGTATCCGGAATGTCCATCGGATACGGACTAGGGATGTGGCGGGGAGTTATGTTGCTGTAAAAAACATAACAACAAACATGCAAATGAAAGAAAACAGCACAATAACAATAGAAACACAACTGTAACAAATGTAAGTGGCAGGCAATTCCCACCAGTGCTCTTACACCAGAGACACTCACCATATAATCAACAACCAAATAATGGAATAGATTTGGATTATTCAGGAAACAAAAAAGCGTCTGTTAATAACTAAATATTTGAAGTAGTATTGTGTGCTATTTCAAAGTCATGGACCAAAACTACATTGTGATTGCACACTTTAAAATAAAGCAACAGCCCTGTAACCCTGCTAAATATGTGTGGCATAACAGTTAATAAAATCAGTAAAAATGTAGGGGCAAAATAATGATGATCAAATCTGAGGTAGTGAAAAATATTATTGATTATGGTGGCGGATACTGATCCAAAAATAACCTGCGCACTGTTAAAAGAATAAGTTCCTCAAAGATCTTTTGGAGGTTCTTCAATTTGAAACTGTGGAGGAACCTCTTAAGGTGCTTTAAGGAACCTTCTAAAAAAGAAACTGGATTCAACTTTTACAAAGACAGGGAGAAGACTTGCAGAGATGGATCTAAGCAAGATTTATTGAAACAACAGGAATACAAAACAAGGTGCAGAGAAAACAAGGTGCAGCAACCTAAGGGATAAAACTGAAACTCAAACAGAAAGTGACAAACCAAACGGTGAAAACAACAAACCTGGGACTGGGAGGAGCAGGGAGTGACAGGGGATTGAGCCGTGATCTCCCGAAATAAGAACGTGGGAAGGGGTTAATGAAAACCGCAAGTCTAGCTTGGGATACAGGGGAATACTAGGGGAACCTAAACTGCAGGCCTCGCTTGGGAAACAACAGGGAGAACTCAACAGAGTACTAAAGCAATACCATACCATTTTACCAAAAATGTGTAAAACAAAAACCCCAGAATTCAGCTTACAAACCGCTCACATATTCTAGCCACTGCATGTCACCGTTGGGAAAGCTAACGCTCACCTGTGAACACAAAAGCCAAAAATGTAAGATTGAATTTCACATTGTTGACAGTGATGTACCAGCAATACTAGAACATGAGACATGATGGAAGAACCTATAGGAGAAACAGAAAACACCTCCTCAGGACGACTGAAAAACAGTTCCCATCAGCATCACCCAATGTTGTTGCAGATTCCTGTGTCGAGCTGCAGGTCAGTGAATCTGGTCCACCTGCAGAAACTGGTACTGCAAAACAATCAGACTTACCTGAGACACATCCGAGAGAGACATTCTTCACAAGGTCAGGAAGACAAGTGAAAACACCAGCAAGATACAAGGACTGAATCTGGAACACACATACAGTACACATTTATAATATTCACACACACATTCAGAGGACACGGTTCAAGCTCCTGTCCATCTGCTGACTGAATTTAAAGTTACTGTCATTTACTGCAGCTTAGATTTGTTTAGTTTATTCTGCAATGTCAAGCTATTCTCATAAATATGGTGTCAAATGTACAGTTCATGTAGTTCAGTTCAGAGACCTCATCTCATTTCCCTTGAGTTTTAAAGCATTATGGTCCGACAGTGTTTGTATGAACGGTGTTGAGAGTCCTGCACAGCCCAAATCCTCCTCATTTATATTTCTATTCATATTAAGAAAGAGAACAAAAATAGATCAGTTCAAGTGTGGGGATTTCACATGTTCTGTAGCTAAGAGGCAGCCCTAGCTAAGAATCACGCAGCTCCCCCAAAAGTACTAAAGTGTGAGTGTAGCACAGAGTCGTCCTTCCTCCATACTTTACACTGAGGAGCTGAAGCGGTTAGCAGAGGGAAAAACGGCCGTGGTGGTCGAGGAGCTCCTCGGCTTTTCCGGGGTCCCGCAGACGCCGCCAGTCCCTCTCCGGTGCGGGAGTGGAGACGACGACTCTCGGTGTCCGTCGCGCCGGTAGTGCTGGAGCTCAGACGCCGCGTTGGAGGAGTCACGGGTCAAGCTGGACGACTTCCTTGCAGAGCGGCCGGAAAGCTGGTTTCTCCGCGGTCGCCATGTTTCTCGAGGCTACAGAGAAAAACGCAAAGGCCGGTTAGTGAGACAGAGGACTGTACAGTAACACAGACAGCACAAGCACTACAACAACTGCCTAAGAGGAAGAAGACAAAGCTCACATTACGGACTATAAAGCAGGATGGCCGGTCGAAGCTCTGTGTGGAATCACGGCTCGAGCTTTGAAAGCAGGGCCGCATCGAAACAGCAGCTCAGAGTCTCCTCCAAATACCTACGATCACGTGATCGCCGGAAACGAAGCTTCCTTACGTCACTGGAACGCAATCGCGGTTCAATGTGCGTGAGTTTCCGGTCCCGCTGTAGACGAGCTGCATATCATCTGAAATATGTACTTAAATAAAACGGAAATACAGAACATGTGTGAATCTGCTTCACTTTCATCATCAAATTATTGACATTCCTCAGCATTCAAGGTTTTTTACTGGAGACGATGTGAAATGACCTGAATAAAAACATTTTACAGCTCTATTTCTGTGTTCAACAGATGTACAGTCTACATGCACATTCAACAGTGCTGTTTCTCCTTAATCTAATAGTGTCAAACATGCTGTTTTAAATAGGAACAGAACAAAGCAATTACACACTCAGATCACAGACATTTCATTAAAAGAAGAAACACAGGCCGACATCACTGGATGCTCCTCTGGGGTCAGTTTGGACAAAGCTTATGAACACAAGTGAATCAGGCAGTGGTGGTGTAGTATTGTATTTGTACAACAGGTGGCGCAGTAGAGCTGTGAAGCTGAGCAGCATCCAATCACTTTTCCCTCATTTCTGCATGAAAGGGTTGATTGATTACAGACTCATTTTTGTGATAAAGGATCTGCCCTGTTTTTAGACTTTTATAAAGCCTCAGTTCAGCAGAGATTTATTTTATTAAGTAATTATTAGATATTTTCTTTAGATTATCTGACAGTAACACACTATATGTCCAAATGTTTTTGAACACCATTTTTTAATCAATGCATTCAGCAATCAGTTGCACCCATTGCTGACACTGTCCCTGTAATGCAGTATTGCCAATAGAATAGGACTCTCTGGAACAGATAAATATCAACCTATTGGCTCCATGCCTAATGCCAATCGTGGGCTAGAGGGGTATAAAGCCCCCCAGCATTGAGCTGAGGAGAGGTGGAACTGTGTTCTCTGGAACGATGGTGCTCATGATGTCCTTTACTTCTAGGGTGAGCTGGGGAAACATTTAACTTTGAGTTGGAGATGAGGTTGGGTGATCATCCAATATTCTGACCTCACCAATGCTCTTCTTGCTAAATGCAATCCTCACAGCAATGCTCCAAAATCTAGCAGAAAGTCTTCCATGGCAGTAGAAACAGTTACTCCAACAAAAGCAGGCTAAACTCCTTCAGTTCAAAAGAAACAACAAATAAGCAGGTGTCCAAATACTTTTGTCATATAGTGTATTTCTTAGAAATGCTGAATTCGTCTGTTGAAGAGACTCTGGTCAGTTCTGAGAGCAGCAGGTCTAAACTTAAACCTGGACTAAATAAAGAGAGGAGTTTTAGATTTTACTTTGAGTAGAAACAAATAAACATCCAGATACACATCAGTAATGCAGAACAGCTCTTCATTCAGGCTCTTTTCCTGAACATGATATTAATAATATAAACTTTACAGCTGTTTGGAAAAGATGAAGCATTAAGGAGGAGTCTAAAGTAAGTGTAGAAATGAAGACACTGCTCAGCACTGATGTAAGTATTAATGATAAACTGATTAGTCGTGTGCTTCTCTGTGGACGACTTGTGATGAAAAGGAGGATCTCAGCCCGTTCTCTTCCTACAATAGAAAACACACACACACACACACACACACACACACACACACACACACACACACACACACACACACACACACACACACACACAGATACAGGAGAGGAAACCTCGGTCTCCTGGTTTAAAAACTGTATGTTGAGGAGTTTAGTCAGTTGTGGATAAATGCTGCGTCAGCATGTTCAGAAACTTCAAACAGCATGTTAGCGTGAGGGTTGTTGTGAAAAAGAGTTCTTGGATCTCAGGCTCTGATCGCTGTGGCCTCCCAGGGATCAAACTCCCCCTCTCTCAAGGACAGGAGCAGCGATTAGACGGTGTTGTGTTGCTGCGTATTTTCTAACTGAACTGACGGTTAGAATCAGTGTAGGTACCGAACCCAAGCACAGATTTTACCTTTGAAGATTTTCTATTCTAAAATGATGAAACCTCCTGGGGTGGTGAAGCTGATCAACAACACATTTATTTCTTATAAATGTCAGTAGGGGGATTTCTCTGAAGACTGTTCTCTGATGAAGGCTGGTAGCTGGATTGGTTCTTGAGAGGACCTGATGCTCCCTGGAACTGAAGTTCAAAATGGAAAGCTGTGTATTAGACATCTCTCCTGTTGTGAAAGACATTTGTGTCACGTAGAAGACATGAACCTTCTTAGGGCCTTTATTCCATCACCTCTTAAACTCCCAGTCTTTGACATCCTAGGATTATTATTCTGCAATGACATGGAAAACAGCACACACTGGCCAAATCCTTCTAAAGTTAGAGGAGTGAGGAATGAGTTCCTGTGGAGTTTCAAAGGTTAAAAGGGTTCATGATGTTCACCACAGTTTAAACAAACACTGAAAGTTACCTGGAATCGTGCTGGACATCTTCTCTAACTGGCTACAAGAGGTATAGTCTTCCTTTTCTTCAGGATCTGCTTAAAAGAAAACATGACAGATTATCTAGAACATGTCAAGTGATTTGGATAACATCAAATACCTCAGAGTTTGATGCTAGTTAATAATAATAATAATCTGAAGGGGAGTTGAAGCCTCGGTCTCCTGGTTTCCTGCATCACTGTGGGAGCAAAGGTTCTAGCTCAACCACGATCCTCAGAGCAGGACTTTCCTATCAGAATTGAACCCAGCCAGTAGGCCAACACTTAGAGCCATGCTTGAGGGCTACAAGGGGTGTACCCTTGTCGACTTCGTCAGGATCTGTTGGAGGGACACAACAAGAACACATATTCACATACATACATTATATATACAGTGCCTCAAAGTAGTATTCAACCCCCTGACGATTTTGCAGGTTTACACATTTGGAGTTAACTTGGCATTTTGACGTTTGGACTACAGATCAGCCTGTGAAATGCACTGCAGCAAAAAAGAAGGTTATTTCTTTGTTTATTGTTTTTTAAAATTGTGAAAAGTTTATTCAGAGTGTCAATTATTATTCAGCCCCTCAAACCACCAGAATTCTGTTTGGTTCCCTCAAGTATTAAGAAGTAATTGAGGCATAAAGAACGATGAGCTTCACATGTTTGGATTAATTATCTGTTTTTTCTTGCCTTTTCTGACTATTTAAGCCCCTCCCCAAACTTGTGAACAGCACTCATACATGGTTAACATGGGAAAGACTAAGGAGCATTCCAAGGCCATCAGAGACAAAATTGTGGGGGGTCACAAGGCTGGCAAGGGGTACACAACCCTTTCCAAGGAGTGGGGCCTACCTGTCTCCACCATTAGGAGCATCATCTGGAAGTGGAAGGCTTATGCAACTGCTATTAACCTTCCACGGCCTGGACAGTCTTTCAAAGTTTCCTCCCATGCCGAGGCCAGGCTTGGCCGAACAGTCAACAAGGAGGGAGCTCCGGGAAGAACTCATGGCGGTGGGGACATCGGTTTCAGTCAATACCATAAGTAATGTACTCCACCACAATGGTCTCCGTTCCAGGCGAGCCTGTAAAGTACCTTTACTTTCAAAGCACCATGTCAAGGCTCGTCTACAGCTCATGATCACTTGGAGGACTCTGAGGCAGACTGGTTCAAGGTCATATGTTGCATATGTTAATAAAGGATGCCCTTGTTCAAAGTTTGAAGTCTCTAACTCTAAATCTGCAGGGGGTTGAATACTACTTGGAGGCACTGTGTGTGTGTATATATAAACACAACTCACATACCTTACACAACCTCACACAACTCACATACCTTAATCTTGGGGAACTTTAGCCTCCTGGTTCTTTGCTTCATGGTGGACTGTGTGAGAACAGCTTCTGCCTCCACCACTGCACAAAGAGGAAGACTGAGACTCTTGCTCTGTGGACTGGAGCGGGATGACGTCTAGATCAGAATAAGCTCTGCTGTTTCCCTCAAACTGATTGACGTCCACCACAAAAAAAGACTGCCTATAACTCTGGAGAGGAGACAGAACAGAGGTGGAACATAAGTTATCTTTGATTATTTACTTCTTGTCACTGTTGGTGTCACTGTGCATCAGTCAGCTATTCAGCGCACTTTGCACAAGGAGAGGCTGTCTGTCCAAATACATGTACTATGTGAGAGTAATGCAGAAGAAGCCTTTTCTGCTCACATGCCACAAACAGAGTCGCTTGAGGTATGCTAAAGCACATTTAAACAAGCCAGCTTCACTTTGGAATAAGGTGCTGTGGAACTAAAATGGAGGTATTTGGACATAACAAGGGGCGGTGTGCATGGTGGAAAAAGAACACAGCATTCCAAGACAAACACTTGCTACCCACAGTAAAAGTTGGTGGCGGTTCCATCATGCTGTGGGGCTGTGTGGCCAGTGCAGATACTGGGAATCTTGTTAAAGTTGAGGGTCGCATGGATTCCAGTCAATATCAGCAGATTCTTAAAAACAATGTTCAAGAATCAGTGACAAAGTTGAAGTTGAAGCCGGGGCTGGATACTTTAACAAGACAACGACCCTAAACACTGTTTCAAATCTACTAAGGCATTCATGCAGAGGAACAAGTACAACGAACTGGAGATGTTGAGTAAAGAAGAACGGTCCAAATTTATGCAGCTGCCTTATTTCATTTAAATAATTATTGCACACTTTCTGTAAATCCTATAAACTTCATTTCTGCTATATGATATATTTAACTGAAATTGCTGATCCGAACAACCAATGATTTATTGGTGGGGTGCCCAAACGTTTTCATACCACTGTATATGACCTACATTTTAAAATTTCTCACCCTTATACTTTTTTGATGATTCCGAAAATGATCCGCTACACCTCTAACACAACATTTTATATTACCACAGACCTACATACGTGTCTTAGGTCACAGCTGGATGAGGGTCACCACTGTCATCTGAGAAAATGGGTTCTAAAATACAGCAACACATTCTTATTCAACTTTTGCAAAGCTTTAAGAAACTATGAAGTGAACTAGTGTAAGTGAGCTGTAACTTGAATTAAATCAACAGAAATCTTTTTTCTCTTGCCTAGAGGCTCTTTTTCTGTCTGTTGAATTTTGACATTTAATACATTCTCTTGGCTACTTGAGCAACAGGATTATTGCCATTCTTCTCAACCTTTTGGATGGTGTAGAGATGGAAAATGAAAAGCATGAGGTTTCATTCAAATAAGAAATATCTACTGGTAAATTAATTAGATGAATGTACATTGTACACTGCAAAGGTTTTACCATTAATCTTGGTGCAGTTCTCAACAAAGTACCTCAAGAGTTCTTTTGCATATCCAGGGTAAGCACTGCATATGTCGGTATCAGACTCTAGCAGGATACAATACAACACAATTAATACAAGGGGTCCAGTGTACAGAATGAACTACCTGAATTCAGTAGCCAGCTCTTCTAGGACATCATCATGTTAGTCCACTAGTCGATGGGGCTTTGACTTTCCACAGAACAGTGCAACTACATATGGCTCCACGTTGTTGAATTTTACTAAAATAGGCTAAAACTGTGCTGCTAGACTTGCACATTGGAAGCTCATCAACAAAGGCTGAGGCGAGGTCAGGTCCATCACCAACTGTGCTTAAAAGTTCTGCATCTGTGTCTACTCCACATTTTCACAATATCCATATTCTGTAGACTCTTGAAGCTACTAGAATCAGAATTCAAGGTTATGTCTGGAAAATCTAGATTACTACTGGCTCTCGTTTTCACAGTTACAGCCTCATTAACTTCATTTAGCATATGGGCTGTCGGTTCAGTCGCTAAAGCGTTCACTTCAGTCATTCAGCTTCTCTATCTTTTCAGAGGTCATTTGTGGTTCTGGAAATTACGTTAGACAACAAATGAATTACTAACCAGATTTAGGCCTAAAACAAAGAGTGCCAACATCCATCATAAAACAACATTTCACTTGAGGCAGGAGGTAAACAAATCCGTGTTTCTCCACCCTGGTCCTGGAGGCACCCAGCTCTGCATATTTCAGTGGTTTCCCGGCTTCGGCACATCCACTGCAACTCTGAAAGAAGTACAGGGCAAGATGCATTTTACACTAATTCACTTACCCCAGCCGTAAGACATGTTGAAGTTCTGCTTCTCATGACGCACTTCAAGATCAGCAATCCTACTCCTGAGACACAGAACACAGAGCCGGATGTCTAAAAAGGCCGTCCACAGCATTTGACCGCTCTGATGTTCTGTCCATTTTTATACGTCAATGCTGTGTCCTAAACCCCGCTGACAAGTCTGCACAACCTTAATGAAGACCTAGATGTGATCTGAGAGGGTTGAGAAAAGTTATAAGGACGTATTTACTGAAATAAACAGGGGAAGTATTGACCTCTAGCATTTATTAGAATCATTAGCCTCACAGTTTCATCCTTAAATTAAAGACGCAAAATGTGGACAAGCGTCTTGGCTGATACGCTACATATGGAGTAAAGAGACAACTGACCTTTTTCCTTCCTCCCTAAATAGGTTTGCAGTCAAAATGATTAAGGAAACATTACAGCGTGGAAAACTGTAGATACATTTGAACATTAAATTAAAGTGAGGTTGCAATAATACTTACTAATTTAATGTTTCTACTGTTTAAGCTCTGCCAGTGTGTTGTGCCACAGCAAATCCTGTCCCAAGTCCCGTGAGCTTCTGAACCTAATATTTCTATATATTATTATATCATTAGCTACAGTTAATTCAGAGTCTCTGCAAATACATTTCAGGATCTAATAAAACCCACAAATTCATTTTACCTTGTGTTGCCAAAGTATGAGCAGGACTAGCAGATTCAGTCCCTGCCTCCCAATATCTAGACAAGCAGCAGCTTCTGGAGCTGTTTAATTCTGCTACTTAGAAGGAGGACTACTTTCAGACACTGGAAAGAAATCAGTACTTTTTCATTACGCTTCAGAGCTAAAATGTGACCCTGGAAGTTTTCAATTCTCACTTAAATAAGAACTAATGAAATATGTGAGGTAAAGTTGAGTTAAACAGAGCTAATGCAGCTCAGCATCAGCTATTAACTCTAACTAATATTCCTACTGGAGGAAACAACAAGACCAGCTAAAACAGCTAACGGCAGAAAGCCTGTGTTGTCGGATGAAACAGTATAGAAAAGTTAGTCCGTTTTGATCAGGAGCTTTTCCAACAACGTGGAAAATAAGAGCCTCTTTTAGAAAGGTTAGAGCTCCCGAAGTTTCTAAGTTAACGCCGAACATCAGCAGCGCTAGCAAGTTAGCTCCTCCAGTCGTACAGCTGAAGTACAAACACACACGAAAGCAGAAAACCAAGCTTTCAAACATTCACTGTACGTTTATGGTCACATATAAGGTAAAAGATCAGCTTAAAAGCAGCTAGTTCACATGAGCTCACCTGGCTCTATCGGGAACGTCTGTCCTGGGAGCCTCCTTGAAGTAGACTGACAGACTGGAAGGGGCGATACCGGTGACTGCGCCTCGTCCCAACACAACTGGACTACAGCTTCATTTGGGCAAAGCTGGAGCGACGATGAGGATTGCAGATGGAAAATCTTCCATAAACTCCAAACTGCTGAAGCTCCTCATTTAGATAAGGCTTTAAACACTGTACACTCATATGCAATTGTACACACACTGTTTAATTAGCAGATTTGATTCATTTAGAAAGTCCAGAATATGCTGCCATAGTATTTCTATGTTGTTTATTTGATGAACAATCCACATTTAGTACATCATACATATTTATAGTACTAAACTGTAAATCTTACAGATTTAAACATTTTATTATATTTTTATTTTATTAAATAGGTTCATTCTCAGCGTCTTTAAAGCTTGCAGATGAAAACACTGAGAGACAGAAAGTGTAAACTTCAGGACTGGAAATCAGGATGTAATTTAATTAATTAAAAAATAAATGAAGTGAAATGAAAACTTTAACACTGTAGAAGAAATCTGTCTCTACTGGACAGACACGTCACTTCCGGCTGACAGGTCCAGCGCTGCTCTCCTGCTGCTTGTTTCTCCCAGTCATATCTTTGTATCAGGGATGAGCAGAACGAGGCTTTTTAACCAGTTGAAGCAGAAGTGGTTCATTTGAAGCTCTACTGCGCCACCTGTTGTACAAATACAATACTACACCACCACTGCCTGATTCACTTGTGTTCATAAGCTTTGTCCAAACTGACCCCAGAGGAGCATCCAGTGATGTCGGCCTGTGTTTCTTCTTTTAATGAAATGTCTGTGATCTGAGTGTGTAATTGCTTTGTTCTGTTCCTATTTAAAACAGCATGTTTGACACTATTAGATTAAGGAGAAACAGCACTGTTGAATGTGCATGTAGACTGTACATCTGTTGAACACAGAAATAGAGCTGTAAAATGTTTTTATTCAGGTCATTTCACATCGTCTCCAGTAAAAAACCTTGAATGCTGAGGAATGTCAATAATTTGATGATGAAAGTGAAGCAGATTCACACATGTTCTGTATTTACGTTTTATTTAAGTACATATTTCAGATGATATGCAGCTCGTCTACAGCGGGACCGGAAACTCACGCGCATTGAACCGCGATTGCGTTCCAGTGACGTAAGGAAGCTTCGTTTCCGGCGATCACGTGATCGTAGGTATTTGGAGGAGACTCTGAGCTGCTGTTTCGATGCGGCCCTGCTTTCAAAGCTCGAGCCGTGATTCCACACAGAGCTTCGACCGGCCATCCTGCTTTATAGTCCGTAATGTGAGCTTTGTCTTCTTCCTCTTAGGCAGTTGTTGTAGTGCTTGTGCTGTCTGTGTTACTGTACAGTCCTCTGTCTCACTAACCGGCCTTTGCGTTTTTCTCTTTAGCCTCGAGAAACATGGCGACCGCGGAGAAACCAGCTTTCCAGCCGCTCTGCAAGGAAGTCGTCCAGCTTGACCCGTGACTCCTCCAACGCGGCGTCTGAGCTCCAGCACTACCGGCGCGACGGACACCGAGAGTCGTCGTCTCCACTCCCGCACCGGAGAGGGACTGGCGGCGTCTGCGTGACCCCGGAAAAGCCGAGGAGCTCCTCGACCACCACGGCTGTTTTTCCCTCTGCTAACCGCTTCAGCTCCTCAGTGTAAAGTATGGAGGAAGGACGACTCTGTGCTACACTCACACTTTAGTACTTTTGGGGGAGCTGCGTGATTCTTAGCTAGGGCTGCCTCTTAGCTACAGAACATGTGAAATCCCCACACTTGAACTGATCTATTTTTGTTCTCTTTCTTAATATGAATAGAACTATAAATGAGGAGGATTTGGGCTGTGCAGGACTCTCAACACCGTTCATACAAACACTGTCGGACCATAATGCTTTAAAACTCAAGGGAAATGAGATGAGGTCTCTGAACTGAACTACATGAACTGTACATTTGACACCATATTTATGAGAATAGCTTGACGTTGCAGAATAACCTAAACAAATCTAAGATGCAGTAAATGACAGTAACTTTAAATTCAGTCAGCAGATGGACAGGAGCTTGAACCGTGTCCTCTGAATGTGTGTGTGAATATTGTAAATGTGTACTGTATGTGTGTTCCAGATTCAGTCCTTGTATCTTGCTGCTGTTTTCACTTGTCTTCCTGTTTCAGTCGGCCTGAGGAGGTGTTTTCTGTTTCAGTGCTTTCAGCTGGATCCTGAGCTCTCGTGAAGAACAAATGGTGAACATCGGGTAGGTTCTTTCTTGACTCTCAGTAATCCCTGAACTTTTTTCAGCACATTTCTTGTTTCAGTTTCTTTCTCTCTAAACTGTATCATGTTGTAGACCTTCACTGCATCTTCCCCAGCGACGTGCGGAAAGGTGGCGCATTGTACTTTTTCAGACTCCTCAACAATCCCACACTCTGTAAGAAACAGGTAAAACTTTTGCACCCACAATCTCCAATTTTCGACGAGATGTGCTAAAGGTGGCTGCAGCTGTGCCACTTGCTTGTGTTCTGCTTGGACTGTTTTGGGCTGCTGTGTCCTTTTTAATTAGGCTGCTGTGTCCTGCTTGTGTTTTGCATTTAAATTGTTACGCTGCAGTGTCCTGCTTGAATCATGTTGGGCTGCAGTGTCCTGCTTAAACGATCTTTCACTGCAGTGTCCTGCTTTAACCATGTTACACTGCTGTGTTCTGTTTAACTATGCTGCTATTTCCTGCTTGAACAGTGTCACTTAACCTTGTTCTGTATAATAATTTTGCTGCTTTGTTCTGCTTGAACAGTGTTGGGCTGCTGTGTCTTGCTTGTGTTTTGCATATAAATGGTTACACTGCTGTTTTATATAAATTGTTTTGTTGTGCTTGAGTGGTGTTACAGTGCTGTTCATATTCCTACATAAACCTAAACCTTTTCTTCATTATTTTTGTTTCCTTCATTTCTTCTTTCCCCCATGTGCTGAGCTGCCCCCTGCTGTCTGCTGGTGCGAGTGCATTTGTGTTTGGCTGCTCTTTCCTAACCTGTCCTGCTGTAACCCTTCTAAAAAGTGTTATCCCCCCCGCCCAAATTTCCTAAGATGACTTTGCATTCAGCACCAGTGTCCAACCTGAAAACAATGTTCTTGTTTATTTCAAAATTTTCAGTCCAGTTATTCTATTCACTTTTGTTGTGACAGTGTTGATGTTTGTCTAATATTCTGTTTTTTTTTCTGATTTCAACTGTTCCAATGAAGAAATCTTCCTGCTCTGCCTTCTTGTTCAACTGCATGATTTATTGTTTTCTCATTCTACTCTGATTGTTTTGTTTTACAAATTTTTGGTAAAGTGATTTTCTGTTGCAGGATTTACACACTTGGCCAAAGGCAGGACATTGTTTCTGTTTATGTTCATAACCACATCTGGAGCAGCTTGCTTCTGTTGCTTGTACATTTTTAGCTAGTTTGGATTTGCTCTTGTGTTCAAACCCAACTGTTTGTTTTGTTTCTGTTGTTCTGTTTTGTATTTCATTGAGCACTTTTTCACTTCACTTGATGTCCCTTCATTTGCACAGCAGATATTCATGGCCTTTGTCTATGTCTGATCTGTTTCTCTCAGCAACCTTGCCCACAATAGGTCTTAACTAATACCACAAACGCTCCTGTCTCTGATTAACAAGTCATGCAACTCACTGAATTAATGGTCTTTTGCCTTTTTCAGGTCTGTGGAAAAAGCCTCTCTGTATGCTTTTCTCGGATGTGACTCAGGTAAGTCAGATTGTTTTGCAATACCTGCTTCTACAGGTGGACCAGATTCAGTGGCCTGCCGCTCAAAACAGCAATAGGCAACAACGTTGTGTGATGGTGATGGACAGGAGCTTGAACCGTGTCGTCTGAATGTGTGTGTGAACATTGTAAATGTGTACTGTGTGTGTGTTCCAGATTCAGTCCTTGTATCTTGCTGGTGTTTTCTTGTCTTCCTGACCTTGTGAAGAATGCCTCTCTCGGATGTGTCTCAGGTAAGTCTGATTGTTTTGCAGTACCAGTTTCTGCAGGTGGACCAGATTCACTGACCTGCAGCTCGACACCGGAATCTGCAACAACATTGGGTGATTCTGATGGGAACTGTTTCAGTCGTCCTGAGGAGGTGTTTTCTGTTTCTCCTATAGGTTCTTCCATCATGTCTCATGTTCTAGTATTGCTGGTACATCACTGTCAACAATGTAAAATTCAATCTTGCGTTTTTGATTTGAGTTTTGTTTCAAATCTGATTTGTAGATCTGTGCTGTGATGACATTGTCCTCAAGTTGGGCACTGGTGCTGAATGCAAAGTTCTTGTTTTATTTTCAGTCCAGTTATTCTATTCCCTTTTGTTGTGACAGTGTTGATGTTTGTCTAATATTCTGATTTCAACTGTTCCATTGAAGAAATCTTCCTGCTCTGTTCAACTGCATGATTTTTTTTTTTTTTTTTTTTTCCTCATTCTGCTCTGATTGTTTTGTTGGACACATTATTGATAAAGTGATTTTTGCTGTTACAGGATTTGCACACTTGTCCATAAGCAGGACATTGTTTCTGTTTATGTTCACAACCACATCTGGAGAAGGACAGGAACTTGAACTGTGTTCTGTGAATGTGTGTTCTGTTTTCTGTTTCTTCTGTAGGTTCTTCCATCTGGCGTCTGGACTGTGAAGAATCGTGGCTGATCATGATAGCAGGTTGCCCTCTCTGAATTCTCACCTTGTTCCACATGTATATGCTTGGTGGGCTCTTTGTCTGTCTGTCATAATAGCTGTTCTACTTGAGTTGTCTTCTCTGCAGCTTGTCTTAAATCTGTATTTTGCTTTTCTGCTTTGAATGTTCAATATGTTTTGATTTTTCTCATTGGGCCATCCTTCCATGATCCTTGTGTATAGTAGCTGCATCTCTGGATCATTTGCTGTTGCCTTTCGGAATGTAATTTAGCCACTGGCTTTCCCTCCTGCAGAACTGCTGCTCCGAAACCTTCTGAGCTCGAATCTACAAATGGTGTACCAGGCATTTATTTATTTATTTATTTATTTTAATTTTTTTTACATCATAGAGCTTTAGTGTGGGAGCATTTATTAGCAGAGACTTCAGATTGTTATAGCTTTGTGTTTGACTTTCTCCCCAGTGCCACGGAGTGTCATGCTCGAGCAGTTTTCTGAGAGGTGCGCTGACTTCAGACAGGTTGGGAATAAATTTGGAAAGATACTGAATCATGCCCATTAATCTCATGAGTGCCTGCTGGTTTTCTGGTGTAGGCATGTGTGTTACAGCTCTCACTTTATCTCGATCCAGATTGAGACCTTCTGCAGAGAGCATATGGCCATGTACTGGATTTGTGGTGATCTGATCTTGCACTTGTTTTTGTTGAGTTTCAGGTTCCACTGACTTTCCCTTTTCAGCGCTTGGACGAGTCTGCCGTCATGTTTGACCGTTTCACCCCAGACTAAGATATCGTTCGTAACGTTATGTGGGAGTATGTGAGTACTTTGCTGAATTCTGCAGTTTCTGGTCCCCAAATTCCTCCTGTACACTTTCAGCTGGACCCTGAGCTCTTGTGAAGAACAAATGGCGAATATCGGGTAGGTTCTTTCTTGACTCTCAGTAATCCTTGAACTTGTTTTTCAGCACATTCCTTGTTTGTTTCTTCCTCTCTGATTTGTAACATGTTGTAGACCTTCACTGAATCTTCCCCAGTGACGTGCGGAAAGCTGGCGCATTGTACTCCTCAACAATCCCACTCAGGTCAAACAGGTCAAACTTTTGCACCTAAAAATCCAATTTTTGATTGCCTTGCAAGCACAGTGCTGAAGGTGGCTGCAGCTGTGCCACTTGCTTGTGTTCTGCTTGGACCGTCTTGGGCTGCTGTGTCCTGCTTGTGTTCTGCATCAAAATTGTTACGCTGCTGTGTTCTGCTTGAACAGTGTCACTCTTTCTGTATAATAATTTCGCTGCTGTCCTGCTTGTGTTTTTCATCAACATTATGCTGCTGTGTCCTGCTTGAACGATATTTCGCTACTGTGTTCTGCTTGGACCGTCTTGGGCTGCTGTGTCCTGCTTGTGTTCTGCATCAAAATTGTTACGCTGCTGTGTTCTGCTTGAACGATATTTCGCTACTGTGTTCTGCTTGAACCATGTTGGGCTGCTGTGTCCTGCCTGAACTGTGTTGGGCTGCTGTGTCCTGCTTGTGTTTTGTCTAAAAATTGTTTTTGCTGCTGTGTTCTGCCTGAACGATATTTCACTGCTGTGCCACTTTTTTGTCCTGCTTGATTGGTATTTCGCTGCTTTGTCCTGCTTTTACCATGTTGGGCTGCTGTGTCCTGCATCAAAATTGTTACGCTGCTGTTTTCTGCTTGAACGATATTTCTCTGCTGTGCCACTTGCTTGTGTTCTGCTTGAATGGTGTTTGGCTGCTGTGTCCTGCTTGTTTTGCATGACCGTTCTGCTTGAACAGTGTCACTTAACCTTGTTCTGTATATTAATTGTGCTGCTGTGTTCTGCTTGATTGGTATTTCGCTGCTTTGTCCTGCTTTTACCATGTTGGGCTGCTGTGTCCTGCATCAAAATTGTTACTCTGTCTTCTGCTTGAATGATATTTCGCTGCTGTGCCACTTGCTTGTGTTCTGCTTGAACAGTGTTAGGCTGCTGTGTCCTGCTTGTGTTTTGCATAAAAATGATGCTGCTGTGTTCTGTATAAATTGTTTTGCTGCTTTGTTGTGCTTGAGCAGTGTTACAATGCTGTTCATATTCATATATAAACCTAAACCTTTTCTTCATTATTATTATTATTATTATTATTATTATTAATATTTTATTTTATTTTATTTTTTTCCTTCATTTCTTCTCTTCCCCCATGTGCTGAGCTGCCCCCTGCTGTCTGCGGATGCGAGTGCGTTTGTGTTTGGCTGCTCTTTCCTACCCTGTTCTGCTGTAACCCTTCTAAAAAGTTTTTGCTGTGATTTCTCCCCTCCTCTCCTCCTCCTAACCCTTTGTGTTTTTTCTCTTTCACATGTGTTGCGATGCCCAGTTTCAAGTGTTCCATCGGCAGACCTGGCTCTCACCACCACTCTCCTGCCTGCTGTCCGGTTCTGAGGCCTCGAATGGAGTCCACCTCACTGCTTGGACTTCATTTCACTCATGTTTTCATCTTTTTATGGCTTGATGGCACATTGGCACATTTCGTGTGACCACATTTGTTGTGAAAGCGCTGTATAAATAAATTCATTTGAATTGAATACTGTATTCTGTGTGAGTTATGCTCCTCTATGCTGGTTGTGTAGTGTTATGCTACCGTATTCTGGTTGAAAGAGTACTGGTACTGTATTCTATATCAAAATAATGATTCTAATGTCTTCTGAATGAAAGCGTTCTGCTACTCTGTTGTGAATGAACAGTTTCAGGCTACTGTGTTCTGTAAGACATCGTTACGCTACTCTATTCTGGTAGAACAGGGTTCTGTTACTGTGGTCTGTAGGAAAGTTCTGCTACTTCTCATACAGAATTCAGTAGCATAGCTCTGAATACGGGATACAACAGTGTTGCGCTTCACATTCAACACAGAGCTTGTAGCGCCCCCTATGGATTCTATAAGAGGATTAGTATAGCCCATTTTTCAGATAACATGATTCAGCTCCCTGAAATGTAATCCTAAAAATACTGTAAATATCAGAAAGCAAACATTTCATACCCCACTGTATCTAGCTTAAAGTACCTGAAACAGAATTTCACACAGTTGAAAAGACCTCAAATAAAATGTTCATTTTCCCACATCCTGTAGTTTAAGTACCTGACCGAGAACGCCAAAAGTTTCACCCCACACAGGAGAAATGACCTGAAATGAAATGCTAAATTCTTCACTTCATACATCTGATAGAACTTGACAAATGCTTCACTCCATAGTTAAGAGCTTGAACTTCAGAGAAACACAGCTAATCAGAACAAAGCTCATTTACATATATCTTAAAGGCACTGTAATAAACAAAAACAGCCAGTTTTAATTGTAAGGGATAAAGCGAGATTTTTGGTTCACAGAACTCCACAAACACTAAGTAGGACTGAAGAGAAAAGAGGAAAAATGGAGTTTATGGTCCTTTAACATAATATTTGGAGATTTAGGCCCAGCCCTAGGTGTGTCTTAATCTTCACACATCACTGCTATTACATTATCAAAAATGTTTAATGCTATTGCATTATTAAAAAATACATTTAAAATAATGACAGGATACAGGGTGGTAAAAGGTGCCTTGCACGCAGAGTTCAGTGGCGTCTCATCAAGTTCATGCACAGAGTGGATTCTGCCTAGTGAATGACCTGCAGAAAGCTGGGACCAAGGCTACCGTCAGTAACACACTACGCCGCCAGGGACTCAGATCTTGCAGTGCCAGACGTGTTCCCCTGCTTAAGCCAGTACATATCCGGGCGTGTCTGAAGTTTGCTAGAGAGCATTTGGATGTTCGGGAAGAGTATTGGGAGAATGTCTTATTGTCAGATGAAACCAAAGTAGAACTGTTTGGTACAAACACAACTCGTTGTGTTTGGAGGAGAGCGAATGCTGAGTTGCATCCAAAAAACACCATACCAACTGTGAAGCATGGGGGTGGCAACATCATGCTTTGGGGCTGTTTCTCTGCAAAGGGACTAGGACGACTGGTCCGTGTGCATGAAAGAGTGAATGGGGCCATGTATTGTGAGATTTTATTTGCAAACCTCCTTCCATCAGCAAGGGCATTGAAGATGAAACGTGGCTGGGTCTTTCACCATGACAATGATCCCAAGCACACTGCCATGCCAACAAAGAAGTGGCTTTGTAAGAAGCATTTCAAGGTCCTGGAGTGGCCTAGCCAGTCTCCAGATCTCAACCTAGAAAACCTTTGGAGGGAGTTGAAAGCCCGTGTTGCCCGCTGACAGCCCCAAAACATCACTGCTCTAGAGGAGATCTGCATGGAGGAATGGGCCCAAATACCAGCTACAGTGTGTGCAAACCTGGTGAAGACTTACAGGAAACGTTTGACCTCAAAGACCTTGTCATTGCCAACAAAGGATAAATAACAAAGTATTCAGATGAACTTTTGTTATTGACCAAATACTTATTTTCCACCATTATTTGCAAATAAATTCTTTAAAAATCAGTGGTCATCATTGGTGACTGACTAAATCCTTTTTTTTCCCCCACTGTATGTATGTATGTATGTACGTGTGTTTTCAGTATATGTTCACTGTCCAAAGAATGCAATTAATTGATTTAGCACTTGGAGCAAGAACTGACTTTCTGCTTTATTACATTTTCACCCAGTGTAAAGACTCATGAAGCTGTATAAACACTAGAACTGACCCAAATGGAGATACACTTTTTTGGACAGCAATAACATAAGCTTGTGTGTGTATGTGTGTGTGTCAGTCATCTTATACAACAATTACCTGTCTCCCACTTCTGATTTCACAATTGCCTCAGCCTCTGAACTACATTGGTGTATTCACTGTGAAGAGAGTGAACAATGTCCTTATGTCAGACATCTTGGGCTCTAGCAGTACTCTGTTGCATAGAAAGCAAAGAGCATTACAACATAAACTACATCAATAATAAAGAGGAAATGATCTGTGGTGTAGTATTGCTGAAATAATAATGCATTCTTCTTGGTTGAAGGGTTTTGCAGCGTGTTTGTGAGCTTGCGCTTGTTTAGTGAATCTGCGGCGCGTTTGTTAAATGTAGAGCCATGTTGCCGTTTTGATGAAGGGCTTTCTGCTTCTGCTGCGCGTTTGTGAATCTGCAGCGCGGTGGGTCTTCTTGCCCACCGTACTTTATATTAGGGCTGAACAGAATGAGGCTTTTTAACCCAGCTGAAGACAAAGTGGTTGGGGGCTCGACAGCTCTACTGCACCTGCTGTTCTAATAAAACACTACACCTCCATCGCCTGATTCTGATTTTTCCCTCCAAATAAAAGTCAGCTTGTAAAATCCTAAAGTCCAGCAGAAATAATTCACTATGGAAAATGATTCTAGCAGCATGATGAGTAAAACGTCAGGTTGAAGTTGTTTAATCAGGATAGCAGTAATTCCCTAAGATATCTATAAAGCAATGTTATTTATAGTGTAGTTCAGTGGTAATGTGCATGTGTCAGAGGTTGGTGAAGCGCAGGCTTTGAGACTACTGCCATACATACAGCAATATGGGAAATAAGACAATCCATAACATGAGAATTACAGAGAATTACAGAAGAGACAGTTCACAGTTTGGGTTTTCACTGATTATTGTGTTCATATATACAGGAGAGGAGAGCAGGGCACACTCACACACAGTTTGATATTTTGGATCATTTAATTCAGGAAAGTATTTCAGAAATATGAATAATATTGTTTACATAAACAACCTGCACAAATAAACAAGTTAACAATTCAGCTCAAAGCACTGCTTATTAAATCACAGTACTGCTTATAAAATCAAATGGGTCAAAGGAAGGGCTTGTTTGAGACATAATGAGATAAAACAGTAAATAGTCACAGAGAAAAGAACAGTTCATATAAGATGTTGTGTAAAAAAGGACTAATGAGGTTATTTAGGTGTTAAGTTCATACTGATGTGGCTTTACAGGGCTTCTCTGTTCTGTAGTCAGTGTTTCTATAGTTTCTCACTTCAGAAATGGGACAGGTTGTGTGAACACGGCTCTTCTGCAAAGCATACTGTGAATTATTCTAGTTACAATATTCAAAAAGAAGTGTATGCTTTACAGTGTGCTTTGCAGAAGCGCAGTGTTCACTCACCTTTTTTAATACTACTGTGAGGGACGATGTACCTAAATGTTTCACTCACCTGTACACCTGTGTAATGTGACGTGATAATAAAAGTGATTTGATTTTTTTTTTTTTGGTGGCTCAACGGGTTGTTAGAAGAGATGTCCACAAGGGGGTGCTATGGTGCCATTATTCCTGGTAACTCTGCTGGTGACAGAGTGCTAAGAAGGCTGAGAGAAACTATAGAGAAAGTCTACCAGCTGTATTTCTATTCTTTACAGACCTCTTTCTTTTGGGTTGGTACTAAGTACACCGCACACACCTACATGTGAAATCTTAAAAGACATGATGTTCTAAAAAATGTTTTATTCATTTATTTATGATATTAATTAACAACTAAAATTAGCATACACATTTTAGACTGCATGCTTTATGAATCGTCTGCTAAGAAATGGAGAGCCTGTTGCAGAGGTGGGTGGTCACTAGTTACCTTTACACATGATAATAGGAGGATGAGAAAGGGAGTCTAGTTTTCCTTTCAGTTTAGTCATGAACTCCATTTTTGAGTGTAATGTTGTCATGTTATGTTGGTGAGCATCTGCATGGCTCTGTGATGGATCACGTGTCTAATTTGAGAGCTTTTTTTTACACCAAAAATAGTAACGAAAGTAAACGAAATCAACCATAACAGACACTGATTGTATCTAAAGTTCCAGTGCAGCTCTATAAGTTATTCAGTATTGAAGTATTTTATTTTAATTCACTAATTTTCTACATCTGTCACACTGCCAATAAAACGTGAAGCTCTGGAGCAGCCGCACAGTGACCTACGGTCGCCGGGATAGAGGGATTTTAGTCCCCTGAGCACTGGCTTAAGGAGCAGTTGAACTGTGTTCTCTGGAGTGATGGAGCTCCATCCAGTACCTTGGGCTGAGTTGGAGTGCATAGAC
This sequence comes from Salminus brasiliensis, assembly GCF_030463535.1. Lineage (NCBI taxonomy): Eukaryota > Metazoa > Chordata > Actinopteri > Characiformes > Bryconidae > Salminus > Salminus brasiliensis. The sequence continues at coordinate 16,620,413 of NC_132892.1, forward strand.
TAATCATCCAGCATCAGTGCATTAGGAATTGCCACGTAAACCAGACCTCACAACCGCGACTTTTCCTGTGCCTGTGTCCACAGAAGGAGATTTCACTGAGCATCCGTTTGAAATACAGGTGCAGAACAAGTGCTTAAACAATGATGCACCACTGATAGCTAGAACTGCGGCTGTCTCTCCAGATCTGCTGAACGATATTAGGGTACAGAATGACTTCCCCGCCCCTCCTCAGACAACCAATGGACTCTTGCACACTCATGCCCTGGGGATTCAGCAATGTATGTAGTGGGTTTATATTAATGGGTGCATGTCAGAGTTCAGCCAGTTCAGAGTGTGAGGGGGAGAAGAGTGTTTGTCAGTCTGGCTGTTCTGGACGTCGGTCCGATGGTAGGAGCGTGAAGAGGCTGTGTTGAGGGTGTGTACTGTCCCTGATAATGCTGTGGGGCCCTGCTGATGACCCTGGTCCTGTAGTTGTCCTGCTTTACTGTGATTGTAGTGTACTGTAAATGTAGTGTTTCTGTACTGTAAAACAGTATGTTTATGACAATTAACTGTACTGTAAGTATAGTGTGTATATAGTATACTGTACTGTAAAATGTGTGTAATATAAATTAGTACATTAAAATACAATAATCTGTTGTGAATTACTTTTCTGTAAATTATATATATAATTTACAGATTATATACATATATATATATATATATATATAGCTGTAGTTATTATTTAGTGTACTGATTATATTTAAGTGTACAATAAATGTAGTGTACTGTATATTTATTACAATTAACTGCTAGATTAATTAAATTCATTAAATTCATCAAATTCATTAAATGAATCCAGTTTTACGTACAACAGGATGAACTTACAGTGGAGGAAATAAGTATTTAATCCCCCATTGAATTTAAAAGTTTGTACTCTAACAAATAATTAAACAGTCTATGATTTTTATGGTGGCTTTATTTTAACAGTGAGAGATGGAATATCAAAAAGACAATCTAGAAAATGAATTAATATTTAAATAAAAAATAATTTGCATTTCATTGAGGGAACTAAGAATTTGATCCCCTAAAAACCATGACTAATATTGGCTCCCACAGACCACTGACACATCCTACTCTCAGTGAAGTTGTTACCTGCATGAGAGACACCTGTCCCAAATTGTCACCTGTGTAAAAGGCCACCTGCCAAGACACTCAGTGACACTTCAACATCTCCACCATGGGCAAGACTAAAGAGCTGTCTAAAGATGTCAGGGACAAAATTGTTTAGCTACACAAGGCTGGAATGGGCTACAAAGCCATAAGTAAGAAGCTGGAAGAGAAGGTGACAACTGTTGGTGCAATTATTCGGAAGTGGAAGAAGTACAACATTACTGTAAATCGACCTAGGCCTGGAGCTCCATGCAAGATATCACCTCGTGGAGTCTTACTGATCATGAGAAAGGTAACAAATCAGCCAAGAATTACATGGGAGGAGCTGGTTAAATATCTTAAGGCAGCTGGGATCACAGTCTCAAAAAACTATTGGTAATACACTAAGACGTAATGGTTTAAAATCCTGCAGTGCACACAAGGTTCCTCTGCTCAAGAAGACTCATGTCCAGGCTCTTTTGAGCAAGCCAGTGGCAACAGTGGCAAGGAAAAACTCAAAAGGGGAACCCATCTTCCTCTGGTCGACACTGGATAGCATGCATGCAGGTAAAGAGTCACAAGCAATCCTTCTAAAGCATTTTGTAAACAAAATGTACATGAAGGCAGCATAACTCTGTTCACAGAGAATACAGTAGCAGAACTATTAAAGAACACAGTTGCATGACAATTTTCATACAGAATACAATAGCATCAATTTTACCTTTAGAAGTCAACAGGGTCACATTTTTCATACAGAATACAGTAGCATATAATCACTCAAACAGCAGATAGGAGCATGAATCCAAATACAGAATACAACAGTGCTGCTCTTCATATTCAACATAGAGCTTTAAGCTCCCTCTATTAATTCATTTTCCATACATCATTCATCCACCTTCAGGCTGCAGTAGTTAAGCCCCACTAAGACAATAATGCTTAAGTTGCATTTCAGAAAAATGCAGCCAATCAGAAGAAAGCTCATTTACATAATGGCACAGTAATAACAGCTTGTTATTATTTTAATGGACTAAGGGCAGGTTTTGGTACATAAAGCTCCATAAAACAATGTAAGTAAGACTGAAGAGAAAAGATCAAATAAAATGTAGACTTGGAGAGTAAGGCTAATACTAGAACTCTACAAAGCCATGGATGTTGTTGCTCACTGTTCAAAAGGCAGCATCACTGTTATTTTGGTATGTGGTAGCTCAGACAGAGCGGAGGCAGGTAGTAAAGACCTGGTGTTCGGTCAGAGCAACATGACAGCACAGTAAGACCTTCAGCTCCACCAGATGGACGTTACAACAGCCTACTTGCACGGTCTGATTGATTGTGAGATGTATATGGAGCAATCAGAGAGATTTGAAGGAAAGTCAAATACAGGTGTGAACTGAATAACTCATTGTATGCTCTTAAACTGTCTGGATTATCGGGATAAAAAAGGCTTTCCACAGAACCCAGCAGACCATTGTGTCTACGACAAACACACTGAAATCAGGAGGATGATACTGATAATCTGGGTTGAGGTTGAGGTAAAAAAAGATGCCAACAGCATTCAAGATGAAGGATCTAGGAAAACTGAACCATTTTCTAGGTACTGATTTCAATCAAAGTCAAGGCGCAGTAAATAGGAGTCATAAGAAGTACACATCAAAAGTACCTGAACAATTTGGTAGGTCAGACTGTAACCAAGGTCCAACCACAAATCCCTATCACAAAGCAGCATGTAGCTTGTTTGTTGTGATGAGGCGCACAAGACCTGATCAAAGTTGGAGCAGTTAAATAGTCGCAGTACTTGTCTGAGCCAAATGAACAACACTGGACTGCAGTAGAGCATGTAATTAGGTACTTAAAGGGTACAACTGATCATGAACCGTTACAAAAAGAGTGGAGAGAAACTGAAACTTGAGGTAAACTTGAACTAAACATTGCCTCTTACTTCCTGCTCTGTCTACACATGAAGCAGAACATATGGCACTGGCTGCAACCACTCAGGAAAGCTTGTACCTGGCACAGCTACTAAATGCCATGGACAGTGATCACCACTATGCATCTGTGAAAATACTAGAAGACAATCAAGGAGCAATTGATCTTTGTAAGACAACATTTCTGGGGCATCTGCGGCTGCTAGGACTAAAGGACACAATATTAAACTCCTCACACGAGTGAACAGGATAAAGACAGTGATGAAAATGAAGACGCATATGCTGACGTTTGGAAGCTTGTTTCTGGATGTTTCTGGAGGAATGCTAAGGGTTCCAGACAAGTAATGGGAGTGGATTACATTATTACTACAAATATCAGCAGCAATAACAGTTTATGACTGCTGGTAAGTTTGGTAACAGTGCTGAAAGGGAATCTAGGGTTAGGGTTAGGGGATTCTGATTGGAGAAACACTGTCAAGACTATACCAGAGCACAGCCTGCAGATCATCTGTTACATGCTCTGCATCTGCAGGGGGAGATGGTTCAATCTGCAAGGTTATTAATGAAAACACTAGCTGTTGAGGTTGTTATGGTACATTTGCTAATAAAGGGGGTGGCAGGTGGAGATCATGTTTGAAGTAGTTCTAAAACAGGATTAGGTGTTGGTTGGAGATGGAGTCAGGTGGAGAAATACAGAGTTCTCTTAATACCCAGGGGCAAAATTTAACCTAATGTTAAGGGGGTCCTGAATCAATGTCTGATCAGTAGAAAGAGCTGCTTCTGATAAAAACCACAACAAATTCACCAAGGCCATAGACTGTGATAAGCAGGAAATTGTGCTGCTCTTTGGAAGCCGGAGACCAGCCTGCCACTTTAAGACTAAGCACCCCAAAAGACGGTTAACAGATCTCCTTCTCTACTACGAGTCCCGTCTCCCTAACCAACATCACTAACAGGATTGGCTTTGTTGTTTCTTGCCAACGTGGGAGAGGCTGTGTTTGTGAAAAGCACCAAAGCTCGGTCAACTAGATGTTCAGGTATGCACGTTTTATTGCAGGGGTGTTCAGTCTTATCTGCAAAGTGCTGTGTAGCTGCAGCTTCTCCATCCTAAACAAGCTGCGGGACACCTAATTCCACTTGTTTAATCAATTAGTGAGTCTTCAAACAACTGATCACATGTGCTTCTGCTTGGCTGGTATGAAAAGCTGTAGCCACACCGGCCCTTTGTGAGTAAGATTGAACACCCACACCACTGAGGGAGGGTTTGTAACTCATGATCAATAAGATAAAGGCGTGTATTTGAAAAGCTTCTCAATGTAGGAATGCAGATATGGGATCAGAGTCCTCTGTTATTTACAAAGACAAGAACTGCTCCTAAATTAGTGCATTACCTAGCAGCTGATTGTCTGCTTATATAAAGAGGCTTTTAACTCTTTCAAATAATCTTATTGTCTTAGTTTCTGCTGTTCCCACATTTACCACACCTTTATGTCAAAAAAGTGACAAATTCCAGCAGATTTTAAAAGTATTGAGAAAAGAAGATATTCAGTGAATCAAGAAGTGTATCCACTATTCTTTAAAGGCATAGTTTTGAACTGCTTTAAGAGAAAATGCAGGAGCAGTGCTTGAGCAGTTCTCTACCAGCTACATGATCTATATAGAAACAGAACTCCAGCAGAATCCACTCTGTGCATGAACCTGATGAGACTCCACTGAACTCTGCCTGCAAGGCACCTTTTACCACCCTGTATCCTGTCATTATTTTAAATGTATTTTTTAATAATGCAATAGCATTAAACATTTTTGATAATGTAATAGCAGTGATGTGTGGAGATTAAGACACACCTAGGGCTGGACCTAAATGTCCAAATATTATATTAAAGGACCATAAACTCCATTTTTCCTCTTTTCTCTTCAATCCTACTTAGTGTTTGTGGAGTTGTGTGAACAAAAAATCACGCTTCATCCCTTACAATTGAAACAATTTTTTATTTGAGGTATTTTCAACTGTGTGAAATTCTGTTTCAGGTACTTTAAGCTAGATACAGTGGGGTATGAAATGTTTGATTTCTGATATTTACAATATTTTTAGGATTACATTTCAGGGAGGTGAATCATGTTATCTGAAAAATGGGCTACGCTAATCCCCTTATAGAATCCATAGGGGGCGCTACAAGCTCTGTGTTGAATGTAAAGCGCAATGCTGTTGTATCCTGTATTCAGAGCTATGCTACTGAATTCTGTATGAGAAGTAGCAGAACTTTCCTACAGACCACAGTAACAGAACCCTGTTCTACCAGAATAGAGTAGCGTAACGATGTCTTACAGAACACAGTAGCCTGAAACTGTTCATTCACAACAGAGTAGCAGAACGCTTTCATTCAGAAGACATTAGAATCATTATTTTGATATAGAATACAGTACCAGTACTCTTTCAACCAGAATACGGTAGCATAACACTACACAACCAGCATAGAGGAGCATAACTCACACAGAATACAGGATTCAATTCAAATGAATTTTATTTATACAGCGCGTTCACAACAAATGTGGTCACACAGCAGCTTTACAGAGATCCGGGTCCAAGCCTCTTTTGAGCAAGCCAGTGGCAACAGTGGCAAGGAAAAACTCCCTCAGATCGAGAGGAAGAAACCTTGAGAGAAACCAAGACTCACAAAGGGAACCCATCCTCCTCTGGTCGCCACCGGATAGCACAATGAAAAGCAGAACAGGAATAAAACATGGAATTAAGGGAATATGGCCAATGTGCCATCAAGCCATAAAAAGATGAAAACATGAGTGAAATGAAGTTCATGCAGGTACACGGTCACAAGCACAGCCATGCCGTGAGGCGAGGATAACTCCATTCGAGGCCCCAAAACCGGACAGCGGTCAGGAGGGTGGTGGAGAGAGCGAGGTCTGCCGATGGAACAGTTGAAACTTGGCATCTGAGCACATGGAAACGAGAGAAAAAACACAAAGGGTTAGGAGGAAGGGGGCAAAAACTTTTTAGAAGGGTTACAGCAGGACAGGGTAGGAAAGAGCAGCCAAACACAAATGCACTCGCACCAGCAGACAGCAGGGGGCAGCTCAGCACATGGGGGAAGAGAGAAGAAATGAAGGAAAAAATAATAATAATGAAGAAAAGGTTTAGGTTTGTATATGAATATGAACAGTATTGTAACACCGCTCAAGCACAACAAAGCAGCAAAACAATTTATACAGAACACAGCAGTGTAACCATTCTCATGTAGAACACAAGCAGGACACAGCAGCCCAACACGGTTCAAGCAGAACACAAGCAAGTGGCACAGCAGCGAAATATCGTTCAAGCAGAAGACAGCAGAGTAACAATTTTGATGCAGCCCAACCTGGTAAAAGCAGAACACAGTCGTGAAATGTTGTTCAAGCAGAAAACAGCAGCACAATTAATATACAGAACAAGGTTAAGTGACACTGTTCAAGCAGAACAGTCATGCAAAACACAAGCAGGAGACAGCAGCCCAACACGGTTCAAGCAGGACACAGCAGTGTAACAATTTTCAAGCAGAACACAAGCAAGTGGCACAGCTGCAGCCACCTTTAGCACTGTGCTTGCAAGGCAATCTTGTAAAAAATTGGAGACTGTGGGTGCAAACGTTTTACCTGTTTCTTACAGAGAGTGGGATTGTTGAGGAGAACAATGCGCCACCTTTCCGCACGTCGCTGGGGAAGATGCAGTGAAGGTCTACAACATGTTACAATTCAGTGAGGAAGAAACTGAAAAAAGAAATGTGCTGAAAAAAGTTCAGGGATTACTGAGATTCAAGAAAGAACCTACCCGATGTTCGCCATTTGTTCTTCACAACAGCTCAGGATCCAGTTGAAAGCGTACGAGAGGAATTTGGGGACCAGAAACTGCAGAATTCAGCAAAGTACTCACATACTCTGGCCACCGCATGTCACCGCTGGGAAAGCTACCACTCCAGTTCCAAGCTCTGCACATTGAACATACCCATTGGAAGATACACATTCCTTTGACCTCCTTTTGGGGTGTCCTCAGCTTCAGAGGTATTCCAAAGGTCAATTGCAGACTATTAAAGGCCTGGAAGATGTCGTCAACGTTACAAACGATATCCTAGTCTGGGGTGAAATGGTCAAGGAAACATGAGGGCAGACTCATCCAAGTGCTAAAAAGGGAAAGACAGTGGAACCTGAAACTCAGCAAAAACAAGTGCAAGATCAGATCATCACAAATCCGGTATATGGCCATATGCTCTCTCTGCAGAAGGTCTCAATCTAGATAAAGATAAAGTGAGAGCTGTAACACACATGCCTACACCAGAAAACAAGCAGGCACTCATGAGATTAAAGGGCATGATTCAGTACCTTTCCAAGTTTATTCCCAACCTGTCTGAAGTCGGCGCACCCCTCAGAAAACTGCTCAAGCATGACATCTGTGGCACTCCATTGCAAGTTGAGCACAAACCTATGAAAAACTGAAATCTCTGCTGATAAATGCTCCCACACTAAAGCGCTATGATGTAAAAATACCTGCTACACCATCTGTAGATGAGAGCTCAGAAGGCTTCGGAGCAGCAGTTTTGCAGGAGATAAAGCCAGTGGCTAAACTACATTCAGAAAGGCAACAGCAAATGATCCAAAGATGCAGCTACTACACACAAGGACCATGGAAGGATGGCCCAAACATACTGGACATTCAAAGAAGAAAAGCAAAATACAGATTCAAGACAAGCTGCAGAGAAGACAACTCAAGCAAAACAGCTATTATGGCAGACAGACAAAGAGCCCACCAAGCATATACATGTGGGACAAGGTGAGAATTCAGAGAGGGCAACCTGCTATCATGATCAGCCACGATTCTTCACAGTCCAGACGCCAGATGGAGGAACCTATAGAAGAAACAGAAAACAGAACACACATTCATTTGTGAACATTTTAGAACATTTATTCATTGGAACAGTTGAAACTGGAAAAACTCAATACATCAGAAAAACATTGACAGTCACAACAAAAGTGAAAATAACACAGGACAGAAAATCAAAATAAAACAAGAACATTGTCTTCAGATTGGACACTGGTGCTGAATGCAATGTCATCACAGCACAGATCTACAAATCAGATTTGAAACAAAACTCCAGAATTCAGCTTAAAAACCGCTCACACATTCTAGCCACTGCATGTCACCATTGGAAAAGCTAACATTCACCTGTGAGCAGAAAAGCCAAAAATGCAAGATTGAATTTCACATTGTTGTCAGTGATGTACAAGAAATGTACAAGAAAGACGTGAGACATGTGAGACGTTAGGTGTGGTTTAAAGATGGAAGAACATATAGGAGAAACAGAAAACACCTTCTCAGGACGACTGAAAGACTTCCCATCAGCATCACCCAATGTTGTTGCAGATTCCTGTGTCGAGCCGCAGGTCAGTGAATCCGGTCCACCTGCAGAAACTGGTACTGCAAAACAACCTGACTTACCTGAGTCACATCCGAGAGAGGCATACAGAGAGGCTTCTTCCACAGACCTGAAAAAGGCAAAAGATCATGAATTCAGTGAGTTGCATGACTCGTTAATCAGAGACAGAGACAGGACTGTTTGTGGTATTAGGGAAGACCTATTGTGGGCAAGGTTGCTGCTTTTGCACTGACTGCATTTTAAACTGAAGGTCACACTGATGGTCAATAAGAGGAAATATCTCACATACTTTAAAAATGAATCTTAGTCTAGATACAGGAGAGGAAACCTCGGTCTCCTGGTTTAAAAACTGTATGTTGAGGAGTTTAGTCAGTTGTGGATAAATGCTGCGTCAGCATGTTTAGAAACTTCAAACAGCATGTTAGCGTGTGGGTTGATGAGAAAAGGATTTCTTGGATCTCAGACTCCACAGATCACTGTGGCCTCCCAGGGATCAAACTCCCCCCCTCTCAATGACAGGAGCAGCGATTAGACGGTGTTGTGTTGCTGCATATTTTCTAACTGAACTGACGATTAGAATCAGTGTAGGTACCGAACCCAAGCACAGATTTTACCTTTGAAGGCTTTCTATTCTAAAATGATGAAACCTCCTGGGGTGAAGCTGATCAACAACACATTTATTTCTTATAAATGTCAGTAGGGGGATTTCTCTAAAGACTGTTCTCTGGTGAAGGCTGGTAGCTGGATTGGTTCTTGAGAGGACCTGATGCTCCCTGGAACTGAAGTTCAAAATGAAAAGCTGTGTATTAGACCTCTCTCCTGTTGTGAAAGACTCCCAGACTTTCACATCCAAAGGATTATTATTCAGCAAGGACATGGAATACAGCACACACTGGCCAAATCCTTCTAAACTTAGAGGAGTGAGGAATGAGTTTCAAAGGTTAAAAGGGTTCATGATGTTCACCACAGTTTAAACACACACTGAAAGTTACCTGGAATCGTGCTGGACATCTTCTCTAACTGGCTACAAGAGGTATAGTCTTCCTTTTCTTCAGGATCTGCTTGAGAGACAACATGACAAATTATCTAGAACATGTCAAGTGATTTGGATAACATCAAATACCTCAGAGTTTGATGCTAGTTAATAATAATAATAATCTGAAGGGGAGTTGAAGCCTCGGTCTCCTGGTTTCCTGCATCACTGTGGGAGCAAAGGTTCTAGCTCAACCACGATCCACAGAGCAGGACTTTCCTATCAGAATTGAACCCAGCCAGTATGTCAACACTTAGAGCCATGCTTGAGGACTACAAGGGGTGTACCCTTGTCGACTTCGTCAGGATCTGTTGGAGGGACACAACCAGAACACATACATATATATATATATATATATATATATATATATATATATATACACACACACACACACATTTATGGTATTCAGCTGACTCTCTTATCCAAAACGACTTACGTCTCCCACATGATGTGGCAGCTCAGTGGCAGCTAGTGGTGTTATTCGTTGCGCCACACCAGCCGTTATTGGTTGGTGCCCACACCAATATATATTTATTCACTCATCACACAACTAACATACCTTAATCTTGGGGAACTTTAGCCTCCTGGTTCTTTGCTTCATGGTGGACTGTGTGAGAACAGCTTCTGCCTCCACCACTGCACAAAGAGGAAGACTGAGACTCTTGCTCTGTGGACTGGAGCGGGATGACGTCTAGATCAGAATAAGCTCTGCTGTTTCCCTCAAACTGATTGACGTCCACCACAAAAAAAAAAACTCCCTATAACTCTGGAGAGGAGACAGAACAGAGGTGGAACATAATTCATTTTTGATTATTTACTTCTTGTCACTGTTGGTGTCACTGTGCATCGTTCAGCTATTCAGTGCACTTTGCACAAGGAGAGGCTGTCTGTCCAAATATATGTACTATGGGAGAGTAATGCAGAAGAAGCCTTTTCTCCTCACAAGCCACAAACAGAGTCGCTTGAGGTATGCTAAAGCACATTTAAACAAGCCAGCTTCATTTTGGAATAAGGTGCTGTGGAACTAAAATGGAGGTATTTGGACATAACAAGGGGCGGTGTACATGGTGGAAAAAGAACACAGCATTCCAAGACAAACACTTGCTACCCACAGTAAAAGTTGGTGGCTGTTCCATCATGCTGTGGGGCTGTGTGGCCAGTGCAGATACTGGGAATCTTGTTAAAGTTGAGGGTCGCATGGATTCCAGTCATTTGACAATTGATGCAGCATTCAACTTTAAGATTAAGGATGTATTTGCTAAACTATGCCCAGATTTTAAAGTTCAGTCTCACGTGATCGATCTTTTCTTAAATATCCAGTGGTTGTTGTCCTCAGCTGATTCAGCTGATGGAATGAAGATTCTTGACGTGCCGTCCAGGTTACTGCTTCTAGGAATGTTCATCTTTCTGGCTTCTGGTCCAGGAAAAGTTCCCAGGAAATGTTCGCTTTACCCTCGTTCAGGTCATGACCACCCGTTCCACCCGTGATTTCAAGAAAGTAGCTGTGTGGGAACGCTGATCAGACGTCCAGCTGAAATTCTAAAAGATTTCTAAGGTGATTAGAGTTAGGCCCATCAAGAGCTGGCTGTCCTTTGTTAGGACAATGGTAGAGGACCTCCTTGGTTCCTTTGTTTATCCCTGTTGGGTGTTTGTTTACCTGGCTGGTTGGTTGATTGGTTCTTTGTTGGGACAGTCTTTTTAATCACCTGTGTAGCCACACCCATTTTCCTCCTCTGGTGCTGTCACCTACTGGTGAGCAAGGGTACCTACGTCCCCCGTTGGTCTTCAGGGTATGATTTATCGTACATTTGAAGAGCACTTATGGATGAAATGTCCACTGGGAGAGATAAAGTTCATAGCAGGTCAAGCAAGTCCTTCCAATTCCTAGCAGGTTAGTTTTCCACGAGGTGTTCCTATAAGACTGAAAACATCTGGGTAGCTTTATGCAAACATCTGGGCCGTTCTGGTTGACTAACCAAACTTACAATGCATAATAATGTTGGTCATGTTAAAGCTTTGAATTATATGATTGCATCATAAAAAAATACATTCATAAATAAAAAACACCAAATATGATTTAATATTGTGGAAATGATTAGATAGATGGCTTTTGATGGAAAGGAGGAAGTATCATCATTAAGCCTTATAGAGAGGAAAGTTAGTGAAGGTGTTAGCTTTCTTGACTGGGATGGATACCTGATGCGTCAGGGTAATTAATAACCATGTTGTCTATATATCATGTGGACCCCTTGTGCTGTCCTGGGAATCAGGTTGTTTCCTGATCAATGGCTTGTGACTTTGTTGACAGTCTGTTTTAGACTGTATGTATTACATGTTGCAGGAGGTTAATTAAGAGTTAAGCTGACATTAGGTTGACTAATGCCTTATAGAAAGATATCCCATGATCTTAGTTTTAGACTTTGCTTAGGTCAAGTAATTCCACATTTTTGATTGAGTAATTAATTGTCAGGCAGTGTTTCAGTTATTCACACCAAGACTAGTCTTGCGATGGACTAGTGCCGATAAATGTTTCAGGATCCTAAAGCCAAGCATAGACATGAGCTTAGTGATTTGAACACGTGTCTGCATAAGTAAGTATGTTTATGTAATTATGTTTCAAGAAAAGATAAATAAATATATTGCTGCATTGGTCACCCGTACTCGCTAGGTTTGTACAATGGTGGTAGCAGATATGCTGTCCAATAATCTATGTACATATGCTGTATGCATTTAAAAGAGTTTGATATGGAAAGGGTAAGCAGAAAAGAGTAGCTATGCTGGACACTGCTGGAAGCCTAGTTACCAAAATACTGTGCAGTAGGCTACCAACACCATGTCACTGCTGTGCTAGTCTATACCCTTTAGTACTAGTGTGTAGTATGCAATTGGGACGCAGCCTAAATCCCCTATCAGATGTTGGAGTGTTTAGTGCGCCCTTCTTTACCTCTGTTTGAGCCATGGAAGCTCAGGTACCAGCACTAATGCATAGCCTTAATAGCTGATATGACCAAATACGATCAAATAAATAAATAAATAAATAAATATATATATATATATATGTATATGTGCTTTTACTGTGCGTTTACCTCAGTCTGGACACTTTTCTGTCAGAACTATTTGCTGAGTACTCGAACCGTTTCGCCTCAGCCAGCTCTCGACTGGCTGATGAAATCCTGAAACCCTGCTCATTGGTCCCACAGGACTGATTGACAGGAGTTTAAACCAAAAAGATTACGGAAACAATTCGTGTGAACCAATACAGAAAATAAGAGAGTTAAGCTGTAATTGAAAATACTTATTTAATAACGTGTTAATACAGTAATAAGAACTATATTTATAAACAGTAAATACTAGGGATACATATATAATAAAAATACAGAAATAATAAAGAATTTTACTGGACACTCATCAGTCCTTCTGGGGTGTCGGACAGGCTGTAAGTGTGTGTGATTAATTTGGTGATTGATATGATGATTGATCAGTGCTTGATCAGTGTGTTTTGGTTTGGTATCTTAGCTTTTAGCAATTATTTAGTCAATCGCCATCTCCCTGCTCTCTTTCTACGGGCAGAAATTTTGTCACAGCTGGCCATAAATGAATGAATGAATGAATGAATGAAGGCCCCAAACCTGACAAAATTAAAGTGGATGAAGCTGGAATCTTCATGAGAATTTCCCCACTGCGGGACTAATAAAGGACTATCTTATCTTATCTTAGGTGATCAAAACTGAGGCAGAAATGAGCTGTATAGCTGTAGGTCTTCTTAGCCTGTTCTTCTGTGGTGTTTGTGGCCGGTGGACCTCAGAGCAGTACTGATCAAATTTTACGGCTGGCCATAAATGAATGAATGAATGAATGAATGAGTGAATGAATAAATGAATGAATGAGTGAATGAATAAATGAATGAATGAGTGAATGAATGAATGAATGAATGAAGGCCCCAAACCTGAAAAAATGCTTAGAAAAAAAAAAAAATTAAATCCTTAGTGATTTCCTGAGTGTCCCCTGGTCAGATCTACGACCTTGAGATGAGAAGTTGTGATTCAGGAGGCGTTTGAACCGAGTTTCTGCGCTGTATTATTGCAAAGATATTAATAGAAACGCGGAGACAACATCGTAAAAAAGCACTAATTAGCATTAAACAGTAGCATTTATTAGATTCCGAAAAAAGGACCTGTCCCAGCAAAGGGGGGCATCCGGTCACCCTGTCTGATCACTCCCAAAGGAGCTGGTTCAGTTGTTTGAGGTGTCGAATTACTGGACAACAGTGAGGGTTCCGACATTCCTTGTTTACCCTTGTTACCATGGTTACACCATGGCCAGAGGTTTAGTACAGCTCCCTGCAGAAGTCAATGGCAGTGGCCAAGTGGCCAATCAGAGGGCACGGTTTAAAAAAATGTCAGTCGATGATGTCATAATGGTCTCTTTGACATCCCTGTGACATCACGGCCCCACAGAGCAGTATAAATAGACCCTGCAGAGCTCACCTTCCTCACTCTGAGCCTTTCACTCACGCAGTGCAAAGGAGCAGTCAGTGGAATTACCAGTTCTCACCTGAACCAAGACCGAAACCGGGGAGATGGAGCAGTGGAAGGCTGAGCGGGAGTCCCTGCTGTTTCAGCTCAGGGAGGCCCAAGAGAGCATTGAGAAGGAGAAGGCAGCCAGGCTGAGGGAGCGGAAAGCCAACACAAGGAGGCACAACCGCTGGATAAAAAGGGTCAACACAACAAGGGACCAGGACATTGAAAAGGAGACGTACGAGCTACGTGCCAAAATTCAGGACCTGGAGGAGGCCAAGCAGGAGGTAAAGGACTCGCTGGACTTCCAGTCGGAAATGCTACGACAGGTCAGCGAGGAGCTGGCAGACAACAAAACCAGGCTCAGCAGGTGCAGGGTGCTGGCAGAGCAGTTGTACGCCCAAAACATGGAGCTGCATGCATTGAACTGGTACAAGAACCAGGAGCTGGAGGTCCTGCGACAGGAAAGGGCTCTAACAGAGGCACTGGACAAAGAATACAACCTGGTATCGGCTCTTCCTCCAGTGGCAATGCAGAAGCAGAGGGTCATGGAGGAGCTGAAGCAGAAGGCAGCTGCTGCAGAGGAGGCCGCTGCGGAGAGGGCCGCTGCAGAGAGGGCAGCTGCGGAGAAGGCCGCTACGGAGAAGGCCGCTGCTGAGAGGGCCGCTGCAGAGAGGGCCGCTGCAGAGAGGGCCGCTGCTGAGAGGGCTGCTGCTGAGAGGGCTGCTGCTGAGAGGGCCGCTGAGGAGAAGAGCCTCAGCCTTTTTAGCCTTCTCAGGGCGAGGCTTAAAGGCTTCTGGAGCCGACTCTCTGCTGCATGCAGAAAGAGGAAGTGAGAGAGGGAGACAGAAACCGAAACCGAAACCGAAAAAAAAAAAAAAGGAAGGGAAGGGAATAACAAGAAGGGAACAGAAAGGGACAGAGTGACGATGAAGATGAAGGGAAAGACAGAAGGCATCAGAAAGAGACAGAGTGACGATGAAGATGAAGGGAAAGACAGAAGGCATCAGAAAGAGACAGAGTGACGATGAAGATGAAGGGAAAGACAGAAGGCAACAGAAAGAGACAGAGTGATGATGAAGATGAAGGGAAAGACAGAAGCAACAGAAAGAGACAGAGCGACAATGAAGATGAAGGGAAAGACAGAAGGCATCAGAAAGAGACAGAGTGACGATGAAGATGAAGGGAAAGACAGAAGGCAACAGAAAGAGACAGAGTGACAATGAAGATGAAGGGAAAGACAGAAGGCATCAGAAAGAGACAGAGTGACGATGAAGATGAAGGGAAAGACAGAAGGCATCAGAAAGAGACAGAGTGACGATGAAGATGAAGGGAAAGACAGAAGGCAACAGAAAGAGACAGAGCGACATGAAGATGAAGGGAATGAAAGAGAGAGAAGAAGGGTAGAGAAAGAAAGTGTGGGGGAAATGGGGACGTTAATCACAATGACATTATAAAATGGGCTGGATACCCAGCCTCAGAATTCTCAAATAATTAAACAAATCAGTCCCATTAATAAATGAAATCGGCATCATAAATGAAATTGGCCTCATAAATGAAATCGGCCTCATAAATGAAATCGACCTCAAAAATAAAATGGGCCTCAAAAATGAAATTGTCCTCATTAATAAATGAAATGGGCCTCATAAATAAATGAAATGGGCCTCATTAATAAATGAAATGGGCCTCATAAATGAAATGGGCCTCATTAATAAATGAAATGGGCCTCATAAATGAAATGGGCCTCAATAATAAATGAAATGGGCCTCATTAATAAATGAAATGGGCTTCATTAATAAATGAAATGGGATTCATTAATAAATGAAATGGGATTCATTAATAAATGAAATGGGCCTTAAAAATGAAATGGGCCTCATTAATAAATGAAATGGGCCTTAAAAATGAAATGGGCCTTAAAAATGAAATGGGCCTCATTATTAAATGAAATGGGCCTCATAAATGAAATTGTCCTCATTAATAAATGAAATGGGCCTCATAAATAAATGAAATGGGCCTCATTAATAAATGAAATGGGCCTCATAAATGAAATGGGCCTCATTAATAAATGAAATGGGCCTCATAAATGAAATGGGCCTCAATAATAAATGAAATGGGCCTCATTAATAAATGAAATGGGCTTCATTAATAAATGAAATGGGATTCATTAATAAATGAAATGGGATTCATTAATAAATGAAATGGGCCTTAAAAATGAAATGGGCCTCATTAATAAATGAAATGGGCCTTAAAAATGAAATGGGCCTTAAAAATGAAATGGGCCTCATTATTAAATGAAATGGGCCTCATAAATGAAATGGGCCTCATTAATTAATGAAATCGGCCTCATTAATAAATGAAATGGGCCTTAAAACTTAAATGGGCCTTAAAAATTAAATGGGCCTCATTAATAAATGAAATGGGCCTCAAAAATGAAATGGGCCTCATTAATAAATGAAATGGGCCTCATTATTAAATGAAATGGGCCTCATAAATGAAATGGGCCTCATTAATTAATGAAAATCAGCCTCATTAATAAATAAAATCGATCTCATAAATGAAATCGGTCTCATTAATAAATGAAATCGGCCTCATAAATGAAATGGGCCTCATTAATAAATGAAATCGCTGTCATATGTTCAAATCATTAATATCTCAAACGCTAATTTATAACTAGAGAAAGCTATATCAATGATTTGAGTTCTGAAGGTCTCAGTGAGGAAGAAACTGAAACAAGAAATGTGCTGAAAAACAAGTTAAGGGATTACTGAGAGTCAAGAAAGAACCTACCCGATGTTCACCATTTGTTCTTCATGAGAGCTCAGTATTCAGCTGAAAGCACTAAGGCGTACGGGAGGAATTCGGGGACCAGAAAATGCAGATTTTAGCAAAGTACTCACATATTCTGGCCACTGCATGTCACCACTGGAAAAGCTACCACTCACCTGTGAACACAAAAGCCAAAAATGCTAAACTGAATTTCACATATTGTTGACTGTGATGTACCAGCAATACTAGGACATGAGACATGGGAGATGTTACAGCAGGACAGGGTAGGAAAGAGCAGCCAAACACAAATGCACTCGCACCAGCAGACAGCAGGGGGCAGCTCAGCACATGGGGAAAAGAAGAAATGAAGGAAAAAATAAAAATAATGAAGGAAAGGTTTAGGTTTATATATCAATATGAACAGCACTGTAAACACCGCTCAAGCACAACAAAGCAGCAAAACTAATTATACAGAGCACAGCAGCATCATTTTCATGCAAAACAAGCAGGACAGCAGCGAAATTATTATACAGAACAAGTGACACTGTTCAAGCAGAACACAGCAGCATAACAAGTTTGAGGCAAAAACAAAAGCAGGACACAGCAGCCCAACACGGTCCAAGCAGAACACAAGCAAGTGGCACAGCTGCAGCCACCTTCAGCACTGTGCTTGCAGGGCAATCTTGTCAAAAATTGGATTTTTAGGTGCAAAAGTTTTACCTGTTTCTTACAGAGAGTGGGATTGTTGAGGAGAACAATGTGCCACCTTTCCACACGTCGCTGGGGAAGATGCAGTGAAGGTCTACAACATGTTACAATTCAGAGAGAAAGAAACTGAAAGAAGAAATGAGCTGAAAAACAAGTTCAGGGATTACTGAGAGTCAAGAAAGAACCTACCCGATGTTCACCATTTGTTCTTCACGAGAGCTCAGGATCCAGTTGAAAGCGTACGGGAGGAATTTGGGGACCAGAAACTGCAGAATTCAGCAAAGTACTCACATACTCTGGCCACTGCATGTCACCGCTGGGAAAGCTACTGTGGTGTCTAGAGAACCACTAGGTGGAGCTCAGTGAGTAAAGGGGGAGAGAGAAGAGGAGAAGAGAGGTAGCAGGTGAAGAGTGAACTGGTTCTGCTGTGACATTAAAGAGTTGACTACTTTTGTTCCACATCGCTGCCCAGCCTATTTATTCAAGTGGTGACACAACATATGGCGACTAGGATGGCTTTGAACTTGAACCAGCCTGCACCGTTTCTTCTGTCTCCGGGTGAGCCACCAGTGCCTTTTAAGTCATGGATACGTGTGTTCGACAACTACGTGCTGGCCATGGGAGAGGAGCTATCAGACGTTCGGAAGCGTGCACTTCTCATTCACTGCTTGGGAGCAGAAGGTCAGCGAATCTTCTACACGCTGACTGTTGCAGATGAGGGGTATGGAACAGCTCTATCAGAAATACGGGCCTTTTTTGTGCCAAAAGTAAATGTAGTAGCTGAACGTTACCGGTTTCGCCAGCGCAGCCAGCAGACTGGTGAATCTGCTGATCAGTACGTTGCAGCTTTGAGAGAGCTGGCAGCCACATGCGAATTCGGTACTATGGAAGAGGAAATGATTCGAGACCAGCTTGTAGAAAAGACAAGCTCAGCCCGCATTAGAGAGCGCTTGCTGTTAGAAGTACCACTTGACCTCAAGAAAGCTGTGACTATAGCACGCCAAATTGAAAGTGCTATGGCGGAGGCTAAGATAATGGTGGGAGCTACAGACGGAGCAGTGCACAGTGTACAGCAGAGTAGGAAGCCGCACTGGTCCCACAGTAAAGGCAAGCCTGCACAGAGGGCTCGTGGAGCATCACGCGATGCACAGGGAATTATGTGCTACAGATGTGCATCAAAACAGCATACTGCTAACTCTCCTGACTGCCCAGCTAAAGATGCACTGTGCAGAGGCTGTAATAAAAGGAGACATTTCGTCAAAGTGTGTCGAGGAGCCAAGAAAGTTTCTGAGGTAACTGCACCTGCAGTTACTGTTTTGAACATTGAAAATAGAGCAACTGACCCAGGCAAAATTATGTGTACAGTGCAGGTGCATGTTGGTGCTGGTCAGGCACAAGAACTGGAGCTAATGTTAGACACTGGCTCTGCTGTTTCTATTTTACCTGTGTCTGTGTACAAGCAGTTTTTCTCCTATATTGCCCTTTCTGCACCAACGATAAGCCTGGTTAGTTTTGGGGGTAATGCCATACGTGTTACTGGCTGTCCGAAAGCCAATGTACGTTTCGGAAACCGCAGTACTGCTGCTGAGTTATACGTTGTGCAGCAAGGATCTGCAGTCCTGGGTAGAGACTTATTCTCTGCGTTACAGTTGCAGGTTCTGAATGGTTCTGTCACTTCAGCTCCACACAACCACGCAGTCTCCACAGTCATAGCTGCACAAGATACTGCCCTAGGTTGTGCAAAAGATTTCTCTCACCAAGTGAAAATCCGGCCAGATGTTCAGCCGGTACAGCAGAAACTAAGACGCCTTCCATTTTCAGTCAGAGATGCAGTTTCTACAGAGTTAAAGAAACTGGTGGAACAAGAGGTAATTGAGCCAATTGAGGCATCTGAATGGGTCTCCCCCATAGTTGTCACAAGAAAGAAAGATGGAGGAGTCAGATTGTGCGTGGACTTAAGAGAGCCGAATAAGGCAGTGGTAGTAGACAGTTATCCTTTGCCGCACATGGAAGAAATGTTCGCAGAGCTACATGGAGCAACACTTTTTTCTACCTTGGATCTTCAGAGTGCTTACCACCAAGTCAAGTTGCATGAGGACAGCCGTAATATTACTGCCTTCATTACGCATGATGGCCTTTTCCGTTTCAAGCGCATTCCGTATGGATTGGCCTCGGCACCAAGCTGTTTCCAGCGGATGATGTCCATCATCCTAAAGGGTCAAGCAGGAGTCCAGTGTTACCTAGATGATATAATCATATCAGGCGTGACAGCTGAGGAACACGACAAGAATCTGGAGTCTGTGTTACAGCGCATAGACAAGGCAGGACTCCGTCTGAACCTCGCAAAGTGTCGGATCAGGCAACCTGAACTGTCCTTTTTGGGGCATACCGTGTCAGCAAAAGGGCTGCAGCCAGATGCTTCCCATGTGACTGCAGTGTCCCTAGCTCCACCACCTACAGATGTGATCAGTCTTCGCTCATTTTTGGGGCTCACATCTTGGTATGCAAAATTCATACCAAATTATGCAGCTGTAGTGGAGCCATTACGCAGCCTGCTTCGTGGTTCTGCTTCATTTGTTTGGACACAAGAGGCTCAACAGAGCTTTGAGAGGGTCAAGGAGCTCATACTCAGCAGTCCTGCTCTTGCACTTTTTAACCCAGAACTCCCCACCATAGTCACCACAAATGCTTCAGACTACGGGGTTGGGGCTGTGCTTACCCAGTTGCATCCAGATGGCACTGAACGGACAGTAGCATTTGGTTCATGTACACTCACCCAGGCAGAGAGGAAATACTCTACCATAGAAAAAGAGGCCCTAGCTTGTGTGTGGGCAACGGAGAGGTGGAGAACGTACCTGTGGGGAAGACAATTTACACTACGAACAGATCACAGCCCATTGACCACACTGTTGTCTTCCAAGGGACATGGAAGAGCTGGCATGCGTATAGCTAGGTGGTCAGCTAGGTTAATGTCATTCACGTATGATATTCAGTACAAGCCAGGACGTGAAAATTGCACAGCCGACTGTTTATCCCGCCTGCCACTACACAGTGAAGAACCCTGCCTGGACAATGATGTGGAAGTAGTGGCCCTCACTTCTGTATTAACAGCAGTAACACGTGATGAGTTCAAAGCTGCATGCGCCTCCTGCCCAGAGCAAATCAAACTGCGTGAATTGCTCATGTCCAAATGGCCTACATCTGCAAAAGCCCTTGAACCAGCATTGCGGCCCTACTTCAGGCTGCAAACCGAACTGTCTCTTCAGGATGAATGTGTTGCACGAGGCACAACCCGGCCGAAGCTTATCTCTCTGGCACACGACACATCAAGGCATTGTCCGTACTAAATTACGCCTGAGAGAGTTATATTGGTGGCCAGGGATGGATTCACAGGTGGAGGCATCCATCAAAGCATGTGTAACATGCCAGTTACATGACAAGTCAGCGGTCACACATACAATGCCAATACAACCTGTGCCATACCCTACCAGTGCTTGGGAAAAGCTCGCAATTGACATCACCCTTTGACAACGCACCAGGGCATTGTCGTTTTGTGATCACACTGATAGACTATTTCAGCAAATGGCCTGAGATAGCATTCGTGTCACATGCTACAACGCAAGCCGTGATCCAATTTCTATCTTCGGTGTTTAGTGTCCTCGTGCAAATGGAGAAATTGAACGCTTTAACCACAGCCTTAAAGACTGCTTACAGACAGCTTCACTGGAGCAGAAAGACTGGGAAGGATTCACTAAAGGCTTTTTGCAAGTATATCGTGCTACCCCACATGCTACAACCCAGTGCTCCCCTGCAGTACTGTTACATGGAACACCCTTGCGCACCAAGCTTCATGTGTCAGGTCTCAAGGTTCCTGTCTCACAACCGGCCCCATCAACAGAGCAGGTCTTTGCTAGAGTGATAGCACAACAAGCTAAGAGCAAAGCATACACAGATAAGAGGCGTGGCGCAAGGCATGTTTCTTTTCAGTGTGGTTCTTATGTCAGGGTGAGAAAACCTGGCATTCTTCCAAAAACTCAGTCCAAGTTTGGAAAACCGCTCAAAGTGATGGAAAAGAGGGGTCCATACACCTATAAACTGTCAGATGGACGGTGTTGGAATGCACAATGAGGAGGAGGATTTAAGTGGATTGTCAGTAATGGACTTTAATAGCACACAGCCTTCACAAAGTACACAGGTCAGAGCCTCACTGAGGGTTAGGAAAGCACCCGTGTGGTCTAAAGACTATGTGATGAAAATAATAGTTTAAGGCAAAGTTAGTACATATCAGTAACAAGAAGATTATATGTTACATTGTAATTCATCTTATTCCTGTGAATACTGTATTCTACACAGATGAACATTACTTGGGTTTATTTTCAGTCTGTTACGTTTCTTAAGAGAAAGGGATATGTGGTGTCTAGAGAACCACTAGGTGGAGCTCAGTGAGTAAAGGGGGAGAGAGAAGAGGAGAAGAAGAGAAGTAGCAGGTGAAGAGTGAACTGGTTCTGCTGTGACATTAAAGAGTTGACTACTTTTGTTCCACATCGCTGCCCAGCCTATTTATTCAAGTGGTGACACAACAGCTACCACTCCAGTTCCAAGCTCTGCACATTGAACATACCCATTGGAAGATACACATTCCTTTGACCTTCTTTTGGGGTGTCCTCAGCTTCAGAGGTATTCCAAAGGTCAATTGCAGACTATTAAAGGCCTGGAAGGTGTCGTCAACGTTACAAACGATATCTTAGTCTGGGGTGAAACGGTCAAGGAAACATGACGGCAGACTCATCCAAGTGCTAAAAAGGGAAAGACAGTGGAACCTGAAACTCAACAAAAACAAGTGCAAGATGAGATCATCACAAATCCGGTACATGGCCATATGCTCTCTCTGCAGGAGGTCTCAATCTAGATAGAGATAAAGTGAGAGCTGTAACACACATGCCTACACCAGAAAACAAGCAGGCACTCATGAGATTAATGGGCATGATTCAGTACCTTTCCAAGTTTATTCCCAGCCTGTCTGAAGTCGGCGCACCCCTCAGAAAACTGCATGACACTCCGTGACAAGACGAGCACAAAGCTATGAAAAACTGAAATCTCTGCTGATAAATGCTCCCACACTAAAAATACCTGCTACACCATCTGTAGATGGTCAGAGCTCAGAAGGCTTCGTAGCAGCAGTTCTGCAGGAGGGAAAGCCAGTGGCTAAATTACATTCTGAAAGGCAACAGCAAATGATCCAGAGATGCAGCTACTACACACAAGGACCATGGAAGGATGGCCCAATGAGAAAAATCCAAACATACTGAACATTCAAAGCAGAAAAGCAAAATACAGATTCAAGACAAGCTGCAGAGAAGACAACTCAAGCAGAACAGCTATTATGACAGACAGACAAAAAGCCCACCAAGCATATACATGTGGGACAAGGTGAGAATTCAGAGAGGGCAACCTGCTATCATGATCAGCGACGATTCTTCACAGTCCAGACGCCAGATGGAAGAACCTATGGAAGAAACAGAAAACAGAACACACATTCATTTGTGAACATTTTAGAACATTTATTCATTGGAACAGTTGAAACTGGAAAAACTCAATACATCAGAAAAACATTGACAGTCACAACAAAAGTGAAAATAACACAGGACAGAAAATCAAAATAAAACAAGAACATTGTCTTCAGATTGGACACTGGTGCTGAATGCAATGTCATCACAGCACAGATCTACAAATCAGATTTGAAACAAAACTCCAGAATTCAACTTAGAAACCACTCACATATTCTAGCCACTGCATGTCACCATTGGAAAAGCTAACACTCACCTGTGAGCAGAAAAGCCATTTCACATTGTTGTCAGTGATGTACAAGAAATGTACAAGAAAGACATGAGACATGTGAGACGTTAGGTGTGGTTTAAAGATGGAAGAACCTGTAGGATAAACAGAAAACACCTCCTCAGGACGACTGAAAGAGTTCCCATCAGCATCACCCAATGTTGTTGCAGATTCCTGTGTCGAGCTGCAGGTCAGTGAATCCGGTCCACCTGCAGAAACTGGTACTGCAAAACAACCTGACTTACCTGAGTCACATCTGAGAGAGGCATACAAAGAGGCTTCTTTCACAGACCTCAAAAAGGAAAAAGATCATGAATTCAGTGAGTTGCATGACTCGTTAATCAGAGACAGAGACAGGACTGTTTGTGGTATTAGGGAAGACCTATTGTGGGCAAGGTTGCTGCTTTTGCACTGACTGCATCTTAAACTGAAGGTCACACTGATGATGGTCAATAAGAGGAAATATCTCACATACTTTAAAAATGAATCTTAGTCTAGATACAGGAGAGGAAACCTCGGTCTCCTGGTTTAAAAACTGTATGTTGAAGAGTTTAGTCAGTTGTGGATAAATGCTGCGTCAGCATGTTTAGAAACTTCAAACAGCATGTTAGCGTGTGGGTTGATGAGAAAAGGATTTCTTGGATCTCAGACTCCACAGATCGCTGTGGCCTCCCAGGGATCAAACTCCCCCTCTCTCAATGACAGGAGCAGCGATTAGACGGTGTTGTGTTGCTGCGTATTTTCTAACTGAACTGACGATTAGAATCAGTGTAGGTACCGAACCCAAGCACAGAGTTTACCTTTGAAGGCTTTCTATTCTAAAATGATGAAACCTCCTGGGGTGGTGAAGCTGATCAACAACACATTTAGTTCTTATAAATGTCAGTAGGGGGATTTCTCTGAAGACTGTTCTCTGATGAAGGCTGGTAGCTGGATTGGTTCTTCAGAGGACCTGATGCTCCCTGGAACTGAAGTTCAAAATGGAAAGCTGTGTATTAGACATCTCTCCTGTTGTGAAAGACATTTGTGTCACGTAGAAGACATGAACCTTCTTGGGGCCTTTAATCCATCACCTCTTAACTCCCAGACTTTCTAAGGATTATTATTCTGCAATGCCATGGAATATAGCACACACTGCCCAAATCCTTCTAAAGTTAGAGGAGTGAGGAATGAGTTTAAAAGGTTAAAAGGGTTCATGATGTTCACCACAGTTTAAACAAACACTGAAAGTTACCTGAAATCGTGCTGGACATCTTCTCTAACTGGCTACAAGAGGTATAGTCTTCCTTTTCTTCAGGATCTGCTTGAGAGACAACATGACAGATTATCTAGAACATGTCAAGTGTTTTGGATAACATCAAATACCTCAGAGTTTGATGCTAGTTAATAATAATAATAATCTGAAGGGGAGTTAAAGTCTCGGTCTCCTGGTTTCCTGCATCACTGTGGGAGCAAAGGTTCTAGCTCAACCACGATCCACAGAGCAGGACTTTCCTATCAGAATTGAACCCAGCCAGTAGGCCAACACTTAGAGCCATGCTTGAGGGCTACAAGGGGTGTACCCTTGTCGACTTCGTCAGGATCTGTTGGAGGGACACAACAAGAACACATATATATACACACACACACACACACATTTATGGTATTTAGCTGACTCTCTTATCCAAAACGACTTACGTCTCCCACATGATGTGGCAGCTCAGTGGCAGGTAGTGGTGTTATTCGCTGCGCCACACCAACCGTTATTGGTTGGTGCCCACACCAATATATATTTATTCATGCATCACACAACTCACATACCTTAATCTTGGGGAACTTTAGCCTCCTGGTTCTTTGCTTCATGGTGGACTGTGTGAGAACAGCTTCTGCCTCCACCACTGCACAAAGAGGAAGACTGAGACTCTTGCTCTGTGGACTGGAGCGGGATGACGTCTAGATCAGAATAAGCTCTGCTGTTTCCCTCAAACTGATTGACGTCCACCACAAAAAAAAGACTGCCTATAACTCTGGAGAGGACACAGAACAGAGGTGGAACACAAGTCATCTTTGATTATTTACTTCTTGTCACTGTTGGTGTCACTGTGCATCGTTCAGCTATTCAGCGCACTTTGCACAAGGAGAGGCTGTCTGTCCAAATATATGTACTATGGGAGAGTAATGCAGAAGAAGCCTTTTCTGCTCACAAGCCACAAACAGAGTCGCTTGAGGTATGCTAAAGCACATTTAAACAAGCCAGCTTCACTTTGGAATAAGGTGCTGTGGAACTAAAATGGAGGTATTTGGACATAACAAGGGGCGGTGTGCATGGTGGAAAAAGAACACAGCATTCCAAGACAAACACTTGCTATCCACAGTAAAAGTTGGTGGCTGTTCCATCATGCTGTGGGGCTGTGTGGCCAGTGCAGATACTGGGAATCTTGTTAAAGTTGAGGGTCGCATGGATTCCAGTCAATTGACAATTGATGCAGCATTCAACTTTAAGATTAAGGATGTATTTGCTAAACTATGCCCAGATTTTAAAGTTCAGTCTCACGTGATCGATCTTTTCTTAAATATCCAGTGGTTGTTGTCCTCAGCTGATTCAGCTGATGGAATGAAGATTCTTGACGTGCCGTCCAGGTACTGCTTCTAGGAATGTTCATCTTTCTGGCTTCTGGTCCAGGAAAAGTTCCCAGGAAATGTTCGCTTTACCCTCGTTCAGGTCGTGACCACCCGTTCCACCCGTGATTTCAAGAAAGTAGCTGTGTGGGAACGCTGATCAGACGTCCAGCTGAAATTCTAAAAGGTTTCTAAGGTGATTAGAGTTAGGACCATCAAGAGCTGGCTGTCCTTTGTTAGGACAATGGTAGAGGACCTCCTTGGTTCCTTTGTTTAGCCCTGTTGGGTGTTTGTTTACCTGGCTGGGGAAACAGGTTGGTTCTTTGTTGGGACAGTCTTTTTAATCACCTGTGTAGCCACACCCATTTTCCTCCTCTGGTGCTGTCACCTACTGGTGAGCAAGGGTACCTACGTCCCAGTTTGTCTTCAGGGTATGATTTATTGTACATTTGAAGAGCACTTATAAATGAAATGTCCACTGGGAGAGATAAAGTTCATGGCAGGTCAAGCAAGTCCTTCCAATTCTTAGCAGGTTAGTTTTCCACGAGGTGTTCCTATAAGACTGAAAACATCTGGGCAGCTTTATGCAAACATCTGGGCCGTTCTGGTTGACTAACCAAACTTACAATGCATAATAATGTTGGTCATGTTAAAGCTTTGAATTATATGATTGCATCATAAAAAAATACATAAATAAATAAAAAACACCAAATATGATTTAATATTGTGGAAATGATTAGATAGATGGCTTTTGATGGAAAGGAGGAAGTATCATCATTAAGCCTTATAGAGAGGAAAGTTAGTGAAGGTGTTAGCTTTGTTGACTGGGATGGATACCTGATGCGTCAGGGTAATTAATAACCATGTTGTCTATATAACATGTGGACCCCTTGTGCTGTCCTGGGAATCAGGATTGTTTCCTGATCAATGGCTTTGTGACTTTGTTGACAGTCTGTTTTAGACTGTATGTATTACATGTTGCAGGAGGTTAATTAAGAGTTAAGCTGACATTAGGTTGACTAATGCCTTATAGGAAGATATCCCATGATCTTAGTTTTAGACTTTGCTTAGGTCAAGTAATTCCACATTTTTGATTGAGTAATTAATTGTCAGGCAGTGTTTCGGTTATTCACATCAAGACTAGTCTTGCGATGGACTAGTGAGGATAAATGTTTCAGGATCCTAAAGCCAAGCATAGACTTGAGCTTAGTGATTTGAACACGTGTCTGCATAAGTAAGTATGTTTATGTAATTATGTTTCAAGAAAAGATAAATAAATATATTGCTGCATTGGTCACCCGTACTCGCTAGGTTTGTACAATGGTGGTAGCAGATATGCTGTCCAATAATCTATGTACATATGCTGTATGCATTTAAAAGGGTTTGATATGGAAAGGGTAAGCAGAAAATAGTAGCTATGCTGGACACTGCTGGAAGCCTAGTTACCAAAATACTGTGCAGTAAGCTACCAACACCCTGTCACTGCTGTGCTAGTCTATACCCTTTAGTACTAGTGTGTAGTATGCAATTGGGACGCAGCCTAAATCCCCTATCAGATGTTGGAGTGTTTAGTGCGCACTTCTTTACCTCTGTTTGAGCCATGGAAGCTCAGGTACCAGCACTAATGCATGGCCTTAATAGCTGATATGACCAAATACGATCAAATAAATAAATATATATGTACAGTGGGGAGAACAAGTATTTGATACACTGCTGATTTTTCAGGTTTTCCGACTTGCAAAGCATGTAGAAGACTGTAATTTTTATCATAGGTACTCTTCAACTGTGAGTGATGGAATCTAAAACAAAAATCCAGAAAAATACATTGTATGATTTTTAAATAATTAATTTCCATTTTATTGTGGGAAATAAGTATTTGATCATCTATCAACCAGTAAGAATTTTGGCTCTCACAGACATGTTACTTCTTCTTTAAGAAGCCCTCCTGTTCTCCACTCATTACCTGTATTAACTGCACCTGTTTGAACTCGTTACCTGTATAAAAGACACCTGTCCACACACTCAATCAGTCAGACTCCAGCATCTCCACAATGCCCAAGACCAGAGAGCTTTGTAAGGACATCAGGGATAAAATTGTAGACCTGCACAAGGCTGGGATGGGCTACAGGACAATAGGCAAGCAGCTTGGTGAGAAGGCAACAACTGTTGGTGCAATTATTAGAAAATGGAAGAAATGCAAAATAACGGATAATCTCCCTCGGTCTGGGGCGCCATGCAAGATCTCACCTCGTGGAGCATCAATGATCTTGAGGAAGGTGAGGAATGAGCCCAGAATTACACGGCAGGACCTGGTCAATGACCTGAATAGAGCTGGGACCACAGTCTCAAAGAAAACAATCAGTAACACTCTACGCCGTCAAGGATTAAAATCCTGCAGTGCACGCAAGGTGCCCTTCCTCAAGCCAACGCATGTCAAAGCCCGTCTGAAGTTTGCAAATGACCATCTGAATGATCCAGAGGAGGAATGGGAGAAGGTCATGTGGTCTGATGGGACAAAAATAGAACTTTTTGGTTTAAACTCCACTCGTCATGTTTGGAGGAAGAAGAATGATGAGTACAACCCCAAGAACACCATCCCAACCGTGAAGCATGGCGGTGGAAACATCATTCTTTGGGGATGCTTTTCTGCAAAGGGGACAGGACGACTGCACCGTATTGTGGGAAGGATGGATGGGGCCATGTATCGTGAGATTTTGGCCAACAACCTCCTTCCCTCAGTAAGAGCACTGAAGATGGGTCGTGGCTGGGTCTTCCAGCATGATAACGACCCAAAACACACAGCCAGGGCAACTAAAGAGTGGCTCCGTAGGAAACATCTTAAGGTCCTGGAGTGGCCTAGCCAGTCTCCAGACCTGAATCCAATAGAAAATCTTTGGAGGGAGCTTAAAGTCCATGTGGCCCAGCGACAGCCACGAAACCTGAAGGCTCTGGAGGAGATCTGTATGGAGGAGTGGGCCAAAATCCCTGCTGCAGTGTGTGCAAACCTTGTCAAGAACTACAGGAAACGTCTCATCTCTGTAATTGCAAACAAAGGTTTCTGTACCAAATATTAAGTTTCTTTTTCTGGTGTATCAAATACTTATTTCCCACAATAAAATGGAAATTAATTATTTAAAAATCATACAATGTATTTTTCTGGATTTTTGTTTTAGATTCCATCACTCACAGTTGAAGAGTACCTATGATAAAAATTACAGTCTTCTACATGCTTTGCAAGTGGGAAAACCTGAAAAATCAGCAGTGTATCAAATACTTGTTCTCCCCACTGTATATGTGCTTTTACTGTGCGTTTACCTCAGTCTGGACACTTTTCTGTCAGAACTATTTGCTGAGTACTCGAACCGTTTCGCCTCAGCCAGCTCTCGACTGGCTGATGAAATCCTGAAACCCTGCTCATTGGTCCCACAGGACTGATTGACAGGAGTTTAAACCAATAAGATTACGGAAACAATTCGTGTGAACCAATACAGAAAATAAGAGAGTTAAGCTGTAATTGAAAATACTTATTTAATAACGTGTTAATACAGTAATTAGAACTATATTTATAAACAGTAAATACTAGGGATACATATATAATAAAAATACAGAAATAATAAATAATTTTACTGGACACTCATCAGTCCTTCTGGGGTGTCGGACAGGCTGTAAGTGTGTGTGATTAATTTGGTGATTGATATGATTGATCAGTGCTTGATCAGTGTGTTTTGGTTTGGTATCTTAGCTTTTAGCAATTATTTAGTCAATCGCCATCTCCCTGCTCTCTTTCTACGGGCAGAAATTTTGTCCAATGGCTGCATGGAGCTGCAGGATCACAGCTGGCCATAAATGAATGAATGAATGAATGAATGAAGGCCCCAAACCTGACAAAATTAAAGTGGATGAAGCTGGAATCTAGGTGATCAAAACTGAGGCAGAAATGAGCTGTATAGCTGTAGGTCTTCTTAGCGTGTTCTTCTGTAGTGTTTGTGGCCGGTGGACCTCAGAGCAGTACTGATCAAATTTTATGGCTGGCCATGAATGAATGAATGAATGAATGAGTGAATGAATGAATGAAGGCCCCAAACCTGAAAAAATGCTTAGAGAAAAAAACAAATTTAAATCCTTAGTGATTTCCTGAGTGTCCCCTGGTCAGATCTACGATCTTGAGATGAGAAGTTGTGATTCAGGAGGCGTTTGAACCGTATTTCTGCGCTGTATTATTGCAAAGATATTAATAGAAACGCGGAGACAACATCGTAAAAAAACACTAATTAGCATTAAACAGTAGCATTTATGAGATTCCGAAAAAAGGACCTGTCCCAGCAAAGGGGGGCATCCGGTCACCCTGTCTGATCACTCCCAAAGGAGCTGGTTCAGTTGTTTGAGGTGTCGAATTACTGGACAACAGTGAGGGTTCCGCCATTCCTTGTTTACCCTGGTTACCATGGTTACACCTTGGCCAGAGGTTTAGTACAGCTCCCTGCAGAAGTCAATGGCAGTGGCCAAGTGGCCAGTCAGAGGGCACGGTTTTAAAAAATGTCAGTCGATGATGTCATAATGGCCTCTTTGACATCCCTGTGACATCACGGCCCCACAGAGCAGTATAAATAGACCCTGCAGAGCTCACCTTCCTCACTCTGAGCCTTTCACTCACACAGTGCAAAGGAGCAGTCAGTGGCATTACCAGTTCTCACCTGAACCAAGACCGAAACCGGGGAGATGGAGCAGTGGAAGGCTGAGCGGGAGTCCCTGCTGTTTCAGCTCAAGGAGGCCCAAGAGAGCATTGAGAAGGAGAAGGCAGCCAGGCTGAGGGAGCGGAAAGCCAACACAAGGAGGCACAACCGCTGGATAAAAAGGGTCAACACAACAAGGGACCAGGACATTGAAAAGGAGACGTACGAGCTACGTGCCAAAGTTCAGGACCTGGAGGAGGCCAAGCAGGAGGTAAAGGACTCGCTGGACTTCCAGTCGGAAATCCTACGACAGGTCAGCGAGGAGCTGGCAGACAACAAAACCAGGCTCAGCAGGTGCAGGGTGCTGGCAGAGCAGCTGTACGCCCAAAACATGGAGCTGCATGCATCTAACTGGTACAAGAACCAGGAGCTGGAGGTCCTGCGACACGAAAGGGCTCTGACAGAGGCACTGGACAAAGAATACAACCTGGTATCGGCTCTTCCTCCATTGGCAATGCAGAAGCAGAGGGTCATGGAGGAGCTGAAGCAGAAGGCAGCTGCTGCAGAGGAGGCCGCTGCGGAGAGGGCCGCTGCAGAGAGGGCAGCTGCAGAGAAGGTCGCTGTGGAGAGGGCCGCTGCAGAGAAGGCCGCTGCGGGGAGGGCCGCTGCAGAGAGGGCCGCTGCAGAGAGGGCCGCTGCGGAGAGGGCCGCTGCTGAGAGAGCCGCTGAGGAGAAGAGCCTCAGCCTTTTTAGCCTTCTCAGCCTTCTCAGGGCGAGGCTTAAAGGCTTCTGGAGCCGACTCTCTGCTGCATGCAGAAAGAGGAAGTGAGAGAGGGAGACAGAAACCGAAACCGAAACCGAAACCGAAAAAAAAAAAAAAAAAAAAAAAAAAGGACGGGAACAACAAGAAGGGAAGAGAAAGAGACAGAGTGACGATGAAGATGAAGGGAAAGACAGAAGGCATCAGAACGAGACAGAGTGACGATGAAGATGAAGGGAAAGACAGAAGGCATCAGAAAGAGACAGAGTGACGATGAAGATGAAGGGAAAGACAGAAGGCATCAGAAAGAGACAGAGTGACGATGAAGATGAAGGGAAAGACAGAAGGCATCAGAAAGAGACAGAGTGACGATGAAGATGAAGGGAAAGACAGAAGGCAACAGAACGAGACAGAGTGACGATGAAGATGAAGGGAAAGACAGAAGGCAACAGAATGAGACAGAGTGACGATGAAGATAAAGGGAAAGACAAGGCATCAGAAAGAGACAGAGTGACGATGAAGATGAAGGGAAAGACAGAAGGCAACAGAAAGAGAAAGAGTGACGATGAAGATGAAAGGAAAGACAAGGCATCAGAAAGAGACAGAGTGACGATGAAGATGAAGGGAAAGACAGAAGGCATCAGAAAGAGACAGAGTGACGATGAAGATGAAGGGAAAGACAGAAGGTAACAGAACGAGACAGAGTGACGATGAAGATGAAGGGAAAGACAGAAGGCATCAGAACGAGACAGAGTGACAGTGAAGATGAAGGGAAAGACAGAAGGCATCAGAACGAGACAGAGTGACAATGAAGATGAAGGGAAAGACAGAAGGCAACAGAAAGAGACAGAGTGACGATGAAGATGAAGGGAAAGACAAGGCATCAGAAAGAGACAGAGTGACAATGAAGATGAAGGGAAAGACAAGGCATCAGAAAGAGACAGAGTGACGATGAAGATGAAGGGAAAGACAGAAGGCAACAGAAAGAGAAAGAGTGACGATGAAGATGAAAGGAAAGACAAGGCATCAGAAAGAGACAGAGTGACGATGAAGATGAAGGGAAAGACAGAAGGCAACAGAAAGAGACAGAGTGACGATGAAGATGAAGAGAAAGACAGAAGGCAACAGAAAGAGACAGAGTGACGATGAAGATGAAGGGAAAGACAGAAGCAACAGAAAGAGACAGAGTGACGATGAAGATGAGGGGAAAGTCAGAAGGCAACAGAAAGAGAAAGAGTGACGATGAAGATGAAAGGAAAGACAAGGCATCAGAAAGAGACAGAGTGACGATGAAGATGAAGGGAAAGACAGAAGGTAACAGAAAGAGACAGAGTGACGATGACGATGAAGGGAATGAAAGAGACAGAAGAAGGGTAGAGAAAGAAAGTGTGGGGGAAATGGGGACGTTAATCACAATGACATCTTAAAATGGGCTGGATACCCAGCCTCAGAATTCTCAAATAATTAAACAAATCAGTCCCATTAATAAATGAAATGGGCCTCATAAATAAATTAAATGGGCCTTAAAAATGAAATTGACCTCGTTATTAAATGAAATCGGCCTCATAATTAAAATCGCTCTCATAAATAAATGAAATCGGTTTTATTAATAAATGAAATCGGTTTTATTAATAAATGAAATCGGTCTCATTAATAAATGAAATCGGTCTCATTATTAAATGAAATTGGCCTCATAAATGAAATCAGCCTCATTAATAAATGAAATCACTCTCATATGTTCAAATCATTAATATCTCAAACGCTAATTTCTAACTAGAGAAAGCTATATCAATGATTTGAGTTCTGAAGGTTTAATTAATAATAGTATTACAATAACAGCCAGTATCAAATGATATCAAGACAAACAAACTGGAATAAATAAATGAAGCAGTTATTAACACAAACTACTCTAAACACAATAACACCCTCAGTCAGTATTAGTGATGCACGATGATATATCTGCGGCCGATATATTATTCACCGATATATCGATTATTTCTTTTTAGGTTCGCTAACTGAGGTGGCGGCTGCTCGTCCAGCTCAAGCGCCTCACCTCGGCACGCCAGCTCTTGCTGCAAACGGGGAGAACACGGCGACAAGCGCGGCGTGACTCCACCCACTACGCGCGGCAAGGGAGCGGAACTCCAGCGCATAGTGGGCTACCGACCTGTCACCCTGCTCCAGCCACAGCAGCAGGTCGTCCGGCGTGAGCCCCTCTCGGGGACGCTGAAACACTGTCTTAAAGTGCTTCACGTACTCCGAGAAGGGCTTCACGCTCAGCTCCTCCCAGGTGGCCCTGGCCCAATCCAGAGCTTCTCCAGCGAGATGGGATACGAAGAAGGCGACCTTCGCCTGGTCATTGCTGGTTCCCTGACAACTTAAATAAGCTCCGGATCACCAGAATATGTATCCGGAATGTCTATCGGACTAGGGATGTGGCAGGGAGTTATGTTGCTGTAAAAAACATAACAACAAACATGCAAATAAAAGAAAACAGCACAATAACAATAGAAACACAACTGTAACAAATGTAAGTGGCAGGCAATTCCCACCAGTGCTCTTACACGAGAGACACTCACCATATAATCAATAACCAAATAATGGAATAGATTTGGATTATTCAGGAAACAAAAAAGCGTCTGTTAATAACTAAATATTTGAAGTAGTATTGTGTGCTATTTCAAAGTCATGGACCAAAACTACATTGTGATTGCACACTTTAAAAAAAAAGCAACAGCCCTGTAACCCTGCTAAATATGTGTGGCATAACAGTTAATAAAATCAGTAAAAATGTAGGGGCAAAATAATGATGATCAAATCTGAGGTAGTGAAAAATATTATTGATTATGGTGGCGGATACTGATCCAAGAATAACCTGCGCACTGTTAAAAGAATAAGTTCCTCAAGGATCTTTTGGAGGTTCTTCAATTTGAAACTGTGGAGGAACCTCTTAAGGTGCTTTAAGGAACCTTCTAAAAAAGAAACTGGATTCAACTTTTACAAAGACAGGGAGAAGACTTGCAGAGATGGATCTAAGCAAGATTTATTGAAACACAACAGGAATACAAAACAAGGTGCAGAGAAAACAAGGTGCAGCAACCTAAGGGATAAAACTGAAACTCAAACAGAAAGTGACAAACCAAACGGTGAAAACAACAAACCTGGGACTGGGAGGAGCAGGGAGTGACAGGGGATTGAGCCGTGATCTACCGAAATAAGAACGTGGGAAGGGGTTAATGAAAACCGCAAGTCTAGCTTGGGATACAGGGGAATACTAGGGGAACCTAAACTGCAGGCCTCGCTTGGGAAACAACAGGGAGAACTCAACAGAGTACTAAAGCAATACCATACCATTTTACCAAAAATGTGTAAAACAAAAACCCCAGAATTCAGCTTACAAACCGCTCACATATTCTAGCCACTGCATGTCACCGTTGGGAAAGCTAACGCTCACCTGTGAACACAAAAGCCAAAAATGTAAGATTGAATTTCACATTGTTGATAGTGATGTACCAGCAATACTAGAACATGAGACATGATGGAAGAACCTATAGGAGAAACAGAAAACACCTCCTCAGGACGACTGAAAAACAGTTCCCATCAGCATCACCCAATGTTGTTGCAGATCCCTGTGTCGAGCTGCAGGTCAGTGAATCTGGTCCACCTGCAGAAACTGGTACTGCAAAACAATCAGACTTACCTGAGACACATCAGAGAGAGACATTCTTCACAAGGTCAGGAAGACAAGTGAAAACACCAGCAAGATACAAGGACTGAATCTGGAACACACATACAGTACACATTTACAATATTCACATACACATTCAGAGGACACGGTTCAAGCTCCTGTCCATCTGCTGACTGAATTTAAAGTTACTGTCATTTACTGCATCTTAGATTTGTTTAGGTTATTCTGCAATGTCAAGCTATTCTCATAAATATGGTGTCAAATGTACAGTTCATGTAGTTCAGTTCAGAGACCTCATCTCATTTCCCTTGAGTTTTAAAGCATTATGGTCCGACAGTGTTTGTATGAACGGTGTTGAGAGTCCTGCACAGCCCAAATCCTCCTCATTTATAGTTCTATTCATATTAAGAAAGAGAACAAAAATACATCAATTCAAGTGTGGGGATTTCACATGTTCTGGAGCTAAGAGGCAGCCCTAGCTAAGAATCACGCAGCTCCCCCAAAAGTACTAAAGTGTGAGTGTAGCACAGAGTCGTCCTTCCTCCATACTTTACACTGAGGAGCTGAAGCGGTTAGCAGAGGGGAAAACGGCCGTGGTGGTCGAGGAGCTCCTCGGCTTTTCCGGGGTCACGCAGACGCCGCCAGTCCCTCTCCGGTGCGGGAGTGGAGACGACGACTCTCGGTGTCCGTCGCGCCGGTAGTGCTGGAGTTCAGACGCCGCGTTGGAGGAGTCACGGGTCAAGCTGGACGACTTCCTCGCAGAGCGGCTGGAAAGCTGGTTTCTCCGCGGCCGCCATGTTTCTCGAGGCTAAAGAGAAAAACGCAAAGGCCGGTTAGTGAGACAGAGGACTGTACAGTAACACGTAAATACAGAACATGTGTGAATCTGCTTCACTTTCATGATCAAATTATTGACATTCCTCAGCATTCAAGGTTTTTTACTGGAGACAATGTGAAATGACCTGAATAAAAACATTTTACAGCTCTATTTCTGTGTTCAACAGATGTACAGTCTACATGCACATTCAACAGTGCTGTTTCTCCTTAATCTAATAGTGTCAAACATGCTGTTTTAAATAGGAACAGAACAAAGCAATTACACACTCAGATCACAGACATTTCATTAAAAGAAGAAACACAGGCCGACATCACTGGATGCTCCTCTGGGGTCAGTTTGGACAAAGCTTATGAACACAAGTGAATCAGGCAGTGGTGGTGTAGTATTGTATTTGTACAACAGGTGGCGCAGTAGAGCTGTGAAGCTGAGCAGCATCCAATCACTTTTCCCTCATTTCTGCATGAAAGGGTTGATTAATTACAGACTCATTTTTGGGATAAAGGATCTGCCCTGTTTTTAGACTTTTATAAAGCCTCAGTTCAGCAGAGCTTTATTTTATTAAGTAATTATTAGATATTTTCTTTATATTATCTGACAGTAACACAATAAATGTCCAAATGTTGGTGGACACTATTTTTTAATCAATGCATTCAGCAATCAGTTGCACCCATTGCTGACACTGTCCCTGTAATGCAGTATTGCCAATAGAATAGATCTCTCTGGAACAGATAAACATCAACCTATTGGCTCCATGCCTAATGCCAATCGTGGGCTAGAGGGGTATAAAGCCCCCCAGCATTGAGCTGAGGAGAGGTAGAACTGTGTTCTCTGGAATGATGGTGCTCATGATGTCCTTTACTTCTAGGGTGAGCTGGGGAAACTTTTAGCTTTGAGTTGGAGATGACGTTGGGTGATCGTCCAATATTCTGACCTCACCAATGCTCTTCTTGCTAAATGCATTTCTCACAGCAATGCTCCAAAATCTAGCAGAAAGTCTTTCATGGTAGTAGAAACAGTTACTCCAACAAAAGCAGGCTAAACTCCTTTTTAATACTCTTGATTTCAAAAGAAACAACAAATAAGCAGGTGTCCAAATACTTTTGTCATATAGTGTATTTCTTAGAAATGCTGAATTCTTTTGTTGAAGAGACTCTGGTCAGTTCTGAGAGCAGCAGGTCTAAACTTAAACCTGGACTAAATAAAAAGAGGAGTTTTAGATTTTACTTTGAGTAGAAACAAATAAACATCCAGAACACCTCAGTAATGCAGAACAGCTCTTCATTCAGGCTCTTTTCCTGAACATGATATTAATAATATAAATTTTACAGCTGTTTGGAAAAGATGAAGCATTAAGGAGGAGTCTAAAGTAAGTGTAGAAATGAAGACACTGCTCAGCACTGATGTGTGTATTAATGATAAACTGATTAGTCGTGTGCTTCTCTGTGGACGAGTTGTGATGAAAAGGAGGATCTCAGCCCATTCTCTTCCTACAATGGAAAACACACACACACACACACACACACACACACACACACACACTTCATACACTTCATACACTTCATACACTTCCATCACCAAATATGAGGGTTTATTTAGAGTGTATTCTACACACTGCACACTAACATGTTTCTATAAAACAACAATGGGGCAGAAATGAAAATATTGCAGCACTGATATTAAAAAGTACCACAAGTGTTTGAGCAGCATGAGTGTAGAGCTTTTGCACTGACTGCATTTTAAACTGAAGGTCACACTGATGGTCAATAAGAGGAAATATCTCACATACTTTAAAAATGAATCTTAGTCTAGATACAGGAGAGGAAACCTCGGTCTCCTGGTTTAAAAACTGTATGTTGAGGAGTTTAGTCAGTTGAGGATAAATGCTGCATCAGCATGTTCAGAAACTTCAAACAGCATGTTAGCGTGTGGGTTGTTGAGAAAAAGGTTTCTTCTTTTTTCGTCAGGATCTGCTTGAGAGACAACATGACAGATTATCTAGAACATGTCAAGTGATTTGGATAACATCAAATACCTCAGAGTTTAAAAGTAGTTAATAATAATAATAAATTGAAGGGGAGTTGAAGCCTCGGTCTCCTGGTTTCCTGCATCACTGTGGGAGCAAAGGTTCCAGCTCAACCATGACTCACAAAGCAGGACTTTCCTATCAGAATTAAACCCAGCCAGTAGGTCAAGACTTAGAGCCATGCTTGAGGGCTACAAGGGGTTTATTCACTTATTCACTCACCACTCAACTCACATACCTTAATCTTGGGAACTTTAGCCTCCTGGTTCTTTGCTTCATGGTGGACTGTGTGAGAACAGCTTCTGCCTCCACCACTGGACCACAGAGCACAACCTCACAAGCCTGCTGGGAACACGAAGAAGCAGAAACTTCTGCAGAGGAAGCAGAATGATGAGCATCCTGCTGGGAAAAAGTTCAAATTCAGTAGGCATAGCTCCATTCAACCTCACAAGTTAGTCAGAAATTTCATTTTTCTAATGACAAATGACAGGTATTGGGTCCTATGCACAAAAACACAAGCACACATTTCACAACACCTAAACACAATAAATGCATGTAGTCTAATGCAAAACTACTGACAAGGTCTTCCAGCTGTAATAAGTGGGCTTTTGTCAAACTGGTGGTTCTCGTGGTGTGCAAACTGACTGACCTCTTTATCTGTTCTTTGCTTCAAAGTCTGGTACATTTTAAAAAAGCTCAAGCAGGTTAATCACATGGACATGTCTGACTTTGTCGGTGTCTCCCTGAAAGATAACACCTTCATTCTGTAGTTCTGTAGTTAATAGCTGAGGCAAGGTCAGGTCCATCACCAACTGTGCTTAAAAGTTCTGCATCTGTGTCTACTCCACATTTTCACAATATCCATAGTCTGTAGACTCTACTAGACGCTACTAGAATTCCAGGTTATGTCTGGAAAATCTAGATTACTACTGGCTCTCGTTTTCACAGTTACAGCCTCATTAACTTCATTTAGCATATGGGCTGTCAGTTCAGTTACTAAAGCGTTCACTTCAGCCATTCAGCTTCTCCACCCTGGTCCTGGAGGCACCCACCGTACATTTAAACATTAAATTAAAGTGAGGTTGCAATAATACTTACTAATTTAATGTTTCTACTGTTTAAGCTCTGCCAGTGTGTTGTGCCACAGCAAATCCTGTCCCAAGTCCCGTGAGCTTCTGAACCTAATATTTCTATATATTATTATATCATTAGCTACAGTTAATTCAGAGTCTCTGCAAATACATTTCAGGATCTAATAAAACCCACAAATTCATTTTACCTTGTGTTGCCAAAGTATGAGCAGGACTAGCAGATTCAGCCCCTGCCTCCCAATATCTAGACAAGCAGCAGCTTCTGGAGCTGTTTAATTCTGCTACTTAGAAGGAGGACTACTTTCAGACACTGGAAAGAAATCAGTACTTTTTCATTACGCTTCAGAGCTAAAATGTGACCCTGGAAGTTTTCAATTCTCACTTAAATAAGAACTAATGAAATATGGGAGGTAAAGTTGAGTTAAACAGAGCTAATGCAGCTCAGCATCAGCTATTAACTCTAACTAATATTCCTACTGGAGGAAACAACAAGACCAGCTAAAACAGATAACGGCAGAAAGCCTGTGTTGTCGGATGAAACAGTATAGAAAAGTTAGTCCGTTTTGATCAGGAGCTTTTCCAACAACGTGGAAAATAAGAGCCTCTTTTAGAAAGGTTAGAGCTCCCGAAGTTTCTAAGTTAACGCCGAACATCAGCAGCGCTAGCAAGTTAGCTCCTCCAGTCGTACAGCTGAAGTACAAACACACACGAAAGCAGAAAACCAAGCTTTCAAACATTCACTGTACGTTTATGGTCACATATAAGGTAAAAGATCAGCTTAAAAGCAGCTAGTTCACATGAACTCACCTGGCTCTATCGGGAACGTCTGTCCTGGGAGCCTCCTTGAAGTAGACTGACAGACTGGAAGGGGCGATACCGGTGACTGCGCCTCGTCCCAACACAACTGGACTACAGCTTCATTTGGGCAAAGCTGGAGCGACGATGAGGATTGCAGATGGAAAATCTTCCATAAACTCCAAACTGCTGAAGCTCCTCATTTAGATAAGGCTTTAAACACTGTACACTCATATGCAATTGTACACACACTGTTTAATTAGCAGATTTGATTCATTTAGAAAGTCCAGAATATGCTGCCATAGTATTTCTATGTTGTTTATTTGATGAACAATCCACATTTAGTACATCATACATATTTATAGTACTAAACTGTAAATCATACAGATTTAAACATTTTATTATATTTTTATTTTATTAAATAGGTTCATTCTCAGCGCCTTTAAAGCTTGCAGATGAAAACACTGAGAGACAGAAAGTGTAAACTTCAGGACTGGAAATCAGGATGTAATTTAATTAATTAAAAAATAAATGAAGTGAAATGAAAACTTTAACACTGTAGAAGAAATCTGTCTCTACTGGACAGACACGTCACTTCCGGCTGACAGGTCCAGCGCTGCTCTCCTGCTGCTTGTTTCTCCCAGTCATATCTTTGTATCAGGGATGAGCAGAACGAGGCTTTTTAACCAGTTGAAGCAGAAGTGGTTCATTTGAAGCTCTACTGCGCCACCTGTTGTACAAATCCAATACTACACCACCACTGCCTGATTCACTTGTGTTCATAAGCTTTGTCCAAACTGCTCCATACAGCGATGTCGGACTGCGTTTCTTCCTTTAACTGAATGAATTTCATCTGAGTGTGTAATTCCTTTACTCTCCTCCTAAACAAAACAGCATGTTTGACACTATTAGATTAAGGAGAAACAGCACTGTTGAATGTGCATGTAGACTGTACATCTGTTGAACACAGAAATAGAGCTGTAAAATGTTTTTATTCAGGTCATTTCACATCGTCTCCAGTAAAAAACCTTGAATGCTGAGGAATGTCAATAATTTGATCATGAAAGTGAAGCAGATTCACACATGTTCTGTATTTACGTTTTATTTAAGTACATATTTCAGATGATATGCAGCTCGTCTACAGCGGGACCGGAAACTCACGCGCATTGAACCGCGATTGCGTTCCAGTGACGTAAGGAAGCTTCGTTTCCGGCGATCACGTGATCGTAGGTATTTGGAGGAGACTCTGAGCTGCTGTTTCGATGCGGCCCTGCTTTCAAAGCTCGAGCCGTGATTCCACACAGAGCTTCGACCGGCCATCCTGCTCTATAGTCCGTAATGTGAGCTTTGTCTTCTTCCTCTTAGGCAGTTGTTGTAGTGCTTGTGCTGTCTGTGTTACTGTACAGTCCTCTGTCTCACTAACCGGCCTTTGCGTTTTTCTCTGTAGCCTCGAGAAACATGGCGACCGCGGAGAAACCAGCTTTCCAGCCGCTCTGCAAGGAAGTCGTCCAGCTTGACCCGTGACTCCTCCAACGCGGCGTCTGAGCTCCAGCACTACCGGCGCGACGGACACCGAGAGCCGTCGTCTCCACTCCCGCACCGGAGAGGGACTGGCGGCGTCTGCGTGACCCCGGAAAAGCCGAGGAGCTCCTCGACCACCACGGCCGTTTTTCCCTCTGCTAACCGCTTCAGCTCCTCAGTGTAAAGTATGGAGGAAGGACGACTCTGTGCTACACTCACACTTTAGTACTTTTGGGGGAGCTGCGTGATTCTTAGCTAGGGCTGCCTCTTAGCTACAGAACATGTGAAATCCCCACACTTGAATTGATCTATTTTTGTTCTCTTTCTTAATATGAATAGAACTATAAATGAGGAGGATTTGGGCTGTGCAGGACTCTCAACACCGTTCATACAAACACTGTCGGACCATAATGCTTTAAAACTCAAGGGAAATGAGATGAGGTCTCTGAACTGAACTACATGAACTGTACATTTAACACCATATTTATGAGAAGAGCTTGACATTGCAGAATAACCTAAACAAATCTAAGATGCAGTAAATGACAGTAACTTTAAATTCAGTCAGCAGATGGACAGGAGCTTGAACCGTGTCCTCTGAATGTGTGTGTGAATATTGTAAATGTGTACTGTATGTGTTCCAGATTCAGTCCTTGTATCTTGCTGGTGTTTTCACTTGTCTTCCTGACCTTGTGAAGAATGTCTCTCTCGGATGTGTCTCAGGTAAGTCTGATTGTTTTGCAGTACCAGTTTCTGCAGGTGGACCAGATTCACTGACCTGCAGCTCGACACAGGAATCTGCAACAACATTGGGTGATGCTGATGGGAACTGTTTCAGTCGTCCTGAGGAGGTGTTTTCTGTTTCTCCTATAGGTTCTTCCATCACGTCCTGGTATTGCTGGTACATCACTGTCAACAATGTGAAATTCAATCTTGCATTATTGTTTTGAGTTTTGTTTCAAATCTGATTTGTAGATCTGTGCTGTGATGACATTGTCTTCAAGTTGGGCACTGGTGCTGAATGCAAAGTTCTGGTTTTATTTTCAGGGCAGTTATTCTATTCACTTTTGTTGTGACAGTGTTGATGTTTATCTAATATTCTGTTTTTTTCTGATTTCAACTGTTACAGTGAAGAAATCTTCCTGCTCTGTTTTTGTTCAACTGCATGATTTTTATTTATTTATTTATTTTCTTCCTCATTCTGCTCTGATTTTGTTTTACACATTTTTGGTAAAGTGATTTTGCTGTTACAGGATTTGCACACTTGTCCATAGGCAGGACATTGTTTCTGTTTCTGTTCATAACCACATCTGGAGAAGGACAGGAACTTGAACTGTGTTCTGTGAATGTGTGTTCTGTTTTCTGTTTCTTCTATAGGTTCTTCCATCTGGCGTCTGGACTGTGAAGAATCATGGCTGGTCATGATGGCAGGTTGCCCTCTCTGAATTCTCACCTTGTTCCACATGTATATGCTTGGTGGGCTCTTTGTCTGTCTG
Source organism: Salminus brasiliensis (assembly GCF_030463535.1). Classification (NCBI taxonomy): domain Eukaryota; kingdom Metazoa; phylum Chordata; class Actinopteri; order Characiformes; family Bryconidae; genus Salminus; species Salminus brasiliensis. The sequence continues at coordinate 16,663,225 of NC_132892.1, forward strand.
TCATAATAGCTGTTCTGCTTGAGTTGTCTTCTCTGCAGCTTGTCTTGAATCTGTATTTTGCTTTTCTTCTTTGAATGTTCAGTATGTTTGGATTTTTCTCATTGGGCCATCCTTCCATGATCCTTGTGTGTAGTAGGTGCGTCTCTGAATCATTTGCTGTTGCCTTTCGGAATATAATTTGAGAACTGCTGTTCCGAAGCCTTCTGAACTCACATCTACAGATGGTGTACCAGGTATTTTTACATCATAGAGCTTTAGTGTGGGAGCATTTATCAGCAGAGATTTCAGTTTTTCATAGCTTTGTGCTTGACTTGCCACGGAGTGTCATTCCCGAGCAATTTTCTTGTTTTCTGGTGTAGGCATGTGTGTTACAGCTCTCACTTTATCTCTATCTCGATTGAGACCTTCTGCAGAGAGAGCATATGGCCATGTACTGGATTTGTGGTGATCTGATCTTGCACTTGTTGTTGAGTTTCAGGTTCCACTGTCTTTCCCTTTTCAGCACTTGGATGAGTCTGCCATCATGTTTCCTTGACCGTTTCACCCCAGACTAAGATATCGTTTGTAACTTTGACGACACCATCCAGGCCTTTAATAGTCTGCAGTTGATCTTAGAATCCTTTGGAGTGTCCTCAGCTTCAGAGGTATTTCAATCTTCCAGTGGGTATGTTCAATGTGCAGAGCTTGGAATCTTCATCATGATGTTTGATCTGCCAAAATCCTCACCACTGTGACCATGCTGCTTACCCAGTCGTTCGGTTCATGTTTCGTGATTACATTCCTTTTCTCCATTTTTGTGTAGCTCCTCAATGATTGTTGTCTTTCAGGGTAATCAGGACTTTTCTTGGTGGATGAATTATTGGTGAGACCATGGGATCTACTTGAATGTGGTTTTGTCCTGGTAGGAATCCAAGAACAGTGAACAGATCAATGTCTTTCAGAATGTCATTTTACGTTGTGATTCCATGCACTCTTTCAACCACACCTAACATCTCCCATGTCTCACGTCCTAGTATTGCTGGTACTTCACAATCAACAATATGTGAAATTCAATTTAACATTTTTGGCTTTTGTGTTCACAGGTGAGTGGTAGCTTTCCCAGCCGTGACATGCGGTGGCCAGAATATGTGAGTACTCTGCTGAATTCTGCAAATTCTGTTTCTGGTCCCCAAATTCCTCCCGTACACCTCAGTGCTTTCAGTTGGACCCTGAGCTCTCGTGAAGAACAAATGGGGAACATCGGGTAGGTTCTTTCTTGAGACTCAATCCCTGAACTTTTTTCAGCACATTTCTTGTTTCCGTTTCTTCCTCACTAAATTGTAACATAGACTTTTATAAAGGTTGTAGACCTTCACTGCATCTTCCCCAGCGACGTGCGGAAAGGTGGCGCATTGTACTTTTTCAGACTCCTCAACAATCCCACTCTCGGTAAGACACAGGTAAAACTTTTGCACCCACAGTCTCCAGTTTTCGACGAAATGTGCTAAAGGTGGCTGCAGCTGTGCCACTTGCTTGTGTTCTGCTTGGACCGTGTTGGGCTGCTGTGTCCTTTTTAATTAGGCTGCTGTGTCCTGCTTGTGTTTTGCATCTAAATGATGCTGCTGTATCCTGGTTGAATTATGTTGGGCTGCTGTTTTCTGCTTAAACAATATTTCACTGCAGTGTCCTGCTTTAACCATGTTTCACTGCTGTGTTCTGTTTAATTATGCTGCTATTTCCTGCTCGAATGGTGTTGGGCTGCTGTGTCTTGCTTGTGTTTTGCATATAAATGGTTACACTGCTGTGTTTCATATAAATTGTTTTGCTGCTTTGTTGTGCTTGAGCGGTGTTACAGTGCTGTTCATATTCATATATAAACCTTAAAACGTTTCTTCATAATTTATTTTCCTCACTGAATTGTAACATGTTGTAGACCTTCACTGCATCTTCCCCAGCGATGTGCGGAAAGGTGGCGCATTGTACTCCTCAACAATCCCACTCTCGGTAAGAAACAGGTAAAACTTTTGCATCTAAAAATCCAATTTTTGACAGGTTGCCTTGCAAGCACAGTGCTAAAGGTGGCTGCAGCTGTGCCACTTGCTTGTGTTCTGCTTGAACAGTGTTGGGCTGCTGTGTCCTGCTTGTTTTACATGAAGATGATGCTGCTGTGTTGTGCTTGAGCAGTGTTACGGTGCTGTATATATTCATATATAAACCTAAACCTTTTCTTCATTATTTTTGTTCCCTTCATTTCTTCTTTCCCCCATGTGCTGAGCTGCCCCCTGCTGTCTGCTGGTGCAAGTGCATTTGTGTTTGGCTGCTCTTTCCTAACTTGTCCTGCTGTAACCCTTCTAAAAAAGTGTGAATATGGTAAATGTGTACTGTATGTGTGTTCCAGATTCAGTCCTTGTATCTTGCTGGTGTTTACACTTGTCTTCCTGACCTTGTGAAGAATGCCTCTCTCGGATGTGTCTCAGGTAGGTCTGATTGTTTTGCAGTACCAGTTTCTGCAGGTGGACCAGATTCACTGACCTGCAGCTCGACACAGGAATCTGCAACAACATTGGGTGATGCTGATGGGAACTCTTTCAGTCGTCCTGAGGAGGTGTTTTCTGTTTCTCCTATAGGTTCTTCCATTATGTCTCACATTCTAGTATTGCTGGTACATCACTGTCAACAATGTGAAATTCAATCTTGCATTTTTTGGCTTTTGTGTTCACAGGTGAGCGTTAGCTTTCCTAATGGTGACCTGCAGTGGCTAGAATATGTGAGTGGTTTTCAAGCTGAATTCTGGTTTTTTTTCAAATCTGAGTGACTTGTAGACATTTTATGAGATGACATTGCATTCAGCACCAGTGTCCAACTTGAAAACAATGTTCTTGTTTATTTCAAGATTTTCAGTCCAGTTATTCTTTTTACTTTTGTTGTGACAGTGTTGATGTTTGTCTAATATTCTGCTTTTCTGATTTTAACCGTTCTAATGAAGAAATCTTCCTGCTCTGTCTTTTTATTTGCACAGCAGATATTCATGGCCTTTGTCAATGTCTGATCTGTTTCTCTCAGCAACCTTGCCCACAAGGTCTTCCTTAATACCACAAACAGTCCTGTCTCTGAGTCATGCAACTCATTGAATTCATGGTCTTTTGCCTTCTTTAGGTCTGTGGTGTACGCATCAGTGCTTTCAACAGGCCAGAGAAAAGCTGAGGGCTCCTCGAACATCACTGCTAACCGGTCCCTCAGTGTAAAGTATGGACTAAGGACGACTCAGTAGTACACTTCATTGTGTTTGGTTGACCTGCTTGATCGTTACCTACGGCTGCCTCTTTGGTACGTAACATAGGTGACATCCCCACACAATATATATATATATATATATATATATATATATATATATATTATAAAAAAAATTTTTTTTTTTTTTCTTTCTTTTTTTTTCTTGCATATATAAGAATGAGAATAGCTTGACATTGCAGAATAACCTAAACAAATCTAAGCTGCAGTAAATGACAGTAACTTTAAATTCAGTCAGCAGATGGACAGGAGCTTGAACCGTGTCCTCTGAATGTGTGTGTGAATATTGTAAATGTGTACTGTATGTGTGTTCCAGATTCAGTCCTTGTATCTTGCTGTTGTTTTCACTTGTCTTCCTGACCTTGTGAAGAATGCCTCTCTCGGATGTGTCTCAGGTAAGTCAGATTGTTTTGCAGTACCAGTTTCTGCAGGTGGACCAGATTCACTGATCTGCTGCTCGACACAGGAATCTGCAACAACATTGGGTGATGCTGATGGGAACTTTCAGTCGTCCTGAGGAGGTGTTTTCTGTTTCTCCTATAGGTTCTTCCATCTTTAAACCACACCTAACGTCTCACATGTCTCACGTTCTAGTATTGCTGGTACATCACTGTCAACAATGTGAAATTCAATCTTGCATTTTTGATTTGAGTTTTGTTTCAAATCTGATTTGTAGATCTGTGCTGCGATGACATTGTCAACAAAAGGGAATAGAATAACTGGACTGAAAATAAAACAAGAACTTTGCATTCAGCACCAGTGCCCAACTTGAAGACAGTGTTGATGTTTGTCTAATATTCTGTTTTTCTGATTTCAACTGTTCCGGTGAAGAAATCTTCCTGCTCTGCATGATTTATTTTTTTTCCTCATTCTGCTCTGATTGTTTTGTTGGACACATTTTTGGTAAAGTGATTTTGCTGTTATAGGATTTGCACACTTGTCCATAAGCAGGACATTTGTTTCTGTTCCTGTTCATAATCACATCTGGAGAAGGACAGGAACTTGAACTGTGTCCTGTGAATTTGTGTTCTGTTTTCTGTTTCTTCTATAGGTTCTTCCATCTGGACTGTGAAGAATCGTGGCTGGTCATGATAGCAGGTTGCCCTCTCTGAATTCTCACCTTGTCCCACATGTATATGCTTGGTGGGCTCTTTGTCTGTCTGTCTGTCTGTCTGTCTGTCATAATAGCTGTTCTGCTTGAGTTGTCTTCTCTGCAGCTTGTCTTGAATCTGTATTTTGCTTTTCTTCTTTGAATGTCCAGTATGTTTGGATTTTTCTCATTAGGCCATCCTTCCATGGTCCTTGTGTGTAGTAGCTGCATCTCTGGATCATTTGCTGTTGCCTTTCAGAATATAATTTAGCCACTGGCTTTCCCTCCTGCAGAACTGCTGCTCCGAGGCCTTCTGAGCTCGCATCTACAGATGGTGTACCAGGTATTTTTACATCATAGAGCATTTATCAGCAGAGATTTCATTTTTTTATAGCTTTGTGCTCGACTTGCCATGGAGTGCCACAGATGTCATGCTCAAGCAGTTTTATGAGGGGTGCGCTGACTTCAGACAGGTTGGGAATAAACTTGGAAAGGTACTGAATCATGCCCTTTAATCTCATGAGTCCCTGCTTGTTTTCTGGTGTAGGCATGTGTGTTACAGCTCTCGCTTTATCTCGATCTAGATTGAGACCTTCTGCAGAGAGCATATGGCCATGTACCGGATTTGTGATGATCTTTCACTTGTTTTTGTTGAGTTTCAGGTTCCACTGTCTTTCCCTTTTCAGCACTTGGACGAGTCTGCCGTCATGTTTCCTTGACCGTTTCACCCCAGACTAAGATATTGTTCGTAACGTTGACGACACCTTCCAGGCCTTTAATAGTCTGCAATTGACTTTTGGAATACCTGAAGGACCTGAAGCTGAGGACACCCCAAAAGAAGGTCAAAGGAATCTGTATCTTTCAATAGGTATGTTTAATGTGCAGACCTTGGAACTTTCATGATGTTTGATCTGCCAAAATCCTCACCACTGTGACCATGCTGCTTACCCAGTCATTGGGTTCATGCTGTTTGGTGATTTACACCCCTTCATTTTGTGTAGCTCATCAATGATTGTTGTCTTTCAGGGCAATCGGGACTTTTCTTGGTGGATGAATTATTGGTGAGACCATGGGATCTACTTAAATGTGGTGATGTCCTGGTAGGAATCCAAGAACAGTGAACAGATCAATGTCTTTCAGAATGTAATTTTACATTGTGATTCCATGCACTCTTTTAACCACACCTAACATCTCCCATGTCTCACGTCCTAGTATTGCTGGTACATCACCATCAACAATATGTGAAATTCAATTTAGCATTTTTGGCTTTTGTGTTCACAGGTGAGTGGTAGCTTTCCCAGTGGTGACATGCGGTGGCCAGAATATGTGAGTACTCTGCTGAATTCTGCAGTTTCTGGTCCCCGAATTGCTCCCGTATGCTTTCAGCTGGATCCTAAGCTCTTGTGAAGAACAAATGGTGAACATCGGGTAGGTTCTTTCTTGACTCTCAGTAATCCCTGAACTTGTTTTTCAGTTTCTTTCTCTCTGAATTGTAACATGTTGTAGACCTTCACTGCATCTTCCCCAGCGACGTGTGGAAAGGTGGCGCATTGTACTCCTCAACAATCCCACTCTCGGTAAGAAACAGGTAAAACTTTTGCATCTAAAAATCAAATTTTTGACGAGATTGCCTTGCAAGCACAGTGCTGAAGGTGGCTGCAGTTGTGCCACTTGGTTATGTTCTGCTTGGACCGTGTTTGGCTGCTGTATCCTGCTTGTGTTTTGCATCAAACTTGTTACGCTGCTGTGTTCTGCTTGAACAGTGTCACTTGTTCTATATTATAATTTCGCTGCTGTCCTGCTTGTTTTTCATCATTATGCTGCTGTGTCCTGCTTGTGTTCTGCATGAAAATTATGCTGCTGTGTCCTGCTTGAACAGTGTTGGGCTGCTGTGTCCTGCTTGTGTTTTGCATGACCGTTCTGCTTGAACAGTGTCCCTTAACCTTGTTCTGTATATTAATTGTGCTGCTGTGTTCTGCTTGATTGGTATTTTGCTGCTGTGTCCTGCTTGTTTTACATGAAAATGATGCTGCTGGGTTCTGTATAATTAGTTTTGTTGCTTTGTTGTGCTTGAGCGGTGTTACAGTGCTGTTGATATTCCTACATAAACCTAAACCTTTTCATTATTTTTTTTCTTCATTTCTTCTCTTCCCCATGTGCTAAGCTGGCCCCTGCTGTCTGCTGGTGCGAGTGCATTGGTGTTTGGCTGCTCTTTCCTACCCTGTCCTGCTGTAACCCTTCTAACAAGTGTGATTTTCCCCCCCCCCAATTTCCTGAGATAACCTTGCATTCAGCACCAGTGTCCAACTTGAAAACAATGTTCTTGTTGTTTATTTCAAGATTTTTAGTCCAGTTATTCTTTTCACTTTTGTTGTGACAGTGTTGTTGTTTGTCTAATATTCTGTTTTTCTGATTTCAACTGTTCTAATGAAATCTTCCTGCTCTGTCTTTTGATGGCCTTTTATTTGCACCGCAGGTATTCATGGCCTTTGTCAATGTCTGATCTGTTTCTCTCAGCAACCTTGCCCGCACTTGGTCTTCCCTAATATCACAAACACTCCTGTCTCTAATTGAGTCACCTACACTTGCTTGTGTTCTGCTTGGACAGTGTTGGGCTGCTGTGTCCTGCTTTTGTTTTTGCATAAAACTTATGCTGCTGTGTTCTGCTTGAGCAGTGTCACTTATAATAATTTCGCTGCTGTGTTGTGCTTGAACCATGTTGGGCTGCTGTGTCCTGCTTGTTTTGCATTAAAATGATGCTGCTGTGTTCTGTATAATTTGTTTTGCTGCTTTGTTGTGCTTGAGCGGTGTTGCAATGCTGTTCATATTCATATATAAACCTAAACCTTTTCTTCATTATTATTATTATTATTATTATTATTATTATTTTTAGTATTATTATTATTTTTTTTTTCATTCCTTTCTTCTGCCCCCTGCTGGTGCGAGTGCATTTGTGTTTGTCTGCTCTTTCCTACCCTGTCCTGCTGTAACCCTTCAAAAGAGTCTTTGATTCTTGCATATATAAGAATGAGAATAGCTTGACATTGCAGAATAACCTAAACAAATCTAAGCTGCAATAAATGACCGGAACCTTAAATTCAGTCAGTAGAGGGACAGGAGTTTGAACAGTGTCCTCTGAATGTGTGTGTGAATATTGTAAATGTGTATTGTATGTGTGCTCCAGATTCAGTCCTTGTATCTTGCTGGTGTTTTCTTGTCTTCCTGACCTTGTGAAGAATGCACATTTCTTATTTCAGTTTCTTTCTCTCTGAATTGTAACATGTTTTAGACCTTCACTGCATCTTTCCCAGCGACGTGCAGAAAGGTGGCGCATTGGACTTTTTCAGACTCCTCAACAATCCCACTTTTGGTAAGAAACGGGTAAAACGTTTTTTACAAGATTGCCTTGCAAGCACAGTGCTAAAGGTGGCTACAGCTGTGCCACTTGCTTGTGATCTGCTTGAACCGTGTTAGGCTGCTGTGTCCTGCTTGTGTTCTGCCTGAAAATTGTTACACTGCTGTGTCCTGCTTGATGGGTGTTGGGCTGCTGTGTCCTGCTTGAACGGTGTCACTTAACCTTGTTCTGTATAATAATTGTGCTGCTGTGTCCTGCTTGTGTTCTGCCTGAAAATGTTACGCTATTGTGTCCTGCTTGATTTGTATTTCGCTGCTGTATTCTGCTTGTGTCCTGCATCAAAATTCTGCAGCTGTGTCTTGCTTGAACGATATTTCGCCGCTGTGCCACTTTTTTGTGTCCTGCTTGAACAGTGTTGGGCTGCTTTGTCCTGCTTGTGTTTTTCATCAAAACTGTTACGCTGCTGTGTTCTGCCTGACCGATTGTGTTTTGCATGAAAATGGTGGTCATGCTGCTGTGTTCTGTATAAATTGTTTTGCTGCTTTGTCCTAAACCTTTTCCTTATTATTTTTTTGTTTTTTTTATTTTTTTGTAAGAAACTGGTAAAACCAATTTTCAACGAGATTGCCTTGCCAACACAGTGCTGAAGGTGGCTGCAGCTGTGCCACTTGCTTGTGTTCTGCTTGGGCCGTGTTGGGCTGCTGTGTCCTGCTTGTGTTTTGCATCAAACTTGTTACGCTGCTGTGTTCTGCTTGAACAGCGTCACTTAACCTTGTTCTATATAATAATTTCGCTGCTGTCCTGCTTGTGTTTTTCATCAACATTATGCTGCTGTGTTCTGCTTGAACAATATTTCGCTAATGTGTTGTGCTTGAACCATGTTGGGCTGCTGTGTCTTGCTTGTTTTACATGAAACTTATGCTGCTGTGTTCTGTATAAATTGTTTTGCTGCTTTGTTGTGCTTGAGCGGTGTTACAGTGCTGTTCATATTCCTACGTAAACCTAAACCTTTTCTTCATTATTCTTTTCTCCATGTGCTGAGCTGCCCCCTGCTGTCTGCTGGTGCGAGTGCATTTGTGTTTGGCTGCTCTTTCCTACCCTGTCCTGCTGTAACCCTTCAAAAAAGTCTGTTCATTTTTAGCTAGTTTGGATTTGCTCGTGTTCAAACCCAACTGTTTTGTTTCTGTCGTTCTGTTTTGTATTTCATTGAGCACTTTTTTTTCACTTCACTTGATGTCCCTTTGTTTGCACAGCAGATATTCATGGCCTTTGTCTATGTCTGATCTGTTTCTCTCAGCAACCTTGCCCATAACAGGTCTTCCCTAATACCACAAACACTCCTGTCTCTGATTAACAAGTCATGCAACTCACTGAATTCATGGTCTGTGGAAGAAGCCTCTCTGTATGGTTCTCTCGGATGTGCCTCAAGTAAGTCAGATTGTTTTGCAATACCGGCTTCTACAGGTGGACCATATTCACTGACCTGCAGCTCGAAACAGGAATAGGCAACAACACTGGGTGATGCTGATGGACAGGAGCTTGAACTGTGTCCTCTGAATGTGTTTGTGAATATTGTAAATGTGTACTGTATGTGTGTTCCAGATTCAGTTCTTGTATCTTGCTGGTGTTTTCTTGTCTTCCTGACCTTGTGAAGAATGCCTCTCTCTGATGTGTCTCAGGTAAGTCTGATTGTTTTGCAATACCAGTTTCTGCAGATTCACTGACCTGCAGCTCGACACAGGAATCAGCAACAACATTGGGTGATGCTGATGGGAACTCTCAGTCGTCCTGAGGAGGTGTTTTTTGTTTCTCCTATAGGTTCTTCCATCATGTCTCATGTTCTAGTATTGCTGGTACATCACTGTCAACAATGTGAAATTCAATCTTGCATTTTTGGCTTTTGTGTTCACAGGTGAGTGTTAGCTTTCCTAATGGTGACATGCAGTGGCTAGAATATGTGAGCGGTTTTCAAGCTAAATTCTGGGGTTTTGTTTCAAATCTGATTTGTAGATCTGTGCTGTAATGACATTGTCTTTAGACTGGACACTGGTGCTGAATGCAACGTTCTTGTTTTATTTTGATTTTCAGTTCTGTGTTATTTTCACTTTTGTTGTGACTGTCAATGTTTTTTTGATGTATTGAGTTTTTCCAGTTTCAACTTTTCCAATGAAGAAATCTTCCTGCTCTGTCTTTTGTTCAACTGCATGATTTTTTTTTTCTGATTTTTGATTGTTTTGTTTTGTAAAGTGATTTTCTGTTGCAGGATTTACACACTTGGCCAAAGGCAGGACAGTGTTTCTGTTTATGTTCATAACCACATCTGGAGCAGCTTGCTTCTGTTGCTTGTTCATTTTTAGCTAGTTTGGATTTGTTTCTGTCGTTCTGTTTTGTATTTCATTTAGCACTTTTTTTTTTTTTTTTTCACTTCACTTGATGTCCCTTCGTTTGCACAGCAGATATTCATGGCCTTTGTCTATGTCTGCTATGTTTCTCTCCGCAACCTTGCCCACAATAGGTCTTCCCCAATACCACAAGCACTCCTGTCTCTGATTAACGAGTCATGCAACTCACTGAATTCATGGTCTTTTGCCTTCTTCAGGTCTGTGGTGTACGCATCAGTGCTTTCAACAGGCCAGAGAAAAGCTGAGGGCTCCTCGAACATCACTTGCTAACCAGTCCCTCAGTGTAAAGTATGGACTAATGTGAAATTCAATCTTACATTTTTGATTTTTAAGTTTTGTTTCAAATCTGATTTGTAGATCTGTGATGCTGTGATATTGTCTTCAAGTTGGGCACTGGTGCTGAATGCAAAGTTCTTGTTTTATTTTCAGTCCAGTTATTTTATTCACTTTTTGTTGCGACAGTGTTGATGTTTGTCTAATATTCTGTTTTTCTGATTTCAACTGTTCCAATGAAGAAATCTTCCTGCTCTGCCTTTTGTTCAACTGCATTATTTTTTTTCCCTCATTCTCTCTGTTTTATTTTACACATTTTTGGTAAAGTGATTTTCTGTTGCAGGATTTACACACTTGGCCATAAGCAGGACCGTGTTTCTGTTTCTGTTCATAACCACGTCTGGAGCAGCTTGCTTCTGTTGCTTGTTCATTTTTAGCTAGTTTGGATTTGCTCTTTTGTTCAAACCCAACTATTTGTTTTGTTTCTGTCGTTCTGTTTTGTATTTCATTGAGCACTTTTTTTTTCACTTCACTTGATGTCCCTTCATTTGCACAGCAGATATTCATGGCCTTTGTCTATGTTCCATCTGTTTCTCTCAGCAACCTTGCCCATAATTGGTCTTACCTAATACCACAAGCACTCTTGTCTCTAACTAAGGAGTCATGTAACTCCCCAAATTCATGGTCTTTTGCCTTTTTCAGGTCTGTGGAAGAAGCCTCTCCGTATGCTTCTCTTGCATGTGCCTCAGGTAAGTAAGATTGTTTTGTTTCACATTTCTTGTTTCAGTTTCTTTCTTTCTTAATTGTAACATGTTGTAGACCTTCACTGCATCTTCCCCAGCGACGTGCGAAAAGGTGGCGCATTGTACTCCTCAACAATCCCACTCTCGGTAAGAAACAGGTAAAACTTTTGCATCTAAAAATCCAATTTTTGACGAGATTGCCTTGCAAGCACAGTGCTGAAGGTGGCTGCAGCTGTGCCACTTGCTTGTGTTCTGCTTGGACCGTGTTGGGCTGCTGTATCCTGCTTGTGTTCTGCATCAAACTTGTTACGCTGCTGTGTTCTGCTTGAACAGTGTAACTTGTTCTATATAATACTTTTGCTGCTGTCCTGCTTGTTTTTCATCAACATTATGCTGCTGTGTCCTGCTTGTGTTTTGCTTGACCGTTCTGCTAGAACAGTGTCCCTTAACCTTGTTCTGTATATTAATTGTGCTGCTGTGTTCTGCTTGATTGGTATTTTGCTGCTTTGTCCTGCTTGTGTTTTTCATCAAAATTGTTACACTGCTGTTTTCTGCTTGAACGATATTTTGCTGGTGTGCCACTTGCTTGTGTTCTGCTTGAACCGTGTTGGGCTGCTGTGTCCTGCTTGTGTTTTGCACATAAATGGTTACACTGCTGTGTTCTGTATAATTTTTGTTGCTTTGTTGTGCTTGAGTGGTGTTACAGTGCTGTTCATATTCATATATAAACCTAAACCTTTTCTTCATAATTTTTATTTATTTATTTATTTTTCTCACTGAATTGTAACATGTTGTAGACCTTCACTGCATCTTCCCCAGCGATGTGCAAAAAGGTGGCGCATTGGACTTCTCAACAACCCCACTCTCTGTAAGAAACGGGTAAAACATTTGCACCCACAGTCTCCAATTTTCGACGAGATTGCCTTGCAATCACGGTGTTGAAGGTGGCTGCAGCTGTGCCACTTGCTTGTGTTCTGCTTGAACCGTGTTGGGCTGCTGTGTCCTGCTTGTTTTGCATGAAACTGACGCTGCTGTGTTCTGTATAAATTGTTCTGCTGCTTTGTTGTGCTTGAGCGATGTTACGGTGCTGTTCATATTCATACATAAACCTAAAACTTTTCTTCATTATTTTTGTTCCCTTCATTTCTTCTCTTCCCCATGTGCTGAGCTGCCCCCTGCTGTCTGCTGGTGCGAGTGTATTTGTGTTGGTATTTGTGTGGCTGCTCTTTCCTACCCTGTCCTGCTGTGTAACCCTTCTAAAACGTCTGTGATCTCCCCCCCCCCAAACACTCCTGTCTCTGATTAATGAGTCATGCACATCACCGAATTCATGGTCTTTCGCCTTCTTCAGGTCTGTGGTGTACGCATCAGTGCTTTCAAGGGGCCCGAGAAAAGCAGCGGGCTCCTCAAACATCACTGTCGGGTTTTACCCTCTGCTAACCGGTCCCTCAGTGTAAAGTATGGACTAAGGATGACTCTGTGGTACACTTTATTGTGTTTGGTTGACATGCTTGATTGTTACCTACAGGTGTCTCTTTGGTACATAACATAGGTGACATCCCCACACTTGTTGTGTGTGTTTTTTCTTTCTTTCTTTTTTTTTCTTGCATATATAAGAATGAGAATAGCTTGACATTGCAGAATAACCTACACAAATCTAAGATGCAGTAAATGACAGTAACTTTAAATTCAGTCAGCAGATGGACAGGAGCTTGAACCGTGTCCTCTGAATGTGTGTGTGAATATTGTAAATGTGTACTGTATGTGTTCCAGATTCAGTCCTTGTATCTTGCTGGTGTTTTCTTGTCTTCCTGACCTTGTGAAGAATGTCTCTCTCTCTGATGTGTCTCAGGTTGTCAGATTGTTTTGCAGTACCAGTTTCTGCAGGTGGACCAGATTCACTGACCTGCAGCTCGACACAGGAATCAGCAACAACATTGGGTGATGCTGATGGGAACTCTTTCAGTCGTCCTGAGGAGGTGTTTTCTGTTTCTCCTGTAGGTTCTTCCATCATGTCTCACATTCTAGTATTGCTGGTACATCACTGTCAACAATGTGAAATTCAATCTTGCATTTTTGATTTGAGTTTTGTTTCAAATCTGATTTGTAGTTCTGTGCTGTGATAACATTGTCTTCAAGTTGGGCACTGGTGCTGAATGCAAAGTTCTTGTTTTATTTCCAGTCCAGTTATTCTATTGACTTTTGTTGTGACAGTGTTGATGTTTGTCTAATATTCTGATTTCAACTGTTCTAATGAAGAAATCTTCCTGCTCTGTTCAACTGCATGATATTTTTTTTCCTCATTCTGCTCTGATTGTTTTGTTAGACACATTATTGATAGTGATTTTTGCTGTTACAGGATTTGCACACTTGTCCATAAGCAGGATATTGTTTCTGTTTCTGTTCATTACCACATCTGGAGAAGGACAGGAACTTGAACTGTGTTCTGTGAATGTGTGTTCTGTTTTCTGTTTCTTCTATAGGTTCTTCCATCTGGCGTCTGGACTGTGAAGAATCGTGGCTGATCATGATAGCAGGTTGCCCTCTCTGAATTCTCACCTTGTCCTACATGTATATGCTTGGTGGGCTTTTTGTCTGTCTGTCATAATAGCTGTTCTGCTTGAGTTGTCTTCTCTGCAGCTTATCTTAAATCTGTATTTTGCTTTTCTGCTTTGAATGTTCAGTATGTTTGGATTTTTCTCATTGGGCCATCCTTCTATGATCCTTGTGTGTAGTAGCTGCGTCTCTGGATCATTTGCTGTTGCCTTTCGGAATGTAATTTAGCCACTGGCTTTCCCTCCTGCTGAACTGCTGCTCCGAAACCTTCTGAGCTCGAATCTACAGATGGTGTACCAGGTATTTATTTATTTATTTTTTTTACATCATAGAGCTTTAGTGTGGGAGCATTTATCAGCAGAGACTTCAGATTGTTATAGCTTTGTGTTTGACTTTCTCCCCAGTGCCACGGAGTGTCATGCTCGAGCAGTTTTCTGAGAGGTGCGCCGACTTCAGTAAGGTTGGGAATAAATTTGGAAAGGTACTGAATCATGCCCATTAATCTCATGAGTGCCTGCTTGTTTTCTGGTGTAGGCATGTGCTACAGCTCTCACTTTATCTCTATTTAGCTTGAGACCTTCTGCAGAGAGAGCATATGGCCAATGTACTGGATTTGTGGTGATCTGATCTTGCACTTGTTTTTGTTGAGTTTCAGGTTCCGCTGACTTTCCCTTTTCAGCGCTTGGATGAGTCTGCCGTCATGTTTGACCGTTTCACCCCAGACTAAGATATCGTTCGTAACGTTATGTGGGAGTATGTGAGTACTTTGCTGAATTCTGCAGTTTCTGGTCCCCAAATTCCTCCTGTACACTTTCAGCTGGACCCTGAGCTCTCGTGAAGAACAAATGGCGAATATCGGGTAGGTTCTTTCTTGACTCTCAGTAATCCCTGAACTTGTTTTTCAGCACATTCCTTGTTTGTTTCTTTCTCTCTGAATTGTAACATGTTGTAGACCTTCACTACATTTTCCCCAGCGACGTGCGGAAAGGTGGCGCGTTGTTCTCCTCAACAATCCCACTCAGGTCAAACAGGTCAAACTTTTGCACCTAAAAATCAAATTTTTGATGAGATTGCCTTGCAAGCACAGTGCTGAAGGAGGCTGCAGCTGTGCCACTTGCTTGTGTTCTGCTTGGACTGTCTTGGGCTGCTGTGTCCTGCTTGTGTTCTGCATCAAAATTATTACGCTGCTGTGTTCTGCTTGAACAGTGTCACTCTTTCTGTATAATAATTTCGCTGCTGTCCTGCGTGTTTTTCATCAACATTATGCTGCTGTGTCCTGCTTGAACTGTGTTGGGCTGCTGTGTCCTGCTTGTGTTTTGTCTAAAAATAGTTTTTGCTGCTGTGTTCTGCCTGAACGATATTTCACTGCTGTGCCACTTTTTTGTCCTGCTTGATTGGTCTTTCGCTGCTCTGTCCTGCTTGTGTTTTTCATCAGAATTGTTATGCTGCTGTGTTCTGCTTTTACCATGTTGGGCTGCTGTGTCCTGCATCAAAATTGTTACGCTGCTGTTTTCTGCTTGAACGATATTTCGCTGCTGTGCCACTTGCTTGTGTTCTGCTTGAATGGCGTTGGGCTGCTGTGTCCTGCTTGTGTTTTGCATGAAAATGATTACACTGCTGTGTTCTGTATAAATTGTTTTGCTGCTTTGTTGTGCTTGAGCGGTGTTACGGTGCTGTTCATATTCATACATAAACCTAAACCTTTTCTTCATAATTTTTATTTATCTATTTATTTTCCTCACTGAATTGTAACATGTAGACCTTCACTGCATCTTCCCCAGCGATGTGCAGAAAGGTGGCGCATTGTACTCTTCAACAATCCCACTCTCTGTAAGAAACAGGTAAAACTTTTCCACCCACAGTCTCCAATTTTTTTACAAGATTGGCTTGCAAGCACAGTGCTGAAGGTGGCTGCAACTGTGCAACTTGCTTGTGTTCTGCTTGAACCGTGTTGGGCTGCTGTGTCCTGCTTGCGTTTTGCATGAAAATGATGCTGCTGTGTTCTGTATAAATTGTTTTGCTGCTTTGTTGTGCTTGAGCGGTGTTACGGTGCTGTTCATATTCATACATAAACCTAAACCTTTTCTTCATTATTTTTATTGCTTCCTTCATTTCTTCTTTTCCCCATGTGCTGAGCTGCCCCCTGCTGCTGGTGCGAGTGCATTTGTGTTTGGCTGCTCTTTCCTACCCTGTCCTGCTGTAACATCTCCGTAAGAAATGTAACGTGTAACGTCTGTAAGAAACAGGTAAAACTTTTGCACCCACAGTCTCCAATTTTTTTACAAGATTGGCTTGCAAGCACAGTGCTAAAGGTGGCTGCAGCTGTGCCACTTGCTTGTGTTCTGCTTGGACCGTGTTGGGCTGCTGTGTCCTGCTTGTGTTCTGCATCAAAATTATTACGCTGCTGTGTTCTGCTTGAACAATATTTCGCTGCTGTGCCACTTTTTTGTGTCCTGCTTGAACAGTGTTGGGCTGCTGTGTCCTGCTTGTTTTGCATGCCTGTTCTGCTTGAACAGTGTCACTTAACCTTGTTCTGTATATTAATTGTGCTGCTGTGTTCTGCTTGATTGGTATTTCAATGCTTTGTCCTGCTTTTACCATGTTGGGCTGCTGTGTCCTGCATCAAAATTGTTACTCTGTCTTCTGCTTGAATGATATTTCGCTGCTGTGCCACTTGCTTGTGTTCTGCTTGAACAGTGTTGGGCTGCTGTGTCCTGCTTGTGTTTTGCATAAAAATGATGCTGCGGTGTTCTGTATAAATTGTTTTGCTGCTTTGTTGTGCTTGAGCGGTGTTACAATGCTGTTCATATTCATATATAAACCTAAACCTTTTCTTCATTATTATTATTATTTTTATTATTATTATTATTAATATTTTATTTTATTGTATTTTTTCCTTCATTTCTTCTCTTCCCCCATGTGCTGAGCTGCCCCCTGCTGTCTGTGGGTGCGAGTGCGTTTGTGTTTGGCTGCTCTTTCCTACCCTGTCCTGCTGTAACCCTTCTAAAAAGTTTTTGCTGTGATTTCTCCCCTCCTCTCCTCCTCCTAACCCTTTGTGTTTTTTCTCTTTCACATGTGTTGAGATGCCCAGTTTCAAGTGTTCCATCGGCAGACCTGGCTCTGACCACCACTCTCCTGCCTGCTGTCCGGTTCTGGGGCCTCGAATGGAGTCCACCTAACTGCATGGACTTCATTTCACTCATGTTTTCATCTTTTTATGGCTTGAAGGCACATTGGCACATTTCTTTGACACTGTTGCCACTGGCTTGCTCAAAAGAGGCTTGGACCCGGATCTCTGTAAAGCTGCTGTGTGACCACATTTGTTGTGAAAGTGCTGTATAAATAAAATTTATTTGAATTGAATACTGTATTCTGTGTGAGTTATGCTCCTCTATGCTGGTTGTGTAGTGTTATGCTACCGTATTCTGGTTGAAAGAGTACTGGTACTGTGTTCTGTATTAAAATAATTATTCTAATGTCTTCTGAATGAAAGCGTTCTGCTACTCTGTTGTGAATGAACAGTTTCAGGCTACTGTGTTCTGTAAGACATCGTTACGCTACTCTATTCTGGTAGAACAGTGTTCTTTTACTGTGGTCTGTAGGAAAGTTCTGCTACTTTTCATTCAGAATTCAGTAGCATAGCTCTGAATATGGGATACAACAGTGTTGCGCTTCACATTCAACACAGAGTTTGTAGCGCCCCCTATGGATTCTCTAAGAGGATTATTGTAGCCCATGATAACATGATTCAGCTCCCTGAAATGTATAAACATACTGTAAATATCAGAAATCAAACATTTCATACCCCACTGTATCTAGCTTAAAGTACTTGAAACAGAATTTCACACAGTTGAAAAGACCTAAAATAAAATGTTCATTTTCCCACATCCTGTAGTTTAAAGTACCTGACCGAGAATGCCAAAAGTTTCACCCCACACAGGAGAAATGAGCTGAAATGAAATGCTAAATTCTCCACTTCATACATCTGCTAGAACTTGACAAATGCTTCACTCTATAGTTAAGAGCTTAAACTTCAGAGAAACACAGCTAATCAGATCAAAGCTCATTTACATATATCTTAAAGGCACTGTAATAAACAAAAACAGCCAGTTTTAATTGTAAGGGATAAAGTGTGATTTTTGTTTCACAAAACTCCACAAACACTAAGTAGGACTGAAGAGAAAAGAGGAAAAATGGAGTTTATGGTCCTTTAATATAATATTTGGACATTTAGGCCCAGCCCTAGGTGTGTCTTAATCTTCACACATCACTGCTATTACATTATCAAAAATGTTTAATGCTATTGCATTATTAAAAAATACATTTAAAATAATGACAGGATACAAGGTGGTAAAAGGTGCCTTGCAGGCAGAGTTCAGTGGAGTATCATCAAGTTCCTGCACAGAGTGGATTCTGCCTAGTGAATGACCTGCAGAAAGCTGGGACCAACGTTACAAAGGCTACAGTCAGTAACACACTACGCCGCCAGGGACTCAGATCTTGCAGTGCCAGACGTGTTCCCCTGCTTAAGCCAATACATATCCGGGCGCGTCTGAAGTTTGCTAGAGAGCATTTGGATGTTCCGGAAGAGTATTGGGAGAATGTCTTATGGTCAGATGAAACCAAAGTAGAACTGTTTGGTACAAACACAACTCGTTGTGTTTGGAGGAGAGTGAATGCTGAGTTGCATCCAAAGAACACCATACCAACTGTGAAGCATGGGGGTGGCAACATCATGCTTTGGGGCTGTTTCTCTGAAAAGGGACTAGGACGACTGGTCCGTGTACATAAAAGAATGAATGGGGCCATGTATTGTGAGATTTTGAGTGTAAACCTCCTTCCATCAGCAAGGGCATTGAAGACGAAACGTGGCTGGGTCTTTCAGCATGACAACGATCCCAAGCACACTGCCAGGCCAACAAAGAAGTGGCTTTGTAAGAAGCATTTCAAGGTCCTGGAGTGGCCTAGCCAGTCTCCAGATCTCAACCTAGAAAACCTTTGGAGGGAGTTGAAAGCCTGTGTTGCCCACCGACAGCCCCAAAACATCACTGCTCTAGAGGAGATCTGCATGGAGGAATGGGCCAACATACCAGCAACGGTGTGTGCCAACCTTGTGAAGACTTACAAAAACATTTGACCTCTGTCATTGCCAACAAAGGATATATAACAAAGTATTGAGATGAACTTTTGTTATTGACCAAATACTTATTTTCCACCATTATTTGCAAATAAATTCTTTAAAAATCAGACAATGTGATTTTCAGATTTTTTTTTCTCATTTTCTCTCTCATAGTTGAGGTTTACCTATGATGTCAATTACAGGCCTCTCATCTTTTTAAGTGGGAGAACTTGCACAATTGCTGACTGACTAAATACTTGTTTTTCCCCCACTGTATGTATGTATGTATGTATGTGTGTTTTCAGTATTTGTTCACTGTCCAAAGAATGCAATTACTTGATTTAGCATTTGGAGCAAGAACTGACTTTCTGCTTCATTACATTTTCACCCAGTGTAAAGACTGATGAAGCTGTATAAACATTAGAACTGACCCAAATGGAGAAACACTTTTTTGGACAGCAATAACATAAGCTTGTGTGTGTGTGTGTGTGTCAATTATACAACAATTACCTGTCTCCCACTTCTGATTTCACAATTGCCTCAGACTCTGAACTACATTGGTGTATTCACTGTGAAGAGAGTGAACAATGTCCTTATGTCAGACGTCTTGGGCTCTAGCAGTACTCTGTTGCATAGAAAGCAAAGAGCATTACAACATAAACTACATCAATAATAAGAGGAAATGATCTGTGGTGTAGTATTGCTGAAATAATAATGCATTCTTCTTGGTTGAAGGGTTTTGCAGCGCGTTTGTGAGCTTGCGCTTGTTTAGTGAATCTGCGGCGCGTTTGTTAAATGTAGAGCCATGTTGTCGTTTTGATGATGGGCTTTCTGCTTTAGTGAATCTGCAGCGCGGTGGGTCTTCTCGCCCACCATACTTTATATTAGGGCTGGACAGAACGAGGCTTTTTAACCCAGTTGAAGACAAAGTGGTTGGAGGCTCGACAGCTCTACTGCACCTGCTGTTCTAATAAAACACTACACCTCCATCGCCTGATTCTGATTTTTCCCTCCAAATAAACGTCAGCTTGTAAAATCCTAAAGTCCAGCAGAAATAATTCACTATGGAAAATGATTCTAGCAGCATGATGAGGAAAACGTCAGGTTGAAGTTGTTTAATCAGGATAGCAGTAATTCCCTAAGATATCTATAAAGCAATGTTATTTATAGTGTAGTTCAGTGGTAATGTGCATGTGTCAGAGCTTGGTGAAGCGCAGGCTTTGAGACTACTGCCATACATACAGCAATATGGGAAATAAGACAATCCATAACATTAGAATTACAGAGAATTACAGAAGAGACAGTTCACAGTCTGGGTTTTCACTGATAATTGTGTTCATATATAAAGGAGAGGAGAGCAGGGCACACTCACACACAGTTTGATATTTTGGATCATTTAATTCAGGAAAGTATTTCAGAAATATGAATAATATTGTTAACATAAACAACCTGCACAAATAAACAAGTTAACAATTCAGCTCAAAGCACTGCTTATTAAATCACAGTACTGCTTATGAAATCAAATGGGTCAAATGAAGAGCTTTGAGACACAATGAGATAAAACAGTAAATAGTCACAGAGAAAAGAACAGTTCATATAAGATGTTGTGTAAAAAATGACTAATGAGGTTATTTAGGTGTTAAGTTCATACTGATGTGGCTTTACAGGGCTTCTCTGTTCTGTAGTCAGTGTTTCTATAGTTTCTCACTTTAGAAATGGGACAGGTTGTGTGAACACGGCTCTTCTGCAAAGCATACTGTGTATTATTCTAGTTACAATATTCAAAAAGAAGTGTATGCTTTACAGTGTTCTTTGCAGAAGAGCCGTGTTCACTCACCTTTTTTAATACTACTGTGAGGGACGATGTACCTAAATGTTTCACTCACCTGTACACCTGTGTAATGTGACGTGATAATAAAAGTGATTAGATTTTTTTTTTTTTGGTGGCTCAATGGGTTGTTAGAAGAGATGTCCACAAGGGGGTGCTATGGTGCCATTATTCCTGGTAACTCTGCTGGTGACCAAGTGCTAAGAAGGCTGAGAGAAACTATAGAGAAAGTCTACCAGCTGTTTTTCTATTCTTTACAGACCTCTTTCTTTTGGTTTGGTACTCAGTACACCGCACACACCTACATGTGAAATCTTAAAAGACATGATGTTCTAAAAAATGTTTTATTAATTTATTTATGATATTAATTAACAACTAAAATTAGCATACACATTTTAGACTGCATGCTTTATGAATCGTCTGCTAAGAAATAGAGAGCCTGTTGCAGAGGTGGGTGTTCACTAGTTACCTTTACACATGATAATAGGAGAATGAGGATGGGAGTCTAGTTTTCCTTTCCTAGTCATGAACTCCATTTTTGAGTGTAATGTTGTCATGTTATGTTGGTGAGCATCTGCATGGCTCTGTGATGGATCACGTGTCTAATTTAAGAGCTTTTTTAGACCAAAAATATAAGTAAACGAAATCAACCATAACAGACACTGATTGTATCTAAAGTTCCAGTGCAGCTCTATAAGTTATTCAGTATTGAAGTATTTTATTTTAATTTTCTAATTTTCTACATCTGTCACACTGCCAATAAAACGTGAAGCTCTGGAGCAGCCGCACAGTGACCTAAGGTCGCCGGGATAGAGGGATTTTAGTCCCCAAGCACTGGCTTAAGGAGCAGTTGAACTGTGTTCTCTTGAGTAATGGAGCTCCATCCAGTACCTTGGGCTGAATTGGAGTGCATAGACTAATCATCCAGCATCAGTGCATCAGGAATTGCTACGTAAACCAGACCTCACAACCGCGACTTTTCCTGTGCCTTTGTCCACAGAAGGAGATTTCACTGGTCATCTGTTTGAAATACAGGTGCAGAACAAGTGTTTAAACAATGATGCACCACTGATAGCTAGAACTGCAGCTGTCTCTCCAGATCTGCTGAACGATATTAGGGTACAGAATGACTTCCCCGCCCCTCCTCAGACAACCAATGGGCCTCTTGCACACTCATGCCCTGGGGATTCAGCAATGTATGTAGTGGGTATATATTAATGGGTGCATGTCACAGTTCAGCCAGTTCAGAGTGTGAGGGGGAAAAGAGTGTTTGTCAGTCTGGCTGTCCTGGACTTCACACTCCTGTAGCGTCGGCCCGATGGTAGGAGCGTGAAGAGGCTGCGTTGAGGGTGTGTACTGTCCCTGATTATGCTGTGGGCCCTGCTGATGACCCTGGTCCTGTAGTTGTCCTGCTTTACTGTGATTGTAGTGTACTGTAAATGTAGTGTTTCTGTACTGTAAAACAGTATGTTTATGACAATTAACTGTACTGTAAGTATAGTGTATATAGATGACTGTACTGTAAAATATGTGTACTACAAATTAGTACATTAAATAACAATAATCTATTGTGAATTATTGTTCTGTAAAGTTACCATATGTTTATTGTAATTAAGTGTACTGATTATATTTTAGTGTACAATAAATGTAGTGTACTGTAGTTTTACTGTAATGTAGTGTACTGTATATTTATTACAATTAACTGCTGAATTCATTCAATTCATAAATTCATTAAATTCATTAAATGAATCCAGTTTTACGTACAACAGAATGAACTTACAGTGGAGGAAATAAGTATTTAATCCCCCACTGATTTTGAAAGTTTGGACTCTAACAAATAATTAAACAGTCTATGCTAGCTTTATTTTAACAGTGAGAGAAAAAAAAATAGAAAATGAATTAATATTTAAATAAAAAATAATTTGCATTTCATTGAGGGAACTAAGAATTTGATCCCCTAAAAACCATGACGTTACCAGTCGTTACCTGCATGAGAGACACCTGTCCCAAATTGTCACCTGTGTAAAAGGCCATCTGCCAAGAGACTCAGTGACACTCCAACATCTCCACCATGGGCAAGACTAAAGAGCTGTCTAAAGATGGCAGGGACAAAATTGTTGAGCTACACAAGGCTGGAATGGGCTACAAAGCCATAAGTAAGAAGCTGCAAGAGAAGGTGACTACTGTTGGTGCAATTATTCGGAAGTGGAAGAAGTACAACATTACTGTCAATCGACCTAGGCCTGGAGCTCCATGCAAGATATCACCTTGTGGAGACTCACTGATCATGAGAAAGGTTACAAATCAGCCAAGAACTACATGGGAGGAGCTGGTTAATGATCTTAAGGCAGCTGGGACCACAGTCTCCAAAAAAAAAAACATTGATAATACACTGAGACGTAATGGCTTAAAATCCTGCAGTGCACACAAGGTTCCTCTGCTCAAGAAGACTCATGTCCAGGCTCTTTTCAGCAAGCCAGTGGCAACAGTGGCAAGGAAAAACTCAAAAGGGGAACCCATCTTCCTCTGGTCGACACCAGATAGCATGCATGCAGGTAAAGAGTCACAAGCAATCCTTCTAAAGCATTTTGTAAACAAAATGTACATGAAGGCAGCATAACTCTGTTCACAGAGAATACAGTAGCAGAACTATTAAAGAACACAGTTGTGTGACAGTTTTCATACAGAATACAGTAGCATCAATTTTACCTTTAGAAGTCAACAGGGTCACATTTTTCATACAGAATACAACAGTGCTGCTCTTCATATTCAACATAGAGCTTTAAGCTTCCTCTATTAATTCATTTTCCATACATCATTCATCCACCTTCAGGCTGCAGTAGTTTAGCCCCACTAAGACAATAATGCTTAAATTGCATTTCAGAAAAATGCAGCCAATCAAAAGAAAGCTCATTTACATAACGACACAGTTATAGAAACAGCTTGTTATTATTTTAATGGACTAAGGGCAGGTTTGGGTACATAAAGCTCCATAAAACAATGTAAGTAAGACTGAAGAGAAAAGGTCAAATAAAATGTAGACTTGGAGAGTAAGGGTAATACTAGAACTCTACAAAGCCATGGATGTTGTTGCTCACTGTTCAAAAGGCAGCATCACTGTTATTTTATCAGTGACAAACACCTCGACCATGTGGTAGCTCAGACAGAGCAGAGGCAGGTAGTAAAGACCTGGTGTTCGGTCAGAGCAACATGACAGCACAGTAAGACCTTCAGCTCCGCCAGATGGACGTTACAACAGTCCACTTGCACGCTCTGATTGATTGTGAGATGTATATGGAGCAATCAGAGGGATTTGAAGGAAAGTCAAATACAGCTGTGAACTGAATAAGTCACTGTATGCTCTTAAACTGTCTGGAAGAACCTGGAACAACATGTTGCCTGTTTATCGAGATGAAAATGGCTTTCCACAGAACTTTTGTCTATGACAAACACACTGAAATCAGGAGGATGATACTGATAATGTGGGTTGAGGGTCTGAGGTTGAGGTAAAAAAGATGCCAACAGAATTCAAGATGAAGGATCTAGGAAAACTGAACCATTTTCTAGGTACTGATTTCAATCAAAGTCAAGGCGCAGTAAATAGGAGTCAAAAGAAGTACACATCAAAAGTACCTGAACAATTTGGTAGGTCAGACTGTAACCAAGGTCCAACCACAAATCCCAATCACAAAGCAGCATGTAGCTTGTTTGTTGTGATGAGGCGCACAAGACCTGATCAAAGTTGGAGCAGTTAAATAGTCACAGTACTTGTCTGAGCCAAATGAACAACAGTGGACTGCAGTCGAGCATGTAATTAGGTACTTAAAGGATACAACTGATCATGAACCGTTACAAAAAGAGTGGAGAGAAACTGAAACTTGAGGTAAACTTGAACTAAACACGGCCTTCCTGCTCTGTCTACACATGAAGCAGAACATATGGCACTGGCTGCAACCACTCAGGAAAGCTTGTACCTGGCACAGCTACTAAATGCCATGGACAGTAATCACCACTATGCACCTGTGAAAATATCTGAAGACAACCAAGGAGCAATTGATCTTTGGAAGACAACATTTTTGGGGCATCTGCGGCTGCTAGGACTAAAGGACACAATATTAAACTCCTCACACGAGTGAACAGGATAAAGACAGTGATGAAAATGAAGACGCATATGCTGACGTTTGGAAGCTCGTTTCTGGATGTTTCTGGAGGAATGCTAAGGATTACAGACAAGTAATGGGAGTGGATTACATTATTACTACCAATGTCAGCAGCAATAACATTTTATGACTGCTGGTGAGTTTGGTAAAAGTGCTGAAAGAGAATCTAGGGTGTTTGATGTTATTGCATTTAACAACATTTCTTTGATTCTGATTGGAGCAACACTGTCAAGACTATGCCAGAGCACAGCCTGCAGATCATCTGTTACATGCTCTGCATCTGCAGGGTGAGATGGTTCAATCTGCAAGGTTATTAATGAAAACACTAGCTGTTGAGGTTGTTATGGTACATTTGCTAATAAAGGGGGTGGCAGGTGGAGATCATGTTTGAAGTAGTTCTAAAACAGGATTAGGTGTTGGTTGGAGATGGAGTCAGGTGGAGAAATACAGAGTTCTCTTAATACCCAGGGGCAAAATTTAACCTAATGTTAAGGGGGTCCTGAATCAATGTCTGATCAGTAGAAAGAGCTGCTTCTGATAAAAAACCACAGCAAATTCACCAAGGCCATAGACTGTGATAAGCAGGAAATTGTGCTGCTTTTTGGAAGCCGGAGACTAGCCTGCCACTTTAAGACTAAGCACCCCAAAAGACGGTTAACAGATCTCCTTCTCTACTACGAGTCTCTGGGTCTACGATTTAAAACAGTGTAGATGGATCTAAAATGTACAAAGGGTTACAGTCAAGTAATGACCTTGAGCTCCACCAGGGCATGAAAAAACAAAAAAACTAAATGGTAATAAATTGAACCTAAACTCTGCATACAAGGGAAATCTGCTCAGAGTAGAAACATTGTAAAAAAACACAAGACCATGTCTGTTCTACGTGTCTTACAGAACACCAAACCCATACTGACCAGGCAATGTCAGATGATGATGAATATGATGATGATTATGATTTCCATGAGGAGAGGTGTGTACCCCCCTGCTGACAACTAACCGTGTTAATCAGAAGAAAGACAGACATGGTACACGCTATGCAAAGAGAAAGCACCTCAGGATTTAGCTGACTACGTGTCAGATATTGAAGACCAGACACTGACCAATCAGTGCAGACAAAAAGGGGAAGAATTCTCTTAGTACTTTAAAGCCACAATCTTGTTGTTTTAATTGTAGAGTCCCCCTGTCCTGCACGTTTTATTGCAGGGGTGTTCAGTCTTATCTGCAAAGTGCCGTGTAGCTGCAGCTTCTCCATCCTAAACAGGCTGCAGGACACCTGATTCCACTTGTTTAATCAATTAGTGAGTCTTCAAACAACTGATCACATGTGCTTCTGCTTGGCTGGTATGAAAAGCTGTACCCACACCGGCCCTTTGTGAGTAAGATTGAACACCCACACCACTGAGGGAGGGTTTGTAACTCATGATCAATAAGATAAAGGCGTGTGTTTGAAAAGCTTCTCAATGTAGGAATGCAGATATGGGATCAGAGTCCTCTGTTATTTACAAAGACAAGAACTGCTCCTAAATTAGTGCATTACCTAGCAGCTGATTGTCTGCTTATATAAAGAGGCTTTTAACTCTTTCAAATAATCGTATTGTCTTAGTTTCTGCTGTTCCCACATTTACCACACCTTTATGTTAAAAAAGTGACAAATTCCAGCAGATTTTAAAAGTATTGAGAAAAGAAGTTATTCAGTGAATCAAGAAGTGTGTCCACTATTCTTAAAAGCTCATATATAGACCTTGATGGTCAGGCAGAGTTTTGAGGCAGAGAAAATGCAGGAGCAGTGCTTGAGCAGTTCTCTACCAGCTATATGATCTATATAGAAACAGAACTCCAGCAGAATCCACTCTGTGCATGACCCTGATGAGACACCACTGAACTCTGCATGCAAGGAACCTTTTACCACCCTGTATTTCATCATTATTTTAAATGCATTTTTTAATAATGCAATAGCATTAAACATTTTTGATAATGTAATAGCAGTGATGTGTGAAGATTAAGACACACCTAGGGCTGGGCCTAAATGTCCAAATATTATATTAAAGGACCATAAACTGTTTGTGGAGTTGTGTGAACAAAAAATCACGCTTCATCCCTTACAATTAAAACTGGCTGTTTTTTATTTGAGGTCTTTTCAACTGTGTGAAATTCTGTTTCAGGTACTTTAAGCTAGATACAGTGGAGTATGAAATGTTTGATTTCTGATATTTACAGTATGTTTAGGATTACATTTCAGGGAGGTGAATCATGTTATCTGAAAAATGGGCTACGCTAATCCCCTTATAGAATCCATAGGGGGCGCTACAAGCTCTGTGTTGAATGTGAAGCGCAATGCTGTTGTATCCAGTATTCAGAGCTATGCTACTGAATTCTGTATGAGAAGTAGCAGAACTTTCCTACAGACCACAGTAACAGAACCCTGTTCTACCAGAATAGAGTAGCGTAACGATGTCTTACAGAACACAGTAGCCTAAGATAAGATAAGATAAGATAAGATAATCCTTTATTAGTCCCGCAGTGGGGAAATTCACAGTGTAACAGCAGAAAGGGATAGCAGGACACTCAGTTACAAAAAAAAAAAAAAAAAAAAGCCTGAAACTGTTCATTCACAACAGAGTAGCATAACGCTTTCATTCAGAAGACATTAGAATCATTATTTTGATATAGAATACAGTACCAGTACTCTTTCAACCAGAATACGGTAGCATAACACTACACAACCAGCATAGAGGAGCATAACTCACACAGAATACAGTATTCAATACAAATGAATTTTATTTATACAGCACTTTCACAACAAATGTGGTCACACAGCAGCTTTACAGAGATCCGGGTCCAAGCCTCTTCTGAGCAAGTCAGTGGCAAGGAAGTCTCCCTCAGATCGAGAGGAAGAAACCTTGAGAGGAACCAAGACTCAAAAAGGGAACCCATCCTCCTCTGGTCGACACCGGATAGCACAATGACAAGCAGAAAAGCAAAAAAACATGGAATTAAGGGAATATGGCCAATGTGCCGTCAAGCAAAAAAAAGATGAAAACATGAGTGAATTGAAGTCCATGCAGGTACACGATCACAAGCACAGCCATGCCGTGAGGTGAGGATGACTCAATTCGAGGCCCCAGAACCAGACAGCGGTCAGGAGGGTGGTGGAGAGAGCGAGGTCTGCCGATGGAACAGTTGAAACTGGGCATCTCAACATATGTAAAAGAGAAAGAAAACACAAAGGGTTAAAAGGAAGGGGGCAAAAACTTTTTAGAAGGGTTACAGCAGGACAGGGTAGGAAAGAGCAGCCAAACACAAATACACTCGCACCAGCAGACAGCAGGGGGCAGCTCAGCACATGGGGGAAGAGAGAAGAAATGAAGGAAAAAATAATAATAATGAAGAAAAGGTTTAGGTTTATATATGAATATGAACAGTATTGTAACACCACTCAAGCACAACAAAGCAGCCAAACAATTTATACAGAACACAGCAGTGTAACCATTCTCATGCAGAACACAAGCGGGACACAGCAGCCCAACACGGTTCAAGCAGATCACAAGCAAGTGGCACAGCTGCAGCCACATTTAGCACTGTGCTTGCAAGGCAATC
This sequence comes from Salminus brasiliensis, assembly GCF_030463535.1. Lineage (NCBI taxonomy): Eukaryota > Metazoa > Chordata > Actinopteri > Characiformes > Bryconidae > Salminus > Salminus brasiliensis. The sequence continues at coordinate 16,691,618 of NC_132892.1, forward strand.
TTGTAAAAAATTGGAGACTGTGGGTGCAAATGTTTGACCGGTTTCTTACAGAGAGTGGGATTGTTGAGGAGAACAATGCGCCACCTTTCCGCACGTCGCTGGGGAAGATGCAGTGAAGGTCTACAACATGTTACAATTCAGTGAGGAAGAAACTGAAACAAGAAATGTGCTGAAAAACAAGTTCAGGGATTACTGAGAGTCAAGAAAGAACCTACCCGATGTTCAACATTTGTTCTTCATGAGAGCTCAGTATCCAGCTGAAAGCACTGAGGTGTACGGGAGGAATTCGGGGACCAGAAACTGCAGATTTCAACAAAGTAGTCACATACTCTGGACACCACATGTCACCACTGGGAAAGCTACCACTCACCTGTGAACACAAAAGCCAAAAATGCTAAACTGAATTTCACATATTGTTGACTGTGATGTACCAGCAATACTAGGACGTGAGACATGGGAGATGTTACAGCAGGACAGGGTAGGAAAGAGCAGCCAAACACAAATGCACTCGCACCAGCAGACAGCAGGGGGCAGCTCAGCACATGGGGAAAAGAAGAAATGAAGGAAAAAATTTAAATAATGAAGAAAAGGTTTAGGTTTATATATGAATATGAACAGCACTGTAACACCGCTCAAGCACAACAAAGCAGCAAAACTAATTATACAGAACACAGCAGCATCATTTTCATGCAAAACAAGCAGGACAGCAGCAAAATTATTATACAGAACAAGTGACACTGTTCAAGCAGAACACAGCAGCATAACAAGTTTGAGGCAAAAACAAAAGAAGGACACAGCAGCCCAACACGGTCCAAGCAGAACACAAGCAAGTGGTTGGTGTGGCGCAACAGATAACACCACCACCTACCATTGCATTACAGCAACACCATGTGGGAGACCAGGGTTCAATTCCCGGTCTGGGTGACTATGCTGCGCTACACCAATAAGAGTCCCTAGGCAAGACTCCTAACGCTACATTGGCCCACCTCTGTAATACGAGTAACCTTGTAAGTCGCTCTGGATAAGAGCGTCTGCTAAATGCCATAAATGTAAATGTAAGTGGCACAGCTGCAGCCACCTTCAGCACTGTGCTCACAGGGCAATCTAGTCAAAAATTGGATTTTTAGGTGCAAAAGTTTGACTGGTTTCTTACAGAGAGTGGGATTGTTGAGGAGTACAATGCGCCACCTTTCCACACGTCGCTGGGGAAGATACAGTGAAGGTCTACAACATGTTACAATTCAGAGAGAAACAAACTGAAACAAGAAATGAGCTGAAAAACAAGTTCAGGGATTACTGAGAGTCAAGAAAGAACCTACCCGATGTTCACCATTTGTTCTTCATGAGAGCTCAGGATCCAGTTGAAAGCGTACAGGAGGAATTTGGGGACCAGAAACTGCAGTATTCAGCAAAGTACTCACATACTCTGGCCACTGCATGTCACTGCTGGGAAAGCTACCACTCCAGTTCCAAGCTCTGCACATTGAACATACCCATTGGAGAATACAGATTCCTTTGACCTTCTTTTGGGGTGTCCTCAGCTTCAGAGGTATTCCAAAGATCAATTGCAGACTATTAAAGGCCTGGAAGATGTTGTCAACGTTACAAACGATATCTTAGTCCGGGGTGAAACGGTCAAGGAAACATGACGGCAGACTCGTCCAAGTGCTGAAAAGGGAAAGACAGTGGAACCTGAAACTCAACAAAAACAAGTGCAAAATCAGATCATCACAAATCCGGTACATGGCCATATGCTTTCTCTGCAGGAGGTCTCAAGCTAGATAGAGATAAAGTGAGAGCTGTAACACACATGCCTAGACCAGAAAACAAGCAGGGACTCATGGGATTAATGGGCATGATTCAGTACCTTTCCAAGTTTATTTCCAGCCTGTCTGAAGTCGGCGCACCCCTAAGAAAACTGCATGACACTCCGTGACAAGTCGAGCACAAAGCTATGAAAAACTGAAATATCTGCTGATAACTGCTCCCACACTAAAGCTCTATGATGTAAAAATACCTGCTACACCATCTGTAGATGCAAGCTCAGAAGGCTTCGTAGCAGCAATTCTGCAGAAGGGAAAGCCAGTGGCTAAACTACATTCCGAAAGGCAACAGCAAATGATCCAGAGATGCAGCTACTACACACAAGGACCATGGAAGGATGGCCCAATGAGAAAAATCCAAACATACTGGACATTCAAAGAAAAGCAAAATACAGATTCAAGACAAGCTGCAGAGAAGAGAACTCCAGCAGAACAGCTATTATGACAGACAGACAAAGAGCCCACCAAGCATATACATGTGGGACAAGGTGAGAATTCAGAGAGGGCAACCTGCTATCATGATCAGCGACGATTCTTCACAGTTCAGACGCCAGATGGAAGAACCTTTAGAAGAAACAGAAAACAGAACACACATTCATTTGTGAACATTTTAGAACATTTATTCATTGGAACAGTTGAAACTGGAAAAACTCAATACATCAGAAAAACATTGACAGTCACAACAAAAGTGAAAATAACACAGAACTGAAAATCAAAATAAAACAAGAACATTGTCTTCAGATTGGACACTGGTGCTGAATGCAATGTCATCACAGCACAGATCTACAAATCAGATTTGAAACAAAACTCCAGAATTCAACTTAGAAACCACTCACATATTCTAGCCACTGCATGTCACCATTGGAAAAGCTAACACTCACCTGTGAGAAGAAAAGCCAAAAATGCAAGATTGAATTTCACATTGTTGTTAGTGATGTACAAGAAATGTACAAGAAAGACGTGAGACATGTGAGACGTTAGGTGAGTTTAAAGATGGAAGAACCTATAGGAGAAACAGAAAACACCTTCTCAGGACGACTGAAAGAGTTCCCATCAGCATCACCCAATGTTGTTGCAGATTCCTGTGTCGAGCCGCAGGTCAGTGAATCCGGTCCACCTGCAGAAACTGGTACTGCAAAACAACCTGACTTACCTGAGTCACATCCGAGAGAGGCATACAGAGAGGCTTCTTCCACAGACCTGAAAAAGGCAAAAGATCATGAATTCAGTAAGTTGCATGACTCGTTAATCAGAGACAGAGACAGGATTGTTTGTGGTATTAGGGAAGACCTATTGTGGGCAAGGTTGCTGCTTTTGCACTGACTGCATTTTAAACTGAAGGTCACACTGATGGTCAATAAGAGGAAATATCTCACATACTTTAAAAATGAATCTTAGTCTAGATACAGGAGAGGAAACCTCGGTCTCCTGGTTTAAAAACTGTATGTTGAGGAGTTTAGTCAGTTGTGGATAAATGCTGCGTCAGCATGTTTAGAAACTTCAAACAGCATGTTAGCGTGTGGGTTGTTGAGAAAAGGATTTCTTGGATCTCAGACTCCACAGATCGCTTTGGCCTCCCAGGGATCAAACTCCCCCTCTCTCAATGACAGGATCAGCGATTAGACGGTGTTGTGTTGCTGCGTATTTTCTAACTGAACTGACGATTAGAATCAGTGTAGGTACCGAACCCAAGCACAGATTTTACCTTTGAAGGTTTTCTATTCTAAAATGATGAAACCTCCTGGGGTGGTGAAGCTGATCAACAACACATTTATTTCTTATAAATGTCAGTAGGGGGATTTCTCTGAAGACTGTTCTCTGATGAAGGCTGGTAGCTGGATTGGTTCTTGAGAGGACCTGATGCTCCCTGGAACTGAAGTTCAAAATGGACAGCTGTGTATTAGACAGCTCTCCTGTTGTGAAAGACATTTGTGTCACGTAGAAGACATGAACCTTCTTAGGGCCTTTATTTCATCACCTCTTAAACTCCCAGACTTTCTAAGGATTATTATTCTGCAATGACATGGAATACAGCACACACTGGTCAAATCCTTCTAAAGTTAGAGGAGTGAGGAATGAGTTCCTGTGGAGTTTCAGAGGTTAAAAGGGTTCATGATGTTCACCACAGTTTAAACAAACACTGAAAGTTACCTGGAATCGTACTGGACATCTTCTCTAACTGGTTACAAGAGGTATAGTCTTCCTTTTCTTCAGGATCTGCTTGAGAGACAACATGACAGATTATCTAGAACATGTCAAGTGATTTGGATAACATCAAATACCTCAGAGTTTGATGCTAGTTAATAATAATAATAATCTGAAGGGGTGTTGAAGCCTCGGTCTCCTGGTTTCCTGCATCACTGTGGGAGCAAAGGTTCTAGCTCAACCACGATCCACAGAGCAGGACTTTCCTATCAGAATTGAACTCAGCCAGTAGGCAAACACTTAGAGCCATGCTTGAGGGCTACAAGGGGTGTACCCTTGTCGACTTCGTCAGGATCTGTTGGAGGGACACAACAAGAACACATATATATACACACACACACACACACACACACACACACACACACACACACACACTGGACTGGAGCGGGATGACGTCTAGATCAGAATAAGCTCTGCTGTTTCCCTCAAACTGATTGACATCCACCACAAAAAAAAACTGCCTATAACTCTGGAGAGGAGACAGAACAGAGGTGGAACACAAGTCATCTTTGATTATTTACTTCTTGTCACTGTTGGTGTCACTGTGCATCGTTCAGCTATTCAGCGCACTTTGCACAAGGAGAGGCTGTCTGTCCAAATAAATGTACTATGGGAGAGTAATGCAGAAGAAGCCTTTTCTGCTCACAAGCCACAAACAGAGTCGCTTGAGGTATGCTAAAGCACATTTAAACAAGCCAGCTTCACTTTGGAATAAGGTGCTGTGGAACTAAAATGGAGGTATTTGGACATAACAAGGGGCGGTGTGCATGGTGGAAAAACAACACAGCATTCCAAGACAAACACTTGCTACCCACAGTAAACGTTGGTGGCGGTTCCATCATGCTGTGGGGCTGTGTGGCCAGTGCAGGGACTGGGAATCTTGTTAAAGTTGAGGGTCACATGGATTCCAGTCAATTGACAATTGATGCAGCATTCAACTTTAAGATTAAGGATGTATTCGCTAAACTATGCCCAGATTTTAAAGTTCAGTCTCACGTGATCGATCTTTTCTTAAATATCCAGTGGTTGTTGTCCTCAGCTGATTCAGCTGATGGAATGAAGATTCTTGATGTGCCGTCCAGGTACTGCTTCTAGGAATGTTCATTTTTTTGGCTTCTGGTCCAGGAAAAGTTCCCAGGAAATGTTCGCTTTACCCTCGTTGAGGTCGTAACCACCCGATCTACCCGTGATTTCAAGAAAGTAGCTGTGTGGGAACGCTAATCAGATGTCCAGCTGAAATTCTAAAAGGTTTCTAAGGTGATTAGAGTTAGGCCCATCAAGAGCTGGCTGTCCTTTGTTAGGACAATGGTAGAGGACCTCCTTGGTTCCTTTGTTTATCCCTGTTGGGTGTTTGTTTACCTGCCTGGGGAAACAGGTTGGTTCTGTGTTGGGACAGTCTTTTTAATCACCTGTGTAGCCACACCCATTTTCCTCCTCTGGTGCCATCACCTACTGGTGAGCAAGGGTACCTACGTCCCCCGTTGGTCTTCAGGGTATGATTTATCGTACATTTGAAGAGCACTTATGGATGAAATGTCCACTGGGAGAGATAAAGTTCATGGCAGGTCAAGCAAGTCCTTCCAATTCTTAGCAGGTTAGTTTTCCACGAGGCGTTCCTATAAGACTGAAAACATCTGGGCAGCTTTATGCAAACATCTGGGTCGTTCTGGCTGACTAACCAAACTTACAATGCATAATAATGTTGGTCATGTTAAAGCTTTGAATTATATGATTGCATAAATAAATAAAAAACACCAAATATGATTTAATATTGTGGAAATTATTAGATAGATGGCTTTTGATGGAAAGGAGGAAGTATCATCATTAAGCCTTATAGAGAGGAAAGTTAGTGAAGGTGTTAGCTTTGTTGACTGGGATGGATACCTGATGTGTCAGGGTAATTAATAACCATGTTGTCTATATAACATGTGGACCCCTTGTGCTGTCCTGGCAATCAGGTTGTTTTCGTGATCAATGGCTTGTGACTTTGTTGACAGTCTGTTTTAGACTGTATGTATTACATGTTGCAGGAGGTTAATTAAGAGTTAAGCTGACATTAGGTTGACTAATGCCTTATAGGAAGATATCCCATGATCTTAGTTTTAGACTTTGCTTAGGTCAAGTAATTCCACATTTTTGATTGAGTAATTAATTGTCAGGCAGTGTTTCGGTTATTCACACCAAGACTAGTCTTGCGATGGACTAGTGAGGATAAATGTTTCAGGATCCTAAAGCCAAGCATAGACTTGAGCTTAGTGATTTGAACACGTGTCTGCATAAGTAAGTATGTTTATGTAATTATGTTTCAAGAAAAGATAAATAAATATATTGCTGCATTGGTCACCCGTACTCGCTAGGTTTGTACAATGGTGGTAGCAGATATGGTGTCCAACAATCTATGTACATATGCTGTATGCATTTAAAAGGGTTTGATATGGAAAGGGTAAGCAGAAAATAGTAGCTATGCTGGACACTGCTGTAAGCCTAGTTACCAAAATACTGTGCAATAAGCTACCAACACCATGTCACTGCTGTGCTAGTCTATACCCTTTAGTACTAGTGTGTAGTATGCAATTGGGACGCAGCCTAAATCCCCTATCAGATGTTGGAGTGTTTAGTGCGCCCTTCTTTACCTCTGTTTGAGCCATGGAAGCTCAGGTACCAGCACTAATGCATGGCCTTAATAGCTGATATGACCAAATACGATCAAATAAATAAATATATATGTATATGTGCTTTTACTGTGCGTTTACCTCAGTCTGGACACTTTTCTGTCAGAACTATTTGCTGAGTACTCGAACCGTTTCGCCTCAGCCAGCTCTCGACTGGCTGATGAAATCCTGAAACCCTGCTCATTCATTAATGAATGAATGAATGAAGGCCCCAAACCTGAAAAAATGCTTAGAAAAAAAAACAAATTTAAATCCTTAGTGATTTCCTGAGTGTCCCCTGGTCAGATCTACGATCTTGAGATGAGAAGTTGTGATTCAGGAGGCTTTTGAACCGTATTTTTTGCGTTGTATTATTGCAAAGATATTAATAGAAACACGGAGACAACATCGTAAAAAAGCACTTAGCACATTAGCATTAAACAGTAGGATTTATGAGATTCCGAAAAAAGGACCTGTCCCAGCAAAGGGGGGCATCCGGTCACCCTGTCTGATCACTCCCAAAGGAGCTGGTTCAGTTGTTTGAGGTGTCGAATTACTGGACAACAGTGAGGGTTCCGCCATTCCTTGTTTACCCTGGTAAGAGGTTTAGTACAGCTCCCTGCAGAAGTCAATGGCAGTGGCCAAGTGGCCAGTCAGAGGGCACGGTTTTAAAAAATGTCAGTCGATGATGTCATAATGGCCTCTTTGACATCCCTGTGACATCATGGCCCCACAGAGCAGTATAAATAGACCCTGCAGAGCTCACCTTCCTCACTCTGAGCCTTTCACTCACACAGTGCAAAGGAGCAGTCAGTGGCATTACCAGTTCTCACCTGAACCAAGACCGAAACCGGGGAGATGGAGCAGTGGAAGGCTGAGCGGGAGTCCCTGCTGTTTCAGCTCAAGGAGGCCCAAGAGAGCATTGAGAAGGAGAAGGCAGCCAGGCTGAGGGAGCGGAAAGCCAACACAAGGAGGCACAACCGCTGGATAAAAAGGGTCAACACAACAAGGGACCAGGACATTGAAAAGGAGACGTACGAGCTACGTGCCAAAATTCTGGACCTGGAGGAGGCCAAGCAGGAGGTAAAGGACTCGCTGGACTTCCAGTCGGAAATCCTACGACAGGTCAGCGAGGAGCTGGCAGACAACAAAACCAGGCTCAGCAGGTGCAGGGTGCTGGCAGAGCAGCTGTACGCCCAAAACATGGAGCTGTATGCATCTAACTGGTACAAGAACCAGGAGCTGGAGGTCCTGCGACAGGAAAGGGCTCTGACAGAGGCACTGGACAAAGAATACAACCTGGTATCGGCTCTTCCTCCATTGGCAATGCAGAAGCAGAGGGTCATGGAGGAGCTGAAGCAGAAGGCAGCTGCTGCAGAGGAGGCCGCTGCGGAGAGGGCCGCTGCAGAGAGGGCAGCTGCAGAGAGGGCAGCTGCGGAGAGGGCCGCTGCAGAGAAGGCCGCTGCGGAGAAGGCCGCTGCGGAGAGGGCCACTGCGGAGAGGGCCGCTGCGGAGAGGGCCGCTGCTGAGAGGGCCGCTGCTGAGAGGGCCGTTGCTGAGAGGGCTGCTGCTGAGAGGGCCGCTGAGGAGAAGAGCCTCAGCCTTTTTAGCCTTCTCAGCCTTCTCAGGGCGAGGCTTAAAGGCTTCTGGAGCCGACTCTCTGCTGCATGCAGAAAGAGGAAGTGAGAGAGGGAGACAGAAACCGAAACCGAAACCGAAAAAAAAAAAAAAAAAAAAGGACGGGAACAACAAGAAGGGAACAGAAAGAGACAGAGTGACGATGAAGATGAAGGGAAAGACAGAAGGCATCAGAAAGAGACAGAGTGACGATGAAGATGAAGGGAAAGACAGAAGGCAACAGAAAGAGACAGAGTGACGATAAAGATGAAGGGAAAGACAGAAGGCAACAAAAAGAGAGAGTGACGATGAAGATGAAGGGAAAGACAGAAGGCAACAGAAAGAGACAGAGTGACGATGAAGATGAAGGGAATGAAAGAGACAGAAGAAGGGTAGAGAAAGAAAGTGTGGGGGAAATGGGGACGTTAATCTCAATGACATCATAAAATGGGCTGGATACCCAGCCTCAGAATTCTCAAATAATTAAACAAATCAGTCCCATTAATAAATGAAATGGGCCTCATAAATAAATGAAATCGGCCTCATTAATAAATGAAATGGGCCTCATAAATAAATGAAATGGGCCTCATAAATAAATGAAATCGGCCTCATAAATAAATGAAATCGGCCTCATAAATAAATGAAATTGGCCTTAAAAATAAAATGGGCCTCATTAATGAATGAAATGGGCCTTAAAAATTAAATTGACCTCATTATTAAATGAAATGGGTCTCATAAATGAAATCGGTCTCATTAATAAATGAAATCGCTCTCATAAATGAAATCGGCCTCATAAATGAAATCTGTCTCATTAATAAATGAAATTGCTCTCATATGTTCAAATCATTAATATCGCAAACGCTAATTTCTAACTAGAGAAAGCTATATCAATGATTTGAGTTCTGAAGGTTTAATTAATAATAGTATTACAATAACATCCAGTATCAAATGATATCAAGACAAACAAACTGGAATAAATAAATGAAGCAGTTATTAACACAAACTACTCTAAATACAATAACACCCTCAGTCAGTATTAGACAGCGCATAGTGGCTTCCAACCTGACACCCTGCTCCAGCCACAGCAGCAGGTCGTCCGGCGTGAGCCCCCCTCGGGGACGCTGAAACACTGTCTTAAAGTGCTTCACGTACTCCGAGAAGGGCTTCACGCTCAACTCCTCCCAGGTGGCGCTGGCCCAATCCAGAGCTTCTCCAGCGAGACGGGATACGAAGAAGGCGACTTTCGCCTGGTCAGTGCTGGTTCCCTGACAACTTAAATAAACCGAGCACTGAAATACGAACTCCTCGCAAAGCTCTGGATCACCAGAATATGTATCCGGAATGTCCATCGGATACGGACTAGGGATGTGGCAGGGTGTTATGTTGCTGTTAAAAACATAACAACAAACATGCAAATGAAAAAAAACAGCACAATAACAATAGAAACACAACTGTAACAAATGTAAGTGGCAGGCAATTCCCACCAGTGCTCTTACACCAGAGACACTCACCATATAATCAACAAACAAATAATGGAATAGATTTGGATTATTCAGGAAACAAAAAAGCGTCTGTTAACTAAATATTTGAAGTAGTATTGTGTGCTATTTCAAAGTCATGGACCAAAACTACATTGTGATTGCACACTTTAAAATAAAGCAACAGCCCTGTAACCCTGCTAAATATGTGTGGCATAACAGTTAATAAAATCAGTAAAAATGTAGGGGCAAAATAATGATGATCAAATCTGAGGTAGTGAAAAATATTATTGATTATGGTGGCGGATACTGATCCAAAAATAACCTGCGCACTGTTAAAAGAATAAGTTCCTCAAGGATCTTTTAGAGGTTCTTCCATTTGAAACTGTGGAGGAACCTCTTAAGGTGCTTTAAGGAACCTTCTAAAAAAGAAACTGGATTCAACTTTTACAAAGACAGGGAGAAGACTTGCAGAGATGGATCTAAGCAAGATTTATTGAAACACAACAGGAATACTGTAAGGGGTAGCTCTAGGGCAAGGCCTCCTCCTGCCACCAGGGGGAGGCCCCGAGTCACCCCAGCCAGTGATTGAGCCCAATTCCCTACACCTGGGCTGTAGGCTATATAGGCACACAGATCCAGTTGCCCCACTGCTGGATCTTTTGATTCTGGTGGTGTGTGTATCTGTGTGCCTGTGTAGTCTTGAGGTGAAGGCTGAGTGTGTCACTCCCCTTTCGTGTGTGTCCCTCCCAAGTCTGTTTCCCGGTGTCTGTGCAGTGTGTGTGTGTGCGTGTAGCACACATACACTCGTGTACCAGAGGAAGGCAGGTGTCTGTCTTCCCTGTAACTTCTCAGTTTTCTGGTTTCTTTTGGGAGATCCTTTTTGCCCTCAGTTGTATTTTCCTCTAGAGTTAAAGAGGTAGCCAGTTCTCCCCTGGCGTCCCCTTGTTTATTAAACCCATCTCTTTTTAAGTTTCATTTGTTGGCCGTTTTGGTGAAGCGGCAGAGTGTCAGTCTCGCGACGTGGCAGCCTGGGTTCGAGTCCCAAGAAACTTTACTTTACATTTCCGGTTTACCTGCTCTAAGATTGAAACTCTGCACTTGGGCCTGTTGGTCAGGTGATCGTGGTAGCACACTCAGCCTTCACCTCGAGACTACACAGGCACACAGATACACACACCACCAGAATCAAAAGATCCAGCAGTGGGGCAACTGGATCTGTGTGCCTATATAGCCTACTGCCCAGGTGTAGGGAATTGGGCTCAATCACTGGCTGGGGTGACTCGGGGCCTCCCCCTGGTGGCAGGAGGAGGCCTTGCCTTAGAGCTACCCCTTACAAATACAAAACAAGGTGCAGAGAAAACAAGGTGCTGCAACCTAAGGGATAAAACTGAAACTCAAACAGAAAGTGACAAACCAAACGGCAAAAACAACAAACCTGGGACTGGGAGGAGCCGTGATCTACCGAAATAAGAACGTAGGAAGGGGTTAATGAAAACCGCAAGACTAGCTTACAGGGGAATACTAGGGGAAACTAAACTGCAGGCCTCGCTTGGGAAACAACAGGGAGAACTCAACAGAGTACTAAAGCAATGCTCTACATGAACAAAAGAGAACCAGCTGCCTAAACCAGATAACAGGGCAAAGCCAACCTGAGTATGTCGTGGAACTGCCTCGTGAGCTAGAGCCGCCAGAGAGCATGAACTGGACGTGACGTAAAGGGACTGCCTCAAGAACCAGACTTGAAGACCACTTGAACAAGACAAGATACCAGCTAACAGGATCACACCACAAACACATAGCGCTTAAATTCACAGCAACTACAGGCTGGAGCGAGGCTCCTTAAATGCTCCCAGTCCCACATGAACACACAATCAACACAAACGAGGCGGAAGTCCTTTTATGAGCCTGTGGACGGCGCCCCAGGGAAGGGCACAATAAGGAGGGCTGACACCATACCAGAGAATATTCCTGCCTTGTGCCAAAAAATTCCAGAAGGAAGAAAATAGATTATGAAACAAGCGTTTTTTCTTTTTCCTAATTTGGTCTCTGTATTCATGTTTTCTATTAAAACAATCCACATGTTTTTGCTCACATAAGCAGTGTGTGAGGGTTGCAGACTCTAATTTTTTGGCCTCCCAGTCAGAGCTTATCAAACCTAATGCTGAGCGTGACCTAGTAGTGTATACTGGTCAGTGCCTAAATCTGAACGGGTCCCATCAAATCTATATTCCACCTTAACTGACATAACAGCTACATTCTGGCACTAGTACAATACTACAGCATCATTTAAGGTGGAACAGAAATTTATATAAGAAGCCAACATCTGCCTCACATGTAGGGTAGCCTCCAATATGTGCTGTGCTACTCACCTCCAGCTCCCCCTGCAGTCTGTATAGAGCCTCTGCAGCCTGTATTCCTCCACGCAGCAAAACTCAGTGGGGAAATGTGAGATTTGACAAGTTGTGTAGTGTACCTCAGGCTTAATAAGCTAATTTTTAGATTTTAATAAAAATTAAAAATAGCATTGTTAAAATGTACAGTATTAAAATGTGCACCTTAATCACTTAAGAGCCAGTGGTTGTTTGGGGACAACAAGTAAATATTAAACCTGTGGGCTACACTTATACTGTTAATTATTGATGCAGTCTACAGCTAAAAAGGTAAAAGTAGTCATTGTCACACAAAAACCTTATATCTTCATTTTGTCGTCTTACACTTTATGACATAATGTGAATCTAACATTGATCTTCACATAGTATCAGAATCTCATGATGAATGGATTAATAGAAATGCTCCAAAATGATTTTTGAAAGTTAAGAAGATTTTATCACCCTTATGTAAAGCTTTTTGGAGATATAAGGTATCAGTGCACAATCTGTCACTGCTGTTCCCTGCTTTCGACACCAGAGTTTCTCCTCACCATGGTCTTACTGAAGCACTAAACCTGCTTTGCTAGTTCAGACCATGTCTTCAGCTTATGAATACAGAGGAGGAGGAGATGAGTCAGTGGACAGTGGGCTCTCCCTCCTTTGATGGTTTTAGCATTGGGGTGAGTAGCAATGGCGTTCACAGCCCTTTTAATCCTGGCTCTGAAATTGAATGTGTGCCTTATAGAAAAAAAAACACTTGCTTTTTTAGCTTTTTTGGCATTCATTTGGGATGGATTACACAATATACACAAATTTCTCAATTTGCCAAAGGTTCTGCTTGAGAAATAATAATAGATTATAGGACTGGTTTCAGTTTTGTTGTTTTTTTTTTATTTTTATATATATATATATATATATTTTTTTTACTATTTTTAGTCTTCCAAGTGGATCAGAAGTCTAATATCATACCACTATGGCCCAGGGGTCGCAAGTTAAAATCCTAAGCCATGCTTTGCCATCAGCGTCCGGAGTCCATGTGGTACTGTAATAGGAACCACCGTTGTATCAAGAAATGAGCAGGTGAAATTTCTTCCCACCATCAACTGTCCATCGAACATCTTTATGATAAACTAGAATGAAAATTGTGAGCCAGGCCCTCTTGTTCACCTCACAAATGCTCTAACTGATACATGGGCAAAACATCCCACAGGTAGCCAGTGTGCTATCACAGTGGTACCGATGTCGGACAAGGTCGAAAGGCAGTAACTGGTGTGCTATCCCTGTGGTAGTGATTTTGAGTCAATAGGTATGTCTTCGCACCACTTTCCTTTACAATAATAGCTCAAACAAGGAGTCTCAAGCTCAGCTTACCTTAGATTACAGTTACATTTAAGGCATTTCTTCTTCTCCAGAGCGACTTACAAAAGTGCTTTACTGTTTACTCAAGAAGAACCCCAGCATGTTTTAATAGACTGAAATTCAAAGATCCTCTAATCTTACACTCTACTAAAACAAGTCAGTATGGAGACCATAATACTCTTCGCCTGAGTACTCTCGGAAGAGAAGGGTCTTCAGTCTGGAAACATCGGATCAGCATCTCCTTTACTTCAGCCTCTCTTATTGGAGCACAAGACTGTCAATAAAGACATTGTCCTCTTCTGTGTGAAATGAAAAAGCCATCTACCATCGATAAAGTCTAAACTAAACAGCTTACCGTTTATGTTTTTTGGGAGATGTTCAATCATGGATCCAGAGAAACAGCTTTCTATGTAAATCACCATCTGCAGTGTTGTACAGGACAATGTCAATAGCATTACTTTCAGAAATGAAAGACTGGGCATGTTGTGTTCCTACTGACCATTAAGAACTGGTGGCATCTAGGCATCTTAGTTATGGTGTCAGCAAGGTCATACGCATGAAGCTAAGATGAGGTAAAGCATGTTAGATGCTGATTTTATACTAAATGTATAAAATTCTGAAAATTAGGAAAACAGGAATACAGCTTACTGTATCATTGGGAAAGGCAAACAGTCCTTTACCCCCGTGATCCGAAAGGTATACAAAAATGGTGTCATTTTTACCCCTGTTGATTAAAACAGGTGGACAGTTTATTATTATTATTATTGTTATTATTATTATTATTATTATTATTATTATTATTATTATTTATGTATTTATTTTGTTGTTATTATTATTACATTTAATAATCAGATGCTTCAAGAGGTGTCAAGTCACAAAGTACAAATACTTCATTATGTTTAATTTTGGTTATATTTACTTTACTGGAGTAAAGTAAAAAATGCAAGATTGAATTTCACATTGTTGACAGTGATGTACCAGCAATACTAGAACATGAGACATGATGGAAGAACCTATAGGAGAAACAGAAAACACCTCCTCAGGACGACTGAAACAGTTCCCATCAGCATCACCCAATGTTGTTGCAGATTCCTGTGTCGAGCTGCAGGTCAGTGAATCTGGTCCACCTGCAGAAACTGGTACTGCAAAACAATCAGACTTACCTGAGACACATCCGAGAGAGACATTCTTCACAAGGTCAGGAAGACAAGTGAAAACACCAGCAAGATACAAGGACTGAATCTGGAACACATACAGTACACATTTACGATATTCACACACACATTCAGAGGACATGGTTCAAGCTCCTGTCCATCTGCTGACTGAATTTAAAGTTACTGTCATTTACTGCATCTTAGATTTGTTTAGGTTATTCTGCAATGTCAAGCTATTCTCATAAATATGGTGTCAAATGTACAGTTCATGTAGTTCAGTTCAGAGACCTCATCTCATTTCCCTTGAGTTTTAAAGCATTATGGTCCGACAGTGTTTGTATGAACGGTGTTGAGAGTCCTGCACAGCCCAAATCCTCCTCATTTATAGTTCTATTCATATTAAGAAAGAGAACAAAAATAGATCAGTTCAAGTGTGGGGATTTCACATGTTCTGTAGCTAAGAGGCAGCCCTAGCTAAGAATCACGCAGCTCCCCCAAAAGTACTAAAGTGTGAGTGTAGCACAGAGTCGTCCTTCCTCCATACTTTACACTGAGGAGCTGAAGCGGTTAGCAGAGGGAAAAACGGCCGTGGTGGTCGAGGAGCTCCTCGGCTTTTCCGAGGTCACGCAGACGCCGCCAGTCCCTCTCCGGTGCGGGAGTGGAGACGACGACTCTCGGTGTCCGTCGCGCCGGTAGTGCTGGAGCTCAGACGCCGCGTTGGAGGAGTCACGGGTCAAGCTGGACGACTTCCTTGCAGAGCGGCTGGAAAGCTGGTTTCTCCGCGGTCGCCATGTTTCTTGAGGCTAAAGAGAAAAACGCAAAGGCCGGTTAGTGAGACAGAGGACTGTACAGTAACACAGACAGCACAAGCACTACAACAACTGCCTAAGAGGAAGAAGACAAAGCTCACATTACGGACTATAAAGCAGGATGGCCGGTCGAAGCTCTGTGTGGAATCACGGCTCGAGCTTTGAAAGCAGGGCCGCATCGAAACAGCAGCTCAGAGTCTCCTCCAAATACCTACGATCACGTGATCGCCGGAAACGAAGCTTCCTTACGTCACTGGAACGCAATCGCGGTTCAATGCGCGTGAGTTTCCGGTCCCGCTGTAGACGAGCTGCATATCATCTGAAATATGTACTTAAATAAAACGGAAATACAGAACATGTGTGAATCTGCTTCACTTTCATCATCAAATTATTGACATTCCTCAGCATTCAAGGTTTTTTACTGGAGACGATGTGAAATGACCTGAATAAAAACATTTTACAGCTCTATTTCTGTGTTCAACAGATGTACAGTCTACATGCACATTCAACAGTGCTGTTTCTCCTTAATCTAATAGTGTCAAACATGCTGTTTTAAATAGGAACAGAACAAAGCAATTACACACTCAGATCACAGACATTTCATTAAAAGAAGAAACACAGGCCGACATCACTGGATGCTCCTCTGGGTTCAGTTTGGACAAAGCTTATGAACACAAGTGAATCAGGCAGTGGTGGTGTAGTATTGTATTTGTACAACAGGTGGCGCAGTAGAGCTTCAAATGAACCACTTCTGCTTCAACTGGTTAAAAAGCCTCGTTCTGCTCATCCCTGATACAAAGATATGACTGGGAGAAACAAGCAGCAGGAGAGCAGCGCTGGACCTGTCAGCCGGAAGTGACGTGTCTGTCCAGTAGAGACAGATTTCTTCTACAGTGTTAAAGTTTTCATTTCACTTCATTTATTTTTTAATTAATTAAATTACATCCTGATTTCCAGTCCTGAAGTTTACACTTTCTGTCTCTCAGTGTTTTCATCTGCAAGCTTTAAAGACGCTGAGAATGAACCTATTTAATAAAATAAAAATATAATAAAATGTTTAAATCTGTATGATTTACAGTTTAGTACTATAAATATGTATGATGTACTAAATGTGGATTGTTCATCAAATAAACAACATAGAAATACTATGGCAGCATATTCTGGACTTTCTAAATGAATCAAATCTGCTAATTAAACAGTGTGTGTACAATTGCATATGAGTGTACAGTGTTTAAAGCCTTATCTAAATGAGGAGCTTCAGCAGTTTGGAGTTTATGGAAGATTTTCCATCTGCAATCCTCATCGTCGCTCCAGCTTTGCCCAAATGAAGCTGTAGTCCAGTTGTGTTGGGACGAGGCGCAGTCACCGGTATCGCCCCTTCCAGTCTGTCAGTCTACTTCAAGGAGGCTCCCAGGACAGACGTTCCCGATAGAGCCAGGTGAGTTCATGTGAACTAGCTGCTTTTAAGCTGATCTTTTACCTTATATGTGACCATAAACGTACAGTGAATGTTTGAAAGCTTGGTTTTCTGCTTTCGTGTGTGTTTGTACTTCAGCTGTACGACTGGAGGAGCTAACTTGCTAGCGCTGCTGATGTTCGGCGTTAACTTAGAAACTTCGGGAGCTCTAACCTTTCTAAAAGAGGCTCTTATTTTCCACGTTGTTGGAAAAGCTCCTGATCAAAACGGACTAACTTTTCTATACTGTTTCATCCGACAACACAGGCTTTCTGCCGTTATCTGTTTTAGCTGGTCTTGTTGTTTCCTCCAGTAGGAATATTAGTTAGAGTTAATAGCTGATGCTGAGCTGCATTAGCTCTGTTTAACTCAACTTTACCTCCCATATTTCATTAGTTCTTATTTAAGTGAGAATTGAAAACTTCCAGGGTCACATTTTAGCTCTGAAGCGTAATGAAAAAGTACTGATTTCTTTCCAGTGTCTGAAAGTAGTCCTCCTTCTAAGTAGCAGAATTAAACAGCTCCAGAAGCTGCTGCTTGTCTAGATATTGGGAGGCAGGGGCTGAATCTGCTAGTCCTGCTCATACTTTGGCAACACAAGGTAAAATGAATTTGTGGGTTTTATTAGATCCTGAAATGTATTTGCAGAGACTCTGAATTAACTGTAGCTAATGATATAATAATATATAGAAATATTAGGTTCAGAAGCTCACGGGACTTGGGACAGGATTTGCTGTGGCACAACACACTGGCAGTGCTTAAACAGTAGAAACATTAAATTAGTAAGTATTATTGCAACCTCACTTTAATTTAATGTTTAAATGTACGGTGGGTGCCTCCAGGACCAGGGTGGAGAAGCTGAATGGCTGAAGTGAACGCTTTAGCAACTGAACTGACAGCCCATAAGCTAAATGAAGTTAATGAGGCTGTAACTGTGAAAACGAGAGCCAGTAGTAATCTAGATTTTCCAGACATAACCTGGAATTCTAGTAGCGTCTAGTAGAGTCTACAGACTATGGATATTGTGAAAATGTGGAGTAGACACAGATGCAGAACTTTTAAGCACAGTTGGTGATGGACCTGACCTCGCCTCAGCCATTAACTACAGAACTACAGAATGAAGGTGTTATCTTTCAGGGAGACACCGACAAAGTCAGACATGTCCATGTGATTAACCTGCTTGAGCTTTTTTAAAATGTACCAGACTTTGAAGCAAAGAACAGATAAAGAGGTCAGTCAGTTTGCACACCACGAGAACCACCAGTTTGACAAAAGCCCACTTATTACAGCTGGAAGACCTTGTCAGTAGTTTTGCATTAGACTACATGCATTTATTGTGTTTAGGTGTTGTGAAATGTGTGCTTGTGTTTTTGTGCATAGGACCCAATACCTGTCATTTGTCATTAAAAAAATGACATTTCTGACTAACTTGTGAGGTTGAATGGAGCTATGCCGACTGAATTTGAACTTTTTCCCAGCAGGATGCTCATCATTCTGCTTCCTCTGCAGAAGTTTCTGCTTCTTCGTGTTCCCAGCAGGCTTGTGAGGTTGTGCTCTGTGGTCCAGTGGTGGAGGCAGAAGCTGTTCTCACACAGTCCACCATGAAGCAAAGAACCAGGAGGCTAAAGTTCCCAAGATTAAGGTATGTGAGTTGAGTGGTGAGTGAATAAATGAATAAAGAAGTCGACAAGGGTAAACCCCTTTTAGCCCTCAAGCATGGCTCTAAGTCTTGACCTACTGGCTGGGTTTAATTCTGATAGGAAAGTCCTGCTTCGTGAGTCATGGTTGAGCTGGAACCTTTGCTCCCACAGTGATGCAGGAAACCAGGAGACCGGGGCTTCAACTCCCCTTCAATTTATTATTATTATTAACTACTATTAAACTCTGAGGTATTTGATGTTATCCAAATCACTTGACATGTTCTAGATAATCTGTCATGTTGTCTCTCAAGCAGATCCTGACGAAAAAAGAAGAAACCTTTTTCACAACAACCCTCACGCTAACATGCTGTTTGAAGTTTCTAAACATGCTGATGCAGCATTTATCCACAACTGACTAAACTCCTCAACATACAGTTTTTAAACCAGGAGACCGAGGTTTCCTCTCCTGTATCTAGACTAAGATTCATTTTTAAAGTATGTGAGATATTTCCTCTTATTGACCATCAGTGTGACCTTCAGTTTAAAATGCAGTCAGTGCAAAAGCTCTACACTCATGCTGCTCAAACACTTGTGGTACTTTTTAATATCAGTGCTGCAATATTTTCATTTCTGCCCCATTGTTGTTTTATAGAAGCGTGTTAGTGAGCAGTGTAGAATACACCCTAAATAAACCCTCATATTTGGAGATGGAAGTGTATGAAGTGTATGAAGTGTATGAAGTGTATGTGTGTGTGTGTGTGTGTGTGTGTGTGTGTGTGTGTGTGTGTGTGTGTGTGTGTGTGTTTTCCATTGTAGGAAGAGAACGGGCTGAGATCCTCCTTTTCATCACAACTCGTCCACAGAGAAGCACACGACTAATCAGTTTATCATTAATACACACATCAGTGCTGAGCAGCGTCTTCATTTCTACACTTACTTTAGACTCCTCCTTAATGCTTCATCTTTTCCAAACAGCTGTAAAGTTTATATTATTAATATCATGTTCAGGAAAAGAGCCTGAATGAAGAGCTGTTCTGCATTACTGATGTGTTCTGGATGTTTATTTGTTTCTACTCAAAGTAAAATCTAAAACTCCTCTCTTTATTTAGTCCAGGTTTAAGTTTAGACCTGCTGCTCTCAGAACTGACCAGAGTCTCTTCAACAAAAGAATTCAGCATTTCTAAGAAATACACTATATGACAAAAGTATTTGGACACCTGCTTATTTGTTGTTTCTTTTGAAATCAAGAGTATTAAAAAGGAGTTTAGCCTGCTTTTGTTGGAGTAACTGTTTCTACTACCATGAAAGACTTTCTGCTAGATTTTGGAGCATTGCTGTGAGAAATGCATTTAGCAAGAAGAGCATTGGTGAGGTCAGAATATTGGATGATCACCCAACCTCATCTCCAACTCAAAGCTAAAAGTTTCCCCAGCTCACCCTAGAAGTAAAGGGCATCATGAGCACCATCATTCCAGAGGTTTATCATTCCTTTATACCCCTCTAGCCCACGATTGGCATTAGGCATGGAGCCGATAGGTTCATGTTTATCTGTTCCAGAGAGTCCTATTCTATTGGCAGTACTTCTTTAGGGACTGTGTCAGCAATGGGTGCAACTGATTGCTGAATGCATTGATTGAAAAATAGTGTCCACCAACATTTGGACATATAGTGTGTTACTGTCAGATAATATAAAGAAAATATATAATAATTACTTAATAAAATAAATCTCTGCTGAACTGAGGCTTTATAAAAGTCTAAAAACAGGGCAGATCCTTTATCCCAAAAATGAGTCTGTAATCAATCAATCCTTTCATGCAGAAATGAGGGAAAAGTGGTTGGATGCTGCTCAGCTTCACAGCTCTACTGCGCCACCTGTTGTACAAATACAATACTACACCACCACTGCCTGATTCACTTGTGTTCATAAGCTTTGTCCAAACTGCTCCATACAGCGATGTCGGACTGCGTTTCTTCCTTTAACTGAATGAATTTCATCTGAGTGTGTAATTCCTTTACTCTCCTCCTAAACAAAACAGCATGTTTGACACTATTAGATTAAGGAGAAACAGCACTGTTGAATGTGCATGTAGACTGTACATCTGTTGAACACAGAAATAGAGCTGTAAAATGTTTTTATTCAGGTCATTTCACATCGTCTCCAGTAAAAAACCTTGAATGCTGAGGAATGTCAATAATTTGATGATGAAAGTGAAGCAGATTCACACATGTTCTGTATTTCCGTTTTATTTAAGTACATATTTCAGATGATATGCAGCTCGTCTACAGCGGGACCGGAAACTCACGCGCATTGAACCGCGATTGCGTTCCAGTGACGTAAGGAAGCTTCGTTTCCGGCGATCACGTGATCGTAGGTATTTGGAGGAGACTCTGAGCTGCTGTTTCGATGCGGCCCTGCTTTCAAAGCTCGAGCCGTGATTCCACACAGAGCTTCGACCGGCCATCCTGCTTTATAGTCCGTAATGTGAGCTTTGTCTTCTTCCTCTTAGGCAGTTGTTGTAGTGCTTGTGCTGTCTGTGTTACTGTACAGTCCTCTGTCTCACTAACCGGCCTTTGCGTTTTTCTCTGTAGCCTCGAGAAACATGGCGGCCGCGGAGAAACCAGCTTTCCAGCCGCTCTGCAAGGAAGTCGTCCAGCTTGACCCGTGACTTCTCCAACACGGCGTCTGAACTCCAGCACTACCGGCGCGACGGACACCGAGAGTCGTCGTCTCCACTCCCGCACCGGAGAGGGACTGGCGGCGTCTGCGTGACCCCGGAAAAGCCGAGGAGCTCCTCGACCACCACGGCCGTTTTTCCCTCTGCTAACCGCTTCAGCTCCTCAGTGTAAAGTATGGAGGAAGGACGACTCTGTGCTACACTCACACTTTAGTACTTTTGGGGGAGCTGCGTGATTCTTAGCTAGGGCTGCCTCTTAGCTACAGAACATGTGAAATCTCCACACTTGAACTGATCTATTTTTGTTCTCTTTCTTAATATGAATAGAACTATAAATGAGGAGGATTTGGGCTGTGCAGGACTCTCAACACCGTTCATACAAACACTGTCGGACCATAATGCTTTAAAACTCAAGGGAAATGAGATGAGGTCTCTGAACTGAACTACATGAACTGTACATTTGACACATTTACATTTACATTTATGGCATTTAGCAGACGCTCTTATCCAGAGCGACTTACAAGGTTACTCGTATTACAGAGGTGGGCCAATGTAGTGTTAGGAGTCTTGCCCAGGGACTCTTATTGGTGTAGCGCAGCATAGTCACCCAGACCGGGAATCGAACCCTGGTCTCCCACATGGTGTTGTTCTAACGCAATGGTAGGTGGTGGTGTTATCTGTTGCGCCACACCAACCACCATATTTATGAGAATAGCTTGATGTTGCAGAATAACCTAAACAAATCTAAGCTGCAGTAAATGACAGTAACTTTAAATTCAGTCAGCAGATGGACAGGAGCTTGAACCGTGTCCTCTGAATGTGTGTGTGAATATTGTAAATGTGTACTGTATGTGTGTTCCAGATTCAGTCCTTGTATCTTGCTGGTGTTTTCACTTGTCTTCCTGACCTTGTGAAGAATGCCTCTCTCGGATGTGTCTCAGGTAAGTCTGATTGTTTTGCAGTACCAGTTTCTGCAGGTGGACCAGATTTACTGACCTGCGGCTCGACACAGGAATCTGCAACAACATTGGGTGATGCTGATGGGAACTCTTTCAGTCGTCCTGAGGAGGTGTTTTCTGTTTCTCCTATAGGTTCTTCCATCACGTTCTAGTATTGCTGGTACATCACTGTCAACAATGTGAAATTCAATCTTGCATTTTTGATTTGAGTTTTGTTTCAAATCTGATTTGTAGATCTGTGCTGTGATGACATTGTCTTCAAGTTGGGCGCTGGTGCTGAATGCAAAGTTCTGGTTTTATTTTCAGGGCAGTTATTTTTTTCACTTTTGTTGTGACAGTGTTGATGTTTATCTAATATTCTGTTTTTTTCTGATTTCAACTGTTACAGTGAAGAAATCTTCCTGCTCTGTGTTTTTGTTCAACTGCATGATTTTTATTTATTTATTTATTTTCTTCCTCATTCTGCTCTGATTTTGTTTTACACATTTTTGGTAAAGTGATTTTGCTGTTACAGGATTTGCACACTTGTCCATAAGCAGGACATTGTTTCTGTTTATGTTCATAACCACATCTGGAGAAGGACAGGAACTTGAACTGTGTTCTGTGAATGTGTGTTCTGTTTTCTGTTTCTCCTATAGGTTCTTCCATCTGGCGTCTGGACTGTGAAGAATCGTGGCTGGTCATGATAGCAGGTTGCCCTCTCTGAATTCTCACCTTGTCCCACATGTATATGCTTGGTGGGCTCTTTGTCTGTCTGTCATAATAGCTGTTCTGCTTGAGTTGTCTTCTCTGCAGCTTGTCTTGATTCTGTATTTTGCTTTTCTTCTTTGAATGTTCAGTATGTTTGGATTTTTCTCATTGGGCCATCCTTCCATGATCCTTGTGTGTAGTAGGTGCGTCTCTGGATTATTTGCTGTTGCCTTTCGGAATATAATTTGAGAACTGCTGCTACGAAGCCTTCTGAGCTCACATCTACAGATGGTGTAGCAGGTATTTTTACATCATAGAGCTTTAGTGTGGGAGCATTTATCAGCAGAGATTTCAGTTTTTCATAGCTTTGTGCTTGACTTGCCACGGAGTGTCATTCCCGAGCAGTTTTCTTGTTTTCTGGTGTAGGCATGTGTGAAGGTGAAGGTGGCTGAAGGTGGCTGCAGCTGTGCCCCTTGCTTGTGTTCTGCTTGAACCATGTTGGGCTGCTGTGTCCTGCTTGTTTTACATGAAAATGATGCTGCTGTGTTCTGTATAATTAGTTTTGCTGCTTTGTTGTGCTTGAGCAGTGTTGAGGTGCTGTTCATATTCATATATAAACCTAATCCTTTTCTTCTTTATTTTTATTGTTTCCTTCATTTCTTCTTTTCCCCATGTGCTGAGCTGCCCCCTGCTGTTTGTTTTGTTTCTGTCGTTATGTTTTGTATTTCATTGACCACTTTTTTTCATTTTACTTGATGTCCCTTCATTTGCACAGAAGATATTCATGGCCTTTGTCTATGTCTGATCTGTTTCTCTCAGCAACCTTGCCCACAAGGTCTTCCCTAATATCACAAACACTCCTGTCTCTGATTAACAAGTCATGCAACTCACTGAATTCATGGTCTTTTGCCTTCTTCAGGTCTGTGGAAGAAGCCTCTCCGTATGCTTTTCTCGGATGTGCCTCAGGTAAGTCAGATTGTTTGCAATACTGGTTTCTACAGGTGGACCAGATTCACTGACTTGCGGCTCGACACAGGAATCTGCAACAACATTGTGTGATGGTGATGGACAGGAGCTTGAACCGTGTCGTCTGAATGTGTGTGTGAATATTGTAAATGTTTACTGTATGTGTGTTCCAGATTCAGTCCTTGTATCTTGCTGCTGTTTTAACTTGTCTTCATGACCTTGTGAAGAATGTCTCTCTCGGATGTGTCTCAGGTAAGTCAGATTGTTTTGCAGTACCAGTTTCTGCAGGTGGACCAGATTCACTGACCTGCAGCTCAACACAGGAATCTGCAACAACATTGGGTGATTCTGATGGGAACTCTTTCAGTCGTCCTGAGGAGGTGTTTTCTGTTTCTCCTATAGGTTCTTCCATCATGTCTCACGTCCTAGTGTTGCTGGTACATCACTATCAATGTCAATTCAATCTTGCATTTTTGATTTGAGTTTTGTTTGAAATCTGATTTGTAGATCTGTGCTGTGATGATGTTGGAAAAAAAAAAGTAACTGGACTGAAAATAAAACCAGAACTTTGTATTCAGCACCAGTGTTCTTGTTTTCTGGTGTAGGCATGTGTGTTACAGCTCTCACTTTATCTCTATCTAGATTGAGACCTTCTGCAGAGAGAGCATATGGCCATGTACTTGATTTGTGATCTGATCTTGCACTTGTTGAGTTTCAGGTTCCACTGTCTTTCCCTTTTCAGCACTTGGACGAGTCTGCCATCATGTTTCCTTGACCGTTTCACCCCAGACTAAGATATCGTTTGTAACTTTGACGACACCATCCAGGCCTTTAATAGTCTGCAGTTGATCTTAGAATCCTTTGGAGTGTCCTCAGCTTCAGAGGTATTTCAATCTTCCAATAGGTATGTTCAATGTGCAGAGCTTGGAATCTTCATCATGATGTTTGATCTGCCAAAATCCTCACCACTGTGACCATGCTGCTTACCCAGTCGTTCGGTTCATGTTTCGTGATTACATCCCTTTTCTCCATTTTTGTGTAGCTCCTCAATGATTGTTGTCTTTCAGGGTAATCAGGACTTTTCTTGGTGGATGAATTATTGGTGAGACCATGGGATCTACTTGAATGTCCTGGTAGGAATCCAAGAACAGTGAACAGATCAATGTCTTTCAGAATGTAATTTTACTTTGTGATTCCATGCACTCTTTCAACCACACCTAACATCTCCCATGTCTCACGTCCTAGTATTGCTGGTACTTCACAATCAACAATATGTGAAATTCAATTTAACATTTTTGGCTTTTGTGTTCACAGGTGAGTGGTAGCTTTCCCAGCAGTGACATGCGGTGGCCAGAATATGTGAGTACTCTGCTGAATTCTGCAAATTCTGTTTCTGGTCCCCAAATTCCTCCCGTACGCCTCAGTGCTTTCAGTTGGACCCTGAGCTCTCGTGAAGAACAAATGGGGAACATCGGGTAGGTTCTTTCTTGACTCTCAGTAATCCCTGAACTTTTTTCAGCACATTTCTTGTTTCCGTTTCTTCCTCACTAAATTGTAACATAGACTTTTATAAAGGTTGTAGACCTTCACTGCATCTTCCCCAGCGACGTGCGGAAAGGTGGCGCATTTTACTTTTTCAGACTCCTCAACAATCCCGCTCTCTAAGAAACAGGTAAAACTTTTGCACCCACAATCTCCAATTTTCTACGAAATGTGCTAAAGGTGGCTGCAGCTGTGCCACTTGCTTGTGTTCTGCTTGGACCGTGTTGGGCTGCTGTGTCCTTTTTTAATTAGGCTGCTGTGTCCTGCTTGTGTTTTGCATCTAAATGATGCTGCTGTGTCCTGGTTGAATTATGTTTGGCTGCTGTGTTCTGTTTAATTATGCTGCTATTTCCTGCTTGAACGGTGTTGGGCTGCTGTCTTGCTTGTGTTTTGCATATAAATAGTTACACTGCTGTGTTTTATATAAATTGTTTTGCTGCTTTGTTGTGCTTGAGCGGTGTTACAGTGCTGTTCATATTCATATATAAACCTTAAAACGTTTCTTCATAATTTATTTTCCTCACTGAATTGTAACATGTTGTAGACCTTCACTGCATCTTCCCCAGCGACGTGCGGAAAGGTGGCGCATTGTACTCCTCAACAATCCCACTCTCTGTAAGAAACAGGTAAAACTTTTGCTCCCACAGTCTCCAATTTTCAATGAGATTTCCTTGCAAGCACAGTGCTGAAGGTGGCTGCAGCTGTGCCACTTGCTTGTGTTCCGCTTGAACCGTGTTGGGCTGCTATGTTCTGCTTGTTTTACATGAAGATGATGCTGCTGTGTTCTGTATAATTTGTTTTGCTGCTTTGTTGTGCTTGAGCAGTGTTACGGTGCTGTATATATTCATATATAAACCTAAACCTTTTCTTCATTATTTTTGTTCCCTTCATTTCTTCTTTACCCCATGTGCTGAGCTGCCCCCTGCTGTCTGCTAGTGCGAGTGCATTTGTGTTTGGCTGCTCTTTCCTAACCTGTCCTGCTGTAACCCTTCTAAAAAAGTGTGAATATTGTAAATGTGTACTGTATGTGTGTTCCAGATTCAGTCCTTGTATCTTGCTGGTGTTTTCACTTGTCTTCCTGACCTTGTGAAGAATGTCTCTCTCGGATGTGTCTCAGGTAAGTCTGATTGTTTTGCAGTACCAGTTTCTGCAGGTGGACCAGATTCACTGACCTGCAGCTCGACACAGAAATCAGCAACAACATTGGGTGATTCTTATGGGAACTGTTTTTCCAGAGGAGGTGTTTTCTGTTTCTCCTACAGGTTCTTCCATCTTTAAACCACACCTAACGTCTCACATGTCTCACGTTCTAGTATTGCTGGTAAATCACTGTCAACAATGTGAAATTAAATCTTGCATTTTTGATTTGTAGTTCTGTACTGTGATGACATTGCATTCAGCACCAGTGCCCAACTTGAAGACAAAGTTCTTGTTTTATTTTTTTAGTCCAGTTATTCTATTCCCTTTTGTTGTGACAGTGTTGATGTTTGTCTAATATTCTGTTTTTCTGATCTCAACTGTTCCAGTGAAGAAATCTTCCTGCTCTGCATGATTTATTTTTTTTCCTCATTCTGCTCTGATTGTTTTGTTAGACACATTTTTGGTAAAGTGATTTTGCTGTTACAGGATTTGCACACTTGTCCATAAGCAGGACATTGTTTCTGTTTCTGTTCATAACCACATCTGGAGAAGGACAGGAACTTGAACTGTGTTCTGTGAATGTGTGTTCTGTTTTCTGTTTCTTCTGTAGGTTCTTCCATCTGGCGTCTGGACTGTGAAGAATCGTGGCTGGTCATGATAGCAGGTTGCCCTCTCTGAATTCTCACCTTGTCCCACATGTATATGCTTGGTGGGCTCTTTTGTCTGTCTGTCATCATAGCTGTTCTGCTGGAGTTGTCTTCTCTGCAGCTTGTCTTGAATCTGTATTTTGCTTTTCTGCTTTGAATGTCCAGTATGTTTGGATTTTTCTCATTAGGCCATCCTTCCATGATCCTTGTGTGTAGTAGCTGCATCTCTGGATCATTTGCTGTTGCCGTTCAGAATGTAATTTAGCCACTGGCTTTCCTTCCTGCAGAACTGCTGCTTCGAGGCCTTCTAAACTCGCATCTACAGATCGTGTAGCAGGTATTTTTACCTCATAGCGCTTAGTGTGGGAGCAGTTATCAGCAGTGACTTCAGTTTTTTTATAGCTTTGTGCTCGACTTGCCACAGAGTGCCACAGATGTCATGCTCAAGCAGTTTTCTGAGAGGTGCGCTGACTTCAGACAGGTTGTGAATAAACTTGGAAAGGTACTGAATCATGCCCATTAATCTCATGAGTGCCTGCTTGTTTTCTGGTGTAGGCATGTGTGTTACAGCTCTCACTTTATCTCGATCTAGATTGAGACCTTCTGTAGAGAGAGCATATGGCCATGTACTGGATTTGTGATGATCTTGCACTTGTTTTTGTAGAGTTTCAGGTTCCACTGTCTTTCCCTTTTCAGCACTTGGACGAGTCTGCCCTCATGTTTCCTTGACCGTTTCACCCCAGACTAAGATATCGTTCGTAACGTTGACGACACCTTCCAGGCCTTTAATAGTCTGCAATTGACCTTTGGAATACCTCTGAAGCTGAGGATACCCCAAAAGAAGGTCAAAGGAATCTGTATCTTTCAATAGGTATGTTCAATGTGCAGAGCTTGGAACTTTCATGATGTTTGATCTGCCAAAATCCTCACCACTGTGACCATGCTGCTTACCCAGTCGTTCGGTTCATGCTGTTTGGTGATTTACACCCCTTCATTTTGTGTAGCTCATCAATGATTGTTGTCTTTCAGGGAAATCTGGACTTTTCTTGGTGGATGAATTATTGGTGAGACCATGGGATCTACTTGAATGTGGTGATGTCCTGGTAGGAATCCAAGAACAGTGAACAGATCAATATCTTTCAGAATGTCATTTTACTTTGTGATTCCATGCACTCTTTTAACCACACCTAACATCTCCCATGTCTCACGTCCTAGTATTGCTGGTACATTACCGTCAACAATGTGAAATTCAATTTATCATTTTTGGCTTTTGTGTTCACAGGTGAGTGGGTAGCTTTCCCAGTGGTGACATGCAGTGGCCAGAATATGTGAGTACTCTGCTGAATTCTGCAGTTTCTGGTCCCCGAATTCCTCCCGTACGCCTCAGTGCTTTCAGCTGGATCCTGAGCTCTCGTGAAGAACAAATGTTGAACATCGGGTAGGTTCTTTCTTGACTCTCAGTAATCCCTGAACTTGTTTTTCAGTTTCTTTCTCTCTGAATTGTAACATGTTGTAGACCTTCACTGCATCTTCCCCAGCGACGTGTGGAAAGGTGGCGCATTGTACTCCTCAACAATCCCACTCTCTGTAAGAAACAGGTAAAACTTTTGCATCTAAAAATCAAATTTTTGACGAGATTGCCTTGCAAGCACAGTGCTGAAGGTGGCTGCAGTTGTGCCACTTGGTTGTGTTCTGCTTGGACCGTGTTGGGCTGCTGTATCCTGCTTGTGTTTTGCATCAAACTTGTTACGCTGCTGTGTTCTGCTTGAACAGTGTCACTTGTTCTATATTATAATTTCGCTGCTGTCCTGCTTGTTTTTCATCAACATTATGCTGCTGTGTCCTGCTTGTGTTCTGCATGAAAATTATGCTGCTGTGTCCTGCTTGAACAGTGTTGGGCTGCTGTGTCCGGCTTGTGTTTTGCATGACCGTTCTGCTTGAACAGTGTCCCTTAACCTTGTTCTGTATATTAATTGTGCTGCTTTGTCCTGCTTGTGTTTTTCATCAAAATTGTTACGCTGCTGTTCTGCTTGAACAACTATTCACTACTGTGTTCTGCTTTTACCATGTTGGGCTGCTGTGTCCTGCATCAAAGTTGTTACTCTGCTGTCTTCTGCTTGAACGATATTTTGCTTGTGTTCTGCTTGAACTGTGTTGGGCTGCTGTGTCTTGTTGTGTTTTGCATATAAATAGTTACACTGCTGTGTTCTATATAATTTTTGTTGCTTTGTTGTGCTTCAGCGGTGTTACAGTGCTGTTCATATTCATATATAAACCTAAACCTTTTCTTCATTATTTGTGTTTATTTATTTATTTATTTTCCTCACTGAATCGTAACATGATGTAGACCTTCACTGCATCTTCCCCAGCGATGTGCAGAAAGGTGGCGCATTGGACTCCTCAACAATCCCACTCTCGGTAAGAAACGGGTAAAACGTTTGCACCCACAGTCTCCAATTTTTGACGAGATTGCCTTGCAATCACAGTGCTAAAGGTGGCTGCAGCTGTGCCACTTGCTTGTGTTCTGCTTGAACCGTGTTGGGCAGCTGTGTCCTGCTTGTTTTACATGAAAATGATGCTGCTGTGTTCTGTATAATTAGTTTTGTTGCTTTGTTGTGCTTAAGCGGTGTTACAGTGCTGTTCATATTCCTACATAAACCTAAACCTTTTCATTATTTTTGTTCCCTTCATTTCTTCTTTTCCCCATGTGCTAAGCTGCCCCCTGCTGTCTGCTGGTGCGAGTGCATTGGTGTTTGGCTGCTGTTTCCTACCCTGTCCTGCTGTAACCCTTCTAAAAAGTCTGTGATTTTTCTTGTTTATTTCAAGATTTTTAGTCCAGTTATTCTATTCACTTTTGTTGTGACTGTGTTGATGTTTGTCTAATATTCTGTTTTTCTGATTTCAACTGTTCCAATGAAGAAATCTTCCTGCTCTGTCTTTTGAGGTCCTTTTATTTGCACAGCAGATAATCATGTCCTTTGTCAATGTCAGGATGTGTCTCGGGTCAGTCTGATTGTTTTGCAGTACCAGTTTCTGCAGGTGGACCTGATTCACTGACCTGCTGCTCGACACAGGAATCTGCAACAACATTGGGTGTGTGCTGATGGGAACTGTTTCAGTCGTCCTGAGGAGGTGTTTTCTGTTTCTCCTATAGGTTCTTCCATCATGTCTCACGTTCTAGTATTGCTGGTACATCACTGTCAACAATGTGAAATTCAATCTTGCATTTTTGATTTGAGTTTTGTTTCAAATCTGATTTGTAGATCTGTGCTGTGATGTTGTCTTCAAGTTGGGCACTGGTGCTGAATGCAAAGTTCTTGATGTTTTATTTTCAGTCCAGTTATTCTTTTCACTTTTGTTGTGACAGTGTTGATGTTTGTCTAATTTTCTGATGATCTTCCTGCTCTGCCTTTTTGTTCAACTGCATGATTTTTTTTTTCCCTCATTCTGCTCTGATTTTGTTTTACACATTTTTGGTAAAGTGATTTTGCTGTTACAGGATTTGCACACTTGTCCATAAGCAGGACTTTGTTTCTGTTTATGTTCATAACCACATCTGGAGAAGGACAGGAACTTGAACTGTGTTCTGTGAATGTGTGTTCTGTTTTCTGTTTCTTCTATAGGTTCTTCCATCTGGACTGTGAAGAATCATGGCTGATCATGATCGCAGGTTGCCCTCTCTGAATTCTCACCTTGTCCCATATGTATATGCTTGGTGGGCTCTTTGTCTGTCTGTCTCTGTCTGTCTGTCATAATAGCTGTTCTGCTGGAGTTGTCTTCTCTGCAGCTTGTCTTGAATCTGTATTTGTCTTTTCTTCTTTGAATGTCCAGTATGTTTGGATTTTTCTCATTGGGCCATCCTTCCATGATCCTTGTGTGTAGTAGCTGCATCTCTGGATCATTTGCTGTTGCCTTTCAGAATGTAATTTAGCCACTGGCTTTCTCTCCTGCAGAACTGCTGCTCCGAAGCCTTCTGAGCTCGCATCTACAGATGGTGTACCAGGTATTTTTTACCTCATAGAGCTTTAGTGTGGGAGCATTTATCAGCAGAGATTTCAGATTTTTATAGCTTTGTGCTCGACTTGCCACGGAGTGCCAAGGAGTTTCATGCTCGAGCAGTTTTCTGAGAGGTGCGCCAACTTCATACAGGTTGGGAATAAACTTGGAAAGGTACTGAATCATGCCCATAAATCTCATGAGTGCCTGCTTGTTTTCTGGTGTAGGCATGTGTGTTACAGCTCTCACTTTATCTCGATCCAGATTGAGACCTTCTGTAGAGAGCATATTGCCATGTACTGGATTTGTGATGAGCTGATCTTGCACTTGTTTTTGTTGAGTTTCAGGTTCCACGGTCTTTCCCTTTTCAGCACTTGGACGAGTCTGCCCTCATGTTTCCTTGACCGTTTCACCCCAGACTAAGATATCATTCGTAATGTTGACTACACCTTCCAGGCCTTTAATAGTCTGCAATTGACCTTTGGAATACCTCTGAAGCTGAGGATACCCCAAAAGAAGGTCAAAGGAATCTGTATCTTCCAAGGGTATGTTCAATGTGCAGAGCTTGGAACTTTCATGACGTTTGATTTGCCAAAATCCTCACTACTGTGACCATGCTGCTTACCCAGTCGTTCGGTTCATGCTGTTTGGTGATTTACACCCCTTCATTTTGTGTAGCTCATCAATGATTGTTGTCTTTCAGGGCAATCAGGACTTTTCTTGGTGGATGAATCACTGGTGAGACCATGGGATCTACTTGAATGTGGTGATGTCCTGGTAGGAATCCAAGAACAGTGAACAGATGACTGTCTTTCAGAATGTCATTTTACTTTGTGATTCCATGCACTCTTTTAACCACACCTAACATCTCCCATGTCTCACATCCTAGTAATGCTGGTACATTACCGTCAACAATATGTGAAATTCAATTTAACATTTTTTTTAGTTTTGTGTTTTGTGTGCTCACAGGTGAGTGGTAGCTTTCCCAACAGTAACATGCGGTGGCCAGAATATGTGAGTACTCTGCTGAATTCTTCGGTTTCTGGTCCCTGAATTCCTCCCGTACACTTTCAGCTGGATCCTGAGCTCTCGTGAAGAACAAATGGTGAACGTCGGGTAGGTTCTTTCTTGACTCTCAGTAATCCCTGAACTTGTTTTTCAGTACATTTCTTGTTTCAGTTTCTTTCTCTCTGAATTGTAACATGTTTTAGACCTTCACTGCATCTTTCCCAGCGACGTGCAGAAAGTAAGAAACAGGTAAAACCTTTGCACCTAGAAATCAACCGTATTGGGCTGCTGTGTCCTGCTTGTGTTTTGCATCAAACTTGTTACGCTGCTGTGTTCTGCTGCCCCCTGCTGTCTGCTGGTGCGAGTGCATTTGTGTTTGGCTGCTCTTTCCTACCCTGTCCTGCTGTAACATCTCCCATGTCTCGTGTCCTAGTATTGCTGGCACATCACCATCAACAATATGTGAAATTCAGTTTTGCATTTTTGGCTTTTGTGTTCACAGTAAAGTGGTTGCTTTCCCAGCAGTGACATGCAGTGGGCGGAATATGTGAGTACTTTGCTGAATTCTGCAAATTCTGTTTCTGGTCCCCAAATTCCTCCCGTACGCCTCAGTGCTTTTAGCTGGATCCTGAGCTCTCGTGAAGAACAAATGGTGAACATCGGGTAGGTTCTTTCTTGACTCTCAGTAATCCCTGAACTTCTTTTTCAGCACATTTCTTGTTTTAGTTTCTTTCTCTCTGAATTTTAACATGTTTTAGACCTTCACTGCATCTTTCCCAGCGACGTGCAGAAAGGTGGCGCATTGGACTTTTTCAGACTCCTCAACAATCCCACTTTCGGTAAGAAACGGGTAAAAGTTTTTTACAAGATTGCCTTGCAAGCACAGTGCTAAAGGTGGCTACAGCTGTGCCACTTGCTTGTGATCTGCTTGAACCGTGTTTGGCTGCTGTGTCCTGCTTGTGTTCTGCCTGAAAATTGTTACACTGCTGTGTTCTGCTTGATGGGTGTTGGGCTGCTGTGTCCTGCTTGAACGGTGTCACTTAACCTTGTTCTGTATAATAATTGTGCTGCTGTGTCCTGCTTGTGTTCTGCCTGAAAATGTTACGCTGTTGTGTCCTGCTTGATTTGTATTTCGCTGCTGTATTCGCTGCTGTATTTCGCTGCTGTGTCCTGCATTAAAATTATGCTGCTGTGTCTTGCTTGAACGATATTTCGCCGCTGTGCCACTTTTTTGTGTCCTGCTTGAACAGTGTTGGGCTGCTTTGTCCTGCTTGTGTTTTTCATCAAAATTGTTATGCTGCTGTGTTCTGCCTGACCGATGTCAATTAACTGTGTCCTGCTTGTGTTTTGCATGAAAATGGTGGTCATTTTCGACGAGATTGCCTTGCCAACACAGTGCTGAAGGTGGCTGCAGCTGTGCCGCTTGGGCCGTGTTGGGCTGCTGTGTCCTGCTTGTGTTTTGCATCAAACTTGTTACGCTGCTGTGTTCTGCTTGAACAGTGTCACTTAACCTTGTTCTATATAATAATTACGCTGCTGTCCTGCTTGTGTTTTTCATCAACATTATGCTGCTGTGTTCTGCTTGAACGATATTTCGCTAATGTGTTGTGCTTGAACCATGTTGGGCTGCTGTGTCTTGCTTGAACGGTGCTGGGCTGCTGTGTCCTGCTTGTGTTTTGCATGAAAATGGTTACGCTTCTGTGTTCTGCTCTAACAATATTTTGCTGAGTTCTGTTTAATTACGCTGCTGAGTCCTGCTTGAACCGTGTTGGGCTGCCGTGTCCTGCTTGTTTTACATGAAACTTATGCTGCTGTGTTCTGTATAAATTGTTTTGCTGCTTTGTTGTGCTTGAGCGGTGTTACAATGCTGTTCATATTCATACATAAACCTAAACCTTTTCTTCATTATTTCTTCTTTTCTCCATGTGCTGAGCTGCCCCCTGCTGTCTGCTGGTTGCGAGTGCATTTGTGTGTGGCTGCTCTTTCCTACCCTGTACTGCTGTAACCATTCAAAAAAGTCTGTTCATGTTTAGCTAGTTTGGATTTGCTCTTGTGTTCAAACCCAACTGTTTGTTTTGTTTCTGTCGTTCTGTTTTGTATTTCATTGAGCACTTTTTTTTCACTTCACTTGATGTCCCTTCATTTGCACAGCAGATATTCATGGCTTTTGTCTATGTTCCATCTGTTTCTCTCAGCAACCTTGCCCATAATAGGTCTGTTATCTGTGCTGTAATGACATTGTCTTCAGATTGGACACTGGTGCTGAATGCAACGTTCTTGTTTTATTTTGATTTTCAGTTCTGTGTTATTTTCACTTTTGTTGTGACTGTCAATGTTTTTCTGATGTATTGAGTTTTTCCAATTTCAACTTTTCCAATGAAGAAATCTTCCTGCTCTTTTGTCTTTTGTTCAACTGCATGATTTTTTTTTTTCTGATTTTTTATTGTTTTGTTTTTTTACACATTTTTGGTAAAGTGATTTTCACACTCAGGATTTACACACTTGGCCAAAGGCAGGACAGTGTTTCTGTTTCTGTTCATAACCACATCTGGAGCAGCTTGCTTCTGTTGCTTGTTCATTTTTAGCTAGTTTGGATTTGCTCTTCTGTTCAAACCCAACTGTTTTTGTTTCTGTCGTTCTGTTTTGTATTTCATTGAGCACTTTTTTTTTCACTTCACTTGATGTCCCTTTGTTTGCACAGCAGATATTCATGGCCTTTGTCTATGTCTGCTCTGTTTCTCTCAGCAACCTTGCCCATAATAGGTCTTCCCCATTACCACAAGCACTCCTGTCTCTGATTAATGAGTCATGCAACTCACTGAATTCATGGTCTTTTGCCTTCAGGTCTGTGGTGTACGCATCAGTGCTTTCAACAGGCCAGAGAAAAGCTGAGGGCTCCTTGAACATCACTTGCTAACCAGTCCCTCAGTGTAAAGTATGGACTAATGTGAAATTCAATCTTACATTTTTGATTTTTAAGTTTTGTTTCAAATCTGATTTGTAGATCTGTGCTGTGATATTGTCTTCAAGTTGGGCACTGATGCTGAATGCGAAGTTCTTGTTTTATTTTCAGTCCAGTTATTCTATTCATTTTTTTTTTTGTGACAGTGTTGATGTTTGTCTAATATTCTGTTTTTCTGATTTCAACTGTTCCAATGAAGAAATCTTCCTGCTCTGCCTTTTTGTTCTGAATTTTTTTTTTTTTTTTTTTTTTTTTTTTTTTTTTTTTTTTTCCCCCCCTCATTCTACTTGGATTTCTTGTTGGACACATTATTGATAAAGTGATTTTTGCTGTTACAGGATTTGCACACTTGGCCATAGGCAGGACATTGTTTCTGTTCCTGTTCATAATCACATCTGTAGAAGGACAGGAACTTGAACTGTGTCCTGTGAATGTGTGTTCTGTTTTCTGTTTCTTCTATAGGTTCTTCCATCTGGCGTCTGGACTGTGAAGAATCGTGGCTGGTCATGATAGCAGGTTGCCCTCTCTGAATTCTCAGCTTGTCCCACATGTATATGCTTGGTGGGCTCTTTGTCTGTCTGTCATAATAGCTGTTCTGCTGGAGTTGTCTTCTCTGCAGCTTGTCTTGAATCTGTATTTTGCTTTTCTTCTTTGAATGTCCAGTATGTTTGGATTTTTCTCATTGGGCCATCCTTCCATGGTCCTTGTGTGTAGTAGCTGCATCTCTGGATCATTTGCTGTTGCCTTTCGGAATGTAATTTAGCCACTGGCTTTCCCTCCTGCAGAACTGCTGCTCCGAAGCCTTCTGAGCTCTCATCTACAGATGGTGTACCAGGTATTTTCACATCATAGAGCTTTAGTGTGGGAGCATTTATCAGCAGAGATTTCAGTTTTTTTTATAGCTTTGTGCTCGACTTGCCACGGAGTGTCATGCTCGAGCAGTTTTCTGAGAGGTGCGCCAACTTTGGACAGGTTGGGAATCAACTTGGAAAGGTACTGAATCATGCCCATTAATCTCATGAGTGCCTGCTTGTTTTCTGGTGTAGGCATGTGTGTTACGGCTCTCACGGTCTCTTGATCTGGCTTGAGACCTTCGGTAGAGAGCATATGGTCATGTACTGGATTTGTGGTGATCTGATCTTGCGTTTGTTGTTGAGTTTCAGGTTCCACAGCCTTTGCCTTTTCAGCACTTGGATGAGTCTGCCGTCATGTTTCCTTGACCGTTTCACCCCAGACTAAGATATCGTTTGTAACGTTGACAAAATCTTCCAGGCCTTTAATAGTCTGCAATTAACCTTTGGAATACCTCTGAAGCTGAGGATACCCCAAAAGAAGGTCAAAGGAATCTGTATCTTTCAATGGGTATGTTCAATGTGCAGAGCTTGGAACTTTCATGATGTTTGATCTGCCAAAATCCTCACCACTGTGACCATGCTGCTTACCCAGTCGTTCGGTTCATGTTTGGTGATTTACACCCCTTCAATTTGTGTAGCTCATCAATGATTGTTGTCTTTCAGGGCAATCAGGACTTTTCTTGGTGGATGAGTCACTGGTGGGACCATGGGATCTACTTGAATGTGGTGATGTCCTGGTAGGAATCCAAGAACAGTGAACAGATCAATATCTTTCAGAATGTCATTTTACGTTGTGATTCCATGCACTCTTTTAACCACACCTAACATCTCCCATGTCTCAGGTCCTAGTATTGCTGGTACATCACCGTCAACAATATGTGAAATTCAATTTAGCATTTTTGGCTTTTGTGTTCACAGGTGAGTGGAAGCTTTTCCAACGGTGACATGCAGTGGCTAGAATATGTGAGTACTTTGCTGAACTGAGCAGTTTCTTTTTCAGACTTCTCAACAATCCCACTCGGTAAGAAACTGGTAAAACTTTTGCACCCAAATTTTTTTTTTTTTACAAGATTGCCTTGCAAGCACAGTGCTAAAGGTGGCTACAGCTGTGCCAGTTGCTTGTGATCTGCTTGAATGGTGTTGGGCTGCTGTGTCCTGCTTGTGTTTTGCAGAAAAATAATCATGCTGCCGTGTTCTGTATAAATTGTTTTGCTGCTTTGTTGTGCTTGAACGGTGTTAAAATACTGTTCAAATTCATAAATAAACCTAAACGTCTGCGTCTGCTGTCTGTGGGTGCGAGTGCATTTGTGTTTGGCTGCCCTTTCCTACCCTGTTCTGCTGTAACCCTTCTAAAACGTCTTCTAACCCTTTTGTGTTTGTTTTTCTCTCGTTTCCATATGTTGAGATGCCCAGTTTCAACTGTTCCATCGGCAGACCTCGCTCTCTCCACCACCTTCCTGACCGATGTCCGGTTCTGGGGCCTCTAATGGAGTCGTCCTCACCTCACGGCATGGCTGTGCTTGTGATCGTGTACCTGCATGGACTTCATTTCACTCCTGTTTTCATCTTTTTATGGTTTGATGGCACATTGGCCATGTTCCCTTAATTCCATGTTTTATTCCTGTTCTGCTTTTCATTGTGCTATCCGGTGTCGACCAGAGGAGGATGGGTTCCCTTTTTGAGTCTTGGTATCTCTCAAGGTTTCTTCCTCTCGATCTGAGGGAGTTTTTCCTTGCCACTGTTGCCACTGGATCTCTGTAAAGCTGCTGTGTGACCACATTTGTTGTGAAAGCGCTGTATTAATAAAATTCATTTGAACTGAATACTGTATTCTGTGTGAGTTATGCTCCTCTATGCTGGTTGTGTAGTGTTATGCTACTGTATTCTGGTTGAAAGAGTACTGGTACTGTATTCTATATCAAAATAATGATTCTAATGTCTTCTGAATGAAAGCGTTATGCTACTCTGTTGTGAATGAACAGTTTCAGGCTACTGTGTCCTGTAAGACATCGTTACGCTACTCTATTCTGGTAAAACAGGGTTCTGTTACTGTGGTCTGTAGGAAAGTTCTGCTACTTTTCATACAGAATTCAGTAGCATAGCTCTAAATACGGGATACATTAGCATTGCGCTTCACATTCAACACAGAGCTTGTAGCGCCCCCTATGGATTCTGTAAGGGGATTAGCATAGCCCATTTTTCAGATAACATGATTCACCTCCCTGAAATGTAATCCTAAAAATACTGTAAATATCAGAAATCAAACATTTCATACCCCACTGTATCTAGCTTAAAGTACCTGAAGCAGAATTTTCACACAGTTGAAAAGACCTAAAATAAAATGTTCATTTTCCCCACATCCTCTAGTTTTTTAGTTTTTTTTTTTTTTTGTTTTTTGTTTTGGTTTTGACCCTCGCCTGTTTACTGGTTAAGAAAAACATGTTCACCTTGTGTGCTTTAGAAAGGACTGTACATCTGTTGAACAAAGACTTGAATGTTAGTCAAGGTCATTTTCCATCATTTCCTGTTAAAAACCCTGGAATACGGAGGAGGTTTTTGTTGGTTTGAAAACAACATTTGACCTTTAAAGCAAAAACGATGTACCTTTTTTGTTGTCTTTTAAAATGAAACGCGTCCAAATTCTCACACTTACTATATTTCTATTTAATTTAAGGCCATATTTCAGTTTATATTCCGCTCATTGCGCTCGGGTCTACATCGGGAGCGGGGAACTGACGTGTATTGAAGCGTGGTTGTGAAATGCTATTTCCATGCGGTTCTGCTTTGGAAGATCGAGACGTGTTTCGACACAGAGCGTCGAGCGACCGTTCCTACTTTATAGTCTTTAATATCAGCTCTGTCTTCTTTATCTGAGCCAGTTGTTGTGATGCTTGTGCTCTCTGCTCTCTGTGTTACTGTACAGTACTCTCTAACTGACTGTTGTTTGCGTTTGTGTCGCAGGAACATGGCGACCGCGGAGGGACGAGCTCTCCAGACGCGTTGCAGGGAGGTCATCAAGCTTGACCCGCAGATCCAGCTGCTGTTGTAAAGGCACTCCAAAGTCCATGGATGGAGACATCATCAGGGCTTCCAGCTCTTCAGTTTTCATATATTAGAAACCTCACCCAGGTACTTCCATTTCATGTAGTTATTGTTACACATTAGTTTATTAGATTGTGTTTACCCTTGTTTACTTTGTTAACATTCTGGAAGTAAAGTAAAATTATTAATGAACAATGATGTTGTAACAACTGTTTCTGAAATACATGAATCAGGGTGACTCATGAGTTGATGAAAGACAAGATGAAAATGATCAATTTTATTAAACAGTTGTATGAATTTGCTGTCTACAGACAAATAAGGGCTTAAGGGTTAAATACACACAAAAAATGATCAAAATGGTTATCATTGTTTAAAATGATGGATAAACATGATTTAGAGTATTAATAAGTGGAAAATTTAGGAGAGCCAATTGCTGTACATGGTATATAATAAACAATACTAGAAATGCTGAGATTAGTATACAAACTCCAATCAGTGCAACAATCTTATTGTAACAATAATGCACAACAAAAAGTACAGCAACAGATTTGGATAAATATAATACAGAAAAATAGATAATAGATTATAAAGTGGCTTTAGAGATGTGCAGCTCTTACTCCAGTGTGAATTGTTGTCATTAGTCTGGAACACTGGCACTGTGGAGAATAATTAATGTTATTACAGGAAAAATGTGGTTATTGTTTTGTGGGCTAGTTCTTCAGCACAGTGTGATTTACAGTTGAAACTACAGGTTTACACACACTATATAAAAAAACACGTGCATTTTGTTTCACTGTCTGACATGAATTTAGAATAAACTTGACCTGTTTTAGATCAATTAGGATTTTCAAAATTATAGGATTGAGGTCAGGGTTTTTTTTTGACGATTGGGTTTTTGATAGAAGAAGCAAAGCACAGGCAGACAGAGAGAGAAAAGAGGGAGGGGGGTAAAACTAAACCAGTGTCTCAGTGTGTCTCAGTTCTTACTGATCCTGACTTCGACGCCGCCCCGCCAAGAAGACCAGCACCAGCGGGAAACCAGAACCAGCCTGAAGCAGCACCCGAACAAGCGGCAGTGAGGCCACATGTCCCACCCCGTCGGGTCCCTATGCCGATGTGCAGCAGGAGCTCGAGGAGCTGGCTGCTGGACAAAGGGAGGCCAGACCACTCACATCGCCAGTAGCCTCCCATACCAGAAACCGTGATCCAGAAAGAGAACCTAACTTCAGCACACCCTTCAAGGGTCTGCCTGACCAAGGGGAAGTCTTCACTGCAGTCCAAGCCCTGAGTGGCTTTTTCTCTATGGTAGAGGTGGCTGGACCAGAGGGTCCCCTCTTAATACATCGATACTGGACTGAAAAGAACATGATGGAAACTGCCTCCGACCCGTCTGACCCCCCAACAAGTAGGAGGACGCAAGTTTGGAGGAGAATTTGGGGACTTTGTCATGCCGCCCGACCTCGAATGAGATAAAACGCGTTCTGTTTCCGAAAATTGGGCTCCAGCTACTGCAAGGTTGATCAAGGCTGGCTGGATAGAGATGTACGCCTGGCTGATCCCACCTACAACCCCAGAGCTAACGTTCAGCCGGACCCCAATGCCCCTTATCTGAACATAAGAGATTTAAGAACTCGATTGGAAGCTGCCTTTGCCCTGCATGTGAACACAGGGAAAATAGCAGCATGTAAGCAGGAAGACTGAGAGACTGTTCAGGTTTATCTGGTCCGCCTGACAAAAGTTCACACGGACTTTAGCGGACCGGAAGCACCTGTGACTAGAGCAAATAATCCAGAAGATGTGATCCCATGGGAAGCACACCTGCACAACAGCTTCCTGATGGGACTGAGATCTGAGCTCTCCAATGCTATCAAGCAGCATTTCGTGGGGTATGCCAGACAGCCCCTCACCACCATAGAGGATCATGCCAAGTATCATGGAAACCTCCTTAACACCCAAGCGAAGACGAAAGAGAAAAAGCAGACAGACACGTTGGATCAAGCCATGTTATCGATGGTACAGCAAGTTGCAGCCCTCCCCACTAACGCTCCACGTTAGTTTCTCTCTCTGTCTGCCTGCTGAGGGGTCGAGGATTTGCAGGCAATGGGCCAGCTTTCCAGCCAAACCAACCAAATGCTGATCAGGGTGAATCATGGGTGAATTGATGCTACAATTGTGGCAAGTATGGACATTTTGCCAGGGATTGTTCCGAGCAGTATGTCCAGGAGGAGGGAAAACCAGCAGCAGCGCATCAGGAGCAGTGACGGGCGGCGGAGGGGCAGGACGGTGGAACGGGACCCACTGACACAGCAAAAAGGGAAGTGCCGCCTTCTCCCTATCTTTCATTAGTGCAACAGCTTACAACATGCCCACTAAGTATGCCAACATTTACTTTGATTGTAGAAGGAAGGAGTTTAAAATTTTTGGTAGATAGCGGGGCGGGCCACTCAGTGATTAGGACTAATGAGCTTCATTGTGACACGCAAAAGGGAAAATCCCAAGCATTAATAGGGGTAGGGGGAGAAGTGGTCAGAGAAAAGGTGTCTGTGCCCCTCCAATGTTCTTTAGATGGGAAAACTTTTTCGCATTGTTTCCTGATTTCTTCTGTTTGTCCTGTAAATTTACTGGCCAGAGATTTGATGTGTAAACTAGGGTGTACCCTAATCAGCTCCCCTGAGGGAGTAGCTGTAGAATTTTCAGAACAACCATGCATGGTACAGGTAGCGTCAGGGGTTCCGGGGTATGCTTACATGTAGCGCAGTGTTGATGAGCAGGGGGAGATCATCAGAGGCAGAGAGGGTGGTGTCTAATCCTTTGCAGTGGAAAAAGAATGATTTACATTGCACTTTACACATTAGCCAAGGCCCTGATCATGATTATGAAAAACATTTTTTTCACATCAGGAACAGAGCCTTTGTCAACCACAGCACTGATATGGAATGATAAGATGGCAGCTGCCCTAGTCTCACCAACAAAACAGCAGGATGCGTTGTTTACAGTAGAAAACTCCTACCCCCACATCTCCCTGGCCAGATTTAAACACACCCTCCCGTGGCGAGATATCGGGCCATGGGCCTTGAGGGTGGCCAGGGCTAATGATTGAGCCAATACCGAGCGCCCCAATGTGCAGTATAGAGCTTCCACAAAGACGTGGAAGTGCCCCTTTCAGTACAGGCTGAGAGCAGAGCGCACAGTGGAGCTGTTTAGCTCACCTCCACTGATTCAGGCTGCCACACTCACAGAAGAGGAGGAACTGGAGCTTGCTTCGCTTCCCTCTCAGCTGTGGGATTGATTAAAGACTGTGAACCAGTATCCATTACACCAAAATCCACATATATGCCCAGACAAGCTCAGTACCCCTTAAAACCTGAAGCAGTTGACTGTATTAGACCTGTGTTTTAAGCTTTGCTAGAGGCAGGGGTCATAGTGCCATGTCCAGCTTCACCAGTTAGGACACCAATTTTACCAGTCAAGAAACCGGCCGGAATGTGGAGGTTTGTTCAGGACCTGCAGGCAGTAAATGCTGCGGTTCAGGCTCGAGCACCTGAAGTACCAAACCCCCATACTATTTTGTCTCAAATTCCTACAGACCACACCAATTACACAGTGGTAGATTTAGCAAGTACATTCTTCAGTGTACCAATCCATCCAGATAGCAGGTTCTGGTTTCGCCTTCACGCAGCGCTTGTCGCCGCCGCACAACTTCCTGTAACAGACCAAGAGAAACCCACCCTGCCAGTAATTCAATCTACTGCCACTGCAGCAAAAAAAGCTCAGTGGACCAAATCAGGGTGTGTCAAACACATTACAACAAAACTTAATTGGGTTAAGTGCCTCCCCCTGGTTCTCTGGCAAAGCAGAACCAGGCCACAAAAATAACTGGTCTCAGTGCCTCCCAATACGGGATTAGGTCCACCCCCACTGGATAACCAGTTACTTGACCTCTCTCTCACAGCGTTTTGCGTCTCTTTGTACGAGGGGCTTCTGTCTGTGTCTAAACAGGTGAAAGCAGTGCTGCCGCAACCAGCTGACCAGCCCTTCCATGACCACAAGCCAGGTGATTGGGTGCTGATACGGGACCTCGATGGCGGAGATGGCCATCAAATGGACACTGTATATCCTAACTGCTAAACATGATTCTGATGGCTCTGATGAAATTTAATTTAGACACCCAGGGAAGAATGTCTTTTGGCAATATGTGAATTTGGAACTATGAGAATAGAGTCAACAACGACCTCTAAGTTTCTCACTGTTTTACCAGGTATAACTAAGTGAGCATCTG
Source organism: Salminus brasiliensis (assembly GCF_030463535.1). Lineage (NCBI taxonomy): Eukaryota > Metazoa > Chordata > Actinopteri > Characiformes > Bryconidae > Salminus > Salminus brasiliensis. Next base: position 16,734,942 of record NC_132892.1, read on the forward strand.
TGTTTACCACAGTAGTATCATTTATATCTTTATCTATATTAGGACCATGTAGAAGGACCTCTGTTTTATCAGAATTAAGTAAAAGAAAATTGAGTCATCCAGTTTTTAATTTCTTTAATACAGTCTGTTATTCGGCTGAGACACAGGTCCTCGTTAGGTTTAGCTGATATGTAAATTTGGGTATCATCAGCATAACAGTGAAAGATTAATACTGTGTTTACGGATTCTTTTACACAGCAGTAAAATATAAGAGTATGGAACTCATTTAAAGCTATATATTCATCAGGTTTAACCCATGTCTCCAAGAGACATAGTGCATTAAGCTGATTGTCAGTAATAATGTCATTTACAATAACTGATCTAGGTGCTAGCAATCTTATATTTAACACTTCTATTTTAATGCGGTAGTTGCTGTTGCTCTGATGGACGGACAAGTTTGTATTAATTCTAATGAGGTTGTTAAAACAGTTTTTCTGGCTTTTTGGATTCTAAGTTACACAGGGGACAGACACAGTCTCAATATTGAATTGTTTATTTAGCACTGTCATGAGGAAAAGACATGGAAATAGTACATGCTGAAATACAAGCAGAAAAATGGCAGGCTGAATTATTAAAATGGTATAGATCACTTACCTGGCCGGTGTGACTGGGTAGAGCCAGGTATACTGAGCATCTCAGTATACTACAGTTCCCTGTGTCCGTTAACCCCTGGACCTACAACCTTTATCTAAGGTGAAATCATTGTTTTCGAGTTCTGGCTGTGGAAGTGGGTAGAATGCTTACGAAGCGGTAAATGACTAAACAGATATTGAACGCCGGCTTCACAGTACTGTGAACTTTAAACAATGAACTTTTTAAAACTAGTAATAGTACAAAGGTCATTGTACATTCAATGTTAAAATAATGAACTCCTTGGGACATTAAAGTGTATGATGTTCCTGGGACCATATAATATACTAATAATGTGATCACACAGCTTAACTGCTAATGCTATTATTAAACACACTGTACTACTGTACTTTCTACAAAGCTCATTGTCAAATCACTTCTTCAAATAAATCATGAGTCAAAATTGGTGTATGATGTCCCTATTTTAAGACTGAATGATGTTCCTGGGACTATATAATGTGCTAATACTGTGGTCAGTCTTTTCGAGGGAGCGAACGTTGGCTGCAACAGGCTAGGTAGCGGTGGACACGCAGCCCTAGCCTTCAGCCTAGCATGTAGCCCACCTCTCTTGCCCAGTTTCCGCCTTGGGCACTCTGTCCATCCGCTGTGTCGTCTTCCTGAGGCCGGTGCTGCTGTACCTTGCTGGCTGGTTTCGGCGGTGTCCTGGTGCAAAAGAAAATGGAAATCAGAAAGGCTTAAGGTAAGTTCATGATGAACTTTACCAAACTCCAGGAGCGCCTCTCAACTGTAACTAAGCGTTCCGGAGGAGAACTGTATGTGTAAAATAAATATTAAAGTTAAAATCATAATAAATAGCGTCAGTTGCCAGAGGAACACACAAAGACGTCTGCCATGGTGGGAATCATCTTGGAGTTGAAGATGCAGTGCTTTGTGGGAACAGTGGTTTCTATGCAGGTGCTGATGTAGCTGGTTACTCCAGAGGCATAGTCTTCTAAGTCAGCAGTACAGCAGCAGTTCTGAACACATCCCAGTTTGCACTGTGTAGAAAAATGTCTACATAGTGTTGCCCGTACCCCACCCCTCTTCCGGGGCGCAACACTTTGCGTGTTCGTTTTGTGGAAAGAGTCGCAGACGAGTGGAGTGAAGTTAGAAGCAAACCAAAGTATTTATTTAAGAATGCTGGATCCAGGAGAACAAATGCATTAAAGACAGTGTATCAACCATCCCAAAGCAAAGTTCTGACCCCGTTCTCATCTGACTCCACGTTTATACCCCAAATGACGTGAAACCTGCCGATGAGGCGTTTCTACAGATTAGTCTATGTGAATATGCAAGATGGCACATGTTAGTACTCAGATTCACGTGTCTGACTCCACCATCATGCTTGACCTTGACTATGTTCTGTATTTTCTCAAAGCTGGACAGTGTAGCGTTCTCTATGTGTGTGCGAGGCAGCTGCAGGTTAGGGAGTTACCCACACAGAGAGAAGGCCGCTTTGTCCGACCCTATCAGCATCCCCTCTACCCACACAGAGAGAAGGCCGCTTTGTCCGACCCTATCAGCATCCCCTCTACCCACACAGAGAGAAGGCCGCTCCGTCCGACCCTATCAGCATCCCCTCCATATCACTTCAGTTCAAACAAAGTACACCAGTCCCAATTGGGGCCAACACGATGGTCCATGACAGTGACTTCAGACACATGGAGTGGCCTCACTTGTCATGCTGATGTATAGTTTTAGTAACGCAAATGTCTTTAAGCGTGAATCACCCGCCTTTACCATAGAACTCCATATGTTACATGTTAATGTGTCTCAGGAGTCCATGTCATGTGAGTTAGTAGGCCATACAATGTAATAAGGTTATAATATGTCTTATGAGTAAATATCATGTAAGTTAGTAAGTGGGTGAGTAATATGCCATGCAAAGTGACTCTATATGTCGCACACCAATACGTGTTACAAGTGGGTATTATGTGGGTTAGAAACAAGCTATACATTGTTAGCTATGTGTGTAAGCCTACATGATATAAGTATCGGATAATCATTTGTATAGATGCATATAAAATACAAGGTTTCACACAATGATTATGTAGTTGTTGATACTAAGTTGAGTAATTATTATTTAAGGATAATTTGTCAACAAACACAAGGTATAATAAACATTTTACTACAACAACTGTCAAAGTAGTCCTGAAGCACCAGGTCAGTTTCTTCATTCCACACAAGCTCATGTGATAATGATATTGGGGGAGGACAGTCCTCAGGTTGCTGTGGTTAAAACTGCCGGCGACAATGAACAGCACGTCCGGATGTGTGGTATCTTGTTTGCTGATTGCGTCATGCAGCAGCCCCAGCACCGTCGCTGAGTTCGCACGTGACTGAATGTAAACAGCCAGGATAAACACAGCGCTTCTTTGTGTCTGAATACGACCTGTTGTTTACAAAGACGCAGACGCTGCCGCCCCCTGTTCTTCCCGGGTGTTGCCATGTGGTCTCCGGGGTGGACGGAGTGCGTTTATGCCCTCCCACAGGCCACAGATTGGAGCTAGGTGCTTGGGAATTTGATCATTATCAGATGTTTGTAAGACCTCCTGCATCCTTGATTTGCAAAACTTCATGGCTCGTGCTTCTTGGCAATGTTGAGGGTATGTTTGTTTGTGTAGGAGTGAATGTAAGTGTCAAAGAGGAACAAAGAAGAGACAGAGAGATGTTTATATACACTGAGCCTTAAGCTGATATTTAGATTTTGCCGCTGTGATTTGGCATAGCCTGATGAGTATGATCCTGCAGCGAGAAAAGAGTATATACTATTCCATTTCTTCTCCAAAGCTGTCAGGAAAAATAAAAGGAAAAATATGTCAATTTAAGCACACATTAAAAATAGAATAATCTATAAGCTGTGAAAAGACAAGAAAAAATACATTCACTGGCCTGACGGTGGCGCTGCAGCAAAGCATTAAATGTTTTTATTCAATAACGTCTGACCTGTAAGTCCTACACTCAAAATGATTTATGGCTGATTCCTTGATGCCTTCCTACTTCTGCTAATTAGTCCAAGATTTTCTTTTTACCACTCCTCACATATTTGGTATTAAAATACTTGCAATGGTCTTAATAACTAAAAATTATTCAAAAAAGTAAGCCTGGAACTTTTGAACGCTTGAGCCTATTTAAACAAAATCTGTTCAGCACATGATTTTAAGGTGTCATGTCAAGTTTAGTTTCAGATCCAATACGATACATAAACTTATTAATAAATACACAACATCTGTCCAATACTATTAAATAAATAAACTGTATGCCTCAACATGTGGGAGAAATTAAAGGCATCAGCTAACCTCACTAACTTTGTAAAATAAAATATAACAAATTATCACAGATATACATTTATTGAATTGCTATTTATTTTATTACTAAAATAAGAAATGATTGTGCAGGACTTTGGCACGGAATTTGCCTTACAATGATGAAGTATTAATAGGAGAACAGATTTTGTAATTTTCAAAAGATACTAGGCTATTCTAATATGTCTTTATATGAGATATGACTATTAACTAAATGTTATGTAGTTATGTAGATATAATAGATTATATAGAATATATAAATTTGTTATTCATGTATTTAGCAGTGTTGGCTCAGGACTTTTATTCTGAAATGTGAAGTCCAGTGAGACCAAAGGGAAGCAAGCATTGCTAATATCGGGACCAATATCCAATCCTAATATCTGATGGGTGCACTAGTCTCATCGGGCCTGTTGTGCTGGTTCTTTAGGTCTCATTGGGCCTGTTGTGGTTGTGGCAAATCTTACAACTTAGGCCTACTTAAAGCCATAGCTGACACCCATATGACTCCAGTGTTGAGACAAATTGCATGTTTTTTTCATGGTAATTCCTACTCCATCCACTATGTGGCAGTATATTGGAAATAGGCCAGGTTACAAGCCAAAAGGAGAGGATCATTCAGTAGCAAAGAGGTTTAGCTGAGTCTCACTTCAGGCCTCATTGTAATGAAGACTGAATGAAGGAACTTTGGTTCAAATACTCATTGTAAGTTTGCAATCCTTTAATTCTTTATATATTCTATCAATGTTTGTGTATGTTTAATGCATGAGGTTGGGTGCTGTTGTGCTTTTGCAGAAAGCTTCTCTTTTTTCTTGTTTGTTTGTTTGTGTTTCTCTATTTGCACTCCTTACAACTAACTTGCTCTTCATATGGACATTGGGATTAGCCTGTTGTGCTTGTTTTTAGGGTCTCATTGGGCCTGTTTTCATGTTCCTAAGTTCTCATTTGTCATGTGCTTATGGTCTCATCGGGCCTGTTGTTCTGGTGCTTTAGTTCTCATTGGGCCTGTTGTGGTTGTGGCATAAAACAAATCCTACAACTTAGGCCTACTTGAAGCCATAGCATAGTGTTGAGACAAATGGCATGAGTACAGGCCCAAGACTCATTGTAAGTTTGCAATCCTTTAATTCTTTATATATTCTGTCAATGTTTGTGTATGTTTAATGCATGAGGTTGGGTGCTGTTGTGCTTTTGCAGAAAGCTTCTCTTTTTTTTCTTGTTTGTTTGTTTTTGTTTTTCTATTTGCACTCCTTACAACTAACTTGCTCTTCATATGGACATTGGGATAAGCCTGTTGTGCTGGTGCTTTAGGTCTCATTGGGCCTGTTGTGCTGGTGCTTTAGGTCTCATTGGGCCTGTTGTGCTGGTGCTTTAGGTCTCATTGGGCCTGTTGTGCTGGTGCTTTAGGTCTCATTGGGCCTGTTGTGATTGTGGCATAAAACAAATCCTACAACTTAGGCCTACTTGAAGCCATACCTGACACCCATTCCCATCTATTCTAAGGGTAGTAGTATATTTCAGATGTGTCTCTGTACACTACAACTGACTTTGGATTTGTATGCTATCTGGATGTTTTACTGGAAGAATATTACATTACAAATTGTGAAAATCAGCATATTTTATGTATATATTTATTATTGTTATATATTGTTTTTTATTTACAGTGCTAAGTGCTTGCCAAACTTGACTGAGCTCCCCAAACTCAAGTGGAAATGTGCTTGTATGTACAAACGAACATTTTTTTTGGCTCATTAGTAAGACAGCCCGATTCACCTTGGTGAAGTTTATATTGCTAGCATTTTCTGAGGAGACCCTGAAAGCTGTTTATCATGAAATTCATGTGTCATACTGTCATGTGTGTCTCTTGTATGATCTTTGTTCTTTGAAATGCAGCTTCTCCTAGTCTTAGAAATATGTGGAAATAGTACCACCAGTGAAAGTGGTGAGATTTGGTATGGGGGGTGAGATTAGGCGCAGCAGTGTTAACTGTTTACGAGCTCTCATTTTGCTTGTTAATCATTTCTTTGTATTCTTTAATATTAGCTTTGGCTTGTTTCTTAGCCAGTGTCAATCCTTGCGCTATCTACTATGTGTGTTACTTTACATTACTTTGCTTTACTAACCTGTGTTTTTTCTCAAGAAACATGATGGCCGTGGAGAGACACTGTTAGGAAGAAGACAGACGCCAGAATCGAGGGAGCAAGCCGCTCAGCTGACTTTTTGTGCTCCACTGCTGATTGCAGGTTTGACGTCCGGTCCTCTACCACCTAGAAAGGCTTCACCTGTGCTGCCTGGAATCTGTCTTGCTTTACGGTAACATTGAGAAGGTGCTACTTTAGGGATTATTGTCCCTACCCAGTCCCACAGGTAAGTCAGGTAAGTATTGATTTACTCTATTCAAATAACTTGTTCTGCCATTTCTCTACTTGTATTAAAGTAATATTAGTATCTCTTGCTCATATTTCAAACCCTGCTGGATCGAGATGATGTCTGTGTTTGTAATCATAGATGTCAGAAAATGAGTTATAACAATCTGAGGAACAAAAGGAAACATATGTATCAATTCTTATGAGAACCAGTGATATTACATTTAAATTTGGGTTGTACAATCTCTGGCAACTAAAGCAGTCCTTGTCAATTATGTTATTACTGATAACCACCTTAGTTCACTATGTCTAATGAGTTTGTAACCCTGAATGAATCCACTGTCCCAGGTTTTAGATGTTACAGTTACCCACACAGGTCTGATTTTGGTGGTGGTGTAGATGCAATTTATGATACATTTCTGATGAAAAGCTAGATTTTGTCTGTTCCATCTACAACACTGTTTAGCTGTCTTTCTGTCCCTCTTCAATTTTGTCTGTCCATGTGCAACTCTGAGGCTGGCTGGCTGTCCATCTGACTATGAAACAACAATTCTGGCTAGCTCTCTATCCAAGAGAAACTGAGTTTTGTTTTTTTGTTTGTTTTTTTGTTTGTTTGTTTTGCTTTTTTTGCACATTTAGTTTCTTGATATATATATATATATATATATATATATATATATATATATATATATATATATATATATATATATATAGACTTTCTTTTTTCTCATCCAGGTTTTCAGGAGCCCATGATCCCATCCCTCTATGAAGGTGGATTTGGCCCAGTCATCTGCAAATGTGTGTGGTTGTCTCCATCTGGAACTGTGGCTGGTGTGATTCAGTGTGATTCAGGTGGGTGATCATTCAGTTTCTATACATGTATTGACTGATATATTTTTTTAATCATACAGTTTCCCAGGATCCCATGACTGACTCCCTCTCTGAAGGTGGAAACGACTAACAAAGGTCATTCCATCTGCATCTCCATTTTCAACTATATATAGCTAAATACAGCTATACAGTGTGTGCAGAATTATTAGACCGGTTGTATTTAAGAGGATTCTTTTGAACAACAACTATGTTCTCAATCAACCCAAAAGACTCATAAATATCAAAGCTTAATATTTTTGGAAGTTGGAGTGTTTTTTTTTTTTTGTTTTTTTTTTTTTAGATTTGGGAGATCTTGGGAGGATATCTGTTTGTGCAGGTAACTATTACTGTGCAGAATTATTAGGCAACTTAATAAAAAACAAATATATACCCATCTCACTTGTTTTTAACCAGGTAAACCAATATAACAACACACAATTTAGAAATAAACATTTCTGACATTCAAAAACAAAACCAAAAACAAATCAGTGACCAATATAGCCACCTTTCTTTACAATGACACTCAGAAGTCTTCCATCTATAGATTCTGTCAGTTGCTTGATCTGTTTACGATCAACATTGCGTGCAGCAGACACCATAGCCTCCCAGACACTGTTCAGAGAGGTGTACTGTTTTCTCTCCCTGTAGATCTCACATTTTATGAGGGACCACAGGTTCTCTATGGGGTTCAGATCAGGATGACTGAAGCCGTGGATGACTCCTGAGGTGCGTGCGCTACTGAGGACCCGCGACTCGGCCTTCAGAGTGGGTGACAAGGCGGCCCTGAGGAAAGCAAGAGCCAAATTGTTACGAGCCATCCGAGAGGCAAAGCACACACCCCCAGAGAATCCACAGCCACTTCAAGGACACGGGTGACATGCGGCGCATGTGGCAGGGCATCCAGGAAATCACAAACTACAGGACAATGCCACCGTCCTGTGACAGTGATGCCTTCCTCCCCGATGCCCTGAATGACTTTAATGCACGGTTTGAGGCACAGAACAATACGTCGGTGAGAAAGATCACGCCCAAGCCGGACGAGCAGGTGTTGTGCCTGACTGCAGTGGACGTGAGGAAAACTCTGCGCAGAGTCAACCCATGGAAAGCTGCAGGACCAGACAACATCCCCGGCAGAGTGCTCTGAGAGTGTGCAGACCAGTTGACAGATGTTCTTACGGACATCTTCAACGTGTCCTTGCGCAGCTCCACTGTCCCAACGTGCCTCAAGACCACCACCATCGTCCCCGTGCCGAAGAAGACTCTGCAACAGCTTCTTCCCCCAAGCCATCAGACTTCTCAACTCAACTCAACTTCTGAACTGATGTCTTTTCTGTTACATGCACATTCTCTCTCTCTCCCCAACCATTTACCCCAGATAAAAGGGGAAGCATTTTTGCACAAAGCATTTGCACTAATAACTTACTACCTCACTGGACTCTATTTATTACACATTGCACAAATTTGCACACTACTGGCAATTATTTATTATTCTCTGTCTGCACTTGTGTTTTGTATGCACTGTCTATGTTGCACCATGGTCCTGGAGGAACGTTGTTTCGTTTCACTGTGTACTCTGTATGTAGTTGAAATGACAATAAACCCCACTTGACTTGACTTGAGGTGAACAAGGGGGCCATGTCATCATTCTTCTTTTAGACCCTTACTGGCCAGCCATGCTGTGGAGTATTTGGATGCATGTGATGGAGCCATTGTCCTGCATGAAAATCATGTTTTCCTTGAACGACTTCTTTCTGTACCACTGCTTGAAGGTGTCTTCCAGAAACTGACAGTAGGTCTGGGAGTTGAGCTTCACTCCATCCTCAACCCGAAAAGGTCCCACAAGTTCATCTTTGATGATACCAGCCCATGGCCAGATGGATTCAGCCTCGGGCCCATGCATCTGGCCCATCAAGAGTCACTCGCATTTCATCAGTCCATAAAAACTTGAAAATAAATAAATAAATAAAAATCAGTCTTTCAGCCTTCCTTACCTTGGCCATGTCCCTGAGTTTCGCACATCTTGTGCTTTTTGATACTCCAGTAACGTTGCAGCTCTGAAATATGGCAAAACTGGTGGCAAATGGCATCTTGGCAGCTTCACGCTTGATTTCTCAATTCATGGGCAGTTATTTTGCGCCTTTTTTTTTTTTAACACATTTCTTGCGACCCTGTTGGCTATTTGCCATGAAACGCTTGATTGTTCGGTAATCACGCTTCAAATGTTTGGCAATTTCAAGACTGCTGCATCCCTCTGCAAGACCTCTAAATTTTTGACTTTTCAGAGTCTGTCAAATCTCTCTTCTGACCCATTTTGCCAAAGGAAAGGAAGTTGTCTAATAATTAAGCACACCTTATATAGGGTGTTGATGTCATTAGACCACACCCCTTCTCAGAGATGCACATCACCTGATTTACTTGATTGGTAGTTGGCTTTCAAGCCTATAGAGCTTGGAGTAGGACAACATGTATAAAAAGGATGATGTGATCAAAATACTCATTTGCTTAATAATTCTGCACACAGTGTATTCTGTCCATCTTCAACTGTGTGAGGCTGACTGTTCATAAACAGCTTTGATACAGGTAAGTGATCATTCAGTTTCTATACTGTATTGACTTTTTTCTCTTTTTTGTCGTACAGTTTCCCAGGATCCCATTACCGACTCCCTCACTGAAGGTGGTCTAACCAAGGTCTTTACATCTGCATCTCCATTTAAAACTGCTGACTGGCTGGCTGGTATTCTGTCCATCTTCAACTGTGTGAGGCTGACTGTTCGCAAACAGCTGTGATACAGGTAAGTGATCATTCAGTACATGTACTGACTTTTTTTTCTTTTTTGTCATACAGTTTCCCAAGATTCTATTACCGACTCCCTCTCTGAAGGTGGACTATCAAGGGTCTAGGGTCTGACCGTTTGTGAACAGCTTTGATACAGGTAAGTGATTATTCAGGTTCTATACATGTATTGACTTTTTTTTTTTTTTTTTTTTTTTTATTCGTACAATTTCCCAGGATCCCGTGAAGGTGGAAACGACTAACAAGGATTTTTCCATCTGCATCTCCATTCCCTACTATGACTGGCTGGCTGGTATTCTGTCCACCTTCAACTGTGTGAGGCTGACTGTTTGTAAACAGCTGTTATACAGGTAAGTGATCATTCAGTTTCTATACACGTATTGACTTTTTTTTTTTTTTTTTTTTTTTTTTTTTCGTACAATTTCCCAGGATCCCGTGAAGGTGGAAACGACTAACAAGGATTTCTCCATCTGCATCTCTATTCTCTACTATGACTGGCTGGCATGTATTCTGTCCATCTTGAACTGTGTGAGTCTGACTGTTCGTAATAGCTTTGATACAGGTAAGTGATCATTCAGTTTCTATACATGTATTGACTTTTTTTTCTTTTTTGTCATACAATTTCCCAGGATCCCGTGACCGACTCCCTCTATGAAGGTGGACAATCAAGGGTCTAGGGTCTGACTGTTCGTAAACAGCTGTGATACTGGTAAGTGATCATTCAGTACATATACTGACTTTTTAGTGATCATTCAGTTTCTATACACGTATTGACTTTTTTTTCTTTTTTATCGTACAGTTTCCCAGGATTCTATCACCGACTCCCTCTCTGAAGGTGCACTATCAAGGGTCTAGGGTCTGACTGTTCGTAAACAGCTTTGATACAAGTAAGTGATTATTCAGTTTCTATACACGTATTGACTTTTTTTTTTCTTTTTTGTCGTACAGTTTCCCAGGATCCCGTGGCCGACTCCCTCACTGAAGGTGGACTAACAAGGGTCTTTACATCTGCATCTTCATTTACAACTGTGACTGGCTGGCTGGTATTCTGTCCATCTTCAACTGTGTGAGGCTGACTGTCCGTAAACAGCTGTTATACAGGTAAGTGATTATTCAGTTTCTATACATGTATTGACTTTTTTTTTATTTTTTGTCGTACAGTTTCCCAGGATTCTATTACCGACTCCCTCTCTGAAGGTGGACTATCAAGGGTCTAGGGTCTGAGTGTTCGTGAACAGCTGTGATACAGGTAAGTGATCATTCAGTACATATACTGACTTTTTAGTGATCATTCAGTTTCTATACACGTATTGACTTTTTTTCATTTTTGTCGCACAGTTTCCCAGGATTCTATTACCGACTCCCTCTCTGAAGGTGCACTATCAAGGGTCTAGGGCCTGACTGTTCGTGAACAGCTGTGATACAGGTAAGTGAACATTCAGTTTCTATACACGTATTGACTTTTTTATTTTCTTTTTTGTCATACAGTTTCCCAGGATCCCGTGACCGACTCCCTCTCTGAAGGTGGAAACGACTAACAAGGATTTCTCCATCTGCATCTCCATTCTCTACTATGACTGGCTGGCAGGTATTCTGTCCATCTTCATCTGTGTGAGGCTGACTGTTTGTAAACAGCTGTTATACAGGTAAGTGATCATTCAGTTTCTATACACGTATTGACTTTTTTTTTTTTTTTCTTTTTTGTCGTACAGTTTCCCAGGATGCTGTGAAGGTGGAAACGACTAACAAGGATTTCTCCATCTGCATCTCCATTCTCTACTATGACTGGCTGGCAGGTATTCTGTCCATCTTGAACTGTGTGAGTCTGACTGTTCGTAATAGCTTTGATACAGGTAAGTGATCATTCAGTACATGTATTGACTTTTTTTTTCTTTTTTGTTGTACAGTTTCGCAGGATCCCATTACCGACTCCCTCTATGAAGGTGGACAATCAAGGGTCTAGGGTCTGACTGTTGGTAAACAACTGTGATACTGGTAAGTGATTATTCAGTACATATACTGACTTTTTTTTTCTTTTTTGACGTACAGTTTCCCAGGATTCCATTACTGACTCCCTCTCTGAAGGTGGACTATCAAGGGTCTAGGGTCTGACTGTTGGTAAACAGCTGTGATACTGGTAAGTGATTATTCAGTACATGTATTGACTTTTTTTTTCTTTTTTCTTGCACAGTTTCGCAGGATCTTGTTACCGACTCCCTCTCTGAAGGTGGACTATCAAGGGTCTAGGGTCTGAGTGTTCGTGAACAGCTGTGATACAGGTAAGTGATTATTCAGTACATATACTGACTTTTTTTTCTTTTTTCTTGCACAGTTTCGCAGGATCTTGTTACCGACTCCCTCTCTGAAGGTGGACTATCAAGGGTCTAGGGTCTGAGTGTTCGTGAACAGCTGTGATACAGGTAAGTGATCATGTACATGTATATACATCTATGAAGGTGGACAATCAAGGGTCTAGGGTCTAACTGTTCGTAAACAGCTGTGATACAGGTAAGTGATCATTCAGTTTCTATACACGTATTGACTTTTTTTCTTTTTTGTCGTACAGTTTCCCAGGATTCCAATACCGACTCCCTCTCTGAAGGTGGACTATCAAGGGTCTAGGGTCTGAGTGTTCGTAAACAGCTGTGATACAGGTAAGTGATCATTCAGTACATGTATTGACTTTTTTTTTTCTTTTTTGTCGTAGAGTTTCGCAGGATCCCATTACCGACTCCCTCTATGAAGGTGGACAATCAAGGGTCTAGGGTCTGACTGTTGGTAAACAGCTGTGATACTGGTAAGTGATTATTCAGTACATATACTAACTTTTTTTTTCTTTTTTGTTGTACAGTTTCGCAGGATCCTGTTACCGACTCCCTCTATGAAGGTGGACAATCAAGAGTCTAGGGTCTGACTGTTGGTAAACAGCTGTGATACTGGTAAGTGATTATTCAGTACATATACTAACTTTTTTTTCTTTTTTGTTGTACAGTTTTGCAGGATCCTGTTACCGACTCCCTCTATGAAGGTGGACTATCAAGGGTCTAGGGTCTGACTGTTCGTAAACAGCTGTTATACAGGTAAGTGATCATTCAGTTTATATACATGTATTGACTTTTTTTTCTTTTTTGTCATAGAATTTCCCAGGATCCCGTGACCGACTCCCTCTATGAAGGTGGACAATCAAGGGTCTAGGGTCTAACTGTTCGTAAACAGCTGTGATACAGGTAAGTGATCATTCAGTTTCTATACACGTTTTGACTTTTTTTCTTTTTTGTCGTACAGTTTCCCAGGATTCCATTACCGACTCCCTTTATGAAGGTGGACAATCAAGGGTCTAAGGTCTAACTTTTGGTAAACAGCTGTGATACTGGTAAGTGATTATTCAGTACATATACTGACTTTTTTTTCTTTTTTCTTGTACAGTTTCGCAGGATCTTGTTACAGACTCCCTCTCTGAAGGTGGACTATCAAGGGTCTAGGGTCTGAGTGTTCGTGAACAGCTGTGATACAGGTAAGTGATCATTCAGTACATGTATTGACTTTTTTTTTCTTTTTTGTCGTACAGTTTCGCAGGATCCCATTACCGACTCCCTCTATGAAGGTGGACAATGAAGGGTCTAGGGTCTGACTGTTGGTAAACAGCTGTGATACTGGTAAGTGATTATTCAGTACATATACTAACTTTTTTTTTTCTTTTTTGTTGTACAGTTTTGCAGGATCCTTTTACCGACTCCATCTATGAAGGTGGACTATCAAGGGTCTAGGGTCTGACTGTTTGTGAACAGCTTTGATACAGGTAAGTGATTATTCAGGTTTTATACATGTATTGACTTTTTTTTTTTTTTTTTCGTACAGTTTCCCAGGATGCTGTAATGGTGGAAACGACTAACAAGGATTTCTCCATCTGCATCTCCATTCTCTACTATGACTGACTGGCAGGTATTCTGTCCATCTTGAACTGTGTGAGGCTGACTGTCCGTAAACAGCTGTTATACAGGTAAGTGATCATTCAGTTTCTATACACGTATTGACTTTTTTTTTTTTTTTGTCGTACAATTTCCCAGGATCCCGTGACCGACTCCCTCTATGAAGGTGGACAATCAAGGGTCTAGGGTCTTACTGTTGGTAAACAGCTGTGATACTGGTAAGTGATCATTCAGTACATATACTGACTTTTTAGTGATCATTCAGTTTCTATACACGTATTGACTTTTTTATTTTCTTTTTTGTCGTACAGTTTCCCAGGATTCTATTACCGACTTTCTCTCTGAAGGTGGACTATCAAGGGTCTAGGGTCTGACTGTTTGTGAACAGCTTTGATACAGGTAAGTGATTATTCAGGTTCTATACATGTATTGACTTTTTTTTCTTTTTTGTCGTACAGTTTCCCAGGATCTCGTGACCGACTCCCTCTCTGAAGGTGGAAACGACTAACAAGGATTTCTCCATCTGCATCTCCATTCTCTACTATGACTGGCTGGCAGGTATTCTGTCCATCTTGAACTGTGTGAGTCTGACTGTTCGTAATAGCTTTGATACAGGTAAGTGATCATTCAGTTTCTATACATGTATTGACTTTTTTTCTTTTTTGTCGTTCAGTTTCCCAGGATTCTATTACCGACTCCCTCTATGAAGGTGGACAATCAAGGGTCTAAGGTCTAACTTTTGGTAAACAGCTGTGATACTGGTAAGTGATTATTCAGTACATATACTGACTTTTTTTTCTTTTTTCTTGTACAGTTTCGCAGGATCTTGTTACCGACTCCCTCTCTGAAGGTGGACTATCAAGGGTCTAGGGTCTGAGTGTTCGTGAACAGCTGTGATACAGGTAAGTGATCATTCAGTACATGTATTGACTTTTTTTTTCTTTTTTGTTGTACAGTTTCCCAGGATTCTATTACCGACTCCCTCTCTGAAGGTGCACTATCAAGGGTCTAGGGTCTGACTGTTCGTGACTGTCACCTCCAGAAGTTCTCTGATGACTCAGCGATCGTCTGCCTCATATCCAATGAGGAGGACAGCCAGTACAGAGAACTTATTCAGGACTTTGTGGACTGGTGTCTGCAGAACCATCTGCAGATAAACGCTGGAAAAACCAAAGAACTGGTGGTGGATTTCCGGAGGTGCAGACACCCCCCTCCATCAGTGAACATCCGCGGTATGAACATCGAGAGAGTGGACTCTTATAAATACCTGGGTGTTCATCTGAACAACAAACTGGACTGGTCAGTCAACACTGCGGCTCTCTACAAGAAAGGCCAGAGCAGACTCTACCTGCTGAGGAGATTGAGGTCCTTTGGAGTGCAGGGAGCGCTCCTGAGGACGTTCTTCGACACAGTGGTGGCATCTGCCATCTTTTATGGAGTGGTCTGCTGGGGCAGTAGCATCTCGACGGCAGATAAGAAGAGACTGGACAAACTCATAAAGAGGGCCGGCTCTGTCCTAGGGTGCTTCTTAGACCCAGTGCAGGTGGTGGGAGACAGGAGAATGACAACCAAGCTGGCATCCATGCTGGAGAACAGCTCCCACCCCATGCATGAGACTCTGGCAGCGCTGGGCAGCTCCTTTAGCGACAGGCTGCTTCACCCCAAGTGTGTGAAGGAGAGGTATCGCAGGTCCTTCCTTCCTGCTGCCGTCAGACTGCACAACCAACACTGCTCCCAGCGGACCACATACACACACACTTAACTACACACACATGTTCATGTCAGGGAATACTATGTGCAATATCCCACCCCCATGTGCAATTAAGAGTCTTTTGCTGTAAATAATATTGTTTATTGCTTTTTTAATTCTTATCTATATTGTGTGTGTATATAGTGTAAATTATTTATTTATCTAATTTTTTCAGTACATGTATTGACTTTTTTTTTCTTTTTTGTTGTACAGTTTCGCAGGATCCCATTACCGACTCCCTCTATGAAGGTGGACAATCAAGGGTCTAGGGTCTGACTGTTGGTAAACAGCTGTGATACTGGTAAGTGATTATTCAGTACATATACTGACTTTTTTTTTTCTTTTTTGTCGTACAGTTTCCCAGGATTCCATTACTGACTCCCTCTCTGAAGGTGGACTATCAAGGGTCTAGGGTCTGAGTGTTCTAAACAGCTGTGATACAGGTGAGTGATCATTCAGTACATGTATTGACTTTTTTTTTTCTTTTTTGTTGTACAGTTTCGCAGGATCCCATTACCGACTCCCTTTATGAAGGTGGACAATCAAGGGTCTAAGGTCTAACTTTTGATAAACAGCTGTGATACTGGTAAGTGATTATTCAGTACATATACTGACTTTTTTTTCTTTTTTCTTGTACAGTTTCGCAGGATCTTGTTACCGACTCCCTTTATGAAGGTGGACAATCAAGGGTCTAAGGTCTAACTTTTGATAAACAGCTGTGATACAGGTAAGTGATCATTCAGTACATGTATTGACTTTTTTTTTTCTTTTTTGTCGTAGAGTTTCGCAGGATCCCATTACCGACTCCCTCTATGAAGGTGGACAATCAAGGGTCTAGGGTATGACTGTTGGTAAACAGCTGTGATACTGGTAAGTGATCATTCAGTACATGTATTGACTTTTTTTTCTTTTTTGTCGTACAGTTTCCTAGGATCCCGTGACCGACTCCCTCTCTGAAGGTGGAAACGAATAACAAGAGTCTATCCATTTTATTCTCACTTTACAACTCTATATAGGTAAATACAGCTATATTCTGTCCATACTCAGCTGTGTGAGGCTGAATGTTCGTAAACAGCTATTATACAGGTAAGTGATCATTTAGTACATGTATTGACTTTTTTTTTCTTTTGTGATGTACAGTTTCCCAGGATCCCGTGACCGACTCCCTCTCTGAAGGTGGAAACGACTAACAAGGATTTTTCCATCTGCATCTCCATTCTCTACTATGACTGGCTGGCTGGTATTCTGTCCATCTTGAACTGTGTGAGGCTGACTGTCCATAAACAGCTGTTATACAGGTAAGTGATCATTCAGTTTCTATACATGTATTAACTTTTTTTCCTTTTTTGTCGTACAGTTTCCCAGGATTCTATTACCGACTCCCTCTCTGAAGGTGCACTATCAAGGGCCTAGGGTCTGACTGTTGGTAAACAGCTGGGATACAGGTAAGTGATCATTCAGTTTCTATACACGTATTGACTTTTTTTTTTTCTTTTTTGTCGTACAGTTTCCCAGGATCCTGTGAAGGTGGAAACGACTAACAAGGATTTCTCCATCTGCATCTCCATTCTCTACTATGACTGGCTGGCAGGTATTCTGTCCATCTTGAACTGTGTGAGTCTGACTGTTCGTAATAGCTTTGATACAGGTAAGTGATCATTCAGTTTCTATACATGTATTGACTTTTTTTTTCTTTTTTGTCGTACAGTTTTGCAGGATTCCATTACCGACTCCCTCTATGAAGGTGGACAATCAAGGGTCTAAGGTCTGACTGTTGGTAAACAGCTGGGATACTGGTAAGTGATTATTCAGTACATATACTGACTTTTTTTTCTTTTTTGTTGTACTGTTTCGCAGGATCCTGTTACCGACTCCCTCTATGAAGGTGGACAATCAAGGGTCTAGGGTCTGAGTGTTTGTGAACAGCTGTGATACTGGTACGTGATCATTCAGTACATATACTGACTTTTTTTTCTTTTTTGTCATACAATTTCCAAGGATCCCATTACCGACTCCCCCTCTGAAGGTGGACTATCAAGAGTCTAGAGTCTGACTGTTCGTGAACAGCTGTGATACAGGTAAGTGATTGTTCAGTTTCTATACATGTATTGACTTTTTTTTTTCTTTTTGTCGTACAGTTTCCCAGGATTCTATTACCGACTCCTTCTATGAAGGTGGACTATTAAGGGTCTAGGGTCTGACTGTTCGTAAACAGCTGTGATACTGGTAAGTGATCATTCAGTACATGTATTGACTTTTTTTTTCTTTTTTGTCGTACAGTTTCCCAGGATCCCGTGACCGACTTCCTCTCTGAAGGTGGACTAACCAAGGTCTTTACATTTGCATCTCCATTTACAACTGTGACTGGCTGGCTGGTATTCTATCCATCTTCAACTGTGTGAGGCTGTTCGTAAACAGCTATGATACAGGTAAGTGATCATTCAGTTTCTATACTCGTATTGACTTTTTTTTCTTTTTTTGTCATACAATTTCCCAGGATCCCGTGACCGACTCCCTCTATGAAGGTGGACAATCAAGGGTTTAGGGTCTGACTGTTGGTAAACAGCTGTGATACTGGTAAGTGATCATTCAGTACATATACTGACTTTTTAATGATCATTCAGTTTCTATACACGTATTGACTTTTTTTTCTTTTTTGTCATACAGTTTCCCAGGATTCTATTACCGACTCCCTCTCTGAAGGTGCACTATCAAGGGTCTAGGGTCTGACTGTTCATGAACAGCTGTGATATAGGTAAGTGATCATTCAGGTTTCTATACACGTATTGACTTTTTTTCTTTTTTGTCGTACAGTTTCCTAGGATCCCGTGACCGACTCCCTCTCTGAAGGTGGAAACGACTAACAAGGATTTCTCCATCTGCATCTCCATTCTCTACTATGACTGGCTGGCAGGTATTCTGTCCATCTTGAACTGTGTGAGTCTGACTGTTCGTAATAGCTTTGATACAGGTAAGTGATCATTCAGTTTCTATACATGTATTGACTTTTTTTCTTTTTTGTCGTTCAGTTTCCTAGGATCCCGTGACTGACTCCCTCTCTGAAGGTGGAAACGACTAACAAGAGTCTATCCATTTTCTTCTCACTTCACAACTCTATATAGGTAAATACAGCTATATTCTGTCCATCTTCAGCTGTGTGAGGCTGAATGTTCATAAACAGCTGTTATACAGGTAAGTGATCGTTCAGTACATGTTTTTTTTTCTTTTTTGTTGTACAGTTTCGCAGGATCCTGTGACCGACTCCCTCTCTGAAGTTGGACAATCAAGGGTCTAGGGTCTGACTGTTGGTAAACAGCTGTGATACTGGTAAGTGATCATTCAGTACATATACTGACTTTTTAGTGATCATTCAGTTTCTATACACGTATTGACTTTTTTTTCATTTTTGTCGTACAGTTTCCCAGGATTCTATAATCGACTCCCTCTCTGAAGGTGCACTATCAAGGGTCTAGGGTCTGACTGTTCGTGAACAGCTGTGATACAGGTAAGTGATCATGTACATGTATATACATCTATGAAGGTGGACAATCAAGGGTCTAGGGTCTAACTGTTCGTAAACAGCTGTGATACAGGTAAGTGATCATTCAGTTTCTATACACGTATTGACTTTTTTTATTTTTTGTCATACAGTTTCCCAGGATTCCAATACCGACTCCCTCTCTGAAGGTGGACTATCAAGGGTCTAGGGTCTGAGTGTTCGTAAACAGCTGTTATACAGGTAAGTGATCATTCAGTACATGTATTGACTTTTTTTTTTCTTTTTTGTCGTACAGTTTCCCAGGATCTTGTTACCGACTCCCTCTCTGAAGGTGGACTATCAAGGGTCTAGGGTCTGAGTGTTCGTAAACAGCTGTTATACAGGTAAGTGATCATTCAGTACATGTATTGACTTTTTTTTTTCTTTTTTGTCGTACAGTTTCCCAGGATCTTGTTACCGACTCCCTCTCTGAAGGTGGACTATCAAGGGTCTAGGGTCTGAGTGTTCGTGAACAGCTGTGATACAGGTAAGTGATCATTCAGTACACGTATTGACTTTTTTTTTTCTTTTTTGTCGTAGAGTTTCGCAGGATCCCATTACCGACTCCCTCTATGAAGGTGGACAATCAAGGGTCTAGGGTCTGACTGTTGGTAAACAGCTGTGATACTGGTAAGTGATTATTCAGTACATATACTAACTTTTTTTTTCTTTTTTGTTGTACAGTTTCACAGGATCCTGTTACCGACGCCCTCTATGAAGGTGGACAATCAAGGGTCTAGGGTCTGACTATTGGTAAACAGCTGTGATACTGGTAAGTGATTATTCAGTACATATACTAACTTTTTTTTCTTTTTTGTTGTACAGTTTCGCAGGATCCCATTACCGACTCCCTCTATGAAGGTGGACAATCAAGGGTCTAGGGTCTGACTGTTGGTAAACAGCTGTGATACTGGTAAGTGATTATTCAGTACATATACTGACTTTTTTTTCTTTTTTGTCGTACAGTTTCGCTGGATCTTGTTACCGACTCCCTCTCTGAAGGTGGACTAACCAAGGTCTCTACATCTGCATCTCCATTTACAATTGTGACTGGCTGGCTGGTATTCTGTCCATCTTCAATTGTGTGAGGCTGACTGTTCGTAAATAGCTGTGACACAGGTAAGTGATCATACACTTTCTATACACGTATTGACTTTTTTTTTTCTTTTTGTCGTGCAGTTTCCCAGGATCCCGTGACCGACTCCCTCTCTGAAGGTGGAAACGACTAACAAGGATTTTTACATCTGCATCTCCATTCTCTACTATGACTGACTGGCTGGCAGGTATTCTGTCCATCTTGAACTGTGTGAGGCTGACTGTTCGTAAACAGCTGTTATATAGGTAAGTGATTGTTCAGTTTCTATACATGTATTGACTTTTTTTTTTTTTTTTTTTTTTGTTCTGCAGTTTCGCAAGATCCCATTACCGACTCCCTTTCTGAAGGTCGACTATCAAGGGTCTAGGGTCTGACTGTTCGTAAACAGCTGTGATACTGGTAAGTGATCATTCAGTTTCTATACACGTATCGACTTTTTTTTTCTTTTTTTTTTGTCGTACAATTTCCCAGGATCCTTTGACCGACTCCCTCTATGAAGGTGGACAATCAAGGTTCTAGGGTCTGACTGTTGGTAAACAGCTGTGATACTGGTAAGTGATCATTCAGTACATGTATTGACTTTTTTTTTTTTTTTTTGTCGTACACTTTCCCAGGATTCCATTATCAACTCCCTCTATGAAGGTGGACAATCAAGGGTCTAGGGTCTGACTGTTGGTAAACAGCTGTGATTCAGGTAAGTGATCATTCAGTTTCTATACACGTATTGACTTTTTTTCTTTTTTGTCGTACAGTTTCGAGGGATCCCATTACCGACTCCCTCTATGAAGGTGGACAATCAAGGGTCTAGGGTCTGACTGTTCGTAAACAGCTGTGATACAGGTAAGTGATCATTCAGTTTCTATACATGTATTGACTTTTTTTTCTTTTTTGTTGTACAGTTTCCCAGGATCCCGTGACCGACTCCCTCTCTGAAGGTGGAAACGACTAACAAGGATTTTTCCATCTGCATCTCCATTCTCTGCTATGACTCTCTGGCTGGTATTCTGTCCATCTTCAACTGTGTGAGGCTGACTGTTCGCAAACAGCTTTGTTACAGGTAAGTGATCATTCAGTTTCTATACATGTATTGACTTTTTTTTTCTTTTTTGTCGTACAGTTTCCCAGGATCCAGTGACCGACTCCCTCTATGAAGGTGGACAATCAAGGGTCTAGGGTCTGACTGTTGGTAAACAGCTGTGATACGGGTAAGTGATTATTCAGTGCATATACTGACTTTATTTTCTTTTTTGTCGTACAGTTTCCCAGGATTCTATTACCGACTCCCTCTCTGAAGGTGCACTATCAAGGGTCTAGGGTCTGACTGTTGGTAAACAGCTTTGATACAAGTAAGTGATCATTCAGTTTCTATACACGTATTGACTTTTTTTTTCTTTTTTGTCGTACAGTTTCCCAGGATCCCGTGACCAACTCCCTCTCTGAAGGTGGAAACGACTAACAAGGATTTTTCCATCTGCATCTCCATTCCCTACTATGACTGGCTGGCTGGTATTCTGTCCACCTTCAACTGTGTGAGGCTGACTGTTTGTAAACAGCTGTTATACAGGTAAGTGATCATTGATTTTCTATACACGTTTTGACTTTTTCTTTTTTTTTTTTTTTTTTTGTCCTACAGTTTCCCAGGATCCCGTGAAGGTGGAAACGACTAACAAGGATTTTTCCATCTGCATCTCCATTCTCTACTATGACTGGCTGGCAGGTATTCTGTCCATCTTGAACTGTGTGAGTCTGACTGTTCGTAATAGCTTTGATACAGGTAAGTGATCATTCAGTTTCTATACATGTATTGACTTTTTTTCTTTTTTGTCGTACAGTTTCCCAGGATCCCGTGACCGACTCCCTCTCTGAAGGTGGAAACGAATAACAAGAGTCTATGCATTTGCTTCTCACTTCACAACTATATATAGGTAAATACAGCTATATTCTGTCCATCTTCAGCTGTGTGAGGCTGAATGTTCGTTAACAGCTGTTATACAGGTAAGTGATTGTTCAGTTTCTATACATGTATTGACTTTTTTTTTTCTTTTTTGTCGTACAGTTTCGCAGGATCCCATTACCGACTCCCTCTATGAAGGTGGACAATCAAGGGTCTAGGGTCTGACTGTTCATAAAAAGCTGTGATACTGGTAAGTGATCATTCAGTACATGTATTGACTTTTTTTTTCTTTTATGTCGTACAGTTTCCCAGGATCCCGTGACCGACTCCCTCTCTGAAGGTGGAAACGACTAACAAGGATTTTTCCATCTGCATCTCCATTCTCTACTATGACTGGCTGGCTGGTATTCTGTCCATCTTCAACTGTGTGCGGCTGACTGTTCGTAAATAGCTGTGATACAGGTAAGTGATTATTCAGTTTCTATACATGTATTTAATTTTTTTTCTTTTTTGTCATACAATTTCCCAGGATCCCGTGACCGACTCCCTCTCTGAAGGTGCACTATCAAGGGCCTAGGGTCTGACTGTTCGTAAACAGCTGTGATACAGGTAAGTGATCATTCAGTTTCTATACACGTATTGACTTTTTTTTTTTCTTTTTTGTCGTACAGTTTCCCAGGATCCTGTGAAGGTGGAAACGACTAACAAGGATTTCTCCATCTGCATCTCCATTCTCTACTATGACTGGCTGGCAGGTATTCTGTCCATCTTGAACTGTGTGAGTCTGACTGTTCGTAATAGCTTTGATACAGGTAAGTGATCATTCAGTTTCTATTCATGTATTGACTTTTTTTTCTTTTTTGTCGTACACTTTCCCAGGATTCCATTATCAACTCCCTCTATGAAGGTTGACAATCAAGGGTCTAGGGTCTGACTGTTCGTAAACAGCTGTGATACAGGTAAGTGATCATTCAGTTTCTATACACGTATTGACCCTTTTTCTTTTTTGTTGTACTGTTTCGCAGGATCCTGTTACCGACTCCCTCTATGAAGGTGGACAATCAAGGGTCTAGGGTCTGAGTGTTTGTGAACAGCTGTGATACAGGTAAGTGATCATTCAGTACATGTATTGACTTTTTTTTTCTTTTTTGTCATACAATTTCCAAGGATCCCATTACCGACTCCCCCTCTGAAGGTGGACTATCAAGAGTCTAGAGTCTGACTGTTCATGAAGAGCTGTGATACAGGTAAGTGATTATTCAGTTTCTATACACGTATCGACTTTTTTTTCTTTTTAGTTGTACAGTTTCCCAGGATCCCGTGACCAACTCCCTCTCTGAAGGTGGACAATCAAGGTTCTAGGGTCTGACTGTTGGTAAACAGCTGTGATACTGGTAAGTGATCATTCAGTACATATACTGACTTTTTAGTGATCATTCAGTTTCTATAGACGTATTGACTTTTTTTTTCTTTTTTGTCGTACAATTTCCCAGGATTCTATTACCGACTCCCTCTCTGAAGGTGCACTATCAAGGGTCTAGGGTCTGACTGTTCGTAAACAGCTTTGATACAAGTAAGTGATTATTCAGTTTCTATACACGTATTGAGTATTTTTCTTTCTTCTCATACAATTTCCCAGGATCCTATTACCGACTCCTTCTATGAAGGTGGACTATTAAGGGTCTAGGGTCTGACTGTTCGTAAAAAGCTGTGATACTGGTAAGTGATTATTCAGTGCATATACTGACTTTATTTTCTTTTTTTGTCGTACAGTTTCCCAGGATCCCATTACCGACTCCCTCTATGAAGGTGGACAATCAAGGGTCTAGGGTCTGACTGTTGGTAAACAGCTTTGATACAAGTAAGTGATCATTCAGCTTCTATACACGTATTGACGTTTTTTTTCTTTTTTGTCGTACAGTTTCCCAGGATCCCGTGACCAACTCCCTCTCTGAAGGTGGAAACGACTAACAAGGATTTTTCCATCTGCATCTCCATTCCCTACTATGACTGGCTGGCTGGTATTCTGTCCACCTTCAACTGTGTGAGGCTGACTGTTTGTAAACAGCTGTTATACAGGTAAGTGATCATTTATTTTCTATACACGTATTGACTTTTTCTTTTTTTCTTTTTTTTTGTCGTACAGTTTCCCAGGATCCCGTGAAGGTGGAAACGACTAACAAGGATTTCTCCATCTGCATCTCCATTCTCTACTATGACTGGCTGGCTGGTATTCTGTCCACCTTCAACTGTGTGAGGCTGACTGTTTGTAAACAGCTGTTATACAGGTAAGTGATCATTTATTTTCTATACACGTATTGACTTTTTCTTTTTTTCTTTTTTTTTGTCGTACAGTTTCCCAGGATCCCGTGAAGGTGGAAACGACTAACAAGGATTTCTCCATCTGCATCTCCATTCTCTACTATGACTGGCTGGCAGGTATTCTGTCCATCTTGAACTGTGTGAGTCTGACTGTTCGTAATAGCTTTGATACAGGTAAGTGATCATTCAGTTTCTATACATGTATTGACTTTTTTTCTTTTTTGTCGTTCAGTTTCCTCGGATCCCGTGACCGACTCCCTCTCTGAAGGTGGAAACGACTAACAAGAGTCTATCCATTTTCTTCTCACTTCACAACTCTATATAGGTAAATACAGCTATATTCTGTCCATCCTCAGCTGTGTGAGGCTGAATGTTCGTAAACAGCTATTATACAGGTAAGTGATTGTTCAGTTTCTATACATGTATTGACTTTTTTTTTTTCTTTTTGTCGTACAGTTTCCCAGGATTCCATTATCAACTCCCTCTATGAAGGTGGACAATCAAGGGTCTAGGGTCTGACTGTTGGTAAACAGCTGTGATACAGGTAAGTGATTATTCAGTACATATACTGACTTTTTTTTCTTTTTTATTGTACAGTTTCGCAGGATCCTGTTACCGACTCCCTCTATGAAGGTGGACAATCAAGGGTCTAGGGTCTGAGTGTTTGTGAACAGCTGTGATACAGGTAAGTGTTCATTCAGTTTCTATACATGTATTGACTTTTTAACTTTTTTGTTGTACAGTTTCCCAGGATCCCGTGACCGACTCCCTCTCTGAAGGTGGAAACCACTAACAAGGATTTTTCCATCTGCATCTCCATTCTCTACTATGACTCTCTGGCTGGTATTCTGTCCATCTTCAACTGTGTGAGGCTGACTGTTTGCAAACAGCTTTGATACAGGTAAGTGATCATTCAGTTTCTATACACGTATGGACTTTTTTTCTTTCTTGTCATACAATTTCCCAGGATCCCATTTCCGACTCCCTCTATGAAGGTGGACTATTAAGGGTCTAGGGTCTGACTGTTCGTAAACAGCTGTGATACTGGTAAGTGATCATTCAGTACATGTATTGACTTTTTTTTTCTTTTTTGTCGTACAGTTTCCCAGGATCCCGTGACCGACTCCCTCTATGAAGGTGGACAATCAAGGGTCTAGGGTCTGACTGTTGGTAAACAGCTGTGATACTGGTAAGTGATCATTCAGTACATATACTGACTTTTTAGTGATCATTCAGTTTCTATACACGTATTGACTTTTTTTTCTTTTTTGTCGTACAGTTTCCCAGGATTCTATTACCGACTCCCTCTCTGAAGGTGCACTATCAAGGGTCTAGGGTCTGACTGTTTGTGAACAGCTGTGATACAGGTAAGTGATCATTCAGTTTCTATACACGTATTGACTTTTTTTTTTTCTTTTTTGTCGCACAGTTTTCCAGGATCCCGTGACCGACTCCCTCACTGAAGGTGGACTAAAGAAGGGTCTTTACATCTGTATCTCCATTTACAACTGTTACTGGCTGGCTGGTATTCTGTCCATCTTGAACTGTTTGAGGCTGACTGTTCGTAAACCGCTGTTATATAGGTAAGTGAATGGTCAGTTTCTATACACGTATTGACTTTTTTTCTTTTTTGTCGTACAGTTTCCCAGGATACTGTGACCGACTCCCTCTATGAAGGTGGACAATCAAGGGTCTAGGGTCTGACTGTTGGTAAACAGCTTTGATACAGGTAAGTGATCATTCAGTTTCTATACAAGTATTGACTTTTTTTCTTTTTTGTCGTACAGTTTCCCAGGATCCCGTGACCGACTCCCTCTCTGAAGGTGGAAACGAATAACAAGAGTCTATGCATTTGCTTCTCACTTCACAACTATATATAGGTAAATACAGCTATGTTCTGTCCATTTTCAGCTGTGTGAGGCTGAATGTTCGTAAACAGCTGTTATACAGGTAAGTGAATATTTAGTTTCTATACATGTATTGACTTTTTTTCTTTTCTGTCATGCAGTTTCCCAGGATCCCGTGATCGACTCCCTCACTGAAGGTGGACTAACAAGGGTCTTTACATCTGCATCTCCCTTTACAACTGTGACTGGCTGGCTGGTATTCTGTCCATCTTCAATTGTGTGAGGCTGACTGTTCATAAACAGTTGTTATACAGGTAGGTGATCATTCATTTCTATACACGTATTGAATTCTTTTTTCTTTTTTGTCGTACTATTTCCATAGGATCCCATTACCGACTCCCCTTCTGAAGGTGGACTATCAAGGGTCTAGGGTCTGACTGTTGGTAAACAGCTGTGATACTGGTAAGTGATTATTCAGTACATGTACTGACTTCTTTTTTGACGTACAGTTTTGCAGGATCCTGTTACCGACATCCTCTCTGAAGGTGCACTATCAAGGGTCTAGGGTCTGAATGTTCGTAAACAGCTTTGATACAAGTAAGTGATTATTCAGTTTCTATACACGTATTGACTTTTTTTCTTTTTTGTCATACAGTTTCCCAGGATTCTATTACCGACTTCCTCTCTGAAGGTGGACTATCAAGGGTCTAGGGTCTGACTGTTGGTAAACAGCTGTGATACTGGTAAGTGATTATTTAGTACATATACTGACTTTATTTTCTTTTTTGTCATACAATTTCCCAGGATCCCGTGACCGACTCCCTCTCTGAAAGTGGACTAACCAAGGTCTTTACATTTGCATCTCCATTTACAACTGTGACTGGCTGGCTGGTATTCTGTCCATCTTCAACTGTGTGAGGCTGACTGTCCGTAAACAGCTGTTATACAGGTAAGTGATCATTCAGTTTCTATACACGTATTGACTTTTTTTTCTTTTTTTTTTGTCGTACAATTTCCCAGGATCCTGTGACCGACTCCCTCTATGAAAGTGGACAATCAAGGGTCTAGGGTCTGACTGTTGGTAAACAGCTGTGATACTGGTAAGTGATCATTCAGTACATATACTTACTTTTTAGTGATCATTCAGTTTCTATACACGTATTGACTTTTTTTTCTTTTTTGTCGTACAGTTTCCCAGGATTCTATTACCGACTCCCTCTCTGAAGGTGCACTATCAAGGGTCTAGGGTCTGACTGTTCGTAAACAGCTTTGATACAAGTAAGTGATTATTCAGTTTCTATACACGTATTGACTTTTTTTCTTTCTTCTCATTCAATTTCCCAGGATCCCATTACTGACTCCTTCTATGAAGGTGGACTATTAAGGGTCTAGGGTCTGACTGTTCGTAAACAGCTGTGATACTGGTAAGTGATTATTCAGTTTCTATACACGTATTGACTTTTTTTTTTTCTTTTTTTGTCATACAATTTCCCAGGATCCCGTGACCGACTCCCTCTATGAAGGTGGACAATCAAGGGTCTAGGGTCTGACTGTTCATGAACAGCTGTGATACAGGTAAGTGATCATTCAGTTTCTATACACGTATTGAATTTTTTTTTCTTTTTTGTCGTACTATTTCCATAGGATCCCATTACCGACTCCCCTTCTGAAGGTGGACTATCAAGGGTCTAGGGTCTGACTGTTGGTAAACAGCTTTGATACAAGTAAGTGATTATTCAGTTTCTATACACGTATTGACTTTTTTCTTTTTTGTCGTACAGTTTTGCAGGATCCTGTTACTGACATCCTCTCTGAAGGTGCACTATCAAGCGTCTAGGGTCTGAATGTTCGTAAACAGCTTTGATACAAGTAAGTGATTATTCAGTTTCTATACACGTATTGACTTTTTTTCTTTTTTGTCATACAAATTCCCAGGATCCTATTACCGATTCCCCCTCTGAAGGTGGACTATCAAGGGTCTAGGGTCTGACTGTTGGTAAACAGCTGTGATACAGGTAAGTGATCATTCAGTAAATGTATTGACTTTTTTTTTCTTTTTCGTCGTACAGTTTCGCAGGATTCCATTACCGACTCCGTCTATGAAGGTGGACAATCAAGGGTCTAGTGTCTGACTGTTGGTAAACAGCTGTGATACAGGTAAGTGATCATTCAGTACATATACTGACTTTTTTTTTTTTTTTTGTCGTACAGTTTCCCAGGATCCCGTGACCGACTCCCTCTCTGAAGGTGGAAACGACTAACAAGGATTTCTCCATTCTCTACTATGACTGGTTGGCTGGCATTCTTTCCGTCTTCAACTGTGTGAGGCTGACTGTTCGTAAACAGCTGTGATACTGGTAAGTGATCATTCAGTACATCAGTACTTTCTTTTTTGTCATACAGTTTCCCAGGATCCCATTTCCGACTCCCTCTCTGAAGGTGGAAACGACTAACAAGAGTCTATCTATTTGCTTCTCACTTCACAACTATATATAGGTAAATACAGCTATGTTCTGTCCATCTTCAGCTGTGTGAGGCTGAATGTTCGTAAACAGCTGTTATACAGGTAAGTGATTATTCAGTTTCTATACATGTATTGACTTTTTTTCTTTTCTGTCATGCAGTTTCCCAGGATCCCGTGATCGACTCCCTCACTGAAGGTGGACTAACAAGGGTCTTTACATCTGCATCTCCCTTTACAACTGTGACTGGCTGGCTGGTATTCTTTCCATCTTCAACTGTGTGAGGCTGACTGTTCATAAACAGTTGTTATACAGGTAGGTGATCATTCAGTTTCTATACACGTATTGAATTTTTTTTTCTTTTTTGTCGTACTATTTCCATAGGATCCCATTACCGACTCCCCTTCTGAAGGTGGACTATCAAGGGTCTAGGGTCTGACTGTTGGTAAACAGCTTTGATACAAGTAAGTGATTATTCAGTTTCTATACACGTATTGACTTTTTTCTTTTTTGTCGTACAGTTTTGCAGGATCCTGTTACCGACATCCTCTCTGAAGGTGCACTATCAAGGGTCTAGGGTCTGAATGTTCGTAAACAGCTTTGATACAAGTAAGTGATTATTCAGTTTCTATACACGTATTGACTTTTTTTCTTTTTTGTCATACAAATTCCCAGGATCCTATTACCGATTCCCCCTCTGAAGGTGGACTATCAAGGGTCTAGGGTCTGACTGTTCGTAAACAGCTGTGATACATGTAAGTGATTATTCAGTTTCTATACACGTATTGACTTTTTTTCTTTTTTGTCATACAAATTCCCAGGATCCTATTACCGATTCCCCCTCTGAAGGTGGACTATCAAGGGTCTAGGGTCTGACTGTTCGTAAACAGCTGTGATACTGGTAAGTGATCATTCAGTACATGTATTGACTTTCTTTTTTCTTTTTTGTCGTACAGTTTCCCAGGATCCCGTGACCGACTCCCTCTCTGAAGGTGGAAAAGACTAACAATTTCTCCATTTCTCCATCTGCATCTCCATTCTCTACTATGACTGGCTGGCAGGTATTCTGTCCATCTTGAACTGTGTGAGGCTGACTGTTCGTAAACAGCTGTTATATAGGTAAGTTATTATTCAGTTTCTATACACGTATTGACTTTTTTTCTTTATTGTCGTACAGTTTCCCAGGATCCCGTGACCGACTCCCTCACTGAAGGTGGACTAAACAAGGGTCTTTACATCTGCATCTCCATTCTCTACTATGACTGGCTGGCAGGTATTCTGTCCATCTTGAACTGTGTGAGGCTGACTGTTCGTCAACAGCTGTTATATAGGTAAGTGATTATTCAGTTTCTATACATGTATTGACTTTTTTTTTTCTTTTTTGTCATACAGTTTCCCAGGATCCCGTGACCGACTCCCTTTCTGAAGGTGGAAACGACTAACAAGGATTTCTCCATTCTCTACTATGACTGGCTGGCTGGTATTCTGTCCGTCTTCAACTGTGTGAGGCTGACTGTTTGTAAACAGCTGTGATACTGGTAAGTGATCATTCAGTACATGTATTGACTTTTTTTTTTTCTTTTTTGTCGTACAGTTTCGCAGGATCCCATTACCGACTCCCTCTCTGAAGGTGGACTATCAAGGGTCTAGGGACTGACTGTTCGTGAACAGCTTTGATACAGGTAAGTGATCATTCAGTTTCTATACACGTATTGACTTTTTTTCTTTATTGTCGTACACTTTCCCAGGATCCCGTGACCGACTCCCTCACTGAAGATGGAAACGACTAACAAGGATTTCTCCTTTCTCTACTATGACTGGCTGTCTGGTATTCTGTCCGTCTTGAACTGTGTGATGCTGACTGTTCGTAAACAGCTGTTATACAGGTAAGTGATTATTCAGTTTCTATACACTTATTGACTTTTTTTTCTTTTGTCGTACAGATTCCCAGGAATCCGCCACCGACTCCCTCTCTGAAGGTGGACAATCAAGGGTCTAGGGTCTGACTGTTGGTAAACAGCTGTGATACTGGTAAGTGATTATTCAGTACATATACTGACTTTTTTTTTCTTTTTTGTCATACAGTTTCGCAGGATCCTGTGACCGACTCTCTCTCTGAAGGTGGAAACGACTAACAAGGATTTTTCCATTCTCTCTTATGACCGGCTGGCTGGTATTCTGTCCATCTTCAACTGTGTAAGGCTGACTGTTCGTCAACAGCTGTTATATAGGTAAGTGATTATTCAGTTTCTATACACGTATTGACTTTTTTTTCTTTGTTGTCATACAATTTCCCAGGATCCCGTGACCGACTCCCTCTATGAAGGTGGACAATCAAGGGTCTAGGGTCTGACTTTTGATAAACAGCTGTGATACTGGTAAGTGATCATTCAGTACATGTATTGACTTTTTTTTTCTTTTTTGTCATACAATTTCCCAGGATCCCGTGACTGACTCCCTCTCTGAAGCTGGACTAACCAAGGTCTTTACATCTGCATCTCCATTTACAACTGTGACTGGCTGGCTTGTATTCTGTCCATCTTCAACTGTGTGAGGCTGACTGTCCGTAAACAGCTGTGATACAGGTAAGTGATTATTCAGTTTCTATGCATGTATTGACTTTTTTTTCTTTTTTGTCAGACAGTTTCCCAGGATCACGTGACCGACTCCCTCACTGAAGGTGGACTAAGAAGGGTCTTTTCGTCTGCATTTCCAGGGGGGGGGGGGTTCACAGCAAAAACTTTTTAGAAGGGTTACAGCAGGACTGGGTAGGCAAAAGCAGCCAAACACAAATGCACTCGCACCAGCAGACAGCAGGGGGCAGCTCAACACATGGGGAAGAGAGAAGAAATGAAAGAAAAACTAAAAATAATGAAGAAAAGGTTTAGGTTTATATATGAATTTGAACAGTATTGTAACACCGCTGTTTCTTACAGAGTGGGATTGGACTTTGCTAAAAAAAAAAAAAAAAACAAGTAAAAAAGCCAGCACAGTTCACAGAACAGCTCATGATCCAAAGCAGACCACATCCTCTGTTAAACACGGCGGATGTACTATGATGGCTTGAGCATGCATGGCTGCCAGTGGCACTGGATCACTAAAGCTTATTGATGATGTGACACAGGACAGAAGCAGCCGGATGAGTTCTGAGGTATTCCGAGACATACAGTGTGCTCAAATCCAGCCAAATGCAGCCAAACTGACTGGTCAGCGTTTCATAATACAGATGGACAATGACCCAAAACATAAAGTCAAAACAACCCAGGAGTTTATTAAAGCAAAGAAGTGG
The DNA here is from genome assembly GCF_030463535.1 of Salminus brasiliensis. Classification (NCBI taxonomy): domain Eukaryota; kingdom Metazoa; phylum Chordata; class Actinopteri; order Characiformes; family Bryconidae; genus Salminus; species Salminus brasiliensis. Next base: position 16,767,070 of record NC_132892.1, read on the forward strand.
AATATTCTTGAATGGCCAAGTCAGTCACCTGATCTCAACCCAACTGAGCTCGCATTTCACTTGTTAACGACTAAACTTCAGACAGAAAGGCCCACAAACACACAGCAACTGGAAACCGCTGCAGTAATGGCCTGATAGATCATTAAAAAGGAGGAGAAACAGCATCTGGTGATATCCATGAGTTCAAGACTTCAGGTGTAGCAGACTGGGGGGAAAAAAAAGTTTTTATAAATATTTTATAAATAAAAGTTTTTATAAATAAATATTTTTATTTTATTTTTCTTTATTTCATTTGTTTGGATTACATTTAGGCTGGTTTAAACCTCAGTATAATTATCATTCTACTGTTATTAGTTTGGACTAAGGCTAATAGGTCATTTTCGTTTCTCCCAGTAGAGGCGCTTTTAGGCATCAGTGGTAAAGGACCTCTAGCCTCTGGCTCGGTTAGTGGTTCAGAATAAAGCTTTTGCCACAGGCTGATGACTCATTAACCTGTGTGCTGGTTTCTTCCTCGTCATGTAGAGGAATGGAAATGTCCCTACATACATTTTAGTGGTGAATCTATACTCTAATACGTTGATGAAGCCTTGTGCCATGTCTTAGTCCAAGTTAAATGTGTTTTGGTTAAGTTATATCGAGTGAATGAGAAGATGGAAAATATGTTAGCCATTTAGCTTAGCATAGGGGCATGTTCTAATCTGAGAATCCCACTCTTAGTACTTTTATATGTTCTGTAATCCAGTGTTTTTACTAAAAAAATTCTAAAACATTTGATACAACATAAGTTTAAAAGTTTAAAGAAGTGTATTTCCATTATTTTGAGCTTCTTTAACAGCAGCATTTTCTCTTTATCTTAAGCAGTAGCTCAGCTGCATAGCTTGGTACAGTCAGAGGTGCAGTGAAGTTCTTTGGACTGTGTGTTTTGTGTTCAATTCTGTTCCAAGTGTTTGTGTCTAGTATTATATATGTCAGCCACAAAATCTAAAAGGAGCTTTATATTGGAAAGCTGGTTTATTTTCTATAAATATGTTATGATAAAATAACCATTATGCTCAATTTATCTTACCTCAGCTAAACATCAGTGAAGACTTTACTAATCCACTCAGCCAACATGTAGATAAAGAGTACATGTACATAACATTTTTAACATGTTTAAACATCTGGACATTTGAGTATTGAGAGATGGAGGTAATGTAACTCATAAAACTGAAGAAATATCTTTAAAAAACATTTCTAAAATGTAATTAATAGAAATGCAATTTCCCTGACAAGTTAAGACTCCTCCACATTTATTACTACTTAAAATAACTAAAATCAGCTAAATCAGGAGCAGCGCATCAGCTATAGATGATTAGAGCACGGTTAGAGAGGATTCTGGAGAAGCATGTCTTATTTAAACCTCAGACATTTAGTTTGGTTTGCTTACAAGTAGAAACCTATTTAAATAAAGATGATTTCATGAAGGTACTTTTCACAGAGTCAAGTCCAACTGACTGTAGGACATGGGTCATCCTGTTGTGTTTCACATGTCCAAATGATAATTCATCATAGAAAGCTGTACAGTTAGAGAGTCTTAATGAACCAGTTGTGAACAGCTTGTGGCCACTTACAACAACAAGATTTTCTGATAACTCTCAGGATAACTTTCTGTCCTACTTTTTATTAATTTCCTCATAAACAGTTTGAATTTACCAAGTGAAATAAACACATACACATAAGACTTCCCAGCAGAGCATATTTATTTTACAAGATTCTGTGCTGTAAGAAAGTATTTACCCTAATTATCCCCATCTTTGCATATTTGTCACAATAATTGAAATTCAAATGTATTTGTGTAGTGCTTTGTAGAAATCCGGGTCCGAGCCTCTTTTGAGCAAGCCAACGGTGACAGTGGCACGGAAAAGCTCCCTCAGAGCTAGAGGAAGAAACCTTGAGGGGAACCCATCCTCCACTGGTCGACACCGGCTAGCACAACACAAATACAAGAGTAAGTCAGGTAACTGGAAAGGATGACCAAGCTGAGGGTTTTACTGCCGGTCTGCCTGCAGCTGAAGATGATGATGCGGGTCAACCAACTGCTGAAGACCTGCATAAGCCCACCAACTAAGCCTCTGCCCAGTGCTCTGGAGAGTTCTGGAACATTGGGGTCTTCCCTCAAGTCTTCCCAGTGCTCAACGGCGTCAAGGATGACTGAGGCTTTCCCCTCAGGCTCCTTCCAGGACTCAGAAGAGCTCTGGGGAATCAAGGTCTGCTTCCAAGGGTCTGAATGGTGCTCAGGAGAGCACTCACTCATCAATGCCTGTCCCCCTTGGCCTTGCCCAGGGGAACATAGTAGAGCTCATCACAGAGCTCAGGGCCTCTGGCCAGAACTCAAGAGAGCAAAGGAACTTCCAACGCTTTCACCAGATTTAGGAGGAGCACTGTCTAGCTGACTCCCCTTCTCCAGGCTCCTCTCAGCCCTCAACAAAGCTTTGGAGCATCAGGGCCTGCTTCAAATGCTCTGATCAGTGCTGAATGGAGACCTGGTCGGCTGCCTGCGTTTGCCCAAGTTCCTCTCAAGCTCCACACCGGATGATGGGGTCTGCTTCCAAGGTTCTGGCTGGTGATCAGTACAGCATTCCCTGATGGAGGCCTGTCCCCCAAGCTCTGCACAGCACTCTGGAAAGCATTGAAGCAGTGAGGCCTGCTTGAAAGGCTCCGACCAGTACTGAGCAGAGCAATGGTTAGCTGACACCATTTCTCCAGGTTCCTTCCTGCATTCAGGGGCATCGTGGCCAAAAAGGACTTCCTCCCAGGCTCCACTCAGCACTCAAAAGAGCGTTGGAGCATCGGGGCCTGCTTCCATGGCTCTGATCAGTACTAAGTGGAGCACTGTTTGGCTGATTCTCTTTTCTTAGGCTCCACCCAGTGCTCAGCTGCAGATGGGGTAATGGAGGCTTTACCCCAGGCTCTGCCCAGCACTCACAAGAATGCTGGGGAACCAGGGTCTGCTTCCAAGGTCCTGATCGGTGCTCAAGAGAGCACTCGCTCGTCAAGGACTATCCCCAAGCTCTGCCTAGCACTACATCTGACGTCCTGTCCAGTGATCTGGAGAGCCCACGACTATCAGGGCCTTTACTAAGAAGATTTGAAACATTTATGTGACAAATATGGATCTAGAAAATTTGAATCTAGACATTTTTACAGCACCGTAAACAAAAGCACTAATTAAATTGGCTGAATCACCCGCGTAAAGGCGTAACGCAGGGCTCTGCGGATGGCTGCCATCATCCTGGACAGAAACTTCCGAATTCTCTTGGAAAGCGTCTCCGACACAGGTGGTTCTCCAGCTGCAAAAGACGAGATGAATCAGAAAATCAGCAACTCACAAAACTGTTTTCTTACTGTACTGAACAAACTGTATTCTATTTTACTTTTACATTCAAACAATAAAAAGTGATTTTATGAGACACACTTGATCAGCAGGCAGTAAGAAACACTGATATGAGGATGTCTAGCATTGAGATTAACTGTGTGTTCTGTTTCCTGACTCACATTCCAGATGATTTCCAGATGTGCTGGGCTGATGATCTTCAGACAGGCCAGTGGGACACACTTTCTTCTGATGAGCAAACATTTAACAAACAAAACAAAAGTCAAGATCTCAACACAGAAATATCATAAAGGAGCTCAAGCTAAACTATCTGTCTTATTATTAACACAATAATCATATTAACACATTCATGTTAACATATAACACATATTAACACGTGTGTGTGTGTGTGTGTGTGTGTGTGAGTGTGTGTTCACTACCAGATGGGTTAAATGCGGAGGACAAATACGTGCACCTTTACCTTTACCTTTTACCTTCAAGGATTCAAGGATTCAAGGAGACTTTATTGTCATTCGCATCACATGTGGTACATGGGGTGGAACGAAATTGTGGTACCCAAGGACCCAGTTTTACCCAGAAGCAGTACTTAAATAAATAAAATATACATAAATATATAAAAATATATGTAAAAATGAAAATAAAATACAGAGAGAAGTAAATGGAGAAGGTAGCAGCAGAGTGTGTTTAAAGTGACTAGTGTCGTCAAAGTGTCGTTGCAGTGGTTCCACTAAGTGGCGTTTAAAAGTCTTACAGCTTCCGGAATGAAGCTGTTCCTCAGTCTGTTCGTTCTACACTTAATGCTCCGCAGCCTCCTGCCTGAGGGGAGCGGGACAAACAGTGAGTGTACTGGGTGAGTGGGGTCCTTCATGATGCAGGTAGCCCTCTTCCTGCATCTGGAGGTGTATATGTCCGTGGTGGTGGGGAGGCTGACTCCGACAGACCTCTGTGCAGCCTTCACCACCCTCTGCAGAGCTTTCCTGTCTGCAGCAGAGCAGCTTCCGTGCCACACGTTGATGCTGGAGCATAGGACGCTCTCCACCACACATCTGTAGAAGGAGGTGAGGACCGAGCTCCCGAGCCCAGCTCGCCTCAACCGCCTGAGGAAGTAGAGCCGCTGATGTGCCTTCCTGACCAGGCTGGAAGTGTTGTTGCTCCAGGTGAGGTTGTTGCTCAGGTGAACACCCAAGTACCTGTAGCTGGAGACCACTTCCACCGCAGACCCTCCGACATGCAGGGGGAGGTGGGCATGTCTGCCCCTTCTGAAGTCCACAATCATCTCCTTCGTCTTCTTTATGTTGATGCAGAGGTTGTTCTTTCTGCACCAACCCTCCAGGTGTTCTACCTCCTGCCTGTAGCCAGACTCATCACTGTTTGTGATGCATCCGACCACTGCCGTGTCATCTGCAAACTTCACAATATGACAGCCTGGGTGGATGGGTGAGCAGTCATATGTGAGCAGCGTGAACAAGAGGGGGCTCAACACACAGCCCTGAGGGGAGCCAGTGCTGAGGATTGTGGTGGAGGAGGAGAGGTTGTGGATCCTCACAGACTGCGGCCTGTTGGTCAGGAAGTCCAGGACCCAGTTGCAGAGAGAAGAGCGCAGACCAAGTGAGGAGAGCTTATCTGTCAGGGTCTGGGGTATCATGGTGTTGAAGGCGGAAGTGAAGTCCACAAAGAGCATACGGACATAAGAGTCCTTCTGCTCCAGGTGGGTGAGGGCAGTGTGGACCACAGAGGAAATGGCATCATCTGTGGATCGGTTCCTCCTGTAGGTTCCTTCATAGTTTAACAAATCATATGACGTGTTTATCATTGATCTACTAAAGCAAAAGCTCCCTTACCTTTCGTCCAAACCTGAAGAGAGTTTTTTTAGGTTGAATAAAATGAAAAAAGCTCCTCTTTTTCTTCGGCACAGGAACTGGATCTGTGGGACAGTTGTCTTCTAGAGGGTCAGGTCTGGACGTGATGGGATCCTCCTCTTCTAGGGAGATGCTGTTTTTCTCCACAGCGTCCATCACCACATCACTTTCATCACTGCTTAGTGATGAGCATTCTGCGAACAAAACCCTCACGTCCAAAACAACCTTGTCATCCTCAAGGTTAGTTTGCTGGTAGTTTTTGGGCAGAGGGACTTCCTTCTCTTTTTCAGGGGCTGCAGACTGATCCAACAGACGGGCCCGGGCCGCTTTAACGGATCTCTGCAGTAGCTCGCGGATGATGTCCACAGAGTCCCTAGTTGATGTCTCAAAGGGAAGTTTCATTAAGTCGATGGGGACCCCTGCCTCAGCCATTGTCATTAGCATTTCCAGGTCCTCATCAGTGGCAAGGCTGCTGGGCACGTAGATGCTCTCAATTTCTGATTCTCCAATACTGTCCAGAAGTACTTCTGGTATTACTGCCCTGGGGGACGTCTGGAGCTCCTCAACGGACAGCTGAACTGTCTCCTTGTCTTGCACAGCAAGACTTTCATTAGATGCTGAGGCCATGTTTTCCATCCCTTCTTCAGCAGATATGATCAGATCGCTGGTTGTACAGTTGTCATCCATGATAACTATCAAGTTTAATGATGGACAGAATTAAATATGTAAATATAATCATGAGACCTCAAAGCTCATTATTAATTGTGGTCAGTCTATCAATCATCTGTTAGACTAAATATTAATTATTATTAATATGCCATAATAATTTTATTAAGAGAATAGAGAGGGTGAGACTGGGAGGAGTAGAGGGTCCTACCTGCAGGGTGGTCGTTGTCCTAATGAGCTTCTGTTTGAACTGTCTGAACTATTTAAGTGCAATCTGGAGTTGCCTATTGTGATGTCATCGATTCCGTTGCTGCCATAGCAACGATACAGAGTCAGTGCAGCTCATCCACTCAGCTTAAACAGACAAATCACAACACTTAGACTATATAACTACACAGGACAAGCAGCTTTCTATTAGGGATATCCAATTAACATTGATCTCAGAATCCTCAGAGCTGAATTAACACCTACAGTAATTTAATTCCACCTGGACACCAATGTAAAATGTTCAAATTTTGTTCAGTTCCTGAAACTAAAATGTAATGAATATCCCTGATATATTACTTATCTACACCAAAACCACTTAAAGATCTTGGATTCACATTTTTTAAAATGATTTCTTGTGAAGTTGTTTAATCAGGATGGCAGTAATTCCCTAAGATATCTATAAAGCAATGTTATTTATAGTGTAGTTCAGTGGTAATGTGCATGTGTCAGAACATGGTGAACCGTAGGATTTGAGACTACTGCCATACATACAGCAATATGGGAAATAAGACAATCCATAACATGAGAATGAGGAAAGTATTTCAGAATATGAATAATATTGTTTACATAAACAACCTGCACAAATAAACAAGTTAACAATTCAGCTCAAAGCACTGCTTATTAAATCACAGTACTGCTTATAAAATCAAATGGGTCAAATGAAGAGCCTGTTTGAGACATAATGAGATAAAACAGTAAATAGTCACAGAGAAAAGAACAGTTCATATAAGATGTTGTGTAAAAAATGACTAATGAGGTTATTTAGGTGTTAAGTTCATACTGAGGTGGCTTTACAGGGCTTCTCTGTTCTGTAGTCAGTGTTTCTATAGTTTCTCACTTCAGAAATGGGACAGGTTGTGTGAACACGGCTCTTCTGCAAAGCATACTGTGGATTATTCTAGTTACAATATTCAAAAAGAAGTGTATGCTTTACAGTGTGCTTTGCAGAAGCGCCGTGTTCACTCACCTTTTTTAATACTACTGTGAGGGACGATGTACCTAAATGTTTCACTCACCTGTACACCTGTGTAATGTGACGTGATAATAAAAGTGATTTGATTTTTTTTTTTTTGGTGGCTCAAGGGGTTGTTAGAAGAGATGTCCACAAGGGGGTGCTATAGTGCCATTATTCCTGGTAACTCTGCTGGTGACAGAGTGCTAAGAAGGCTGAGAGAAACTATAGAGAAAGTCTACCAGCTGTATTTCTATTCTTTACAGACCTCTTTCTTTTGGGTTGGTACTAAGTACACCGCACACACCTACATGTGAAATCTTAAAAGACATGATGTTCTAAAAAATGTTTTATTCATTTGTTTATTTATGATATTAATTAACAACTAAAATTAGCATACACATTTTAGACTGCATGCTTTATGAATCGTCTGCTAAGAAATAGAGAGCCTGTTGCAGAGGTGGGTGGTCACTAGTTACCTTTACACATGATAATAGGAGGATGAGAATGGGAGTCTAGTTTTCCTTTCAGTTTAGTCATGAACTCCATTTTTGAGTGTAATGTTGTCATGTTATGTTGGTGAGCATCTGCATGGCTCTGTGATGGATCATGTGTCTAATTTGAGAGCTTTTTTAGACCAAAAATATAGTAAAAAGAAATCAACCGTAACAGACACTGATTGTATCTAAAGTTCCAGTGCAGCTCTATAAGTTATTCAGTATTGAAGTATTTTATTTTAATTCACTAATTTTCTACATCTGTCACTCTGCCAATAAAACGTGAAGCTCTGGAGCAGCCGCACAGTGACCTAAGGTCGCCGGGATAGAGGGATTTTAGTCCCCGAGCACTGGCTTAAGGAGCAGTTGAACTGTGTTTTCGGAGTGATGGAGCTCCATCCAGTACCTTGGGCTGAGTTGGAGTGCATAGACTAATCATCCAGCATCAGTGCATCAGGAATTGCTACGTGAACCAGACCTTACAACCGTGACTTTTCTTGTGCCTGTGTCCACAGAAGGAGATTTCACTGGGCATCCGTTTGAAATACAGGTGCAGAACAAGTGCTTAAACAATGATGCACCACTGATAGCTAGAACTGCGGCTGTCTCTCCAGATCTGCTGAACGATATCAGGGTACAGAATGACTTCCCCGCCCCTCCTCAGACAACCAATGGGCCTCTTGCACACTCATGCCCTGGGGATTCAGCAATGTATGTAGTGGGTATATATTAATGGGTGCATGTCAGAGTTTAGCCAGTTCAGAGTGTGAGGGGGAGAAGAGTGTTTGTCAGTCTGACTGTCCTGGACTTCACACTCCTGTAGGGTGTGGGTGTGTACTGTCCCTGATAATGCTGTGGGCCCTGCTGATGACCCTGGTCCTGTAGTTGTCCTGCTTTACTGTGATTGTAGTGTACTGTAAATGTAGTGTTTCTGTACTGTAAAACAGTATGTTTATGACAATTAACTGTACTGTAAGTATAGTGTATATAGATGACTGTACTGTAAAATGTGTGTACTACAAATTAGTACATTAAATAACAAAAATCTATTGTGAATTACTGTTATGTAAAGTTACCATATGTTTATTATAATTAAGTGTACTGATTATTTTAGTGTACAATAAATGTAGTGTACTGTAGTTTGACTGTAATGTAGTGTACTGTATATTTATTACAATTGCTGAATTCATTCAATTCATAAATTTATTAAATGAATCCAGTTTTACGTACAACAGAATGAACTTACAGTGGAGGAAATAAGTATTTAATCCCCCACTGATTTTGAAAGTTTGTACTCTAACAAATAATTAAACAGTCTATGCTAGCTTTATTTTAACAGTGAGAGAAAAAAAACTGGAAAATGAATTAATATTTAAATAAAAAATTATTTGCATTTTTTTGTGAACTAAGTATTTGATCCCCTAAAAACCATGACTAATATTGGCTCCCACAGACCACTGACACACCCTAATCTCAGTGAAGTCGTTACCTGCATGAGAGACACCTGTCCCAAATTGTCACCTGTGTAAAAGGCCATCTGCCAAGAGACTCAGTGACACTCCAACATCTCCACCATGGGCAAGACTAAAGAGCTGTCTAAAGATGGCAGGGACAAAATTGTTGAGCTACACAAGGCGGGAATGGGCTACAAAGCCATAAGTAAGAAGCTGGAAGAGAAGCTGACAACTGTTGGTGCAATTATTCGGAAGTGGAAGAAGTACAACATTACTGTCAATAGACCTAGGCCTGGAGCTCCATGCAAGATATCACCTCGTGGAGACTCACTGATCATGAGAAAGGTTACAAATCAGCCAAGAATTACATGGGAGGAGCTGGTTAATGATCATAAGGCAGCTGGGACCACATTCTCAAAAAAAAAACAAAAAAAAACATTGATAATACACTGAGACGTAATGGCTTAAAATCCTGCAGTGCACGCAAGGTTCCTCTGCTCAAGAAGACTCATGTCCAGGCTCTTTTCAGCAAGCCAGTGGCAACAGTGGCAAGGAAAAACTCAAAAGGGGAACCCATCTTCCTCTGGTCGACACTGGATAGCATGCATGCAGGTAAAGAGTCACAAGCAATCCTTCTAAAGCATTTTGTAAGCAAAATGTACATGAAGGCAGCATAACTCTGTTCACAGAGACTACATTAGCAGAACTATTAAAGAACACAGTTGCGTGACAATTTTCATACAGAATACAGTAGCATATAATCACTCAAACAGCAGATAGGAGCATGAATCCAAATACAGAATACAACAGTGCTGCTCTTCATATATTTAACATAGAGCTTTAAGCTCCCTCTATTAATTCATTTTCCATACATCATTCATCCACCTTCAGGCTGCAGTAGTTTAGCCCCACTAAGACAATAATGCTTAAGTTGCATTTCAGAAAAATGCAGCCAATCAGAAGAAAGCTCATTTACATAACGACACAGTAATAGAAACAGCTTGTTATTATTTTAATGGACTAAGGGCAGGTTTGGGTACATAAAGCTCCATAAAACAATGTAAGTAAGACTGAAGAGAAAAGGTCAAATAAAATGTAGACTTGGAGAGTAAGGGTAATACTAGAACTCTACAAAGCCATGGATGTTGTTGCTCACTGTTATTTTATTAGTGACAAACACCTCGACCATGTGGTAGCTCAGACAGAGCAGAGGCAGGTAGTAAAGACCTGGTGTTCGGTCAGAGCAACATGACAGCACAGTAAGACCTTCAGCTCCGCCAGATGGACGTTACAACAGTCTACTTGCACGCTCTGATTGATTGTGAGATGTATATGGAGCAATCAGAGGGATTTGAAGGAAAGTCAAATACAGGTGTCAACTGAATAAGTCATTGTATGCTCTTAAACAGTCTGGATGATCGAGATGAAAATGGCTTTCCACAGAACCCAGCAGACCATTGTGTCTACGACAAACACACTGAAATCAGGAGGATGATACTGATAATCTGGGTTGAGGGTCTGAGGTTGAGGTAAAAAAGATGCCAAAAGCATTCAAGATGAAGGATCTAGGAAAACTGAACCATTTTCTAGGTACTGATTTCAATCAAAGTCAAGGCGCAGTAAATAGGAGTCATAAGAAGTACACATCAAAAGTACCTGAACAATTTGGTAGGTCAGACTGTAACCAAGGTCCAACCACAAATCCCAATCACAAAACAGCATGTAGCTTGTTTGTTGTGATGAGGCGCACAAGACCTGATCAAAGTTGGAGCAGGTAAATAATCGCAGTACTTGTCTGAGCCAAACGAACAACACTGGACTGCAGTCGAGCATGTAATTAGGTACTTAAAGGGTACAACTGATCATGAACCGTTACAAAAAGAGTGGAGAGAAACTGAAACTTGAGGTAAACTTGAACTAAACACGGCCTCTTACTTCCTGCTCTGTCTACACATGAAGCAGAACATATGGCACTGGCTGCAACCACTCAGGAAAGCTTGTACCTGGCACAGCTACTAAATGCCATGGACAGTGATCACCACTATGCACCTGTGAAAATACTAGAAGACAACCAAGGAGCAATTGATCTTTGGAAGACAACATTTTTGGGGCATCTGCGGCTGCTAGGACTAAAGGACACAATATTAAACTCCTCACACGAGTGAACAGGATAAAGACAGTGATGAAAATGAAGACGCATATGCTGACGTTTGGAAGCTTGTTTCTGGATGTTTCTGGAGGAATGCTAAGGGTTACAGACAAGTAATGGGAGTGGATTACATTATTACTACCAATGTCAGCAGGAATAACAGTTTATGACTGCTGGTAAGTTTGGTAACAGTGCTGAAAGGGAATCTAGGGTGTTTGATGTTATTGCATTTAACAACATTTCTTTGATTCTGATTGGAGCAACACTGTCAAGACTACACCAGAGCACAGCCTGCAGATCATCTGTTACAATGCTCTACATCTGCAGGGTGAGATGGTTCAATCTGCAAGGTTATTAATGAAAACACTAGCTGTTGAGGTTGTTATGGTACATTGCTAATAAAGGGGTGGCAGGTGGAGATCATGTTTGAAGTAGTTGTAAAACAGGATTAGGTGTTGGTTGGAGATGGAGTCAGGTGGAGAAATACAGAGTTCTCTTAATACCCAGGGGCAAAATTTAACGTAATGTTAAGGGGGTCCTGAATCAATGTCTGATCAGTAGAAAGAGCTGCTTCTGATAAAACCACAGCAAATTCACCAAGACCATAGACTGTGATAAGCAGGAAATTGTGCTGCTTTTTGGAAGCCGGAGACTAGCCTGCCACTTTAAGACTAAGCACCCCAAAAGACGGTTAACAGATCTCCTTCTCTACTACGAGTCCCGTCTCCCTAACCAACATCACTAACAGGATTGGCTTTGTTGTTTCTTGGCAACGTGGGAGAGGCTGTGTTTGTGAAAAGCACCAAAGCTCGGTCAACTACATGTTCAGGTAGGTCGAGTGAGAGACATCGTTCAATAGTTACGTGCACAAAAATTTCACCTTGTACTGATTCAGTAATACAGTGCAGTTTATTACAAATGAGGAATGATTCCATAGTCCATCATACGGACCTGGTGCTAACCCTGAGTGTGTGTGACAGTTAGCCTAGTTTGGTGATCTATTAAAAGATTAGGAGCTACTTTACATCAAGTCAATGAGTAGAATCAACAGTAATGGTAATACTCACACTCTACAAAGCCAGGACTGATTTTGTTCACTGTTCATAAAGCAACATCACCGTGTTATTTGGTCAGAGACAAACAACCCGACTGAGTGGCAGCTCAAACAGAGGAGAGGTAGGCAGAAATGACTTGGTGTTAGGTTGGAGAAACACGATCAAGGTTAGAATGGAGCACAGTCTGCAGATCATCTGTTAGATGATCAAGATCTTTAGGGTGAGATGGAAGGAGATGGTTAAATCTGGAAGATTATTAATGAAAACGCTAGCTGTCGAGCCACATTACAGGATATACTAGAAGGCATGACAACAGAGAAGTACAGAGTCACACTGTAAAAGAGCAATTCTTGGCTGATTTATCTCCATATGGAACAGAAAAATGTGTTTGTTCAGATAATGGTACAGAGTTCACAGCAAGGGATTTGCAGTCATCATTCAGTGAGAAGGGCATAAGGCACGAGACCTCTGCACTGACCACATCAAAATACAGCTGAGTGGAATTGGAGAACCCTCAGACTGACCAGTCAATGGCGGATGATTTCCATGGGGAGAGGTGTGTACCCCCATGCCAACAGCTAACCATGTTCATCAGACTCCAGAAAAGGTTCAAGAGTCTCAAACTGATGCTCAAGATGGCGCTCAAACAGAGGAAGACAGAGACACGCCTTAGCTGACCATGTCAGATTTTGAAGACCAGACACTGACCAACTACTGACTACTGTTACAGGGTCTGTAATGGACCAAAGAGCCAAAGATAACCATGTTTACCATTTGTGTCTGACACATATGGAATTTGGCCTCCTCCTTTAACCCATCCATGCAGTGAACACACACATACACACCAGTAATTAAAAACACACACAGTGACAGTGCCTGGAGTGGTGGGCAGCCATTGCTGTGGCGCACAGGAAGCAAAGAGGGTGAAGGGCCTTGCTTATGGGCCAAACAGTGGCAGCTTGCCGAGCCAGGTATTGAACCCCTGACCCGGTCATCAATAGCTCGGTGCTCCAACTGCTGAGTCACCACTGCCCCCAAAAGGTGTCTTTTGGCAGTGGCAGTTCAAACCCACGCTACCAAAGAGACTGGAATCTCAATCCAGCCCCTTAGACCACTCAGCCACACTAACAAAATCCCAGCTTTGCGTTGAAGCTATGAAAGAGGAGAGGACTTCTCTCGGGCTGGAGTGAATGCGTGAGTGAACACACATGGGTCTACAATTTAAAACAGTGTAGATGGGTCTGAAACGTACAAAGGGTTACAGTCAAGTAATGACCTTGAGCTCCACCAGGGCATGAAAAAACAAAAAAACTAAATGGTAATAAATTGAACCTAAACTCTGCATACAAGGGAAATCTGCTCAGAGTAGAAACACTGTAAAAAACACAAGACCATGTCTGTTCTACGTGTGTTACAGAACACCAAACCCATACTGACCAGGCAATGTCAGATGATGATGAATATGATGATGATGATGATTTCCATGAGGAGAGGTGTGTACCCCCCTGCCGACAGCTAACCGTGTTAATCAGACTCAGGTTCAAGAAAGACAGACATGGTACACGCTATGCAAAGAGAAAGCACCTCAGGATTTAGCTGACTACGTGTCAGATATTGAAGACCAGACACTGACCAATCAGTGCAGACAAAAAGGGGAAGAATTCTCTTTATTGTCTTAAAAGCTGGGATTGTAACTACTTCAGGTGTGTTACTCAGCGCTCAGCATATCTTAATTTCAGTGATATCTTAGTACTTTAAAGCCACAATCTTGTTGTTTTTAATTGTAGAGTCCCCCTGTCCTGCACGTTTTATTGCAGGGGTGTTCAGTCTTATCTGCAAAGTGCCGTGTAGCTGCAGCTTCTCCATCCTAAACAAGCTGCAGGACACCTGATTCCACTTGTTTAATCAATTAGTGAGTCTTCAAACAACTGATCACATGTGCTTCTGCTTGGCTGGTATGAAAAGCTGTAGCCACACCGGCCCTTTGTGAGTAAGATTGAACACCCACACCACTGAGGGAGGGTTTGTAACTCATGATCAATAAGATAAAGGCGTGTGTTTGAAAAGCTTCTCAATGTAGGAATACAGATATGGGATCAGAGTCCTCTGTTATTTACAAAGACAAGAACTTCTCCTAAATTAGTGCATTACCTAGCAGCTGATTGTCTGCTTATATAAAGAGGCTTTTAACTCTTTCAAATAATCTTATTGTCTTAGTTTCTGCTGTTCCCACATTTACCACACCTTTATGTTAAAAAAGTGACAAATTCCAGCAGATTTTAAAAGTATTGAGAAAAGAAGTTATTCAGTGGATCAAGACGTGTGTCCACTATTCTTAAAAGCTCATGTATAGACCTTGATGGTCAGGCAGAGTTTTAAACTGCTTTAAGAGAAAATGCAGGAGCAGTGCTTGAGCAGTTCTTTACCAGCTACATGATCTATATAGAAACAGAACTCCAGCAGAATCCACCCTGTGTATGAACGTGATGAGACTCCACTGAACTATGCATGCAAGGCACCTTTTTCCACCCTGTATCCTGTCATTATTTTAAATGCATTTTTTAATAATGCAATAGCATTAAACATTTTTGATAATGTAATAGCAGTGATGTGTGAAGATTAAGACACACATAGGGCTGGGCCTAAATGTCCAAATATTATATTAAAGGACCATAAACTCAATTTTTCCTCTTTTCTCTTCAATCCTACATAGTGTTTGTGGAGTTGTGTGAACAAAAAAATCACGCATCATCCCTTACAATTAAAACTGGTTGTTTTTTATTTGAGGTATTTTCAACTGTGTGAAATTCTGTTTCAGGTACTTTAAGCTAGATACAGTGGGGTATGAAATGTTTGATTTCTGATATATATATATATATATATATATATATATATATATATATATATATATATATCAATATTTTTAGGATTACATTTCAGGGGGGTGAATCATGTTATCTGAAAAATGGGCTACGCTAATCCCCTTATAGAATCCATAGGGGGCGCTACAAGCTCTGTGTTGAATGTTAAGCGCAATGCTGTTGTATCCCGTATTCAGAGCTATGCTACTGAATTCTGTATGAAAAGTAGCAGAACTTTCCTACAGACCACAGTAACAGAACCCTGTTCTACCAGAATAGAGTAGCGTAACGATGTCTTACAGAACACAGTAGCCTGAAACTGTTCATTCACAACAGAGTAGCAGAACGCATTCATTCAGAAGACATTAGAATCATTATTTTGATATAGAATAAAGTACCAGTACTCTTTCAACCAGAATACGGTAGCATAACACTACACAACCAGCATAGAGGAGCATAACTCTCTAGCACTTCTAGCATAACTCTCATAGCACTTTCACAACAAATGTGGTCACACAGCAGCTTTACAGAGATCCGGGTCCAAGCCTCTTCTGAGCAAGCCAGTGGCAACAGTGGCAAGGAAAAACTCCCTCAGATCGAGAGGAAGAAACCTTGAGAGGAACCAAGACTCAAAAAGGGAACCCATCCTCCTCTGGTCGACACCGGATAGCACGATGAAAAGCAGAACAGGAATAAAACATGGAATTAAGGGATTATGGCCAATGTGCCATCAAGCCATAAAAAGATGAAAACATGAGTGAAATGCAGTCCATGCAGGTACACGATCACAAGCACAGCCATGCCGTGAGGTGAGGATGACTCAATTAGAGGCCCCAGAACCAGACAGCGGTCAGGAGGGTGGTGGAGAGAGCGAGGTCTGCCGATGGAACAGTTGAAACTGGGCATCTCAACATACGTGAAAGAGAGAGAAAACACAAAGGGTTAAAAGGAAGGGGGCAAAAACTTTTTAGTCGGGTTACAGCAGGACAGGGTAGGAAAGAGCAGCCAAACACAAATACACTCGCACCAGCAGACAGCAGGGGGCACCTCAGCACATGGGGGAAGAGAGAAGAAATGAAGGAAAAAATAATAATAATGAAGAAAAGGTTTAGGTTTATATATGAATATGAACAGCACTGTAACACCGCTCAAGCACAACAAAGCAGCAAAACAATTTATGCAGAACACAGCAGTGTAACCATTCTCATGTAGAACACAAGCAGGACACAGCAGCCCAACACGGTTCAAGCTTAACACAAGCAAGTGGCACAGCAGAGAAATATCGTTCAAGCAGAAAACAGCAGCGAAACAATTTTGATGCAGGACACATCAGCCCAACATGGTAAAAGCAGAACACAAGCAAGTGGCACAGCTGCAGCCACCTTTAGCACTGTGCTTGCACGGCAATCTTGTAAAAAATTGGAGACTGTGGGTGTAAATGTTTTACCTGTTTCTTACAGAGAGTGGGATTGTTGAGGAGAACAATGCGCCACCTTTCCGCACGTCGCTGGGGAAGATGCAGTGAAGGTCTACAACATGTTACAATTCAGTGAGGAAGAAACTGAAACAAGAAATGTGCTGAAAAACAAGTTCAGGGATTACTGAGAGTCAAGAAAGAACCTACCCGATGTTCACCATTTGTTCTTCATGAGAGCTCAGTATCCAGCTGAAAGCACTGAGGTGTACGGGAGGAATTCGGGGACCAGAAACTGCAGATTTCAGCAAAGTACTCACATACTCTGGCCACCACATGTCACCGCTGGGAAAGCTACCACTCACCTGTGAACACAAAAGCCAAAAATGCTAAATTGAATTTCACATATTGTTGACTGTGATGTACCTGCAATACTAGGACGTGAGACATGGGAGATGTTACAGCAGGACAGGGTAGGAAAGAGCAGCCAAACACAAATGCACTCGTACCAGCAGACAGCAGGGGGCAGCTCAGCACATGGGGAAAAGAAGAAATGAAGGAAACAATAAAAATAATGAAGAAAAGGTTTAGGTTTATATATGAATATGAACAGCACCGTAACACCGCTCAAGCACAACAAAGCAGCAAAACTAATTATACAGAACACAGCAGCATCATTTTCATGCAAAACAAGCAGGACAGCAGCGAAATTATTATACAGAACAAGTGACACTGTTCAAGCAGAACACAGCAGCATAACAAGTTTGAGGCAAAAACAAAAGCAGGACACAGCAGCCCAACACGGTCCAAGCAGAACACAAGCAAGTGGCACAGCTGCAGCCACCTTCAGCAGTGTGCTCGCAGGGCAATCTTGTCAAAAATTGGATTTTTAGGTGCAAAAGTTTGACCGGTATCTTACAGAGTGTGGGACTGTTGAGGAGTACAATGCGTCACCTTTCCGCACGTCGCTGGGGAAGATGCAGTGAAGGTCTACAACATGTTACAATTCAGAGAGAAACAAACTGAAATAAGAAATGAGCTGAAAAACAAGTTCAGTGATTACTGAGATTCAAGAAAGAACCTACCCGATGTTCGCCATTTGTTCTTCATGAGAGCTCCGGATCCAGTTGAAAGCGTACAGGAGGAATTTGGGGACCAGAAACTGCAGAATTCAGCAAAGTACTCACATACTCTGGCCACTGCATGTCACCGCTGGGAAAGCTACCACTCAAGTTCCAAGCTCTGCACATTGAACATACCCATTGGAAGATATACATTCCTTTGACCTTCTTTTGGGGTGTCCTTAGCTTCAGAGATATTCCAAAGGTCAATTGCAGACTATTAAAGGCCTGGAAGATGTCGTCAACGTTACAAACGATATCTTAGTCTGGGGTGAAACGGTCAAGGAAACATGACGGCAGACTCATCCAAGTGCTGAAAAGGGAAAGACCGTGGAACCTGAAACTTAACAAAAACAAGTGCAAGATCAAATCATCACAAATCCAGTACATGGCCATATGCTCTCTCTGCAAAAGGTCTCAATCTAGATAAAGATAAAGTGAGAGCTGTAACACACATGCCTACACCAGAAAACAAGCAGGCACTCATGAGATTAATGGGCATGATTCAGTACCTTTCCAAGTTTATTCCCAGCCTGTCTGAAGTCGGCGCACCTCTCAGAAAACTGCTCGAGCATGACACTCTGTGACAAGTCGAGCACAAAGCTATGAAAAATTTAAATCTCTGCTGATAACTGCTCCCACACTAAAGCTATATGATGTAAAAATACCTGCTACACCATCTGTAGATGCGAGCTCAGAAGGCTTCGTAGCAGCAATTCTGCAGGAGGGAAAGCCAGTGGCTAAACTACATTCCGAAAGGCAACAGCAAATGATCCAGATATGCAGCTATTACACACAAGGATCATGGAAGGATGGCCCAATGAGAAAAATCCAAACATACTGGACATTCAAAGAAAACAAAAATACAGATTCAAGACAAGCTGCAGAGAAGACAACTCAAGCAGAACAGCTATTATGACAGACAGACAAAGAGCCCAACAAGCATATACATGTGGGACAAGGTGAGAATTCAGAGAGGGCAACCTGCTATCATGATCAGCCATGATTCTTCACAGTCCAGACGCCAGATGGAAGAACCTATAGAAGAAACAGAAAACAGAACCCTCATTCATTTGTGAGCATTTTAGAACATTTATTCATTGGAACAGTTGAAACTGGAAAAACTCAATACATCAGAAAAACATTGACAGTCACAACAAAAGTGAAAATAACACAGAACTGAAAATCAAAATAAAACAAGAACATTGTCTTCAGATTGGACACTGGTGCTAAATGCAATGTCATCACAGCACAGATCTACAAATCAGATTTGAAACAAAACTCCAGAATTCAGCTTAAAAACCGTTCACATATTCTAGCCACTTCATGTCACCGTTGGAAAAGCTAACATTCACCTGTGAGCAGAAAAGCCAAAAATGCAAGACTGAATTTCACATTGTTGTCAGTGATGTACAAGAAATGTACAAGAAAGACATGAGACATGTGAGACGTTAGGTGTGGTTTAAAGATGGAAGAACCTATAGGAGAAACAGAAAACACCTTCTCAGGACGACTGAAAGAGTTCCCATCAGAATCACCCAATGTTGTTGCAGATTCCTGTGTCGAGCTGCAGGTCAGTGAATCCGGTCCACCTGCAGAAACTGGTACTGCAAAACAACCTGACTTACCTGAGTCACATCCGAGAGAGGCATACAGAGAGGCTTCTTCCACAGACCTGAAAAAGGCAAAAGATCATGAATTCAGTGAGTTGCATGACTTGTTAATCAGAGACAGAGACAGGACTGTTTGTGGTATTAGGGAAGACCTATTGTGGGCAAGGTTGCTGCTTTTGCACTGACTGCATTTTAAACTGAAGGTCACACTGATGGTCAATAAGAGGAAATATCTCACATACTTTAAAAATGAATCTTAGTCTAGATACAGGAGAGGAAACCTCGGTCTCCTGGTTAAAAAACTGTATGTTGAGGAGTTTAGTCAGTTGTGGAAAAATGCTGCGTCAGCATGTTCAGAAACTTCAAACAGCATGTTAGCGTGTGGGTTGATGAGAAAAGGTTTCTTGGATCTCAGACTCGCTGTGGCCTCCCAGGGATCAAACTCCCCCTCTCTCAATGACAGGAGCAGCGATTAGACCGTGTTGTGTTGCTGCGTATTTTCTAACTGAACTGATGGTTAGAATCAGTGTAGGTACCGAACCCAAGCACAGATTTTACCTTTGAAGGTTTTCTATTCTAAAATGATGAAACCTCCTGGGGTGGTGAAGCTGATCAACAACACATTAATTTCTTATAAATGTCAGTAGGGGGATTTCTCTGAAGACTGTTCTCTGATGAAGGCTGGTAGCTGGATTGATTCTTGAGAGGACCTGATGCTCCCTGGAACTGAAGTTCAAAATGAAAAGCTGTGTATTAGACCTCTCTCCTGTTGTGAAAGACATTTGTGTCACGTAGAAGACATGAACCTTCTTAGGGCCTTTATTTCATCACCTCTTAAACTCCCAGACTTCCTAAGGATTATTATTCTGCAATGACATGGAATACAGCACACACTGGCCAAATCCTTCTAAAGTTAGAGGAGTGAGCAATGAGTTCCTGTGGAGTTTCAGAGGTTAAAAGGGTTCATGGTGTTCACCACAGTTTAAACACACACTGAAAGTTATCTGGAATCGTGCTGGACATCTTCTCTATCTGGCTACAAGAGGTATAGTCTTCCTTTTCTTCAGGATCTGCTTGAGAGACAACATGACAGATTATCTAGAACATGAACAAAGTGATTTGGATAACATCAAATACCTCAGAGTTGCTAGTTAATAATAATAATAATCTGAAGGGGAGTTGAAGCCTCGGTCTCCTGGTTTCCTGCATCACTGTGGGAGCAAAGGTTCTAGCTCAACCACGATCCACAGAGCAGGACTTTCCTATCAGAATTGAACCCAGCCAGTAGGCCAACACTTAGAGCCATGCTTGAGGGCTACAAGGGATGTGGCAGCTCAGTGGCAGGTAGTGGTGTTATTCGTTGCGCCACACCAACCGTTATTGGTTGGCGCCCACACCAATATATATTTATTCACGCATCACACAACTCACATACCTTAATCTTGGGGAACTTTAGCCTCCTGGTTCTTTGCTTCATGGTGGACTGTGTGAGAACAGCTTCTGCCTCCACCACTGCACAAAGAGGAAGACTGAGACTCTTGCTCTGTGGACTGGAGCGGGATGACGTCTAGATCAGAATAAGCTCTGCTGTTTCCCTCAAACTGATTGACGTCCACCACAAAAAAAACTGCCTATAACTCTGGAGAGGAGACAGAACAGAGGTGGAACACAAGTCATCTTTGATTATTTACTTCTTGTCACTGTTGGTGTCACTGTGCATCGTTCAGCTATTCAGCGCACTTTGCACAAGGAGAGGCTGTCTGTCCAAATATATGTACTATGGGAGAGTAATGCAGAAGAAGCCTTTTCTGCTCGCAAGCCACAAACAGAGTCGCTTGAGGTATGCTAAAGCACATTTAAACAAGCCAGCTTCACTTTGGAATAAGGTGCTGTGGAACTAAAATGGAGGTATTTGGACATAACAAGGGGCGGTGTGCATGGTGGAAAAAGAACACAGCATTCCAAGACAAGACTTGCTACCCACAGTAAACGTTGGTGGCTGTTCCATCATGCTGTGGGGCTGTGTGGCCAGTGCAGATACTGGGAATCTTGTTAAAGTTGAGGGTTGCATGGATTCCAGTCAATTGACAATTGATGCAGCATTCAACTTTAAGATTAAGGATGTATTCGCTAAACTATGCCTCGATTTTAAAGTTCAGTCTCACGTGATCGATCTTTTCTTAAATATCCATTGGTTGTTGTCCTCAGCTGATTCAGCTGATGGAATGAAGATTCTTGATGTGCTGTCCAGGTACTGCTTCTAGGAATGTTCATCTTTCTGGCTTCTGGTCCAGGAAAAGTTCCCAGGAAATGTTCGCTTTTCCCTCTTTCAGGTCGTGACCACCCGTTCCACCCGTGATTTCAAGAAAGTAGCTGTGTGGGAACGCTGATCAGATGTCCAGCTGAAATTCTAAAAGGTTTCTAAGGTGATTAGAGTTAGGCCCATCAAGAGCTGGCTGTCCTTTGTTAGGACAATGGTAGAGGACCTCCTTGGTTCCTTTGTTTATCCCTGTTGGGTGTTTGTTTACCTGGATGGGGAAACAGGTTGGTTCTTTGTTGGGACAGTCTTTTTAATCACCTGTGTAGCCACACCCATTTTCCTCCTCTGGTGCCGTCACCTACTGGTGAGCAAGGGTACCTACGTCCCCCGTTGGTCTTCAGGGTATGATTTATCGTACATTTGAAGAGCACTTATGGATGAAATGTCCACTGGGAGAGATAAAGTTCATGGCAGGTCAAGCAAGTCTTTCCAATTCTTAGAAGGTTAGTTTTCCACGAGGTGTTTCTATAAGACTGAAAACATCTGGGCAGCTTTATGCAAACATCTGGGTCGTTCTGGCTGACTAACCAAACTACAATGCATAATAATGTTGGTCATGTTAAAGCTTTGAATTATATGATTGCATCATAAAAAAATACATAAATAAATAAAAAACACCAAATATGACTTAATATTGTGGAAATGATTAGATAGATGGCTTTTGATGGAAAGGAGAAGTATCATCATTAAGCCTTATAGAGAGGAAAGTTAGTGAAGGTGTTAGCTTTGTTGACTGGGATGGATACCTGATGCGTCAGGGTAATTAATAACCATGTTGTCTATATAACATGTGGACCCCTTGTGCTGTCCTGGGAATCAGGTTGTTTCCTGATCAATGGCTTGTGACTTTGTTGACAGTCTGTTTTAGACTGTATGTATTACATGTTGCAGGAGGTTAATTAAGAGTTAAGCTGACATTAGGTTGACTAATGCCTTATAGGAAGATATCCCATGATCTTAGTTTTAGACTTTGCTTAGGTCAAGTAATTCCACATTTTTGATTGAGTAATTAATTGTCAGGCAGTGTTTCAGTTATTCACACCAAGACTAGCCTTGCGATGGATAAATGTTTCAGGATCCTAAAGCCAAGCATAGACTTGAGCTTAGTGATTTGAACACGTGTCTGCATAAGTAAGTATGTTTATGTAATTATGTTTCAAGAAAAGATAAATAAATATATTGCTGCATTGGTCACCCGTACTCGCTAGGTTTGTACAATGGTGGTAGCAGATATGCTGTCCAATAATCTATGTACATATGCTGTATGCATTTAAAAGAGTTTGATATGGAAAGGGTAAGCAGAAAATAGTAGCTATGCTGGACACTGCTGGAAGCCTAGTTACCAAAATACTGTGCAGTAAGCTACCAACACCCTGTCACTGCTGTGCTAGTCTATACCCTTTAGTACTAGTGTGTAGTATGCAATTGGGACGCAGCCTAAATCCCCTATCAGATGTTGGAGTGTTTAGTGCGCCCTTCTTTACCTCTGTTTGAGCCATGGAAGCTTACCAGCACTAATGCATGGTCTTAATAGCTGATATGACCAAATACGATCAAATAAATAAATAAATAAATAAATAAATATATATGTATATGTGCTTTTACTGTGCGTTTACCTCAGTCTGGACACTTTTCTGTCAGAACTATTTGCTGAGTACTCGAACCGTATCGCCTCAGCCAGCTCTCGACCGGCTGATGAAATCCTGAAACCCTGCTCATTGGTCCCACAGGACTGATTGACAGGAGTTTAAACCAATAAGATTACGGAAACAATTTGTGTGAACCAATACAGAAAATAAGAGAGTTAAGCTGTAATTGAAAATACTTATTTATTAACGTGTTAATACAGTAATAAGAACTATATTTATAAACAGTAAATACTAGGGATACATATATAATAAAAATACAGAAATAATAAATAATTTTACTGGACACTCATCAGTCCTTCTGGGGTGTCGGACAGGCTGTAAGTGTGTGTGATTAATTTGGTGATTGATATGATGATTGATAAGTGCTTGATCAGTGTGTTTTGGTTTGGTATCTTAGCTTTTAGCAATTATTTAGTCAATCGCCATCTCCCTGCTCTCTTTCTACGGGCAGAAATTTTGTCACAGCTGGCCATAAATGAATGAATGAATGAATGAATGAATGAAGGCCCCAAACCTGACAAAATTAAAGTGGATGAAGCTGGAATCTTCATGAGAATTTCCCCACTGCGGGACTAAAAAAGGACTGTCTTATCTTATCTTAGGTGATCAAAACTGAGGCAGAAATGAGCTGTATAGCTGTAGGTCTTCTAAGCGTGTTCTTCTGTGGTGTTTGTGGCCGGTGGACCTCAGAGCAGTACTGATCAAATTTTACGGCTGGCCATAAATGAATGAATGAATGAATGAATGAGTGAATAAATGAATGAGTGAATGAATGAATGAATGAATGAATGAAGGCCCCAAACCTGAAAAAACAAATTTAAATCCTTAGTGATTTCCTGAGTGTCCCCTGGTCAGATCTACGATCTTGAGATGAGAAGTTGTGATTCAGGAGGCGTTTGAACCGTGTTTCTGCGCTGTATTATTGCAAAGATATTAATAGAAAAACGGAGACAACATCGTAAAAAAGTAATTAGCATTAAACAGTAGCATTTATTAGATTCCGAAAAAAGAACCTGTCCCAGCAAAGGGGGGCATCTGGTCACCCTGTCTGATCACTCCCAAAGGAGCTGGTTCAGTTGTTTGAGGTGTCGAATTACTGGACAACAGTGAGGGTTCCGCCATTCCTTGTTTACCCTTGTTACCATGGTTACACCATGGCCAGAGGTTTAGTACAGCTCCCTGCAGAAGTCAATGGCAGTGGCCAAGTGGCCAATCAGAGGGCACAGTTTTAAAAAATGTCAGTCGAAGATGTCATAATGGCCTCTTTGACATCCCTGTGACATCACGGCCCCACAGAGCAGTATAAATAGACCCTGCAGAGCTCACCTTCCTCACTCTGAGCCTTTCACTCACGCAGTGCAAACAGCAGTCAGTGGCATTACCAGTGCTCACTTGAACCAAGACCGAAACCGGGGAGATGGAGCAGTGGAAGGCCGAGCGGGAGTCCCTGCTGTTTCAGCTCAAGGAGGCCCAAGAGAGCATTGAGAAGGAGAAGGCAGCCAGGCTGAGGGAGCGGAAAGCCAACACAAGGAGGCACAACCGCTGGATAAAAAGGGTCAACACAACAAGGGACCAGGACATTGAAAAGGAGACGTACGAGCTACGTGCCAAAATTCAGGACCTGGAGGAGGCCAAGCAGGAGGTAAAGGACTCGCTGGACTTCCAGTCGGAAATGCTACGACAGGTCAGCGAGGAGCTGGCAGACAACAAAACCAGGCTCAGCAGGTGCAGGGTGCTGGCAGAGCAGCTGTACGCCCAAAACATGGAGCTGCATGCATCTAACTGGTACAAGAACCAGGAGCTGGAGGTCCTGCGACAGGAAAGGGCTCTTACAGAGGCACTGGACAAAGAATACAACCTGGTATCGGCTCTTCCTCCAGTGGCAATGCAAAAGCAGAGGGTCATGGAGGAGCTGAAGCAGAAGGCAGCTGCTGCAGAGGAGGCCGCTGCGGAGAGGGCCGCTGCAGAGAGGGCAGCTGCGGAGAAGGCAGCTGCAGAGGAGGCCGCTGCAGAGAGGGCCGCTGCAGAGAGGGCAGCTGCGGAGAAGGCCGCTGCGGAGAGGGCAGCTGCGGAGAAGGCCGCTGCGGAGAGGGCCGCTGCGGAGAGGGCCGCTGCAGAGAGGGCCGCTGCAGAGAGGGCCGTTGCGAAGAAGGCCGCCGCAGAGAGGGCCACCGCGGAGAGGGCCGCTGTGGAGAGGGCTGCTGCTGAGAGGGCCGCTGAGGAGAAGAGCCTCAGCCTTTTTAGCCTTCTCAGCCTTCTCAGGGCGAGGCTTAAAGGCTTCTGGAGCCGACTCTCTGCTGCATGCAGAAAGAGGAAGTGAGAGAGGGAGACAGAAACCGAAACCGAAACCGAAAAAAAAAAAAGAAAAAAAAAAAAAGGACGGGAACAACAAGAAGGGAACAGAAAGAGACAGAGTGACGATGAAGATAAAGGGAAAGACAGAAGGCAACAGAAAGAGACAGAGTGACGATGAAGATGAAGGGAAAGACAGAAGCAACAGAGACAGAGTGACGACGAAGATGAAGGGAAAGACAGAAGGCATCAGAAAGAGACAGAGTGACGATGAAGATGAAGGGAAAGACAGAAGGCAACAGAAAGAGACAGAGTGACGATGAAGATGAAGGGAAAGACAGAAGGCAACAGAAAGAGACAGAGTGACGATGAAGATGAAGGGAAAGACAGAAGGCATCAGAAAGAGA
This sequence comes from Salminus brasiliensis, assembly GCF_030463535.1. Taxonomy (NCBI): domain Eukaryota; kingdom Metazoa; phylum Chordata; class Actinopteri; order Characiformes; family Bryconidae; genus Salminus; species Salminus brasiliensis. Next base: position 16,793,019 of record NC_132892.1, read on the forward strand.
CAGAGTGACGATGAAGATGAAGGGAAAGACAGAAGGCAACAGAAAGAGACAGAGTGACAATGAAGATGAAGGGAAAGTCAGAAGGCAACAGAAAGAGACAGTGACGATGAAGATGAAGGGAAAGACAGAAGCAACAGAAAGAGACAGAGTGACGATGAAGGGAAAGACAGAAGGCAACAGAAAGAGACAGAGTGACGATGAAGATGAAGGGAAAGACAGAAGGCATCAGAAAGAGACAGAGTGACGATGAAGATGAAGGGAAAGACAGAAGGCATCAGAAAGACAGAGTGACGATGAAGATGAAGGGAAAGACAGAAGGCAACAGAAAGAGACAGAGTGACGATGAAGATGAAGGGAAAGACAGAAAGCAACAGAAAGAGACAGAGTGACGATGAAGATGAAGGGAAAGTCAGAAGGCAACAGAAAGAGACAGAGTGACGATGAAGATGAAGGGAAAGTCAGAAGGCAACAGAAAGAGACAGAGTGACGATGAAGATGAAGGGAAAGACAGAAGGCAACAGAATGAGACAGAGTGACGATGAAGATGAAGGGAAAGACAGAAGGCATCAGAAAGAGACAGAGTGACGATGAAGATGAAGGGAAAGACAGAAGGCATCAGAAAGAGACAGAGTGACGATGAAGATGAAGGGAAAGACAGAAGGCAACAGAAAGAGACAGAGTGACGATGAAGATGAAGGGAAAGACAGAAGGCAACAGAAAGAGACAGAGTGACGATGAAGATGAAGGGAAAGACAGAAGGCAAAGAAAGAGACAGAGTGACGATGAAGATGAAGGGAAAGACAGAAGGCAACAGAAAGAGACAGAGTGACGATGAAGATGAAGGGAAAGACAGAAGGCATCAGAACGATACAGAGTGACGATGAAGATGAAGGGAAAGACAGAAGGCAACAGAAAGAGACAGAGTGACGATAAAGATGAAGGGAAAGACAGAAGGCAAGAGAAAGAGACAGAGTGACGATGAAGATGAAGGGAATGAAAGAGACAGAAGAAGGGTAGAGAAAGAAAGTGTGGGGGAAATGGGGACGTTAATCACAATGACATCATAAAATGGGCTGGATACCCAGCCTCAGAATTCTCAAATAATTAAACAAATCAGTCCCATTAATTAATGAAATCGGCCTCATTAATTAATGAAATCGGCCTCATTAATTAATGAAATCAGCCTCATTAATTAATGAAATCAGCCTCATAAATGAAATCAGTCTCATTAATAAATGAAATCGCTGTCATATGTTCAAATCATTAATATCTCAAACGCTAATTTCTAACTAGAGAAAGCTATATCAATTTTTTGAGATCTGAAGGTTTAATTAATAATAGTATTACAATAACAGCCAGTATCAAATGATATCAAGACAAACAAACTGGAATAAATAAATGAAGCAGTTATTAACACAAACTACTCTAAATACAATAACACCCTCAGTCAGTATTAGTGATGCACGATGATATATCTGCGGCCGATATATTATTTACCGATATATCGATTTTTTCTGTTATAGGTTCGCTAACTGAGGTGGCGGCTGCTCGTCCAGCTCAAGCGCCTCACCTCGGCACGCCAGCTCTTGCTGCAAACGGGGAGAACACGGCGACAAGCGCGGCGTGACTCCACCCACTACGCGCGGCAAGGGAGCGGAACTCCAGCGCATAGTGGGCTACCGACCTGTCACCCTGCTCCAGCCACAGCAGCAGGTCGTCCGGCGTGAGCCCCCCTCGGGGACGCTGAAACACTGTCTTAAAGTGCTTCACGTACTCCGAGAAGGGCTTCACGCTCAACTCCTCCCAGGTGCCGCTGGCCCAATCCAGAGCTTCTCCAGCGAGATGGGATACGAAGAAGGCAACCTTCGCCTGGTCAGTGCTGGTTCCCTGACAACTTAAATAAACCGAGCACTGAAATACGAACCCCTCGCAAAGCTCCGGATCACCAGAATATGTATCCAGAATGTCCATCGGATACGGACTAGGGATGTGGCGGGGAGTTATGTTGCTGTAAAAAACATAACAACAAACATGCAAATGAAAGAAAACAGCACAATAACAATAGAAACACAACTGTAACAAATGTAAGTGGCAGGCAATTCCCACCAGTGCTCTTACACCAGAGACACTCACCATATAATCAACAACCAAATAATGGAATAGATTTGGATTATTCAGGAAACAAAAAAGCGTCTGTTAATAACTAAATATTTGAAGTAGTATTGTGTGCTATTTCAAAGTCATGGACCAAAACTACATTGTGATTGCACACTTTAAAATAAAGCAACAGCCCTGTAACCCTGCTAAATATGTGTGGCATAAAATTTATTAAAATCAGTAAAAATGTAGGGGCAAAATAATGATGATCAAATCTGAGGTAGAGAAAAATATTATTGATTATGGTGGCGGATACTGATCCAAAAATAACCTGCGCACTGTTAAAAGAATAAGTTCCTCAAGGATCTTTTGGAGGTTCTTCAATTTGAAACTGTGGAGGAACCTCTTAAGGTGCTTTAAGGAACCTTCTAAAAAAGAAACTGGATTCAACTTTTACAAAGACAGGGAGAAGACTTGCAGAGATGGATCTAAGCAAGATTTATTGAAACAACAGGAATACAAAACAAGGTGCAGAGAAAACAAGGTGCAGCAACCTAAGGGATAAAACTGAAACTCAAACAGAAAGTGACAAACCAAACGGTGAAAACAACAAACCTGGGACTGGGAGGAGCAGGGAGTGATTGAGCCGTGATCTACCGAAATAAGAACATGGGAAGGGGTTAATGAAAACCGCAAGTCTAGCTTGGGATACAGGGTAATACTAGGGGAACCTAAACTGCAGGCTTTGCTTGGGAAACAACAGGGAGAACTCAACAGAGTACTAAAGCAATACCATACCATTTTACCAAAAATGTGTAAAACAAAAACCTCAGAATTCAGCTTACAAACCGCTCACATATTCTAGCCACTGCATGTCACCGTTGGGAAAGCTAACGCTCACCTGTGAACACAAAAGCCAAAAATGTAAGATTGAATTTCACATTGTTGACAGTGATGTACCAGCAATACTAGAACATGAGACATGATGGAAGAACCTATAGGAGAAACAGAAAACACCTCCTCAGGACGACTGAAAGAGTTCCCATCAGCATCACCCAATGTTGTTGCAGATTCCTGTGTCGAGCTGCAGGTCAGTGAATCTGGTCCACCTGCAGAAACTGGAACTGTAAAACAATCTGACTTACCTGAGACACATCCGAGAGAGGCATTCTTCACAAGGTCAGGAAGACAAGTGAAAACAGCAGCAAGACACAAGGACTGAATCTGGAACACACATACAGTACACATTTACAATATTCACACACACATTCAGAGGACACGGTTCAAGCTCCTGTCCATCTGCTGACTGAATTTAAAGTTACTGTCATTTACTGCATCTTAGATTTGTTTAGGTTATTCTGCAACATCAAGCTATTCTCATAAATATGGTGTCAAATGTACAGTTCATGTAGTTCAGTTCAGAGACCTCATCTCATTTCCCTTGAGTTTTAAAGCATTATGGTCCGACAGTGTTTGTATGAACGGTGTTGAGAGTCCTGCACAGCCCAAATCCTCCTCATTTATAGTTCTATTCATATTAAGAAAGAGAACAAAAATATATCAGTTCAAGTGTGGGGATTTCACATGTTCTGTAGCTAAGAGGCAGACCTAGCTAAGAATCACGCAGCTCCCCCAAAAGTACTAAAGTGTGAGTGTAGCACAGAGTCGTCCTTCCTCCATACTTTACACTGAGGAGCTGAAGCGGTTAGCAGAGGGAAAAACGGCCGTGGTGGTCGAGGAGCTCCTCGGCTTTTCCGGGGTCACGCAGACGCCGCCAGTCCCTCTCCGGTGCGGGAGTGGAGACGACGACTCTCGGTGTCCGTCGCGCCGGTAGTGCTGGAGTTCAGACGCCGTGTTGGAGAAGTCACGGGTCAAGCTGGACGACTTCCTTGCAGAGCGGCTGGAAAGCTGGTTTCTCCGCGGTCGCCATGTTTCTCGAGGCTAAAGAGAAAAACGCAAAGGCCGGTTAGTGAGACAGAGGACTGTACAGTAACACAGACAGCACAAGCACTACAACAACTGCCTAAGAGGAAGAAGACAAAGCTCACATTACGGACTATAAAGCAGGATGGCCGGTCGAAGCTCTGTGTGGAATCACGGCTCGAGCTTTGAAAGCAGGGCCGCATCGAAACAGCAGCTCAGAGTCTCCTCCAAATACCTACGATCACGTGATCGCCGGAAACGAAGCTTCCTTACGTCACTGGAACGCAATCACGGTTCAATGCGCGTGAGTTTCCGGTCCCGCTGTAGACGAGCTGCATATCATCTGAAATATGTACTTAAATAAAACGGAAATACAGAACATGTGTGAATCTGCTTCACTTTCATCATCAAATTATTGACATTCCTCAGCATTCAAGGTTTTTTACTGGAGACGATGTGAAATGACCTGAATAAAAACATTTTACAGCTCTATTTCTGTGTTCAACAGATGTACAGTCTACATGCACATTCAACAGTGCTGTTTCTCCTTAATCTAATAGTGTCAAACATGCTGTTTTAAATAGGAGGAGAGTAAAGGAATTACACACTCAGATGAAATTCATTCAGTTAAAGGAAGAAACGCAGTCCGACATCGCTGTATGGAGCAGTTTGGACAAAGCTTATGAACACAAGTGAATCAGGCAGTGGTGGTGTAGTACTGTATTTGTACAACAGGTGGCGCAGTAGAGCTGAGCAGCATCCAACCACTTTTCCCTCATTTCTGCATGAAAGGGTTGATTGATTACAGACTCATTTCTGTGATAAAGGATCTGCCCTGTTTTTAGACTTTTATAAAGCCTCAGTTCAGCAGAGATTTATTTTATTAAGTAATTAATAGATATTTTCTTTATATTATCTGACAGTAACACACTAAATGTCCAAATGTTGGTGGACACTATTTTTTAATCAATGCATTCAGCAATCAGTTGCACCCATTGCTGACACTGTCCCTAAAGAAGTACTGCCAATAGAATAGGACTCTCTGGAACAGATAAACATCAACCTATCGGCTCCATGCCTAATGCCAATCGTGGGCTAGAGGGGTATAAAGCCCCCCAGCATTGAGCTGAGGAGAGGTGGAACTGTGTTCTCTGGAATGATGGTGCTCATGATGCCCTTTACTTCTAGGGTGAGCTGGGGAAACTTTTAGCTTTGAGTTGGAGATGAGGTTGGGTGATCATCCAATATTCTGACCTCACCAATGCTCTTCTTGCTAAATGCATTCCTCACAGCAATGCTCCAAAATCTAGCAAAAGTCTTCCATGGTAGTAGAAACAGTTAATCCAACAAAAGCAGGCTAAACTCCTTTTTAATACTCTTGAGTTTAAAAGAAATAACAAATAAGCAGGTGTCCAAATACTTTTGTCATATAGTGTATTTCTTAGAAATGCTGAATTCTTTTGTTGAAGAGACTCTGGTCAGTTCTGAGAGCAGCAGGTCTAAAATTAAACCTGGACTAAATAAAGAGAGGAGTTTTAGATTTTACTTGGAGTAGAAACAAATAAACATCCAGAACACATCAGTAATGCAGAACAGCTCTTCATTCAGGCTCTTTTCCTGAACATGATATTAATAATATAAACTTTACAGCTGTTTGGAAAAGATGAAGCATTAAGGAGGAGTCTAAAGTAAGTGTAGAAATGAAGACGCTGCTCAGCACTGATGTGTGTATTAATGATAAACTGATGAGTCGTGTGCTTCTCTGTGGACGAGTTGTGATGAAAAGGAGGATCTCAGCCCGTTCTCTTCCTACAATGGAAAACACACACACACACACACACACACACACACACGTTAAACACTTCATACACTTCCATCTCCAAATATGAGGGTTTATTTAGGGTGTATTCTACACACTGCACACTAACACGTTTCTATAAAACAACAATGGGGCAGAAATGAAAATATTGCAGCACTGATATTAAAAAGTCCCACAAGTGTTTGAGCAGCATGAGTGTAGAGCTTTTGCACTGACTGCATTTTAAACTGAAGGTCACACTGATGGTCAATAAGAGGAAATATCTCACATACTTTAAAAATGAATCTTAGTCTAGATACAGGAGAGGAAACCTCTGTCTCCTGGTTTAAAAACTGTATGTTGAGGAGTTTAGTCAGTTGTGGATAAATGCTGCATCAGCATGTTCAGAAACTTCAAACAGCATGTTAGCGTGAGGGTTGTTGTGAAAAAGGTTTCTTGGATCTCAGGCTCTGATCGCTGTGGCCTCCCAGAGATTAAACTCCCTCTCTCTCAATGACATTAGGCTATTAGCCCACTTCTTGTTCTGTGCACACCCTGCTATGGTGTTGTGTTCTTCCTTTGCCTAGAGAGGTGTAATGTAGAGCACAAAGACTCCTTTAGGGGGAGCTGCGAGGCGTCATACAGCCTCATGTCCTGTGTCTTCTCGCTCTCGAGAGAATATGCTTCCTGAAACACTCGGGGATTGAAAGGACGTGAGACGAATATGCAGCATGGCATCTCTCGACTCCAGCAGCACTGGACAGCTCCCTCTGGGAGAGCAGAGGAGAAGGCTTGTTGAGTGTCTCCATCTAGTGGCTGAAGCCGGAAGTAGAAGAGGCTCTGGTGGACAGTGTTAGGTTAGGTGGAAGTGGTGTGTTCTGGTTTGGTGTCGGGTTTCTGTTATGGGGAAGACTGCTGTTTACGTTGTGTGGTTGTACTGGAAAGGATGAATGATCAACAATAACAGTCAAAGGTTTGGACACACCTGGTCGAATGTGTGCTGATCATTAATCAAACGTTTGATGCTAGGATGACCGTATTTTTCTTTTCAAAAAAGAGGACACTCGGGACAAATGGGTACCCACCACAGGACGCAATCAACCAGCTGTCTCTAAACTTTTGACTGGTACTTCGTTTAAGGTTTTTTTTCTGTTTCTAATTTCTAATAAAGTACTTTGCTTGGTTCCTCCAGCATATTGTAGTTGTACTGTAAATATACAGTATAATGAGGTATGTCTCAACAGTCAGGGTTCCCCAAAGATATTCTAGCTAATCCAGATCAGTTTTATTTAAAAAAGCAAGCAGGAAATGTCTGATGAGCTGAGGGAATTAAGACTTTGCCGTACTGCGTGAGGTAAGATACAGTGTGTGAATGTGGTGGAGAAAGTTGAGGAGTGGTCCGATGACGTGGCCAGATTTTTTAACTCTGCGCTGTCTTCTTTCTTCTGTATCACATAATGTGGGGGGTGTCTCTCTCTCTCTCTCTCCTTTGCCTTCATTACCCTCCACCTTTCCTTCTCTGCCCTGTGGTAACGGATGTATGGGACTATGTTGCAGGTAAAGGCCCAGAGACCATCTTTGCGGGCCAGAACCGGAATGATAAAGAATGAGCGATTAGACGGTGTTGTGTTGCTGCGTATTTTCTAACTGAACTGACGGTTAGAATCAGTGTAGGTACCGAACCCAAGCACAGATTTTACCTTTGAAGATTTTCTATTCTAAAATGATAAAACCTCCTGGGGTGGTGAAGCTGATCAACAACACATTTAGTTCTTATAAATGTCAGTAGGGGGATTTCTCTGAAGACTGTTCTCTGATGAGGGCTGGTAGCTGGATTGGTTCTTGAGAGGACCTGATGCTCCCTGGAACTGAAGTTCAAAATGGAAAGTTGTGTATTAGACATCTCTCCTGTTGTGAAAGACATTTGTGTCACGTAGAAGACATGAACCTTCTTAGGGCCTTTATTCCTTCACCTCTTAAACTCCCAGACTTTGACATTCTAAGGATTATTATTCAGCAAGGACATGGAATACAGCACACACTGCCCAAATCCTTCTAAAGGTAGAGGAGTGAGGAATGAGTTCCTGTGGAGTTTCAGAGGTTAAAAGGGTTCATGATGTTCACCACAGTTTAAACAAACACTGAAAGTTACCTGGAATCGTACTGGACATCTTCTCTAACTGGCTACAAGAGGTATAGTCTTCCTTTTCTTCAGGATCTGCTTGAGAGACAACATGACAGATTATCTAGAACATGTCAAGTGATGTGGATAACATCAAATACTTTTTTACTTGATTTATCTTCAAACTACGCAGAAGTAAGATATGGAGTTCCGCAAGGCTCAATTTTAGGACCACTATTATTTACATTATACATGTTACCACTGGGCTCAGTTATAAGCAGACATGGCGTTAATTTCCACTTCTATGCAGATGACACACAGCTCTATATATCAGCCAAACCTGACGATAAATTTAGACTACAGAAAATGGAGGACTGTGTAAAGGATATAAAACTCTGGATGTCACATAACTTCCTTCTCCTTAACAGTGACAAAACCGAAGTTCTCCTTTTAGGTCCAAAAGATTCTAGAAATAAACTATCAGACTTAATGTTAGACTTGGCAGATTCTCCCATCATTCCTGGTTTAGCAGCTAAAAATCTTGGCGTCACATTCGACTCAGATTTATCATTTGAGCAACATATAGCTAACATTAGTAGAACAGCCTTTATGCAGCTTAGGAACATCTCCAAACTAAGAAACTCCTTATCACTACAAGACGCAGAAAAGCTAGTACATGCTTTTATTACCTCAAGGCTAGATTATTGTAACGCACTACTGTCAGGTTGTTCCAGCAGGAACCTCAATAAACTTCAGCTGGTGCAAAATGCTGCAGCCAGGGTCCTTACTAAAACTAGAAAATTTGACCATATCAGTCCAGTTCTATCAGCACTTCATTGGCTCCCAGTTAAATTCCGTATTGAATACAAAATTCTTTTATTAACATATAAAGCCCTACATGGCCTCGCTCCTGAGTACCTGCAGGATCTTATAGTATATTACGAACCATCAAGACTACTTAGATCTCAGGGTGCTGGCCTCTTACGCGTTCCCAAAATTCTGAAAACCTCAGCAGGGGGAAGAGCCTTTTCCTATAAAGCCCCCCAGCTCTGGAATAACCTTCCAGATAATGTTCGGGACTCAGACACAGTCTCAATCTTTAAATCTAAACTGAAAACTTATATGTTTAGTTTAGCTTTTGGTAATTAATGTTTCTTAGATAAGGGCTGCAGGTCCAGGGGTTCGCGGACCCAGGGAATTGTAGTACACTGAGATGCTGGAGCTGTCGTCTCGCTGCTTACACGCGATCACTCAGGTTTGTTGACGGTGGAGCAGATAGATGCTGGTGTTCTCAGGGTACGCCCGTGTCCGTGTTACCTTCTGGCTCTCTCCTTTTAATTATGCTGTGATAATCAGACCTGCCGGAGTCATCAGACATACCCAGATGCTGATGATCAACATTCTCTGCACTCCATAAAATTCCTCTTAGAACTAACTTCTCTCTCTTTACCTTCCCCGAGTAAATGGCCACCCAGCCCGATCTGCATGAAGATTGCCCGCTGAGGTCCCCTCTACCTGCATCTAACCAGCTGCCACCTACCAGTCCAGCCAGCGGGTCCCCCCCCAACCCGCCACCACCCATGGCTCACCCGCCAGCCGCTGCTGCCTGTTTGGTGGCCGTGCTGAAACCTAGATGGACTCGTGCCTGTCTGACACTATTAATATCACAACTATTAACTTTCTGTTGTACCTGGTTTGGTAATTTTTATCATTAATGTTTAAAACAGTCTGGCCAGAGGAGGATGGGTCCCCCTTGTGAGTCTTGGTTCCTCCCAAGGTTTCTTCCTCCAGCTCTGAGGGAGTTTTTCCTTGCCACTGTCGCCGTTGGCTTGCTCACGGGGGTCTTTGACGCTTCATGTTATTTCTTCTTTCTTCTCTGTCTCTGTTCTTTATTAAGTAATAATTATGTAAAGCTGCTTTGTGACGACAACAGTTGTAAAAAGCGCTATACAAATAAATTTGACTTGACTTGACTTGAAATACCTCAGAGTTTGATGCTAGTTAATAATAATAATAATAATAATAATAATCTGAAGGGGAGTTGAAGCCTCGGTCTCCTGGTTTCCTGCATCACTGTGGGAGCAACGGTTCTAGCTCAACAATGACCCACGGAGCAGGACTTTCCTAATTGAACCCAGCCAGTAGGTCAACACTTAGATCCATGCTTGAGGGCTACAAGGGGTGTACCCTTGTTGACTTTGTCAGGATCTGTGGGAGGGACACAATAAAAAAAAAGATTAAACAACAAATATATTTATTTACTCACCACTCAGCTCACATACCTTAAACTTTAGCCTCCTGGTTCTTTGCTTCATGGTGGACTGTGTGAGTACAGCTTCTGCCTCCACCACTGCCCCACAGAGCACATCCTCACAAGCCTGCTGGGAACACGAAGAAGCAGAAACTTCTGCAGAGGAAGCAGAATGATGAGCATCCTGCTGGGAAAAAGAGAAGGTGTTGTGCACCACAGAGTTTGTCCTGAAAAACGTCTTCAGCTTTCTTCCAAGTGTCCTGGAGGCTCGGTTCTACAACATAATCCTTAGCTGCCCTTTCAACTGTAGCACAAAGTGGACATTACATGAAATGTATAAAAATATTTAGTTTAGTAAAAATCTTTGATATTTAATATGCTGTAACTATAGTAATGGAGGACTTTGAGCTCACTGTGTGTATATCTGTTTTAAAGTTATAAAGTTCCTATAGTTTTATAGGAATAATTGATTCTGTATTATTACCAAAACTGAAGTTTGACCTGGTCATCAGCAGTCAGCAGCACATTTTCACTTTTGTGGTCACGAGTGAGAAAGTCCTGCTGGTGCAGATAGATCGTGGCACTGAGGAGCTGGAAGAACCCGGTTTTGGCTGGTTGATGAGGATATTGAAATGTCATGGATGTGAATGATGTGAGAGAGGATCCCTACTAGAGAATATCAAGTTCCCGGGGCAGGAAATCAGAATCCTCATCCGAGTTCATCACCATATGCAATATTTTTAGAGTCACTTGGTTTGGGTACTGTTTGGACCACGTTTTGGCATCCATGGGGATGTTGTGGCTGAGACGACATCAGCCTTGGACAGCCAAGCACCACGGCCAGCCAGTTTAATCAAGGCGATGGCGTGGTCCACAGTGGCATAGCTGAGACGGAAATCCGACTCAGAAAGAGGGTTGTTTACCTCCTAAGGAGGAGAGATACAGGGTTACAAAATTCAGCCTTGGGAGCAGAGTGAGTGAAGGAGACCCTACGGTCTTGGAGAACCTTCTGGAGCTTGACAACGGTCTAATCCAAGATGCGAGGGGAACGGGACTTCAAAGAAGAGGCGCGTGGAAGCACCAGAGGCACGGGAGAAGCCGGCGTGGGTGCAGTATGTCTGGGACGCAGAGAGCAGCCGCATGCAGTTGGGGAGGACGGCGAAGATCCGAGGCAACGCTGGGAACCAGAATGAGGGAGACGAGAGCGGCCGCATCAGGAAGAGCCGGATGAGACCCACTAGCAGGAGTGGCTAGAACAGAAACGAATCGACCTGAGCCGCAGAGCGGAATGAGGAGGGGCAGGAGAGAGACAACGCCGGTCGAGAGAGAAGAGCTGGTCATCCGAGGTAATGTCGAGATCCATGTCGGGAAAGGCGAAGGTGAGTGACGCACAGAATAGGCGGGTACAGCTTGGTCTGTGCAAGTTTTCGTCACGAGAACGAGAAGGGAGAGGAACGGTTTTATAGTGTGAAGAAATGGAGGGGAGAAGTTTGGGCGTGGTCCTTCTCCCAAACTTCAGTTATTACATAACTCCATTTGTGGAGATCACATTCCCATTAGATCCGTTGCGGCAGACTCAATCACGATGAACACCTGCCCGTCTCGTTCAAGATTTCATGGACGTGAACAATGTGAGGGTGGTTCACTATTCTGAGAACGTCCACTTCCCGGCGCAGGAAATCAGGGCTGTTGTCTATTATTTTAACAGCCACTTAGTTTGGGTAACTTTTGGATGTGGCCACAACCTTGAAGCCCAAACCTCTCAGGACAAAACTGAAGAGTCTTCAACTGAACCTTAATGTTTACCAGTCCTTCAAATGTTGAAATGAACAGAATAACTGTACAAATCAAGAGAGACTCCCACATCAAGGATCCTATGAATCATTCCAGTTGTTGTGAGTGTCCGTTTACATCTGTCACAAGTGGAATTCAGTACTACTTCTTTACTTTTGGTTTTAGGTATATGAACTTGATACACAATCATAAACTGGATCAATCCATGTCTGCTACAAGGAGGGGAGACATGGAAAGAATCACTTTCCATACTTTACTTGAGAAAGAGGAGCTTGAGTACACTTATTAGAGTGGAAACAAACTAAGTGTCAAATTTCTAAACCAAATGTAGCCACTGAAAGGTGGAGCTCAAAGTAGGAGGGCGATGATTGGCAGTCAACAATCTCGTCCTTAGAATGACTGAAGTCCCAGAAATGTCCTAAAAAGCATGTAGATTTATTACTGCTGGCTGGACGCTTCTGCTGATTACATGGACAAAGCATGTAGATACAAGAGGGAATTCATTAAGTGGTTGGTTGGTAGAAACTGAGGTCTGATAAAAATAGTAAATAAACAGACTTGCTGTCGACACTGGAAATGACTCAGGTTTAGAAGTCTCACGAGGGAGATCTCCTACAGCACAGGTAGAAGTAAGATTAAGGTTAAACCAAATGGTTTTAGTCAGAGAGGAAAACATGCTAATTAACTACATCAATTCAGTGTCTCTGCAAATACATTTCAGGATCTAATAAAACCCACAAATTCATTTTACCTTGTGTTGCCAAAGTATGAGCAGGACTAGCAGATTCAGCCCCTGCCTCCCAATATCTAGACAAGCAGCAGCTTCTGGAGCTGTTTAATTCTGCTACTTAGAAGGAGGACTACTTTCAGACACTGGAAAGAAATCAGTACTTTTTCATTACGCTTCAGAGCTAAAATGTGACCCTGGAAGTTTTCAATTCTCACTTAAATAAGAACTAATGAAATATGGGAGGTAAAGTTGAGTTAAACAGAGCTAATGCAGCTCAGCATCAGCTATTAACTCTAACTAATATTCCTACTGGAGGAAACAACAAGACCAGCTAAAACAGCTAACGGCAGAAAGCCTGTGTTGTCGGATGAAACAGTATACAAAAGTTAGTCCGTTTTTATCAGGAGCTTTTCCAACAACGTGGAAAATAAGAGCCTCTTTTAGAAAGGTTAGAGCTCCCGAAGTTTCTAAGTTAACGCCGAACATCAGCAGCGCTAGCAAGTTAGCTCCTCCAGTCGTACAGCTGAAGTACAAACACACACGAAAGCAGAAAACCAAGCTTTCAAACATTCACTGTACGTTTATGGTCACATATAAGGTAAAAGATCAGCTTAAAAGCAGCTAGTTCACATGAGCTCACCTGGCTCTATCGGGAACGTCTGTCCTGGGAGCCTCCTTGAAGTAGACTGACAGACTGGAAGGGGCGATACCGGTGACTGCGCCTCGTCCCAACACAACTGGACTACAGCTTCATTTGGGCAAAGCTGGAGCGACGATGAGGATTGCAGATGGAAAATCTTCCATAAACTCCAAACTGCTGAAGCTCCTCATTTAGATAAGGCTTTAAACACTGTACACTCATATGCAATTGTACACACACTGTTTAATTAGCAGATTTGATTCATTTAGAAAGTCCAGAATATGCTGCCATAGTATTTCTATGTTGTTTATTTGATGAACAATCCACATTTAGTACATCATACATATTTATAGTACTAAACTGTAAATCATACAGATTTAAACATTTTATTATATTTTTATTTTATTAAATAGGTTCATTCTCAGCGTCTTTAAAGCTTGCAGATGAAAACACTGAGAGACAGAAAGTGTAAACTTCAGGACTGGAAATCAGGATGTAATTTAATTAATTAAAAAATAAATGAAGTGAAATGAAAACTTTAACACTGTAGAAGAAATCTGTCTCTACTGGACAGACACGTCACTTCCGGCTGACAGGTCCAGCGCTGCTCTCCTGCTGCTTGTTTCTCCCAGTCATATCTTTGTATCAGGGATGAGCAGAACGAGGCTTTTTAACCAGTTGAAGCAGAAGTGGTTCATTTGAAGCTCTACTGCGCCACCTGTTGTACAAATACAATACTACACCACCACTGCCTGATTCACTTGTGTTCATTAGCTTTGTCCAAACTGCTCCATACAGCGATGTCGGACTGCGTTTCTTCTTTTAATGAAATGTCTGTGATCTGAGTGTGTAATTCCTTTACTCTCCTCCTAAACAAAACAGCATGTTTGACACTATTAGATTAAGGAGAAACAGCACTGTTGAATGTGCATGTAGACTGTACATCTGTTGAACACAGAAATAGAGCTGTAAAATGTTTTTATTCAGGTCATTTCACATCGTCTCCAGTAAAAAACCTTGAATGCTGAGGAATGTCAATAATTTGATGATGAAAGTGAAGCAGATTCACACATGTTCTGTATTTACGTTTTATTTAAGTACATATTTCAGATGATATGCAGCTCGTCTACAGCGGGACCGGAAACTCACGCGCATTGAACCGCGATTGCGTTCCAGTGACGTAAGGAAGCTTTGTTTCCGGCGATCACGTGATCGTAGGTATTTGGAGGAGACTCTGAGCTGCTGTTTCGATGCGGCCCTGCTTTCAAAGCTCGAGCCGTGATTCCACACAGAGCTTCGACCGGCCATCCTGCTTTATAGTCCGTAATGTGAGCTTTGTCTTCTTCCTCTTAGGCAGTTGTTGTAGTGCTTGTGCTGTCTGTGTTACTGTACAGTCCTCTGTCTCACTAACCGGCCTTTGCGTTTTTCTCTGTAGCCTCGAGAAACATGGCGACCGCGGAGAAACCAGCTTTCCAGCCGCTCTGCAAGGAAGTCGTCCAGCTTGACCCGTGACTCCTCCAACGCGGCGTCTGAGCTCCAGCACTACCGGCGCGACGGACACCGAGAGTCGTCGTCTCCACTCCCGCACCGGAGAGGGACTGGCGGCGTCTGCGTGACCCCGGAAAAGCCGAGGAGCTCCTCGACCACCACGGCCGTTTTTCCCTCTGCTAACCGCTTCAGCTCCTCAGTGTAAAGTATGGAGGAAGGACGACTCTGTGCTACACTCACACTTTAGTACTTTTGGGGGAGCTGCGTGATTCTTAGCTAGGGCTGCCTCTTAGCTACAGAACATGTGAAATCTCCACACTTGAACTGATCTATTTTTGTTCTCTTTCTTAATATGAATAGAACTATAAATGAGGAGGATTTGGGCTGTGCAGGACTCTCAACACCGTTCATACAAACACTGTCGGACCATAATGCTTTAAAACTCAAGGGAAATGAGATGAGGTCTCTGAACTGAACTACATGAACTGTACATTTGACACCATATTTATGAGAATAGCTTGATGTTGCAGAATAACCTAAACAAATCTAAATTGCAGTAAATGACAGTAACTTTAAATTCAGTCAGCAGATGGACAGGAGCTTGAACCGTGTCCTCTGAATGTGTGTGTGAATATTGTAAATGTGTACTGTATGTGTGTTCCAGATTCAGTCCTTGTATCTTGCTGGTGTTTTCACTTGTCTTCCTGACCTTGTGAAGAATGCCTCTCTCTGATGTGTCTCAGGTAAGTCAGATTGTTTTGCAGTACCAGTTTCTGCAGGTGGACCAGATTCACTGACCTGCAGCTCGACACAGGAATCTGCAACAACATTGGGTGATGCTGATGGGAACTGTTTCAGTCGTCCTGAGGAGGTGTTTTCTGTTTCTCCTATAGGTTCTTCCATCATGTCTCACGTTCTAGTATTGCTGGTACATCACTGTCAACAATGTGAAATTCAATCTTACATTTTTGGCTTTTGTGTTCACAGGTGAGCGTTAGCTTTCCTAACTGAGACATGCAGTGGCTAGAATATGTGAGTGGTTTTCAAGCTAAATTCTAGGGTTTTGTTTTAAATCTGAGTGACTTGTAGACATTTCCTGAGATGACCTTGCATTCAGCACCAGTGTCCAACTTGAAAACAATGTTCTTGTTGTTTTTTTCAAGTTTTTCAGTCCAGTTATTCTTTTCACTTTTGTTTACAGTGTTGATGTTTGTCTAATATTCTGTTTTTCTGATTTAAACTGTTTCAATGAAGAAATCTTCTTGCTCTGCATGATTTATTTTTTTTCCCTCATTCTGCTCTGATTGTTTTGTTTTACACATTTTTGGTAAAGTGATTTTCTGTTGCAGGATTTACAGACTTGGCCAAAGGCAGGACATTGTTTCTGTTTCTGTTCATAACCACATCTGGAGCAGCTTGCTTCTGTTGCTTTTTCATTTTTAGCTACTTTGGATTTGCTCTTGTGTTCCTTTTTTCAGGTCTGTGGAAGAAGCCTCCCCGTATGCTTCTCTTGCATGTGTCTCAGGTAAGTCGGATTGTTTTGCAGTACCGGTTTCTGCAGGTGGACCAGATTCACTGACCTGCGGCTCGACACAGCAATCTGCAACAACATTGTGTGATGCAGATGGACAGGAGCTTGAACCGTGTCCTCTGAATGTGTGAGAATATTCTGATTGTGTACTGCATGTGTGTTCTGACTGAAAATCAAACAAGAACTTTGCATTCAGCACCAGTGCCCAACTTGAAGACACTTTTGTTGACCGTGTTGATGTTTGTCTAATATTCTGTTTTTCTGATTTCAACTATTCCAATGAAGAAATCTTCCTGCTCTGTTTTTTGTTCAATTGCATGATCTATTTTTTTTCCTCATTCTGCTCTGATTGTGTTTTACACTTTTTTGGTAAAGTGATTTTGCTGTTACAGGATTTGCACACTTGGCCATAAGCAGGACATTGTTTCTGTTTCTGCTCATAACCACATGTATATGCTTGGTGGGTTTTTTGTCTGTCTGTCATAATAGCTGTTCTGCTTGAGTTGTCTTCTTTGCAGCTTGTCTTGAATCTGTATTTTGCTTTTCTTCTTTGAATGTCCAGTATGTTTGGATTTTTCTCATTGGGCCATCCTTCCATGATCCTTGTGTGTAGTAGCTGCATCTCTGGATCATTTGCTGTTGCCTTTCAGAATGTAATTTAGCCACTGGCTTTCCCTCCTGCAGAACTGCTGCTCCGAGGCCTTCTGAGCTCGCATCTACAGATGGTGTACCATGTATTTTTACATCATAGAGCTTTAGTGTGGGAGCATTTATCAGCAGAGATTTCAGGTTTTTTTTTATAGCTTTGTGCTCGACTTGCCACGGAGTGCCACAGATGTCATGCTCGAGCAGTTTTCTGAGGGGTGCGCTGACTTCAGACAGGTTGGGAATAAACTTGGAAAGGTACTGAATCATGCCCTTTAATCTCATGAGTCCCTGCTTGTTTTCTGGTGTAGGCATGTGTGTTACAGCTCTCACTTTATCTCGATCTAGATACATGGCCATGTACCGGATTTGTGGTGATCTTGCACTTGTTTTTGTTGAGTTTCAGGTTCCACTGTCTTTCCCTTTTCAGCACTTGGACGAGTCTGCCGTCATGTTTCCTTGACAGTTTCACCCCAGACTAAGATATAATTTGTAATGTTGACGACACCTTCCAGGCCTTTAATAGTCTGCAATTGACCTTTGGAATACCTGAAGGACCTGAAGCTGAGGGCACCCCAAAAGAAGGTCAAAGGAATCTGTATCTTTCAATAGGTATGTTCAATGTGCAGACCTTGGAACTTTCATCATGACGTTTGATCTGCCAAAATCCTCACCACTGTGACCATGCTGCTTACCCAGTCGTTGGGTTCGTGCTGTTTGGTGATTTACACCCCTTCATTTTGTGTAGCTCATCAATGCTTGTTGTCTTTCAGGGCAACCGGGACTTTTCTTGATGGATGAATCACTGGTGAGACCATGGGATCTACTTGAATGTGGTGATGTCCTGGTAGGAATCCAAGAACAGTGAACAGATCAATGTCAAATTTCAGAATGTCATTTTACGTTGTGATTCCATGCACTTTTTAACCACACCTAACATCTCCCATGTCTCACGTCCTAGTATTGCTGGAACATCACCACCAACAATATGTGAAATTCAATTTAGCATTTTTCGCTTGTGTGTTCACAGGTGAGTGGTAGCTTTCCCAGTGGTGACATGCAGTGGCCAGAATATGTGAGTACTCTGCTGAATTCTGCAGTTTCTGGTCCCCGAATTCCTCCTGTACGCTTTCAGCTGGACCCTGAGCTCTCATGAAGAACAAATGGAGAACATCGGGTAGGTTCTTTCTTGAATCTCGGTAATCCCTGAACTTGTTTTTCAGCACATTTCTTGTTTCCGTTTCTTTCTCTCTGAATTGTAACATGTTGTAGACCTTAACTGCATCTTCCCCAGCGACGTGCAGAAAGGTGGCGCATTGTACTCAACAATCCCACTCTCGGTAAGAAACAGATAAAACTTTTGCATCTAAAAATGCAATTTTTGATGAGATTGCCTTGTAAGCACAGTGCTGAAGGTGGCTGCAGCTGTGCCACTTGCTTGTGTTCTGCTTGGACCGTGTTGGGCTGCTTGTGTTTTGCATCAAACTTATTGCGCTGCTGTGTTCTGCTTGAACAGTGTCACTTGTTCTATATAATAATTTTGCTGCTGTCCTGCTTGTGTTTTTCATCAACATTATGCTGCTGTGTTCTGCTTGATTGGTATTTTGCTGCTTTGTCCTGCTTGTATTTTTCATCAAAATTGTTACGCTGCTGTTTTCTGCTTGAACAACATTTCATTACTGTGTTCTGCTTTTACCATGTTGGGCTGCTGTGTCCTGCATCAAAATTGTTACTCTGCTGTCTTCTGCTTGAACGATATTTTGCTGGTGTGCCACTTGCTTGTGTTCTGCTTGAACGGTGTTTGGCTGCTGTGTCCTGCTTGTGTTTTGCATATAAATGGTTACACTGCTGTGTTCTGTATAATCTTTGTTGCTTTGTTGTGCTTGAGCGGTGTTACGGTGCTGTTCATATTCATACATAAACCTAAACCTTTTCTTCATTATTTTTTTTTTTCTATTATTTTTTTTTTCTTTTCCCCATGTGCTGAGCTGCCCCCTGCTGTTTGCTGGTGCGAGTGCGTTTGTGTTTGGCTGCTCTTTCCTAACCTGTCCTGCTGTAACCCTTCTCCCCCCCCCCCCCCCCCCCACACACACACACACACACACACACACACTTTCCTGAGATGACTTTGCATTCAGCACCAGTGTCCAACCTGAAAACAATGTTCTTGTTTTATTTCAAAATCTTCAGTCCAGTTATTCGTTTCACTTTTGTTGTGACAGTGTTGATGTTTGTCTAATATTCTGTTTTTCTGATTTCAACTGTTCCAATGAAGAAATCTTCATGCTCTGTCTTTTGTTCAACTGCATGATTTTATTTTATTTTTTTTTTTCTCATTCTGCTCTGATTTTGTTTTACACATTTTTGGTCATTTTGCTGTTACAGGATTTGCACACTTGTCCATAAGCAGGACATTGTTTCATGCAGGCCATCCTTCCATGGTCCTTGTGTGTAGTAGCTGCATCTCTGGATCATTTGCTGTTGCCTTTCGGAATGTAGTTTAGCCACTGGCTTTCTCTCCTGCAGAACTGCTGCTCCGAAGCCTTCTGAGCTCGTGTCTACAGATGGTGTACCAGGTATTTTTACATCGTAGAGTTTTAGTGTGGGAGCATTTATCAGCAGAGATTTCAGTTTTTTATAGCTTTGTGCTCGACTTGCCACGGTGTGTCATGCTCGAGCCGTTTTCTGAGAGGTGCGCCGACTTCAGACAGGTTGGGAATAAACTTGGAAAGGTACTGAGTCATGCCCATTAATCTCATGAGTGCCTGCTTGTTTTCTGGTGTAGGCATGTGTGTTACAGCTCTCACTTTATCTCTATCTAGATTGAGACCTTCTGCAGAGAGCATATGGCCATGTACTGGATTTGTGATGATCTGATCTTGCACTTCTTTTTGTTGAGTTTCAGGTTCCACTGTCTTTCCCTTTTCAGCACTTGGACGAGTCTGCCATCATATTTCCTTGACCGTTTCACCCCAGACTAAGATATCGTTTGTAACGTTGACCACACCTTCCAGGCCTTTAATAGTCTGCAATTAACCTTTGGAATATCTCTGAAGCTGAGGACGCCCCAAAAGAAGGTCAAAGGAATGTTTATCTTCCAATGGGTATGTTCAATGTGCAGAGCTTGGAACTTTCATCATGACGTTTGATCTGCCAAAATCCTCTACACCCCTTTTCTCCGTTTTGTGTAGCTCATCAATGATTGTTGTCTTTCAGGGCAATCTGGACTTTTCTTGGTGGATTAATCACTGGTGAGACCATGGGATCTACTTGAATGTGGTGATGTCCTGGTAGGAATCCAAGAACAGTGAACAGATCAATATCTTTCAGAATGTCATTTTACGTTGTGATTCCATGCACTCTTTAAACCACACCTAACATCTCCCATGTCTCACGTCCTAGTATTGCTGGTACATCACCAACAATATGTGAAATTCAATTTAGCATTTTTGGCTTTTGTGTTCACAGGTTTCCCAGCCGTGACATGCGGTGGCTAGAATATGTGAGTACTTTGCTGAATTCTGCAGTTTCTGGTCCCCAAATTCCTCCCGTACGCCTCAGTGCTTTCAGCTGGATCCTGAGCTCTCGTGAAGAACAAATGGTGAACATCGGGTAGGTTCTTTCTTGACTCTCAGTAATCCCTGAACTTTTTTCAGCACGTTTCTTTCTCTCTGAACTGTATCATGTTGTAGACCTTCACTGCATCTTCCCCAGCGACGTGTGGAAAGGTGGCGCATTGTACTTTTTCAGACTCCTCAACAATCCCACTCTCTGTAAGAAACAGGTAAAACTTTTGCACCCACAGTCTCCAATTTTCGACGAGATTGCCTTGCAAGCACAGTGCTAAAGGTGGCTGCAGCTGTGCCACTTGCTTGTGTTCTGCTAGGACCGTGTTGGGCTGCTGTCCTTTTTAATTAGGCTGCTGTGTCCTGCTTGTGTTTTGCATCTAAATGATGCTGCAGTGTCCTGCTTTAACCATGTTGCACTGCTGTGTTCTGTTTAATTATGCTGCTATTTCCTGCTTGAACAGTGTCACTTAACCTTGTTCTGTATAATAATTTTGCTCCTCTGTCTTGCTTGTGTTTTGCATATAAATGGTTACACTGCTGTGATTTATATAAATTGTTTTGCTGCTTTGTTGTGCTTGAGCGGTGTTACAGTGCTGTTCATATTCATATATAAACCATAAAACGTTTCTTCATCATTTTTTTTTATTTTCCTCACTGAATTGTAACATGTAGACCTTCACTGCATCTTCCCCAGCGATGTGCAGAAAGGTGGCGCATTGTACTCCTCAACAATCCCACTCTCGGTAAGAAACAGGTAAAACTTTCGCACCCACAGTCTCCAATTTTTGACGAGATTGCCTTGCAAGCACAGTGCTGAAGGTGGCTGCAGCTGTGCCACTTGCTTGTGTTCTGCTTGAACCATGTTGGGCTGCTGTGTCCTGCTTGTTTTACATGAAAATGATGCTGATGTGTTCTGTATAATTTGTTTTGCTGCTTTGTTGTGCTTGAGCAGTGTTGAGGTGCTGTTCATATTCATACATAAACCTAAAACTAAAAAATATTATTTTTGTTTCCATCATTTCTTCTTTTCCCCATGTGCTGAGCTGCCCCCTGCTGTCTGCTGGTGCGAGTGCATTTGTGTTTGGCTGCTCTTTCCTAACCTGTCCTGCTGTAACCCTTCTAAAAAGTCTGTTATTCCCCCCCCCGCCCAAATTTCCTAAGATGACTTTGCATTCAGCACCAGTGTCCAACCTGAAAACAATGTTCTTGTTTATTTCAAAATTTTCAGTCCAGTTATTCTTTTCACTTTTGTTGTGACAGTGTTGATGTTTGTCTAATATTCTGTTTTTCTGATTTCAACTGTTCCAGTGAAGAAATCTTCCTGCTCTGTCTTTTGTTCAACTGCGTGATTTTTTTTTTTTTTTTTTTTTTTTTTTTTTTTTTTTTTTTTTTTTTTTTTACACATTTTTGGTAAAGTGATTTTCTGTTGCAGGATTTACAGACTTGGCCAAAGGCAGGACATTATTTCTGTTTCTGTTCATAATCACATCTGGAGCAGCTTGCTTCTGTTGCTTGTTCATTTTTAGCTACTTTGGATTTGCTCTTGTGTTCAAACCCAACTGTTTGTTTTGTTTCTGTCGTTCTGTTTTGTATTTCATTGAGCACTTTTTTTCACTTCACTTGATGTCCCTTCATTTGCACAGCAGATATTCATGGCCTTTGTCTGTCTGATCTGTTTCTCTCAGCAACTTTGCCCACAAGGTCTTGCAAACACTCCTGTGTCTGATTAGCAAGTCATGCAACTCACTGAATTAGTGGTCTTTTGCCTTTTTCAGGTCTGTGGAAAAAGCCTCTCTGTATGCTTTTCTCGGATGTGACTCAGGTAAGTCAGATTGTTTTGCAATACCGGCTTCTACAGGTCGACCGGATTCAGTGACCTGCCGCTCGAAACAGGAATAGGCAACAACATTGTGTGATGGTGATGGACAGGAGCTTGAACCGTGTCGTCTGAATGTGTGTGTGAATATTGTAAATGTGTACTGTATGTGTGTTCCAGATTCAGTCCTTGTATCTTGCTGGTGTTTTCACTTGTCTTCCTGACCTTGTGAAGAATGCCTCTCTCGGATGTGTCTCAGGTAAGTCTGATTGTTTTGCAGTACCAGTTTCTACAGGTGGACCAGATTCACTGACCTGCAGCTCGACACAGGAATCTGCAACAACATTGGGTGATTCTGATGGGAACTCTTTCAGTCGTCCTGAGGAGGTGTTTTCTGTTTCTCCTATAGGTTCTTCCATCATTAAACCAGACCTAACGTCTTACATGTCTCACGTTTTAGTATTGCTGGTACATCACTGTAAACAATGTGAAATTCAATCTTGCATTTTGTGGCTTTTGTGTTCACAGGTGAGAGTTAGCTTTCCCAACGGTGACATGCAGTGGCTAGCATATGTAAGAGATTTTAAACAAAACCCCAGAATTCAGCTTGAAAACCAGAGTGACTTGTAGACATTTCCTGAGATGACCTTGCGTTCAGCCCCAGTGTCCAACTTGAAAACAATGTTCTTGTTGGTTATTTCAAGATTTTCAGTCCAGTTATTCTTTTCACTTTTGTTGTGACAGTGTTGATGTTTGTCTAATATTCTGTTTTTCTGATTTCAACTGTTCCAATGAAGAAATCTTCCTGCTCTGTCTTTTGTTCAACTGCGTGATATATTTTTTTTTTTTTTTTTTTTTTTTTCCCTTCTCTGATTTGTTTTGTTTTACACATTTTTGGTAAAGTGATTTTCTGTTGCAGGATTTACACACTTGGCCAAAGGCAGGACATTGTTTCTGTTCATAACCACATCTGGAGCAGCTTGCTTCTGTTGCTTGTTCATTTTTAGCTAGTTTGGATTTCACTTTTTTTTTTTTTTTTTTTTTTTTTTTTTTTTACTTCACTTGATGTCCCTTCATTTGCACAGCAGATATTCATGGCCTTTGTCTATGTCTGATCTGTTTCTCTCAGCAACTTTGCCCACAAGGTCTTGCCTAATACCACAAACACTCCTGTCTCTGATTAACAAGTCATGCAACTCACTGAATTCATGGTCTTTCGCCTTTTTTCAGGTCTGTGGAAGAAGCCTCTCCTTATGCTTCTCTTGCATGTGTCTCAGGTAAGTCTGATTGTTTTGCAATACCAGTTTCTGCAGGTGGACCAGATTCACTGACCTGCGGCTCGACACAGCAATCTGCAACAACATTGGGTGATGCAGATGGACAGGAGCTTGAACCGTGTCCTCTGAATGTGTGAGAATATTCTGATTGTGTACTGTATGTGTGTTCTGACTGAAAATAAAACAAGAACTTTGCATTCAGCACCAGTGCCCAACTTGAAGACACTTTTGTTGTGACAGTGTTGATGTTTGTGTAATATTCTGTTTCTGATTTCAACTGTTCTTCAATCTTCCTGCTCTGTCTTTTTGTTCAACTGCATGATTGTTTTTATTTTTTCCTCATTCTGCTCTGATTGTTAGGTTTAACACATTTTTGGTAAAGTGATTTTGCTGTTACAGGATTTGCACACTTGTCCATAAGCAGGACATTGTTTCTGTTTCTGTTCATAACCACATCTGGAGAAGGACAGGAACTTGAACTGTGTTCTGTGAATGTGTGTTCTGTTTCTTCTATAGGTTCTTCCATCTGGCGTCTGGACTGTGAAGAATCGTGGCTGGTCATGATAGCAGGTTGCCCTCTCTGAATTCTCACCTTGTCCCACATGTATATGCCTGGGGGGCTCTTAGTCTGTCTGTCATAATAGCTGTTCTGCTTGAGTTGTCTTCTCTGCAGCTTGTCTTGAATCTGTATTTTGCTTTTCTGCTTTGAATGTCCAGTATGTTTGGATTTTTCGTCCTACATTATGTGAAATTCAATTTAGCATTTTTGGCTTTTGTGTTCACAGGTGAGTGGTAGCTTTTCCAGCGGTGACATGCGGTGGCCAGAATATGTGAGTACTCTGCTGAATTCTGCAGTTTCTGGTCCCCAAATTCCTCCCGTACGCTTTCAGCTGGACCCTGAGCTCTCATGAAGAACAAATGGTGAACATCGGGTAGGTTCTTTCTTGACTCTCAGTAATCCCTGAACTTGTTTTTCAGCACATTTCTTGTTTCAGTTTCTTTCTCTCTAAACTGTATCATGTTGTAGACCTTCACTGCATCTTCCCCAGCGACGTGCGGAAAGGTGGCGCATTGTACTCCTCAACAATCCCACTCTCGGTAAGAAACAGGTAAAACTTTTGCATCTAAAAATCCAATTTTTGACTAGATTGCCTTGTAAGCACAGTGCTGAAGGTGGCTGCAGCTGTGCCACTTGCTTGTGTTCTGCTTGGACCGTGTTGGGCTGCTTGTGTTTTGCATCAAACTTATTACGCTGCTGTGTTCTGCTTGAACAGTGTCACTTGTTCTATATAATAATTTTGCTGATGTCCTGCTTGTGTTTTTCATCAACATTATGCTGCTGTGTCCTGCTTGTTTTGCATGAAAATGATGCTGCTGTGTTCTGTGTAATTTGTTTTGCTGCTTTATTGTGCTTGAGCGGTGTTACAGTGCTGTTCATGTTCATATTCATATATAAACCTAAACCTTTTCATTATTTTTATTGCTTCCTTCATTTCTTCTTTTCCCAATGTGCTGAGCTGCCCCCTGATGTCTGCTGGTGTGAGTGCATTTGTGTTTAGCTGCTTTTTCCTACCCTGTCCTTCTGTAACATCTCCATAAGAAATGTAACGTGTAACGTCTCTGTAAGAAACAGAGAAAACTTTTGCACCCACAGTCTCCAATTTTTTTACAAGATTGCCTTGCAAGCACAGTGCTAAAGGTGGCTGCAGCTGTGCCACTTGCTTGTGTTCTGCTTGAACCGTGTTGGGCTGCTGTGTCCTGCTTGTGTTCTGCATCAAAATTGTTACTCTGCTGTGTTCTGCTTGAACGATATTTCGCTGCTGTGCCACTTTTTTGTGTCCTGCTTGAACAGTGTTGGGCTGCTGTGTCCTGCTTGATTTGTATTTCGTTGCTGTGTCGTGCTTGTGTTTTGCATGACCGTTCTGCTTGAACAGTGTCACTTAACCTTGTTCTGTATATTAACTGTGCTGCTGTGTTCTGCTTGATTGGTATTTCGCTGCTTTGTCCTGCTTGTGTTTTTCATCAAAATTGTTACGCTGCTGTGTTCTGCTTTTACCATGTTGCGCTGCTTTGTCCTGCATCAAAATTGTTACTCTGCTGTCTTCTGCTTGAATGATATTTCGCTGCTGTGCCACTTGCTTGTGTTTGGCTGCTGTGTCCTGCTTGTGTTTTGCATGAAATTGATGCTGCTGTGTTCTGTAAGTTTTTTTTTTTTTTTTTTTTTTTTTTTTTTTTTTTTTTTTTTTTTTTTTTTTTTTTTTTTGCTGCTTTGTTGCGCTTGAGCGGTGTTACGGTGATGTTCATATTCATATATAAACCTAAACCTTTTCTTTATTATTATGTTTTTCCTTAATTTCTTCTCTTCCCCATGTGCTGAGCTGCCCCTTGCTGTAACCCTTCTAAAAAGTTTTTGCTGTGATTTCTCCCCTCCTCTCCTAACCCTGTTTTTTCTCTCGTTTCCATGTGCTGAGATGCCCAGTTTCAACTGTTCCATCGGCAGACCTGACTCTCACCACCACTCTCCTGCCCGCTGTCCGGTTCTGAGGCCTCGAATGGAGTCCACCTCACTGCATGGCTGTATTGTGACCGTGTACCTGCATGGACTTTAATGGACTTGACGGCACATTGGTACATTTCCTTGACACTGTTTCTACTGGCTTTCTCAAAAGAGGCTTGGACCCGGATCTCTGTAAAGCTGCTGTGTGACCACATTTGTTGTGAAAGCGCTGTATAAATAAAATTCATTTGAACTGAATACTGTATTCTGTGTGAGTTATGCTCCTCTATGCTGGTTGTGTAGTGTTATGCTACCGTATTCTGGGTGAAAGAGTAATGGTACGTTTGTTAAATGTAGAGCCATGTTGTCGTTTTGATGAAGGCTTTCTGCTTCTGCTGCGCGTTTGTGAATCTGCAGTGCGATGGGTCTTCTTGCCCACCGTACTTTATATTAGGGCTGGACAGAACGAGGCTTTTTAACCCAGCTGAAGACAAAGTGGTTGGAGGCTCGACAGCTCTACTGCACCTGCTGTTCTAATAAAACACTACACCTCCATCGCCTGATTCTGATTTTTCCCTCCAAATAAAAGTCAGCTTGTAAAATCCTAAAGTCCAGCAGAAAGAATTCACTATGGAAAATGATTCTAGCAGCATGATGAGGAAAACGTCAGGTTAAACTGGTTAGAGAGGCTTTTTACTATCAGCCTTAGTGTTTTCTTATAACTACTGTTGATTCACTCATTTTACTGAAACTCTGAGCAGGAAAAAGCTGAGTTTCAGATATGCTGATAGTGTCTACCTTCAGACTAGTGTGTCTGATAAACACAGTTTTACTGTCACTTTTAATATAATCTTAATCAGAACACATGAATATAGAAGAAAAGTGGCCTTATGAAGGAAAATACTACAGAATCAGTGGATTTCTGACATTTTGTCCAAAATCTCTACAGTCAAACTAGTGTTGTATGAAAATGACAGCTGACAAAAAAAAAAATATTTTAAGATTTTAAAACATGTGCCTTTGAATCACTGTTATCAGAGTATTTTAAATATCTTTTGTAAAAATATACAATGCATTCAGAAAGTATTTCACTTGTTTTCAAATTTTATGTTGAGATCATGTGCTAAAATAAAATAAAATAAAAATCCCATCATTCTGCATCAATACTCCATAATGAGAAAGAGAAAACAGAATTTTTAACATTTATTAAAATGAAAAACTTTTACATGGAAATTCAGACCCTTTGCTATGACACCTAAAATTTAGCTCTGGGGGTCTCCCATGTGTCTTGATCATTTTTGAGATGTTTCTGCACCTCGATTGGAGTCCAGCTCTGGTAGGTTTATTGGACGTGTTTAAAGACACACATCTGTCTACATAAGGTCTCACAGCTGACATGAGGAGGAAGGAGGTGCCTGTAGAGATCAGAGACAGGACTGTGTGGAGGCACAGATCTGGAGAAGGCTACAAAACAAATCTGCTGTCAAAAATCTCTGTAGAGATCTGAAAATGGCTGTCTACCGACGTCCCCATCCAACATTACGGAGAGGATCTGCAGAGAAGAAAGGCAGAAAATCCCCATATCCAGGTGAGCAAACCTTGTGGCATCTTACCCAAGAAGACTGGAGGCTGTAATCACTGCCAAAGCTGCTTCAACTAAGTACCAAGTAAAGGGTCTGAATACTTATGTCAAAATTGTAGTTTTTCCTTTTCAATAAATTAACAAAAATATCTAAAACTCTGTTTTACTTTGTCATTACGGGATAAAC
This sequence comes from Salminus brasiliensis, assembly GCF_030463535.1. Lineage (NCBI taxonomy): Eukaryota > Metazoa > Chordata > Actinopteri > Characiformes > Bryconidae > Salminus > Salminus brasiliensis. The sequence continues at coordinate 16,820,966 of NC_132892.1, forward strand.
ATGGTGCCAGTGTCTGAAAGCTAAATATTTTATTCATAAGGCCACTTTTATTAAAGATTTATGTGTCCTGTGTCAGATTTCTCCTTTATATCTGTTATTATTTACAGTTATTAATTTAAGTTACTTTAATAAGCTTTTAAATGGTTGTAAATGCTCTGTTTTCTTAAACTAGTTCATCATTTTTAATTTAGAGAGTCAGAAAGTATTTTATTCAGGGTTAGGAGGGACTTTTATTTTGACAGAAGTTCGTTCGCTACTCCTCCACCACCACAGCCAGTTTTCTCCTCTGCTGACTGGTTGGAGGTCCTCGGCTCTTCACCTGCTCCGGCAGCGAGGACAGCTCCTCAGGGCGGTGTTCTCACTGCTGGAGGTTCTTCTGTAAAACACTGAAAAGTATCGGAGCCCAAATCCTCAGTGTCTCCTCCTGTGTTCAGTGTGTGTGTGAACAGGATGGTCAGCTGGGTTCTGTGTGGAGACATTTTTGATCTAGATAATAATGCAGCTCTCAGCTCTCTGTGTTACTGTACAGTTCTCTGTCTCACTGACCGGTGTTTGCGTTTGTGTCACAGGAACATGGTGACCGCGGAGGGACGAGCTCACCAGACGCGTTGCAGAGAGGTCATCAAGCTTGACCCGCAGATCCAGCTGCTGTTGTAAAGGCACTCCAAAGTCCATCGATAGAGACATCATCAGGGCTTCCAGCTCTTCAGTGTTCATATATTAGAAACCTCACCCAGGTACTTCCATTTCATGTAGTTATTGTTACACATTAGTTTATTAGATTGTGTTTACCCTCATTTACTTTAACATTCTGGAAATAAAGTAAAGTTATTAATGAACAATGATGTTGTAACAACTGTTTCTTTAGAAATACATCAATCAGGGTGACTCATGAGTTGATGAAAGACAAGATGAAAATGATCAATTTTATTAAACAGTTGTATGAATTTCCTGTCTACAGAGAAATAAGGGCTTATGGGTTAAATACACACAAAAAAGTATCAAAATGGTTATCACATTGTTTAAAATGATGGATAAACATGATTTAGAGTATTAATAAGTGGAAAATTTAGCAGAGCCAATTGCTGTACATGGTATATAATAAACAATACTAGAAATGCTAAGATTAGTATACAAACTCCAATCAGTGCAACAATCTTATTTTAAAAATAATGCACAGCAAATACAGCAACAGATTTGGATAAATATAATACAGAAAAATAGATAATAGACTATAAAGTGACCTGAGAGACGTGCAGCTCTTACTCCAGTGTGAATTGTTGTCATTAGTCTGGAACACTGGCACTGTGGAGAATAATTAATGTTATTACAGAAACAATGTGGTTGTTTTGTGGGCTAGTTCTTCAGCACAGTGTGATGTACAGTTGAAACTACAAGTTTACACACACTATATAAAAAAACACATGCATTTTGTTTCACTGTCTGACATGAATTTAGAATAAACTTGACCTGTTTCAGATCAATTAGGATTACCAAAATTATTTCTTTTAAAATGTATTTGCTAAATGCCAGATTAATGAGAGGGGGGGGGTATGTTTAAGGCAAGTTTTATGATTTTCAAGTCAAAAGTTAAATACATTTAAAAAAATTAAATACATTTCATTAATATTTGGGACCGTTGTCCTTAAACTGTATGATTTGGGTCAGATGTTTTGGATATCCTTCCACAAGCTTCTCACAATAGTTGGCAGGAATTTTGGCCCATTCCTCCTGACAGAACTGGTGTAACTGAGCCATGTTTGTAGGCCGACTTGCTTGCACATGTCTTTTCAGCTTTTTACATAAATTTTCAGTAGGATTGAGGTCAGGGTTTTTTTTTGACGATTGGGTTTTGGATAGAAGAAGCAGAGCACAGGCAGACAGAGAGAGAAAAGAGGGAGGGGGGTAAAACTAAACCAGTGTCTCAGTGTGTCTCATTTCCTGCTGATCCTGACCTCGACGCCGCCCCGCTAAGAAGACCAGCACCAGCGGGAAACCAGAACCAGCCTGAAGCATCACCCGAACAAGCGGCAGTGAGGCCACTTCCTCCACATGTCCCACCCCCAGCGTCAGGTCCCTACGCCGATGTGCAGCAGGAGCTCGAGGAGCTGGCTGCTGGACAAAGGGAGGCCAGACCACTTACATCGCCAGTAGCCTCCCATACCAGAAACCGTGATCCAGAAAGAGAACCTAACTTCAGCACACCCTTCAAGGGTCCGCCTGACCAAGGGGAAGTCTTCACTGCAGTCCAAGCCCTGAGCGGCTCTTTCCCTATGGTAGAGGTGGCTGGACCAGAGGGTCCCCTCTTAATACATCGATACTGGACTGAAAAGGACATGATGGAAACTGCCTCCAGCCTGTCTGACCCCCAACAAGTAGGAGGACGCAAGTTTGGAGGAGAATTTGAGGACTTTGTCATGCCGCCCGACCTCGAATGAGATAAAACGCATTCTGTTCCGAAAATTGGGCTCCAGCTACTGCAAGGTTGATCGAGGCTGGCCGGATAGAGATGTACGCCTGGCTGATCCCACCTACAACCCTGGAGCTAACGTTCATCCGGACCCCAATGCCCCTTATCGGAACATGATAAGAGACTTGAGAACTTGATTGGACGCAGACGAAAGGGTTATTGGGACCATTAAAAATGACACAACAAACAGGCCTTAATTGGGTTAAGTGCCTCCCCCTGGTTCTCTGGCAAAGCAGAACCAGGCCACAAAAAAGAACTGGTCTCAGTGCCTTTGAGATGGTGTTTGGCAGGCCTCCCAATACGGGATTAGGTCCACCCTCACTCGATAACCAGTTACTTGACCACTCTCTCACAGCGTTTTGCGTCTCTTTGTACGAGGCGCTTCTGTCTGTGTCTAAGCAGGTGAAAGCAGTGCTGCCGAAACCAGCTGACCAGCCCTTCCATGACCACAAGCCAGGTGATTGGGTGCTGATACGGGACCTCTGCAGACAAGGTGGAACCAGCCGAGATGGCCAACAAAGGGACACTATATATCCTAACTGCTAAACATGATTCTGATGGCTCTGATGAAATTTAATTTAGACACCCAGGGAAGAATGTCTTTTGGCAATATGTGAATTTGGAACAATGAGAATAGAGTCAACAACGACCTCTAAGTTTCTCACTGTTTTACCAGGTATAACTAAGTGAGCATCTGTGTTTACCACAGTATTATCATTTATATCTTTATCTATATTAGGACCATGTAGAAGGACCTCTGTTTTATCAGAATTAAGTAAAAGAAAATTGAGTCATCCAGTTTTTAATTTCTGTAATACAGTCTGTTATTCGGCTGAGACACAGGTCCTCGTTAGGTTTAGCTGAAATGTAAATTTGGGTATCATCAGCATAACAGTGAAAGATAATACCGTGTTTACGGATTCTTTTACACAGCGGTAAAATATAAAGAGTATTGAACTCATTTAAAGCTATATATTCATCAGGTTTAACCCATGTCTCCAAGAGACAGTGCATTAAGCCGATTGTCAGTAATAATCTCATATACAATAACTGATTTAGGTTCTAGCAATCTTATATTTAACACTTCTAATTTAATGCGGTAGTTGCTGTTGCTCTGATGGACGGATGCTCTGGAGTTTGTATTAATTCTAATGAGGTTGTTAAAACAGTTTTTCTGGCTTTTTGGATTCTAAGTTACACAGGGGACAGACACAGTCTCAATATTGAATTGTTTATTTAGCACTGTTGAGGAAATGATGAGGAAAAGACATGGAAATAGTACATGCTGAAATACAAGCAGAAAAATGGCAGGCTGAATTATTAAAATGGTATAGATAACTTACCTGGCCGGTGTGACTGGGTAGAGCCAGGTATACTGAGCATCTCAGTATACTACAGTTCCCTGTGTCCGTTAACCCCTGGACCTACAACCTTTATCTAAGGTGAAATCATTGTTTTCTAGTTCTGGCTGTGGAAGTGGGTAGAATGCTTACGAAGCGGTAAATGACTAAACAGATATTGAATGAACTTTTTAAAACTAGTAATAGTACAAAGGTCATTGTACATTCAATGTTAAAATAATGAACTCCTTGGGACATTAAAGTGTATGAGTGTTCCTGGGACCATATAATATACTAATAATGTGATCACAGCTTAACTGCTAATGCTATTATTAAACACACTGTACTACTGTACTTTCTACAAAGCTCAAAGTCAAAATTGGTGTATGATGTCCCTATGTTAAGACTGAATGATGTTCCTGGGACTATATAATGTGCTAATACTGTGGTCAGTCTTTTCGAGGGAGCGAACGTTGGCTGCAACAGGCTAGGTAGCGGTGGACACGCAGCCCTAGCCTTTAGCCTAGCATGTAGCCCACCTCTCTTGCCCAATTTCCGCCTTGGGCACTCTGTCCATCCGCTGTGTCGTCTTCCTGAGGCCGGTGCTGCTGTACCTTGCTGGCTGGTTTCGGCGGTGTCCTGGTGCAAAAGAAAATGGAAATCAGAAAGGCTTAAGGTAAGTTCATGATGAACTTTACCAAACTCCAGGAGCGCCTCTCAACTGTAACTAAGCGTTCCGGAGGAGAACTGTACGTGTAAAATAAATATTAAAGTTAAAATCAATAATAAATAGCGTCAGTTGCCAGAGGAACACACAAAGACGTCTGCCATGGTGGGAATCATCTTGGAGTTGAAGATGCAGTGCTTTGTGGGAACAGTGGTTTCTATGCAGGTGCTGATGTAGCTGGTTACTCCAGAGGCACAGTCTTCTAAGTCAGCAGTACAGCAGCAGTTCTGAACACATCCCAGTTTGCACTGTCAAAGTAGTCCTGAAGCACCAGGTCAGTTTCTTCATTCCACACAAGCTCACGTGATGATGATATTGGGGGAGGACAGTCCTCAGGTTGCTGTGGTTAAAACTGCCGACGACAATGAACAGCACGTCCGGATGTGCGGTATCTTGTTTGCTGATTGCGTCATGCCGCAGCCCCAGCACCGCCGCTGAGTTTGCATGTAACTGAATGACTGAATGTAAACAGCCAGGATAAACACAGCGCTTCTTTGTGTCTGAATACGACCTGTTGTTTACAAAGACGCAGACGCTGCCGCCCCCTGTTCTTCCCGGGTGTTGCCATGTGGTCTCCGGGGTGGACGAAATGCGTTTATGGCCTCCCACAGGCCACAGATTGGAGCTAGGTGCTTGGGAATTTGATCATTATCAGATGTTTGTAAGACCTCCTGCATCCTTGATTTGCAAAACTTCATGGCTCATCCTTCTTGGCAATGTTGAGGGTATGTTTGTTTGTGTAGGAGTGAATGTAAGTGTCAAAGAGAAACAAAGAAGAAGAGACCTGACACTGAGCCTTAAGCTGATATTTAGAGACATATCTGTGAAGATTTTGCCGCTGTGATTTGGCATAGCCTGATGAGTATGATCCTGCAGCGAGAAAAGAGTATATACTCTTCCATTTCTTCTCCAAAGCTGTCAGGAAAAATAAAAGGAAAAATATGTAAATTTAAGCACACATTAAAAATAAAATAATCTATAATCTGTGAAAAGACAAGAAAAAATACATTCACTGGCCTGATGGTGGCGCTGCAGCAAAGCATTAAATGTTTTTATTCAATAACGTCTGACCTGTAAGTCCTACACTCAAAATGATTTATGGCTGATTCCTTGATGCCTTCCTACTTCTGCTAACTAGTCCAAGATTTTCTTTTTACCACTCCTCACATATTTGGTATTAAAATACTTGCAATGGTCTTAATAACTAATAATTATTCAAAAAAGTAAGCCTGGAACTTTTGAACGCTTGAGCCTATTTAAACAAAATCTGTTCAGCACATGATTTTAAGGTGTCATGTCAAGTTTAGTTTCAGATCCAATACGATACATAAACTTATTAATAAATACACAATATCTGTCCAATACTATTAAATAAATAAACTGTATGCCTCAACATGTGGGAGAAATTAAAGGCATCAGCTAACCTCACTAACTTTGTAAAATAAAATATAACAAATTATCACAGATATACATTTATTGAATTGCTATTTATTTTATTACTAAAATAAGAAATGATTGTGCAGGACTTTGGCACAGAATTTGCCTTACAATGATGAAGTATTAATAGGAGACCAGATTTTGTAATTTTCAAAAGATACTAGGCTATTCTAATATGTCTTTATATGAGATATGACTATTAACTAAATGTTATGTAGATATAATAGATTATATAGAATATATAGAACATATAGATTTGTTATTCATGTATTTAGCAGTGTTGGCTCAGGACTTTTATTCTGAAATGTGAAGTCCAGTGAGACCAAAGGGAAGCAAGCATTGCTAATATCGAGACCAATATCCAATCCTAATATCTGATGGGTGCACTAGTCTCATCGGGCCTGTTGTGCTGGTTCTTTAGGTCTCATTGGGCCTGTTGTGCTGGTTCTTTAGGTCTCATTGGGCCTGTTGTGGTTGTGGCAAATCTTACAACTTAGGCCTACTTAAAGCCATAGCTGACACCCATATGACTCCAGTGTTGAGACAAATTGCATGTTTTTTTCATGGTAATTCCTACTCCATCCACTATGTGGCAGTATATTGGAAATAGGCCAGGTTACAAGCCAAAAGGAGAGGATCATTCAGTAGCAAAGAGGTTTAGCTGAGTCTCACTTCAGGCCTCATTGTAATGAAGACTGAATGAAGGAACTTTGGTTCAAATACTCATTGTAAGTTTGCAATCCTTTAATTCTTTATATATTCTATCAATGTTTGTGTGTGTTTAATGCATGAGGTTGGGTGCTGTTGTGCTTTTGCAGAAAGCTTCTCTTTTTTCTTGTTTGTTTGTTTGTGTTTCTCTATTTGCACTCCTTACAACTAACTTGCTCTTCATATGGACATTGGGATTAGCCTGTTGTGCTGGTGCTTTAGGTCTCATTGGGCCTGTTGTGCTGGTGCTTTAGGTCTCATTGGGCCTGTTGTGCTGGTGCTTTAGGTCTCATTGGGCCTGTTGTGATTGTGGCATAAAACAAATCCTACAACTTAGGCCTACTTGAAGCCATACCTGACACCCATTCCCATCTATTCTAAGGGTAGTAGTATATTTCAGCTGCGTCTCTGTACACTACAACTGACTTTGGATTTGTATGCTATCTGGATGTTTTACTGGAAGAATATTACATTACAAATTGTGAAAATCAGCATATTTTATGTATATATTTATTATTGTTATATATTGTTTTTTATTTAAAGTGCTAAGTGCTTGCCAAACTTGACTGAGCTATCCAAACTCAAGTGGAAATGTGCTTGTATGTACAAACGAACATTTTTTTGGCTCATTAGTAAGACAGCCCGATTCACCTTGGTGAAGTTTATATTGCTAGCATTTTCTGAGGAGACCCTGAAAGCTGTTTATCATGAAATTCATGTGTCATACTGTCATGTGTGTCTCTTGTATGATCTTTGTTCTTTGAAATGCAGCTTCTCCTAGTCTTAGAAATATGTGGAAATAGTACCACCAGTGAAAGTGGTGAGATTTGGTATGGGGGGTGAGATTAGGCGCAGCAGTGTTAACTGAGTGTTAACTGTTTACTAGCTCTCATGTTGCTTGTTAATCATTTCTTTGTATTCTTTAATATTAGCTTTGGCTTGTTTCTTAGCCAGTGTCAATCCTTGCGCTATCTACTATGTGTGTTACTTTACATTACTTTGCTTTACTAACCTGTGTTTTTTCTCAAGAAACATGATGGCCGTGGAGAGACACTGTTAGGAAGAAGACAGACGCCAGAATCGAGGGAGCAAGCAAGCTCCACTGCTGATTGCAGGTTTGACGTCCGGTCCTCTACCACCAAGAAAGGCTTCACCTGTGCTGCCTGGGATCTGTCTTGCTTTACGGTAACATTGAGAAGGTGCTACTCTAGGGATTATTGTCCCTACCCAGTCCCACAGGTAAGTCAGGTAAGTATTGATTTACTCTATTCAAATAACTTGTTCTGCCATTTCTCTACTTGTATTAAAGTAATATTAGTATCTCTTGCTCATATTTCAAACCCTGCAGTATCGAGATGATGTCTGTGTTTGTAATCGTAGATGTCAGAAAATTAGTTATAACAATCTGAGGAACAAAAGGAAACATGTGTATCAATTCTTATGAGAACCAGTGATATTACATTTAAATTTGGGTTGTACAATCTCTGGCAACTAAAGCAGTCCTTGTCAATTATGTTATTACTGATAACCACCTTAGTTCACTATGTCTAATGAGTTTGTAACCCTGAATAAATCCACTGTCCCAGGTTTTAGATGTTACAGTTACCCACACAGGTCTGATTTTGGTGGTGGTGTAGATGCAATTTATGGTACATTTCTGATGAAAAGCTAGATTTTGTCTGTTCCATCTACAACACTGTTTAGCTGTCTTTCTGTCCCTCTTCAATTTTGTCTGTCCATGTGCAACTCTGAGGCTGGCTGGCTGTCCATCTGACTATGAAACAACAATTCTGGCTAGCTCTCTATCCAAGAGAAACTGAGTTGTTGTTTTTTTTTGTTTTTTGTTTTGTTTGTTTGTTTGTTTTGCTTTTTTTGCATTTTTGCATATTCAGTTTCTTTATATATATATATATTGACTTTCTTTTTTCTCATACAGGTTTTCAGGAGCCCATGATCCCATCCCTCTATGAAGGTGGATTTGGCCAACAAGAGTCTAGCCATCTGCAAATGTGTGTGGTTGTCTCCATCTGGAACTGTGGCTGGCTGGATTTCTGTAAGTGTGATTCAGGTGGGTGATCATTCAGTTTCTATACATGTATTGACTGATTTTTTTTTTTTTTTTAATCATACAGTTTCCCAGGATCCCATGACTGACTCCCTCTCTGAAGGTGGAAACGACTAACAAAGGTCATTCCATCTGCATCTCCATTTTCAACTATATATAGCTAAATACAGCTATACAGTGTGTGCAGAATTATTAGACCGGTTGTATTTAAGAGGATTCTCTTGAACAACAACTATGTTCTCAATCAACCCAAAAGACTCATAAATATCAAAGCTTAATATTTTTGGAAGTTGGAGTGTTTTTTTTGTTTTTAGATTTGGGAGATCTTGGGAGGATATCTGTTTGTGCAGGTAACTATTACTGTGCAGAATTATTAGGCAACTTAATAAAAAACAAATATATACCCATCTCACTTGTTTTTAACCAGGTAAACCAATATAACAACACACAATTTAGAAATAAACATTTCTGACATTCAAAAACAAAACCAAAAACAAATCAGTGACCAATATAGCCACCTTTCTTTACAATGACACTCAAAAGTCTTCCATCTATAGATTCTGTCAGTTGCTTGATCTGTTTACGATCAACATTGCGTGCAGCTGACACCACAGCCTCCCAGACACTGTTCAGAGAGGTGTACTGTTTTCTCTCCCTGTAGATCTCACATTTTATGAGGGACCACAGGTTCTCTATGGGGTTCAGATCAGGATGACTGAAGCCGTGGATGACTCCTGAGGTGCGTGCGCTACTGAGGACCCGCGACTCGGCCTTCAGAGTGGGTGACAAGGCGGCCCTGAGGAAAGCAAGAGCCAAATTGTCACGAGCCATCCAAGAGGCAAAGCACACACCCCCAGAGAATCCACAGCCACTTCAAGGACACGGGTGACACTCGGCGCATGTGGCAGGGCATCCAGGAAATCACAAACTACAGGACAATGCCACCGTCCTGTGACAGTGATGCCTTCCTCCCCGATGCCCTGAATGACTTTAATGCACGGTTTGAGGCACAGAACAACACGTCGGTGAGAAAGATCACGCCCAAGCCGGACGAGCAGGTGTTGTGCCTGACTGCAGTGGACGTGAAGAAAACTCTGCACAGAGTCAACCCATGGAAAGCTGCAGGACCAGACAACATCCCCGGCAGAGTGCTGTGAGAGTGTGCATACCAGTTGACAGATGTTCTCACGGACATCTTCAACGTGTCCTTGCGCAGCTCCACTGTCCCAACGTGCCTCAAGACCACCACCATCGTCCCCGTGCCGAAGAAGACTTTGCAACAGCTTCTTCCCCCAAGCCATCAGACTTCTCAACTCAACTCAACTTCTGAACTGATGTCTTTTCTGTTACATGCACATTCTCTCTCTCTCTCCCCAACCATTTACCCCAGATAAAAGGGGAAGCATTTTTGCACAAACCATTTGCACTAATAACTTACTACCTCACTGGACTCTATTTATTACACATTGCACAAATTTGCACACTACTGGCAATTATTTATTATTCTCTGTCTGCACTTGTGTTTTGTATGCACTGTCTATGTTGCACCATGGTCCTGGAGGAACATTGTTTCGTTTCACTGTGTACTCTGTATGTAGTTGAAATGACAATAAAACCCACTTGACTTGACTTGACTTGAGGTGAACAAGGGGGCCATGTCATCATTTTTTCTTCTTTTAGACCCTTACTGGCCAGCCATGCTGTGGAGTATTTGGATGCATGTGATGGAGCCATTGTCCTGCATGAAAATCATGTTTTCCTTGAACGATACAGACTTCTTTCTGTACCACTGCTTGAAGGTGTCTTCCAGAAACTGACAGTAGGTCTGGGAGTTGAGCTTCACTCGATCCTCAACCCGAAAAGGTTCCACAAGTTCATCTTTGATGATACCAGCTCATGGCCAGATGGATCCAGCCTCGGGCCCATGCATCTGGCCCATCAAGAGTCACTCGCATTTCATCAGTCCATAAAACCTTGAAAATAAATAAATAAATAAATATCAGTCTTTCAGCCTTCCTTACCTTGGCCATGTCCCTGAGTATCGCACATCTTGTGCTTTTTGATACTCCAGTAACGTTGCAGCTCTGAAATATGGCAAAACTGGTGGCAAATGGCATCTTGGCAGCTTCACGCTTGATTTCTCAATTCATGGGCAGTTATTTTGCGCCTTTTTTTTTTTTTTAACACATTTCTTGCGACCCTGTTGGCTATTTGCCATGAAACGCTTGATTGTTCGTTGATCACGCTTCAAATGTTTGGCAATTTCAAGACTGCTGCATCCCTCTGCAAAATTTTTGACTTTTCAGAATCTGTCAAATCTCTCTTCTGACCCATTTTGCCAAAGGAAAGGAAGTTGTCTAATAATTAAGCACACCTTATATAGGGTGTTGATGTCATTAGACTACACCCCTTCTCATTGCAGAGATGCACATCACCTGATTTATTTGATTGGTAGTTGGCTTTCAAGCCTATAGAGCTTGGAGTAGGACATGTATAAAAAGGATGATGTGATCAAAATACTCATTTGCTTAATAATTCTGCACACAGTGTATTCTGTCCATCTTCAACTGTGTGAGGCTGACTGTTCATAAACAGCTTTGATACAGGTAAGTGATCATTCAGTTTCTATACTGTATTGACTTTTTTCTCTTTTTTGTCGTACAGTTTCCCAGGATCCCATTACCGACTCCCTCACTGAAGGTGGTATAACCAAGGTCTTTACATCTGCATCTACATTTAAAACTACTGGCTGGCTGGTATTCTGTCCATCTTCAACTGTGTGAGGCTGACTGTTCGCAAACAGCTGTGATACTGGTAAGTCATCATTCAGTTTCTATACACGTATTGACTTTTTTTCTTTTTTGTCGTACATTTCCCAGGATCCCTTTACCGACTCATTCTCTGAAGGTGGACTATCAAGGGTCTAGGGTCTGACTGTTCGTAAACAGCTGTGATACGGGTAAGTGATCATTCAGTACATGTATTTACTTTTTTTCTCTTTTTTGTCGTACAGTTTCCCAGGATCCCGTGACCGACTCCCTCTCTGAAGGTGGAAACGACTAACAAGGATTTTTCCATCTGCATCTCCATTTACAACTGTGACTGGCTGGCTGGTATTCTGTCCATCTTCAACTGTGTGAGGCTGACGGTTCGTAAACAGCTGTGATACTGGTAAGTGATTATTCAGTTTCTATACATGTATTGACTTTTTTTCTTTTTTGTCATACACTTTCCCAGGATCCCGTGACCGACTCCCTCTCTGAAGGTGGAAACGACTAACAATGATTTCTCCATTCTCTACTATGACTGGCTGGCTGGTATTCTGTCCATCTTCAACTGTCTGAGGCTGACTGTTCGTAAACAGCTGTGATACGGGTAAGTGATCATTTAGTACATGTATTGACTTTTTTTTTCATTTTTGTCGTACAGTTTCGCAGGATCCCATTACCGACTCCCTTTCTGAAGGTGGACTATCAAGGGTCTAGGGTCTGACCGTTTGTGAACAGCTTTGATACAGGTAAGTGATTATTCAGGTTCTATACATGTATTGACTTTTTTTTCTTTTTTGTCGTACAGTTTCCCAGGATCCCGTGACCGACTCCCTCTCTGAAGGTGGAAACGACTAACAAGGATTTTTCCATCTGCATCTCCATTCCCTACTATGACTGGCTGGCTGGTATTCTGTCCATCTTCAACTGTGTGAGGCTGACTGTTCACAAACAGCTTTGATACAGGTAAGTGATCATTCAGTTTCTATACACGTATTGACTTTTTTTTCTTTCTTGTCATACAATTTCCCAGGATCCCATTACCGACTCCCCCTCTGAAGGTGGACTATCAAGGGTCTAGGGTCTGACTGTTCGTAAACAGCTGTGATACTGGTAATTGATTATTCAGTACATATACTGACTTTATTTTCTTTTTTTTGTCGTACACTTTCGCAGGATCCCGTTACCGACTCCCCGTCTGAAGGTGGACTATCAAGGGTCTAGGGTCTGACTGTTCCTAAACAGCTGTGATACTGGTAAGTGATCATTCAGTACATGTATTGACTTTTTTTTTCTTTTTTGTCGTACAGTTTCCCAGGATCCCGTGACCGACTTCCTCTCTGAAGGTGGAAACGACTAACAAGGATTTTTCCATCTGCATCTCCATTCTCTACTATGACTGGCTGGCTGGTATTCTGTCCATCTTCAACTGTGTGAGGCTGACTGTTCGTAAATAGCTGTGATACAGGTAAGTAATTATTCAGTTTCTATACATGTATTGGCTTTTTTTTTCTTTTTTGTCATACAATTTCCCAGGATCCCGTGACCGACTCCCTCTCTGAAGGTGGACTAACCAAGGTCTTTATATCTGCATCTCCATTTACAACTGTGACTGGCTGGCTGGTATTCTGTCCATCTTCAACTGTGTGAGGCTGACTGTCCGTAAAGAGCTGTTATACAGGTAAGTGATCATTCAGTTTCTATAGATGTATTGACTTTTTTTTCTTTTTTGTCGTACAGTTTCCCAGGATCCCGTGACCGAATCCCTCACTGAAGGTGGAAACGAATAACAAGGATTTTTCCATCTGCATCTCCATTCTCTACTATGACTGGCTGGCTGGCTGGTATTCTGTCAATCTTGAAATGTGTGAGTCTGACTGTTCGTAATAGCTTTGATACAGGTAAGTGATCATTCAGTTTCTATACGTGTATTGACTTTTTTTTCTTTTTTGTCGTACAGTTTCCTAGGATCCCGTGACCGACTCCCTCTCTGAAGGTGGAAACGACTAACAAGAGTCTATCCATTTTCTTCTCACCTCACAACTCTATATAGGTAAATACAGCTATATTCTGTCCATCTTCAGCTGTGTGAGGCTGAATGTTCGTAAACAGGTGTTGTATAGAAACTGAACAATCACTTACCTGTATATGTATTGACTTTTTTTTCTTTTTGTCGTACAGTTTCCCAGGATTCCATTATCAACTCCCTCTATGAAGGTGGACAATCAAGGGTCTAGGGTCTGACTGTTCGTGAACAGCTGTGATACAGGTAAGTGATCATTCAGTACATGTATTGACTTTTTTTTTTTCTTTTTTTTTTTGTTGTACAGTTTCCCAGGATCCTGTTACCGACTCCCTCTATGAAGGTGGACAATGAAGGGTCTAGGGTCTGACTGTTGGTAAACAGCTATGATACTGGTAAGTGATTTTTCAGTACATATACTGACTTTATTTTCTTTTTTGTCGTACAGTTTCGCAGGATCCTGTTACCGACTCCCTCTCTGAAGGTGGACAATCAAGGGTCTAGGGTCTAACTTTTGGTAAACAGCTGTGATACTGGTAAGTGATTATTCAGTACATATACTGACTTTTTTTTCTTTTTTCTTGTACAGTTTCGCAGGATCCTGTTACCGACTCCCTTTCTGAAGGTGGACTATCAAGGGTCTGACTGTTGGTAAACAGCTGTGATGCTGGTAAGTGATCATTCAGTACGTGTTGACTTTTTTTTTCTTTTTTGTCATACAGTTTCGCAGGATCCCATTTCCGACTCCCTCTATGAAGGTGGACAATCAAGGGTCTAGGGTCTGACTGTTGGTAAACAGCTGTGATACTGGTAAGTGATTATTAAGTACATATACTGACTTTTTTTTTGTTTTTTGTCGTACAGTTTCCCAGGATCCCGTGAAGGTTGAAACGACTAACAAGGATTTCTCCATCTGCATCTCCATTCTCTACTATGACTGGCTGGCAGGTATTCTGTCCATCTTGAACTGTGTGAGTCTGACTGTTCGTAATAGCTTTGATACAGGTACGTGATCATTCAGTTTCTATACATGTATTGACTTTTTTTTCTTTTTTGTCGTACAGTTTCCTAGCATCCCGTGACCGACTCCCTCTCTGAAGGTGGAAACGACTAACAAGAGTCTATCCATTTTCTTCTCACTTCACAACTCTATATAGGTAAATACAGCTATATTCTGTCCATCTTCAGCTGTGTGAGGCTGAATGTTCGTAAACAGCTGTTATACAGGTAAGTGATTGTTCAGTTTCTATACATGTATTTACTTTTTTTTCTTTTTGTCGTACAGTTTCCCAGGATTCCATTATCAACTCCCTCTATGAAGGTGGACAATCAAGGGTCTAGGGTCTGACTGTTGGTAAACAGCTGTGATACTGGTAAGTGATTATTCAGTATATATACTGACTTTTTGTTCTTTTTTGTCGTACAGTTTCCCAGGATTCCATTACTGACTCCCTCTCTGAAGGTGGACTATCAAGGGTCTAGGGTCTGAGTGTTCGTAAACAGCTTTGATACAAGTAAGTGATTATTCAGTTCATATACACGTATCCACTTTTTTTTCTTTTTTGTCATACACTTTCCCAGGATTCTATTACCGACTCCCTCTCTGAAGGTGGACTATCAAGTGTCTAGGGTCTGAGTGTTCGTAAACAGCTGTGATACAGGTAAGTGATCATTCAGTACATGTATTGACTTTTTTTTTCTTTTCTCGTACAGTTTCGCAGGATCCCATTACCGACTCCCTCTATGAAGGTGGACAATCAAGGGTCTAGGGTCTGACTGTTGGTAAACAGCTGTGATACTGGTAAGTGATTATTCAGTACATATACTGACTTTTTTTTCTTTTTTCTTGTACACTTTCGCAGGATCCTGTTACCGACTCCCTCTCTGAAGGTGCACTATCAAGGGTCTAGGGTCTGACTGTTCGTAAACAGCTGTGATACTGGTAAGTGATCATTCAGTACATGTATTGACTTTTTTTTTTCTTTTTTATCGTACAGTTTCCCAGGATCCCGTGAAGGTTGAAACGACTAACAAGGATTTCTCCATCTGCATCTCCATTCCCTACTATGACTGGCTGGCAGGTATTCTGTCCATCTTGAACTGTGTGAGTCTGACTGTTCGTAACAGCTTTGATACAGGTAAGTGATCATTCAGTTTCTATACATGTATTGAGTTTTTTTTCTTTTTGTCATACAGTTTCCCAGGATTCCATTATCAACTCCCTCTATGAAGGTGGACAATCAAGGGTCTAGGGTCTGACTGTTCGTAAACAGCTGTGATACAGGTAAGTGATCATTCAGTTTCTATACACGTACTGACTTTTTTTTCTTTTTGTCGTACAGTTTCCTAGGATTCCATTACCGACTCCCTCTCTGAAGGTGGACTATCAAGGGTCTAGGGTCTGACTGTTGGTAAAGATCTGTGATACTGGTAAGTGATTATTCAGTATATATACTGACTTTTTTTTCTTTTTTCTTGTACAGTTTTGCAGGATCCTGTTACCGACTCCCTCTATGAAGGTGGACAATCAAGGGTCTAGGGTCTGAGTGTTCGTAAACAGCTGTGATACAGGTAAGTGATTATTCAGTACATATACTGACTTTTTTTTCTTTTTTGTCGTACATTTTCCCAGGATTCCATTACTGACTCCCTCTTTGAAGGTGGACTATCAAGGGTCTAGGGTCTGAGTGTTCGTAAACAGCTGTGATACTGGTAAGTGATTATTCAGTACATATACTGACTTTTTTTTCTTTTTTGTCATACATTTTCCCAGGATTCCATTACTGACTCCCTCTCTGAAGGTGGACTATCAAGGGTGGGTCTAGGGTCTGAGTGTTCGTAAACAGCTGTGATACAGGTAAGTGATCATTCAGTACATGTATTGACTTTTTTTTTCTTTTGTCGTACACTTTCGCAGGATCCCATTACCGACACCCTCTATGAAGGTGGACAATCAACGGTCTAGGGTCTGACTGTTGGTAAACAGCTGTGATACTGGTAAGTGATTATTCAGTACATATACTGACTTTTTTTTCTTTTTTGTTGTACAGTTTCGCAGGATCCTGTTACCGACTCCCTCTCTGAAGGTGGACTATCAAGGGTCTAGGGTCTGAGTGTTCGTGAACAGCTGTGATACAGGTAAGTGATCATTCAGTACATATACTGACTTTTTTTTTCTTTTTTGTCGTACAGTTTCGCAGGATCCCATTACCGACTCCCTTTATGAAGGTGGACAATCAAGGGTGTAGGGTCTAACTTTTGGTAAACAGCTGTGATACTGGTAAGTGATTATTCAGTACATATACTGACTTTTTTTCTTGTACAGTTTCGCAGGATCCTGTTACCGACTCCCTCTCTGAAGGTGGACTATCAAGGGTCTAGGGTCTGAGTGTTCATGAACAGCTGTGATACAGGTAAGTGATCATTCAGTAAATGTATTGACTTTTTTTTTTCTTTTTTGTCATACAGTTTCGCAGAATCCCATTACCGACTCCCTCTATGAAGGTGGACAATCAAGGGTCTAGGGTCTGACTGTTGGTAAACAGCTGTGATACTGGTAAGTGATTATTCAGTACAAATACTAACTTTTTTTTTGTACAGTTTCGCAGGATCCCGTGACCGACTCCCTCTATGAAGGTGGACAATCAAGGGTCTAGGGTCTGACTGTTGGTAAACAGCTGTGATACTGGTAAGTGATTATTCAGTACATATACTGACTTTTTTTTCTTTTTTGTCGTACAGTTTCCCAGGATTCCATTACTGACTCCCTCTCTGAAGGTGGACTATCAAGGGTCTAGGGTCGGAGTGTTCGTAAACAGCTGTTATACAGGTAAGTGATCATTCAGTACATATACTGACTTTTTTTTCTTTTTTCTTGTACACTTTCGCAGGACCCTGTTACCGACTCCCTCTCTGAAGGTGCACTATAAAGGGTCTGGGGTCTGACTGTTCGTAAACAGCTTTGATACAAGTAAGTGATTATTCAGTTTCTATAGACGTATTGACTTTTTTTCTTTCTTGTCATACAATTTCCCAGGATCCCATTTCGGACTCCCCCTCTGAAGGTGGACTAACCAAGGTCTTTATATCTGCATCTCCATTTACAACTGTGACTGGCTGGCTGGTATTCTGTCCATCTTCAACTGTGTGAGGCTGACTGTTCGTAAATAGCTGTGATACTGGTAAGTGATTATTCAGTTTCTATACCTGTATTGACTTTTTTTTCTTTTTTGTCATACAGTTTCCCAGGATTCTATTACCGACTCCCTCTCTGAAGTTGGACTATCAAGGGTCTAGGATCTGACTGTTCGTGAACAGCTGTGATACAGGTAAGTGATCATTCAGTTTCTATACACATATTGACTTTTTTTTTTCTTTTTTGTCGTACAGTTTCCCAGGATCCCGTGAAGGTTGAAACGACTAAAAAGGATTTCTCCATCTGCATCTCCATTCTCTACTATGACTGGCTGGCAGGTATTCTGTCCATCTTGAACTGTGTGAGTCTGACTGTTCGTAATAGCTTTGATACAGGTAAGTGATCATTCAGTTTCTATACATGAATTTAATTTTTTTTCCTTTTTTGTCGTACAGTTTCCTAGGATCCCGTGACCGACTCCCTCTCTGAATGTGGAAACGACTAACAAGAGTCTATCCATTTTCTTCTCACTTCACAACTCTATATAGGTAAATACAGCTATATTCTGTCCATCTTCAGCTGTGTGAGGCTGAATGTTCGTAAATAGCTGTTATACAGGTAAGTGATTGTTCAGTTTCTATACATGTGTTAACTTTTTTTTTTCTTTTTGTCGTACAGTTTCCCAGGATTCCATTACCGACTCCCTCTCTGAAGGTGGACTATCAAGGGTCTAGGGTCTGAGTGTTCGTAAACAGCTGTGATACAGGTAAGTGATCATTCAGTACATGTATTGACTTTTTTTTTTTCTTTTGTCGTACAGTTTCCCAGGATTCCATTACCGACTCCCTCTATGAAGGTGGACAATCAAGGGTCCAGGGTCTGACTGTTGGTAAACAGCTGTGATACTGGTAAGTGATTATTCAATACATATACTGACTTTTTTTTCTTTTTTCTTGTACACTTTCGCAGGACCCTGTTACCGACTCCCTCTCTGAAGGTGCACTATCAAGGGTCTAGGGTCTGACTGTTCGTAAACAGCTTTGATACAAGTAAGTGATTATTCAGTTTCTATACACGTATTGACTTTTTTTCTTTCTTGTCATACAATTTCCCAGGATCCCATTTCGGACTCCCCTTCTGAAGGTGGACTATCAAGGGTCTAGGGTCTGAGTGTTCGTGAACAGCTGTGATACAGGTAAGTGATCATTCAGTACATGTATTGACTTTTTTTTTCTTTTTTGTCGTACAGTTTCGCAGGATCCCATTACCGACTCCCTCTATGAAGGTGGACAATCAAGGGTCTAGGGTCTGACTGTTGGTAAACAGCTGTGATACTGGTAAGTGATTTCAGTACATATACTGACTTTTTTCTTTTTTGTTGTACAGTTTTCCAGGATTCCATTACTGACTCCCTCTATGAAGGTGGACAATCAAGGGTCTAGGGTCTGACTGTTGATAAACAGCTGTGATACTGGTAAGTGATTATTCAGAACGTATACTGACTTTCTTTTCTTTTTTGTCGTACAGTTTCGCAGGATCCCGTGACCGAATCCCTCACTGAAGTTGGAAACGACTAACAAGGATTTTTCCATCTGCATCTCCATTCTCTACTATGACTGGCTGGCTGGTATTCTGTCCATCTTCAACTGTGTGAGGCTGACTGTTCGTAAATAGCTGTGATACTGGTAAGTGATTATTCAGTTTCTATACATGTATTGACTTTTTTTTTTCTTTTTTGTCATACAATTTCCCAGGATCCCGTGACCGACTCCCTCTCTGAAGGTGGACTATCAAGGGTCTAGGGTCTGACTGTTGGTAAACAGCTGTGATACTGGTAAGTGATTATTCAGTACATATACTGACTTTTTTCTTTTTTGTCGTACAGTTTCCCAGGATCCCGTGAAGTTTGAAAAGACTAACAAGGATTTTTCCATCTGCATCTCCATTCTCTACTATGACTGGCTGGCATGTATTCTGTCCATCTTGAACTGTGTGAGTCTGACTGTTCGTAATAGCTTTGATACAGGTAAGTGATCATTCAGTTTCTATACATGTATTGACTTTTTTTTATTTTTTGTTATACAGTTTCCCAGGATCCCGTGACCGAATCCCTCACTGAAGGTGGAAACGAATAACAAGGATTTTTCCATCTGCATCTCCATTCTCTACTATGACTGGCTGGCTGGCTGGTATTCTGTCCATCTTGAAATGTGTGAGTCTGACTGTTCGTAATAGCTTTGATACAGGTAAGTGATCATTCAGTTTCTATACATGTATTGACTTTTTTTTCTTTTTTGTCGTACAGTTTCCTAGGATCCCGTGACCGACTCCCTCTCTGAAGGTGGAAACGACTAACAAGAGTCTATCCATTTTCTTCTCACTTCACAACTCTATATAGGTAAATACAGCTATATTCTGTCCATCTTCAGCTGTGTGAGGCTGAATGTTCGTAAACAGCTGTTATACAGGTAAGTGATTGTTCAGTTTCTATACATGTATTGACTTTTTTTTCTTTTTGTCTTACAGTTTCCCAGGATTCCATTATCAACTCCCTCTATAAAGGTGGACAATCAAGGGTCTAGGGTCTGACTGTTGGTAAACAGCTGTGATACTGGTAAGTGATTATTCAGTACATATACTGACTTTTTGTTCTTTTTTGTCGT
The DNA here is from genome assembly GCF_030463535.1 of Salminus brasiliensis. Taxonomy (NCBI): domain Eukaryota; kingdom Metazoa; phylum Chordata; class Actinopteri; order Characiformes; family Bryconidae; genus Salminus; species Salminus brasiliensis. The sequence continues at coordinate 16,841,302 of NC_132892.1, forward strand.
ACAGTTTCCCAGGATTCCATTACTGACTCCCTCTCTGAAGGTGGACTATCAAGGGTCTAGGGTCTGAGTGTTCGTAAACAGCTTTGATACAAGTAAGTGCTTATTCAGTTCATATACATGTATTGACTTTTTCTTCTTTTTTGTCATACAGTTTCCCAGGATTCTATTACCGACTCCCTCTCTGAAGGTGGACTATCAAGGGTCTAGGGTCTGACTGTTCGTGAACAGCTGTGATACAGGTAAGTGATCATTCAGTTTCTATACACGTATTGACTTTTTTTTTTTCTTTTTTCTCGTACAGTTTCCCAGGATCCCTTGAAGGTGGAAACGACTAACAAGGATTTCTCCATCTGCATCTCCATTCTCTACTATGACTGGCTGGCAGGTATTCTGTCCATCTTGAACTGTGTGAGTCTGACTGTTCGTAACAGCTTTGATACAGGTAAGTGATCATTCAGTTTCTATACATGTATTGACTTTTTTTTCTTTTTTGTCGTACAGTTTCCTAGCATCCCGTGACCGACTCCCTCTCTGAAGGTGGAAACGACTAACAAGAGTCTATCCATTTTCTTCTCACTTCACAACTCTATATAGGTAAATACAGCTATATTCTGTCCATCTTCAGCTGTGTGAGGCTGAATGTTCATAAACAGCTGTGATACTGGTAAGTGATTATTCAGTACATATACTGACTTTATTTTCTTTTTTGTCGTACAGTTTCCCAGGATTCCATTATCAACTCCCTCTATGAAGGTGGACAATCAAGGGTCTAGGGTCTGACTGTTGGTAAACAGCTGTGATACTGGTAAGTGATTATTCAGTACATATACTGACTTTTTGTTCTTTTTTGTCGTACAGTTTCCCAGGATTCCATTACTGACTCCCTCTCTGAAGGTGGACTATCAAGGGTCTAGGGTCTGACTGTTCGTGAACAGCTGTGATACAGGTAAGTGATCATTCAGTTTCTATACATGTATTGACTTTTTTTTCTTTTTTGTTGTACAGTTTCCCAGGATCCCGTGACCGACTCCCTCTCTGAAGGTGGAAACGACTAACAAGGATTCCTCCATTCTCTACTATGACTGGCTGGCTGGTATTCTGTCCGTCTTCAACTGTGTGAGGCTGACTGTTCGTAAACAGCTGTGATTCTGGTAAGTCATCATTCAGTACATGTATTGACTTTTTTATTCTTTTTTGTCATACAATTTCCCAGGATCCCGTGACCGACTTCCTCTCTGAAGGTGGACTATCAAGGGTCTAGGGTCTGACCGTTTGTGAACAGCTTTGATACAGGTAAGTGATTATTCAGGTTCTATACATGTATTGACTTTTTTTCTTTTTTGTCGTACAGTTTCGCAGGATCCCATTACCGACTCCCTCTATGAAGGTGGACAATCAAGGGTCTAGGGTCTGACTGTTGGTAAACAGCTGTGATACTGTTAAGTGATTATCCAGTACATATACTAACTTTTTTTTTCTTTTTTGTTGTACAGTTTCGCAGGATCCCGTGACCGACTCCCTCTATGAAGGTGGACAATCAAGGGTCTAGGGTCTGACTGTTGGTAAACAGCTGTGATACTGGTAAGTGATTATTCAGTACATATACTGACTTTTTTTTCTTTTTTGTCGTACAGTTTCCCAGGATTCCATTACTGACTCCCTCTCTGAAGGTGGACTATCAAGGGTCTAGGGTCTGAGTGTTCGTAAACAGCTGTGATACAGGTAAGTGATCATTCAGTACATGTATTGACTTTTTTTTTTTCTTTTGTCGTACAGTTTCGCAGGATCCCATTACCGACTCCCTCTATGAAGGTGGACAATCAAGGGTCTAGGGTCTGACTGTTGGTAAACAGCTGTGATACTGGTAAGTGATTATTCAGTACATATACTGGCTTTTTTTTCTTTTTTCTTGTACACTTTCGCAGGACCCTGTTACCGACTCCCTCTCTGAAGGTGCACTATCAAGGTTCTAGGGTCTGACTGTTCGTAAACAGCTTTGATACAAGTAAGTGATTATTCAGTTTCTATAGACGTATTGACTTTTTTTCTTTCTTGTCATACAATTTCCCAGGATCCCATTTCGGACTCCCCCTCTGAAGGTGGACTATCAAGGGTCTAGGGTCTGATTGTTCGTAAACAGCTGTGAAACTGGTAAGTGATCATTCAGTACATGTATTGACTTTTTTTTTTCTTTTTTGTCGTACAGTTTCCCAGGATCCCGTGACCGACTCCCTCTCTGAAGGTGGAAACGACTAACAAGGATTTTTCCATCTGCATCTCCATTCTCTACTATGACTGGCTGGCTGGTATTTTGTCCATCTTCAACTGTGTGAGGCTGACTGTTCGTAAATAGCTGTGATACAGGTAAGTGATTATTCAGTTTCTGTACATGTATTGACTTTTTTTTCTTTTTTGTCATACAATTTCCCAGGATCCCGTGACCGACTCCCTCTCTGAAGGTGGACTAACCAAGGTCTTTACATTTGCATCTCCATTTACAACTGTGACTGGCTGGCTGGTATTCTGTCCATCTTCAACGGTGTGAGGCTGACTGTCCGTAAACAGCTGTTATACAGGTAAGTGATCATTCAGTTTCTATACATGTATTGACTTTTTTTTCTTTTTTTGTCGTACAATTACCAGGAACCCATTACCGACTCCCTCTATGAAGTTGGACAATCAAGGGTCTAGGGTCTGACTGTTGGTAAACAGCTGTGATACTGGTAAGTGATCATTCAGTACATATTCTGACTTTTTAGTGATCATTCAGTTTCTATACACGTATTGACTTTTTTTTCTTTTTTGTCGTACAGTTTCCCAGGATTCTATTACCGACTCCCTCTCTGAAGGTGCACTATCAAGGGTCTAGGGTCTGACTGTTCGTAAACAGCTGTTATATAGGTAAGTGATTAATCAGTTTCTATACATGTATTGACTTTTTTTTTTCTTTTTGTCGTACAGTTTCCCAGGATTCCATTATCAACTCCCTCTATGAAGGTGGACAATCAAGGGTCTAGGGTCTAACTGTTCGTAAACAGCTGTGATACTGGTAAGTGATCATTCAGTACATGTATTGACTTTTTTTTCTTTTTTGTCGTACAGTTTCCCAGGATCCCGTGACCGACTCCCTCTCTGAAGGTGGAAACGACTAACAAGGATTTTCCCATCTGCATCTCCATTCCCTACTATGACTGGCTGGCTGGTATTCTGTCCATCTTCAACTGTGTGAAGCTGACTGTTTGTAAACAGCTGTGATACAGGTAAGTGATCATTCAGTACATGCATTGACTTTTTTTTTCTTTTTTGTCATACAGTTTCGCAGGATCCCATTTCCGACTCCCTCTATTAAGGTGGACAATCAAGGGTCTGGGGTCTGACTGTTGGTAAACAGCTGTGATACTGGTAAGTGATCATTCAGTACATGCATTGACTTTTTTTTTCTTTTTTGTCATACAGTTTCGCAGGATCCCATTACCGACTCCCTCTTTGAAGGTAGACTAACCAAGGTCTTTACATTTGCATCTCCATTTACAACTGTGACTGGCTGGCTGGTATTCTGTCCATCTTCAACTGTGTGAGGCTGACTGTTCGCTAACAGCTTTGATACAGGTAAGTGATCATTCAGTTTCTATACACGTATTGACTTTTTTTTCTTTTTCTTTTTTGTCGTACAGTTTCCCAGGATCCTGTGAAGGTGGAAACGACTACCAAGGATTTCTCCATCTGCATCACCATTCTCTACTATGACTGGCTGGCAGGTATTCTGTCCATCTTGAACTGTGTGAGTCTGACTGTTCGTAATAGCTTTGATACAGGTAAGTGATCATTCAGTTTCTATACATGTATTGACTTTTTTTTCTTTTTTGTCGTACAGTTTCCTAGGATCCCGTGACCGACTCCCTCTCTGAAGGTGGAAACGACTAACAAGAGTCTATCCATTTGCTTCTCACTTAACAACTCTATATAGGTAAATACAGCTATATTCTGTCCATCTTCAGCTGTGTGAGGCTGAATGTTCGTAAACAGCTGTTATACAGGTCAGTGATTGTTCAGTTTCTATACACGTATTGACTTTTTTTTTTCTTTTTGTCGTACAGTTTCCCAGGATTCCATTATCAACTCCCTCTAGGAAGGTGGACAATCAAGGGTCTAGGGTCTGACTGTTCGTAAACAGCTGTGATACTGGTAAGTGATTATTCAGTACATGTATTGACTTTTTTTTTTTTTTTTTTTTTTGTCGTACAGTTTCGCAGGATCCCATTACCGACTCCCTCTATGAAGGTGTACAATCAAGGGTCTAGGGTCTGACTGTTGGTAAACAGCTGTGATACTGGTAAGTGATTATTCAGTACACATACTGACTTTATTTTCTTTTTTCTTGTACAGTTTCGCAGGATCCTGTTACCGACTCCCTCTCTGAAGGTGGACTATCAAGGGTCTAGGGTCTGACTGTTGGTAAACAGCTGTGATACTGGTAAGTGATTATTCAGTACATATACTGACTTTTTTTTCTTTTTTGTCGTACAGTTTCGCTGGATCCTGTTACTGACTCCCTCTCTGAAGGTGGACTAACCAAGGTCTTTACATCTGCATCTCCATTTACAATTGTGACTGGCTGGCTGGTATTCTGTCCATCTTCAATTGTGTGAGGCTGACTGTTCGTAAATAGCTGTGACACAGGTAAGTGATTGTTCACTTTCTATACACGTATTGACTTTTTTTTTTCTTTTTTGTCGTACAGTTTCCCAGGATCCCGTGACCGACTCCCTCTCTGAAGGTGGAAACGACTAACAAGGATTTTTCCATCTGCATCTCCATTCTCTACTATGACTGGCTGGCTGGTATTCTGTCCATCTTCAACTGTGTGAGTCTGACTGTTCGTAATAGCTTTGATACAGGTAAGTGATCATTCTGTTTCTATACATGTATTGACTTTTTTTTTCTTTTTTGTCGTACAGTTTCGCAAGATCCCATTACCGACTCCCTCTCTGAAGGTCGACTATCAAGGGTCTAGGGTCTGACTGTTCGTAAACAGCTGTGATACTGGTAAGTGATTATTCTGTTTCTATACATGTATTGACTTTTTTTTTCTTTTTTGTCGTACAGTTTCGCAAGATCCCATTACCGACTCCCTCTATGAAGGTGGACAATCAAGGGTCTAGGGTCTGACTGTTGGTAAACAGCTGTGATACTGGTAAGTGATTATTCAGTACATATACTGACTTTTTTTTCTTTTTTCTTGTACACTTTCGCAGGATCCTGTTACCGATTCCCTCTCTGAATGTGGAAACGACTAACAAGAGTCTATCCATTTTCTTCTCACTTCACAACTCTATATAGGTAAATACAGCTATATTCTGTCCATCTTCAGCTGTGTGAGGCTGAATGTTCGTAAACAGCTGTTATACAGGTAAGTGATTGTTCAGTTTCTATACATGTATTGACTTTTTTTTCTTTTTGTCGTACAGTTTCCCAGGATTCCATTATCAACTCCCTCTATGAAGGTGGACAATCAAGGGTCTAGGGTCTGACTGTTCGTAAACAGCTGTGATACAGGTAAGTGATCATTCAGTTTCTATACACGTACTGACTTTTTTTTCTTTTTGTCGTACAGTTTCCCAGGATTCCATTACCGACTCCCTCTCTGAAGGTGGACTATCAAGGGTCTAGGGTCTGACTGTTGGTAAAGATCTGTGATACTGGTAAGTGATTATTCAGTATATATACTGACTTTTTTTTCTTTTTTCTTGTACAGTTTTGCAGGATCCTGTTACCGACTCCCTCTATGAAGGTGGACAATCAAGGGTCTAGGGTCTGACTGTTCGTAAACAGCTGTGATACAGGTAAGTGATCATTCAGTTTCTATACACGTACTGACTTTTTTTTGTTTTTTGTCGTACATTTTCCCAGGATTCCATTACTGACTCCCTCTTTGAAGGTGGACTATCAAGGGTCTAGGGTCTGACTGTTGGTAAACAGCTGTGATACAGGTAAGTGATCATTCAGTACATGTATTGACTTTTTTTTTCTTTTGTCGTACAGTTTCGCAGGATCCCATTACCGACACCCTCTATGAAGGTGGACAATCAAGGGTCTAGGGTCTGACTGTTGGTAAACAGCTGTGATACTGGTAAGTGATTATTCAGTACATATACTAACTTTTTTTTTTCTTTTTTGTTGTACAGTTTCGCAGGATCCCGTGACCGACTCCCTCTATGAAGGTTGACAATCAAGGGTCTAGGGTCTGACTGTTGGTAAACAGCTGTGATACTGGTAAGTGATTATTCAGTACATGTATTGACTTTTTTTTTTTTTTTTTTGTCGTACAGTTTCGCAGGATCCCATTACCGACTCCCTCTATGAAGGTGTACAATCAAGGGTCTAGGGTCTGACTGTTGGTAAACAGCTGTGATACTGGTAAGTGATTATTCAGTACACATACTGACTTTATTTTCTTTTTTCTTGTACAGTTTCGCAGGATCCTGTTACCGACTCCCTCTCTGAAGGTGGACTATCAAGGGTCTAGGGTCTGACTGTTGGTAAACAGCTGTGATACTGGTAAGTGATTATTCAGTACATATACTGACTTTTTTTTTTTTTACAGTTTCGCTGGATCCTGTTACTGACTCCCTCTCTGAAGGTGGACTAACCAAGGTCTTTACATCTGCATCTCCATTTACAATTGTGACTGGCTGGCTGGTATTCTGTCCATCTTCAATTGTGTGAGGCTGACTGTTCGTAAATAGCTGTGACACAGGTAAGTGATTGTTCACTTTCTATACACGTATTGACTTTTTTTTTTTCTTTTTTGTCGTACAGTTTCCCAGGATCCCGTGACCGACTCCCTCTCTGAAGGTCGACTATCAAGGGTCTAGGGTCTGAGTGTTCGTAAACAGCTGTGATACTGGTAAGTGATCATTCAGTACATGTATTGACTTTTTTTTTCTTTTTTGTCGTACAGTTTCGCAAGATCCCATTACCGACTCCCTCTCTGAAGGTCGACTATCAAGGGTCTAGGGTCTGACTGTTCGTAAACAGCTGTGATACAGGTAAGTGATTATTCAGTTTCTATACATGTATTGACTTTTTTTTCTTTTTTGTCATACAGTTTCCCAGGATCCCGTGACCGACTCCCTCTCTGAAGGTGGAAACGACTAACAAGGATTTTTCCATCTGCATCTCCATTCTCTACTATGACTGGCTGGCAGGTATTCTGTCCATCTTCAACTGTGTGAGGCTGACTGTTTGTAAACAGCTGTTATACAGGTAAGCGATTATTCAGTTTCTATTCACGTATTGACTTTTTTTCTTTCTTGTCATACAATTTCCCAGGATCCCATTACCGACTCCCCCTCTGAAGGTGGTTTATCAAGGGTCTAGGGTCTGACTGTTCGTAAACAGCTGTGATACAGGTAAGTCATCATTCAGTACATGTATTGACTTTTTTTTTTTTTTTGTCGTACAGTTTCCCAGGATCCCGTGACCGACTCCCTCTCTGAAGGTGGACTAACCAAGGTCTTTACATCTGCATCTCCATTTACAACTGTGACTGGCTGGCTGGTATTCTGTCCATCTTCAACTGTGTGAGTCTGACTGTCCGTAAACAGCTTTTATACAGGTAAGTGATCATTCAGTTTCTATACACGTATTGACTTTTTTTTCTTTTTCTTTTTTGTCGTACAGTTTCCCAGGATCCTGTGAAGGTGGAAACGACTAACAAGGATTTCTCCATCTGCATCACCATTCTCTACTATGACTGGCTGGCAGGTATTCTGTCCATCTTGAACTGTGTGAGTCTGACTGTTCGTAATAGCTTTGATACAGGTAAGTGATCATTCAGTTTCTATACATGTATTGACTTTTTTTTCTTTTTTGTCGTACAGTTTCCTAGGATCCCGTGACCGACTCCCTCTCTGAAGGTGGAAACGACTAACAAGAGTCTATCCATTTGCTTCTCACTTCACAACTCTATATAGGTAAATACAGCTATATTCTGTCCATCTTCAGCTGTGTGAGGCTGAATGTTCGTAAACAGCTGTTATACAGGTAAGTGATTGTTCAGTTTCTATACACGTATTGACTTTTTTTTTTTTCTTTTTGTCGTTCAGTTTCCCAGGATTCCATTATCAACTCCCTCTAGGAAGGTAGACAATCAAGGGTCTAGGGTCTGACTGTTGGTAAACAGCTGTGATACTGGTAAGTGATTATTCAGTACATGTATTGACTTTTTTTTTTTTTTTTTTGTCGTACAGTTTCGCAGGATCCCATTACCGACTCCCTCTATGAAGGTGTACAATCAAGGGTCTAGGGTCTGACTGTTGGTAAACAGCTGTGATACTGGTAAGTGATTATTCAGTACACATACTGACTTTATTTTCTTTTTTCTTGTACAGTTTCGCAGGATCCTGTTACCGACTCCCTCTCTGAAGGTGGACTATCAAGGGTCTAGGGTCTGACTGTTGGTAAACAGCTGTGATACTGGTAAGTGATTATTCAGTACATATACTGACTTTTTTTTTTTTTACAGTTTCGCTGGATCCTGTTACTGACTCCCTCTCTGAAGGTGGACTAACCAAGGTCTTTACATCTGCATCTCCATTTACAATTGTGACTGGCTGGCTGGTATTCTGTCCATCTTCAATTGTGTGAGGCTGACTGTTCGTAAATAGCTGTGACACAGGTAAGTGATTGTTCACTTTCTATACACGTATTGACTTTTTTTTTTTTCTTTTTTGTCGTACAGTTTCCCAGGATCCCGTGACCGACTCCCTCTCTGAAGGTCGACTATCAAGGGTCTAGGGTCTGAGTGTTCGTAAACAGCTGTGATACTGGTAAGTGATCATTCAGTACATGTATTGACTTTTTTTTTCTTTTTTGTCGTACAGTTTCGCAAGATCCCATTACCGACTCCCTCTCTGAAGGTCGACTATCAAGGGTCTAGGGTCTGACTGTTCGTAAACAGCTGTGATACAGGTAAGTGATTATTCAGTTTCTATACATGTATTGACTTTTTTTTCTTTTTTGTCATACAGTTTCCCAGGATCCCGTGACCGACTCCCTCTCTGAAGGTGGAAACGACTAACAAGGATTTTTCCATCTGCATCTCCATTCTCTACTATGACTGGCTGGCAGGTATCCTGTCCGTCTTCAACTTTGTGATGCTGACTGTTCGTAAACAGCTGTGATACTGGTAAGTGATCATTCAGTTTCTATACATGTATTGACTTTTTTTTCTTTTTTGTTGTACAGTTTCCCAGGATCCCGTGACCGACTCTCTCTCTTTGCAGATAAGACTGAACCCCCCTGCAATAAAACGTGCAGGACAGGGGGACTCTACAATTAAAAACAACAAGATTGTGGCTTTAAAGTACTAAGATATCACTGAAATTAAGATATGCTGAGTGCTGAGTAACACACCTGAAGTAGTTACAATCCCAGCTTTTAAGACAATAAAGAGAATTCTTCCCCTTTTTGTCTGCACTGATTGGTCAGTGTCTGGTCTTCAATATCTGACACGTAGTCAGCTAAATCCTGAGGTGCTTTCTCTTTGCATAGCGTTCACCATGTCTGTCTTTCTTGAACCTGAGTCTGATTAACATGGTTAGCTGTCGGCAGGGGGGTACACACCTCTCCTCATGGAAATCATCATCATCATATTCATCATCATCTGACATTGCCTGGTCAGTATGGGTTTGGTGTTCTGTAACACACGTAGAACAGACATGGTCTTGTGTTTTTACAGTGTTTCTAGTCTGAGCAGATTTCCCTTGTATGCAGAGTTTAGGTTCAATTTATTACCATTTAGTTTTTTTGTTTTTTCATGCCCTGGTGGAGCTCAAGGTCATTACTTGACTGTAACCCTTTGTACGTTTCAGACCCATCTACACTATTTTAAATCGTAGACCCATGTGTGTTCACTCACACATTCACTCCAGCCCGAGAGAAGTCCTCTCCTCTTTTGTAGCTTCAACGCAAAGCTGGGATTTTGTTAGTGTGGCTGAGTGGTCTAAGGGGCTGGATTGAGGTTCCAGTCTCTTTGGTAGCATGGGTTTGAACTGCCACTGCCAAAAGACACCTTTTGGGGGCAGTGGTGACTCAGCAGTTGGAGCACCGAGCTATTGATGACCGGGTCAGGGGTTCAATACCTGGCTCGGCAAGCTGCCACTGTTTGGCCCATAAGCAAGGCCCTTCACCCTCTTTGCTCCCCGTGCGCCACAGCAATGGCTGCCCACCACTCCAGGCACTGTCACTGTGTGTGTTTTTAATTACTGGTGTGTATGTGTGTGTTCACTGCATGGATGGGTTAAAGGAGGAGGCCAAATTCCATATGTGTCAGACACAAATGGTAAACATGGTTATCTTTGGCTCTTTGGTACATTACAGACCCTGTAACAGTAGTCAGTAGTTGGTCAGTGTCTGGTCTTCAAAATCTAAAACAGTCAGCTAAGGCGTGTCTCTGTCTTCCTCTGTTTGAGTGCCATCTTGAGCATCAGTTTGAAACTCTTGAACCTTTTCTGGAGTCTGATGAACATGGTTAGTTGTTGGCATGGGGGTACACACCTCTCCCCATGGAAATCATCCGCCATTGACTGGTCAGTCTGAGGGTTCTCCAATTCCACTCAGCTGTATTTTGATGTGGTCAGTGCAGAGGTCTTGTGCCTTATGCCCTTCTCACTTAGTGATGACTGCAAATCCCTTGCTGTGAACTCTGTACCATTATCTGAACAAACACATTTTTCTCAGTCGGGTTGTTTGTCTCTGTCCAAATAACACTGTGATGTTGCTTTATGAACAGTGAGCAAAATCAGTCCTGGCTTTGTAGAGTGTGAGTATTAGCATCACTGTTGATTCTACTCATTGACTTGATGTAAAGTAGCTCCTAATCTTTTAATAGATCACCAAACTAGGCTAACTGTCACACACACTCAGGGTTAGCACCAGGTCCGTATGATGGACTATGGAATCATTCCTCATTTGTAATAAACTGCACTGTATTACTGAATCAGTACAAGGTGAAATTTTTGTGCACGTAACTATTGAACGATGTCTCTCACTCGACCTACCTGAACATGTAGTTGACCGAGCTTTGGTGCTTTTCACAAACACAGCCTCTCCCACGTTGCCAAGAAACAACAAAGCCAATCCTGTTAGTGATGTTGGTTAGGGAGACAGGACTCGTAGTAGAGAAGGAGATCTGTTAACCGTCTTTTGGGGTGCTTAGTCTTAAAGTGGCAGGCTAGTCTCCGGCTTCCAAAAAGCAGCACAATTTCCTGCTTATCACAGTCTATGGCCTTGGTGAATTTGCTGTGGTTTTTATCAGAAGCAGCTCTTTCTACTGATCAGACATTGATTCAGGACCCCCTTAACATTAGGTTAAATTTTGCCCCTGGGTATTAAGAGAACTCTATATTTCTCCACCTGACTCCATCTTCAACCAACACCTAGTCCTGTTTTAGAACTACTTCAAACATGATCTCCACCTGCCACCCCCTTTATTAGCAAATGTACCATAACAACTGTCGTCTCGGTTCGTCTTCCTCTAGAGATGGACTTGTTATTCAACAAGGAGAGTCTGTAGCCACCGTCTTTAGTTGTAACAATAATATATTTTATTGCAATCGAAAGAACAGTGTGGAGAGAGTCTGCCAATTCTGGGTGCCCTTCAGTCTCTCTCCCCGACTTAGGAATACCTTGAGTTTTTATACCCTATTTCACGCCACATTCTGTTGGAATGTTGCCATATATGGAATGTTTACATTTCATCCATAGGGAACAACCATTAGCTCCCCCATTACCTAAGTGGTCCATGGCCACATCTGGACAGCGTTTAAATCACTGACACGTCTGCCCAACGGGATGTCCAAATCTAAACAGCATCTTATGTCTGTTCAATTTGTGTAGATTTGGTCAAGAAACGGGGCCCCCTTTCTTTTCTACTTCTGCAAAGCCAATGAATATACTACACAACCTCAACAGCTAGTGTTTTCATTAATAACCTTGTGTAACCAGTGCAGCCTTTGCCTGGCTACGAGTGTCTGGTGAGCCCTGTCAGCCACCGTAGTCAAGGTGATGCGCTGTTTTCCCCCCTCCCTTTTCTCACGTACTAGGTATGCTTTGGTTGAGCCAGATCAGCCACCGTAGTTGGAGCACTGCGCTGTTTTCCACCTCCCCTTACGGAAGCGCCAGGTGGATACAATCGGGGTGAGCATTAGCTTTAGCATATATACATACGGCGGTGCTGGGTGTATGGAGAGCTTCATTCTGCTGGGTTGCGGTTAAATATTAAGGTGTAATGTCCCTGTGCAGGTGTGTTGGCGTGCCGGTCCATGCAAGCTTCCCCCCCCTCTTCTGAGTCTGTGGTGCATTAGCACAGAGCTCTCGGAAACAGCTTAAACACTGTAGCCATGTGTTGTGGATTCACTGCGCTTTTACCGCTCCTGTAAGCAGGTTGTGCTGAGACAGCGTCTAACAGTAGGTAAGTACGCGGTAGTACGAATAGCTTTGCGTGTTTACTGGTAGCTTATGCGGCTAACGTCTGTTTTATGTAGGTGTAATGTGGATTGGTGCAACAGCTAACTGGGTGTGAGCTTGTGCATAGCAGCAGCTAAAGCGTTGTGTGTGAGCGTCGCCATTGACCAGTCCAGGGGGCGCCGGACTATTGGGACGTGCAGACCTGAAAGCAGCTACTCGTCATCTCTTGTTTTAATAATAAATGTTTAATACCTACATGGTGAAATTGGAGCCGCTGCTGTTTTGCTGGGTTTGTTACTTTTGTTTGGTTGGTTTTGCTTTTTTTCTATTTTGTTTCCTAGTTTTATTTTGATTTGCCTTTGCTTATTATTTTGCTTGATTACTTTGCTGCTTGGTTGTTTTGTTCTATTTGAATTGATTTTGTTATTTTTGCATTTAATGATTTGGTTATCAATTGATGGCTTTATGCTGTGCATTTTTGGTTAATTGATTTACTGTTTCATTTCATTTGGCAGCAGTTCTTGGTTTATCGTGTGGAATATTTTAAAGAACTATTTTTTTTGTTTATTATTATTATTATTATTATTATTATTGGCTATTTGTGGGAAATTATTCTGGCTGTGGGGAGTCCTCTGGTTCCAGTGATCAGAGCCATTGTGGATTCTAATTGTGTCTCTTCTTCTTATAGGACATCAGGATGCTCCTTTCCTGTCTGTTCACTCGTGGTTTGGCACCTTACTTGCGGTGGTGTGAGTTCACGTGCACTGCACTTTTGCGTGTGTGTGTGTGTGTGTGTGTGTGTGTGTGTGTGTGTGTGTGTGTATTGGAGACTTTAGAATGCAGACAGGGCTAGGCCACCTGTAATTGGACGCCCACAGCCGATATCCCAGTTCTTTGGAGCTCCTGTAATTTTGTTATTATATTCTTTGTTTATTTTTCTTATTGTGTTTGTTGCTAATTTTAAATAATATTAATAAATGAGTTATTTTATACATGGTGGTGAATAAACCTTTCTAATTACCTCAATCCATGTCTCTGAATATTTTTCAGGCTTACCTGTGTGTCTAGGTGCTTTTTATTACTCAGATTTATAGAATATTTCCTGGGGTGAAATTCCCCAGGTGGAGTAGTCGGGTGTTGCTATACTACCACAGGTCACATATAGCATGTTTTGTATTATTAATATGGTATTTAGCATCTTTAAAAAGAAAAGAATCTGTTATATACATATTTATTATTTTACTTTTTACTTACTTCTGAGAGAATATTATATATTTTTATATTTTTGAGGATAAATCAGTTGTTAATTTGGAGAAAAAATGTTTGAGTAAATATACGAATAAATCTACTGACCTACAAGAAGTGGTTAATTTTTACTCCATATATGTTTACATTCATAATAAAATGAATATAAACTGATATTATTTTATACAGAAAATAACTCTAACTCATTTGTTCTGTGTTCAGATCATCTCTCTCTGTAATGGTGCAGCTTTAGTGATTCTCTGATGTTCAGGAGCTGCAGCAGAAATTTATCTCTCTCTAGTGGAGAACGAGCTGAACACATTCAAGAAGCTCCTGAGTCCAGATTACCCAGCATGCTCTGAGAGAGAGGTGGAGGATGAGGATGATCAGAGAGGGGGGAGAGAGGGGGTGCTGGAGATCACACTGCAGATCCTGAGGAACATGAAGCAGACAGACCTCGCTAACACACTAGAGAGCAGTAAGAGTTCTGGGTCATGACCATGGTTCCCAACCTGAGTGCTAATGTATTCCTCAGTGAAGTCCCGCTTTTCAAAGGGAATAAAAATCAATACTTCAGATTACTAGAATACTACAGTTCAGAGCTACTCCACCCCATATCTTACTAAATGATCATCAGATCACTGGTCAGAGAGAGCTCTTCCAAGCAGCTGCTGGACATTTATTTAACAATGCTAATATGGAAGACCCCCCAGTGTGTTGGATACACCCCCTGCTGTAAGCTATGGTCTCTTTACAATCACTCTCTCTCTCCTCATGCATCAGCTAAAGCCCTCAGCGCTATCAGCACTAATAAAAGCACAGGTTGGACCCTTTCTTCTGAAGTTTGGGTCTCTGATCATTTTAGATCTCATTACTTACATTTTTATTCTCTTTATTTAATCAAGCAGAATTTCCAGTGTCTGGAAAACAGCACATGGAATTCCCTTCCATAAAGGAGGCGGAGCTTCAGATCATGATAATTTTAGACCAATATCAAAACTACAATGCTTAGTCAACATTTTAGACTCCTTAGTAAAAGATCGAGAGCGAGAGAGAGAGAGAACCTCTCTGGTCTGGGAGCAGAACGGTTCAGCCATGGGGATGTGGCACACTCCTTGTGGGCTGCTGGGAGAGCCATCATAAAACATCTGAGCTCTCTTAGTGGTCCTGTAAAAGAGAGAGAGACTAAGTTAAGACTTACCACACTCTAGTCTCCCACACTCAGCTTTACTGCACTTTCCAGGACTTATTCTGTCTGTGTGTGTGTGTGTGTGTGTGTCAGGTCTGTTCGTGCCAAACATTACTCAATAGTCCACCTACATGTCTCGCTCCTGCACCTCTTTCCAAAACAACTGCTTAGTTTTCAGATGGGAGCTGATGAGTCCTGGAAGCCTCTCTATTACAATCAATGTCCCTCTGTGTGTGTGTTTTCAATGGTCAGGACCCCACAGGACAGCCCACCGCAAAGCAGGTAGGTAGTATTTGGGTGGTGGGTCATTCTCAGCACTGCAGTGACCCTGACTGACCTGGTGGTGGCGTGTATGTTAGGGTGTGCTGGGCTGGTGGTACGAGTGGAGCGCTGCTGCGTCTGACAGGACCTTGTTGGCTGGATGTTTCTGGTTGGTGGACTATTCTCAGTCCAGCAGCCATGCTGTGTCTGATCCGTACCAGCAGCACAACACAATAACACAAGCGCCGCCACCACCAGGTCAGTCAGTGTCACTGCAGTGCTGAGAATGACCCTCCACCCAAATACTACCTACCTGCTCTGTGGTGGTCAGTCCTGTGGGGTCCTGAGCATTGAGGAACAGGGCAAGAGGAGGCTGATAACAGAGTCTGCAGAGAAACAGATGGAGACAGTCTGGAGCTACAGATCTACACCCTGCTCCTGTATGACCAGTGGAGCTGATAGGATGGACAGTAATGAATGAAGTGGCCGGCTGTGTATAAAACCATTAATTAACCTTACGCTTCAGTTCAGGTTGTGTTCAATTTAGGAATGACAGATTGTAAATCCCAGGCTGTTCTGATGAATGAATGTTAGGAGTGTAATGAAGATCAGATACAATTCAGCTCATTATTTTACAGTGTGACTAAAATAAGAGTAATCAATTCTCATGTGAACACTTCCTTTACTTTCACATTATTTATTTATTTAGAATTGGAATGATGAACTGATTATATCTGCAGATGGAGAAGAACAGTACCCCCCTCTTAAAGAGCTTTGCCTCCTCAGTGTATATCACAATACCTACATTTAGAGTAGGTAGAGTGTGCAGTTTAAGTGTGTGTGTGTAGTGTAAGTGTGATATCCCTCCTTCACACACTCTGGGTGAAGCAGCCGGTCACTAAAGGAGCTGCCCAGTGCTGCCAGAGTCTCATGCAGGGGGTGGGAGCTGTTCTCCAGCACGGGTGCCAGCACAACCAACCAAAACAGTCAGCTGGTATGTCCAGCCAAACCACACTGGTCAACCAGTATGTCCAGCATGATCAGCCTGACCATGGGGGTTGACCAGCATGACCATCTTTACCCTGCTGTTTGACCAGGAAAATCATGCCAGTCCACCAGCATGACCAATCCAATCCAAATAGTCAATGAGTACGAAGATGCATGTTGACCAGCATGACCAGCAGAATTAGAGTGATTGACCAGCATGACCAGCTTAACCAAAATGGTCAACCCTCTCTACCAGATTATTGGTATTATTTCCAGATATTAATAAGAAATAAGATGGAGTTTGTCACGTTACTTGGCTGTTTTGATTTCTATTTGTTATCAAAAGGGATTTTTGAGTGGAATTAACTTATAATAATTGAGTTTAGACGTGGACAGTGATGGACAACGCACTATTAAAATGCTCAGTTATAAGCAGACATGATATTAACTGAGCCTTTTCTTATAAAGCCCCCCAACTCTGGAATAACCTTCCAGATAATGTTGGGGACTCAGACTCAGTCTTTAAATCTAGGCTGAAACTCATCTGTTTAGTTTAGCTCTTGGTAATTAATGTTTCTTAGATAAAGGTTGCAGGTCCAGGGGTTCGAGGACACAGGGAATTGTAGTACACTGAGATGCTGGAGCTGTCGTCTCGCTGCTTACACGCGATCACTCAGGTTTGTGGACGGTGGAGCAGATAGACGCTAGTGTTTCAGGGAGCTCCCGTGTCTGTGTTACCTTCTGGCTCTCTCCTTTTAATTAGAATGTTATAGTCAGACCTGCCGGAGTCGTCAGACACACTCTGATACTGACCAACATTCTCTGATCTCTATAAAAGCCTCTCAGAACTAATTCTGTCTCTTTACCTTCTCCCAGTAAATGACCATCCAGCCTGCCCTGCTGGAAGACTGACCGCTGGGGTCCCCTCTACCTGCATTAGACCAGCAGCCTCCCCCCACCACCATCACCCATAAAAGACCAGCTGCACATCCTCCTACCATCTATTCCTCCTCCATCTTCCTCCTCCAGCTCTCTGGTCATACTGATTTAGTAGTAGTTTGATAAAGCAAGTCATGTGGGTCAAGCTCACTATTTTGGTCATGTGGGTCAGGCTCAGATGGTCAAACTGGTGGTTCTGGTGGTCAAGCTGGTGGACTAGCATGATTTGCTGGTCAACATTCTTGGCCGCACCAGTAGATTATTTTGTCAGTTCGGTTCACACTGGTCAACCAGCATAGTCATTACTGGTTGCTAATTGGCTAGTATTGTAGTACTGTAGTATCCTCCTCTTCCTTCTCCATCTCTTTTCTTCCTTCTCCATCTCTCCTCATCATTCTCCATCTCTTTTCTTCCTTCTCCATCTTTCCTCTTCATTCTCCATCTCTCCTCTTCATTCTCCATCTCTCCTCCTCCTTCTCCATCTCTCCTCTTCATTCTCCATATCTCCTCTTCATTCTCCATCTCTCCTATTCATTCTCCATCTCTCCTCTTCCTTCTCCATCTCTTTTCATTCTCCATCTCTCCTCTTCCTTCTCCTTCTTTCCTCTTCCTTCTCCATCTCTCCTCTTCCTTCTCCATCTCTCCTCTTCCTTCTCCATCTCTTTTCTTCATTCTCCATCTCTCCTATTCCTTCTCCATCTCTCCTCTTCATTCTCCATTTCTCCTCTTCATTCTCCATCTCTCCTCTTCCTATAGTAGATTTTATCAGTTCGGTTTCGGTTCGGTTTCAGTTCGATTTCGGTTCGGTTTCTGTTGCCCCCCCCCCTCCTCTTTCTGCAGCTTTAGCTTTTCACACCCATCCGGACCCTCGTGAACCATAAACGGACCCTGGTTCTGAGTGTGAAGAGCCAGGTGGTCTTTACTTTAGCAAAGCTAGTGCTGTGCTGGCTCTTGTCCCCCCTGCAGTTCACCGACCCACACTCTTCCTCCTCATGCAGCTCCACCTCAAGCTTCTCCACCTCAAGCTTCTCCACCTCAAGCTTCTCCACCTCCTGCTTCTCTTCCACCTCAAGATCTTCCACCTCAAGATCCTCCACCTCAAGATCCTCCACCTCAAGATCTTCCACCTCAAACTTCTCCACCTCCTGCATCTCCACCTCAAACCTCTCCACCTCCTGCATCTCCACCTCATCAAGCTTCTCCACCCCCCTCCTCTTCTCTCTAATGATTCTGATGTCCTTCTTGTACTGGGTCTTGAGCTCTTTCAGCTCTTTCTTCAGCTTCTTCTCCTTTTCTTTGAAGAGAGCTTTCATTGATTGATCTTCTGCTTTCTGTAGAGCTCTCTCCTTTTTCCTTTGGAGCTCCAACCTCTTCTTCTCCTCTTTCTTCAGGAGGGCCTGCCTCTTCTTCTCCTCTTTCTTCAGGAGGGCCTGCCTCTTCTTCTCCTCTTTTTTCAGGAGGGCCTGCCTCTTCTTCTCCTCTTTTTTCAGGAGGGCCTGCCTCTTCTTCTCCTCCTTCTTGTTGAGCTGGCTTGGCTCCTCTTTGACCAGCTCCTCCACCTGGTGAGCTGCTGTGTCCTGCCTTAGCTCCGCCCTCCTATCCAGCAGAAAGTACACCCCCCCTGCGGATTCTCTGAGTCCCCCTGTGAACTCCATCTCCGCGAACCCTGACTCTGTGCTGCTCGCGCTCATCCTGGAGGACCTCTCTCTCAGTCCCTCGTAGTCCGACTGCGTCCAGGTGGCGCTGTGGTGCCATATTTATAGGCAACAGCGCTAGCCCCTCCCCCCCGCCCCCGTAATTGTTACATCACTCGCGCTGTAGTGTTCCAGAACAAAACACATTAGAGAATCGACACAAGCCACGCCCCCTGTAATTGTTACGTCACTCGCGCTGTAGTGTTCCAGAACAAAACACATTAGAGAATCGACACAAGCCACGCCCCCTGTAATTGTTACGTCACTCGCGCTGTAGTGTTCCAGAACAAAACACATTAGAGAATCGACACAAGCCACGCCCCCTGTAATTGTTACGTCACTCGCGCTCCAGTTGGCGTTGTAGAACAAAACACATTACAGAACCGTGGGAACTGCGGGAGCATGCCGCTGTGGGGGCGGGCCGATGTGAGGGCGGACCGCTGTGGGGGCGTGTCGTTGTGAGGGCGGGCCGTTGCGTGAGCATGCGGATGTGAGTGTGGGGGCGGGTCGATGTGAGGGCTGGACAGAGAGGACAGGGTATTGAATTAAATCACAGACTGAATTAAAACAGGGACTGAATTAAAATTATTAATAATAATAATAAAATAATAATAATAATAATAATAATAATAATCATGATAATAGTAATAATAATAATAATGATAATAATACTACTAATGATGATGATGATAATAATAATAATAATGATAATAATAATAATAATAATAATAATAAGGCGCTGTATCCAGTCTTGTGTTGATTAAACAGAACTGAGTTTAATTGTGTGTTTGTTACCGGATGAAGTCGTGGTCTGTTGATCTGCTCTTTAAATGTAAATTATTTTTAAATATAAAAATTAATAAAATATGAACAGAAGGCGGTTTATTCATCCACACACTGAGCAAACCTCAGATCAGCATTTAACGAAAACGAGCCAAATGAACTACATTTACATTTAATCCGTGTTTCTGATTAAAGATTCTGTTATTATTATTATTAATAATATTATTGTTGTTATTATGGGTGGTTATAATGGTTATTATTATTATTATTGTTATTATGGGTGGTTATAATTGTCATTATTATTGTTATATTATTCTTGTTGTTTTATTATTACTATTATTATTATTATTCTTGTTGTTGTTATTATTATGGGTTGTTATTATTATTATTGTTGTTGTTATTATGGGTGGTTATGATTATTATTATTGTCATTATTATCATTGTTATTATGGGTGGTTATGATTGTTATTATTATTGTTATATTGTTGTTGTTATTGTTATTATTATTGTTATATTATTGTTGTTGTTGTTATTGTTATTATTATTGTTATATTATTATTAGTAGTAGTAGTATTGTTATTATTTTTGTTGTTGTTATTATGGGTGGTTATGATTGTTATTATTATTGTTATATTATTATTATTGTTGTTGTTGTTATTATTGTTATTGTTATTATGGGTGGTTATGATTGTTATTATTATTGTTATATTATTATTGTTGTTGTTGTTGTTATTGTTATTATGGGTAGTTATGATTGTTATTATTATTGTTATATTATTATTGTTGTTGTTATTGTTATTATGGGTAGTTATGATTGTTGTTTAGATGATGGGATGTTGTTGATGTATTGTCCTTGTGCTCGTGCTCCTGCGCGCTTTCCGCAGCTGTTCTGTCTGGAGCATCCCTGCGTTCTGGATCGGTGTTGAACTCCAGCAGCGAGCGCATTGTGCAGCGGAGTCGCACCTGTGCTCACGTTGGGGTCCGCTCCGCAGGACAGCAGCAAGCGCGCGACCCGGGTCCTGACCATCATCATCACCTAAACAACAGCAGTAATAATAATATTCATTATTATTATCATTATAATTATAATTATTATATGTATATAAATAACAATGTCTTACAATCTTAAAGGTGTTTATAAAAATAAGAGATTAGTAACAGTGAAATAGAAATAAATAAGAACATCAAAGTAATAAATAAAGAAGTCAGGGGTCAGTGAGAGGGTCTGTCTGTAACTCTCTTTATCAAATATTACAATAAACCCAAACACACACACAGTTCCATCCTCTACAGACACACAGCTCTGTTCATTTATCACATTCATTACATTTATCACATTCATTACACTTATCGCATTCATTACACATATCACGTTTATTACATTTATCACATTTATTACATTTATTACATTGTGGTGAAGATATTAAACGTGGCCTTGTGCAAAGGTATTGGGACATTAAAGACACTGTGTTTAAACTAGAGATCGTTGAAACTGCATGTAAGGATGAAATCCTGAACTTAGAGGAGTTATCAGTCTCACTGTCTGAATGGGGATCCTGTTAGTGAAGGAGTTGTTTCTGAGTGAAGTATGATGTTGAATGCCACGAATAGTGCTGGCTCATTCCAGTCACTACAAGCAGCTAAGGTACAGAATTCCATATTCTTGACGTAAAGACATAATTCCTTGAGAGCAACCCTTGTGAGGGTGATGAAAAGCAGATTTTAATTGTTTGATGTTTTCCAACAAACACGACTAAGCGTGTGACAAAAGTACCCTAGCCCTGTCTTTATCCATGAAGAAAGAAATGCAGGATAAAATACAAGCCTGCAAACGACTTATAGCCTAAATATGTGAAAATCAAATGTCAGGTTTCAAGACACAAGACAAACCTTGTGTAGGTTATTCTTCAGGGAACCTTTGAAGAGGTGGTTCTGTATCACTCCAAAAAGGGTTCCACTTTTGCCTAAGAACTGATGGCTTGTCTACATATTTACTGCATTTTACTGTTAGTATAGTAACTTAGTCTGGACCTTAATCACCCAGCCTTAATGCACACATGTGAACATGTACATGCACATATTTGTATACTTTGTATTTCCTGTATTCGTGTTTGTACTTACAGTGGCATAAAAATGATGTAATGTAAGCTTAGATGAAGAGCCCTAGCATTTCCCTCAGAACCTTATTAATAATGGATTAGAATACATCCAGGGTATTAGCAAACCCAAAGGGCATAACCAAATAATCTAAGTGCCCCATAGTGGTGACAAAGTGTGCAATAGTGTGCACTAGATTGTACACACTTTACAGGTCAAGCTCGGTGAAAACAGATGTGCCCCAGAGCGGTTCTAATGCTACAGAATCTAAAGGCAAGGGGTGTGTAAACATTTTACTGATGTGCTTCAATTCTCTGTCATCTTTACACAAATCTCAAACCAAAAGAATTGGAGGCAAAGTTGAAGTGCAGCTTTCCTGACATGTGATTGTCAGAATTTTTAAAGTACGGTGTGTAATGCCACTAATAGTGCTGCTCATGAATTCCTGTTGTAAAGTGTTGATGAAATGACCTTACTTTTATTTTCTTCTTCTCAGTACTTCCTCTTTAGGTTCAGTATCTGAACTGGGTTCTCTTGCAGTTTTACAGCTCTATTAATGCTGATGCTTTATGTGGAGGCCACAGATGTTCTTCATTATCTATCCATGATTCAGACACAACAGCTGTTCTTGTCAGTAAACTCCATGTTTCACATCTGCTCCATCTTCTCTGACTGAAGTGTTCTCTGATTAAACCCTGACTTTTAGACTTTGGGCACTGCCTACAGTAGCAGTGTGTACAGACTGTGTTGTGTGGAGGTCTCTTATGGAGTTTTGTGAACCAAAAAAATCACACTTTATCCCTTACAATTAAAACTGGCTGTTTTTGTTTATTACAGTGCCTTTAAGATATATGTAAATGATCTTTGTTCTGATTAGCTGTGTTTCTCTGAAGTTCAAGCTCTTAACTATGGAGTGAAGCATTTGACAAGTTCTAGCAGATGTATGAAGTGGAGAATTTAGCATTTCATTTCAGGTCATTTCTCCTGTGTGGGGTGAAACTTTTGGCGTTCTCGGTCAGGTACTTTAAACTACAGGATGTGGGAAAATGAACATTTTATTTTAGGTCTTTTCAACTGTGTGAAATTCTGTTTCAGGTACTTTAAGCTAGATACAGTGGGGTATGAAATGTTTGATTTCTGATATTTACAGTATTTTTAGAATTACATTTCAGGAGGTGAATCATGTTATCTAAAAATGGGCTACAATAATCCTCTTATAGAATCCATAGGGGGCGCTACAAGCTCTGTGTTGAATGTGAAGTGCAACACTGTTGTATCCCGTATTCAGAGCTATGCTACTGAATTCTGTATAAAAAGTAGCAGAACTTTCCTACAGACCACAGTAACAGAACCCTGTTCTACCAGAATAGAGTAGCGTAACAATGTCTTACAGAACACAGTAGCCTGAAACTGTTCATTCACAACAGAGTATCAGAATGCTTTCATTCAGAAGACATTAGAATCATTATTTTGATATAGAATACAGTACCAGTACTCTTTCAACCAGAATACGGTAGCATAACACTACACAACCAGCATAGAGGAGCATAACTCACACAGAATACAGTATTCAATTCAAATGAATTTATTTATACAGCGCTTTCACAACAAATGTGGTCACACAGCAGCTTTATAGAGATCCGGGTCCAAGCCTCTTCTGAGCAAGCCAGTGGCAACAGTGGCAAGGAAAAACTCCCTCAGATCGAGAGGAAGAAACCTTGAGAGGAACCAAGACTCAAAAAGGGAACCCATCCTCCTCTGGTCGACACCGGATAGCACAATGAAAAGCAGAACAGGAATAAAACATGGAATTAAGGGAATCTGGCCAACGTGCCGTCAAGCCATAAAAAGATGAAAACAGGAGTGAAATGAAGTCCATGCAGGTACACGGTCACAAGCACAGCCATGCCGTGAGGCGAGGATGACTCCATTAGAGGCCCCAAAACCGGACTGCGGGCAGGAGGGTGATGGAGAGAGCGAGGTCTGCCGATGGAACAGTTGAAACTGGGCATCTCAACACATGGAAACGAGAGAAAAAACACAAAGGGTTAGGAGGAGGGAAAAAATAAAATAAAATAAAAAATAAATCACAGCAAAAACTTTTTAGAAGGGTTACAGCAGGACAGGGTAGGCAAGAGCAGACAAACACAAACGCAATCGCAGCCAGCAGGGGGCAGCTCAGCACATGGGGGAAGAGAGAAGAAATGAAGGGAAAAAAAAAAACTAACAAAACAATAAAACAAAACAAAACAAAAAAAAATAATAATAATAATGAAAATGGTTAGGTTTATATATGAATTTGAACAGTATTGTAACAACGCTCAAGCACAACAAAGCAGCAAAACAAATTATACACAACACAGCATCATTTACACACAACACAAGCAGGACACAGCAGCCCAACACTGTTCAAGCAGAACACAAGCAAGTGGCACAGCAGCGAAATATTATTCAAGCAGAAGACAGCAGAGTAACAATTTTGATGCAGGACACAGCAGCCCAACATGGTAAAAGCAGAACACAGTAGTGAAATGTTGTTCAAGCAGAAAACAGCAGCGTAACAATTTTGATGAAAAACACAAGCAGGACAAAGCAGCGAAATACCAATCAAGCAGAACACAGCAGCACAGTTAATATACAGAACAAGGTTAAGTGACACTGTTCAAGCAGAACGGTCATGCAAAACAAGCAAAGCAGGACACAGCAGCCAAACACTGTTCAAGCAGGACACAAGCAGGACACAGCAGCCAAACACTGTTCAAGCAGGACACATTAGCGAAATATCGTTCAAGCAGGACACAGCAGCGTATTGTTGATAAAAAAACAAGCAGGACAGCAGCAAAATTATTATATAGAACAAGTGACACTGTTCAAACAGAACACAGCAGCGTAAGAAGTTTGATGCAAAACACAAGCAGGACACAGCAGCCCAACACGGTCAATGCAGAACACAAGCAAGTGACACAGCTGCAGCCACCTTCAGGACTGTGCTTGCAAGGCAATCTCATCAAAAATTGGATTTTTAGGTGCAAAAGTGCAAAAACATGTTACAATTCAGAGAGGAAAATAAATAAATAAAAATAATGAAAAGGTTTAGGTTTATATATGAATATGAACAGCATATATGAAAAACAAGCAGAACACAGCAGCACAATTGATATACAGAACAAGGTTAAGTGACTGTTCAAGCAGAACGGTCATGCAAAACACAAGCAGGACACAGCAGCCCAACACGGTTCAAGCAGAACACAAGCAAGTGGCACAGCTGCAGCCACCTTCAGCACTGTGCTTGCAAGGCAATCTCGTAAAAAATTGGATTTTTAGGTACAAAAGTTTTACCTGTTTCTTACCGAGAGTGGGATTGTTGAGGAGTACAATGCGCCACCTTTCCACACGTTGCTGGGGAAGATGCAGTGAAGGTCTACAACATGTTACAATTCAGTGAGGAAGAAACTGAAAAAAGAAATGTGCTGAAAAAAGTTCAGGGATTACTGAGATTCAAGAAAGAACCTACCCGATGTTCGCCATTTGTTTACGAGAGCTCAGGATCCAGCTGAACGCAATGAGGCGTACGGGAGGAATTCGGGGACCAGAAACTGCAGAATTCAGCAAAGTACTCACATATTCTGCCCACTGCATGTCACTGCTGGGAAAGCTCCCACTCACCTCTGAAAGCCAAAAATGCTAAATTGAATTTCACATTGTTGACGGTGATGTACCAGCAATACTAGGACGCGAGACATGGGAGATGTTAGGTGTGGTTAAAAGAGTGCATGGAATCACAAAGTAAAATGACATTCTGAAAGACAGTGATCTGTTCACTGTTCTTGGATTCCTACACATTCAAGTAGATCCCATGGTCTCACCAGTGATTCATCCACCAAGAAAAGTCCCGATTGCCCTGAAAGACAACAATCATTGATGAGCTACACAAAATGAAGGGGTGTAAATCACCAAACAGCATGAACCCAACGACTGGGTAAGCAGCGTGGTCACAGAGGTGAGGATTTTGGCAAATCAAACGTCATGACAGTTCCAAGCTCTGCACATTGAACATACCCACTGGAAGATACAGATTCCTTTGACCTTCTTTTGGGGTGTCCTCAGCTTCAGAGGTATTCCAAAGGTCAATTGCAGACTATTAAAGGCCTGGAAGGTGTCGTCAATGTTACGAAGGATATCTTAGTCTGGGGTGAAACGGTCAAAGAAACATGACTGCAGACTCATCCAAGTGCTGAAAAGGGAAAGACAGTGGAACCTGAAACTCAACAAAAACAAGTGCAAGATCAGATCATCACAAATCCAGTACATGGTCATATGCTCTCTACAGGTCGTCTCAATCTAGATCGAGATAAAGCAAGAGCTGTAACACACATGCCTACACCAGAAAACAAGCAGGCACTCATGAGATTAATGGGCATGATTCAGTACCTTTCCAAGTTTATTCCCAACCTGTCTGAAGTCAGCGCACCTCTCAGAAAACTGCTCGAGCAGGACACTCCATGGCAAGATAAAGTGAGAGCTATTTTGCCACTCCGTGGCAAGTCGAGCACAAAGCTATAAAAAACTGAAATCTCTGCTGATAAATGCTCCCACACTAAAGCTCTATGATGTAAAAATACCTGGTACACCATCTGTAGATGCGAGCTCAGAAGGCTTCGGAGCAGCAGTTCTGCAGGAGGGAAAGCCAGTGGCTAAATTACATTCCGAAAGGCAACAGCAGATGATCCAGAGATGCAGCTACTACACACAAGGACCATGGAAGGATGCCCCAATGAGAAAAATCCAAACATACTGAACATTCAAAGCAGAGAAGCAAAATACAGATTCAAGACAAGCTGCAGAGAAGACAACTCCAGCAGAACAGCTATTATGACAGACAAAGAGCCCACCAAGCATATACATGTGGAACAAGGTGAGAATTCAGAGAGGGCAACCTGCCATCATGATCAGCCATGATTCTTCACAGTCCAGACGCCAGATGGAAGAACCTATAGAAGAAACAGAAAACAGAAACATTCACAGGACACAGTTCAAGTTCCTGTCCTTCTCCAGATGTGGTTATGAACAGAAACAATGTCCTGCTTATGGACAAGTGTGCAAATCCTGTAACAGCAAAATCACTTTACCAAAAATGTGTAAAAAACAATCAGAGCAGAATGAGGAAGAAAATAAATAAATAAATAAATAAAAATCATGCAGTTGAACAAAAACAGAGCATGAAGATTTCTTCACTGTAACAGTTGAAATCAGAAAAAAACTGAATATTAGAGAAACATCAACACTGTTACAACAAAAGTGAATAGAATAACTGGACTGAAAATAAAACCAGAACTTTGTCTTCAAGTTGGGCACTGGTGCTGAATGCAATGTCATCACAGCACAGATCTACAAATCAAAAATGCAAGATTGAATTTCACATTGTTGACAGTGATGTACCAGCAATACTAGAACGTGATGGAAGAACCTATAGGAGAAACAGAAAACACCTCCTCAGGACGACTGAAAAACAGTTCCCATCAGCATCACCCAATGATGTTGCAGATTCCTGTGTCGAGCTGCAGGTCAGTGAATCTGGTCCACCTGCAGAAACTGGTACTGCAAAACAATCAGACTTACCTGAGACACATCCGAGAGAGGCATTCTTCACAAGGTCAGGAAGACAAGTGAAAACAGCAGCAAGATACAAGGACTGAATCTGGAACACACATACAGTACACATTTACAATATTCACACACACATTCAGAGGACACGGTTCAAGCTCCTGTCCATCTGCTGACTGAATTTAAAGTTACTGTCATTTACTGCATCTTAGATTTGTTTAGGTTATTCTGCAATGTCAAGCTATTCTCATAAATATGGTGTCAAATGTACAGTTCATGTAGTTCAGTTCAGAGACCTCATCTCATTTCCCTTGAGTTTTAAAGCATTATGGTCCGACAGTGTTTGTATGAACGGTGTTGAGAGTCCTGCACAGCCCAAATCCTCCTCATTTATAGTTCTATTCATATTAAGAAAGAGAACAAAAATAGATCAGTTCAAGTGTGGGGATTTCACATGTTCTGTAGCTAAGAGGCAGCCCTAGCTAAGAATCACGCAGATCAAATTATTGACATTCCTCAGCATTCAAGGTTTTTTACTGGAGACGATGTGAAATGACCTGAATAAAAACATTTTACAGCTCTATTTCTGTGTTCAACAGATGTACAGTCTACATGCACATTCAACAGTGCTGTTTCTCCTTAATCTAATAGTGTCTAACATGCTGTTTTAAATAGGAACAGAACAAAGCAATTACACACTCAGATCACAGACATTTCATTAAAAGAAGAAACACAGGCCGACATCACTGGATGCTCCTCTGGGGTCAGTTTGGACAAAGCTTATGAACACAAGTGAATCAGGCAGTGGTGGTGTAGTATTGTATTTGTACAACAGGTGGCGCAGTAGAGCTTCAAATGAACCACTTCTGCTTCAACTGGTTAAAAAGCCTCGTTCTGCTCATCCCTGATACAAAGATATGACTGGGAGAAACAAGCAGCAGGAGAGCAGCGCTGGACCTGTCAGCCGGAAGTGACGTGTCTGTCCAGTAGAGACAGATTTCTTCTACAGTGTTAAAGTTTTCATTTCACTTCATTTATTTTTTAATAAATTAAATTACATCCTGATTTCCAGTCCTGAAGTTTACACTTTCTGTCTCTCAGTGTTTTCATCTGCAAACTTTAAAGACGCTGAGAATGAACCTATTTAATAAAATAAAAATATAATAAAATGTTTAAATCTGTATGATTTACAGTGTAGTACTATAAATATGTATGATGTACTAAATGTGGATTGTTCATCAAATAAACAACATAGAAATACTATGGCAGCATATTCTGGACTTTCTAAATGAATCAAATCTGCTAATTAAACAGTGTGTGTACAATTGCATATGAGTGTACAGTGTTTAAAGCCTTATCTAAATGAGGAGCTTCAGCAGTTTGGAGTTTATGGAAGATTTTCCATCTGCAATCCTCATCGTCGCTCCAGCTTTGCCCAAATGAAGCTGTAGTCCAGTTGTGTTGGGACGAGGCGCAGTCACCGGTATCGCCCCTTCCAGTCTGTCAGTCTACTTCAAGGAGGCTCCCAGGACAGACGTTCCCGATAGAGCCAGGTGAGTTCATGTGAACTAGCTGCTTTTAAGCTGATCTTTTACCTTATATGTGACCATAAACGTACAGTGAATGTTTGAAAGCTTGGTTTTCTGCTTTCGTGTGTGTTTGTACTTCAGCTGTACGACTGGAGGAGCTAACTTGCTAGCGCTGCTGATGTTCGGCGTTAACTTAGAAACTTCGGGAGCTCTAACCTTTCTAAAAGAGGCTCTTATTTTCCACGTTGTTGGAAAAGCTCCTGATCAAAACGGACTAACTTTTCTATACTGTTTCATCCGACAACACAGGCTTTCTGCCGTTATCTGTTTTAGCTGGTCTTGTTGTTTCCTCCAGTAGGAATATTAGTTAGAGTTAATAGCTGATGCTGAGCTGCATTAGCTCTGTTTAACTCAACTTTACCTCCCATATTTCATTAGTTCTTATTTAAGTGAGAATTGAAAACTTCCAGGGTCACATTTTAGCTCTGAAGCGTAATGAAAAAGTACTGATTTCTTTCCAGTGTCTGAAAGTAGTCCTCCTTCTAAGTAGCAGAATTAAACAGCTCCAGAAGCTGCTGCTTGTCTAGATATTGGGAGGCAGGGGCTGAATCTGCTAGTCCTGCTCATACTTTGGCAACACAAGGTAAAATGAATTTGTGGGTTTTATTAGATCCTGAAATGTATTTGCAGAGACACTGAATTAACTGTAGTTAATGATATAATTGTATTTAGAAATATTAGGTTCAGAAGCTCACGGGACTTGGGACAGGATTTGCTGTGGCACAACACACTGGCAGAGCTTAAACAGTAGAAACATTAAATTAGTAAGTATTATTGCAACCTCACTTTAATTTAATGTTTAAATGTACCTACAGTTTTCCACGCTGTAATGTTTCCTTAATCATTTTGACTGCAAACCTATTTAGGGAGGAAGGAAAAAGGTCAGTTGTCTCTTTACTCCATATGTAGCGTATCAGCCAAGACGCTTGTCCACATTTTGCGTCTTTAATTTAAGGATGAAACTGTGAGGCTAATGATTGTAATAAATGGTAGAGGTCAATACTTCCCCTGTTTATTTCAGTAAATACGTCCTTATAACTTCTCTCAACCCTCTCAAATCACATCTAGGTCTTCATTAAGGTTGTGCAGACTTGTCAGCGGGGTTTAGGACACAGCATTGACGTATAAAAATGGACAGAACATCAGAGCGGAGCCAAATGCTGTGGACGGCCTTTTTAGACATCCGGCTCTGTGTTCTGTGTCTCAGGAGTAGGATTGCTGATCTTGAAGTGCGTCATGAGAAGCAAAACTTCAACATGTCTTACGGCTGGGGTAAGTGAATTAGTGTAAAATGCACCTTGCCCTGTACTTCTTTCAGAGTTGCAGTGGATGTGCTGAAGCAGGGAAACCACTGAAATATGCAGAGCTGGGTGCCTCCAGGACCAGGGTGGAGAAACACGGATTTGTTTACCTCCTGCCTCAAGTGAAATGTTGTTTTATGATGGATGTTGGCACTCTTTGTTTTAGGTGTAAATCTGGTTATTAATTCATTTGTTGTCTAACGTAATTTCCAGAACCACAAATGACCTCCAGTGCACAGTATCTGAAAAGATAGAGAAGCTGAATGACTGAAGTAAACGCTTTAGCAACTGAACTGACAGCCCATATGCTAAATGAAGTTAATGGACTGTAACTGTGAAAACCAGATCCAGTAGTAATCTAGATTTTCCAGACATAACCTTGAATTCTGATTCTAGTAGCTTCAAGAGTCTACAGACTATGGATATTGTGAAAATGTGGAGTAGATACAGATGCAGAACTTTTAAGCACAGTTGGTGATGGACCTGACCTCGCCTCAGCCTTTGTTGATGAGCTTCCAATGTGCAAGTCTAGCAGCACAGTTTTGGCCTATTTTAGTAAAATTCAACAACGTGGAGCCATATGTAGTTGCACTGTTCTGTGGAAAGTCAAAGCCTCATCGACTGGTGGACTACCTCGATCACGTCCTAGAAGAGCTGGCTACTGAATTCAGGTAGTTTATTCTGTACACTGGACCCCTTGTATTAATTGTGTTGTATTGTATCCTGCTAGAGTCTGATACCGACATATGCAGTGCTTACCTTGGATATGCAAAAGAACTCTTGAGATACTTTGTTGAGAACCGCTCCAGGATTAATGGTAAAACCTTTGCAGTGTACAATGTACATTCATCTAATTAATTTACCAGTAGATATTTCTTATTTGAATGAAACCTCATGCTTTTCATTTTCCATCTCTACACCATCCAGAAGGTTGAGAAGAATGGCAATAATCCTGTTGCTCAAGTAACCAAGAGAATGTATTAAATGGCAAAATTCAACAGATTTTCCCTCTCCTGCATGGTGCAGAATAGCTGAAGGGGAACTAATAAATACTTGAATCTGTTTTATGACAGCTTTCCTCTATAATTCTGATTCTTTTCAGTTGGCATGTAATTATTTTGTGATGAAATGTTTATATATTTTGAGCTGCTGTGTTTGGTAGTGATCAGTGTAGAACTCTTTAAAATGATCTTTTCAGACAATAGCCTTCGCGAGAGCAGGGTCAATTGTCTGCGTTAAAGACACACAATGGTTGGAGCCAGAAAAAGACTGCTTCACCTTTCAGGTGAATATTGACTACATATTGATGATGGTATATGCATTATGAGATTGTAATGTCAGTATGTTTAGACTTTGGTTTTTAGATGTAGAGCAGAAATGCTATGATTATGATTGTACCATCGGCCAGTCAGACAGTGAAACCAAGGAGCCTCTAGGCAAGAGAAAAAAGATTTCTGTTGATTTAATTCAAGTTACTCACTTACACTAGCTCACTACAGTAGCTCACTTTATAGTTTTTTAAAGCTTTGCAAAAGTTTAATAAGAATGTGTTGCTGTATTTTAGAACCCATTTTCTCAGGACAGTGGTGACCCTCATCCAGTTGTGACCGAAGACACGTATGTAGGTCTGTGGTAATATAAAATGTTGTGTTAGCGGTGTAGCGAATCATTTTCCGAATCATCAAAAAAGTAAAAGGGTGAGAAATTTTAAAGTGTAGGTCATATACAGTGGTATGAAAAAGTTTGGGCACCCCACCAATAAATCATTGGTTGTTCGGATCAGCAATTTCAGTTAAATATATCATATAGCAGAAATGAAGTTTATAGGATTTACAGAAAGTGTGCAATAATTATTTAAATGAAATAAGGCAGCTGCATAAATTTGGGCACAACAGAAAAATTACATCAATATTTAGTAGATCCTCCTTTTGCAGAAATAACAGCCTCTAAACGCTTCCTATAGCTTCCAATGAGAGTCTGGATTCTGGTTGAAGGTATTTTGGACCGTTCTTCTTTACTCAACATCTCCAGTTGGTTGTACTTGTTCCTCTGCATGAATGCCTTAGTAGATTTGAAACAGTGTGTACTTGTTAAAGTATCCAGCCTCGGCTTCAACTTTAACTTTGTCACTGATTCTTGAACATTGTTCTTAAGAATCTGCTGATATTGACTGGAATCCATGCGACCCTCAACTTTAACAAGATTCCCAGTATCTGCACTGGCCACACAGCCCCACAGCATGATGGAACCGCCACCAGCTTTTACTGTGGATAGCAAGTTTTCCACCATGCACACCGCCCCTTGTTATGTCCAAATACCTCCATTTTAGTTCCACAGCACCTTATTCCAAAGTGAAGCTGGCTTGTTTAAATGTGCTTTAGCATACCTCAATCGACTCTGTTTGTGGCTTGTGAGCAAAAAAAGGCTTCTTCTGCATTACTCTCCCATAGTACATGTATTTGGACAGACAGCCTCTCCTTGTGCAAATTGCGCTGAATAGCTGATCGATGCTCAGTGACACCAACAGTGACAAGAAGTAAATAATCAAAGATGACTTGTGTTCCACCTCTGTTCTGTCCCCTCTCCAGAGTTATAGGCAGTTTTTTTGTGGTGGACGTCAATCAGTTTGAGGGAAACAGTAGAGCTTATTCTGATCTAGACGTCATCCCGCTCCAGTCCACAGAGCAAGAGTCTCAGTCTTCCTCTTTGTGCAGTGGTGGAGGCAGAAGCTGTTCTCACAAAGTCCACCATGAAGCAAAGAACCAGGAGGCAAAAGTTCCCCACGAGACGTAAGTAGTTTTGGATAAGAGAGTCAGCTAAAAACCATAAATGTGTGTGTGTGTGTGTGTAATATATATATAAAAATAATACAGTGGGGTAACAAAAGTTCATCTCAATACTTTGTTGTATATCCTTTGTTGGCAATGACAGAGGTCAAACGTTTTCTGCAAGTCTTCACAAAGTTGGCACACACCGTTGCTGGTATGTTGGCCCATTCCTCCATGCAGATCTCCTCTAGAGCAGTGATGTTTTGGGGCTGTCAGCGGGCAACACAGACTTTCAACTCCCTCCAAAGGTTTTCTATGGGGTTGAGATCTGGAGACTGGCTAGGCCACTCCAGGACCTTGAAATGCTTCTTACGAAGCCACTCCTTTGTTGCCCTGGCAGTGTGCTTGGAATCATTGTCATGCTGAAAGACCCAGCCATGTTTCATCTTCAATGCCCTTGCTGATGGAAGGAGGTTTGCACTCAAAATCTCACAATACATGGCCCCATTCATTCTTTCATGTACACGGACCAGTCGTCCTAGTCCCTTTGCAGAGAATCAGCCCCAAAGCATGATGTTGCCACCCCCATGCTTCACAGTTGGTATGGTGTTCTTTGGATGCAACTCAGTATTTACTCTCCTCCAAACACAACCATAAGACCATAAGACATTCTCCCAATACTCTTCCGGAACATCCAAATGCTCTCTAGCAAACTTCAGACACGCCCGGATATGTACTGGCTTAAGCAGGGGAACACGTCTGGCACTGCAAGATCTGAGTCCCTGGCGGCGTAGTGTGTTCTAGTTAGTGCTTTCTGCAGGTTATTCACTAGGTCCCCCCCGTGTTGTTCTGGGATTTTTGCTCACTGTTCATGTGATCATTTTGACCCCACTGGCTGAGATCTTGTGTGGAGCCTCTGATCGAGGGAGATCGAGGCAGTGGTCTTGTAGGTCTCCCATTTTCTGATTATTGCTCCCACAGTAGATTTCGTCACACCAAGCTGCTTGCCTATTGCAGATTCAGTCTTCCCAGCCTGGTGCAGGTCCACATTTTTGTGTCTGGTGTCCTTCGACAGCTCTTTGGTCTTCACCATAGTGGGGTTTGGAGTGTGACTGTTTGAGGTTGTGGGCAGGTGTCTTTTATACTGTTAACGAGTTCAAACAGGTGCCATTAATACAGGTGATGAGTGGAGAACAGAGAAGCCTCTTAAAGAAGTTGTTACAGGTCTGTGACAGCCAGAAATCTTGCTTGTTTGTAGGTGACCAAATACTTATTTTCCACCATTATTTGCAAATAAATTCTTTAAAAATCAGACAATGTGATTTTCAGAATTATTTTTCTCATTTTGTTTCTCATAGTTGAGTCTACCTATGATGTCAATGACAGTCCTCTTTCATTTTATTAAGTGGGAGAACTTTGGTGATCAACAATTGGTGACTGACTAAATACTTTTTTCCCCACTGTATATAAACAGAACTCCAGCAGAATCCACTCTGTGTGTGTGTGTGTGTGTGTGTATGTGTATATATGTTGTATGTGCATATGTGTTATTGTTGTGTCCCTCCAACAGATCCTGACGAAATCGACAAGGTTACACCCCTTGTAGCCCTCAAGCATGGCTCTAAGTGTTGACCTACTGACTGGGTTCAATTCTGATAGGAAAGTCCTGCTCTGTGGATCGTGGTTGAGCTAGAACCTTTGCTCCCACAGTGATGCAGGAAACCACGAGACCGAGGCTTCAACTCCCCTTCAGATTATTATTATTATTAACTAGCATCAAACTCTGAGGTATTTGATGTTATCCAAATCACTTGACATGTTCTAGATAATCTGTCATGTTTTCTCTCAAGCAGATCCTGAAGAAAAGGAAGACTATACGTCTTGTAGCCAGTTAGAGAAGATATCCAGCACGATTCCAGGTAACTTTCAGTGTTTGTTTAAACTGTGGTGAACATCATGAACCCTTTTAACCTCTGAAACTCCACAGGAACTCATTCCTCACTCCTCTACCTTTAGAAGGATTTGGCCAGTGTGTGCTGTATTCCATGTCCTTGCTGAATAATAATCCTTAGGATGTCAAAGTCTGGGAGTTTAAGAGGTGATGAAATAAAGGACCTAAGAAGGTTCATGTCTTCTACGTGACACAAATGTCTTTCACAACAGGAGAGATGTCTAATACACAGCTTTTCATTTTGAACTTCAGTTCCAGGGAGCATCAGGTCCTCTCAAGAACCAATCCAGCTACCAGCCTTCATCAGAGAACAGTCTTCAGAGAAATCCCCCTACTGACATTTATAAGAACTAAATGTGTTGTTGATCAACTTCACCATCCCAGGAGGTTTCATCATTCAAAGGTAAAATCTGTGCTTGGGTTCGGTACCTACACTGATTCTAACTGTCAGTTCAGTTAGAAAATACGCAGCAACACAACACCGTCTACTCGCTGCTCCTGTCATTGAGAGAGGGGGAGTTTGATGCCTGGGAGGCCACAGCGATCAGAGCCTGAGATCCAAGAAAACCAGGAGACCGAGGTTTCCTCTCCTGTATCTAGACTAAGATTCATTTTTAAAGTATGTGAGATATTTCCTCTTATTGACCATCAGTGTGACCTTCAGTTTAAAATGCAGTCAGTGCAAAAGCTCTACACTCATGCTGCTCAAACACTTGTGGTACTTTTTAATATCAGTGCTGCAATATTTTCATTTCTGCCCCATTGTTGTTTTATAGAAGCGTGTTAGTGTGCAGTGTGTAGAATACACCCTAAATAAACCCTCATAGTTGGAGATGGATGTGTATAAAGTGTATGAAGTGTTTAACTTGTGTGTGTGTGTGTGTGTGTGTGTGTGTGTGTGTTTTCTCCATTGTAGGAAGAGAATGGGCTGAGATCCTCCTTTCCATCACAACTCGTCCACAGAGAAGCACACGACTAATCAGTTTATCATTAATACACACATCAGTGCTGAGCAGCGTCTTCATTTCTACACTTACTTTAGACTCCTCCTTAATGCTTCATCTTTTCCAAACAGCTGTAAAGTTTATATTATTAATATCATGTTCAGGAAAAGAGCCTGAATGAAGAGCTGTTCTGCATTACTGATGTGTTCTGGATGTTTATTTGTTTCTACTCAAAGTAAAACCTAAAACGTCTGTCTTTATTTAGTCCAGGTTTAATTTTAGACCTGCTGCTCTCAGAACTGACCCAGAGTCTATTCAACAAAAGAATTCTGCATTTCTAAGAAATACACTATATGACAAAAGTATTTGGACACCTGCTTATTTGTTGTTTCTTTTGTACTCGAGTATTAAAAAGGAGTTTAGCCTGCTTTTGTTGGAGTAACTGTTTCTACTGCCATGGAAGACTTTCTGCTAGATTTTGGAGCATTGCTGTGAGGAATGCATTTAGCAAGAAGAGCATTGGTGAGGTCAGAATGTTGGATGATCACCCAACCTCATCTCCAACTCAAAGCTAAAAGTTTCCCCAGCTCACCCTAGAAGTAAAGGACATCATGAGCACCATCATTCCAGAGAACACAGTTCCACCTCTCCTCAGCTCAATGCTGGGGGGTTTATACCCCTCTAGGCCACGACTGGCATTAGGCATGGAGCCAACAGGTTCATGTTTATCTGTTCCAGAGAGTCCTATTCTATTGGCAATACTGCATTACAGGGACAGTGTCAGCAATGGGTGCAACTGATTGCTGAATGCATTGATTAGTGATTGAAAAGTGGTTGGATGCTGCTCAGCTTCACAGCTCTACTGCGCCACCTGTTGTACAAATACAATACTACACCACCACTGCCTGATTCACTTGTGTTCATAAGCTTTGTCCAAACTGCTCCATACAGCGATGTCGGACTGCGTTTCTTCCTTTAACTGAATGAATTTCATCTGAGTGTGTAATTCCTTTACTCTCCTCCTAAACAAAACAGCATGTTTGACACTATTAGATTAAGGAGAAACAGCACTGTTGAATGTGCATGTAGACTGTACATCTGTTGAACACAGAAATAGAGCTGTAAAATGTTTTTATTCAGGTCATTTCACATCGTCTCCAGTAAAAAACCTTGAATGCTGAGGAATGTCAATAATTTGATGATAAAAGTGAAGCAGATTCACACATGTTCTGTATTTACGTTTTATTTAAGTACATATTTCAGATGATATGCAGCTCGTCTACAGCGGGACCGGAAACTCACGCGCATTGAACCGCGATTGCGTTCCAGTGACGTAAGGAAGCTTCGTTTCCGGCGATCACGTGATCGTAGGTATTTGGAGGAGACTCTGAGCTGCTGTTTCGATGCGGCCCTGCTTTCAAAGCTCGAGCCGTGATTCCACACAGAGCTTCGACCGGCCATCCTGCTTTATAGTCCGTAATGTGAGCTTTGTCTTCTTCCTCTTAGGCAGTTGTTGTAGTGCTTGTGCTGTCTGTGTTACTGTACAGTCCTCTGTCTCACTAACCGGCCTTTGCGTTTTTCTCTGTAGCCTCGAGAAACATGGCGACCGCGGAGAAACCAGCTTTCCAGCCGCTCTGCAAGGAAGTCGTCCAGCTTGACCCGTGACTTCTCCAACGCGGCGTCTGAGCTCCAGCACTACCGGCGCGACGGACACCGAGAGTCGTCGTCTCCACTCCCGCACCGGAGAGGGACTGGCGGCGTCTGCGTGACCCCGGAAAAGCCGAGGAGCTCCTCGACCACCACGGCCGTTTTTCCCTCTGCTAACCGCTTCAGCTCCTCAGTGTAAAGTATGGAGGAAGGACGACTCTGTGCTACACTCACACTTTAGTACTTTTGGGGGAGCTGCGTGATTCTTAGCTAGGGCTGCCTCTTAGCTACAGAACATGTGAAATCCCCACACTTGAACTGATCTATTTTTGTTCTCTTTCTTAATATGAATAGAACTATAAATGAGGAGGATTTGGGCTGTGCAGGACTCTCAACACCGTTCATACAAACACTGTCGGACCATAATGCTTTAAAACTCAAGGGAAATGAGATGAGGTCTCTGAACTGAACTACATGAACTGTACATTTGACACCATATTTATGAGAATAGCTTGACATTGCAGAATAACCTAAACAAATCTAAGATGCAGTAAATGACAGTAACTTTAAATTCAGTCAGCAGATGGACAGGAGCTTGAACCGTGTCCTCTGAATGTGTGTGTGAATATTATAAATGTGTACTGTATGTGTGTTCCAGATTCAGTCCTTGTATCTTGCTGGTGTTTTCACTTGTCTTCCTGACCTTGTGAAGAATGTCTCTCTCGGATGTGTCTCAGGTAAGTCAGATTGTTTTGCAGTACCAGTTTCTGCAGGTGGACCAGATTCACTGACCTGCAGCTCGTCACAGGAATCTGCAACAACATTGGGTGATTCTGATGGGAACTGTTTCAGTCGTCCTGAGGAGGTGTTTTCTGTTTCTCCTATAGGTTCTTCCATCATGTCTCATGTTCTAGTATTTCTGGTACATCACTGTCAACAATGTGAAATTCAATCTTACATTTTTGATTTGAGTTTTGTATCAAATCTGATTTGTAGATCTGTGCTGTGATGACATTGTCTTCAAGTTGGGCACTGGTGCTGAATGCAAAGTTCTTGTTTTATTTTCAGGGCAGTTATTCTATTCACTTTTGTTGTGACAGTGTTGATGTTTATCTAATATTCTGTTTTTTTCTGATTTCAACTGTTCCAATGAAGAAATCTTCCTGCTCTGTGTTTTTGTTCAACTGCATGATTTTTATTTATTTATTTATTTTCTTCCTCATTCTGCTCTGATTTTGTTTTACACATTTTTGGTAAAGTGATTTTGCTGTTACAGGATTTGCACACTTGTCCATAAGCAGGACATTGTTTCTGTTTCTGCTCATAACCACATCTGGAGAAGGACAGGAACTTGAACTGTGTTCTGTGAATGTGTGTTCTGTTTTCTGTTTCTTCTATAGGTTCTTCCATCTGTCGTCTAGACTGTGAAGAATCGTGGCTGATCATGATGGCAGGTTGCCCTCTCTGAATTCTCACCTTGTCCCACATGTATATGCTTGGTGGGCTCTTTGTCTGTCTGTCATAATAGCTGTTCTGCTTGAGTTGTCTTCTCTGCAGCTTGTCTTAAATCTGTATTTTGCTTTTCTTCTTTGAATGTCCAGTATGTTTGGATTTTTCTCATTGGGCCATCCTTCCATGATCCTTGTGTGTAGTAGCTGCATCTCTGGATCATTTGCTGTTGCCTTTCGGAATATAATTTGAGAACTGCTGTTCCGAAGCCTTCTGAGCTCACATCTACAGATGGTGTACCAGGTATTTTTACATCATAGAGCTTTAGTGTGGGAGCATTTATCAGCAGAGATTTCAGTTTTTCATAGCTTTGTGCTTGACTTGCCACAGAGTGTCATTCCCGAGCAGTTTTCTTGTTTTCTGGTGTAGGCATGTGTGTTACAGCTCTCACTTTATCTCTATCTCGATTGAGACCTTCTGCAGAGAGAGCATATGGCCATGTACTGGATTTGTGGTGATCTGATCTTGCACTTGTTGTTGAGTTTCAGGTTCCACTGTCTTTCCCTTTTCAGCACTTGGATGAGTCTGCCATCATGTTTCCTTGACCGTTTTACCCCAGACTAAGATATCGTTTGTAACTTTGACGACACCTTCCAGGCCTTTAATAGTCTACAGTTGATCTTAGAATCCTTTGGAGTGTCCTCAGCTTCAGAGGTATTTCAATCTTCCAATGGGTATGTTCAATGTGCAGAGCTTGGAATCTTCATCATGATGTTTGATCTGCCAAAATCCTCACCACTGTGACCATGCTGCTTACCCAGTCATTTGGTTCATGCTGTTTGGTAATTTACACCCCTTCATTTTGTGTAGCTCCTCAATGATTGTTGTCTTTCAGGGTAATCAGGACTTTTCTTGGTGGATGAATTATTGGTGAGACCATGGGATCTACTTGAATGTGGTTTTGTCCTGGTAGGAATCCAAGAACAGTGAACAGATCAATGTCTTTCAGAATGTCATTTTACTTTGTGATTCCATGCACTCTTTCAACCACA
Organism: Salminus brasiliensis; assembly: GCF_030463535.1. NCBI lineage: Eukaryota > Metazoa > Chordata > Actinopteri > Characiformes > Bryconidae > Salminus > Salminus brasiliensis. The sequence goes on from NC_132892.1 coordinate 16,881,273, forward strand.
CCTAACATCTCCCATGTCTCACGTCCTAGTATTGCTGGTACTTCACAATCAACAATATGTGAAATTCAATTTAACATTTTTGGCTTTTGTGTTCACAGGTGAGTGGTAGCTTTCCCAGCAGTGACATGCGGTGGCCAGAATATGTGAGTACTCTGCTGAATTCTGCAAATTCTGTTTCTGGTCCCCAAATTCCTCCCGTACACCTCAGTGCTTTCAGTTGGACCCTGAGCTCTCGTGAAGAACAAATGGGGAACATCGGGTAGGTTCTTTCTTGAGACTCAATCCCTGAACTTTTTTCAGCACATTTCTTGTTTCCGTTTCTTCCTCACTAAATTGTAACATAGACTTTTATAAAGGTTGTAGACCTTCACTGCATCTTCCCCAGCGACGTGCGGAAAGGTGGCGCATTGTACTTTTTCAGACTCCTCAACAATCCCACTCTCGGTAAGACACAGGTAAAACTTTTGCACCCACAGTCTCCAGTTTTCGACGAAATGTGCTAAAGGTGGCTGCAGCTGTGCCACTTGCTTGTGTTCTGCTTGGACCGTGTTGGGCTGCTGTGTCCTTTTTAATTAGGCTGCTGTGTCCTGCTTGTGTTTGCATCTAAATGATGCTGCTGTATCCTGGTTGAATTATGTTGGGCTGCTGTTTTCTGCTTAAACAATATTTCACTGCAGTGTCCTGCTTTAACCATGTTTCACTGCTGTGTTCTGTTTAATTATGCTGCTATTTCCTGCTCGAACGGTGTTGGGCTGCTGTGTCTTGCTTGTGTTTTGCATATAAATGGTTACACTGCTGTGTTTTATATAAATTGTTTTGCTGCTTTGTTGTGCTTGAGCGGTGTTACAGTGCTGTTCATATTCATATATAAACCTTAAAACGTTTCTTCATAATTTATTTTCCTCACTGAATTGTAACATGTTGTAGACCTTCACTGCATCTTCCCCAGCGATGTGCGGAAAGGTGGCGCGTTGTACTCCTCAACAATCCCACTCTCGGTAAGAAACCGGTAAAACTTTTGCACCCACAGTCTCCAATTTTCAACAAGATTGCCTTGCAAGCACAGTGCTGAAGGTGGAAGCAGCTGTGCCCCTTGCTTGTGTTCTGCTTGAACAGTGTTGGGCTGCTGTGTCCTGCTTGTTTTACATGAAGATGATGCTGCTGTGTTGTGCTTGAGCAGTGTTACGGTGCTGTATATATTCATATATAAACCTAAACCTTTTCTTCATTATTTTTGTTCCCTTCATTTCTTCTTTCCCCCATGTGCTGAGCTGCCCCCTGCTGTCTGCTGGTGCAAGTGCATTTGTGTTTGGCTGCTCTTTCCTAACTTGTCCTGCTGTAACCCTTCTAAAAAAGTGTGAATATGGTAAATGTGTACTGTATGTGTGTTCCAGATTCAGTCCTTGTATCTTGCTGGTGTTTACACTTGTCTTCCTGACCTTGTGAAGAATGCCTCTCTCGGATGTGTCTCAGGTAAGTCTGATTGTTTTGCAGTACCAGTTTCTGCAGGTGGACCAGATTCACTGACCTGCAGCTCGACACAGGAATCTGCAACAACATTGGGTGATGCTGATGGGAACTCTTTCAGTCGTCCTGAGGAGGTGTTTTCTGTTTCTCCTATAGGTTCTTCCATCATGTCTCATGTTCTAGTATTGCTGGTACATCACTGTCAACAATGTAAAATTTAATCTTGCATTTTTTTGGCTTTTGTGTTCACAGGTGAGCGTTAGCTTTCCTAATGGTGACCTGCAGTGGCTAGAATATGTGAGTGGTTTTCAAGCTGAATTCTGGTTTTTTTTTCAAATCTGAGTGACTTGTAGACATTTCCTGAGATGACCTTGCATTCAGCACCAGTGTCCAACTTGAAAACAATGTTCTTGTTTATTTCAAGATTTTCAGTCCAGTTATTCTTTTTACTTTTGTTGTGACAGTGTTGATGTTTGTCTAATATTCTGCTTTTCTGATTTTAACCGTTCTAATGAAGAAATCTTCCTGCTCTGTCTTTTAATTTGCACAGCAGATATTCATGGCCTTTGTCAATGTCTGATCTGTTTCTCTCAGCAACCTTGCCCACAAGGTCTTCCTTAATACCACAAACAGTCCTGTCTCTGAGTCATGCAACTCATTGAATTCATGGTCTTTTGCCTTCTTTAGGTCTGTGGTGTACGCATCAGTGCTTTCAACAGGCCAGAGAAAAGCTGAGGGCTCCTCGAACATCACTGCTAACCGGTCCCTCAGTGTAAAGTATGGACTAAGGATGACTCAGTGGTACACTTCATTGTGTTTGGTTGACCTGCTTGATCGTTACCTACGGCTGCCTCTTTGGTACGTAACATAGGTGACATCCCCACACTATATATATATATATATATATATATATATATATATATATATATATATATATATATATATATATATATATTTATATATTTATATATTTATTATTATTATTATTTTTTTTTTTTTTCTTTCTTTTTTTTTCTTGCATATATAAGAATGAGAATAGCTTGACATTGCAGAATAACCTAAACAAATCTAAGCTGCAGTAAATGACAGTAACTTTAAATTCAGTCAGCAGATGGACAGGAGCTTGAACCGTGTCCTCTGAATGTGTGTGTGAATATTGTAAATGTGTACTGTATGTGTGTTCCAGATTCAGTCCTTGTATCTTGCCGTTGTTTTCACTTGTCTTCCTGACCTTGTGAAGAATGCCTCTCTCGGATGTGACTCAGGTAAGTCTGATTGTTTTGCAGTACCAGTTTCTGCAGGTGGACCAGATTCACTGACCTGCAGCTCGACACAGGGATCTGCAACAACATTGGGTGATGCTGATGGGAACTGTTTCAGTCGTCCTGAGGAGGTGTTTTCTGTTTCTCCTATAGGTTCTTCCATCTTTAAACCACACCTAACGTCTCACATGTCTCACGTTCTAGTATTGCTGGTACATCACTGTCAACAATGTGAAATTCAATCTTGCATTTTTGATTTGAGTTTTGTTTCAAATCTGATTTGTAGATCTGTGCTGCGATGACATTGTCTTCAAGTTGGGCACTGGTGCTGAATGCAAAGTTCTTGTTTTATTTTCAGTCCAGTTATTCTTTTCACTTTTGTTGACTGTGTTGATGTTTGTCTAATATTCTGTTTTTCTGATTTCAACTGTTCCGGTGAAGAAATTTTCCTGCTCTGCATGATTTATTTTTTTTCCTCATTCTGCTCTGATTGTTTTGTTGGACACATTTTTGGTAAAGTGATTTTGCTGTTATAGGATTTGCACACTTGTCCATAAGCAGGACATTTGTTTCTGTTCCTGTTCATAATCACATCTGTAGAAGGACAGGAACTTGAACTGTGTCCTGTGAATGTGTGTTCTGTTTTCTGTTTCTTCTATAGGTTCTTCCATCTGGCGTCTGGACTGTGAAGAATCGTGGCTGGTCATGATAGCAGGTTGCCCTCTCTGAATTCTCACCTTGTCCCACATGTATATGCTTGGTGGGCTCTTTGTCTGTCTGTCTGTCTGTCTGTCTGTCTGTCTGTCATAATAGCTGTTCTGCTTGAGTTGTCTTCTCTGCAGCTTGTCTTGAATCTGTATTTTGCTTTTCTTCTTTGAATGTCCAGTATGTTTGGATTTTTCTCATTAGGCCATCCTTCCATGGTCCTTGTGTGTAGTAGCTGCATCTCTGGATCATTTGCTGTTGCCTTTCAGAATATAATTTAGCCACTGGCTTTCCCTCCTGCAAAACTGCTGCTCCGAGGCCTTCTGAGCTCGCATCTACAGATGGTGTACCAGGTATTTTTACATCATAGAGCTTTAGTGTGGGAGCGTTTATCAGCAGAGATTTCAGTTTTTTATAGCTTTGTGCTCGACTTGCCATGGAGTGCCACAGATGTCATGCTCAAGCAGTTTTATGAGGGGTGCGCCGACTTCAGACAGGTTGGGAATAAACTTGGAAAGGTACTGAATCATGCCCTTTAATCTCATGAGTGCCTGCTTGTTTTCTGGTGTAGGCATGTGTGTTACAGCTCTCACTTTATCTCGATCTAGATTGAGACCACCTGTAGAGAGCATATGGCCATGTACCGGATTTGTGATGATCTTTCACTTGTTTTTGTTGAGTTTCAGGTTCCACTGTCTTTCCCTTTTCAGCACTTGGACGAGTCTGCCGTCATGTTTCCTTGACCGTTTCACCCCAGACTAAGATATTGTTCGTAACGTTGACGACACCTTCCAGGCCTTTAATAGTCTGCAGTTGACTTTTGGAATACCTGAAGGACCTGAAGCTGAGGACACCCCAAAAGAAGGTCAAAGGAATCTGTATCTTTCAATAGGTATGTTTAATGTGCAGACCTTGGAACTTTCATGATGTTTGATCTGCCAAAATCCTCACCCCTGTGACCATGCTGCTTACCCAGTCATTTGGTTCATGCTGTTTGGTAATTTACACCCCTTCATTTTGTGTAGCTCATCAATGATTGTTGTCTTTCAGGGCAATCGGGACTTTTCTTGGTGGATGAATTATTGGTGAGACCATGGGATCTACTGAAATGTGGTGATGTCCTGGTAGGAATCCAAGAACAGTGAACAGATCAATATCTTTCAGAATGTAATTTTACGTTGTGATTCCATGCACTCTTTTAACCACACCTAACATCTCCCATGTCTCACGTTGTAGTATTGCTGGTACATCACCGTCAACAATATGTGAAATTCAATTTAACATTTTTGGCTTTTGTGTTCACAGGTGAGTGGTAGCTTTCCCAGTGGTGACATGCGGTGGCCAGAATATGTGAGTACTCTGCTGAATTCTGCAGTTTCTGGTCCCCGAATTGCTCCCGTATGCTTTCAGCTGGATCCTAAGTTCTTGTGAAGAACAAATGGTGAACATCGGGTAGGTTCTTTCTTGACTCTCAGTAATCCCTGAACTTGTTTTTCAGTTTCTTTCTCTCTGAATTGTAACATGTTGTAGACCTTCACTGCATCTTCCCCAGCGACGTGTGGAAAGGTGGCGCATTGTACTCCTCAACAATCCCACTCTCGGTAAGAAACAGGTAAAACTTTTGCATCTAAAAATCAAATTTTTGACGAGATTGCCTTGCAAGCACAGTGCTGAAGGTGGCTGCAGTTGTGCCACTTGGTTGTGTTCTGCTTGGACCGTGTTGGGCTGCTGTGTCCTGCTTGTGTTTTGCATCAAACTTGTTACGCTGCTGTGTTCTGCTTGAACAGTGTCACTTGTTCTATATTATAATTTCGCTGCTGTCCTGCTTGTTTTTCATCATTATGCTGCTGTGTCCTGCTTGTGTTCTGCATGAAAATTATGCTGCTGTGTCCTGCTTGTGTTTTGCATGACCGTTCTGCTTGAACAGTGTCCCTTAACCTTGTTCTGTATATTAATTGTGCTGCTGTGTCCTGCTTGTTTTACATGAAAATGATGCTGCTGGGTTCTGTATAATTAGTTTTGTTGCTTTGTTGTGCTTGAGCGGTGTTACAGTGCTGTTGATATTCCTACATAAACCTAAACCTTTTCATTATTTTTTTTCTTCATTTCTTCTCTTCCCTATGTGCTAAGCTGCCCCCTGCTGTCTGCTGGTGCGAGTGCATTGGTGTTTTGCTGCTCTTTCCTACCCTGTCCTGCTGTAACCCTTCTAACAAGTGTGATTTCCCCCCCCCCCCCCCCCCCCCAATTTCCTGAGATAACCTTGCATTCAGCACCAGTGTCCAACTTGAAAACAATGTTCTTGTTGTTTATTTCAAGATTTTTAATCCAGTTATTCTTTTCACTTTTGTTGTGACAGTGTTGATGTTTGTCTAATATTCTGTTTTTCTGATTTCAACTGTTCTAATGAAATCTTCCTGCTCTGTCTTTTGATGACCTTTTATTTGCACCGCAGGTATTCATGGCCTTTGTCAATGTCTGATCTGTTTCTCTCAGCAACCTTGGTCTTCCCTAATATCACAAACACTCCTGTCTCTAATTGAGTCACCTACACTTGCTTGTGTTCTGCTTGGACAGTGTTGGGCTGCTGTGTCCTGCTTTTGTTTTTGCATAAAACTTATGCTGCTGTGTTCTGCTTGAGCAGTGTCACTTATAATAATTTCGCTGCTGTCCTGCAACGTTATGCTGCTGTGTTGTGCTTGAACCATGTTGGGCTGCTGTGTCCTGCTTGTTTTGCATTAAAATGATGCTGCTGTGTTCTGTATAATTTGTTTTGCTGCTTTGTTGTGCTTGAGCGGTGTTACAATGCTGTTCATATTCATACATAAACCTAAACCTTTTCTTCATAATTATTATTATTATTATTATTATTATTATTATTTTTATTATTATTATTATTTTTTTCATTCCTTTCTTCTTCCCCCATGTGCTGAGCTGCCCCCTGCTGGTGTGAGTGCATTTGTGTTTGTCTGCTCTTTCCTACCCTGTCCTGCTGTAACCCTTCAAAAGAGTCTTTGATTCTTGCATATATAAGAATGAGAATAGCTTGACATTGCAGAATAACCTAAACAAATCTAAGCTGCAATAAATGACCGGAACCTTAAATTCAGTCAGTAGAGGGACAGGAGTTTGAACAGTGTCCTCTGAATGTGTGTGTGAATATTGTAAATGTGTATTGTATGTGTGCTCCAGATTCAGTCCTTGTATCTTGCTGGTGTTTTCTTGTCTTCCTGACCTTGTGAAGAATGCACATTTCTTATTTCAGTTTCTTTCTCTCTGAATTGTAACATGTTTTAGACCTTCACTGCATCTTTCCCAGCGACGTGCGGAAAGGTGGCGCATTGGACTTTTTCAGACTCCTCAACAATCCCACTTTTGGTAAGAAACGGGTAAAACGTTTTTTACAAGATTGCCTTGCAAGCACAGTGCTAAAGGTGGCTACAGCTGTGCCACTTGCTTGTGATCTGCTTGAACCGTGTTTGGCTGCTGTGTCCTGCTTGTGTTCTGCCTGAAAATTGTTACACTGCTGTGTCCTGCTTGATGGGTGTTGGGCTGCTGTGTCCTGCTTGAACGGTGTCACTTAACCTTGTTCTGTATAATAATTGTGCTGCTGTGTCCTGCTTGTGTTCTGCCTGAAAATGTTACGCTATTGTGTCCTGCTTGATTTGTATTTCGCTGCTGTATTCGCTGCTGTATTTCGCTGCTGTATTCTGCTTGTGTCCTGCATCAAAATTCTGCAGCTGTGTCTTGCTTGAACGATATTTCGCCGCTGTGCTACTTTTTTGTGTCCTGCTTGAACAGTGTTGGGCTGCTTTGTCCTGCTTGTGTTTTTCATCAAAACTGTTACGCTGCTGTGTTCTGCCTGACCGATGTCAATCAACTGTGTCCTGCTTGTGTTTTGCATGAAAATGGTGGTCATGCTGCTGTGTTCTGAATAAATTGTTTTGCTGCTTTGTCCTAAACCTTTTCCTTATTAGTTTTTTTTTTTTTTTTTTTTTTTTTTTTTGTAAGAAACTGGTAAAACCAATTTTCGACGAGATTGCCTTGCCAACACAGTGCTGAAGGTGGCTGCAGCTGTGCCACTTGCTTGTGTTCTGCTTGGGCCGTGTTGGGCTGCTGTGTCCTGCTTGTGTTTTGCATCAAACTTGTTACGCTGCTGTGTTCTGCTTGAACAGCGTCACTTAACCTTGTTCTATATAATAATTTCGCTGCTGTCCTGCTTGTGTTTTTCATCAACATTATGCTGCTGTGTTCTGCTTGAACAATATTTCGCTAATGTGTTGTGCTTGAACCATGTTGGGCTGCTGTGTCTTGCTTGTTTTACATGAAACTTATGCTGCTGTGTTCTGTATAAATTGTTTTGCTGCTTTGTTGTGCTTGAGCGGTGTTACAATGCTGTTCATATTCCTACGTAAACCTAAACCTTTTCTTCATTATTTCTTCTTTTCCCCATGTGCTGAGCTGCCCCCTGCTGTCTGCTGGTGCGAGTGCATTTGTGTTTGGCTGCTCTTTCCTACCCTGTCCTGCTGTAACCCTTCAAAAAAGTCTGTTCATTTTTAGCTAGTTTGGATTTGCTCGTGTTCAAACCCAACTGTTTTGTTTCTGTCGTTCTGTTTTGTATTTCATTGAGCACTTTTTTTTCACTTCACTTGATGTCCCTTCATTTGCACAGCAGATATTCATGGCCTTTGTCTATGTCTGATCTGTTTCTCTCAGCAACCTTGCCCATAACAGGTCTTCCCTAATACCACAAACACTCCTGTCTCTGATTAACAAGTCATGCAACTCACTGAATTCATGGTCTGTGGAAGAAGCCTCTCTGTATGGTTCTCTCGGATGTGCCTCAAGTAAGTCAGATTGTTTTGCAATACCGGCTTCTACAGGTGGACCATATTCACTGACCTGCAGCTCGAAACAGGAATAGGCAACAACACTGGGTGATGCTGATGGACAGGAGCTTGAACTGTGTCCTCTGAATGTGTTTGTGAATATTGTAAATGTGTACTGTATGTGTGTTCCAGATTCAGTCCTTGTATCTTGCTGGTGTTTTCTTGTCTTCCTGACCTTGTGAAGAATGCCTCTCTCTGATGTGTCTCAGGTAAGTCTGATTGTTTTGCAATACCAGTTTCTGCAGGTGGACCAGTTTCACTGACCTGCAGCTCGACACAGGAATCAGCAACAACATTGGGTAATGCTGATGGGAACTCTCAGTCGTCCTGAGGAGGTGTTTTTTGTTTCTCCTATAGGTTCTTCCATCATGTCTCATGTTCTAGTATTGCTGGTTCATCACTGTCAACAATGTGAAATTCAATCTTGCATTTTTGGCTTTTGTGTTCACAGGTGAGCGTTAGCTTTCCTAATGGTGACATGCAGTGGCTAGAATATGTGAGCGGTTTTCAAGCTAAATTCTGGGGTTTTGTTTCAAATCTGATTTGTAGATGTGTGCTGTAATGACATTGTCTTTAGACTGGACACTGGTGCTGAATGCAACGTTCTTGTTTTATTTTGATTTTCAGTTCTGTGTTATTTTCACTTTTGTTGTGACTGTCAATGTTTTTTTGATGTATTGAGTTTTTCCAGTTTCAACTTTTCCAATGAAGAAATCTTCCTGCTCTGTCTTTTGTTCAACTGCATGATTTTTTTTTTTCTGATTTTTGATTGTTTTGTTTTTTACACATTTTTGGTAAAGTGATTTTTCTGTTGCAGGATTTACACACTTGGCCAAAGGCAGGACAGTGTTTCTGTTTATGTTCATAACCATATCTGGAGCAGCTTGCTTCTGTTGCTTGTTCATTTTTAGCTAGTTTGGATTTGCTCTTGTGTTCAAACCCAACTGTTTGTTTTTGTTTCTGTCGTTCTGTTTTGTATTTCATTTAGCACTTTTTTTTTTTTTTTTTCACTTTACTTGATGTCCCTTCGTTTGCACAGCAGATATTCATGGCCTTTGTCTATGTCTGCTATGTTTCTCTCCGCAACCTTGCCCACAATAGGTCTTCCCCAATACCACAAGCACTCCTGTCTCTGATTAACGAGTCATGCAACTCACTGAATTCATGGTCTTTTGCCTTCTTCAGGTCTGTGGTGTACGCATCAGTGCTTTCAACAGGCCAGAGAAAAGCTGAGGGCTCCTCGAACATCACTTGCTAACCAGTCCCTCAGTGTAAAGTATGGACTAATGTGAAATTCAATCTTACATTTTTGATTTTTAAGTTTTGTTTCAAATCTGATTTGTAGATCTGTGATGCTGTGATATTGTCTTCAAGTTGGGCACTGGTGCTGAATGCAAAGTTCTTGTTTTATTTTCAGTCCAGTTATTTTATTCACTTTTTGTTGCGACAGTGTTGATGTTTGTCTAATATTCTGTTTTTCTGATTTCAACTGTTCCAATGAAGAAATCTTCCTGCTCTGCCTTTTGTTCAACTGCATTATTTTTTTTCCCTCATTCTCTGTTTTATTTTACACATTTTTGGTAAAGTGATTTTCTGTTGCAGGATTTACACACTTGGCCATAAGCAGGACCGTGTTTCTGTTTCTGTTCATAACCACGTCTGGAGCAGCTTGCTTCTGTTGCTTGTTCATTTTTAGCTTGTTTGGATTTGCTCTTTTGTTCAAACCCAACTATGTTTTGTTTCTGTCGTTCTGTTTTGTATTTCATTGAGCACTTTTTTTTTCACTTTGCTTGATGTCCCTTCATTTGCACAGCAGATATTCATGGCCTTTGTCTATGTTCCATCTGTTTCTCTCAGCAACCTTGCCCATAATTGGTCTTACCTAATACCACAAGCACTCTTGTCTCTAACTAAGGAGTCATGTAACTCCCCAAATTCATGGTCTTTTGCCTTTTTCAGGTCTGTGGAAGAAGCCTCTCCGTATGCTTCTCTTGCATGTGCCTCAGGTAAGTAAGATTGTTTTGTTTCACATTTCTTGTTTCAGTTTCTTTCTCTCTTAATTGTAACATGTTGTAGACCTTCACTGCATCTTCCCCAGCGACGTGCGAAAAGGTGGCGCATTGAACTCCTCAACAATCCCACTCTCGGTAAGAAACAGGTAAAACTTTTGCATCTAAAAATCCAATTTTTGACGAGATTGCCTTGCAAGCACAGTGCTGAAGGTGGCTGCAGCTGTGCCACTTGCTTGTGTTCTGCTTGGACCGTGTTGGGCTGCTGTGTCCTGCTTGTGTTCTGCATCAAACTTGTTACGCTGCTGTGTTCTGCTTGAACAGTGTAACTTGTTCTATATAATACTTTCGCTGCTGTCCTGCTTGTTTTTCATCAACATTATGCTGCTGTGTCCTGCTTGAACAGTGTTGGGCTGCTGTGTCCTGCTTGTGTTTTGCTTGACCGTTCTGCTAGAACAGTGTCCCTTAACCTTGTTCTGTATATTAATTGTGCTGCTGTGTTCTGCTTGATTGGTATTTTGCTGCTTTGTCCTGCTTGTGTTTTTCATCAAAATTGTTACACTGCTGTTTTCTGCTTGAACGATATTTTGCTGGTGTGCCACTTGCTTGTGTTCTGCTTGAACCGTGTTGGGCTGCTGTGTCCTGCTTGTGTTTTGCACATAAATGGTTACACTGCTGTGTTCTGTATAATTTTTGTTGCTTTGTTGTGCTTGAGTGGTGTTAGTGCTGTTCATATTCATATATAAACCTAAACCTTTTCTTCATAATTTTTATTTATTTATTTATTTTTCTCACTGAATTGTAACATGTTTTAGACCTTCACTGCATCTTCCCCAGCGATGTGCAAAAAGGTGGCGCATTGGACTTCTCAACAACCCCACTCTCTGTAAGAAACGGGTAAAACATTTGCACCCACAGTCTCCAATTTTCGACGAGATTGCCTTGCAATCACGGTGTTGAAGGTGGCTGCAGCTGTGCCACTTGCTTGTGTTCTGCTTGAACCGTGTTGGGCTGCTGTGTCCTGCTTGTTTTGCATGAAACTGACGCTGCTGTGTTCTGTATAAATTGTTCTGCTGCTTTGTTGTGCTTGAGCGGTGTTACAGTGCTGTTCATATTCATACATAAACCTAAAACTTTTCTTCATTATTTTTGTTCCCTTCATTTCTTCTCTTTCCCATATGCTGAGCTGCCCCCTGCTGTCTGCTGGTGCGAGTGTATTTGTGTTGGTATTTGTGTGGCTGCTCTTTCCTACCCTGTCCTGCTGTGTAACCCTTCTAAAACGTCTGTGATCTCCCCCCCCCCAAACACTCCTGTCTCTGATTAATCATGCACATCACCGAATTCATGGTCTTTCGCCTTCTTCAGGTCTGTGGTGTACGCATCAGTGCTTTCAAGGGGCCCGAGAAAAGCAGAGGGCTCCTCAAACATCACTGTCGGGTTTTACCCTCTGCTAACCGGTCCCTCAGTGTAAAGTATGGACTAAGGATGACTCTGTGGTACACTTTATTGTGTTTGGTTGACATGCTTGATTGTTACCTACAGGTGTCTCTTTGGTACATAACATAGGTGACATCCCCACACTTGTTGTGTGTGTTTTTTCTTTCTTTCTTTTTTTTTCTTGCATATATAAGAATGAGAATAGCTTGATGTTGCAGAATAACCTACACAAATCTAAGATGCAGTAAATGACAGTAACTTTAAATTCAGTCAGCAGATGGACAGGAGCTTGAACCGTGTCCTCTGAATGTGTGTGTGAATATTGTAAATGTGTACTGTATGTGTTCCAGATTCAGTCCTTGTATCTTGCTGGTGTTTTCACTTGTCTTCCTGACCTTGTGAAGAATGTCTCTCTCTCTCTGATGTGTCTCAGGTTGTCAGATTGTTTTGCAGTACCAGTTTCTGCAGGTGGACCAGATTCACTGACCTGCAGCTCGACACAGGAATCAGCAACAACATTGGGTGATGCTGATGGGAACTCTTTCAGTCGTCCTGAGGAGGTGTTTTCTGTTTCTCCTATAGGTTCTTCCATCATGTCTCACATTCTAGTATTTCTGGTTCATCACTGTCAACAATGTGAAATTCAATCTTGCATTTTTGATTTGAGTTTTGTTTCAAATCTGATTTGTAGTTCTGTGCTGTGATAACATTGTCTTCAAGTTGGGCACTGGTGCTGAATGCAAAGTTCTTGTTTTATTTTCAGTCCAGTTATTCTATTCACTTTTGTTGTGACAGTGTTGATGTTTGTCTAATATTCTGATTTCAACTGTTCTAATGAAGAAATCTTCCTGCTCTGTTCAACTGCATGATATTTTTTTTCCTCATTCTGCTCTGATTGTTTTGTTAGACACATTATTGATAGTGATTTTTGCTGTTACAGGATTTGCACACTTGTCCATAAGCAGGATATTGTTTCTGTTTCTGTTCATAACCACATCTGGAGAAGGACAGGAACTTGAACTGTGTTCTGTGAATGTGTGTTCTGTTTTCTGTTTCTTCTATAGGTTCTTCCATCTGGCGTCTGGACTGTGAAGAATCGTGGCTGATCATGATAGCAGGTTGCCCTCTCTGAATTCTCACCTTGTTCCACATGTATATGCTTGGTGGGCTTTTTGTCTGTCTGTCATAATAGCTGTTCTGCTTGAGTTGTCTTCTCTGCAGCTTATCTTAAATCTGTATTTTGCTTTTCTGCTTTGAATGTTCAATATGTTTGGATTTTTCTCATTGGGCCATCCTTCTATGATCCTTGTGTGTAGTAGCTGCGTCTCTGGATCATTTGCTGTTGCCTTTCGGAATGTAATTTAGCCACTGGCTTTCCCTCCTGCTGAACTGCTGCTCCGAAACCTTCTGAGCTCGAATCTACAGATGGTGTACCAGGTATTTATTTATTTTTTTTTTTACATCATAGAGCTTTAGTGTGGGAGCATTTATCAGCAGAGACTTCAGATTGTTATAGCTTTGTGTTTGACTTTCTCCCCAGTGCCACGGAGTGTCATGCTCGAGCAGTTTTCTGAGAGGTGCGCCGACTTCAGTAAGGTTGGGAATAAATTTAGAAAGATACTGAATCATGCCCATTAATCTCATGAGTGCCTGCTGGTTTTCTGGTGAAGGCATGTGTGTTACAGCTCTCACTTTATCTCTATTTAGCTTGAGACCTTCTGCAGAGAGAGCATATGGCCAATGTACTGGATTTGTGGTGATCTGATCTTGCACTTGTTTTTGTTGAGTTTCAGGTTCCGCTGACTTTCCCTTTTCAGCGCTTGGATGAGTCTGCCGTCATGTTTGACCGTTTCACCCCAGACTAAGATATCGTTCGTAACGTTATGTGGGAATATGTGAGTACTTTGCTGAATTCTGCAGTTTCTGGTCCCCAAATTCCTCCTGTACACTTTCAGCTGGACCCTGAGCTCTCGTGAAGAACAAATGGCGAATATCGGGTAGGTTCTTTCTTGACTCTCAGTAATCCCTGAACTTGTTTTTCAGCACATTCCTTGTTTGTTTCTTTCTCTCTGAATTGTAACATGTTGTAGACCTTCACTACATTTTCCCCAGCGACGTGCGGAAAGGTGGCGCGTTGTTCTCCTCAACAATCCCACTCAGGTCAAACAGGTCAAACTTTTGCACCTAAAAATCCAATTTTTGATGAGATTGCCTTGCAAGCACAGTGCTGAAGGAGGCTGCAGCTGTGCCACTTGCTTGTGTTCTGCTTGGACTGTCTTGGGCTGCTGTGTCCTGCTTGTGTTTTGTCTAAAAATAGTTTTTGCTGCTGTGTTCTGCCTGAACGATATTTCACTGCTGTGCCACTTTTTTGTCCTGCTTGATTGGTCTTTCGCTGCTCTGTCCTGCTTGTGTTTTTCATCAGAATTGTTATGCTGCTGTGTTCTGCTTTTACCATGTTGGGCTGCTGTGTCCTGCATCAAAATTGTTACGCTGCTGTTTTCTGCTTGAACAATATTTCGCTGCTGTGCCACTTGCTTGTGTTCTGCTTGAATGGCGTTGGGCTGCTGTGTCCTGCTTGTGTTTTGCATGAAAATGATTACACTGCTGTGTTCTGTATAAATTGTTTTGCTGCTTTGTTGTGCTTGAGCGGTGTTAGTGCTGTTCATATTCATATATAAACCTAAACCTTTTCTTCACAATTTTTATTTATCTATTTATTTTCCTCACTGAATTGTAACATGTAGACCTTCACTGCATCTTCCCCAGCGATGTGCATAAAGGTGGCGCATTGTACTCTTCAACAATCCCACTCTCTGTAAGAAACAGGTAAAACTTTTCCACCCACAGTCTCCAATTTTTTTACAAGATTGCCTTGCAATCACGGTGTTGAAGGTGGCTGCAACTGTGCAACTTGCTTGTGTTCTGCTTGAACCGTGTTGGGCTGCTGTGTCCTGCTTGCGTTTTGCATGAAAATGATGCTGCTGTGTTCTGTATAATTTGTTTTGCTGCTTTGTTGTGCTTGAGCGGTGTTACAGTGCTGTTCATATTCATACATAAACCTAAACCTTTTCTTCATTATTTTTATTGCTTCCTTCATTTCTTCTTTTCCCCATGTGCTGAGCTGCCCCCTGCTGCTGGTGCGAGTGCATTTGTGTTTGGCTGCTCTTTCCTACCCTGTCCTGCTGTAACATCTCCGTAAGAAATGTAACGTGTAACGTCTGTAAGAAACAGGTAAAACTTTTGCACCCACAGTCTCCAATTTTTTTTACAAGATTGGCTTGCGAGCACAGTGCTAAAGGTGGCTGCAGCTGTGCCACTTGCTTGTGTTCTGCTTGGACCGTGTTGGGCTGCTGTGTCCTGCTTGTGTTCTGCATCAAAATTGTTACTCTGCTGTCTTCTGCTTGAACAATATTTCGCTGCTGTGCCACTTTTTTGTGTCCTGCTTGAACAGTGTTGGGCTGCTGTGTCCTGCTTGTTTTGCATGACCGTTCTGCTTGAACAGTGTCACTTAACCTTGTTCTGTATATTAATTGTGCTGCTGTGTTCTGCTTGATTGGTATTTCACTGCTTTGTCCTGCTTTTACCATGTTGGGCTGCTGTGTCCTGCATCAAAATTGTTACTCTGCTGTCTTCTGCTTGAATGATATTTCGCTGCTGTGCCACTTGCTTGTGTTCTGCTTGAACAGTATTGGGCTGCTGTGTCCTGCTTGTGTTTTGCATAAAAATGATGCTGCGGTGTTCTGTATAAATTGTTTTGCTGCTTTGTTGTGCTTGAGCGGTGTTACAATGCTGTTCATATTCATATATAAACCTAAACATTTTCTTCATTATTATTATTATTTTTATTATTATTATTATTAATATTTTATTTTATTTTATTTTTTCCTTCATTTCTTCTCTTCCCCCATGTGCTGAGCTGCCCCCTGCTGTCTGTGGGTGCGAGTGCGTTTGTGTTTGGCTGCTCTTTCCTACCCTGTCCTGCTGTAACCCTTCTAAAAAGTTTTTGCTGTGATTTCTCCCCTCCTCTCCTCCTCCTAACCCTTTGTGTTTTTTCTCTTTCACATGTGTTGAGATGCCCAGTTTCAAGTGTTCCATCGGCAGACCTGGCTCTCACCACCACTCTCCTGCCTGCTGTCCGGTTCTGGGGCCTCGAATGGAGTCCACCTAACTGCATGGACTTCATTTCACTCATGTTTTCATCTTTTTATGGCTTGACGGCACATTGGCACATTTCTTTGACACTGTTGCCACTGGCTTGCTCAAAAGAGGCTTGGACCCGGATCTCTATAAAGCTGCTGTGTGACCACATTTGTTGTGAAAGCGCTGTATAAATAAAATTTATTTGAATTGAATACTGTATTCTGTGTGAGTTATGCTCCTCTATGCTGGTTGAGTAGTGTTATGCTACCATATTCTGGTTGAAAGAGTACTGGTACTGTATTCTGTATTAAAATAATGATTCTAATGTCTTCTGAATGAAAGCGTTATGCTACTCTGTTGTGAATGAACAGTTTCAGGCTACTGTGTTCTGTAAGACATCGTTACGCTACTCTATTCTGGTAGAACAGTGTTCTGTTACTGTGGTCTGTAGGAAAGTTCTGCTAGTTTTCATTCAGAATTCAGTAGCATAGCTCTGAATACGGGATACAACAGTGTTGCGCTTCACATTCAACACAGAGTTTGTAGCGCCCCCTATGGATTCTCTAAGAGGATTATTGTAGCCCATTTTTCAGATAACATGATTCAGCTCCCTGAAATGTATAAACATACTGTAAATATCAGAAATCAAACATTTCATACCCCACTGTATCTAGCTTAAAGTACCTGAAACAGAATTTCACACAGTTGAAAAGACCTAAAATAAAATGTTCATTTTCCCACATCCTGTAGTTTAAAGTACCTGACCGAGAATGCCAAAAGTTTCACCCCACACAGGAGAAATGAGCTGAAATGAAATGCTAAATTCTCCACTTCATACATCTGCTAGAACTTGACAAATGCTTCACTCTATAGTTAAGAGCTTAGACTTCAGAGAAACACAGCTAATCAGATAAAAGCTCATTTACATATATCTTAAAGGCACTGTAATAAACAAAAACAGCCAGTTTTAATTGTAAGGGATAAAGTGTGATTTTTGTTTCACAAAACTCCACAAACACTAAGTAGGACTGAAGAGAAAAGAGGAAAAATGGAGTTTATGGTCCTTTAATATAATATTTGGACATTTAGGCCCAGCCCTAGGTGTGTCTTAATCTTCACACATCACTGCTATTACATTATCAAAAATGTTTAATGCTATTGCATTATTAAAAAATACATTTAAAATAATGACAGGATACAAGGTGGTAAAAGGTGCCTGCACAGAGTGGATTCTGCCTAGTGAATGACCTGCAGAAAGCTGGGACCAACGTTACAAAGGCTACAGTCAGTAACACACTACGCCGCCAGGGACTCAGATCTTGCAGTGCCAGACGTGTTCCCCTGCTTAAGCCAGTACATATCCAGGCGCGTCTGAAGTTTGCTAGAGAGCATTTGGATGTTCCGGAAGAGTATTGGGAGAATGTCTTATGGTCAGATGAAACCAAAGTAGAACTGTTTGGTACAAACACAACTCGTTCCATCAGCAAGGGCATTGAAGACGAAACGTGGCTGGGTCTTTCAGCATGACAACGATCCCAAGCACACTGCCAGGGCAACAAAGAAGTGACTTTGTAAGAAGCATTTCAAGGTCCTGGAGTGGCCTAGCCAGTCTCCAGATCTCAACCTAGAAAACCTTTGGAGGGAGTTGAAAGCCCGTGTTGCCCACCGACAGCCCCAAAACATCACTGCTCTAGAGGAGATCTGCATGGAGGAATGGGCCAACATACCAGCAACGGTGTGTGCCAACCTTGTGAAGACTTACAAAAACATTTGACCTCTGTCATTGCCAACAAAGGATATATAACAAAGTATTGAGATGAACTTTTGTTATTGACCAAATAC
This sequence comes from Salminus brasiliensis, assembly GCF_030463535.1. Lineage (NCBI taxonomy): Eukaryota > Metazoa > Chordata > Actinopteri > Characiformes > Bryconidae > Salminus > Salminus brasiliensis. The sequence continues at coordinate 16,899,021 of NC_132892.1, forward strand.
TTATTTTCCTCCATTATTCGCAAATAAATTCTTTAAAAATCAGACAATGTGATTTTCAGATTTTTTTTTCTCATTTTCTCTCTCATAGTTGAGGTTTACCTATGATGTCAATTACAGGCCTCTCATCTTTTTAAGTGGGAGAACTTGCACAATTGCTGACTGACTAAATACTTGTTTTTCCCCCACTGTATGTATGTATGTATGTACGTGTGTTTTCAGTATTTGTTCACTGTCCAAAGAATGCAATTAATTGATTTAGCACTTGGAGCAAGAACTGACTTTCTGCTTTATTACATTTTCACCCAGTGTAAAGACTGATGAAGCTGTATAAACACTAGAACTGACCCAAATGGAGAAACACTTTTTTGGACAGCAATAACATAAGCTTGTGTGTGTGTGTGTGTGTGTCAATTATACAACAATTACCTGTCTCCCACTTCTGATTTCACAATTGCCTCAGCCTCTGAACTACATTGGTGTATTCACTGTGAAGAGAGTAAACCATGTCCTTATGTCAGACATCTTGGGCTCTAGCAGTACTCTGTTGCATAGAAAGCAAAGAGCATTACAACATAAACTACATCAATAATAAGAGGAAATGATCTGTGGTGTAGTATTGCTGAAATAATAATGCATTCTTCTCGGTTGAAGGGTTTTGCAGCGCGTTTGTGAGCTTGCGCTTGTTTAGTGAATCTGCGGCGCGTTTGTTAAATGTAGAGCCATGTTGTCGTTTTGATGATGGGCTTTCTGCTTTAGTGAATCTGCAGCGCGGTGGGTCTTCTCGCCCACCGTACTTTATATTAGGGCTGGACAGAACGAGGCTTTTTAACCCAGTTGAAGACAAAGTGGTTGGAGGCTTGACAGCTCTACTGCACCTGCTGTTCTAATAAAACACTACACCTCCATCGCCTGATTCTGATTTTTTCCTCCAAATAAAAGTCAGCTTGTAAAATCCTAAAGTCCAGCAGAAATAGTTCACTATGGAAAATGATTCTAGCAGCATGATGAGGAAAACGTCAGGTTGAAGTTGTTTAATCAGGATAGCAGTAATTCCCTAAGATATCTATAAAGCAATGTTATTTATAGTGTAGTTCAGTGGTAATGTGCATGTGTCAGAGCTTGGTGAAGCACAGGCTTTGAGGCTACTGCCATACATACAGCAATATGGGAAATAAGACAATCCATAACATTAGAATTACAGAGAATTACAGAAGAGACAGTTCATAGTTTGGGTTTTCACTGATTATTGTGTTCATATATACAGGAGAGGAAAGCAGGGCACACTCACACACAGTTTGATATTTTGGATCATTTAATTCAGGAAAGTATTTCAGAAATATGAATAATATTGTTTACATAAACAACCTGCACAAATAAACAAGTTAACAATTCAGCTCAAAGCACTGCTTATTAAATCACAGTACTGCTTATAAAATCAAATGGGTCAAATGAAGAGCTTTGAGACACAATGAGATAAAACAGTAAATAGTCACAGAGAAAAGAACAGTTCATATAAGATGTTGTGTAAAAAATGACTAATGAGGTTATTTAGGTGTTAAGTTCATACTGAGGTGGCTTTACAGGGCTTCTCTGTTCTGTAGTCAGTGTTTCTATAGTTTCTCACTTCAGAAATGGGACAGGTTGTGTGAACACGGCTCTTCTGCAAAGCATACTGTGGATTATTCTAGATACAATATTCAAAAAGAAGTGTATGCTTTACAGTGTTCTTTGCAGAAGAGCCGTGTTCACTCACCTTTTTTAATACTACTGTGAGGGACGATGTACCTAAATGTTTCACTCACCTGTACACCTGTGTAATGTGACGTGATAATAAAAGTGATTTGATTTTTTTTTTTTGGTGGCTCAATGGGTTGTTAGAAGAGATGTCCACAAGGGGGTGCTATAGTGCCATTATTCCTGGTAACTCTGCTGGTGACCGAGTGCTAAGAAGGCTGAGAGAAACTATAGAGAAAGTCTACCAGCTGTTTTTCTATTCTTTACAGACCTCTTTCTTTTGGGTTGGTACTAAGTACACCGCACACACCTACATGTGAAATCTTAAAAGACATGATGTTCTAAAAAATGTTTTATTCATTTATTTATTTATGATATTAATTAACAACTAAAATTAGCATACACATTTTAGACTGCATGCTTTATGAATCGTCTGCTAAGAAATAGAGAGCCTGTTGCAGAGGTGGGTGGTCACTAGTTACCTTTACACATGATAATAGGAGGATGAGAAAGGTAGTCTAGTTTTCCTTTCAGTTTAGTCATGAACTCCATTTTTGAGTGTAATGTTGTCATGTTATGTTGGTGAGCATCTGCATGGCTCTGTGATGGATCATGTGTCTAATTTCAGAGCTTTTTTAGACCAAACATATAGTAAAAAGAAATCAACCGTAACAGACACTGATTGTATCTACAGTTCCAGTGCAGCTCTATAAGTTATTCAGTATTGAAGTATTTTATTTTAATTCACTAATTTTCTACATCTGTCACTCTGCCAATAAAACGTGAAGCTCTGGAGCAGCCGCACAGTGACCTAAGGTCGCCGGGATAGAGGGATTTTAGTCCCCTGAGCACTGGCTTAAGGAGCAGTTGAACTGTGTTTTCGGAGTGATGGAGCTCCATCCAGTACCTTGGGCTGAGTTGGAGTGCATAGACTAATCATCCAGCATCAGTGCATTAGGAATTGCTACTTGAACCAGACCTTACAACCGCGACTTTTCCTGTGCCTGTGTCCACAGAAGGAGATTTCACTGGGCATCCGTTTGAAATACAGGTGCAGAACAAGTGCTTAAACAATGATGCACCACTGATAGCTAGAACTGTGGCTGTCTCTCCAGATCTGCTGAACGATATTAGGGTACAGAATGACTTCTCCGCCCCTCTTCAGACAACCAATGGGCCTCTTGCACACTCATGCCCTGGGGATTCAGCAATGTATGTAGTGGGTATATATTAATGGGTGCATGTCAGAGTTCAGCCAGTTCAGAGTGTGAGGGGGAGAAGAGTGTTTGTCAGTCTGGCTGTCCTGGACTTCACACTCCTGTAGCGTCGGCCCGATGGTAGGAGCGTGAAGAGGCTGCGTTGAGGGTGTGTACTGTCCCTGATAATGCTGTGGGCCCTGCTGATGACCCTGGTCCTGTAGTTGTCCTGCTTTACTGTGATTGTAGTGTACTGTAAATGTAGTGTTTCTGTACTGTAAAACAGTATGTTTATGACAATTAACTGTACTGTAAGTATAGTGTATATAGATGACTGTACTGTAAAATGTGTGTACTACAAATTAGTACATTAAATAACAATAATCTATTGTGAATTACTGTTCTGTAAAGTTACCATATGTTTATTATAATTTAGTGTACTGATTATATTTTAGTGTACAATAAATGTAGTGTACTGTATATTTATTACAATTAACTGCTGAATTCATTCAATTCATAAATTCATTAAATTCATTAAATGAATCCAGTTTTACGTACAACAGAATGAACTTACAGTGGAGGAAATAAGTATTTTAATCCCCCACTGATTTTGAAAGTTTGTACTCTAACAAATAATTAAACAGTCTATGCTAGCTTTGTTTTAACAGTAAAAAAAAAAAAAAAACTGGAAAATGAATTAATATTTAAATAAAAAATAATTTGCATTTCATTGAGGGAACTAAATATTTGATCCCCTAAAAACCATGACTAATATTGGCTCCCACAGACCACGGACACATCCTACTCTCAGTGAAGTCGTTACCTGCATGAGAGACACCTGTCCCAAATTGTCACCTGTGTAAAAGGCCACCTGCCAAGAGACTCAGTGACACTTCAACATCTCCACCATGGGCAAGACTAAAGAGCTGTCTAAAGATGTCAGGGACAAAATTGTTTAGCTACACAAGGCTGGAATGGGCTACAAAGCCATAAGTAAGAAGCTGGATGAGAAGCTGACAACTGTTGGTGCAATTATTCGGAAGTGGAAGAAGTACAACATTACTGTCAATCGACCTAGGCCTGGAGCTCCATGCAAGATATCACCTCGTGGAGTCTCACTGATCATGAGAAAGGTTACAAATCAGCCAAGAATTACATGGGAGGAGCTGGTTAATGATCTTAAGGCAGCTGGGACCACAGTCTCAAAAAAAACAAAAACATTGATAATACACTGAGACGTAATGGTTTAAAATCCTGCAGTGCACGCAAGGTTCCTCTGCTCAAGAAGACTCATGTCCAGGCTCTTTTCAGCAAGCCAGTGGCAACAGTGGCAAGGAAAAACTCAAAAGGGGAACCCATCTTCCTCTGGTTGACACCAGATAGCATGCATGCAGGTAAAGAGTCACAAGCAATCCTTCTAAAGCATTTTGTAAACAAAATGTACATGAAGGCAGCATAACTCTGTTCACAGAGACTACAGTAGCAGAACTATTAAAGAACACAGTTGCGTGACAATTTTCATACAGAATACAGTAGCATCAGTTTTACCTTTAGAAGTCAACAGGGTCACATTTTTCATACAGAATACAGTAGCATATAATCACTCAAGCAGCAGATAGGAGCATGAATCTAAATACAGAATACAACAGTGCTGCTCTTCATATTCAACATACAGCTTTAAGCTCCCTCTATTAATTTTCCATACATCATTCATCCATCTTCAGGCTGCAGTAGTTTAGCCCCACTAAGACAATAATGCTTAAGTTGCATTTCAGAAAAATGCAGCCAATCAGAAGAAAGCTCATTTACATAATGGCACAGTAATAACAGCTTGTTATTATTTTAATGGACTAAGGGCAGGTTTTGGTACATAAAGCTCCATAAAACAATGTAAGTAAGACTGAAGAGAAAAGGTCAAATAAAATGTAGACTTGGAGAGTAAGGGTAATACTAGAACTCTACAAAGCCATGGATGTTGTTGCTCACTGTTCAAAAGGCAGCATCACTGTTATTTTATCAGTGACAAACACCTCGACCATGTGGTAGCTCAGACAGAGCAGAGGCAGGTAGTAAAGACCTGGTGTTCGGTCAGAGCAACATGACAGCACAGTAAGACCTTCAGCTCCACCAGATGGACGTTACAACAGCCTACTTGCACGATCTGATTGATTGTGAGATGTATATGGAGCAATCAGAGAGATTTGAAGGAAAGTCAAATACAGGTGTGAACTGAATAACTCATTGTATGCTCTTAAACTGTCTGGATTATCGGGATGAAAATGGCTTTCCACAGAACCCAGCAGACCATTGTGTCTACGACAAACACACTGAAATCAGGAGGATGATACTGATAATCTGGGCTGAGGGTCTGAGGTTGAGGTAAAAAAGATGCCAACAGCATTCAAGATGAAGGATCTAGGAAAACTGAACCATTTTCTAGGTACTGATTTCAATCAAAGTCAAGGCGCAGTAAATAGGAGTGTTAAGAAGTACACATCAAAAGTACCTGAACAATTTGGTAGGTCAGACTGTAACCAAGGTCCAACCACAAATCCCAATCACAAAGCAGCATGTAGCTTGTTTGTTGTGATGAGGCGCACAAGACCTGATCAAAGTTGGAGCAGTTAAATAGTCGCAGTACTTGTCTGAGCCAAATGAACAACACTGGACTGCAGTAGAGCATGTAATTAGGTACTTAAAGGGTACAACTGATCATGAACCTTTACAAAAAGAGTGGAGAGAAACTGAAACTTGAGGTAAACTTGAACTAAACACGGCCTCTTACTTCCTGCTCTGTCTACACATGAAGCAGAACATATGGCACTGGCTGCAACCACTCAGGAAAGCTTGTACCTGGCACTATTACTAAATGCCATGGACAGTAATCACCACTATACACCTGTGAAAATACTAGAAGACAACCAAGGAGCAATTGATCTTTGGAAGACAACATTTCTGGGGCATCTGCGGCTGCTAGGACTAAAGGACACAATATTAAACTCCTCACACGAGTGAACAGGATAAAGACAGTGATGAAAATGAAGACGCATATGCTGATGTTTGGAAGCTCGTTTCTGGATGTTTCTGGAGGAATGCTAAGGGTTACAGACAAGTAATGGGAGTGGATTACATTATTACTACCAATGTCAGCAGGAATAACAGTTTATGACTGCTGGTAAGTTTGGTAACAGTGCTGAAAGGGAATCTAGGGTGTTTGATGTTATTGCATTTAACGACATTTCTTTGATTCTGATTGGAGCAACACTGTCAAGACTATACCAGAGCACAGCCTGCAGATCATCTGTTATATGCTCTACATCTGCAGGGTGAGATGGTTCAGTCTGCAAGGTTATTAATGAAAACACTAGCTGTTGAGGTTGTTATGGTACATTTGCTAATAAAGGGGTGGCAGGTGGAGATCATGTTTGAAGTAGTTCTAAAACAGGATTAGGTGTAGGTTGGAGATGGAGTCAGGTGGAGAAATACAGAGTTCTCTTAATACCCAGGGGCAAAATTTAACCTAATGTTAAGGGGGTCCTGAATCAATGTCTGATCAGTAGAAAGAGCTGCTTCTGATAAAAACCACAGCAAATTCACCAAGGCCATAGACTGTGATAAGCAGGAAATTGTGCCGGAGACTAGCCTGCCACTTTAAGATTAAGCACCCCAAAAGACGGTTAACAGATCTCCTTCTCTAGTACGAGTCCCGTCTCCCTAACCAACATCCCTAACAGGATTGGCTTTGTTGTTTCTTGGCAACGTGGGAGAGGCTGTGTTTGTGAAAAGCACCAAAGCTCGGTCAACTAGATGTTCAGGTAGGTTGAGTGAGAGACATCGTTCAATAGTTACGTGCACAAAAACTTCACCTTGTACTGATTCAGTAATACAGTGCAGTTTATTACAAATGAGGAATGATTCTATAGTCCATCATACGGACCTGGTGCTAACCCTGAGTGTGTGTGACAGTTAGCCTAGTTTGGTGATCTATTAAAAGATTAGGAGCTACTTTACATCAAGTCAATGAGTAGAATCAACAGTAATGGTAATACTCACACTCTACAAAGCCAGGACTGATTTTGCTCACTGTTCATAAAGCAACATCACCGTGTTATTTGGTCAGAGACAAACAACCCGACTGAGTGGTAGCTCAAACAGAGGAGAGGTAGGCAGAACTGACTTGGTGTTAGGTTGGAGAAACACGATCAAGGTTAGAACGGAGCACAGTCTGCAGATCATCTGTTAGATGATCAAGATCTTTAGGGTGAGATGGAAGGAGATGGTTAAATCTGGAAGATTATTAATGAAAACGCTAGCTGTCGAGGCACATTACAGGATATACTAGAAGGCATGACAACAGAGAAGTACAGAGTCACACTGTAAAAGCTATTGAGCAATTCTTGGCTGATTTATCTCCATATGGAACAGAAAAATGTGTTTGTTCAGATAATGGTACAGAGTTCACAGCAAGGGATTTGCAGTCATCACTTAGTAAAAAGAGCATAAGGCACGAGACCTCTGCACTTTACTGACCACATCAAAATACAGCTGAGTGGAATTGGAGAACCCTCAGACTGACCAGTCAATGGCGGATGATTTCCATGGGGAGAGGTGTGTACCCCCATGCCAACAGCTAACCATGTTCATCAGACTCCAGAAAAGGTTCAAGAGTCTCAAACTGATGCTCAAGATGGCGCTCAAACAGAGGAAGACAGAGACACGCCTTAGCTGACCATGTCAGATTTTGAAGACCAGACACTGACCAACTACTGACTACTGTTATAGGGTCTGTAATGGACCACAGAGCAAAAGACAACCATGTTTACCATTTGTGTCTGACACAGAATTTGGCCTCCTCCTTTAACCCATCCATGCAGTGAACACACACACAGTGACAGTGCCTGGAGTGGTGGGCAGCCATTGCTGTGGCGCACGGGGAGCAAAGAGGGTGAAGGGCCTTGCTTATGGGCCAAACAGTGGCAGCTTGCCGAGCCAGGTATTGAACCCCTGACCCGGTCATCAATAGCTCGGTGCTCCAACTGCTGAGTCACCACTGCCCCCAAAAGGTGTCTTTTGGCAGTGGCAGTTCAAACCCACGCTACCAAAGAGACTGGAACCTCAATCCAGCCCCTTAGACCACTCAGCCACACAAAATCCCAGCTTTGCGTTGAAGCTACGAAAGAGGAGAGGACTTCTCTCGGGCTGGAGTGAATGCGTGAGTGAACACACATGGGTGTACGATTTAAAACAGTGTAGATGGGTCTGAAACGTACAAAGGGTTACAGTCAAGTAATGACCTTGAGCTCCACCAGGGCATGAAAAAACAAAAAAACTAAATGGTAATAAATTGAACCTAAACTCTGCATACAAGGGAAATCTGCTCAGAGTAGAAACACTGTAAAAAACACAAGACCATGTCTGTTCTACGTGTGTTACAGAACACCAAACCCATACTGACCAGGCAATGTCAGATGATGATGAATATGATGATGATGATGATTTCCATGAGGAGAGGTGTGTACCCCCCTGCCGACAGCTAACCGTGTTAATCAGACTCAGGTTCAAGAAAGACAGACATGGTACACGCTATGCAAAGAGAAAGCACCTCAGGATTTAGCTGACTACGTGTCAGATATTGAAGACCAGACACTGACCAATCAGTGCAGACAAAAAGGGGAAGAATTCTCTTTATTGTATTAAAAGCTGGGATTGTAACTACTTCAGGTGTGTTACTCAGCGCTCAGCATATCTTAATTTCAGTGATATCTTAGTACTTTAAAGCCACAATCTTGTTGTTTTAATTGTAGAGTCCCCCTGTCCTGCACGTTTTATTGCAGGGGTGTTCAGTCTTATCTGCAAAGTGCCGTGTAGCTGCAGCTTTTCCATCCTAAACAGGCTGCGGGACACCTGATTCCACTTGTTTAATCAATTAGTGAGTCTTCAAACAACTGATCACATGTGCTTCTGCTTGGCTGGTATGAAAAGCTGTAGCCACACCGGCCCTTTGTGAGTAAGATTGAACACCCACACCACTGAGGGAGGGTTTGTAACTCATGATCAATAAGATAAAGGCGTGTATTTGAAAAGCTTCTCAATGTAGGAATGCAGATATGGGATCAGAGTCCTCTGTTATTTACAAAGACAAGAACTGCTCCTAAATTAGTGCATTACCTAGCAGCTGATTGTCTGCTTATATAAAGAGGCTTTTAACTCTTTCAAATAATCTTATTGTCTTAGTTTCTGCTGTTCCCACATTTACCACACCTTTATGTTAAAAAAGTGACACATTACAGCAGATTTTAAAAGTAATGAGAAAATAAGTTATTCAGTGAATCAAGAAGTGTGTCCACTATTCTTAAAAGCTCATGTATAGACCTTGATAGTCAGGCATAGTTTTGAACTGCTTTAAGAGAAAATGCAGGAGCAGTGCTTGAGCAGTTCTCTACCAGCTACATGATCTATATAGAAACAGAACTCCAGCAGGATCCACTCTGTGCATGAACCTGATGAGACTCCACTGAACTCTGCCTGCAAGGCACCTTTTACCACCCCGTATCCTGTCATTATTTTAAATGCATTTTTTAATAATGCAATAGCATTTAACATTTTTGATAATGTAATAGCAGTGATGTGTGAAGATTAAGACACACCTAGGGCTGGGCCTAAATGTCCAAATATTATATTAAAGGACCATAAACTCCATTTTTCCTCTTTTCTCTTCAATCCTACTTAGTGCTTGTGGAGTTGTGTGAACAAAAAATCACGCTTCATCCCTTATAATTAAAACTGGCTGTTTTTTATTTGAGGTCTTTTCAACTGTGTGAAATTCTGTTTCAGGTACTTTAAGCTAGATACAGTGGGGTATGAAATGTTTGATTTCTGATATTTACAGTATTTTTAGGATTACATTTCAGGGGGGTGAATCATGTTATCTGAAAAATAGGCTACGCTAACCCTCTTATAGAATCCATAGGGGGCGCTACAAGCTCTGTGTTGAATGTGAAGCGCAGTGCTGTTGTATCCCGTATTCAGAGCTATGCTACTGAATTCTGTATGAGAAGTAGCAGAACTTTCCTACAGACCACAGTAACAGAACCCTGTTCTACCAGAATAGAGTAGCGTAACGATGTCTTACAGAACACAGTAGCCTGAAACTGTTCATTCACAACAGAGTATCAGAACGCTTTCATTCAGAAGACATTAGAATCATTATTTTGATATAGAATACAGTACCAGTACTCTTTCAACCAGAATACGGTAGCATAACACTACACAACCAGCATAGAGGAGAATAACTCACACAGAATACAGTATTCAGTTCAAATGAATTTTATTTATACAGCACTTTCACAACAAATGTGGTCACACAGCAGCGTTACAGAGATCCAGGTCCAAGCCTCTTCTGAGCAAGCCAGTGGCAACAGTGGCAAGGAAAAACTCCCTCAGATCGAGAGGAAGAAACCTTGAGAGTACCCAAGACTCAAAAAGGGAACCCATCCTCCTCTGGTCGACACCGGATAGCACAATGAAAAGCAAAACAGCAATAAAACACGGAATTAAGGGAATCTGGCCAATGTGCCGTCAAGCCATAAAAAGATGAAAACATGAGTGAAATGAAGTCCATGCAGGTACACTGTCACAAGCACAGCCATGCCGTGAGGTGAGGATGACTCAATTCGAGGCCCCAAAACCAGACAGCGGTCAGGAGGGTGGTGGAGAGAGCGAGGTCTGCCGATGGAACAGTTGAAACTGGGCATCTCAACACATGGAAACAAGAGAAAAAACACAAAGGGTTAGGAGGAAGGGGGCAAAAACATTTTAGAAGGGTTACAGCAGGACAGGGTAGGAAAGAGCAGCCAAACACAAATGCACTCGTGCCAGCAGACAGGAGGGGGCAACTCAGCACATGGGGAAGAGAGAAGAAATGAAGGAAAAATAATAATAATGAAGAAAAGGTTTAGGTTTATATATGAATATGAACAGCACTGTAACACCGCTCAAGCACAACAAAGCAGCAAAACAATTTATACAGAACACAGCAGTGTAACCATTCTCATGTAGAACACAAGCAGGACACAGCAGCCCAACACCATTCAAGCAGGACACAGCAGAGTAACAATTTTGATGCAGGACACAAGCAGGACACAGCAGCCCAACACGGTTCAAGCAGACCACAAGCAAGTGGCACAGCTGCAGCCACCTTTAGCACTGTGCTTGCAAGGCAATCTCGTTGAAAATTGGAGACTGTGGGTGCAAACGTTTTACCGGTTTCTTACCGAAAGTGGGATTGTTGAGGAGTCTGAAAAAGTCCAATGCACCACCTTTCTGCACATCGCTGGGGAAAATGCAGTGAAGGTCTACAACATGTTACAATTCAGTGAGGAAGAAACTGAAACAAGAAATGTGCTGAAAAACACGTTCAGGGATTACTGAGAGTCAAGAAAGAACCTACCCGATGTTCACCATTTGTTCACGAGAGCTCAGTATCCAGCTGAAAGCACTGAGGTGTACGGGAGGAATTCAGGGACCAGAAACTGCAGATTTCAGCAAAGTACTCACATACTCTGGCCACTGCATGTCACCGCTGGGAAAGCTACCACTCACCTGTGAACACAAAAGCCAAAAATGCTAAACTGAATTTCACATATTGTTGACTGTGATGTACCAGCAATACTAGAACGTGAGACATGACTGTTACAGCAGGACAGGGTAGGAAAGAGCAGCCAAACACAAATGCACTCGCACCAGCAGACAGCAGGGGGCAGCTCAGCACATGGAGAAAAGAAGAAATGAAGGAAAAAATAAAAATAATGAAGAAAAGGTTTAGGTTTATATATGAATATGAACAGCACCGTAACACCGCTCAAGCACAACAAAGCAGCAAAACTAATTATACAGAACACAGCAGCATCATTTTCATGCAAAACAAGCAGGACAGCATCGAAATTATTATACAGAACAAGTGACACTGTTCAAGCAGAACACAGCAGCATAACAAGTTTGAGGCAAAAACAAAAGCAGGACACAGCAGCCCAACATGGTCCAAGCAGAACACAAGCAAGTGGCACAGCTGCAGCCACCTTCAGCACTGTGCTCGCAGGGCAATCTTGTCAAAAATTGGATTTTTAGGTGCAAAAGTTTAACTGGTATCTTACAGAGTGTGGGATTGTTGAGGAGTACAATGCGCCACCTTTCCGCACGTTGCTGGGGAAGATGCAGTGAAGGTCTACAACATGTTACAATTCAGAGAGAAAGAAACTGAAACAGGGATTACTGAGTTCAGGGATTACTGAGAGTCAAGAAAGAACCTACCCGATGTTCGCCATTTGTTCTTCTTGAGAGCTCAGGATCCAGTTGAAAGCGTACAGGAGGAATTTGGGGACCAGAAACTGCAGAATTCAGCAAAGTACTCACATACTCTGGCCACCGCATGTCACTGCTGGGAAAGCTACCACTCCAGTTCCAAGCTCTGCACACTGAACATACCCATTGGAAGATACACATTCCTTTGACCTTCTTTTGGGGTGTCCTCAGCTTCAGAGGTATTCCAAAGGTCAATTGCAGACTATTAAAGGCCTGGAAGATGTCGTCAATGTTACAAACGATATCTTAGTCTGGGGTGAAACGGTCAAGGAAACATGAGGGCAGACTCATCCAAGTGCTGAAAAGGGAAAGACAGTGGAACCTGAAACTCAACAAAAACAAGTGCAAGATCAGATCATCACAAATCCAGTACATTGGCCATATGCTCTCTCTGCAGAAGGTCTCAATCTAGATAAAGATAAAGTGAGAGCTGTAACACACATGCCTACACCAGAAAACAAGCAGGCACTCATGAGATTAATGGGCATGATTCAGTACCTTTCCAAGTTTATTCCCAGCCTGTCTGAAGTCGGCGCACCCCTCAGAAAACTGCATGACACAAGTCGAGCACAAAGCTATGAAAAACTGAAATCTCTGCTGATAACTACTCCCACACTAAAGCTCTATGATGTAAAAATATCTTCTACACCATCTGTAGATGCGAGCTCAGAAGGCTTCGTAGCAGCAATTCTGCAGGAGGGAAAGTCAGTGGCTAAACTACATTCCGAAAGGCAACAGCAAATGATCCAGAAATGCAGCTACTACACACAAGGACCATGGAAGGATGGCCCAATGAGAAAAATCCAAACATACTGGACATTCAAAGAAGAAACGCAAAAAACAGATTCAAGACAAGCTGCAGAGAAGACAACTCAAGCAGAACAGCTATTATGACAGACAGACAAAGAGCCCACCAAGCATATACATGTGGGACAAGGTGAGAATTCAGAGAAGGGCAACCTGCTATCATGATCAGCCCCGATTCTTCACAGTCCAGACGCCAGATGGAAGAACCTATAGAAGAAACAGAAAACAGAACACACATTCATTTGTGAACATTTTAGAACATTTATTCATTGGAACAGTTGAAACTGGAAAAACTCACATCAGAAAAACATTGACAGTCACAACAAAAGTGAAAATAACACAGAACTGAAAATCAAAATAAAACAAGAACATTGTCTTCAGATTGGACACTGGTGCTGAATGCAATGTCATCACAGCACAGATCTACAAATCAGATTTGAAACAAAACTCCAGAATTCAGCTTAAAAACCGCTCACATATTCTAGCCACTGCATGTCACCATTGGAAAAGCTAACATTCACCTGTGAGCAGAAAAGCCACAAAATGCAAGATTGAATTCCACATTGTTGTCAGTGATGTACAAGAAATACTAGGACGTGAGACATGTGAGACGTTAGGTGTGGTTTAAAGATGGAAGAACCTATAGGAGAAACAGAAAACACCTTCTCAGGATGACTGAAAGAGTTCCCATCAGCATCACCCAACGTTGTTGCAGATTCCTGTGTCGAGCCGCAGGTCAGTGAATTTGGTCCACCTGCAGAAACTGGTACTGCAAAACAACCTGACTTACCTGAGTCACATCCGAGAGAGGCATACAGAGAGGCTTCTTCCACAGACCTGAAAAAGGCAAAAGATCATGAATTCAGTGAGTTGCATGACTCGTTAATCAGAGACAGAGACAGGACTGTTTGTGGTATTAGGGAAGACCTATTGTGGGCAAGGTTGCTGCTTTTGCACTGACTGCATTTTAAACGTGAAGGTCACACTGATGGTCAATAAGAGGAAATATCTCACATACTTTAAAAATGAATCTTAGTCTAGATACAGGAGAGGAATCCTCGGTCTCCTGGTTTAAAAACTGTATGTTGAGGAGTTTAGTCAGTTGTGGATAAATGCTGCGTCAGCATGTTCAGAAACTTCAAACAGCATGTTAGCGTATGGGTTGTTGAGAAAAGGATTTCTTGGATCTCAGACTCCACAGATCGCTTTGGCCTCCCAGGGATCAAACTCCCCCTCTCTCAATGACAGGAGCAGCAATTAGACGGTGTTGTGTTGTTGCGTATTTTCTAACTGAACTGACGGTTAGAATCAGTGTAGGTACCGAACCCAAGCGCAGATTTTACCTTTGAAGGTTTTCTATTCTAAAATGATGAAACCTTCTGGGGTGGTGAAGCTGATCAACAACACATTTATTTCTTATAAATGTCAGTAGGGGGATTTCTCTGAAGACTGTTCTCTGATGAAGGCTGGTAGCTGGATTGGTTCTTGAGAGGACCTGATGCTCCCTGGAACTGAAGTTCAAAATGAAAAGCTGTGTATTAGACATCTCTCCTGTTGTAAAAGACATTTGTGTCATGTAGAAAACATGAACCTTCTTAGGGCCTTTTTTTTCATCACCTCTTAAACTCCCAGAGTTTCTAAGGATTATTATTCTGCAATGCCATGGAATATAGCACACACTGCCCAAATCTTTCTAAAGTTAGAGGAGTGAGGAATGAGTTCCTGTGGAGTTTCAGAGGTTAAAAGGGTTGATGATGTTCACCACAGTTTAAACAAACACTGAAAGTTACCTGGAATCGTGCTGGACATCTTCTCTAACTGGCTACAAGAGGTATAGTCTTCCTTTTCTTCAGGATCTGCTTGAGAGACAACATGACAGATTATCTAGAACATGTCAAGTGATTTGGATAACATCAAATACCTCAGAGTTTAATAGTAGTTAATAATAATAATAATCTGAAGGGGAGTTGAAGCCTCGGTTTCCTGTTTTCCTGCATCACTGTGGGAGCAAAGGTTCTAGCTCAACCACGATCCACAGAGCAGGACTTTCCTATCAGAATTGAACCCAGCCAGTAGGCCAACACTTAGAGCCATGCTTGAGGGCTACAAGGGGTGTACCCTTGTCGACTTCGTCAGGATCTGTTGGAGGGACACAACAAGAACACATATATACACACACACACACACACACACACACACACACACACACACACATTTATGGTATTTAGCTGACTCTCTTATCCAAAACGACTTATGTCTCCCACATGATGTGGCAGCTCAGTGGCAGGTAGTGGTGTTATTTATTGCGCCACACCAACCGTTATTGGTTGGTGCCCACACCAATTTATATTTATTCACGCATCACACAACTCACATACCTTAATCTTGGGGAACTTTAGCCTCCTGGTTCTTTGCTTCATGTTGGACTGTGTGAGAACAGCTTCTGCCTCCACCACTGCACAAAGGGGAAGACTGAGACTCTTTCTCTGTGGACTGGAGCGGGATGACGTCTAGATCAGAATAAGCTCTGCTGTTTCCCTCAAACTGATTGACGTCCACCACAAAAAAAGACTGCCTATAACTCTGGAGAGGAGACAGAACAGAGGTGGAACATAAGTTATCTTTGATTATTTACTTCTTGTCACTGTTGGTGTCACTGTGCATCAGTCAGCTATTCAGCGCACTTTGCACAAGGAGAGGCTGTCTGTCCAAATATATGTACTATGGGAGAGTAATGCAGAAGAAGCCTTTTCTGCTCACAAGCCACAAACAGAGTCGCTTGAGGTATGCTAAAGCACATTTAAACAAGCCAGCTTCACTTTGAAATAAGGTGCTGTGGAACTAAAATGGAGGTATTTGGACATAACAAGGGGCGGTGTGCATGATGGAAAAAGAACACAGCATTCCAAGACAAACACTTGCTACCCACAGTAAAAGTTGGTGGCTGTTCCATCATGCTGTGGGGCTGTGTGGCCAGTGCAGATACTGGGAATATTGTTAAAGCTGAGGGTTGCATGGATTCCAGTCAATGGACAATTGATGCAGCATTCAACTTTAAGATTAAGGATGTATTCGCTAAACTATGCCCAGATTTTAAAGTTCAGTCTCACGTGATCAATCTTTTCTTAAATATCCAGTGGTTGTTGAATGAAGATTCTTGACGTGCCGTCCAGGTACTGCTTCTAGGAATGTTCATCTTTCTGGCTTCTGGTCCAGGAAAAGTTCCCAGGAAGTGTTCGCTTTAAATTCTAATTCTAAAAGGTTTCTAAGGGGATTAGAGTTAGGCCCATCAAGAGCTGGCTGTCCTTTGTTAGGACAATGGTAGAGGACCTCCTTGGTTCCTTTGTTTATCCCTGTTGGGTGTTTGTTTACCTGGCTGGGGAAACAGGTTGGTTCTTTGTTGGGACAGTCTTTTTAATCACCTGTGTAGCCACACCCATTTTCCTCCTCTGGTGCTGTCACCTACTGGTGAGCAAGGGTACCTACGTCCCCGTTTGTCTTCAGGGTATGATTTATTGTACATTTGAAGAGCACTTATGGATGAAATGTCCACTGGGAGAGATAAAGTTCATGGCAGGTCAAGCAAGTCCTTCCAATTCTTAGCAGGTTAGTTTTCCACGAGGTGTTCCTATAAGACTGAAAACATCTGGGCAGCTTTATGCAAACATCTGGGCCGTTCTGGTTGACTAACCAAACTTACAATGAATAATAATGTTGGTCATGTTAAAGCTTTGAATTATATGATTGCATCATAAAAAAATACATTCATAAATAAAAAACACCAAATATGATTTAATATTGTGGAAATGATTAGATAGATGGCTTTTGATGCAAAGGAGGAAGTATCATCATTAAGCCTTATAGAGAGGAAAGTTAGTGAAGGTGTTAGCTTTGTTGACTGGGATGGATACCTGATGCGTCAGGGTAATTAATAACCATGTTGTCTATATAACATGTGGACCCCTTGTGCTGTCCTGGGAATCAGGATTGTTTCCTGATCAATGGCTTTGTGACGTTGTTGACAGTCTGTTTTAGACTGTATGTATTACATGTTGCAGGAGGTTAATTAAGAGTTAAGCTGACATTAGGTTGACTAATGCCTTATAGGAAGATATCCCATGATCCTAGTTTTAGACTTTGCTTAGGTCAAGTAATTCCACATTTTTGATTGAGTAATTAATTGTCAGGCAGTGTTTCAGTTATTCACACCAAGACTAGTCTTGCGATGGACTAGTGCCGATAAATGTTTCAGGATCCTAAAGCCAAGCATAGACTTGAGCTTAGTGATTTGAACACGTGTCTGCATAAGTAAGTATGTTTATGTAATTATGTTTCAAGAAAAGATAAATAAATATATTGCTGCATTGGTCACCCGTACTCGCTAGGTTTGTACAATGGTGGTAGCAGATATGCTGTCCAATAATCTATGTACATATGCTGTATGCATTTAAAAGAGTTTGATATGGAAAGGGTAAGCAGAAAATAGTAGCTATGCTGGACACTGCTGGAAGCCTAGTTACCAAAATACTGTGTAGTAAGCTACCAACACCCTGTCACTGCTGTGCTAGTCTATACCCTTTAGTACTAGTGTGTAGTATGCAATTGGGACGCAGCCTAAATCCCCTATCAGATGTTGGAGTGTTTAGTGCGCCCTTCTTTACCTCTGTTTGAGCCATGGAAGCTCAGGTACCAGCACTAATGCATGGCCTTAATAGCTGATATGACCAAATACGATCAAATAAATAAATAAATAAATAAATAAATATATATGTATATGTGCTTTTACTGTGCGTTTACCTCAGTCTGGACACTTTTCTGTCAGAACTATTTGCTGAGTCCTCGAACCGTTTCGCCTCAGCCAGCTCTCGACCGGCTGATGAAATCCCGAAACCCTGCTCATTGATCCCACAGGACTGATTGACAGGAGTTTAAACCAATAAGATTACGGAAACAATTAGTGTGAACCAATACAGAAAATAAGAGAGTTAAGCTGTAATTGAAAATACTTATTTATTAACGTGTTAATACAGTAATAAGAACTATATTTATAAACAGTAAATACTAGGGATACATATATAATAAAAATACAGAAATAATAAATAATTTTACTGGCCACTCATCAGTCCTTCTGGGGTGTCGGACAGGCTGTAAGTGTGTGTGATTAATTTGGTGATTGATATGATGATTGATCAGTGCTTGATCAGTGTGTTTTGGTTTGGTATCTTAGCTTTTAGCAATTATTTAGTCAATCGCCATCTCCCTGCTCTCTTTCTACGGGCAGAAATTTTGTCCAATGGCTGCATGGAGCTGCAGGATCACAGCTGGCCATAAATGAATGAATGAATGAATGAATGAAGGCCTCAAACCTGACAAAATTAAAGTGGATGAAGCTGGAATCTAGGTGATCAAAACTGAGGCAGAAATGAGCTGTATAGCTGTAGGTCTTCTTAGCGTGTTCTTCTGTGGTGTTTGTGGCCGGTGGACCTCAGAGCAGTACTGATCAAATTTTATGGCTGGCCATGAATGAATGAATGAATGAATGAATGAAGGCCCCAAACCTGAAAAAATGCTTAGAAAAAAAACAAATTTAAATCCTTAGTGATTTCCTGAGTGTCCCCTGGTCAGATCTACGATCTTGAGATGAGAAGTTGTGATCCAGGAGGCGTTTGAACCGTATTTCTGCGCTGTATTATTGTAAAGATATTAATAGAAACGCGGAGACAACATCGTAAAAAAGCACTAATTAGCACTAAACAGTAGCATTTATGAGATTCCGAAAAAAGGACCTGTCCCAGCAAAGGGGGGCATCCGGTCACCCTGTCTGATCACTCCCAAAGGAGCTGGTTCAGTTGTTTGAGGTGTCGAATTACTGGACAACAGTGAGGGTTCCACCATTCCTTGTTTACCCTGGTTACCATGGTTACACCATGGCCAGAGGTTTAGTACAGCTCCCTGCAGAAGTCAATGGCAGTGGCCAAGTGGCCAGTCAGAGGGCACGGTTTTAAAAAATGTCAGTCGATGATGTCATAATGGCCTCTTTGACATCCCTGTGACATCACGGCCCCACAGAGCAGTATAAATAGACCCTGCAGAGCTCACCTTCCTCACTCTGAGCCTTTCACTCACGCAGTGCAAAGGAGCAGTCAGTGGCATTACCAATTCTCACCTGAACCAAGACCGAAACCGGGGAGATGGAGCAGTGGAAGGCTGAGCGGGAGTCCCTGCTGTTTCAGCTCAAGGAGGCCCAAGAGAGCATTGAGAAGGAGAAGGCAGCCAGGCTGAGGGAGCGGAAAGCCAACACAAGGAGGCACAACCGCTGGATAAAAAGGGTCAACACAACAAGGGACCAGAACATTGAAAAGGAGACGTACGAGCTACGTGCCAAAGTTCAGGACCTGGAGGAGGCCAAGCAGGAGGTAAAGGACTTGCTGGACTTCCAGTCGGAAATCCTACGACAGGTCAGCGAGGAGCTGGCAGACAACAAAACCAGGCTCAGCAGGTGCAGGGTGCTGGCAGAGCAGCTGTATGCCCAAAACATGGAGCTGCATGCATCTAACTGGTACAAGAACCAGGAGCTGGAGGTCCTGCGACAGGAAAGGGCTCTGACAGAGGCACTGGACAAAGAATACAACCTGGTATCGGCTCTTCCTCCATTGGCAATGCAGAAGCAGAGGGTCATGGAGGAGCTGAAGCAGAAGGCAGCTGCTGCAGAGGAGGCCGCTGCGGAGAGGGCCGCTGCAGAAAGGGCAGCTGCAGAGAAGGTCGCTGTGGAGAGGGCCGCTGCGGAGAGGGCCGCTGCAGAGAAGGCCGCTGCGGAGAGGGCCGCTGCGGAGAGGGCCGCTGCAGAGAAGGCCGCTGCGGAGAGGGCCGCTGCAGAGAAGGCCGCTGCGGAGAAGGCCGCTGCTGAGAGGGCCGCTGAGGAGAAGAGCCTCAGCCTTTTTAGCCTTCTCAGCCTTCTCAGGGCGAGGCTTAAAGGCTTCTGGAGCCGACTCTCTGCTGCATGCAGAAAGTGGAAGTGAGAGAGGGAGACAGAATCCGAAACCGAAACCGAAACCGAAAAAAAAAAAAAAAAAAAAAAGGACGGGAACAACAAGAAGGGAAGAGAAAGAGACAGAGTGACGATGAAGATGAAGGGAAAGACAGAAGGCAACAGAAAGAGACAGAGTGACGATGAAGATGAAGGGAAAGACAGAAGGCATCAGAAAGAGACAGAGTGACGATGAAGATGAAGGGAAAGACAGAAGGCAACAGAAAGAGACAGAGTGACGATGAAGATGAAGGGAAAGACAGAAGCAACAGAAAGAGACAGAGTGACGATGAAGATGAAGGGAAAGACAGAAGGCATCAGAAAGAGACAGAGTGACGATGAAGATGAAGGGAAAGACAGAAGGTAACAGAAAGAGACAGAGTGACGATGAAGATGAAGGGAAAGACAGAAGGCATCAGAAAGAGACAGAGTGACGATGAAGATGAAGGGAAAGACAGAAGGCAACAGAAAGAGACAGAGTGACGATGAAGATGAAGGGAAAGACAGAAGGCAACAGAAAGAGACAGAGTGACGATGAAGATGAAGGGAAAGACAGAAGGCAACAGAAAGAGACAGAGTGACGATGAAGATGAAGGGAAAGTCAGAAGCAACAGAAAGAGACAGAGTGACAATGAAGATGAAGGGAAAGACAGAAGGCAACAGAAAGAGACAGAGTGACGATGAAGATGAAGGGAAAGACAGAAGGCATCAGAAAGAGACAGAGTGACGATGAAGATGAAGGGAAAGACAGAAGGCAACAGAAAGAGACAGAGTGACGATGAAGATGAAGGGAAAGACAGAAGGCATCAGAAAGAGACAGAGTGACGATGAAGATGAAGGGAAAGACAGAGGGCAACAGAAAGAGACAGAGTGACGATGAAGATGAAGGGAAAGACAGAAGGCATCAGAAAGAGACAGAGTGACGATGAAGATGAAGGGAAAGACAGAAGGCATCAGAAAGAGACAGAGTGACGATGAAGATGAAGAGAATGAAAGAGACAGAAGAAGGGTAGAGAAAGAAAGTGTGGCGGAAATGGGGACGTTACTCACAATGACATCATAAAATGGGCTGGATACCCAGCCTCAGAATTCTCAAATAATTAAACAAATCAGTCCCATTAATAAATCAAATCGGCCTCATTAATAAATGAAATTTGGCCTCATAAATAAATGAAATGGGCCTTAAAAATTAAATTGACCTCATTATTAAATGAAATGGGCCTCATAAATGAAATGGGCCTCATTAATTAATGAAATCAGCCTCATAAATGAAATCGGTGTCATTAATAAATAAAATGGGCCTCATTAATAAATGAAATCGCTGTCATATGTTCAAATCATTAATATCTCAAACGCTTTCTAACTAGAGAAAGCTATATCAATGATTTGAGATCTGAAGGTTTAATTAATAATAGTATTACAATAACAGCCAGTATCAAATGATATCAAGACAAACAAACTGGAATAAATAAATGAAGCAGGTATTAACACAAACTACTCTAAACACAATAACACCCTCAGTCAGTATTAGTGATGCACGATGATATATCTGCGGCCGATATATTATTTACCGATATATCGATTTTTTCTGTTATAGGTTCGCTAACTGAGGTGGCGGCTGCTCGTCCAGCTCAAGCGTCTCACCTCGGCACACCAGCTCTTGCTGCAAACGGGGAGAACACTGCGACAAGCGCAGCGTGACTCCACCCACTACGTGCGGCAAGGGAGCAGAACTCCAGCGCATAGTGGGCTACCAACCTGTCACCCTGCTCCAGCCACAGCAGCAGGTCGTCCAGCGTGAGCCCCCCTCGGGGACACTGAAACACTGTCTTAAAGTGCTTCACGTACTCCGAGAAGGGCTTCACGCTCAGCTCCTCCCAGGTGGCGCTGGCCCAATCCAGAGCTTCTCCAGCGAGACGGGATACGAAGAAGGCAACCTTCGCCTGGTCAGTGCTGGTTCCCTGCCAACTTAAATAAACCGAGCACTGAAATACGAACCCCTCGCAAAGCTCCGGATCACCAGAATATGTTAACGGAATGTCCATCGGATACGGACTAGGGATGTGGTGGGGAGTTATGTTGCTGTAAAAAACATAACAACAAACATGCAAATGAAAGAAAACAGCACAATAACAATAGAAACACAACTGTAACAAATGTAAGTGGCAGGCAATTCCCACCAGTGCTCTTACACCAGAGACACTCACCATATAATCAACAACCAAATAATGGAATAGATTTGGATTATTCAGGAAACAAAAAAGCGTCTGTTAATAACTAAATATTTGAAGTAGTATTGTGTGCTATTTCAAAGTCATGGACCAAAACTACATTGTGATTGCACACTTTAAAATAAAGCAACAGCCCTGTAACCCTGCTAAATATGTGTGGCATAACAGTTAATAAAATCAGTAAAAATGTAGGGGCAAAATAATGATGATCAAATCTGAGGTAGTGAAAAATATTATTGATTATGGTGGCGGATACTGATCCAAAAATAACCTGCACACTGTTAAAAGAACACAACAGGAATACAAAACAAGGTGCAGAGAAAACAAGGTGCAGCAACCTAAGGGATAAAACTGAAACTCAAACAGAAAGTGACAAACCAAACGGCGAAAACAACAAACCTGGGACTAGGAGGAGCAGGGAGTGACAGGGGATTGAGCCGTGATCCACCGAAATAAGAACATGGGAAGGGGTTGGGATACAGGGGAATACTAGGGGAACCTAAACTGCAGGCCTCGCTTGGGAAACAACAGGGAGAACTCAACAGAATACTAAAGCAATGCTCTACATGAACAAAAGAGAACCAGCTGCCTAAACCAGATAACAGGGCAAACCCAACCTGAGTATGTCGTGGAACTGCCTCGTGAGCTAGAGCCGCCAGAGTGCATGAACTGGACGTGACGTAACGGGACTGCCTCAAGAACCTTGAAGACCACTTGAACAAGACAAGATACCAGCTAACAGGATAACACCACAAACACATAGCGCTTAAATTCACAGCAACTACAGGCTGGAGCGAGGCTCCTTAAATGCTCCCAGTCCCAGATGCAACACATGAACACACAGTCAACACAAACTAGGCGGAAGTCCTTTTATGAGCCTGTGGACGGCGCCCCAGGGAAGGGCGCAATAAGGAGGGCTGACACCATCCCAGAGAATATTCCTGCCTTGTGCCAAAAAATTCCAGAAGGAAGAAAATAGATTATGAAACAAGCGTTTTTTCTTTTTCCTAATTTTGTCTCTGTATTCATGTTTTCTATGCAAACAATCCACATGTTTTTGCTCACATAAGCAGTGTGTGAGGGTTGCAGACTCTAATATTTTGGCCTCCCAGTCAGAGCTTATCACACCTAATGCTGAGCGTGACCTAGTAGTGTATACTGGTCAGTGCCTAAATCTGAACGGGTCCCATCAATAAGCTTTGAAACCTGAACACAAGAAGTACAGTTTTTTGGCAGTTATTCAGCAGTTTCTTATTTTTTAAATCTACATTTCACCTTAACTGACATAACAGCTACATTCTGGCACTAGTACAATACTACAGCATCATTTAAGGTGGAACAGAAATTTATATAAGAAGCCAACATCTGCCTCACATGTAGGGTAGCCTCCAATATGTGCTGTGCTACTCACCTCCAGCTCCCCCTGCAGTCTGTATAGAGCCTCTGCAGCCTGTATTCCTCCACGCAGCAAAACTCAGTGGGGAAATGTGAGATTTGACAAGTTGTGTAGTGTACCTCAGGCTTAATTAGCTCATTTTTAGATTTTAATAAAGATTAAAAATAGCATTGTTAAAATGTACAGTATTAAAATGTGCACCTTAATCACTTAAGAGCCAGTGGTTGTTTGGGGACAACAAGTAAATATTAAACCTGTGGGCTACACTTATACTGTTAATTATTGATGCAGTCTACAGCTAAAAAGGTAAAAGTAGTCATTGTCACACAAAAACCTTATATCTTCATTTTGTCGTCTTACACTTTATGACATAATGTGACTCTAACATTGTTCTTCACATAGTATCAGAATCTCATGATGAATGGATCAATAGAAATGCTCCAAAATGATTTTTGAAAGTTAAGAAGATTTTTTCACCCTTATGTAAAGCTTTTTGGAGATATAAGGTATCAGTGCACAATCTGTCACTGCTGTTCCCTGCTTTCGACACCAGTTTCTCAGGAGTTTCTCCTCACCATGGTCTTACTGAAGCACTAAACCTGCTTTGCTAGTTCAGACCATGTCTTCAGCTTATGAATACAGAAGAGGAGGAGATGAGTCAGTGGACAGTGGGCTCTCCCTCCTTTGATGGTTTTAGCATTAGGGTGAGTAGCAGTGGCGTTCACAGCCCTTTTAATCCTGGCTCTGAAATTGAATGTGTGCATTATAGAAAAAAAAACACTTGCTTTTTTTTAGCTTTTTTGGCATTCATTTGGGATGGATTACACAATATACACAAATGTCTCAATTTGCCAAAGGTTCTGCTTGAGAAATAATAATAGATTATAGGACTGGCTTCAGTGTTTACCTGCTCAAGTTTGCAAAGATCTCTCTCCAGAGCTCCTCTTTTCTCAAGGTTTCTCTCTCTCTCAATTTTCTTCTTTAGAATCATCAGTGGGACTTCATGGGATGGGGTAAAATGTGTTAGTGCAAAAGAGTTTGCTTTATGAGCATGTTCTGCCTGAGTTTCTGGGTCTGGACAACCCAAGAAGTCCCTAATGGACAGTTTGCTGAGCTCCTGGACAATTCAGGTGATTCAATTTTACAGTAGGTTTTACTGTAGGATTCTTTAGATTCGATTCAGTTCAAATGAATTAGAATACTTTTTGTATGGTGAGAACCTTTGCAAGTACTTACTGTGTTTCCATAATGACAGGGGGTAGATTCTGTCACATTGCATCTCAAATACTGAAACTGGTCCTGGAAGGTTGTTCTGGTCAGGTCAGACTTTTTGAAAAAGAAATGTCAATAAAAACACTGTAAATAAAAAAGTCCTTATACTGTGTTGTGCCATCAGCTGTAACAGTACTACCACTCAACTTAGGATCTTATGTTCAGGGCTCAGCGGTCTAATGTGCTGCCACTCTTGAGACATGCTTTGCCATCAGCAGCCAGAGCCCAGGAAAGCACAACTGGCTGTGCTCTCTCTAGGAGGGTAGATGGTGCTCTCTCCCCTCATCACTCTTAAGCGATGTTGGCTGGCACAGGTGTCTGTTAGCTGATACAATGAGACTGGGGATCCAGCGCTTTCCTCCAAGTGTGTCAGCTGTCCGGCAATGATCACAATTGGCCGTGTTTTTTTTTTTTTTTTTTATATCTATATATTTTTTTACTATTTTTAGTCTTCCAAGTGTATCAGAAGTCTAATATCATACCACTATAGCCCAGGGGTCGCAAGTTAAAATCCTGAGCCATGCTTTGCCATCAGCGTCTGGAGTCCATGTGGAACCACCGCTGTATCAAGAAATGAGCAGGTGAAATTTCTTCCCTCCATCAACTGTCCATCGAACATCTTTATGATAAACTAGAATGGAAATTGTGAGCCAGGCCCTCTTGTTCACCGCACCAATGCTCTAACTGATACATGGGCAAAACGTCCCACAGGTAGCCAGTGTGCTATCACAGTGGTAGCGATGTCGGACAAGGTCGAAAGGCAGTAACTGGTGTGCTATCCCTGTGGTAGTGATTTTGAGTCAATAGGTATGTCTTTGCACCACTTTCCTTTACAATAATAGCTCAAACAAGGAGTCTCAAGCTCAGCTTACCTTAGATTACAGTTACATTTAAGGCATTTAGCAGACGCTCTTCTCCAGAGCAACTTACAAAAGTGCTTTACTGTTTACTTAAGAAGAACCTCAGCATGTTTCAATAGACTGAAATTCAAAGATCCTCTAATCTTACACTCTACTAAACACAAGTCAGTATGGAGACCATAATACTCTTCGCCTGAGTACTCTCGGAAGAGAAGGGTCTTCAGTCTGGAAACATCGGATCAGCATCTCCTTTACTTCAGCCTCTCTTATTGGAGCACAAGACTGTCAATAAGGACATTGTCCTCTTCTGTGTGAAATGAAAAAGCCATCTACCATCGATAAAGTCTAAACTAAACAGCTTACCTTTTATGTTTTTTGGGAGATGTTCAATCATGGATCCAGAGAAACAGCTTTCCATGTAAATCACCATCTGCAGTGTTGTACAGGACAATAGCATTACTTTCAGAAATGAAAGACTGAGCATGTTGTGTTCCTACTGACCTTTGAGAACTGGTGGCATCTAGGCATCTTAGTTATGGTGTCAACAAGGTCATACGCATGAAGCTGAGATGAGGTAAAGCATGTTAGATACTGATTTTATACTAAATGTATAAAATTCAGAAAATTAGGAAAATAGGAATACAGCTTACTCTATCATTGGAAAAGGCAAACAGTCCTTTACCCCCGTGATCCGAAAGGTATACAAAAATGGTCATTTTTACCGCTGTTGATGAAAACAGGTGGACAGTTTATTATTATTATTATTATTATTATTATTATTATTATTTATGTATTCATTTTGTTATTATTATTACATTTAATAATCAGATGCTTCAAGAGGTGTCAAGTCACAAAGTACAAATACTTCATTATGTTTAATTTTGGTTATATTTACTTTACTGGAGTAATTAATTTTTAGTTCTACTTTTCACATTGTTACCCAATCATCTAAACTTTCTCCTCCTTACATTTTAAAAACAGCCTCGTTACTCCTATTTCATTTTCTTTAGTTTTCATTCCGGCTCATCATCCTTCAAAAAACAAAACAAAACAAAAAAAACAACAACAACAACAACAAAAAAACCATATCCAGACTTTTGGCACCATTACAAAACTTCTAGACAACGATTCCTCATATTTTCCTCCATGAAGCACATGTTAATGCTCAGTAGAGCACAGAGACGCTCCTTTAATAGAGCTGATATTACTAAAATGCTTCATTTTCAATGGGCAGATCTGCAGCTGAAACAGGAGCCTAGTGCAGCCCAACATTTTTCAACATCAACATTTTAATAGAACATTCTCCTCATTATGGCTTTTAGAGAAATGGGTTTTTGGGGAGGGGGATGGGGGGGTAGTGCACTATAGACCCCTGTTGGTGCGGCCTAAGCTTTTGGTCTTTGTTTTCCTTCCATTACTTTTACTTTTCTACTTGAAGTCGTTCTGAAACCAGTACTTTTACACTTTTACTGGAGTAAAGCTTAAGTTGATACTTCAACTTCTGTAGAAGTTTTTTAAAAACCTAGTATCTCCAATTCTGCACTTGTGTCAATACGTTTTACATATTTGGACGCATTAAGTCGTTTAGTGTTTATACAGTTGAGAAATTACCTTTTAAGACTTTTGTCATGTTATGTTGGTGAGCATCTGCATGGCTCTGTGATGGATCACACGTCTAATTTCAGAGCTTTTTTAGACCAAAAATATAAGTAAACTAAATCAACCGTAACAGACACTGATTGTATTTAAAGTTCCAGTGCAGCTCTATAAGTTATTCAGTATTGAAGTATTTTATTTTAATTCACTAATTTTCTACATCTGTCACACTGCCAATAAAACGTGAAGCTCTGGAGCAGCCGCACAGTGACCTAAGGTCGCCGGGATAGAGGGATTTTAGTCCCCGAGCACTGGCTTAAGGAGCAGTTGAACTGTGTTCTCGGAGTGATGGAGCCCCATCCAGTACCTTGGGCTGAGTTGCAGTGCATAGACTAATCATCCAGCATCAGTGCATCAGGAATTGCCACGTGAACCAGACCTCACAACCGCGACTTTTCCTGTGCCTATGTCCAGAACTGCGGCTGTCTCTCCAGATCTGCTAAACGATATTAGGGTCCAGAATGACTTCCCCGCCCCTCCTCAGACAACCAATGGGCCTCTTGCACACTCATGCCCTGGGGATTCAGCAATGTATGTAGTGGGTATATATTAATGGGTGCATGTCAGAGTTCAGCCAGTTCAGAGTGTGAGGGGGAGAAGAGTGTTTGTCAGTCTGGCTGTCCTGGACTTCACACTCCTGTAGCGTCGGCCTGATGGTAGGAGCGTGAAGAGGCTGTATTGAGGGTGTGTACTGTCCCTGATAATGCTGTAGGTGCTGTACTGTAAAAAAAAGTATGTTTATGACAATTAACTGTACTGTAAGTATAGTGTATATAGATGACTGTGCTGTAAAATGTGTGTAATATAAATTAGTACATTAAATTACAGTAATCTATAGTGAATTAATGTTCTGTAAATTTACCATCTGTTTATTATAATTTAGTGTACTGATTATATTTTAGTGTACAATAAATGTAGTGTACTGTAGTTTTACTGTAATGTAGTATACTGTATATTTATTACAATTAACTGCTGAATTCATTCAATTCATAATTTCATTAAATTCATTAAATGAATCCAGTTTTACGTACAACAGAATGAACTTACAGTGGACGAAATAAGTATTTGATCCCCCACTGATTTTGAAAGTTTGTATTCTAACAAATAATTAAACAGTCTATGATTTTTATGGTAGCTTTATTTTAACAGTGAGAGATGGAATATCAAAAAGACAATCTAGAAAATGAATTAATATTTAAATAAAAAATAATTTGCATTTCATTGAGGGAACTAAGTATTTGATCCCCCTAAAAACCATGATTAATGTTTGTTCCCACAGACCACTGACACACCTTAATCTCAGTGAAGTTGTTACCTGCATGAGAGACACCTGTCCCAAATTGTCACCTGTGTAAAAGGCCACCTGCCAAGAGACTCAGTGACACTCCAACATCTCCACCATGGGCAAGACTAAAGAGCTGTCTAAAGATGTCAGGGACAAAACTGTTGAGCCACACAAGGCTGGAATGGGCTACAAAGCCATAAGTAAGAAGCTGGATGAGAAGCTGACAACTGTTGGTGCAATTATTCGGAAGTGGAAGAAGTACAACATTACTGTCAATAGACCTAGGCCTGGAGCTCCATGCAAGATATCACCTTGCGGAGTCTTACTGATCATGAGAAAGGTTAAAAATCAGCCAAGAATTACATGGAAGGAGCTGGTTAATGATCTTAAGGCAGCTGGGACCACAGTCTCCAAAAAAAACATTGGTAATACACTGAGACGTAATGGTTTAAAATCCTGCAGTGCACGCAAGGTTCCTCTGCTCAAGAAGGCTCATGTCCAGGCTCTTTTGAGCAAGCCAGTGGCAACAGTGGCAAGGAAAAACTCCTCTGGTCGACACCAGATAGCATGCATGCAGGTAAAGAGTCACAAGCAATCCTTCTAAAGCATTTTGTAAACAAAATGTACATGATGGCAGCATAACTCTGTTCACAGAGAATACAGTAGCAGAACTATTAAAGAACACAGTTGCGTGACAATTTTCATACAGAATACAATAGCATCAATTTTACCTTTAGAAGTCAACAGGGTCACATTTTTCATACAGAATACAGTAGCATATAATCACTGAAACAGCAGATAGGAGCATGAATCTAAATACAGAATACAACAGTGCTGCTCTTCATATTCAACATAGAGCTTTAAGCTCCCTCTATTAATTCATTTTCCATACATTCCATTCATCCACCTTCAGGCTGCAGTAGTTTAGCCCCACTAAGACAATAATGCTTAAGTTGCATTTCAGAAAAATGCAGCCAATCAGAAGAAGCTCATTTACATAACGACACAGTAATAGAAACAGCTTGTTATTATTTTTATGGACTAAGGGCAGGTTTTGGTACATAAAGCTCCATAAAACAATGTAAGTAAGACTGAAGAAAAAAGATCAAATAAAATGTAGACTTGGAGAGTAAGGGTAATACTAGAACTCTACAAAGCCATGGATGGTTGTTGCTCACTGTTCAAAAGGCAGCATCACTGTTATTTTATCAGTGACAAACAACTCGACCATGTGGTAGCTCAGACAGAGCAGAGGCAGGTAGTAAAGACCTGGTGTTCGGTCAGAGCAACATGACAGCACAGTAAGACCTTCAGCTCCACCAGATGGACGTTACAACAGTCTACTTCCACGGTCTGATTGATTGTGAGATGTATATGGAGCATTCAGAGGGATTTGAAGGAAAGTCAAATACAGCTGTGAACTGAATAAGTCACTGTATGCTCTTAAACTGTCTGGATTATCGGGATGAAAATGGCTTTCCACAGAAACCAGAAGACCATTGTGTCTACGACAAACACACTGAAAGTCTGAGGTTGAGGTAAAAAAAGATGCCAACAGCATTTAAGATGAAGGATCTAGGAAAACTGAACCATTTTCTAGGTACTGATTTCAATCAAAGTCAAGGCGCAGTAAATAGGAGTCATAAGAAGTACACATACCTGAACAATTTGGTAGGTCAGACTGTAACCAAGGTCCAACCACAAATCCCAATCACAAAGCAGCATGTAGCTTGTTTGTTGTGATGAGGCGCACAAGACCTGATCAAAGTTGGAGCAGTTAAATAGTCGCAGTACTTGTCTGAGCCAAACGAACAACACTGGACTGCAGTCAAGCATGTAATTAGGTACTTAAAGGGTACAACTGATCATGAACCGTTACAAAAAGAGTGGAGAGAAACTGAAACTTGAGGTAAACTTGAACTAAACATTGCCTCTTACTTCCTGCTCTGTCTACACATGAAGCAGAACATATGGCACACATATGGAAGACAACATTTTTGGGGCATCTGTGGCTGCTAGGACTAAATGACACAATATTAAACTCCTCACACGAGTGAACAGGATAAAGACAGTGATGAAAATGAAGACGCATATGCTGACGTTTGGAAGCTTGTTTCTGGATGTTTCTAGAGGAATGCTAAGGGTTCCAGACAAGTAATGGGAGTGGATTACATTATTTCTACCAATGTCAGCAGGAATAACAGTTTATGACTGCTGGTAAGTTTGGTAACAGTGCTGAAAGGGAATCTAGGGTGTTTGATGTTATTGCATTTAACAACATTTCTTTGATTCTGATTGGAGCAACACTGTCAAGACTACACCAGAGCACAGCCTGCAGATCATCTGTTATATGCTCTGCATCTGCAGGGTGAGATGGTTCAATCTGCAAGGTTATTAATGAAAACACTAGCTGTTGAGGTTGTTATGGTACATTTGCTAATAAAGGGGGTGGCAGGTGGAGATCATGTTTGAAGTAGTTCTAAAACAGGATTAGGTGTTGGTTGGAGATGGAGTCAGGTGGAGAAATACAGAGTTCTCTTAATACCCAAAGCAAAATTTAACGTAATGTTAAGGGGGTCCTGAATCAATGTCTGATCAGTAGAAAGAGCTGCTTCTGATAAAAACCACAGCAAATTCACCAAGGCCATAGACTGTGATAAGCAGGAAATTGTGCTGCTTTTTGGAAGCCAGAGACTAGCCTGCCACTTTAAGACTAAGCACCCCAAAAGACGGTTAACAGATCTCCTTCTCTACTACGAGTCCCGTCTCCCTAACCAACATCACTAACAGGATTGGCTTTGTTGTTTCTTGCCAACGTGGGAGAGGCTGTGTTTGTGAAATGCACCAAAGCTCGGTCAACTACATGTTCAGGTAGGTCGAGTGAGAGACATAGTTGAACGGTTACGTGCACAAAAATTTCACCTTGTACCGATTCAGTAATACAGTGCAGTTTATTACAAATGAGGAATGATTCCATAGTCCATCATACGGACCTGGTGCCTACCCTGAGTGTGTGTGACAGTTAGCCTAGTTTGGTGATCTATTAAAAGATTAGGAGCTACTTTACATCAAGTCAATGAGTAGAATCAACAGTAATGGTAATACTCACACTCTACAAAGCCAGGACTGATTTTGCTCACTGTTCATAAAGCAACATTACCGTGTTACAACCCGACTGAGTGGCAGCTCAAACAGAGGAGAGGTAGGCAGAAACGACTTGGTGTTAGGTTGGAGAACACCATCAAGAATGGAGCACAGTCTGCAGATTATCTGTTAGATGATCAAGATCTTTAGGGTGCACTTCTGCCTCTGCACTTTACTGACCACATCAAAATACAGCTGAGTGGAATTGGAGAACCCTCAGACTCGCCTTAGCTGACTGTGTCAGATTTTGAAGACCAGACACTGACCAACTACTGACTACTGTTATAGGGTCTGTAATGGACCACAGAGCAAAAGACAACCATGTTTACCATTTGTGTCTGAGACATATGGAATTTGGCCTCCTCCTTTAACCCATCCATGCAGTGAACACACACAGTGACAGTGCCTGGAGTGGTGGGCAGCCATTGCTGTGGTGCACGGGGAGCAAAGAGGGTGAAGGGCCTTGCTTATGGGCCAAACAGTGGCAGCTTGCCGAGCCAGGTATTGAACCCCTGACCCGGTCATCAATAGCTCGGTGCTCCAACTGCTGAGTCACCACTTCCCCTAAAAGGTGTCTTTTGGCAGTGGCAGTCCAAACCCACACTACCAAAGAGACTCCAGACAACCCAGCCCCTTAGACCACTCAGCCACACTAACAAAATCCCAGCTTTGCGTTGAAGCTACGAAAGAGGAGAGGACTTCTCTCGGGCTGGAGTGAATGCGTGAGTGAACACACATGGGTGTACGATTTAAAACAGTGTAGATGGGTCTGAAATGTACAAAGGGTTACAGTCAAGTAATGACCTTGAGCTCCACCATGGCATTAAAAAACAAAAAAACTAAATGGTAATAAATTGAACCTAAACTCTACATACAAGGGAAATCTGCTCAGACTAGAAACACTGTAAAAAACACAAGACCATGTCTGTTCTACATGTGTTACAGAACACCAAACCCATACTGACCAGGCAATGTCAGATAATGATGAATATGATGATGATGATGATGATTTCCATGAGGAGAGGTGTGTACCCCTCTGCTGACAGCTAACCGTGTTAATCAGACTCAGGTTCAAGAAAGACAGACATGGTACACGCTATGCAAAGAGAAAGCACCTCTTCTCAATTCTCTTTATTGTCTTAAAAGCTGGGATTGTAACTACTTCAGGTGTGTTACTCAGCGCTCAGCATATCTTAATTTCAGTGATATCTTAGTACTTTAAAGCCACAATCTTGTTGTTTTAATTGTAGAGTCCCCCTGTCCTGCACGTTTTATTGCAGGGGTGTTCAGTCTTATCTGCAAAGTGCCGTGTAGCTGCAGCTTTTCCATCCTAAACAGGCTGCGGGACACCTGATTCCACTTGTTTAATCAATTAGTGAGTCTTCAAACAACTGATTACATGTGCTTCTGCTTGGCTGGTATGAAAAGCTGTAACCATACTGGCCCTTTGTGAGTAAGATTGAACACCCACACCACTGAGGGAGGGTTTGTAACTCATGATCAATAAGATAAAGGCATGTGTTTGAAAAGCTTCTCAATGTAGGAATGCAGATATGGGATCAGAGTCCTCTGTTATTTACAAAGACAAGAACTGCTCCGAAATTAGTGCATTACCTAGCAGCTGATTGTCTGCTTATATAAAGAGGCTTTTAACTCTTTCAAATAATCTTATTGTCTTAGTTTCTGCTGTTCCCACATTTACCACACCTTTATGTTAAAAAAGTGACAAATTCCAGCAGATTTTAAAAGTACTGAGAAAAGAAGTTATTCAGTGAATCAAGACGTGTGTCCACTATTCTTAAAAGGTCATGTATAGACCTTGATGGTCAGGCAGAGTTTTAAACTGCTTTAAGAGAAAATGCAGGAGCAGTGCTTGAGCAGTTCTCTACCAGCTACATGATCTCTATAGAAACAGAACTCCAGCAGAATCCACTCTGTGCATGAACCTGATGAGACTCCACTGAACTCTGCCTGCAAGGCACCTTTTACCACCCTGTATCCTGTCATTAATTTAAATGCATTTTTTAATAATGCAATAGCATTAAACATTTTTGATAATGTAATAGCAGTGATATGTGAAGATTAAGACACACCTAGGGCTGGGCCTAAATGTCCGATTATTATATTAAAGGACCATAAACTCCATTTTTCCTCTTTTCTCTTCAATCCTACTTAGTGTTTGTGGAGTTGTGTGAACAAAAGATCACGCTTCATCCCTTACAATTAAAACTGGCTGTTTTTTATTTGAGGTCTTTTCAACTGTGTGAAATTCTGCTTCAGGTACTTTAAGCTAGATACAGTGGGGTATGAAATGTTTGATTTCTGATATTAACAATATTTTTAGGATTACATTTCAGGGAGGTGAATCATGTTATCTGAAAAATGGGCTACGCTAATCCCCTTATAGAATCCATAGGGAGCTCTACATGCTCTGTGTTGAATGTGAAGCGCAATGCTGTTGTATCCCGTATTCAGAGCTATGCTACTGAATTCTGTATGAGAAGTAGCAGAACTTTCCTACAGACCACAGTAACAGAACCCTGTTCTACCAGAATAGAGTAGCGTAATGATGTCTTACAGAACACAGTAGCCTGAAACTATTCATTCACAACAGAGTAGCATAATGCTTTCATTCAGAAGACATTAGAACCATTATTTTGATATAGAATACAGTACCAGTACTCTTTCAACCAGAATACGGTAGCATAACACTACACAACCAGCATAGAGGAGCATAACTCACACAGAATACAGTATTCAGTTCAAATGAATTTTATTTATACAGCACTTTCACAACAAATGTGGTCACACAGCAGCGTTACAGAGATCCGGGTCCAAGCCTCTTCTGAGCAAGCCAGTGGCAACAGTGGCAAGGAAAAACGCCCTCAGATCGAGAGGAAGAAACCTTGAGAGAAACCAAGACTCAAAAAGGGAACCCATCCTCCTCTGGTCGACACCGGATAGCACAATGAAAAGCAGAACAGGAATAAAACATGGAATTAAGGGAATCTGGCCAACGTGCCGTCAAGCCATAAAAAGATTAAACATGAGTGAAATGAAGTCCATGCAGGTACACGGTCACAAGCACAGCCATGCCGTGAGGTGAGGATGACTCAATTCGAGGCCCCAAAACCAGACAGCGGTCAGGAGGGTGGTGAAGACCGAGGTCTGCCGATGGAACAGTTGAAACTGGGCATCTCAACATATGTGAAAGAGAGAGAAAACACAAAGGGTTAGGAGGAAGGTGGCAAAAACTTTTTAGAAGGGTTACAGCAGGACAGGGTAGGAAAGAGCAGCCAAACACAAATACACTCGCACCAGCAGACAGCAGGGGGCAGCTCAGCACATGGGGGAAGAGAGAAGAAATGAAGGAAAAAATAATAATAATGAAGAAAAGGTTTAGGTTTATATATGAATATGAACAGTATTGTAACACCGCTCAAGCACAACAAAGCAGCAAAACAATTTATACAGAACACAGCAGTGTAACCATTCTCATGTAGAACACAAGCAGGACACAGCAGCCCAACACGGTCCAAGCAGAACACAAGCAAGTGGTTGGTGCACCTACCATTGCATTACAGCAACACCATGTGGGAGACCAGGGTTCGATTCCCGGTCTGGGTGACTATGCTGCGCTACACCAATAAGAGTCCCTGGGCAAGACTCCTAACACTACATTGGCCCACCTCTGTAATACGAGTAACCTTGTAAGTTGCTCTGGATAAGAGCGTCTGCTAAATGCCATAAATGTAAATGTAAGTGGCACAGCTGCAGCCACCTTCAGCACTGTGCTCACAGGGCAATCTAGTCAAAAATTGGATTTTTAGGTGCAAAAGTTTGACCGGTTTCTTACCGAGAGTGGGATTGTTGAGGAGTACAATGCGCCACCTTTCCACACGTCGCTGGGGAAGATGCAGTGAAGGTCTACAACATGTTACAATTCAGAGAGAAACAAACTGAAACAAGAAATGTGCTGAAAAACAAGTTCAGGGATTACTGAGATTCAAGAAAGAACCTACCCGATGTTCACCATTTGTTCTTCACGAGAGCTCAGGATCCAGTTGAAAGCGTACAGGAGGAATTTGGGGACCAGAAACTGCAGAATTCAGCACAGTACTCACATACTCTGGCCACCGCATGTCACCGCTGGGAAAGCTACCACTCCAGTTCCAAGCTCTGCACATTGAACATACCCATTGGAAGAAACACATTCCTTTGACCTTCTTTTGGGGTGTCCTCAGCTTCAGAGGTATTCCAAAGGTCAATTGCAGACTATAAAAGGCCTGAAAAATGTCGTCAACGTTACAAACGATATCTTAGTCTGGGGTGAAACGGTCAAGGAAACATGACAGCAGACTCATCCAAGTGCTGAAAAGGGAAAGACAGTGGAACCTGAAACTCAACAAAAACAAGTGCAAGATCAGATCATCACAAATCCAGTACATGGCAATATGCTCTCTCTGCAGAAGGTCTCAAGCTAGATAGAGATCAAGTGAGAGCTGTAACATACATGCCTACACCAGAAAACAAGCAGGCACTCATGAGATTAATGGGCATGATTCAGTACCTTTCCAAGTTTATTTCCAGCCTGTCTGAAGTCGGCGCACCCCTCAGAAAACTGCATGACACTCCGTGACAAGTCGAGCACAAAGCTATGAAAAACTGAAATCTCTGCTGATAACTGCTCCCACACTTAAGCTATATGATGTAAAAATACCTGGTACACCATCTGTAGATGCGAGCTCAGAAGGCTTCGTAGCAGCAATTCTGCAGGAGGGAAAGCCAGTGGCTAAACTACATTCCGAAAGGCAACAGCAAATGATCCAGAGATGCAGCTACTACACACAAGGACCATGGAAGAGTTTAAAAGAGTTTGATATGGAAAGGGTAAGCAAGTTAATAGTAGCTATGCTGGACACTGATGGAAGCCTAGTTACCAAAATACTGTGCAGTAAGCTACCAACACCCTGTCACTGCTGTGCTAGTCTATACCCTTTAGTACTAGTGTGTAGTATGCAATTGGGACGCAGCCTAAATCCCCTATCAGATGTTGGAGTGTTTAGTGCGCCCTTCTTTACCTCTGTTTGAGCCATGGAAGCTCAGGTACCAGCACTAATGCATGGCCTTAATAGCTGATATGACCAAATACGATCAAATAAATAAATAAATAAATATATATATATATATATATATATATGTACAGTCATGCCCGAAAGTATTCATACCCCTGTCAAAGTTTGACTTAAATTTACTTTTATTTAACCAGAAATTATATTTTTGCCTGGAAATGACACAGGCATCTCCCAGGAGATAACACGATGATGTACAAGAGGCATCATTGTGGGAAAAAATATTTCTCAGCTTTTATACACATTTGAACAAAAAGTGGCATGTCCAAAATTATTCATACCCTTCTCAATAATTAATAGAAAAGCCTTCATTGGCTATTACAACAATCAAACGCTTCCTGTAATTGCTGACCAGCTTTTTGCATGTCTCCACTGGTATTTTTGCCCATTCATCTTTAGTGATGAGCTCCAACTCTTTGAGGTTCGAGGGTCTCCTTGCCATCACCCTGATCTTTAGCTCCCTCCACAGATTCTCAATTGGATTCAAGTCAGGACTCTGTAGCCACTGGAACTTGAAAACATTTTGATATGGCTTTATAGCCCTTTCCTGACTTGTGAGCGGCCACAATGCACAGCCGCAGGTCCTTAGTGAGCTCCTATGTCTTAGCCATGACTGTCCACAAACCAACTGCAGAGAGCTGCTGTTTTTCTCCTGTTGAGTTGATTAAAACAGCTGTTCCCAATGAATCAGGGTAATTAGGATGCTTTAAAACAGCTTGGACTATTTGGAATGGTATAGAACTTTGGATTTTCCCATATACTGTGACAGTTTTCAAAGGGTATGAATAATTTTGGACATGCCACTTTTTGTTCATATGTGTATAAAAGCTGAGAAATACTTTTTCCCACAATGATGCCTCTTGTACATCATCGTGTTATCTCCTGGGAGATGCCTGTGTCGTTTCAAGGCAAAAATATAACTTCTGGTTAAATAAAAGTAAATTTAAGTCAAACTTTGCCAGGGGTATGAATACTTTCGGGCATGACTGTATATGTGCTTTTACTGTGCGTTTACCTCAGTCTGGACGCTTTTCTGTCAGAACTATTTGCTGAGTCCTCGAACCGTTTCGCCTCAGCCAGCTCTCGACCGGCTGATGAAATCCCGAAACTCTGCTCATTGATCCCACAGGACTGATTGACAGGAGTTTAAACCAATAAGATTATGGAAACAATTCGTGTGAACCAATACAGAAAATAAGAGAGTTAAGCTGTAATTGAAAATACTTATTTAATAACGTGTTAATACAGTAATAAGAACTATATTTATAAACAGTAAATACTAGGGGTACATATATAATAAAAATACAAAAATAATAAATAATTTTACTGGACACTCATCAGTCCTTCTGGGGTGTCGGACAGGCTGTAAGTGTGTGTGATTAATTTGGTGATTGATATGATGATTGATCAGTGCTTGATCAGTGTGTTTTGGTTTGGTATCTTTTTAGATACCATTATTTAGTCAATCGCCATCTCCCTGCTCTCTTTCTACGGGCAGAAATTTTGTCCAATGGCTGCATGGAGCTGCAGGATCACAGCTGGCCATAAATGAATGAATGAATGAATGAATGAATGAATGAATGAATGAAGGCCCCAAACCTGACAAAATTAAAGTGGATGAAGCTGGAATCTAGGTGATCAAAACTGAGGCAGAAATGAGCTGTATAGCTGTAGGTCTTCTTAGCGTGTTCTTCTGTGGTGTTTGTGGCCGGTGGACCTCAGAGCAGTACTGATCAAATTTTACGGCTGGCCATGAATGAATGAATGAATGAATGAGTGAATGAATGAGTGAATGAATGAGTGAATGAATGAGTGAATGAATGAGTGAATGAATGAATGAATGAATGAGTCAATGAATAAATGAATGAATGAGTGAATGAATGAATGAATGAATGAATGAATGAAGGCCCCAAACCTGTAAAAATGCTTAGAAAATAAACAAATTTAAATCCTTATTGATTTCCTGAGTGTCCCCTTGTCAGATCTACGATCTTGAGATGAGAAGTTGTGATTCAGGAGGCGTTTGAACCGTGTTTCTGCGCTGTATTATTGCAAAGATATTAATAAAAATGCGGAGACATCGTAAAAAAACACTAATTAGCATTAAACAGTAGCATTTATGAGATTCCTAAAAAAGGACCTGTCCCAGCAAAGGGGGGCATCCGGTCACCCTGTCTGATCACTCCCAAAGGAGCTGGTTCAGTTGTTTGAGGTGTCGAATTACTGGACAACAGTGAGGGTTCCGCCATTCCTTGTTTACCCTTGGTTACACCATGGCCAGAGGTTTAGTACAGCTCCCTGCAGAAGTCAATGGCAGTGGCCAAGTGGCCAATCAGAGGGCACGGTTTTAAAAAATGTCAGTCGATGATGTCATAATGGCCTCTTTGACATCCCTGTGACATCACGGCCCCACAGAGCAGTTAAATAGACCCTGCAGAGCTCACCTTCCTCACTCTGAGCCTTTCACTCACGCAGTGCAAAGGAGCAGTCAGTGGCATTACCAGTTCTCACCTGAACCAAGACTGAAACCGGGGAGATGGAGCAGTGGAACGCTGAGCGGGAGTCCCTGCTGTTTCAGCTCAAGGAGGCCCAAGAGAGCATTGAGAAGGAGAAGGCAGCCAGGCTGAGGGAGCGGAAAGCCAACACAAGGAGGCACAACCGCTGGATAAAAAGGGTCAACACAACAAGGGACCAGGACATTGAAAAGGAGACGTACGAGCTACGTGCCAAAATTCAGGACCTGGAGGAGGCCAAGCAGGAGGTAAAGGACTCGCTGGACTTCCAGTCGGAAATCCTACGACAGGTCAGCGAGGAGCTGGCAGACAACAAAACCAGGCTCAGCAGGTGCAGGGTGCTGGCAGAGCAGCTGTACGCCCAAAACATGGAGCTGCATGCATTGAACTGGTACAAGAACCAGGAGCTGGAGGTCCTGCGACAGGAAAGGGCTCTGACAGAGGCACTGGACAAAGAGTACAACCTGGTATCGGCTCTTCCTCCATTGGCAATGCAGAAGCAGAGGGTCATGGAGGAGCTGAAGCAGAAGGCAGCTGCTGCAGAGGAGGCCGCTGCGGAGAGGGCCGCTGCGGAGAGGGCAGCTGCAGAGAGGGCAGCTGCGGAGAAGGCTGCCGCGGAGAGGGCCGCCGCGGAAAGGGCCGCTGCTGAGAGGGCCGCTGCTGAGAGGGCCGCTGAGGAGAAGAGCCTCAGCCTTTTTAGCCTTCTCAGCCTTCTCAGGGCAAGGCTTAAAGGCTTCTGGAGCCGACTCTCTGCTGCATGCAGAAAGAGGAAGTGAGAGAGGGAGACAGAAACCGAAACCGAAACCGAAAAAAAAAAAAAAAAAGGAAGGAAGGGAATAACAAGAAGGCAACAGAAAGAGACAGAGTGACGATGAAGATGAAGGGAAAGACAGAAGGCAACAGAAAGAGACAGAGTGACGATGAAGATGAAGGGAAAGACAGAAGGCAACAGAAAGAGACAGAGTGACGATGAAGATGAAGATGAAGGGAAAGACAGAAGGCAACAGAAAGAGACAGAGTGACGATGAAGATGAAGGGAAAGACAGAAGGCAACAGAAAGAGACAGAGTGACGATGAAGATGAAGGGAAAGACAGAAGGCAACAGAAAGAGACAGAGTGACGATGAAGATGAAGGGAAAGACAGAAGGCATCAGAAAGAGACAGAGTGACGATGAAGATGAAGGCAAAGACAGAAGGCAACAGAAAGAGACAGAGTGACGATAAAGATGAAGGGAAAGACAGAAGGCAACAGAAAGAGACAGAGTGACGATGAAGATGAAGGGAAAGACAGAAGGCAAC
The DNA here is from genome assembly GCF_030463535.1 of Salminus brasiliensis. Lineage (NCBI taxonomy): Eukaryota > Metazoa > Chordata > Actinopteri > Characiformes > Bryconidae > Salminus > Salminus brasiliensis. The sequence goes on from NC_132892.1 coordinate 16,939,933, forward strand.
AGAAAGAGACAGAGTGACGATGAAGATGAAGGGAAAGACAGAAGGCAACAGAAAGAGACAGAGTGACGATGAAGATGAAGGGAAAGACAGAAGGCAACAGAAAGAGACAGAGTGACGATGAAGATGAAGGGAATGAAAGAGACAGAAGAAGGGTAGAGAAAGAAAGTGTGGGGGAAATGGGGACGTTAATCACAATGACATCATAAAATGGGCTGGATACCCAGCCTCAGAATTCTCAAATAATTAAACAAATCAGTCCCATTAATAAATCGGCCTCATAAATGAAATCGGCCTCAAAAATGAAATGGGCCTCATTAATAAATGAAATGGGCCTCATAAATGAAATGGGCCTCATTAATTAACGAAATCGGCCTCATAAATGAAATGGGCCTCATTAATTAACGAAATCGGCCTCATTAATAAATGAAAATCAGCCTCATTAATAAATGAAATCGGTCTCATAAATGAAATCGGTCATATTAATAAATGAAATGGGCCTCATAAATGAAATGGGCCTCATTAATTAATGAAATCGGCCTCATAAATGAAATGGGCCTCATAAATGAAATCGGTCTCATTAATAAATGAAATTGCTCTCATAAATAAATGAAATCGCTCTCATTAATAAATGAAATCGCTCTCATATGTTCAAATCATTAATATCTCAAACGCTAATTTCTAACTAGAGTATTACAATAACAGCCAGTATCAAATGATATCAAGACAAACAAACTGGAACAAATAAATGAAGCAGGTATTAACACAAACTACTCTAAACACAATAACACCCTCAGTCAGTATTAGTGATGCACGATGATATATCTGCGGCCGATATATTATTCACCGATATATCGATTTTTTCTGTTATAGGTTCGCTAATTGAGGTGGCGGCTGCTCGTCCAGCTCAAGCGCCTCACCTCGGCACGCCAGCTCTTGCTGAAAATGAGGAGAACACGGCGACAAGCGCGGCGTGACTCCACCCACTACGCGCGGCAAGGGAGCGGAACTCCAGCATAGTGGGCTACCGACCTGTCACCCTGCTCCAGCCACAGCAGCAGGTCGTCCGGCGTGAGCCCCCCTCGGGGACGCTGAAACACTGTCTTAAAGTGCTTCACGTACTCCGAGAAGGGCTTCACGCTCACCTCCTAGGTGGCACTGGCCCAATCCAGAGCTTCTCCAGCGAGACGGGATACGAAGAAGGCGACCTTCGCCTGGTCAGTGCTGGTTCACTGACAACCGAGCACTGAAATACGAACCCCTCGCAAAGCTCTGGATCAGCAGAATATGTATCCGGAATGTCCATCGGATACAGACTAGGGATGTGGCGGGGAGTTATGTTGCTGTAAAAAACATAACAACAAACGTGCAAATGAAAGAAAACAGCACAATAACAATAGAAACACCACTGTAACAAATGTAAGTGGCAGGCAATTCCCACCAGTGCTCTTACACCAGAGACACTCACCATATAATCAACAACCAAATAATGGAATAGATTTGGATTATTCAGGAAACAACAAGCGTCTGTTAATAACTAAATATTTGAAGTAGTATTGTGTGCTATTTCAAAGTCATGGACCAAAACTACATTGTGATTGCACACTTTAAAATAAAGCAACAGCCCTGTAACCCTGCTAAATATGTGTGGCATAACAGTTAATAAAATCAGTAAAAATGTAGGGGCAAAATAATGATGATCAAATCTGAGGTAGTGAAAAATATTATTGATTATGGTGGCGGATACTGATCCAAAAATAACCTGCGCACTGTTAAAAGAATAAGTTCCTCAAGGATCTTTTGGAAGTTCTTCAATTTGAAACTGTGGAGGAACCTCTTAAGGTGCTTTAAGGAACCTTCTAAAAAAGAAACTGGATTCAACTTTTACAAAGACAGGGAGAAGACTTGCAGAGATGGATCTAAGCAAGATTTATTGAAACACAACAGGAATACAAAACAAGGTGCAGAGAAAACAAGGTGCAGAGAAAACAAGGTGCAGCAACCTAAAGGATAAAACTGAAACTCAAACAGAAAGTGACAAACCAAACGGTGAAAACAACAAACCTGGGACTGGGAGGAGCAGGGAGTGACAGGGGATTAAGCCGTGATCCACCGAAATAAGAACGTGGGAAGGGGTTAATGAAAACCGCAAGTCTAGCTTGGGATACAGGGGAATACTAGGGGAACCTAAACTGCAGGCCTCGCTTGGGAAACAACAGGGAGAACTCAACAGAGTACTAAAGCAATACCATACCATTTTACCAAAAATGTGTAAAACAAAAACCCCAGAATTCAGCTTACAAACCGCTCACATATTCTAGCCACTGCATGTCACCGTTGGGAAAGCTAACGCTCACCTGTGAACACAAAAGCCAAAAATGTAAGATTGAATTTCACATTGTTGACAGTGATGAACCAGCAATACTAGAACATGAGACATGATGGAAGAACCTATAGGAGAAACAGAAAACACCTCCTCAGGACGACTGAAAGAGTTCCCATCAGCATCACCCAATGTTGTTGCAGATTCCTGTGCCGAGCTGCAGGTCAGTGAATCTGGTCCACCTGCAGAAACTGGTACTGCAAAACAATCTGACTTACCTGAGACACATCCGAGAGAGGCATTCTTCACAAGGTCAGGAAGACAAGTGAAAACACCAGCAAGATACAAGGACTGAATCTGGAACACACATACAGTACACATTTACAATATTCACACACACATTCAGACGACACGGTTCAAGCTCCTGTCCATCTGCTGACTGAATTTAAAGTTACTGTCATTTACTGCATCTTAGGTTTGTTTAGGTTATTCTGCAATGTCAAGCTATTCTCATAAATATGGTGTCAAATGTACAGTTCATGTAGTTCAGTTCAGAGACCTCATCTCATTTCCCTTGAGTTTTAAAGCATTATGGTCCGACAGTGTTTGTATGAACGGTGTTGAGAGTCCTGCACAGCCCAAATCCTCCTCATTTATAGTTCTATTCATATTAAGAAAGAGAACAAAAATAGATCAGTTCAAGTGTGGGGATTTCACATGTTCTGTAGCTAAGAGGCAGCCCTAGCTAAGAATCACGCAGCTCCCCCAAAAGTACTAAAGTGTGAGTGTAGCACAGAGTCGTCCTTCCTCCATACTTTACACTGAGGAGCTGAAGCGGTTAGCAGAGGGAAAAACGGCCGTGGTGGTCGAGGAGCTCCTCGGCTTTTCCGGGGTCTCGCAGTCACCGCCAGTCCCTCTCCGGTGCGGGAGTGGAGACGACGACTCTCGGTGTCCGTCGCGCCGGTAGTGCTGGAGCTCAGACGCCGCGTTGGAGGAGTCACGGGTCAAGCTGGACGACTTCCTTGCAGAGCGTCTGGAAAGCTGGTTTCTCCGCGGTCGCCATGTTTCTCGAGGCTACAGAGAAAAACGCAAAGGCCGGTTAGTGAGACAGAGGACTGTACAGTAACACAGACAGCACAAGCACTACAACAACTGCCTAAGAGGAAGAAGACAAAGCTCACATTACGGACTATAAAGCAGGATGGCCGGTCGAAGCTCTGTGTGGAATCACGGCTCGAGCTTTGAAAGCAGGGCCGCATCGAAACAGCAGCTCAGAGTCTCCTCCAAATACCTACGATCACGTGATCGCCGGAAACGAAGCTTCCTTACGTCACTGGAACGCAATCGCGGTTCAATGCGCGCGAGTTTCCGGTCCCGCTGTAGACGAGCTGCATATCATCTGAAATATGTACTTAAATAAAACGTAAATACAGAACATGTGTGAATCTGCTTCACTTTCATCATCAAATTATTGACATTCCTCAGCATTCAAGGTTTTTTACTGGAGACGATGTGAAATGACCTGAATAAAAACATTTTACAGCTCTATTTCTGTGTTCAACAGATGTACAGTCTACATGCACATTCAACAGTGCTGTTTCTCCTTAATCTAATAGTGTCAAACATGCTGTTTTAAATAGGAACAGAACAAAGCAATTACACACTCAGATCACAGACATTTCATTAAAAGAAGAAACACAGGCCGACATCACTGGATGCTCCTCTGGGTTCAGTTTGGACAAAGCTTATGAACACAAGTGAATCAGGCAGTGGTGGTGTAGTACTGTATTTGTACAACAGGTGGCGCAGTAGAGCTTCAAATGAACCACTTCTGCTTCAACTGGTTAAAAAGCCTCGTTCTGCTCATCCCTGATACAAAGATATGACTGGGAGAAACAAGCAGCAGGAGAGCAGCGCTGGACCTGTCAGCCGGAAGTGACGTGTCTGTCCAGTAGAGACAGATTTCTTCTACAGTGTTAAAGTTTTCATTTCACTTCATTTATTTTTTAATAAATTAAATTACATCCTGATTTCCAGTCCTGAAGTTTACACTTTCTGCCTCTCAGTGTTTTCATCTGCAAACTTTAAAGGCGCTGAGAATGAACCTATTTAATAAAATAAAAATATAATAAAATGTTTAAATCTGTATGATTTACAGTTTAGTACTATAAATATGTATGATGTACTAAATGTGGATTGTTCATCAAATAAACAACATAGAAATACTATGGCAGCATATTCTGGACTTTCTAAATGAATCAAATCTGCTGATTAAACAGTGTGTGTACAATTGCATATGAGTGTACAGTGTTTAAAGCCTTATCTAAATGAGGAGCTTCAGCAGTTTGGAGTTTATGGAAGATTTTCCATCTGCAATCCTCATCGTCGCTCCAGCTTTGCCCAAATGAAGCTGTAGTCCAGTTGTGTTGGGACGAGGCGCAGTCACCGGTATCGCCCCTTCCAGTCTGTCAGTCTACTTCAAGGAGGCTCCCAGGACAGACGTTCCCGATAGAGCCAGGTGAGTTCATGTGAACTAGCTGCTTTTAAGCTGATCTTTTACCTTATATGTGACCATAAACGTACAGTGAATGTTTGAAAGCTTGGTTTTCTGCTTTCGTGTGTGTTTGTACTTCAGCTGTACGACTGGAGGAGCTAACTTGCTAGCGCTGCTGATGTTCGGCGTTAACTTAGAAACTTCGGGAGCTCTAACCTTTCTAAAAGAGGCTCTTATTTTCCACGTTGTTGGAAAAGCTCCTGATCAAAACGGACTAACTTTTCTATACTGTTTCATCCGACAACACAGGCTTTCTGCCGTTATCTGTTTTAGCTGGTCTTGTTGTTTCCTCCAGTAGGAATATTAGTTAGAGTTAATAGCTGATGCTGAGCTGCATTAGCTCTGTTTAACTCAACTTTACCTCCCATATTTCATTAGTTCTTATTTAAGTGAGAATTGAAAACTTCCAGGGTCACATTTTAGCTCTGAAGCGTAATGAAAAAGTACTGATTTCTTTCCAGTGTCTGAAAGTAGTCCTCCTTCTAAGTAGCAGAATTAAACAGCTCCAGAAGCTGCTGCTTGTCTAGATATTGGGAGGCAGGGGCTGAATCTGCTAGTCCTGCTCATACTTTGGCAACACAAGGTAAAATGAATTTGTGGGTTTTATTAGATCCTGAAATGTATTTGCAGAGACACTGAATTAACTGTAGTTAATGATATAATAATATATAGAAATATTAGTTTCAGAAGCTCACGGGACTTGGGACAGGATTTGCTGTGGCACAACACACTGGCAGAGCTTAAACAGTAGAAACATTAAATTAGTAAGTATTATTGCAACCTCACTTTAATTTAATGTTTAAATGTACGGTGGGTGCCTCCAGGACCAGGGTGGAGAAGCTGAATGGCTGAAGTGAACGCTTTAGTAACTGAACCGACAGCCCATATGCTAAATGAAGTTAATGAGGCTGTAACTGTGAAAACGAGAGCCAGTAGTAATCTAGATTTTCCAGACATAACCTGGAATTCTAGTAGCGTCTAGTAGAGTCTACAGACTATGGATATGTGAAAATGTGGAGTAGACACAGATGCAGAACTTTTAAGCACAGTTGGTGATGGACCTGACCTCGCCTCAGCCATTAACTACAGAACTACAGAATAAAGGTGTTATCTTTCAGGGAGACACCGACAAAGTCAGACATGTCCATGTGATTAACCTGCTTGAGCTTTTTTAAAATGTACCAGACTAAACAGATAAAGAGGTCAGTCAGTTTGCACACCACGAGAACCACCAGTTTGACAAAAGCCCACTTATTACAGCTGGAAGACCTTGTCAGTAGTTTTGCATTAGACTACATGCATTTATTGTGTTTAGGTGTTGTGAAATGTGTGCTTGTGTTTTTGTGCATAGGACCCAATACCTGTCATTTGTCATTAGAAAAATGAAATTTCTGACTAACTTGTGAGGTTGAATGGAGCTATGCCTACTGAATTTGAACTTTTTCCCAGCAGGATGCTCATCATTCTGCTTCCTCTGCAGAAGTTTCTGCTTCTTCGTGTTCCCAGCAGGCTTGTGAGGTTGTGCTCTGTGGTCCAGTGGTGGAGGCAGAAGCTGTTCTCACACAGTCCACCATGAAGCAAAGAACCAGGAGGCTAAAGTTCCCAAGATTAAGGTATGTGAGTTGAGTGGTGAGTGAATAAATGAATAAAGAAGTCGACAAGGGTAAACCCCTTGTAGCCCTCAAGCATGGCTCTAAGTGTTGACCTACTGGCTGGGTTTAATTCTGATAGGAAAGTCCTGCTTCGTGAGTCATGGTTGAGCTGGAACCTTTGCTCCCACAGTGATGCAGGAAACCAGGAGACCGAGGCTTCAACTCCCCTTCAATTTATTATTATTATTAACTACTATTAAACTCTGAGGTATTTGATGTTATCCAAATCACTTGACATGTTCTAGATAATCTGTCATGTTGTCTCTCAAGCAGATCCTGAAGAAAAAAGAAGAAACCTTTTTCACAACAACCCTCACGCTAACATGCTGTTTGAAGTTTCTGAACATGCTGATGCAGCATTTATCCACAACTGACTAAACTCCTCAACATACAGTTTTTAAACCAGGAGACCGAGGTTTCCTCTCCTGTATCTAGACTAAGATTCATTTTTAAAGTATGTGAGATATTTCCTCTTATTGACCATCAGTGTGACCTTCAGTTTAAAATGCAGTCAGTGCAAAAGCTCTACACTCATGCTGCTCAAACACTTGTGGTACTTTTTAATATCAGTGCTGCAATATTTTCATTTCTGCCCCATTGTTGTTTTATAGAAACATGTTAGTGTGCAGTGTGTAGAATACACCCTAAATAAACCCTCATATTTGGCGATGGAAGTGTATGAAGTGTTTAACGTGTGTGTGTGTGTTTGTGTCTGTGTGTGTGTGTGTGTGTGTGTGTGTGTGTGTGTGTGTGTTTTCCATTGTAGGAAGAGAATGGGCTGAGATCCTCCTTTTCATCACAACTTGTCCACAGAGAAGCACACGACTAATCAGTTTATCATTAATACACACATCAGTGCTGAGCAGTGTCTTCATTTCTACACTTACTTTAGACTCCTCCTTAATGCTTCATCTTTTCCAAACAGCTGTAAAGTTTATATTATTAATATCGTGTTCAGGAAAAGAGCCTGAATGAAGAGCTGTTCTGCATTACTGATGTGTTCTGGATGTTTATTTGTTTCTACTCAAAGTAAAATCTAAAACTCCTCTCTTTATTTAGTCCAGGTTTAAGTTTAGACCTGCTGCTCTCAGAACTGACCAGAGTCTCTTCAACAAAAGAATTCAGCATTTCTAAGAAATACACTATATGACAAAAGTATTTGGACACCTGCTTATTTGTTGTTTCTTTTGAAATCAAGAGTATTAAAAAGGAGTTTAGCCTGCTTTTGTTGGAGTAACTGTTTCTACTACCATGAAAGACTTTCTGCTAGATTTTGGAGCATTGCTGTGAGAAATGCATTTAGCAAGAAGAGCATTGGTGAGGTCAGAATATTGGATGATCACCCAACCTCATCTCCAACTCAAAGTTAAATGTTTCCCCAGCTCACCCTAGAAGTAAAGGGCATCATGAGCACCATCATTCCAGAGAACACAGTTCTACCTCTCTTCAGCTCAATGCTGGGGGGCTTTATACCCCTCTAGCCCACGATTGGCATTAGGCATGGAGCCGATAGGTTCATGTTTATCTGTTCCAGAGAGTCCTATTCTATTGGCAGTACTTCTTTAGGGACTGTGTCAGCAATGGGTGCAACTGATTGCTGAATGCATTGATTAAAAAATAGTGTCCACCAACATTTGGACATTTAGTGTGTTACTGTCAGATAATATAAAGAAAATATCTAATAATTACTTAATAAAATAAAGCTCTGCTGAACTGAGGCTTTATAAAAGTCTAAAAACAGGGCAGATCCTTTATCACAAAAATGAGTCTGTAATCAATCAACCCTTTCATGCAGAAATGAGGGAAAAGTGGTTGGATGCTGCTCAGCTTCACAGCTCTACTGCGCCACCTGTTGTACAAATACAATACTACACCACCACTGCCTGATTCACTTGTGTTCATAAGCTTTGTCCAAACTGCTCCATACAGCGATGTCGGACTGCGTTTCTTCCTTTAACTGAATGAATTTCATCTGAGTGTGTAATTCCTTTACTCTCCTCCTAAACAAAACAGCATGTTTGACACTATTAGATTAAGGAGAAACAGCACTGTTGAATGTGCATGTAGACTGTACATCTGTTGAACACAGAAATAGAGCTGTAAAATGTTTTTATTCAGGTCATTTCACATCGTCTCCAGTAAAAAACCTTGAATGCTGAGGAATGTCAATAATTTGATGATGAAAGTGAAGCAGATTCACACATGTTCTGTATTTCCGTTTTATTTAAGTACATATTTCAGATGATATGCAGCTCGTCTACAGCGGGACCGGAAACTCACGCGCATTGAACCGCGATTGCGTTCCAGTGACGTAAGGAAGCTTCGTTTCCGGCGATCACGTGATCGTAGGTATTTGGAGGAGACTCTGAGCTGCTGTTTCGATGCGGCCCTGCTTTCAAAGCTCGAGCCGTGATTCCACACAGAGCTTCGACCGGCCATCCTGCTTTATAGTCCGTAATGTGAGCTTTGTCTTCTTCCTCTTAGGCAGTTGTTGTAGTGCTTGTGCTGTCTGTGTTACTGTACAGTCCTCTGTCTCACTAACCGGCCTTTGCGTTTTTCTCTGTAGCCTCGAGAAACATGGCGACCGCGGAGAAACCAGCTTTCCAGCCGCTCTGCAAGGAAGTCGTCCAGCTTGACCCGTGACTCCTCCAACGCGGCGTCTGAGCTCCAGCACTACCGGCGCGACGGACACCGAGAGTCGTCGTCTCCACTCCCGCACCGGAGAGGGACTGGCGGCGTCTGCGTGACCCCGGAAAAGCCGAGGAGCTCCTCGACCACCACGGCCGTTTTTCCCTCTGCTAACCGCTTCAGCTCCTCAGTGTAAAGTATGGAGGAAGGACGACTCTGTGCTACACTCACACTTTAGTACTTTTGGGGGAGCTGCGTGATTCTTAGCTAGGGCTGCCTCTTAGCTACAGAACATGTGAAATCTCCACACTTGAACTGATCTATTTTTGTTCTCTTTCTTAATATGAATAGAACTATAAATGAGGAGGATTTGGGCTGTGCAGGACTCTCAACACCGTTCATACAAACACTGTCGGACCATAATGCTTTAAAACTCAAGGGAAATGAGATGAGGTCTCTGAACTGAACTACATGAACTGTACATTTGACACCATATTTATGAGAATAGCTTGATGTTGCAGAATAACCTAAACAAATCTGAGCTGCAGTAAATGACAGTAACTTTAAATTCAGTCAGCAGATGGACAGGAGCTTGAACCGTGTTCTCTGAATGTGTGTGTGAATATTATAAATGTGTACTGTATGTGTGTTCCAGATTCAGTCCTTGTATCTTGCTGCTGTTTTCACTTGTCTTCCTGACCTTGTGAAGAATGCCTCTCTCGGATGTGTCTCAGGTAAGTCTGATTGTTTTGCAGTACCAGTTTCTGCAGGTGGACCAGATTCACTGACCTGCAGCTCGACACAGGAATCTGCAACAACATTGGGTGATGCTGATGGGAACTCTTTCAGTCGTCCTGAGGAGGTGTTTTCTGTTTCTCCTATAGGTTCTTCCATCATGTCTCACGTTCTAGTATTGCTGGTACATCACTGTCAACAATGTGAAATTCAATCTTGCATTTTTGATTTGAGTTTTGTTTCAAATCTGATTTGTAGATCTGTGCTGTGATGACATTGTCTTCAAGTTGGGCACTGGTGCTGAATGCAAAGTTCTTGTTTTATTTTCAGTCCAGTTATTCTGTTCACTTTTGTTGACTGTGTTTGTTTGTCTAATATTCTGTTCCAGTGAAGAAATCTTCCTGCTCTGTTCAACTGCATGATTTTTTTTTTTTTTTTTTTTTTTTTTTTTTTTTTTCCTCATTCTGCTCTGATTGTTTTTAACACATTTTTGGTAAAGTGATTTTGCTGTTACAGGATTTGCACACTTGTCCATAAGCAGGACATTGTTTCTGTTTCTGTTCATACCCACATCTGGAAAAGGACAGGAACTTGAACTGTGTTCTGTTTTCTGTTTCTTCTGTAGGTTCTTCCATCTGGCGTCTGGACTGTGAAGAATCGTGGCTGGTCATGATAGCAGGTTGCCCTCTCTGAATTCTCACCTTGTCCCGCATGTATATGCTTGGTGGGCTCTTTGTCTGTCTGTCATAATAGCTGTTCTGCTTGAGTTGTCTTCTCTGCAGCTTGTCTTGAATCTGTATTTTGCTTTTCTTCTTTGAATGTCCAGTATGTTTGGATTTTTCTCATTGGGCCATCCTTCCATGGTCCTTGTGTGTAGTAGCTGCATCTCTGCATCATTTGCTGTTGCCTTTCAGAATGTAATTTAGCCACTGGCTTTCCCTCCTGCAGAACTGCTGCTCCGAGGCCTTCTGAGCTCGCATCTACAGATGGTGTACCAGGTATTTTTACATCATAGAGCTTTAGTGTGAGAGCATTTATCAGCAGAGATTTCAGGGTTTTTTTTGTAGCTTTGTGCTCGACTTGCCACGGAGTGCCACAGTTGTCATGCTCGAGCAGTTTTCTGAGGGGTGCGCTGACTTCAGACAGGTTGGGAATAAACTTGGAAAGGTACTGAATCATGCCCTTTAATCTCATGAGTGCCTGCTTGTTTTCTGGTGTAGGCATGTGTGTTACAGCTCTCGCTTTATCTCGATCTAGATTGAGACCTTCTGCAGAGAGCATATGGCCATGTACCGGATTTGTGGTGATCTTGCACTTGTTTTTGTTGAGTTTCAGGTTCCACTGTCTTTCCCTTTTCAGCACTTGGACGAGTCTGCCGTCATGTTTCCTTGACCGTTTCACCCCAGACTAAGATATCATTCGTAATGTTGACGACACCTTCCAGGCCTTTTAATAGTCTGCAATTGACCTTTGGAATACCTCTGAAGCTGAGGACACTCCAAAAGAAAGTCAAAGGAATCTGTATCTTTCAATAGGTATGTTCAATGTGCAGAGCTTGGAACTTTCATGACGTTTGATCTGCCAAAATCCTCACCACTGTGACCATGCTGTTTGGTGATTTACACCCCTTCATTTTGTGTAGCTCATCAATGCTTGTTGTCTTTCAGGGCAATCGGGGCTTTTCTTGATGGATGAATCACTGGTGAGACCATGGGATCTACTTGAATGTGGTGATGTCCTGGTAGGAATCCAAGAACAGTTAACAGATCAATGTCAAATTTCAGAATGTCATTTTACGTTGTGATTCCATGCACTTTTTAACCACACCTAACATCTCTCATGTCTCACGTCCTAGTATTGCTGGAACATCACCACCAACAATATGTGAAATTCAATTTAGCATTTTTCGCTTGTGTGTTCACAGGTGAGTGGTAGCTTTCCCAGAGGTGACATGCAGTGGCCAGAATATGTGAGTACTCTGCTGAATTCTGCAGTTTCTGGTCCCCGAATTCCTCCCGTACGCTTTCAGCTGGACCCTGAGCTCTCGTGAAGAACAAATGGTGAACATCGGGTAGGTTCTTTCTTGACTCTCAGTAATCCCTGAACTTGTTTTTCAGCACATTTCTTGTTTCAGTTTCTTTCTCTCTGAATTGTAACATGTTGTAGACCTTAACTGCATCTTCCCCAGCGACATGCAGAAAGGTGGCGCTTTGTACTCAACAATCCCACTCTCTGTAAGAAACAGATAAAACTTTTGCATCTAAAAATCCAATTTTTGACGAGATTGCCTTGTAAGCACAGTGCTGAAGGTGGCTGCAGCTGTGCCACTTGCTTGTGTTCTGCTTGGACCGTGTTGGGCTGCTTGTGTTTTGCATCAAACTTACTGTTCAAGCAGAACACAGCAGCGCAATGTCACTTGTTCTATATAATAATTTTGCTGCTGTCCTGCTTGTGTTTTTCATCAACATTATGCTGCTGTGTCCTGCTTGATAGGTGTTGGGCTGCTGTGTCCTGCTTGTGTTTTGCTTGACCGTTCTGCTAGAACAGTGTCCCTTAACCTTGTTCTGTATATTAACTGTGCTGCTGTGTTCTGCTCGATTGGTATTTTGCTGCTTTGTCCTGCTTGTATTTTTCATCAAAATTGTTACGCTGCTGTTTTCTGCTTGAACAACATTTCACTACTGTGTTCTGCTTTTACCATGTTGGTCTGCTGTGTCCTGCATCAAAATTGTTACTCTGCTGGCTTCTGCTTGAATGATATTCGCTGCTGTGCCACTTGCTTGTGTTCTGCTTGAACGGTGTTTGGCTGCTGTGTCCTGCTTGTGTTTTGCATATAAATGGTTACACTGCTGTGTTCTGTATAATTTTTGTTGCTTTGTTGTGCTTGAGCAGTGTTACGGTGCTGTTCATATTCATACATAAACCTAAACCTTTTCTTCATTATTTTTGTTTCCTTCATTTCTTCTTTTCCCCATGTGCTGAGCTGCCCCCTGCTGTTTGCTGGTGCGAGTGCGTTTGTGTTTGGCTGCTCTTTCCTAACCTGTCCTGCTGTAACCCTCCCCCCCCCTTTTTTTTTTTTTTACATCATAGAGCTTTAGTGTGGAAGCATTTTTCAGCAGAGACTTCAGATTGTTATAGCTTTGTGTTTGACTTTCTGCCCAGTGCCACAGTGTGTCATGCTCGAGCAGTTTTCTGAGGGGTGCGCCGACTTCAGGCAGATTGGGTATAAACTTGGAAAGGTACTGAATCATGCCCATTAATCTCATGAGTGCCTGCTTGTTTTCTGGTGTAGGCATGTGTGTTACAGCTCTCACTTTATCTCGATCCAGTTTGAGACCTTCTGCAGAGAGCATATGGCCATGTACTGGATTTGTGATGATCTGATCTTGCACTTGGTTTTTGTTGAGTCTCAGGTTCCACTAACTTTCCCTTTTCAGCGCTTGGATGAGTCTGCCGCCATGTTTCCTTGACCGTTTCACCCCCCGACTAAGATATCGTTTGTAACGTTATGTGGGAGTATGTGAGTACTTTGCTGAATTCTGCAGTTTCTGGTCCCAAAATTCCTCCCGTACCCTTTCAGCTGGACCCTGAGCTCTCGTGAAGAACAAATGGCGAACATCGGGTAGGTTCTTTCTTGACTCGCAGTAATCCCTGAACTTGTTTTTCAGCTCATTTCTTGTTTGTTTCTTTCTCTCTGAATTGTAACATGTTGTAGACCTTCACTGCATTTTCCCCAGCGACGTGTGGAAAGGTGGCGCATTGAACTCCTCAACAATCCCACTCTCTGTTAGAAACAGGTAAAACTTTTGCACCTAAAAATCCAATTTTTTATGAGATTGCCTTGCAAGCACAGTGCTGAAGGTGGCTGCAGCTGTGCCACTTGCTTGTGTTCTGCATCAAAATTGTTACTTTGCTGTCTTCTGCTTGAACGATATTTCGCTGCTGTGCCACTTTTTTGTGTCCTGCTTGAACAGTGTTGGGCTGCTGTGTCCTGCTTGTGTTTTGCATCAACATTATGCTGCTGTGTCCTGCTTGAACGATATTTCGATAATGTGTCCTGCTTGAACCATGTTTGGCTGCTGTGTCCTGCTTGTTTTGCATGAAAATGATGCTGCTGTGTTCTGTGTAATTTGTTTTGCTGCTTTATTGTGCTTGAGCGGTGTTACGGTGCTGTTCATGTTCATATTCATATATAAACCTAAACCTTTTCTTCATTATTTTTATTGCTTCCTTCATTTCTTCTTTTCCCGATGTGCTGAGCTGCCCCCTGCTGTCTGCTGGTGTGAGTGCATTTGTGTTTAGCTGCTTTTTCCTACCCTGTCCTTCTGTAACATCTCCATAAGAAATGTAACGTGTAACGTCTCTGTAAGAAACAGAGAGAACTTTTGCACCCACAGTCTCCAATTTTTTACAAGATTGCCTTGCAAGCACAGTGCTGAAGGTGGCTGCAGCTGTGCCACTTGCTTGTGTTCTGCTTGAATCGTGTTGGGCTGCTGTGTTCTGCATCAAAATTGTTACTCTGCTGTCTTCTGCTTGAACGATATTTCGCTGCTGTGCCACTTTTTTGTGTCCTGCTTGAACAGTGTTGGGCTGCTGTGTCCTGCTTGATTTGTATTTCGCTGCTGTGTCCTGCTTGTGTTTTTCATCAAAATTGTTACGCTGCTGTGTCCTGCTTTTACCATGTTGGGCTGCTGTGTCCTGCATCAAAATTGTGACTCTGCTGTCTTCTGCTTGAATGATATTTCGCTGCTGTGCCACTTGCTTGTGTTCTGCTTGAACAGTGTTTGGCTGCTGTGTCCTGCTTGTGTTTTGCATGAAAATGATGCTGCTGTATTCTGTATAAGTTTTTTTGCTGCTTTGTTGTGCTTGAGCAGTGTTACGGTGATGTTCATATTCATATATAAACCTAAACCTTTTCTTTATTATTATTTTTTTCCTTAATTTCTTCTCTTCCCCCATGTGCTGAGCTGCCCCCTGCTGTAACCCTTCTAAAAAGTTTTTGCTGTGATTCCTCCCCTCCTCTCCTAACCCTTTGTGTTTTTTCTCTCATTTCCATGTGTTGAGATGCCCAGTTTCAAGTGTTCCATCGGCAGAGCTGGCTCTCACCACCACTCTCCTGCCCGCTGTCCGGTTCTGAGGCCTCGAATGGAGTCCACCTCACTGCATGGCTGTATTGTGACAGTGTACCTGCATGGACTTTAACATTTCACTCATGTTTTCATCTTTTTATGGATTGACGGCACCTTGGTACATTTCCTTGACACTGTTTCCACTGGCTTGCTCAAAAGAGGCTTGGACCCGGATCTCTGTAAAGCTGCTGTGTGACCACATTTGTTGTGAAAGCGCTGTATAAATAAAATTCATTTGAACTGAATACTGTATTCTGTGTGAGTTATGCTCCTCTATGCTGGTTGTGTAGTGTTATGCTACCGTATTCTGGTTGAAAGAGTAATGGTACGTTTGTTAAAGTTAGAGCCATGTTGTCGTTTTGATGAAGGGCTTTCTGCTTCTGCTGCGCGTTTGTGAATCTGCAGTGCGGTGGGTCTTCTTGCCCACCGTACTTTATATTAGGGCTGGACAGAACGAGACTTTTTAACCCAGCTGAAGACAAAGTGGTTGGAGGCTCGACAGCTCTACTGCACCTGCTGTTCTAATAAAACACTACACCTCCATCGCCTGATTCTGATTTTTCCCTCCAAATAAAAGGCAGCTTGTAAAATCCTAAAGTCCAGCAGAAAGAATTCACTATGGAAAATGATTCTAGCAGTATTATGAGGAAAACGTCAGGTTAAACTGGTTAGAGAGGCTTTTTACTATCAGCCTTAGTGTTTTCTTATAACTACTGTTGATTCACTCATTTTACTGAAAACTCGGAGCAGGAAAAAGCTGAGTTTCTGATAATATGCTGATAGTGTCTACCTTCAGACTAGTGTGTTTGATAAACACAGTTTTACTGTCACTTTTAATATAATCTTAATCAGGACACATGAATATAGAAGAAAAGTGGCTTTATGAAGGAAAATACAGAATCAGTGGATTTCTGACATTTTGTCCAAAATCTCTACAGTCAAACTAGTGTTGTATGAAAATTACAGCTGACAAAAAAAAATATTTTAAGATTTTAAAACATAGGCTTTTGAATCACTGTTATCAGAGTATTTTAAATATCTTTTGTAAAAATATACCATGCATTCAGAAAGTATTTCACTTGTTTTCAAATTTTATGTTGAGATCATGTGCTAAAATAAAATAAAATAAAAATCCCATCATTCTGCATCAATACTCCATAATGAGAAAGAGAAAACAGAATTTTTAACATTTATTAAAATTAAAAATTTTTACATGGAAATTCAGATCCTTTGCTATGACACCTAAAATTTAGCTCTGGGGGTCTCCCATGTGTCTTGATCATTTTTAAGATGTTTCTGCACCTTGATTGGAGTCCAGCTCTGGTAGGTTTATTGGACGTGTTTAAAGACACACACCTGTCTACATAAGGTCTCACAGCTGACATGAGGAGGAAGGAAGTGCCTGTAGAGATCAGAGACAGGACTTTGTGGAGGCACAGATCTGGAGAAGGCTACAAAACAAATCTGCTGTCAAAAATCTCTGTAGAGATCTAAAAATGGCTGTCTACCGACGTCCACATCCAACATTACGGAGAGGATCTGCAGAGAAGAAAGGCAGAAAATCCCCATATCCAGGTGAGCAAACCTTGTGGCATCTTACCCAAGAAGACTGGAGGCTGTAATCACTGCCAAAGCTGCTTCAACTAAGTACCAAGTAAAGGGTCTGAATACTTATGTCAAAATTGTAGTTTTTCCTTTTCAATAAATTAACAAAAAAATCTAAAACTCTGTTTTACTTTGTCATTACGGGATAAACATGGTGCCAGTGTCTGAAAGCTAAATGTTTTCCTTCATAAGGCCACTTTTATTAAAGATTTATGTGTCCTGTGTCAGATTTCTCCTTTATATCTGTTATTATTTACAGTTATTAATTTAAGTTACTTTAATAAGCTTTTAAATGGTTGTAAATGTTCTGTTTTCTTAAACTAGTTCATCATTTTTAATTTAGAGAGTCAGAAAGTATTTTATTCAGGTTTAGGAGGGACTTTTATTTTGACAGAAGTTCGTTCGCTACTCCTCCACCACCACAGCCAGTTTTCTCCTCTGCTGACTGGTTGGAGGTCCTCGGCTCTTCACCTGCTCCGGCAGCGAGGACAGCTCCTCAGGGCGGTGTTCTCACTGCTGGAGGTTCTTCTGTAAAACACTGAAAAGTATCGGAGCCCAAATCCTCAGTGTCTCCTCCTGTGTTCAGTGTGTGTGTGAACAGGATGGTCAGCTGGGTTCTGTGTAGAGACATTTTTGATCTAGATAATAATGCAGCCTGGTTCCAGCTTCCTCCAGACTGTTTGAGAGCATACAGTGACTTATTCAGTTTACAGACAACCTTTTCACCTGGATTTGACCTCCCTTCAGATCCCTCTGGTTGCTCCATACAGATCTCAGTATTAATCAGAGCGGTCAAGTAGGCTGTTGTAACGTCCATCTGGTGGAGCTGAAGGTCGGACTGTGTGGTCATCTGCATCAGAGTGTGTAACGTCTGCAGTTGGAGAAAATGTCTGCTTGTGATCCACTCCCATTGCATGACTGTGTGCATGACAAGCTCTGTGGTACATTACAGACCCTGTAATGATGGTCAGTATTGGTCAGTGTCTGGTCTTCAGTATCTGAACCAGTCAGCTGAGTACTGAGGTGCTCTCCTATCTCTCTTGTCTGCAGTGATTTAGGGTGGGTCAATGTCGCGATATGCAGTTTTACCGTCAGTAAAAACATGTTCGCCTTGTGTGGTTTAGAAAGGATCTGAGTGGGCTAACAAAATGCCCAACCGCACCAAACACTCTCTCTGATGGAGCTCTGAGTGAGCTGCTCGGACTCTCTAGGGTATGAAGGCAAATGTCGTTGTCTGTCCAAGACTGTTGTTTTTGGTGGTGCACTACCAGCATCTCTGAGTGCGTGGTTTCATCTGCTCATTGACATGACTCCTCTACAGCTGATGTCCAACATGCAGGCTTTGTCTCACAAATAGTGCATAGTGCCTTGTCTAAACTGGTTAATCTGCGTTTGGTTTTGTGACCAAAGCACCTGTTGTTGTCTCCAGCTTACGGAACAGAGAAAACATGAATGCTGCGGTGTTGTGATTGCTTGCCATTCTCTGCGGTTTGCTTGTTAATAGTGTGATATTGTCAGTTCTATGCACAACCCAAACCTTCATTTCTGAAGCTAAATGCTCAACAGCTCGTGTTTTCATTAATAACCTTCCAGATTTCTCCATCTCCTTCCTATTTCACCCTAAAGATCTAGAGCATGTAACAGATGATCTGTAGATTGTGCTCCATTCTAGTCTTGACAATGTTGCTCAGGATCAAACAAATTTGGTAGAAAAAGCTAGCAGCGTGGTATAATGACCAGACCTGCACTCTGAAACCGATCACTTGTAGCTGTGAACGTCAACGACAAGCAGAATTAGTCTTGTAGAATGCAAAAAAATCCTAATTAAAGCCAATCATCTTTATCCTCTCTAATATTTACCACTGTTGAATATGCATGTAGACTGTACATCTGTTGAACACAGACTTAAATGTTAGTCAAGGTCATTTTCCATCGTTTCCAGTTAAAAACCCTGGAATACGGAGGAGGTTTGTCAGTTACTTTTTGTTCTGTTTTGTTGGTTTGAAAACAACACTTGACCTTCAAAGCAAAAACGATGTGTCTGTTTTGTTGTCTTTTAAAATGAAACCCAAATTCTCACACTTACTATATTTCTATTTAATTTAAGGCCATATTTCAGTTTATATTCCGCTCATTGCGCTCGGGTCTACAGCGGGAGCGGGGAACTGACGCGTATTGAAGCGTGGTTGTGAAATGCTGTTTCCATGCGGTTCTGCTTTGGAAGATCGAGACGTGATTTGACACAGAGCGTTGAGCGACCGTCCCTACTTTATAGTCTTTAATATCAGCTCTGTCTTCTTTATCTGAGCCAGTTGTTGTGATGCTTGTGCTCTCAGCTCTCTGTGTTACTGTACAGGACTCTCTCTCACTGACTGTTGTTTGTGTTTTTGTCGCAGGAACATGGCGACCGCGGAGGGACGAGCTCACCAGACACGTTGCAGAGAGGTCATCAAGCTTGACCCGCAGATCCAGCTGCTGTTGTAAAGGCACTCCAAAGTCCATGGATGGAGACATCATCAGGGCTTCCAGCTCTTCAGTTTTCATATATTAGAAACCTCACCCAGGTACTTCCATTTCATGTAGTTATTGTTACACATTAGTTTATTAGATTGTGTTTACCCTCGTTTACTTTGTTAACATTCTGGAAATAAAGTAAAATTATTAATGAACAATGATGTTGTAACAACTGTTTCTTTAGAAATACATCAATCAGGGTGACTCATGAGTTGATGAAAGACAAGATGAAAATGATCAATTTTATTAAACAGTTGTATGAATTTCCTGTCTACAGAGAAATAAGGGCTTAAGGGTTAAATACACACAAAAAGTATCAAAATGGTTATCACATTGTTTAAAATGATGGATAAACATGATTTAGAGTATTAATAAGTAGAAAATTTAGTAGAGCTAATTGCTGTACATGGTATATAATAAACAATACTAGAAATGCTAAGATTAGTATACAAACTCCAATCAGTGTAACAATCTTATTTTAAAAATAATGCACAGCAAATACAGCAACAGATTTGGATAAATATAATACAGAAAAATAGATAATAGACTATAAAGTGACTTGAGAGACGTGCAGCTCTTACTCCAGTGTGAATTGTTCTCATTAGACTGGAACACTGGCACTGTGGAGAATAATTAATGTTATTACAGAAACAATGTGGTTGTTTTGTGGGCTAGTTCTTCAGCACAGTGTGATGTACAGTTGAAACTACAAGTTTACACACACTATATAAAAAAACACATGCATTTTGTTTCACTGTCTGACATGAATTTAGAATAAACTTGACCTGTTTCAGATCAATTAGGATTACCAAAATTATTTCTTTTAAAATGTATTTGCTAAATGCCAGATTAATGAGGGGGGGGGGGTATTTTTAAGGCAAGTTTTATGATTTTCAAGTCAAAAGTAAATTAAATACATTTCATTAATATTTGGGACCGTTGTCCTTAAACTGTACAATTTGGATCAGATGTTTTGGATATCCTTCCACAAGCTTCTCACAATAGTTGGCAGGAATTTTGGCCCATTCCTCCTGACAGAACTGGTGTAACTGAGCCATGTTTGTAGGCCGACTTGCTTGCACATGTCTTTTCAGCTTTTTACATAAATTTTCAGTAGGATTGAGGTCAGGTTTTTTTTTGACGATTGGGTTTTGGATAGAAGAAGCAGAGCACAGGCAGACAGAGAGAGAAAAGAGGGAGGGGGGTAAAACTAAACCAGTGTCTCAGTGTGTCTCATTTCCTGCTGATCCTGACCTCGACGCCGCCCCGCCAAGAAGACCAGCACCAGCGGGAAACCAGAACCAGCCTGAAGCAGCACCCGAACAAGCGGCAGTGAGGCCACTTCCTCCACATATCCCACCCCCAGCGTCGGGTCCCTACGCCGATGTGCAGCAGGAGCTCGAGGAGCTGGCTGCTGGACAAAGGGAGGCCAGACCACTTACATCGCCAGTAGCCTCCCATACCAGAAACCTTGATCCAGAAAGAGAACCTAACTTCAGCACACCCTTCAAGGGTCCGCCTGACCAAGGGGAAGTCTTCACTGCAGTCCAAGCCCTGAGCGGCTCTTTCCCTATGGTAGAGGTACTACATCGATACTGGACTGAAAAGGACATGATGGAAACTGCCTCCAGCCTGTCTGACCCCCAACAAGTAGGAGGACGCAAGTTTGGAGGAGAATTTGAGGACTTTGTCATGCCACCCGACCTCGAATGAGATAAAACACATTCTGTTCCGAAAATTGGGCTCCAGCTACTGCAAGGTTGATCGAGGCTGGCCGGATAGAGATGTACGCCTGGCTGATCCCACCTACAACCCTGGAGCTAACGTTCATCCGGACCCCAATGCCCCTTATCGGAACATGATAAGAGACTTGAGAACTTGATTGGTCGCAGACGAAAGGGTTAATGGGACCGTTAAAAATGACACAACAAACAGGCCTTAATTGGGTTAAGTGCCTCCCCCTGGTTCTCTGGCAAAGCAGAACCAGGCCACAAAAAAGAACTGGTCTCAGTGCCTTTGAGATGGTGTTTGGCAGGCCTCCCAATACGGGATTAGGTCCACCCTCACTCGATAACCAGTTACTTGACCACTCTCTCACAGCGTTTTGCGTCTCTTTGTACAAGACGCTTCTGTCTGTGTCTAAGCAGGTGAAAGCAGTGCTGCCGAAACCAGCTGACCAGCCCTTCCATGACCACAAGCCAGGTGAATGGGTGCTGATACGGGACCTCTGCAGACAAGGTGGAACCAGCCGAGATGGCCAACAAAGGGACACTATATATCCTAACTGCTAAACATGATTCTGATGGCTCTGATGAAATTTAATTTAGACACCCAGGGAAGAATGTCTTTTGGCAATATGTGAATTTGGAACTATGAGAATAGAGTCAACAACGATCTCTAAGTTTCTCACTGTTTTACCAGGTATAACTAAGTGAGCATCTGTGTTTACCACAGTATTATCATTTATATCTTTATCTATATTAGGACCATGTAGAAGGACCTCTGTTTTATCAGAATTAAGTAAAAGAAAATTGAGTCATCCAGTTTTTAATTTCTTTAATACAGTCTGTTATTCGGCTGAGACACAGGTCCTCGTTAGGTTTAGCTGATATGTAAATTTGGGTATCATCAGCATAACAGTGAAAGATTAATACTGTGTTTAGGGATTCTTTTACACAGCGGTAAAATATAAAGAGTATTGAACTCATTTAAAGCTATATATTCATCAGGTTTAACCCATGTCTCCAAGAGACATAGTGCATTAAGCCAATGGTCAGTAATAATCTCATATACAATAACTGATTTAGGTGCTAGCAATCTTGTATTTAACACTTCTAATTTAATGCGGTAGTTGCTGTTGCTCTGATGGACGGACAAGTTTGTATTAATTCTAATGAGGTTGTTAAAACAGTTTTTCTGGCTTTTTGGATTATAAGTTACACAGGGGACAGACACAGTCTCAATATTGAATTATTTATTTAGCACTGTCATGAGGAAAAGACATGGAAATAGTACATGCTGAAATACAAGCAGAAAAATGGCAGGCTGAATTATTAAAATGGTATAGATCACTTACCTGGCCGGTGTGACTGGGTAGAGCCAGGTATACTGAGCATCTCAGTATACTACAGTTCCCTGTGTCCGTTAACCCCTGGACCTACAACCTTTATCTAAGGTGAAATCATTGTTTTCTAGTTCTGGCTGTGGAAGTGGGTAGAATGCTTACGAAGCAGTAAATGACTAAACAGATATTGAACGCCGGCTTCACAGTACTGTGAACTTTAAACAATGAACTTTTTAAAACTAGTAATAGTACAAAGGTCATTGTACAATCAGTGTTAAAATAATTAACTCCTTGGGACATTAAAGTGTATGATGTTCCTGGGACCATATAATATACTAATAATGTGATCACACAGCTTAACTGCTAATGCTGTTATTAAACACACTGTACTACTGTACTTTCTACAAAGCTCATTGTCAAATCACTTCTTCAAATAAATCATGAGTCAAAATTGGTGTATGATGTCCCTATTTTAAGACTGAATGATGTTCCTGGGACTATATAATGTGCTAATACTGTGGTCAGTCTTTTCGAGGGAGCGAACGTTGGCTGCAACAGGCTAGGTAGCGGTGGACACGCAGCCCTAGCCTTTAGCCTAGCATGTAGGCCGCCTCTCTTGCCCCGTTTCCGCCTTGGGCACTCTGTCCATCCGCTGTGTCGTCTTCCTGAGGCCGGTGCTACTGTACCTTGCTGGCTGGTTTCGGCGGTGTCCTAGTGCAAAAGAAAATGGAAATCAGAAAGGCTTAAGGTAAGTTCATGATGAACTTTACCAAACTCCAGGAGCGCCTCTCAACTGTAACTAAGCGTTCTGGAGGAGAACTGTACGTGTAAAATAAATATTAAAGTTAAAATCAATAATAAATAGCGTCAGTTGCCAGAGGAACACACAAAGACGTCTGCCATGGTGGGAATCATCTTGGAGCTGAGGATGCAGTGCTTTGTGGGAACAGTGGTTTCTATGCAGGTGCTGATGTAGCTGGTTACTCCAGAGGCATAGTCTTCTAAGTCAGCAGTACAGCAGCAGTTCTGAACACATCCCAGTTTGCACTGTCAAAGTAGTCCTGAAGCACCAGGTCAGTTTCTTCATTCCACACAAGCTCACGTGATAATGATATTGGGGGAGGACAGTCCTCAGGTTGCTGTGGTTAAAACTACCGATGACAATGAACAGCACGTCCAGATGCGCGGTATCTTGTTTGCTGATTGCGTCATGCAGCAGCCCCAGCACCGTCGCTGAGTTCGCACGTGACTGAATGTAAACAGCCAGGATAAACACAGCGCTTCTTTGTGTCTGAATACGACCTGTTGTTTACAAAGACGCAGACGCTGCCGCCCCCTGTTCTTCCCAGGTGTTGCCATGTGGTGCATTTATGCCCTCCCACAGGCCACAGATTGGAGCTAGGTGCTTGGGAATTTGATCATTATCAGATGTTTGTAAGACCTCCTGCATCCTTGATTTGCAAAACTTCATGGCTCATCCTTCTTGGCAATGTTGAGGGTATGTTTGTTTGTGTAGGAGTGAATGTAAGTGTCAAAGAGGAACAAAGAAGAGACAGAGAGATGTTTATATACACTGAGCCTTAAGCTGATATTTAGAGACATATCTGTGAAGATTTTATGAGTATGATCCTGCAGCGAGAAAAGAGTATATACTCTTCCATTTCTTCTCCAAAGCTGTCAGGAAAAATAAAAGGAAAAATATGTCAATTTAAGCACACATTAAAAATAGAATAATCTATAAGCTGTGAAAAGACAAGAAAAAATACATTCACTGGCCTGACGGTGGCGCTGCAGCAAAGCATTAAATGTTTTTATTCAATAACGTCTGACCTGTAAGTCCTACACTCAAAATGATTTATGGCTGATTCCTTGATGCCTTCCTACTTCTGCTAACTAGTCCAAGATTTTCTTTTTACCACTCCTCACATATTTGGTATTAAAATACTTGCAATGGTCTTAATAACTAATAATTATTCAAAAAAGTAAGCCTGGAACCTTTGAACGCTTGAGCCTATTTAAACAAAATCTGTTCAGCACATGATTTTAAGGTGTCATGTCAAGTTTAGTTTCAGATCCAATATGATACATAAACTTATTAATAAATACACAATATCTGTCCAATACTATTAAATAAATAAACTGTATGCCTCAACATGTGGGAGAAATTAAAGGCATCAGCTAACATCACTAACTTTGTAAAATAAAATATAACAAATTATCACAGATATACATTTATTGAATTGCTATTTATTTTATTACTAAAATAAGAAATGATTGTGCAGGACTTTGGCACAGAATTTGCCTTACAATGATGAAGTATTAATAGGAGACCAGATTTTGTAATTTTCAAAAGATACTCGGCTATTCTAATATGTCTTTATATGAGATATGACTATTAACTAAATGTTATGTAGTTATGTAGATATAATAGATTATATAGAACATATAGATTTGTTATTCATGTATTTAGCAGTGTTGGCTCAGGACTTTTATTTTGAAATGTGAAGTCCAGTGAGACCAAAGGGAAGCAAGCATTGCTAATATCGAGACCAATATCCAATCCTAATATCTGATGGGTGCACTAGTCTCATCGGGCCTGTTGTGCTGGTTCTTTAGGTCTCATTGGGCCTGTTGTGCTGGTTCTTTAGGTCTCATTGGGCCTGTTGTGGTTGTGGCAAATCTTACAACTTAGGCCTACTTAAAGCCATAGCTGACACCCATATGACTCCAGTGTTGAGACAAATTGCATGTTTTTTTCATGGTAATTCCTACTCCATCCACTATGTGGCAGTATATTGGAAATAGGCCAGGTTACAAGCCAAAAGGAGAGGATCATTCAGTAGCAAAGAGGTTTAGCTGAGTCTCACTTCAGGCCTCATTGTAATGAAGACTGAATGAAGGAACTTTGGTTCAAATACTCATTGTAAGTTTGCAATCCTTTAATTCTTTATATATTCTGTCAATGTTTGTGTGTGTTTAATGCATGAGGTTGGGTGCTGTTGTGCTTTTGCAGAAAGCTTCTCTTTTTTCTTGTTGTTTGTTTGTTTGTTTGTTTCTCTATTTGCACTCCTTACAACTAACTTGCTCTTCATATGGACATTGGGATTAGCCTGTTGTGCTTGTTTTTAGGGTCTCATTGGGCCTGTTTTCATGTTCCTAAATTCTCATTTGTCATGTGCTTATGGTCTCATCGGGCCTGTTGTTCTGGTGCTTTAGTTCTCATTGGGCCTGTTGTGCTGGTTTTTTAGGTCTCATCGGGCCTGTTGTGCTGGTGCTTTAGGTCTCATCGGGCCTGTTGTGCTGGTGCTTTAGTTCTCATTGGGCCTGTTGTGCTGGTTTTTTAGGTCTCATCGGGCCTGTTGTGCTGGTGCTTTAGTTCTCATTGGGCCTGTTGTGCTGGTGCTTTAGGTCTCATCGGGCCTGTTGTGGTTGTGGCATAAAACAAATCCTACAACTTAGGCCTACTTGAAGCCATACCTGACACCCATTCCCATCTATTCTAAGGGTAGTAGTATATTTCAGATGTGTCTCTGTACACTACAACTGACTTTAGATTTGTATGCTATCTGGATGTTTCACTTGGAGAATATTACATTACAAATTGTGAAAATCAGCATATTTTATGTATATATTTATTATTGTTATATATTGTTTTTTATTTAAAGTGCTAAAAGTGCTTGCCAAACTTGACTGAGCTCCCCAAACTCAAGTGGAAATGTGCTTGTATGTACAAACATTTTTTTGGCTCATTAGTAAGACAGCCCGATTCACCTTGGTGAAGTTTATATTGCTAGCATTTTCTGAGGAGACCCTGAAAGCTGTTTATCATGAAATTCATGTGTCATACTGTCATGTGTGTCTCTTGTATGATCTTTGTTCTTTGAAATGCAGCTTCTCCTAGTCTTAGAAATATGTGGAAATAGTACCACCAGTGAAAGTGGTGAGATTTGGTATGGGGGGTGAGATTAGGCGCAGCAGTGTTAACTGAGTGTTAACTGTTTACTAGCTCTCATGTTGCTTGTTAATCATTTCTTTGTAATCTTTAATATTAGCTTTGGCTTGTTTCTTAGCCAGTGTCAATCCTTGCGCTATCTACTATGTGTTACTTTACATTACTTTGCTTTACTAACCTGTGTTTTTTCTCAAGAAACATGATGGCCGTGGAGAGACACTGTTAGGAAGAAGACAGACGCCAGAATCGAGGGAGCAAGCAAGCTCCACT
The DNA here is from genome assembly GCF_030463535.1 of Salminus brasiliensis. NCBI lineage: Eukaryota > Metazoa > Chordata > Actinopteri > Characiformes > Bryconidae > Salminus > Salminus brasiliensis. The sequence goes on from NC_132892.1 coordinate 16,966,356, forward strand.
GCTGACTGCAGGTTTGACGTCCGGTCCTCTACCACCTAGAAAGGCTTCACCTGTGCTGCCTGGGATCTGTCTTGCTTTACGGTAACATTGAGAAGGTGCTACTCTAGGGATTATTGTCCCTACCCAGTCCCACAGGTAAGTCAGGTAAGTATTTATTTACTCTATTCAAATAACTTGTTCTGCCATTTCTCTACTTGTATTAAAGTAATATTAGTATCTCTTGCTCATATTTCAAACCCTGCAGTATCGAGATGATGTCTGTGTTTGTAATCATAGATGTCAGAAAATGAGTTATAACAATCTGAGGAACAAAAGGAAACATATGTATCAATTCTTATGAGAACCAGTGATATTACATTTAAATTTGGGTTGTACAATCTCTGGCAACTAAAGCAGTCCTTGTCAATTATGTTATTACTGATAACCACTTTAGTTCACTATGTCTAATGAGTACGTAACCCTGAATGAATCCACTGTCCCAGGTTTTAGATGTTACAGTTACCCACACAGGTCTGATTTTGGTGGTGGTGTAGATGCAATTTATGGTACATTTCTGATGAAAAGCTAGATTTTGTCTGTTCCATCTACAACACTGTTTAGCTGTCTTTATGTCCCTCTTAAATTTTGTCTGTCCATGTGCAACTCTGAGGCTGGCTGGCTGTCCATCTGACTATGAAACAATTCTGGTTAGCTCTCTATCCAAGAGAAACTGAGTTGTTGTTTTTTGTTTTTTTTGTTTGTTTGTTTTGCTTTTTTTTGCATTTTTGCATATTCAGTTTCTTTATTTATGTTTTCAGGAGCCCATGATCCCATCCATCTATGAAGGTGGATTTGGCCAACAAGAGTCTAGCCCTCTGCAAATGTGTGTGGTTGTCTCCATCTGGAACTGTGGCTAGCTGGATTTCTGTAAGTGTGATTCAGGTGGGTGATCATTCAGTTTCTATACATGTATTGACTGATTTTTTTTTTACAGTTTCCCAGGATCCCATGACTGACTCCCTCTCTGAAGGTGGAAACGACTAACAAAGGTCATTCCATCTGCATCTCCATTTTCAACTATATATAGCTAAATACAGCTATACAGTGTGTGCAGAATTATTAGACCGGTTGTATTTAAGAGGATTCTCTTGAACAACAACTATGTTCTCAATCAACCCAAAAGACTCATAAATATCAAAGCTTAATATTTTTGGAAGTTGGAGTGTTTTTTTTGTTTTTAGATTTGGGAGATCTTGGGAGGATATCTGTTTGTGCAGGTAACTATTACTGTGCAGAATTATTAGGCAACTTAATAAAAAACAAATATATACCCATCTCACTTGTTTTTAACCAGGTAAACCAATATAACAACACACAATTTAGAAATAAACATTTCTGACATTCAAAAACAAAACCAAAAACAAATCAGTGACCAATATAGCCACCTTTCTTTACAATGACACTCAAAAGTCTTCCATCTATAGATTCTGTCAGTTGCTTGATCTGTTTACGATCAACATTGCGTGCAGCAGACACCACAGCCTCCCAGACACTGTTCAGAGAGGTGTACTGTTTTCTCTCCCTGTAGATCTCACATTTTATGAGGGACCACAGGTTCTCTATGGGGTTCAGATCAGGATGACTGAAGCCGTGGATGACTCCTGAGGTGCGTGCGCTACTGAGGACCCGCGACTCGGCCTTCAGAGTGGGTGACAAGGCGGCCCTGAGGAAAGCAAGAGCCAAATTGTCACGAGCCATCCGAGAGGCAAAGCACACACCCCCAGAGAATCCACAGCCACTTCAAGGACACGGGTGACACGCGGCGCATGTGGCAGGGCATCCAGGAAATCACAAACTACAGGACAATGCCACCGTCCTGTGACAGTGATGCCTTCCTCCCCGATGCCCTGAATGACTTTAATGCACGGTTTGAGGCACAGAACAACACGTCGGTGAGAAAGATCACGCCCAAGCCGGACGAGCAGGTGTTGTGCCTGACTGCAGTGGACGTGAGGAAAACTCTGCGCAGAGTCAACCCATGGAAAGCTGCAGGACCAGACAACATCCCCGGCAGAGTGCTGTGAGAGTGTGCAGACCAGTTGACAGATGTTCTCACGGACATCTTCAACGTGTCCTTGCGCAGCTCCACTGTCCCAACGTGCCTCAAGACCACCACCATCGTCCCCGTGCCGAAGAAGACTTTGCAACAGCTTCTTCCCCCAAGCCATCAGACTTCTCAACTCAACTCAACTTCTGAACTGATGTCTTTTCTGTTACATGCACATTCTCTCTCTCTCCCCCCAACCATTTACCCCAGATAAAAGGGGAAGCATTTTTGCACAAACCATTTGCACTAATAACTTACTACCTCACTGGACTCTATTTATTACACATTGCACAAATTTGCACACTACTGGCAATTATTTATTATTCTCTGTCTGCACTTGTGTTTTGTATGCACTGTCTATGTTGCACCATGGTCCTGGAGGAACATTGTTTCGTTTCACTGTGTACTCTGTATGTAGTTGAAATGACAATAAAACCCACTTGACTTGACTTGACTTGAGGTGAACAAGGGGGCCATGTCATCATTTTTTTCTTCTTTTAGACCCTTACTGGCCAGCCATGCTGTGGAGTATTTGGATGCATGTGATGGAGCCATTGTCCTGCATGAAAATCATGTTTTCCTTGAACGATACAGACTTCTTTCTGTACCACTGCTTGAAGGTGTCTTCCAGAAACTGACAGTAGGTCTGGGAGTTGAGCTTCACTCCATCCTCAACCCGAAAAGGTTCCACAAGTTCATCTTTGATGATACCAGCCCATGGCCAGATGGATCCAGCCTCGGGCCCATGCATCTGGCCCATCAAGAGTCACTCGCATTTCATCAGTCCATAAAACCTTGAAAATAAATAAATAAATAAATATCAGTCTTTCAGCCTTCCTTACCTTGGCCATGTCCCTGAGTATCGCACATCTTGTGCTTTTTGATACTCCAGTAACGTTGCAGCTCTGAAATATGGCAAAACTGGTGGCAAATGGCATCTTGGCAGCTTCACGCTTGATTTCTCAATTCATGGGCAGTTATTTTGCGCCTTTTTTTTTTTTTAACACATTTCTTGCGACCCTGTTGGCTATTTGCCATGAAACGCTTGATTGTTCGTTGATCACGCTTCAAATGTTTGGCAATTTCAAGACTGCTGCATCCCTCTGCAAAATTTTAGACTTTTCAGAATTTGTCAAATCTCTCTTCTGACCCATTTTGCCAAAGGAAAGGAAGTTGTCTAATAATTAAGCACACCTTATATAGGGAGTTGATGTCATTAGACTACACCCCTTCTCATTGCAGAGATGCACATCACCTGATTTACTTGATTGGTAGTTGGCTTTCAAGCCTATAGAGCTTGGAGTAGGACATGTATAAAAAGGATGATGTGATCAAAATACTCATTTGCTTAATAATTCTGCACACAGTGTATTCTGTCCATCTTCAACTGTGTGAGGCTGACTGTTCGTAAACAGCTTTGATACAGGTAAGTGATCATTCAGTTTCTATACTGTATTGACTTTTTTTCTCTTTTTTGTCGTACAGTTTCCCAGGATCCCATTACCGACTCCCTCACTGAAGGTGGTATAACCAAGGTCTTTACATCTGCATCTACATTTAAAACTACTGGCTGGCTGGTATTCTGTCCATCTTCAACTGTGTGAGGCTGACTGTTCGCAAACAGCTGTGATACTGGTAAGTCATCATTCAGTTTCTATACACGTATTGACTTTTTTTCTTTTTTGTCGTACAGTTTCCCAGGATCCCTTTACCGACTCATTCTCTGAAGGTGGACTATCAAGGGTCTAGGGTCTGACTGTTCGTAAACAGCTGTGATACAGGTAAGTGATCATTCAGTACATGTATTTACTTTTTTTCTCTTTTTTGTCGTACAGTTTCCCAGGATCCCGTGACCGACTCCCTCTCTGAAGGTGGAAACGACTAACAAGGATTTTTCCATCTGCATCTCCATTTACAACTGTGACTGGCTGGCTGGTATTCTGTCCATCTTCAACTGTGTGAGGCTGACGGTTCGTAAACAGCTGTGATACTGGTAAGTGATTATTCAGTTTCTATACATGTATTGACTTTTTTTCTTTTTTGTCATACGCTTTCCCAGGATCCCGTGACCGACTCCCTCTCTGAAGGTTGAAACGAGTAACAAGGATTTCTCCATTCTCTACTATGACTGGCTGGCTGGTATTCTGTCCATCTTCAACTGTGTGAGGCTGACTAATCGTAAACAGCTGTGATACGGGTAAGTGATCATTTAGTACATGTATTGACTTTTTTTTTCATTTTTGTCGTACAGTTTCGCAGGATCCCATTACCGACTCCCTTTCTGAAGGTGGACTATCAAGGGTCTAGGGTCTGACCGTTTGTGAACAGCTTTGATACAGGTAAGTGATTATTCAGGTTCTATACATGTATTGACTTTTTTTTCTTTTTTGTCGTACAGTTTCCCAGGATCCCGTGACCGACTCCCTCTCTGAAGGTGGAAACGACTAACAAGGATTTTTCCATCTGCATCTCCATTCCCTACTATGACTGGCTGGCTGGTATTCTGTCCATCTTCAACTGTGTGAGGCTGACTGTTCACAAACAGCTTTGATACAGGTAAGTGATCATTCAGTTTCTATACACGTATTGACTTTTTTTCTTTCTTGTCATACAATTTCCCAGGATCCCATTACCGACTCCCCCTCTGAAGGTGGACTATCAAGGGTCTAGGGTCTGACTGTTCGTAAACAGCTGTGATACTGGTAATTGATTATTCAGTACATATACTGACTTTATTTTCTTTTTTTGTCGTACACTTTCGCAGGATCCCGTTACCGACTCCCCCTCTGAAGGTGGACTATCAAGGGTCTAGGGTCTGACTGTTCGTAAACAGCTGTGATACTGGTAAGTAATTATTCAGTTTCTATACATGTATTGGCTTTTTTTTTCTTTTTTGTCATACAATTTCCCAGGATCCCGTGACCGACTCCCTCTCTGAAGGTGGACTAACCAAGGTCTTTATATCTGCATCTCCATTTACAACTGTGACTGGCTGGCTGGTATTCTGTCCATCTTCAACTATGTGAGGCTGACTGTCCGTAAAGAGCTGTTATACAGGTAAGTGATCATTCAGTTTCTATACACGTATTGACTTTTTTTTCTTTTTTGTCATACAGTTTCCCAGGATTCTATTACCGACTCCCTCTCTGAAGGTGGACTATCAAGGGTCTAGGGTCTGACTGTTTGTGAACAGCTGTGATACAGGTAAGTGATCATTCAGTTTCTATACACGTATTGACTTTTTTTTTTTTTTCTTTTTTGTCGTACAGTTTCCCAGGATCCCGTGAAGGTTGAAAAGACTAACAAGGATTTCTCCATCTGCATCTCCATTCTCTACTATGACTGGCTGGCAGGTATTCTGTCCATCTTGAACTGTGTGAGTCTGACTGTTCGTAATAGCTTTGATACAGGTAAGTGATCATTCAGTTTCTATACATGTATTGACTTTTTTTTCTTTTTTGTCGTACAGTTTCCCAGGATCCCGTGACCGAATCCCTCACTGAAGGTGGAAACGAATAACAAGGATTTTTCCATCTGCATCTCCATTCTCTACTATGACTGGCTGGCTGGCTGGTATTCTGTCAATCTTGAAATGTGTGAGTCTGACTGTTCGTAATAGCTTTGATACAGGTAAGTGATCATTCAGTTTCTATACATGTATTGACTTTTTTTTCTTTTTTGTCGTACAGTTTCCCAGGATCCCGTGACCGACTCCCTCTCTGAAGGTGGAAACGACTAACAAGAGTCTATCCATTTTCTTCTCACCTCACAACTCTATATAGATAAATACAGCTATATTCTGTCCATCTTCAGCTGTGTGAGGCTGAATGTTCGTAAACAGGTGTTGTATAGAAACTGAACAATCACTTACCTGTATATGTATTGACTTTTTTTTCTTTTTGTCGTACAGTTTCCCAGGATTCCATTATCAACTCCCTCTATGAAGGTGGACAATCAAGGGTCTAGGGTCTGACTGTTCGTGAACAGCTGTGATACAGGTAAGTGATCATTCAGTACATGTATTGACTTTTTTTTTTTTTCTTTTTTTTTTTTGTTGTACGGTTTCGCAGGATCCTGTTACCGACTCCCTCTCTGAAGGTGGACTATCAAGGGTCTAGGGTCTGAGTGTTCGTAAACAGCTGTGATACAGATAAGTGATCATTCAGTTCATGTATTGACTTTTTTTTCTTTTTTGTTGTACAGTTTCCCAGGATCCCGTGACCGACTCCCTCTCTGAAGGTGGAAAAGACATACAAGGATTTTTCCATCTGCATCTCCATTCTCTACTATGACTGGCTGGCTGATATTCTGTCCATATTCAACTGTGTGAGGCTGACTGTTCGCAAACAGCTTTGATACAGGTAAGTGATCATTCAGTTTCTATACATGTATTGACTTTTTTTTTCTTTTTTGTCGTACAGTTTCCCAGGATCCCGTGACCGACTCCCTCTATGAAGGTGGACAATCAAGGGTCTAGGGTCTGACTGTTGGTAAACAGCTGTGATACTGGTAAGTGATTTTTCAGTACATATACTGACTTTATTTTCTTTTTTGTCGTACAGTTTCGCAGGATCCTGTTACCGACTCCCTTTCTGAAGGTGGACAATCAAGGGTCTAGGGTCTAACTTTTGGTAAACAGCTGTGATACTGGTAAGTGATTATTCAGTACATATACTGACTTTTTTTTTCTTTTTTCTTGTACAGTTTCGCAGGATCCTGTTACCGACTCCCTCTCTGAAGGTGGACTATCAAGGGTCTGACTGTTGGTAAACAGCTGTGATGCTGGTAAGTGATCATTCAGTACGTGTTGCCTTTTTTTTTTTTTTTGTCGTACAGTTTCGCAGGATCCCATTACCGACTCCCTCTATGAAGGTGGACAATCAAGGGTCTAGGGTCTGACTGTTGGTAAACAGCTGTGATACTGGTAAGTGATTATTAAGTACATATACTGACTTTTTTTTCTTTTTTGTCGTACAGTTTCCCAGGATCCCGTGACCGACTCCCTCTATGAAGGTGTAAACGACTAACAAGGATTTTTCCATCTACATCTCCATTCTCTACTATGACTCTCTGGCTGGTATTCTGTCCATCTTCAACTGTGTGAGGCTGACTGTCCGTAAACAGCTGTTATACAGGTAAGTGATCATTCAGTTTCTATACACGTATTGACTTTTTTTTCTTTTTTGTCGTACAGTTTCCCAGGATCCCGTGAAGGTTGAAACGACTAACAAGGATTTCTCCATCTGCATCTCCATTCTCTACTATGACTGGCTGGCAGGTATTCTGTCCATCTTGAACTGTGTGAGGCTGACTGTTCGTAATAGCTTTGATACAGGTAAGTGATCATTCAGTTTCTATACATGTATTGACTTTTTTTTCTTTTTTGTCGTACAGTTTCCTAGCATCCCGTGACCGACTCCCTCTCTGAAGGTGGAAACGACTAACAAGAGTCTATCCATTTTCTTCTCACTTCACAACTCTATATAGGTAAATACAGCTATATTCTGTCCATCTTCAGCTGTGTGAGGCTGAATGTTCGTAAACAGCTGTTATACAGGTAAGTGATTGTTCAGTTTCTATACATGTATTGACTTTTTTTTCTTTTTGTCGTACAGTTTCCCAGGATTCCATTATCAACTCCCTCTATGAAGGTGGACAATCAAGGGTCTAGGGTCTGACTGTTGGTAAACAGCTGTGATACTGGTAAGTGATTATTCAGTACATATACTGACTTTTTTTTCTTTTTTGTCGTACATTTTCCCAGGATTCCATTACTGACTCCCTCTCTGAAGGTGGACTATCAAGGGTCTAGGGTCTGAGTGTTCGTAAACAGCTTTGATACAAGTAAGTGATTATTCAGTTCATATACACGTATCCACTTTTTTTTCTTTTTTGTCGTACACTTTCCCAGGATTCTATTACCGACTCCCTCTCTGAAGGTGGACTATCAAGTGTCTAGGGTCTGACTGTTCGTAAACAGCTGTGATACAGGTAAGTGATCATTCAGTTTCTATACACGTACTGACTTTTTTTTCTTTTTGTCGTACAGTTTCCCAGGATTCCATTACCGACTCCCTCTCTGAAGGTGGACTATCAAGGGTCTAGGGTCTGACTGTTTGTAAACAGCTGTGATACAGGTAAGTGATCATTCAGTTTCTATACACATACTGACTTTTTTTTGTTTTTTGTCGTACATTTTCCCAGGATTCCATTACTGACTCCCTCTTTGAAGGTGGACTATCAAGGGTCTAGGGTCTGACTGTTGGTAAACAGCTGTGATACAGGTAAGTGATCATTCAGTACATGTATTGACTTTTTTTTTTTTTTTGTCGTACAGTTTCCCAGGATCCCGTGACCGACTCCCTCTCTGAAGGTGGAAACGACTAACAAGGATTTTTCCATCTGCATCTCCATTCTCTACTATGACTGGCTGGCTGGTATTCTGTCCATCTTCAACTGTGTGAGGCTGACTGTTCGTAAATAGCTGTGATACTGGTAAGTGATTATTCAGTTTCTATACCTCTATTGACTTTTTTTTTCTTTTTTGTCATACAGTTTCCCAGGATTCTATTACCGACTCCCTCTCTGAAGGTGGACTATGAAGGGTCTAGGGTCTGAGTGTTCGTGAACAGCTGTGATACAGGTAAGTGGTCATTCAGTACATGTATTGACTTTTTTTTTTTCTTTTTTGTCGTACAGTTTCCCAGGATCCCATTACCGACTCCCGCTATGAAGGTGGACAATCAAGGGTCTAGGGTCTGACTGTTGGTAAACAGCTGTGATACTGGTAAGTGATTATTCAGTACATATACTAACTTTTTTTTTTCTTTTTTGTTGTACAGTTTCGCAGGATCCCGTGACCGACTCCCTCTATGAAGGTGGACAATCAAGGGTCTAGGGTCTGACTGTTGGTAAACAGCTGTGATACTGGTAAGTGATTATTCAGTACATATACTGACTTTATTTTCTTTTTTGTTGTACAGTTTCGCAGGATCCTGTTACCGACTCCCTCTCTGAAGGTGGACTATCAAGGGTCTAGGGTCTGAGTGTTCGTGAACAGCTGTGATACAGGTAAGTGATCATTCAGTACATGTATTGACTTTTTTTTTTTCTTTTTTGTCGTACAGATTCGCAGGATCCCATTACCGACTCCCTTTATGAAGGTGGACAATCAAGGGTGTAGGGTCTAACTTTTGGTAAACAGCTGTGATACTGGTAAGTGATTATTCAGTACATATACTGACTTTTTTTTCTTTTTTCTTGTACAGTTTCGCCGGATCCCGTGACCGACTCCCTCTCTGAAGGTGGACTATTAAGGGTCTAGGATCTGACTGTTGGTAAACAGCTGTGATACTGGTATGTGATTATTCAGTACATATACTGACTTTTTTCTTTTTTGTCGTACAGTTTCCCAGGATCCCGTGAAGTTTGAAAAGACTAACAAGGATTTTTCCATCTGCATCTCCATTCTCTACTATGACTGGCTGGCATGTATTCTGTCCATCTTGAACTGTGTGAGTCTGACTGTTCGTAATAGCTTTGATACAGGTAAGTGATCATTCAGTTTCTATACATGTATTGACTTTTTTTTATTTTTTGTTATACAGTTTCCCAGGATCCCGTGACCGAATCCCTCACTGAAGGTGGAAACGAATAACAAGGATTTTTCCATCTGCATCTCCATTCTCTACTATGACTGGCTGGCTGGCTGGTATTCTGTCCATCTTGAAATGTGTGAGTCTGACTGTTCGTAATAGCTTTGATACAGGTAAGTGATCATTCAGTTTCTATACATGTATTGACTTTTTTTTCTTTTTTGTCGTACAGTTTCCTAGGATCCCGTGACCGACTCCCTCTCTGAAGGTGGAAACGACTAACAAGAGTCTATCCATTTTCTTCTCACTTCACAACTCTATATAGGTAAATACAGCTATATTCTGTCCATCTTCAGCTGTGTGAGGCTGAATGTTCGTAAACAGCTGTTATACAGGTAAGTGATTGTTCAGTTTCTATACATGTATTGACTTTTTTTTCTTTTTGTCGTACAGTTTCCCAGGATTCCATTATCAACTCCCTCTATGAAGGTGGACAATCAAGGGTCTAGGGTCTGACTGTTGGTAAACAGCTGTGATACTGGTAAGTGATCATTCAGTACATGTATTGACTTTTTTTTTCTTTTTTGTCGTACAGTTTCCCAGGATCCCTTGACCGACTCCCTCTCTGAAGGTGGAAACGATTAACAAGAGTCTATCCATTTTCTTCTCACTTCACAACTCTATATAGGTAAATACAGCTATATTCTGTCCATCTTCAGCTGTGTGAGGCTGAATGTTCTTAAACAGCTGTTATACAGGTAAGTGATTGTTCAGTTTCTATACATGTATTGACTTTTTTTTCTTTTTGTCGTACAGTTTTCCAGGATTCCATTATCAACTCCCTCTATGAAGGTGGACAATCAAGGGTCTAGGGTCTGACTGTTGGTAAACAGCTGTGATACTGGTAAGTGATTATTCAGTACATATACTGACTTTTTTTTCTTTTTTGTCGTACATTTTCCCAGGATTCCATTACTGACTCCCTCTCTGAAGGTGGACTATCAAGGGTCTAGGGTCTGAGTGTTCGTAAACAGCTTTGATACAAGTAAGTGATTATTCAGTTCATATACACGTATCCACTTTTTTTTCTTTTTTGTCGTACACTTTCCCAGGATTCTATTACCGACTCCCTCTCTGAAGGTGGACTATCAAGTGTCTAGGGTCTGAGTGTTCGTAAACAGCTGTGATACAGGTAAGTGATCATTCAGTACATGTATTGACTTTTTTTTTTCTTTTATCGTACAGTTTCGCAGGATCCCATTACCGACTCCCTCTATGAAGGTGGACAATCAAGGGTCTAGGGTCTGACTGTTGGTAAACAGCTGTGATACTGGTAAGTGATTATTCAGTACATATACTGACTTTTTTTTCTTTTTTCTTGTACACTTTCGCAGGATCCTGTTACCGATTCCCTCTCTGAATGTGGAAACGACTAACAAGAGTCTATCCATTTTCTTCTCACTTCACAACTCTATATAGGTAAATACAGCTATATTCTGTCCATCTTCAGCTGTGTGAGGCTGAATGTTCGTAAACAGCTGTTATACAGGTAAGTGATTGTTCAGTTTCTATACATGTATTGACTTTTTTTTCTTTTTGTCGTACAGTTTCCCAGGATTCCATTATCAACTCCCTCTATGAAGGTGGACAATCAAGGGTCTAGGGTCTGACTGTTCGTAAACAGCTGTGATACAGGTAAGTGATCATTCAGTTTCTATACACGTACTGACTTTTTTTTCTTTTTGTCGTACAGTTTCCCAGGATTCCATTACCGACTCCCTCTCTGAAGGTGGACTATCAAGGGTCTAGGGTCTGACTGTTGGTAAAGATCTGTGATACTGGTAAGTGATTATTCAGTATATATACTGACTTTTTTTTCTTTTTTCTTGTACAGTTTTGCAGGATCCTGTTACCGACTCCCTCTATGAAGGTGGACAATCAAGGGTCTAGGGTCTGACTGTTCGTAAACAGCTGTGATACAGGTAAGTGATCATTCAGTTTCTATACACGTACTGACTTTTTTTTGTTTTTTGTCGTACATTTTCCCAGGATTCCATTACTGACTCCCTCTTTGAAGGTGGACTATCAAGGGTCTAGGGTCTGACTGTTGGTAAACAGCTGTGATACAGGTAAGTGATCATTCAGTACATGTATTGACTTTTTTTTTCTTTTGTCGTACAGTTTCGCAGGATCCCATTACCGACACCCTCTATGAAGGTGGACAATCAAGGGTCTAGGGTCTGACTGTTGGTAAACAGCTGTGATACTGGTAAGTGATTATTCAGTACATATACTAACTTTTTTTTTTCTTTTTTGTTGTACAGTTTCGCAGGATCCCGTGACCGACTCCCTCTATGAAGGTTGACAATCAAGGGTCTAGGGTCTGACTGTTGGTAAACAGCTGTGATACTGGTAAGTGATTATTCAGTACATGTATTGACTTTTTTTTTTTTTTTTTGTCGTACAGTTTCGCAGGATCCCATTACCGACTCCCTCTATGAAGGTGTACAATCAAGGGTCTAGGGTCTGACTGTTGGTAAACAGCTGTGATACTGGTAAGTGATTATTCAGTACACATACTGACTTTATTTTCTTTTTTCTTGTACAGTTTCGCAGGATCCTGTTACCGACTCCCTCTCTGAAGGTGGACTATCAAGGGTCTAGGGTCTGACTGTTGGTAAACAGCTGTGATACTGGTAAGTGATTATTCAGTACATATACTGACTTTTTTTTTTTTTACAGTTTCGCTGGATCCTGTTACTGACTCCCTCTCTGAAGGTGGACTAACCAAGGTCTTTACATCTGCATCTCCATTTACAATTGTGACTGGCTGGCTGGTATTCTGTCCATCTTCAATTGTGTGAGGCTGACTGTTCGTAAATAGCTGTGACACAGGTAAGTGATTGTTCACTTTCTATACACGTATTGACTTTTTTTTTTTCTTTTTTGTCGTACAGTTTCCCAGGATCCCGTGACCGACTCCCTCTCTGAAGGTCGACTATCAAGGGTCTAGGGTCTGAGTGTTCGTAAACAGCTGTGATACTGGTAAGTGATCATTCAGTACATGTATTGACTTTTTTTTTCTTTTTTGTCGTACAGTTTCGCAAGATCCCATTACCGACTCCCTCTCTGAAGGTCGACTATCAAGGGTCTAGGGTCTGACTGTTCGTAAACAGCTGTGATACAGGTAAGTGATTATTCAGTTTCTATACATGTATTGACTTTTTTTTCTTTTTTGTCATACAGTTTCCCAGGATCCCGTGACCGACTCCCTCTCTGAAGGTGGAAACGACTAACAAGGATTTTTCCATCTGCATCTCCATTCTCTACTATGACTGGCTGGCAGGTATTCTGTCCATCTTCAACTGTGTGAGGCTGACTGTTTGTAAACAGCTGTTATACAGGTAAGCGATTATTCAGTTTCTATTCACGTATTGACTTTTTTTCTTTCTTGTCATACAATTTCCCAGGATCCCATTACCGACTCCCCCTCTGAAGGTGGTTTATCAAGGGTCTAGGGTCTGACTGTTCGTAAACAGCTGTGATACAGGTAAGTCATCATTCAGTACATGTATTGACTTTTTTTTTTTTTTTGTCGTACAGTTTCCCAGGATCCCGTGACCGACTCCCTCTCTGAAGGTGGACTAACCAAGGTCTTTACATCTGCATCTCCATTTACAACTGTGACTGGCTGGCTGGTATTCTGTCCATCTTCAACTGTGTGAGTCTGACTGTCCGTAAACAGCTTTTATACAGGTAAGTGATCATTCAGTTTCTATACACGTATTGACTTTTTTTTCTTTTTCTTTTTTGTCGTACAGTTTCCCAGGATCCTGTGAAGGTGGAAACGACTAACAAGGATTTCTCCATCTGCATCACCATTCTCTACTATGACTGGCTGGCAGGTATTCTGTCCATCTTGAACTGTGTGAGTCTGACTGTTCGTAATAGCTTTGATACAGGTAAGTGATCATTCAGTTTCTATACATGTATTGACTTTTTTTTCTTTTTTGTCGTACAGTTTCCTAGGATCCCGTGACCGACTCCCTCTCTGAAGGTGGAAACGACTAACAAGAGTCTATCCATTTGCTTCTCACTTCACAACTCTATATAGGTAAATACAGCTATATTCTGTCCATCTTCAGCTGTGTGAGGCTGAATGTTCGTAAACAGCTGTTATACAGGTAAGTGATTGTTCAGTTTCTATACACGTATTGACTTTTTTTTTTTTCTTTTTGTCGTTCAGTTTCCCAGGATTCCATTATCAACTCCCTCTAGGAAGGTAGACAATCAAGGGTCTAGGGTCTGACTGTTGGTAAACAGCTGTGATACTGGTAAGTGATTATTCAGTACATGTATTGACTTTTTTTTTTTTTTTTTTGTCGTACAGTTTCGCAGGATCCCATTACCGACTCCCTCTATGAAGGTGTACAATCAAGGGTCTAGGGTCTGACTGTTGGTAAACAGCTGTGATACTGGTAAGTGATTATTCAGTACACATACTGACTTTATTTTCTTTTTTCTTGTACAGTTTCGCAGGATCCTGTTACCGACTCCCTCTCTGAAGGTGGACTATCAAGGGTCTAGGGTCTGACTGTTGGTAAACAGCTGTGATACTGGTAAGTGATTATTCAGTACATATACTGACTTTTTTTTTTTTTACAGTTTCGCTGGATCCTGTTACTGACTCCCTCTCTGAAGGTGGACTAACCAAGGTCTTTACATCTGCATCTCCATTTACAATTGTGACTGGCTGGCTGGTATTCTGTCCATCTTCAATTGTGTGAGGCTGACTGTTCGTAAATAGCTGTGACACAGGTAAGTGATTGTTCACTTTCTATACACGTATTGACTTTTTTTTTTTTCTTTTTTGTCGTACAGTTTCCCAGGATCCCGTGACCGACTCCCTCTCTGAAGGTCGACTATCAAGGGTCTAGGGTCTGAGTGTTCGTAAACAGCTGTGATACTGGTAAGTGATCATTCAGTACATGTATTGACTTTTTTTTTCTTTTTTGTCGTACAGTTTCGCAAGATCCCATTACCGACTCCCTCTCTGAAGGTCGACTATCAAGGGTCTAGGGTCTGACTGTTCGTAAACAGCTGTGATACAGGTAAGTGATTATTCAGTTTCTATACATGTATTGACTTTTTTTTCTTTTTTGTCATACAGTTTCCCAGGATCCCGTGACCGACTCCCTCTCTGAAGGTGGAAACGACTAACAAGGATTTTTCCATCTGCATCTCCATTCTCTACTATGACTGGCTGGCAGGTATCCTGTCCGTCTTCAACTTTGTGATGCTGACTGTTCGTAAACAGCTGTGATACTGGTAAGTGATCATTCAGTTTCTATACATGTATTGACTTTTTTTTCTTTTTTGTTGTACAGTTTCCCAGGATCCCGTGACCGACTCTCTCTCTTTGCAGATAAGACTGAACCCCCCTGCAATAAAACGTGCAGGACAGGGGGACTCTACAATTAAAAACAACAAGATTGTGGCTTTAAAGTACTAAGATATCACTGAAATTAAGATATGCTGAGTGCTGAGTAACACACCTGAAGTAGTTACAATCCCAGCTTTTAAGACAATAAAGAGAATTCTTCCCCTTTTTGTCTGCACTGATTGGTCAGTGTCTGGTCTTCAATATCTGACACGTAGTCAGCTAAATCCTGAGGTGCTTTCTCTTTGCATAGCGTTCACCATGTCTGTCTTTCTTGAACCTGAGTCTGATTAACATGGTTAGCTGTCGGCAGGGGGGTACACACCTCTCCTCATGGAAATCATCATCATCATATTCATCATCATCTGACATTGCCTGGTCAGTATGGGTTTGGTGTTCTGTAACACACGTAGAACAGACATGGTCTTGTGTTTTTACAGTGTTTCTAGTCTGAGCAGATTTCCCTTGTATGCAGAGTTTAGGTTCAATTTATTACCATTTAGTTTTTTTGTTTTTTCATGCCCTGGTGGAGCTCAAGGTCATTACTTGACTGTAACCCTTTGTACGTTTCAGACCCATCTACACTATTTTAAATCGTAGACCCATGTGTGTTCACTCACACATTCACTCCAGCCCGAGAGAAGTCCTCTCCTCTTTTGTAGCTTCAACGCAAAGCTGGGATTTTGTTAGTGTGGCTGAGTGGTCTAAGGGGCTGGATTGAGGTTCCAGTCTCTTTGGTAGCATGGGTTTGAACTGCCACTGCCAAAAGACACCTTTTGGGGGCAGTGGTGACTCAGCAGTTGGAGCACCGAGCTATTGATGACCGGGTCAGGGGTTCAATACCTGGCTCGGCAAGCTGCCACTGTTTGGCCCATAAGCAAGGCCCTTCACCCTCTTTGCTCCCCGTGCGCCACAGCAATGGCTGCCCACCACTCCAGGCACTGTCACTGTGTGTGTTTTTAATTACTGGTGTGTATGTGTGTGTTCACTGCATGGATGGGTTAAAGGAGGAGGCCAAATTCCATATGTGTCAGACACAAATGGTAAACATGGTTATCTTTGGCTCTTTGGTACATTACAGACCCTGTAACAGTAGTCAGTAGTTGGTCAGTGTCTGGTCTTCAAAATTTGACATGGTCAGCTAAGGCGTGTCTCTGTCTTCCTCTGTTTGAGCGCCATCTTGAGCATCAGTTTGAAACTCTTGAACCTTTTCTGGAGTCTGATGAACATGGTTAGTTGTTGGCATGGGGGTACACACCTCTCCCCATGGAAATCATCCGCCATTGACTGGTCAGTCTGAGGGTTCTCCAATTCCACTCAGCTGTATTTTGATGTGGTCAGTGCAGAGGTCTTGTGCCTTATGCCCTTCTCACTTAGTGATGACTGCAAATCCCTTGCTGTGAACTCTGTACCATTATCTGAACAAACACATTTTTCTGTTCCATATGGAGATAAATAAGCCAAGAATTGCTCAATAGCTTTTACAGTGTGACTCTGTACTTCTCTGTTGTCATGCCTTCTGGTATATCCTGTAATGTGGCTTGACAGCTAGCGTTTTCATTAATAATCTTCCAGATTTAACCATCTCCTTCCATCTCACCCTAAAGATCTTGATCATCTAACAGATGATCTGCAGACTGTGCTCCATTCTAACCTTGATCGTGTTTCTCCAACCTAACACCAAGTCGTTTCTGCTTACCTCTCCTCTGTTTGAGCTGCCACTCGGTCGGGTTGTTTGTCTCTGACCAAATAACACTGTGATGTTGCTTTATGAACAGTGAGCAAAATCAGTCCTGGCTTTGTAGAGTGTGAGTATTAGCATCACTGTTGATTATACTCATTGACTTGATGTAAAGTAGCTCCTAATCTTTTAATAGATCACCAAACTAGGCTAACTGTCACACACACTCAGGGTTAGCACCAGGTCCGTATGATGGACTATGGAATCATTCCTCATTTGTAATAAACTGCACTGTATTACTGAATCAGTACAAGGTGAAATTTTTGTGCACGTAACTATTGAACGATGTCTCTCACTCGACCTACCTGAACATCTAGTTGACCGAGCTTTGGTGCTTTTCACAAACACAGCCTCTCCCACGTTGCCAAGAAACAACAAAGCCAATCCTGTTAGTGATGTTGGTTAGGGAGACGGGACTCGTAGTAGAGAAGGAGATCTGTTAACCGTCTTTTGGGGTGCTTAGTCTTAAAGTGGCAGGCTAGTCTCCGGCTTCCAAAAAGCAGCACAATTTCCTGCTTATCACAGTCTATGGCCTTGGTGAATTTGCTGTGGTTTTTATCAGAAGCAGCTCTTTCTACTGATCAGACATTGATTCAGGACCCCCTTAACATTAGGTTAAATTTTGCCCCTGGGTATTAAGAGAACTCTGTATTTCTCCACCTGACTCCATCTTCAACCAACACCTAGTCCTGTTTTAGAACTACTTCAAACATGATCTCCACCTGCCACCCCCTTTATTAGCAAATGTACCATAACAACTGTCGTCTCGGTTCGTCTTCCTCTAGAGATGGACTTGTTATTCAACAAGGGGAGTCTGTAGCCACCGTCTTTAGTTGTAACAATAATATATTTTATTGCAATCGAAAGAACAGTGTGGAGAGAGTCTGCCAATTCTGGGTGCCCTTCAGTCTCTCTCCCCGACTTAGGAATACCTTGAGTTTTTATACCTTATTTCACGCCACATTCTGTTGGAATGTTGCCATATATGGAATGTTTACATTTCATCCATAGGGAACAACCATTAGCTCCCCCATTACCTAAGTGGTCCATGGCCACATCTGGACAGCGTTTAAATCACTGACACGTCTGCCCAACGGGATGTCCAAATCTAAACAGCATCTTATGTCTGTTCAATTTGTGTAGATTTGGTCAAGAAACGGGGCCCCCTTTCTTTTCTACTTCTGCAAAGCCAATGAATATACTACACAACCTCAACAGCTAGTGTTTTCATTAATAACCTTGTGTAACCAGTGCAGCCTTTGCCTGGCTACGAGTGTCTGGTGAGCCCTGTCAGCCACCGTAGTCAAGGTGATGCGCTGTTTTCCCCCCTCCCTTTTCTCACGTACTAGGTATGCTTTGGTTGAGCCAGATCAGCCACCGTAGTTGGAGCACTGCGCTGTTTTCCCCCTCCCCTTACGGAAGCGCCAGGTGGATACAATTGGGGTGAGCATTAGCTTTAGCATATATACATACGGCGGTGCTGGGTGTATGGAGAGCTTCATTCTGCTAGGGTCTGTTGTGACTTCGGCGACGGTCATCAGACGGTAGGTTACTTCTAAAAGTGGTGCTACGTTGAGTTGCGGTTAAATATTAAGGTGTAATGTCCCTGTGCAGGTGTGTTGGCGTGCCGGTCTATGCAAGCTTCCCCCCCCTCTTCTGAGTCTGTGGTGCATTAGCACAGAGCTCTCGGAAACAGCTTCAACACTGTAGCCATGTGTTGTGGATTCACTGCGCTTTCACCGCTCCTGTAAGCAGGTTGTGCTGAGACAGCGTCTAACAGTAGGTAAGTACGCGGTAGTACGAATAGCTTTGCGTGTTTACTGGTAGCTTATGCGGCTAACGTCTGTTTTATGTAGGTGTAATGTGGATTGGTGCAACAGCTAACTGGGTGTGAGCTTGTGCATAGCAGCAGCTAAAGCGTCCTGTGGGAGCGTCGCCATTGACCAGTCCAGGGGGCGCCGGACTATTGGAACGTGCAGACCTGAAAGCAGCTACTCGTCATCTCTTGTTTTAATAATAAATGTTTAATACCTACATGGTGAAATTGGAGCCGCTGCTGTTTTGCTGGGTTTGTTACTTTTGTTTGGTTGGTTTTGCTTTTTTTCTATTTTGTTTCCTAGTTTTATTTTGATTTGCCTTTGCTTATTATTTTGCTTGATTACTTTGCTGCTTGGTTGTTTTGTTCTATTTGAATTGATTTTGTTATTTTTGCATTTAATGATTTGGTTATCAATTGATGGCTTTATGCTGTGCATTTTTGGTTAATTGATTTACTGTTTCATTTCATTTGGCAGCAGTTCTTGGTTTATCGTGTGGAATATTTTAAAGAACTATTTTTTTTTTTTGTTTATTATTATTATTATTATTATTATTATTATTGGCTATTTGTGGGAAATCATTCTGGCTGTGGGAGTCCTCTGGTTCCAGTGATTAGAGCCATTGTGGATTCTAATTGTGTCTCTTCTTCTTATAGGACATCTGGATGCTCCTTTCCTGTCTGTTCACTCGTGGTTTGGCACCTTACTTGCGGTGGTGTGAGTTCACGTGCACTGCACTTTTGCGCGTGTGTGTGTGTGTGTGTGTGTGTGTGTGTGTGTGTGTGTGTGTATTGGAGACTTTAGAATGCAGACAGGGCTAGGCCACCTGTAATTGGACGCCCACAGCCGATATCCCAGTTCTTTGGAGCTCCTGTAATTTTGTTATTATATTCTTTGTTTATTTTTCTTATTGTGTTTGTTGCTAATTTTAAATAATATTAATAAATGAGTTATTTTATACATGGTGGTGAATAAACCTTTCTAATTACCTCAATCCATGTCTCTGAATATTTTTCAGGCTTACCTGTGTGTCTAGGTGCTTTTTATTACTCAGATTTATAGAATATTTCCTGGGGTGAAATTCCCCAGGTGGAGTAGTCGGGTGTTGCTATACTACCACAGGTCACATATAGCATGTTTTGTATTATTAATATGGTATTTAGCATCTTTAAAAAGAAAAGAATCTGTTATATACATATTTATTATTTTACTTTTTACTTACTTCTGAGAGAATATTTTATATTTTTATATTTTTGAGGATAAATCAGAAAAAAAGTTTGAGTAAATATACGAATAAATCTACTGACCTACAAGAAGTGGTTAATTTTTACTCCATATATGTTTACATTCATAATAAAATGAATATAAACTGATATTATTTTATACAGAAAATAACTCATTTGTTCTGTGTTCAGATCATCTCTCTCTGTAATGGTGCAGCTTTAGTGATTCTCTGATGTTTGTTCTTAATCAGGAGCTGCAGCAGAAATTTATCTCTCTAGTGGAGAACGAGCTGAACACATTCAAGAAGCTCCTGAGTCCAGATTACCCAGCATGCTCTGAGAGAGAGGTGGAGGATGAGGATGATCAGAGAGGGGGGAGAGAGGGGGTGCTGGAGATCACACTGCAGATCCTGAGGAACATGAAGCAGACAGACCTCGCTAACACACTAGAGAGCAGTAAGAGTTCTGGGTCATGACCATGGTTCCCAACCTGAGTGCTAATGTATTCCTCAGTGAAGTCCCGCTTTTCAAAGGGAATAAAAATCAATACTTCAGATTACTAGAATACTACAGTTCAGAGCTACTCCACCCCATATCTTACTAAATGATCATCAGATCACTGGTCAGAGAGAGCTCTTCCAAGCAGCTGCTGGACATTTATTTAACAATGCTAATATGGAAGACCCCCCAGTGTGTTGGATACACCCCCTGCTGTAAGCTATGGTCTCTTTACAATCACTCTCTCTCTCCTCATGCATTAGCTAAAGCCCTCAGCGCTATCAGCACTAATAAAAGCACAGGTTGGACCCTTTCTTCTGAAGTTTGGGTCTCTGATCATTTTAGATCTCATTACTTACATTTTTATTCTCTTTATTTAATCAAGCAGAATTTCCAGTGTCTGGAAAACAGCACATGGAATTCCCCTCCACAAAGAAGGCGGAGCTTCAGATCATGATAATTTTAGACCAATATCAAAACTACAATGCTTAGTCAACATTTTAGACTCCTTAGTAAAAGATCGAGAGAGAGAGAGAGAGAGAGAGAGAGAGAGAGGGAACCTCTCTGGTCTGGGAGCAGAACGGTTCAGCCATGGGGATGTGGCACACTCCTTGTGGGCTGCTGGGAGAGCCATCATAAAACATCTGAGCTCTCTTAGTGGTCCTGTAAAAGAGAGAGAGACTAAGTTAAGACTTACCACACTCTAGTCTCCCACACTCAGCTTTACTGCACTTTCCAGGACTTATTCTGTGTGTGTGTGTGTGTGTGTGTGTGTGTGTGTGTGTGTGTCAGGTCTGTTCGTGCCAAACATTACTCAATAGTCCACCTACATGTCTCGCTCCTGCACCTCTTTCCAAAACAACTGCTTAGTTTTCAGATGGGAGCTGATGAGTCCTGGAAGCCTCTCTATTACAATCAATGTCCCTCTGTGTGTGTGTGTGTGTGTGTGTGTGTGTGTGTGTGTGTGTGTGTGTGTGTGTGTGTGTGTTTTCAATGGTCAGGACCCCACAGGACAGCCCACCGCAAAGCAGGTAGGTAGTATTTGGGTGGTGGGTCATTCTCAGCACTGCAGTGACCCTGACTGACCTGGTGGTGGCGTGTATGTTAGGGTGTGCTGGGCTGGTGGTACGAGTGGAGCGCTGCTGCGTCTGACAGGACCTTGTTGGCTGGATGTTTCTGGTTGGTGGACTATTCTCAGTCCAGCAGCCATGCTGTGTCTGATCCGTACCAGCAGCACAACACAATAACACAAGTGCCGCCACCACCAGGTCAGTCAGTGTCACTGCAGTGCTGAGAATGACCCTCCACCCAAATACTACCTACCTGCTCTGTGGTGGTCAGTCCTGTGGGGTCCTGAGCATTAAGGAACAGGGCAAGAGGAGGCTGATAACAGAGTCTGCAGAGAAACAGATGGAGACAGTCTGGAGCTACAGATCTACACCCTGCTCCTGTATGACCAGTGGAGCTGATAGGATGGACAGTAATGAATGAAGTGGCCGGCTGTGTATAAAACCATTAATTAACCTTACGCTTCAGTTCAGGTTGTGTTCAATTTAGGAATGACAGATTGTAAATCCCAGGCTGTTCTGATGAATGAATGTTAGGAGTGTAATGAAGATCAGATACAATTCAGCTCATTATTTTACAGTGTGACTAAAATAAGAGTAATCAATTCTCATGTGAACACTTCCTTTACTTTCACATTATTTATTTATTTAGAATTGGAATGATGAACTGATTATATCTGCAGATGGAGAAGAACAGTACCCCCCTCTTAAAGAGCTTTGCCTCCTCAGTGTATATCACAATACCTACATTTAGAGTAGGTAGAGTGTGCAGTTTAAGTGTGTGTGTGTAGTGTAAGTGTGTGTGTAGTGTAAGTGTGATATCCCTCCTTCACACACTCTGGGTGAAGCAGCCGGTCACTAAAGGAGCTGCCCAGTGCTGCCAGAGTCTCATGCAGGGGGTGGGAGCTTTTCTCCAGCACGGGTGCCAGCACAACCAACCAAAACAGTCAGCTGGTATGTCCAGCCAAACCACACTGGTCAACCAGTATGTCCAGCATGATCAGCCTGACCATGGGGGTTGACCAGCATGACCATCTTTACCCTGCTGTTTGACCAGGAAAATCATGCCAGTCCACCAGCATGACCAATCCAATCCAAATAGTCAATGAGTACGAAGATGCATGTTGACCAGCATGACCAGCAGAATTAGAGTGATTGACCAGCATGACCAGCTTAACCAAAATGGTCAACCCTCTCTACCAGATTATTGGTATTATTTCCAGATATTAATAAGAAATAAGATGGAGTTTGTCACGTTACTCGGCTGTTTTGATTTCTATTTGTTATCAAAAGGGATTTTTGAGTGGAATTAACTTATAATAATTGAGTTTAGACGTGGACAGTGATGGACAACGCACTATTAAAATGCTCAGTTATAAGCAGACATGATATTAACTGAGCCTTTTCTTATAAAGCCCCCCAACTCTGGAATAACCTTCCAGATAATGTTGGGGACTCAGACTCAGTCTTTAAATCTAGGCTGAAACTCATCTGTTTAGTTTAGCTCTTGGTAATTAATGTTTAATATGATAAATGGTTGATAAATAATGATAAAGGTTGCAGGTCCAGGGGTTCGAGGACACAGGGAATTGTAGTACACTGAGATGCTGGAGCTGTCGTCTCGCTGCTTACACGCGATCACTCAGGTTTGTGGACGGTGGAGCAGATAGACGCTAGTGTTTCAGGGAGCTCCCGTGTCTGTGTTACCTTCTGGCTCTCTCCTTTTAATAAGACTGTTATAGTCAGACCTGCCGGAGTCGTCAGACACACTCTGATACTGACCAACATTCTCTGATCTCTATAAAAGCCTCTCAGAACTAACTCTGTCTCTTTACCTTCTCCCAGTAAATGACCATCCAGCCTGACCTGCTGGAAGACTGACCGCTGGGGTCCCCTCTACCTGCATCAGACCAGCAGCCTCCCCCCACCACCATCACCCATAAAAGACCAGCTGCACATCCTCCTACCATCTATTCCTCCTCCATCTTCCTCCTCCAGCTCTCTGGTCATACTGGTTTAGTAGTAGTTTGATAAAGCAAGTCATGTGGGTCAAGCTCACTATTTTGGTCATGTGGGTCAGGTTCAGATGGTCAAGCTGGTGGACTAGCGTGATTTGCTGGTCAAACATTCATTATTTTGTCAGTTCGTTTCACACTGGTCAACCAGCATAGTCATTACTGGTTGCTAATTGGCTAGTATTGTAGTACTGTAGTATCCTCCTCTTCCTTCTCCATCTCTTTTCTTCCTTCTCCATCTTTCCTCTTCATTCTCCATCTCTCCTCTTCATTCTCCATCTTTCCTCTTCATTCTCCATCTCTTCTCTTCATTCTCCATATCTCCTCCTCCTTCTCCATCTCTCCTCTTCATTCTCCATATCTCCTCTTCATTCTCCATCTCTCCTATTCCTCCTCCATCTTCCTCCTCCAGCTAGTAGTTTGATAAAGCAAGTCATGTGGGTCAAGCTCACTATTTTGGTCATGTGGGTCAGGCTCAGATGGTCAAACTGGTGGTTCTGGTGGTCAAGCTGGTGGACTAGCGTGATTTGCTGGTCAACATTCTTGGCCGCACCAGTAGATTATTTTGTCAGTTCGGTTCACACTGGTCAACCAGCATAGTCATTAGTCATGGTTGCTAATTGGCTAGTATTGTAGTACTGTAGTATCCTCCTCTTCCTTCTCCATCTTTCATCTTCCTTCTCCATCTCTCCTCATCATTCTCCATCTCTCCTCTTCATTCTCCATCTCTTTTCTTCATTCTCCATATCTCCTCTTCCTTCTCCATCTCTCCTCTTCATTCTCCATCTCTCCTCTTCCTTCTCTATCTTTCCTCTTCCTTCTCCATCTCTTTTCATTCTCCATCTCTCCTCTTCCTTCTCCTTCTTTCCTCTTCCTTCTCCATCTCTTTTCTTCATTCTCCATCTCTTTTCTTCATTCTCCATCTCTCCTCTTCCATCTCCATCTCTCCTCTTCCATCTCCATTTCTCCTCTTCATTCTCCATCTCTCCTCTTCATTCTCCATTTCTCCTCTTCATTCTCCATCTCTCCTCTTCCTATAGTAGATTATTTTATCAGTTCGGTTTCGGTTCGGTTTCAGTTCGATTTTGGTTCGGTTTCTGTTGCCCCCCCCCCCTCCTCTTTCTGCAGCTTTAGCTTTTCACACCCATCCGGACCCTCGTGAACCATAAACGGACCCTGGTTCTGAGTGTGAAGAGCCAGGTGGTCTTTACTTTAGCAAAGCTAGTTCTGTGCTGGCTCTTGTCCCCCCTGCAGTTCACTGACCCACACTCTTCCTCCTCATGCATCTCCACCTCAAGCTTCTCCACCTCCTGCTTCTCTTCCACCTCAAGATCTTCCACCTCAAGATCCTCCACCTCAAGATCTTCCACCTCAAACTTCTCCACCTCCTGCATCTCCACCTCAAACCTCTCCACCTCCTGCATCTCCACCTCATCAAGCTTCTCCACCCCCCTCCTCTTCTCTCTAATGATTCTGATGTCCTTCTTGTACTGGATCTTGAGCTCTTTCAGCTCTTTCTTCAGCTTCTTCTCCTTTTCTTTGAAGAGAGCTTTCATTGATTGATCTTCTGCTTTCTGTAGAGCTCTCTCCTTTTTCCTTTGGAGCTCCAACCTCTTCTTCTCCTCTTTCTTCAGGAGGGCCTGCCTCTTCTTCTCCTCTTTTTTCAGGAGGGCCTGCCTCTTCTTCTCCTCCTTCTTGTTGAGCTGGCTTGGCTCCTCTTTGACCAGCTCCTCCACCTGGTGAGCTGCTGTGTCCTGCCTTAGCTCCGCCCTCCTATCCAGCAGAAAGTACACCCCCCCTGCGGATTCTCTGAGTCCCCCTGTGAACTCCATCTCCGCAAACCCTGACTCTGTGCTGCTCGCGCTCATCCTGGAGGACCTCTCTCTCAGCCCCTCCTAGTCCGACTGCGTCCAGGTGGCGCTGTGGTGCCATATTTATAGGCAACAGCGCTAGCCCCTCCCCCCCGCCCCCGTAATTGTTACGTCAGTCGCGCTGTAGTGGTTCCAGAACAAAACACATTAGAGAATCGACACAAGCCACGCCCCCTGTAATTGTTACGTCACTCGCGCTGTAGTGTTCCAGAACAAAACACATTAGAGAATCGACACAAGCCACGCCCCCTGTAATTGTTACGTCACTCGCGCTGTAGTGTTCCAGAACAAAACACATTAGAGAATCGACACAAGCCACGCCCCCTGTAATTGTTACGTCACTCGCGCTCCAGTTGGCGTTGTAGAACAAAATACATTACAGAACCGTGGGAACTGCGGGAGCATGCCGCTGTGGGGGCGGGCCGATGTGAGGGCGGACCGCTGTGGGGGCGTGTCGCTGTGAGGGCGGGCCGTTGCGTGAGCATGCGGATGTGAGTGTGGGGGCGGGTCGATGTGAGGGCTGGATAGAGAGGACAGGGTATTGAATTAAATTAGAGACTGAATTAAAACAGGGACTGAATTAAATTTATTAATAATAATAATAATAATAATAATAAAGTAATAATAAAATAATAATAATAGTAATAATAATAATCATGATAATAAGAATAAGAATAAGGCGCTGTATCCAGTCTTGTGTTGATTAAACAGAACTGAGTTTAATTGTGTGTTTGTTACCGGATGAAGTCGTGGTCTGTTGATCTGCTCTTTAAATGTAAATTATTTTTAAATATAAAAATTAATAAAATATGAACAGAGCAGAAGGCGGTTTATTCATCCACACACTGAGCAAACCTCAGATCAGCATTTAACGAAAACGAGCCAAATGAACTACATTTACATTTAATCCGTGTTTCTGATTAAAGATTCTGTTATTATTATTATTATTATTATTATTAATATTATTGTTGTTATTATGGGTGGTTATAATGGTTATTATTATTATTATTATTATTATTGTTATTATGGGTGGTTATAATTGTCATTATTATTGTTATATTATTCTTGTTGTTTTATTATTACTATTACTATTATTATTATTATTGTTATTATTATTATGGGTTGTTATTATTGTTATTATTATTATTGTTGTTGTTATTATGGGTGGTTATGATTATTATGATTATTATTATTATCATTATTATCATTGTTATTATGGGTGGTTATGATTGTTATTATTATTGTTATATTATTATTGTTATAGTATTGTTGTTGTTATTGTTATTATTATTGTTATATTATTATTAGTAGTAGTAGTATTGTTATTATTTTTGTTGTTATTATGGGTGGTTATGATTGTTATTATTATTGTTATATTATTATTATTGTTGTTGTTATTATTGTTATTGTTATTATGGGTGGTTATGATTGTTATTATTATTGTTATATTATTATTGTTGTTATTGCTATTATGGGTAGTTATGATTGTTATTAGTATTGTTATATTATTGTTGTTGTTGTTATTGTTATTGTTATTATGGGTAGTTATGATTGTTGTTTAGATGATGGGATGTTGTTGATGTATTGTCCTCGTGCTCGTGCTCCTGCGCGCTTTCCGCAGCTGTTCTGTCTGGAGCATCCCTGCGTTCTGGATCGGCGTTGAACTCCAGCAGCGCGCGCATCGTGCAGCGGAGTCGCACCTGTGCTCGCGTTGGGGTCCGCTCCGCAGGACAGCAGCAAGCGCGCGACCCGGGTACTGACCATCATCATCACCTAAACAACAGCAGTAATAATAATATTCATTATTATTATCATTATAATTATTATATGTATATAAATAACAATGTCTTACAATCTTAAAGGTGTTTATAAAAATGAGAGATTAGTAACAGTGAAATAGAAATAAATAAGAACATCAAAGTAATAAATAAAGAAGTCAGGGGTCAGTGAGAGGGTCTGTCTGTAACTCTCTTTATCAAATATTACAATAAACCCAAACACACACACAGTTCCATCCTCTACAGACACACAGCTCTGTTCATTTATCACATTCATCACATTCATTACACTTATCACGTTTATTACATTGTGGTGAAGATATTAAACGTGGCCTTGTGCAAAAGTATTGGGACATTAAAGACACTGTGTTTAAACTAGAGATCTTTGAAACTGCATGTAAGGATGAAATCCTGAACTTAGAGGGGTTATCAGTCTCACTGTCTGAATGGGGATCCTGTTAGTGAAGGAGTTGTTTCTGAGTGAAGTATGATGTTGAATGCCACGAATAGTGCTGGCTCATTCCAGTCACTACAAGCAGCTAAGGTACAGAATTCCATATTCTTGACGTAAAGACATAATTCCTTGAGAGCAACCCTTGTGAGGGTGATGAAAAGCAGATTTTAATTGTTTGATGTTTTCCAACAAACACGACTAAGCATTCACAACAGAGTAGCAGAACGCTTTCATTCAGAAGACATTAGAATCATTATTTTGATATAGAATACAGTACCAGTACTCTTTCAACCAGAATACGGTAGCATAACACTACACAACCAGCATAGAGGAGCATAACTCACACAGAATACAGTATTCAATTCAAATGAATTTTATTTATACAGCACTTTCACAACAAATGTGGTCACACAGCAGCTTTACAGAGATCCAGGTCCAAGCCTCTTCTGAGCAAAGGAAAAACTCCCTCAGATTAAGAAGAAGAAACCTTGAGAGGAACCAAGACTCAAAAAGGGAACCCATCCTCCTCTGGTCGCCACCGGATAGCACAATGAAAAGCAAAGCAGGAATAAAACATGGAATTAAGGGAATATGGCCAATGTGCCGTCAAGATAAAAACATGAGTGAAATGTTAAAGTTCATGCAGGTACACGGTCACAAGCACAGTCATGCAGTCATGCAGACTCCATTAGAGGCCCCAGAACCGGACAGCGGGCAGGAGGGTGGTGGAGAGACCGAGGTCTGCCGATGGAACAGTTGAAACTGGGCATCTTAACACATGGAAACGAGAGAAAAAAAATAAAAGGGTTAGGAGGAGGAAGGAAAAAAATAAAAATAAAAATAATAATAAATCACAGCAAAAACTTTTTAGAAGGGTTACAGCAGGACAGGGTAGGCAAGAGCAGCCAAACACAAACGCAATCGCAGCCAGCAGGGGGCAGCTCAGCACATGGGGGAAGAGAGAAGAAATGAAGGGAAAAAAAACAAAAACTAACAAAACAATAAAACAAAACAAAAATAATAATAATAATGAAAATGGTTAGGTTTATATATGAATTTGAACAGTATTGTAACAACGCTCAAGCGCAACAAAGCAGCAAAACAAATTATACACAACACAGCATCATTTACACACAACACAAGCAGGACACAGCAGCCCAACACTGTTCAAGCAGAACACAATCAAGTGGCACAGCAGCGAAATATCATTCAAGCAGAAGACAGCAGAGTCACAATTTTGATGCAGGACACAGCAGCCCAACATGGTAAAAGCAGGACAAAGCAGCGAAATACCAATCAAGCAGAACACAGCAGCACAGTTAATATACAGAACAAGGTTAAGTGACACTGTTCAAGCAGAACGGTCATGCAAAACACAAGCAGGACACAGCAGCCAAACACTGTTCAAGCAGGACACAAGCAGGACACAGCAGCCAAACACTGTTCAAGCAGGACACATTAGCGAAATATCGTTCAAGCAGGACACAGCAGTGTATTGTTGATAAAAACACAAGCAGGACAGCAGCAAAATTATTATATAGAACAAGTGACACTGTTCAAGCAGAACACAGCAGCGTAAGAAGTTTGATGCAAAACACAAGCAGGATACAGCAGCCCAACACGGTCAATGCAGAACACAAGCAAGTGGCACAGCTGCAGCCACCTTCAGGACTGTGATTGCAAGGCAATCTCGTCAAAAATTGGATTTTTAGGTGCAAAAGTGCAAAAACATGTTACAATTCAGAGAGGAAAATAAATAAATAAAAATAATGAAAAGGTTTAGGTTTATATATGAATATGAACAGCATATATGAAAAACAAGCAGAACACAGCAGCACAATTGATATACAGAACAAGGTTAAGTGACTGTTCAAGCAGAACGGTCATGCAAAACACAAGCAGGACACAGCAGCCCAACACGGTTCAAGCAGAACACAAGCAAGTGGCACAGCTGCAGCCACATTCAGCACTGTGCTTGCAAGGCAATCTCGTAAAAAATTGGATTTTTAGGTACAAAAGTTTTACCTGTTTCTTACAGAGAGTGGGATTGTTGAGGAGTACAATGCGCCACCTTTCCACACGTTGCTGGGGAAGATGCAGTGAAGGTCTACAACATGTTACAATTCAGAGAGAAAGAAACTGAAACAAGAAATGTGCTGAAAAAGAAGTTCAGGGATTACTGAGAGTGAAGAAAGAACCTACCCGATGTTCGCCATTTGTTCACGAGAGCTCAGGATCCAGCTGAAAGCACTGAGGCGTACGGGAGGAATTCGGGGACCAGAAACTGCAGAATTCAGCAAAGTACTCACATATTCAGGCCACTGCATGTCACCATTGGGAAAGCTACCACTCACCTGTGAAAGCCAAAAATGCTAAATTGAATTTCACATATTGTTGACGTGATGTACCAGCAATACTAGGACGCGAGACATGGGAGGTGTTAGGTGTGGTTAAAAGAGTGCATGGAATCAAAGTAAAATTACATTCTGAAAGACAGTGATCTGTTCACTGTTCTTGGATTCCTACACATTCAAGTAGATCCCATGGTCTCACCAGTGATTCATCCACCAAGAAAAGTCCCGATTGCCCTGAAAGACAACAATCATTGATGAGCTACACAAAATGAAGGGGTCTAAATCACCAAACAGCATGAGCCGAACGACTGGGTAAGCAGCATGGTCACAGTGGTGAGGATTTTGGCATATCAAACGTCATGACAGTTCCAAGCTCTGCACATTGAACATACCCATTGGAAGATACAGATTCCTTTGACCTTCTTTTGGGGTGTCCTCAGCTTCAGAGGTATTCCAAAGGTCAATTGCAGACTATTAAAGGCCTGGAAGGTGTCGTCAACGTTACGAAGGATATCTTAGTCTGGGGTAAAACGGTCAAAGAAACATGACTGCAGACTCATCCAAGCGCTGAAAAGGGAAAGACAGTGGAACCTGAAACTCAACAAAAACAAGTGCAAGATCAGATCATCACAAATCCAGTACATGGCCATATGCTCTCTACAGAAGGTCTCAATCTAGATCGAGATAAAGTGAGAGCTGTAACACACATGCCTACACCAGAAAACAAGCAGGCACTCATGAGATTAATGGGCATGATTCAGTACCTTTCCAAGTTTATTCCCAACCTGTCTGAAGTCGGCGCACCTCTCAGAAAACTGCTCGAGCATGGCACACCGTGGCAAGTCGAGCACAAAGCTATAAAAAACTGAAATCTCTGCTGATAAATGCTCCCACACTAAAACTCTATGATGTAAAAATACCTGGTACACCATCTGTAGACATGAGCTCAGAAGGCTTCGGAACAGCAGTTCTGCAGGAGAGAAAGCCAGTGGCTAAATTACATTCCGAAAGGCAACAGCAGATGATCCAGAGATGCAGCTACTACACACAAGGACCATGGAAGGATGGCCCAATGAGAAAAATCCAAACATACTGAACATTCAAAGCAGAGAAGCAAAATACAGATACAAGACAAGCTGCAGAGAAGACAACTCAAGCAGAACAGCTATTATGACAGACAGACAAAGAGCCCACCAAGCATATACATGTGGGACAAGGTGAGAATTCAGAGAGGGCAACCTGCTATCATGATCAGCCACGATTCTTCACAGTCCAGACGCCAGATGGAAGAACCTATAGAAGAAACAGAAAACAGAACACACATTCACAGAACACAGTTCAAGTTCCTGTCCTTCTCCAGATGTGGTTATGAACAGAAACAATGTCCTGCTTATGGCCAAGTGTGCAAATCCTGTAACAGCAAAATCACTTTACCAAAAATGTGTCAAAAACAATCAGAGCAGAATGAGGAAAAATAAATAAATAAATCATGCAGTTGAACAAAAAGGCAGAGCAGGAAGATTTCTTCATTGTAACAGTTGAAATCAGAAAAACAGAATATTAGACAAACATAAACACTGTCAACAAAAGTGAATAGAATAACTGGACTGAAAATAAAACAAGAACTTTGCATTCAGCACCAACTTGAAGACAACGTCATCACAGCACAGAACTACAAATCAGATTTGAAACAAAACTCAAATCAAAAATGTAAGATTGAATTTCACATTGTTGACAGTGATGTACCAGCAATACTAGAATGTGAGAGATGATGGAAGAACCTATAGGAGAAACAGAAAACACCTCCTCAGGACGACTGAAAGAGTTCCCATCAGCATCACCCAATGTTGTTGCAGATTCCTGTGTTGAGCTGCAGGTCAGTGAATCTGGTCCACCTGCAGAAACTGGTACTGCAAAACAATCAGACTTACCTGAGACACATCCGAGAGAGACATTCTTCACAAGGTCAGGAAGACAAGTGAAAACGCCAGGAAGATACAAGGACTGAATCTGGAACACACATACAGTACACATTTACAATATTCACACACACATTCAGAGGACACGGTTCAAGCTCCTGTCCATCTGCTGACTGAATTTAAACTTACTGTCATTTACTGCATCTTAGATTTGTTTAGGTTATTCTGCAATGTCAAGCTATTCTCATAAATATGGTGTTAAATGTACAGTTCATGTAGTTCAGTTCAGAGACCTCATCTCATTTCCCTTGAGTTTTAAAGCATTATGGTCCAACAGTGTTTGTATGAATGGTGTTGAGAGTCCTGCACAGCCCAAATCCTCCTCATTTATAGTTCTATTCATGTTAAGAAAGAGAACAAAAATATATCAATTCAAGTGTGGAGATTTCACATGTTCTGTAGCTAAGAGGCAGCCCCAGCTAAGAATCACGCAGGTCCCCCAAAAGTACTAAAGTGTGAGTGTAGCACAGAGTCGTCCTTCCTCCATACTTTACACTGAGGAGCTGAAGCGGTTAGCAGAGGGAAAAACGGCCGTGGTGGTCGAGGAGCTCCTCGGCTTTTCCGGGGTCACGCAGACGCCGCCAGTCCCTCTCCGTTGCGGGAGTGGAGACGAAGACTCTCGGTGTCCGTCGCGCCGGTAGTGCTGGAGCTCAGACGCCGCGTTGGAGGAGTCACGGGTCAAGCTGGACGACTTCCTTGCAGAGCGGCTGGAAAGCTCGTTTTTCCGCAGCCGCCATGTTTCTCGAGGCTAAAGAGAAAAACGCAAAGGCCGGTTAGTGAGACAGAGGACTGTACAGTAACACAGACAGCACAAGCACTACAACAACTGCCTAAGAGGAAGAGGACAAAGCTCACATTACGGACTATAAAGCAGGATGGCCGGTCGAAGCTCTGTGTGGAATCACGGCTCGAGCTTTGAAAGCAGGGCCGCATCGAAACAGCAGCTCAGAGTCTCCTCCAAATACCTACGATCACGTGATCGCCGGAAACGAAGCTTCCTTACGTCACTGGAACGCAATCGCGGTTCAATGCGCGTGAGTTTCCGGTCCCGCTGTAGACGAGCTGCACACCTGGTCGAATGTGTGCTGATCATTAATTAAACGTTTGATGCTAGGATGACCGTATTTTTCTTTTCAAAAAAGAGGACACTCGGGACAAATGGGTACCCACCGCAGGACGCAATCAACCAGCTGTCTCTAAACTTTTGACTGGTACTTCGTTTAAGTTTTTTTTTCTGTTTCTAATTTCTAATAAAGTACTTTGCTTGGTTCCTTCAGCATATTGTAGTTGTACTGTAAATATACAGTATAATGAGGTATGTCTCAACAGTCAGGGTTCCCCAAAGATATTCTAGCTAATCCAGATCAGTTTTATTTAAAAAAGCAAGCAGGAAATGTCTGATGAGCTGAGGGAATTAAGACTTCGCCGTACTACAGTGTGTGAATGTGGTGGAGAGAGTTGAGGAGTGGTCCGATGACGTGGCCAGATTTTTTAACTCTGCGCTGTCTTCTTTCTTCTGTACCACATAATGTGGGGGGTCTCTCTCTCTCTCTCTATTTAGATCTCCTTTGCCTTCATTACCCTCCACCTCTCCTTCTCTGCCCTGTGGTAACGGATGTATGGGACTATGTTGTAGGTAAAGGCCCAGAGACCATCTTTGCGGGCCAGAACCTGAATGATAATGAATGAGCGATTAGACAGTGTTGTGTTGCTGCGTATTTTCTAACTGAACTGACGGTTAGAATCAGTGTAGGTACCGAACCCAAGCACAGATTTTACCTTTGAAGATTTTCTATTCTAAAATGATGAAACCTCCTGGGGTGGTGAAGCTGATCAACAACACATTTATTTCTTATAAATGTCAGTAGGGGGATTTCTCTGAAGACTGTTCTCTGATGAGGGCTGGTAGCTGGATTGGTTCTTGAGAGGACCTGATGCTCCCTGAAACTGAAGTTCAAAATGGAAAGCTGTGTATTAGACATCTCTCCTGTTGTGAAAGACATTTGTGTCACGTAGAAGACATGAACCTTCTTAGGGCCTTTATTCAAAAATCAAATCAAATCAAATCAAATCAAATCAAAATCAAATCAAATTTTATTTGTCACATACATAGTCATACACAGTATAACTTGCAGTGAAATGCTTTTTTGACAGTCTGCTCACATCATGCTATACAATAAAAATCTACATTTAAACTTAACTAAACCTTAACTTAATGAAGTAAAGTGCAAAAGTGCAAAAGAAAAATAAAATAAAAATGAAGAAA
This sequence comes from Salminus brasiliensis, assembly GCF_030463535.1. Taxonomy (NCBI): domain Eukaryota; kingdom Metazoa; phylum Chordata; class Actinopteri; order Characiformes; family Bryconidae; genus Salminus; species Salminus brasiliensis. The sequence goes on from NC_132892.1 coordinate 17,000,540, forward strand.
ATAAAAATAGAATAAGTTACATTTAAGTTAAAGAATAGAATATAAAAATGAAAATATAGAAATATAAGCAAAAAAAAAGTACAGAATACAAATATACAAATATATATACAGAGATGATATTCCTTCACCTCTTAAACTCCCAGAATAGAATAGAATGACTTTGACATTCTAAGGATTATTATTCAGCAAGGACATGGAATACAGCACACACTGCCCAAATCATTCTAAAGGTAGAGGAGTGAGGAATGAGTTCCTGTGGAGCTTCAGAGGTTAAAAAGGTTCATGGTGTTCACCACAGTTTAAACAAACACTGAAAGTTACCTGGAATCGTACTGGACATCTTCTCTAACTGGCTACAAGAGGTATAGTCTTCCTTGTCTTCAGGATCTGCTTGAGAGACAACATGACAGATTATCTAGAACATGTCAAGTGATGTGGATAACATCAAATACCTCAGAGTTTGATGCTAGTTAATAATAATAATAATAATAATAATAATAATCTGAAGCCTCGGTCTCCTGGTTTCCTGCATCACTGTGGGAGCAACGGTTCTAGCTCAACAACGACCCACAGAGCAGGACTTTCCTAATTGAACCCAGCCAGTAGGTCAACACTTAGATCCATGCTTGAGGGCTACAAGGGGTGTACCCTTGTTGACTTTGTCAGGATCTGTGGGAGGGACACAATAAAAAAAAGATTAAACAACAAATATATTTATTTACTCACCACTCAGCTCACATACCTTAAACTTTAGCCTCCTGGTTCTTTGCTTCATGGTGGACTGTGTGAGTACAGCTTCTGCCTCCACCACTGCCCCACAGAGCACATCCTCACAAGCCTGCTGGGAACACGAAGAAGCAGAAACTTCTGCAGAGGAAGCAGAATGATGAGCATCCTGCTGGGAAAAAGAGAAGGTGTTGTGCACCACAGAGTTGGTCCTGAAAAACGTCTTCAGCTTTCTTCCAAGTGTCCTGGAGGCTCGGTTCTACAACATAATCCTTAGCTGCCCTTTCAACTGTAGCACAAAGTGGACATTACATGAAATGTATAAAAATATTTAGTTTAGTAAAAATCTTTGATATTTAATATGCTGTAACTATAGAAATGGAGGACTTTGAGCTCACTGTGTGTATATCTGTTTTAAAGTTATAACAATGTTTTATAGGAATAATTGATTCTGTATTATTACCAAAACTGAAGTTTGACCTGGTCATCAGCAGTCAGCAGCACATTTTCACTTTTGTGGTCACGAGTGAGAAAGTCCTGCTGGTGCAGATAGATCGTGGCACTGAGGAGCTGGAAGAACCCGGTTTTGGCTGGTTGATGAGGATATTGAAATGTCATGGATGTGAATGATGTGAGAGAGGATCCCTACTAGAGAATATCAAGTTCCCGGGGCAGGAAATCAGAATCCTCATCCGAGTTCATCACCATATGCAATATTTTTAGAGTCACTTGGTTGGGGTACTGTTTGGACCACGTTTTGGCATCCATGGGGATGTTGTGGCTGAGACGACATCAGCCTTGGACAGCCAAGCACCACGGCCAGCCAGTTTAATCAAGGCGATGGCGTGGTCCACAGTGGCATAGCTGAGACGGAAATCCGACTCAGAAAGCGGGTTGTTTACCTCCTAAGGAGGAGAGATACAGAGTTACAAAATTCAGCCTTGGGAGCAGAGTGAGTGAAGGAGACCCTATGGTCTTGGAGAACCTTCTGGAGCTTGACAACGGTCTAATCCAAGATGCGAGGGGAACGGGACCTCAAAGAAGAGGCGCGTGGAAGCACCAGAGGCACGGGAGAAGCCGGCGTGGGTGCAGTACGTCTGGGACGCAGAGAGCAGCCGCATGCAGTTGGGGAGGACGGCGAAGATCCGAGGCAACGCTGGGAACCAGAATGAGGGAGACGAGAGCGGCCGCATCAGGAAGAGCCGGATGAGACCCACTAGCAGGAGTGGCTAGAACAGAAACGAATCGACCTGAGCCGCAGAGCGGAATGAGGAGGGGCAGGAGAGAGACAACGCCGGTCGAGAGAGAAGAGCTGGTCATCCGAGGTAATGTCGAGATCCATGTCGGGAAAGGCGAAGGTGAGTGACGCACAGAATAGGCGGGTACAGCTTGGTCTGTGCAAGTTTTCGTCACGAGAACGAGAAGGGAGAGGAACGGTTTTATAGTGTGAAGAAATGGAGGGGAGAAGTTTGGGCGGGGTCCTTCTCCCAAACTTCAGTTATTACATAACTCCATTTGTGGAGATCACATTCCCATTAGATCCGTTGCGGCAGACTCAATCACGATGAACACCTGCCCGTCTCGTTCAAGATTTCATGGACGTGAACAATGTGAGGGTGGTTCACTATTCTGAGAACGTCCACTTCCCGGCGCAGGAAATCAGGGCTGTTGTCTATTATTTTAACAGCCACTTAGTTGGGGTAACTTTTGGATGTGGCCACGACCTTAAAGCCCAAACCTCTCAGGACAAAACTGAAGAGTCTTCAACTGAACCTTAATGTTTACCAGTCCTTCAAATGTTGAAATGAACAGAATAACTGTACAAATCAAGAGAGACTCCCACATCAAGGATCCTATGAATCATTCCAGTTGTTGTGAGTGTCCGTTTACATCTGTCACAAGTGGAATTCAGTACTACTTCTTTACTTTTGGTTTTAGGTATATGAACTTGATACACAATCATAAACTGGATCAATCCATGTCTGCTACAAGGAGGGGAGACATGGAAAGAATCACTTTCCATACTTTACTTGAGAAAGAGGAGCTTGAGTACACTTATTAGGGTGGGAACAAACTAAGTGTCAAATTTCTAAACCAAATGTAGCCACTGAAAGGTGGAGCTCAAAGTAGGAGGGTGATGATTGACAGTCAACAATCTCGTCCTTAGAATGACTGAAGTCCCAGAAATGTCCTAAAAAGCATGTAGATTTATTACTGCTGGCTGGACGCTTCTGCTGATTACATGGACAAAGCATGTAGATACAAGAGGGAATTCATTAAGTGGTTGGTTGGTAGAAACAGAGATCTGATAAAAATAGTAAATAAACAGACTTGCTGTCGACACTGGAAATGGCTCAGGTTTCTTAGTCTCACGTGGGAGATCTCCTACAGCACAGGTAGAAGTAAGATTAAGATTAAACCAAATGGTTTTAGTCAGAGAGGAAAACATGCTAATTAACTACATCAATTCAGAGTCTCTGCAAATACATTTCAGGATCTAATAAAACCCACAAATTCATTTTACCTTGTGTTGCCAAAGTATGAGCAGGACTAGCAGATTCAGCCCCTGCCTCCCAATATCTAGACAAGCAGCAGCTTCTGGAGCTGTTTAATTCTGCTACTTAGAAGGAGGACTACTTTCAGACACTGGAAAGAAATCAGTACTTTTTCATTACGCTTCAGAGCTAAAATGTGACCCTGGAAGTTTTCAATTCTCACTTAAATAAGAACTAATGAAATATGGGAGGTAAAGTTGAGTTAAACAGAGCTAATGCAGCTCAGCATCAGCTATTAACTCTAACTAATATTCCTACTGGAGGAAACAACAAGACCAGCTAAAACAGCTAACGGCAGAAAGCCTGTGTTGTCGGATGAAACAGTATAGAAAAGTTAGTCCGTTTTTATCAGGAGCTTTTCCAACAACGTGGAAAATAAGAGCCTCTTTTAGAAAGGTTAGAGCTCCCGAAGTTTCTAAGTTAACGCCGAACATCAGCAGCGCTAGCAAGTTAGCTCCTCCAGTCGTACAGCTGAAGTACAAACACACACGAAAGCAGAAAACCAAGCTTTCAAACATTCACTGTACGTTTATGGTCACATATAAGGTAAAAGATCAGCTTAAAAGCAGCTAGTTCACATGAACTCACCTGGCTCTATCGGGAACGTCTGTCCTGGGAGCCTCCTTGAAGTAGACTGACAGACTGGAAGGGGCGATACCGGTGACTGCGCCTCGTCCCAACACAACTGGACTACAGCTTCATTTGGGCAAAGCTGGAGCGACGATGAGGATTGCACATGGAAAATCTTCCATAAACTCCAAACTGCTGAAGCTCCTCATTTAGATAAGGCTTTAAACACTGTACACTCATATGCAATTGTACACACACTGTTTAATTAGCAGATTTGATTCATTTAGAAAGTCCAGAATATGCTGCCATAGTATTTCTATGTTGTTTATTTGATGAACAATCCACATTTAGTACATCATACATATTTATAGTACTAAACTGTAAATCATACAGATTTAAACATTTTATTATATTTTTATTTTATTAAATAGGTTCATTCTCAGCGTCTTTAAAGCTTGCAGATGAAAACACTGAGAGACAGAAAGTGTAAACTTCAGGACTGGAAATCAGGATGTAATTTAATTAATTAAAAAATAAATGAAGTGAAATGAAAACTTTAACACTGTAGAAGAAATCTGTCTCTACTGGACAGACACGTCACTTCCGGCTGACAGGTCCAGCGCTGCTCTCCTGCTGCTTGTTTCTCCCAGTCATATCTTTGTATCAGGGATGAGCAGAACGAGGCTTTTTAACCAGTTGAAGCAGAAGTGGTTCATTTGAAGCTCTACTGCGCCACCTGTTGTACAAATACAATACTACACCACCACTGCCTGATTCACTTGTGTTCATAAGCTTTGTCCAAACTGCTCCATACAGCGATGTCGGACTGCGTTTCTTCCTTTAACTGAATGAATTTCATCTGAGTGTGTAATTCCTTTACTCTCCTCCTAAACAAAACAGCATGTTAGACACTATTAGATTAAGGAGAAACAGCACTGTTGAATGTGCATGTAGACTGTACATCTGTTGAACACAGAAATAGAGCTGTAAAATGTTTTTATTCAGGTCATTTCACATCGTCTCCAGTAAAAAACCTTGAATGCTGAGGAATGTCAATAATTTGATGATGAAAGTGAAGCAGATTCACACATGTTCTGTATTTCCGTTTTATTTAAGTACATATTTCAGATGATATGCAGCTCGTCTACAGCGGGACCGGAAACTCACGCGCATTGAACCACGATTGCGTTCCAGTGACGTAAGGAAGCTTCGTTTCCGGCGATCACGTGATCGTAGGTATTTGGAGGAGACTCTGAGCTGCTGTTTCGATGCGGCCCTGCTTTCAAAGCTCGAGCCGTGATTCCACACAGAGCTTCGACCGGCCATCCTGCTCTATAGTCCGTAATGTGAGCTTTGTCTTCTTCCTCTTAGGCAGTTGTTGTAGTGCTTGTGCTGTCTGTGTTACTGTACAGTCCTCTGTCTCACTAACCGGCCTTTGCGTTTTTCTCTGTAGCCTCGAGAAACATGGCGACCGCGGAGAAACCAGCTTTCCAGCCGCTCTGCAAGGAAGTCGTCCAGCTTGACCCGTGACTCCTCCAACGCGGCGTCTGAGCTCCAGCACTACCGGCGCGACGGACACCGAGAGTCGTCGTCTCCACTCCCGCACCGGAGAGGGACTGGCGGCGTCTGCGTGACCCCGGAAAAGCCGAGGAGCTCCTCGACCACCACGGCCGTTTTTCCCTCTGCTAACCGCTTCAGCTCCTCAGTGTAAAGTATGGAGGAAGGACGACTCTGTGCTACACTCACACTTTAGTACTTTTGGGGGAGCTGCGTGATTCTTAGCTAGGGCTGCCTCTTAGCTACAGAACATGTGAAATCTCCACACTTGAACTGATCTATTTTTGTTCTCTTTCTTAATATGAATAGAACTATAAATGAGGAGGATTTGGGCTGTGCAGGACTCTCAACACCGTTCATACAAACACTGTCGGACCATAATGCTTTAAAACTCAAGGGAAATGAGATGAGGTCTCTGAACTGAACTACATGAACTGTACATTTGACACCATATTTATGAGAATAGCTTGACGTTGCAGAATAACCTAAACAAATCTAAGCTGCAGTAAATGACAGTAACTTTAAATTCAGTCAGCAGATGGACAGGAGCTTGAACCGTGTCCTCTGAATGTGTGTGTGAATATTGTAAATGTGTACTGTATGTGTTCCAGATTCAGTCCTTGTATCTTGCTGGTGTTTTCACTTGTCTTCCTGACCTTGTGAAGAATGCCTCTCTCGGATGTGTCTCAGGTAAGTCTGATTGTTTTGCAGTACCAGTTTCTGCAGGTGGACCAGATTCACTGACCTGCGGCTCGACACAGGAATCTGCAACAACATTGGGAGAAGCTGATGGGAACTCTTTCAGTCGTCCTGAGGAGGTGTTTTCTGTTTCTCCTGTAGGTTCTTCCATCATGTCTCACGTCCTGGTATTGCTGGTACATCACTGTCAACAATGTGAAATTCAATCTTGCATTTTTGATTTGAGTTTTGTTTGAAATCTGATTTGTAGATCTGTGCTGTGATGACATTGTCTTCAAGTTGGGCACTGGTGCTGAATGCAAAGTTCTTGATGTTTTATTTTCAGTCCAGTTATTCTTTTCACTTTTGTTGTGACAGTGTTGATGTTTGTCTAATATTCTGTTTGTTTTTTTCTTATTTCAACTGTTCCAGTGAAGAAATCTTCCTGCTCTGCCTTTTTGTTCAACTGCATGATTTTTTTTTCCTCATTCTGCTCTGATTGTTTGGTTTTACACATTTCTGGTAAAGTGATTTTGCTGTTACAGGATTTGCACACTTGTCCATAAGCAGGACATTGTTTCTGTTTCTGTTCATAACCACATCTGGAGAAGGACAGGAACTTGAACTGTGTTCTGTGAATGTGTGTTCTGTTTTCTGTTTCTCCTATAGGTTCTTTCATCTGGCGTCTGGACTGTGAAGAATCGTGGCTGATCATGATAGCAGGTTGCCCTATCTGAATTCTCACCTTGTCCCACATGTATATGCTTGGTGGGCTCTTTGTCTGTCTGTCATAATAGCTGTTCTGCTTGAGTTGTCTTCTCTGCAGCTTGTCTTAAATCTGCATTTTGCTTTTTTTCTTTGAATGTCCAGTATGTTTGGATTTTTCTCATTGGGCCATCCTTCCATGGTCCTTGTCCTTGTGTGATCTTTGCTGTTTCCTTTCAGAATGTAATTTAGCCACTGGCTTTCCCTCCTGCAGAACTGCTGCTCCGAAGCTTTCTGAGCTTTAGTGTGGGAGCATTTATCAGCAGAGATTTCAGGGGTTTTTTTTATAGCTTTGTGCTCGACTTGCCACGGAGTGTCATGCTCGAGCAGTTTTCTGAGAGGTACCTCTGAAGCTGAGGACGCCCCAAAAGAAGGTCAAAGGAATCTGTATCTTTCAGTGGGTATGTTCAATGTGCAGAGCTTGGAACTTTCATCATGATGGTTGATCTGCCAAAATCCTCACCACTGTGACCATGCTGCTTACCCAGTCGTTGGGTTCATGCTGTTTGGTGATTTTACACCCCTTCATTTTGTGTAGCTCATCAATGATTGTTGTCTTTCAGGGCAATCTGGACTTTTCTTGGTGGTTGAATCACTGGTGAGACCATAGGATCTACTTGAATGTGGTGATGCCCTGGTAGGAATCCAAGAACAGTGAACAGATCAATATCTTTCAGAATGTCATTTTACTTTGTGATTCCATGCACTCTTTTAACCACACCTAACATCTCCCATGTCTCACGTCCTAGTATTGCTGGTACATCACCGTCAACAATGTGAAATTAAATTTAACATTTTTGGCTTTTCTGTTCACAGGTAAGTGGTAGCTTTCCCAACGGTGACATGCAGTGGCCAGAATGTGTGAGTACTCTGCTGAATTCTGTAGTTTCTGGTCCCTGAATTCCTCCCATACACTTTCAACTGGATCCTGAGCTCTCGTGAACAAATGGTGAACATCGGGTAGGTTCCTTCTTGACTCTCAGTAATCCCTGTGCCTATTTTTCAGCACATTTCTTGTTTGTTTCTTTCTCTCTGAATTGTAACATGTTGTAGACTTTCACTGCATCTTCCCCAGCGACGTGCGGAAAGGTGGCGCATTGTACACCTCAACAATCCCACTCTCTGTTAGAAACAGGTAAAACGTTTGCACCTAAAAATCCAGTTTTTGACTAGATTGCCTTGCAAGCACAGTGCTGAAGGTGGCTGCAGCTGTGCCACTTGCTTGTGTTCTGCTTGAACCGTGTTGGGCTGCTGTGTCCTGCTTGTTTTGCATGAAAATGATGCTGCTGTGTTCTGTATAATTAGTTTTGCTGCTTTGTTGTGCTTGAGTGGTGTTACAGTGCTGTTCATATTCATACCTAAACCTTTTCCTCATTATTTTTATTTTTTCCTTCATTTCTTCTTTCCCCCATGTGCTGAGCTGCCCCCTGCTGGTGCAGGTGCATTTGTGTTTGGCTGCTCTTTCCTACCCTGTCCTGCTGTAACATCTCCCATGTCTCACGTCCTAGTATTGCTGGTACATCACAATCAACAATATGTGAAATTCAATTTAGCACTTTTGGCTTTTGTGTTCACAGGTGAGTGGGAGCTTTCCCAGCGGTGACATGCAGTGGCCAGAATATGTGAGTACTTTGCTGAAACCTGCAGTTTCTGGTCCCCGAATTCCTCCCATACGCCTCAGTGCTTTCAGCTGGACCCTGAGCTCTCATGAAGAACAAATGGTGAATATCGGGTAGGTTCTTTCTTCACTCTCAGTAATTTTCAGCACATTTCTTGTTTCTTTCTCTCTGAATTGTAACATGTTGTAAACCTTCACTGCATCTTCCCCAGCGACGTGCGGAATGGTGGCGCATTGGACTTTTTCAGACTCCTCAACAATCCCACTCTCTGTAAGAAACAGGTAATACTTTTGCACCCACGGTCTCCAGTTTTTTTTACAAGCTTGCCTTGCAAGCACAGTGCTAAAGGTGGCTGCAGCTGTGCCACTTGCTTGTGTTCTGCTTGAACCGTGTTGGGCTGCTGTGTCCAGCTTGTGTTTTGTCTATAAATTGTTATGCTGCTGTGTTCTGCTTGAATCATGTTGGGCTGCTTGTGTCCTGCTTCAAAATGGTTACACTGCTGTGTTCTATATAAATTGTTTTGCTGCTTTGTTGTGCTTGAGCGGTGTTACAGTGCTGTTCATATTCATACATGAACCTAAACCTTTTCTTCATAGTTTTTTATTTATTTATTTATTTTCCTCACTGAATTGTAACGTGTTGTAGAGCTTCACTGCATCTTCCCCAGCGATGTGTAGAAAGGTGGCGCATTGTACTCCTCAACAATCCCACTCTCTGTAAGAAACAGGTAAAACTTTTGCACCCAAAGTCTCCAATTTTTGACGAGATTGCCTTGCCAACACTGTGCTAAAGGTGGCTGCAGCTGTGCCTGAGCTGTGTTCTGCATCAAACTTGTTACGCTGCTGTGTTCTGCTTGAACAGTGTCACTTAACCTTGTTCTATATAATAATTTCGCTGCTGTCCTGCTTGTGTTTTTCATCAACATTATGCTGCTGTGTTCTGCTTAAACAACATTTCGCTAATGTGTTGTGCTTGAACCATGTTGGGCTGCTGTGTCTTGCTTGAACGGTGCTGGGCTGCTGTGTCCTGCTTGTGTTTTGCATGAAAATGGTTAGGCTTCTGTGTTCTGCTTGAACAATATTTCGCTGAGTTCTGTTTAATTACGCTGCTGAGTCCTGCTTGAACCGTGTTGGGCTGCCGTGTCCTGCTTGTTTTACATGAAACTTATGCTGCTGTGTTCTGTATAAATTGTTTTGCTGTTTTGTTGTGCTTGAGCGGTGTTACAATGCTGTTCATATTCATACATAAACCTAAACCTTTTCTTCATTATTTCTTCTTTTCTCCATGTGCTGAGCTGCCCCCTGCTGTCTGCTGGTGCGAGTGCATTTGTGTTTGGCTGCTCTTTCTTACCCTGTCCTGCTGTAACCCTTCAAAAAAGTCTGTTCATTTTTAGCTAGTTTGGATTTGCTCTTGTGTTCAAACCCAACTCTTTGTTTTGTTTCTGTCGTTCTGTTTTGTATTTCATTGAGCACTTTTTTTTTCACTTTGCTTGATGTCCCTGCGTTTGCACAGCAGATATTCATGGCCTTTGTCTATGTCTGATCTGTTTCTCTCAGCAACCTTGCCCACAATAGGTCTTCCCTAATACCACAAACACTCCTGTCTCTGATTAACAAGTCATGCAACTCACTGAATTCATGGTCTTTTGCCTTCTTCAGGTCTGTGGAAGAAGCCTCTCTGTATGGTTCTCTCGGATGTGCCTCAAGTAAGTCAGATTGTTTTGCAATACCGGCTTCTACAGGTGGACCAGATTCACTGACCTGCAGCTCGAAACAGGAATAGGCAACAACATTGGGTGATGCTGATGGACAGGAGCTTGAACCGTGTCCTCTGAATGTGTGTGTGAATATTGTAAATGTGTACTGTATGTGTGTTCCAGATTCAGTCCTTGTATCTTGCTGGTGTTTTCACTTGTCTTCCTGACCTTGTGAAGAATGCCTCTCTCTGATGTGTCTCAGGTAAGTCTGATTGTTTTGCAGTACCAGTTTCTGCAGGAGGACCGGATTCACTGACCTGCAGCTCGACACAGGAATCTGCAACAACATTGGGTGATGCTGATGGGAACTGTTTCAGTCGTCCTGAGGAGGTGTTTTCTGTTTCTCCTATAGGTTCTTCCATGTCTCACGTCCTGGTATTGCTGGTACATCACTGTCAACAATGTGAAATTCAATCTTGCATTTTTGGCTTTTGTGTTCACAGGTGAGCGTTAGCTTTCCCAACAGTGACCTACAGTGGCTAGAATGTGTGAGCGGTTTTTAAGCTGAATTCTGGGGTTTTGTTTCAAATCTGATTTGTAGATCTGTGCTGTAATGACATTGTCTTCAGATTGGACACTGGTACTGAATGCAAAGTTCTTGTTTTATTTTGGTTTTCTGTCCTGTGTTATTTTCACTTTTGTTGTGACTGTCAATGTTTTTTTTGATGTATTGAGTTTTTCCAATTTCAACTTTTCCAATGAAGAAATCTTCCTGCTCTGTCTTTTGTTCAACTGCATGATTTTTTTAAATTTTTTTCCTCATTCTGCTTTGATTGTTTTGTTTTACACATTTTTGGTAAAGTGATTTTTCTGTTGCAGGATTTACACACTTGGCCAAAGGCAGGACCGTGTTTCTGTTTCTGTTCATAACCACATCTGGAGCAGCTTGCTTCTGTTGCTTGTTCATTTTTAGCTAGTTTGGATTTGCTCTTGTGTTCAAACCCAACTGTTTGTTTTGTTTCTGTCGTTCTGTTTTGTATTTCATTGAGCACTTTTTTTTTTCACTTCACTTGATGTCCCTTCATTTGCACAGCAGATATTCATGGCCTTTGTCTATGTCTGATCTGTTTCTCTCAGCAACCTTGCCCACAATAGGTCTTCCCTAATACCACAAACACTCCTGTCTCTGATTTAACAAGTCATGCAACTCACTGAATTCATGGTCTTTTGCCTTTTTCAGGTCTGTGGTGTACGCATCAGTGCTTTCAACAGGCCAGAGAAAAGCTGAGGGCTCCTTGAACGTCACTGCTAACCAGTCCCTCAGTGTAAAGTATGGACTAATGTGAAATTCAATCTTGCATTTTTGACTTGAGTTTTGTTTCAAATCTGATTTGTAGATCTGTGCTGTGATATTGTCTTCAAGTTGGGCACTGGTGCTGAATGCAAAGTTCTTGTTTTATTTTCAGTCCAGTTTTTCTATTCACTTTTTTTTTGTGACAGTATTGATGTTTGTCTAATATTCTGTTTTTCTGATTTCAACTGTTCCAATGAAGAAATCTTCCTGCACTGAATTTTTTTTTTTTTTTTTTTTTTTTTTTTTCCCCCCCTCATTCTACTTGGATTTCTTGTTGGACACATTATTGATAGTGATTTTTGCTGTTACAGGATTTGCACACTTGTCCATAGGCAGGACATTGTTTCTGTTTCTGCTCATAACCACATCTGGAGAAGGACAGGAACTTGAACTGTGTCCTGTGAATGTGTGTTCTGTTTTCTGTTTCTTCTATAGGTTCTTCCATCTGGCGCCTGGACTGTGAAGAATCATGGCTGATCATGATGGCAGGTTGCCCTATCTGAATTCTCACCTTGTCCCGCATGTATATGCTTGGTGGGCTCTTTGTCTGTCTGTCATAATAGCTGTTCTGCTTGAGTTGTCTTCTCTGCAGCTTGTCTTGTATCTGTATTTTGCTTTTCTTCTTTGAATGTCCAGTATGTTTGGATTTTTCTCATTGGGCCATCCTTCCATGGTTCTTGTGTGTAGAAGCTGCATCTCTGGATCATTTGCTGTTGCCTTTCAGAATGTAATTTAACCACTGGCTTTCCCTCCTGCAGAACTGCTGCTCTGAAGCCTTCTGAGCTCGCATCTACAGATGGTGTTCCAGGTATTTTCACATCATAGAGCTTTAGTGTGGGAGCGTTTATCAGCAGAGATTTCAGTTTTTCATAGATTTGTGCTCGACTTGTCACGGAGTGCCACGGAGTTTCATGCTCAAGCAGTTTTCTGAGGGGTGCACCAACTTCGGACAGGTTGGGAATAAACTTGGAAAGGTACTGAATCATGCCCATTAATCTCATGAGTGCCTGCTTGTTTTCTGGTGTAGGCATGTGTGTTACGGCTCTCACGGTCTCTTGATCTGGCTTGAGACCACCTGTAGAGAGCATATGGTCATGTACTGGATTTGTGATGATCTTATCTTGCTCTTGTTTTTGTTGAGTTTCCACTGTCTTTCCCTTTTCAGCACTTGGATGAGTCTGCCTCATGTTTCCTTGACCGTTTCACCCCAGACTGAGAGATCGTTCGTAACATTGACAACACCTTTCAGGCCTTTAATAGTCTGCAGTTGACCTTTGGAATACCTCTGAAGCTGAGGACACCCCAAAAGAAGCTCAAAGGAATCTGTATCTTTCAGTGGGTATGTTCAATGTGCAGAGCTTGGAACTTTCATCATGACGTTTGATGTGCCAAAATCCTCACCACTGTGACCATGCTGCTTACCCAGTCATTGGGTTCATGCTGTTTGGTGATTTACACCCTTTCATTTTGTGTAGCTCATCAATGATTGTTGTCTTTCAGGGTTGTCAGGACTTTTCTTGGTGGATGAATCACTGGTGAGACCATGGGATCTACTTGAATGTGGTGATGTCCTGGTAGGAATCCAAGAACAGTGAACAGATCAATATCTTTCAGAATGTCATTTTACTTTGTGATTCCATGCACTCTTTTAACCACACCTAACATCTCCCATGTCTCACGTCCTAGTATTGCTGGTACATCACCGTCAACAATGTGAAATTCAATTTAGCATTTTTGGCTTTTGTGTTCACAGGTGAGTGGAAGCTTTTCCAACGGTGACATGCAATGGCCAGAATATGTGAGTACTCTGCTGAATTCTGCAAATTCTGTTTCTGGTCCCCAAATTCCTCCCGTACGCCTCAGTGCTTTCAGCTGGATCCTGAGCTCTCGTGAAGAACAAATGGTGAACATCGGGTAGGTTCTTTCTTGACTCTCTGTAATCTCTGAACTTGTTTTTCAGCACATTGCTTGTTTCAGTTTCTTTCTCTCTGAATTGTAACCTGTTGTAGACCTTCACTGCATCTTTCCCTGTGACGTGCGGAAAGGTGGCGCATTGTACTTTTTCAGACTCCTCAACAATCCCACTTTCTGTAAGAAACCGGTAAAACTTTTGCACCCACGGTCTCCAGTTTTCAACGAGATTGCCTTGCAAGCACAGTCCTAAAGGTTGCTGCAGCTGTGCAACTTGCTTGTGTTCTGTTTGAACCGTGTTGGGCTGCTGTGTCCTGCTTGTTCTGCATCATAGTTGTTAAGCTGCTGTGTCCTGCTTGTGTTTTACCTAAAAATTGTTACGCTGCTGTGTCCTGTTTGATTTGTATTTCACTGCTGTGCCACTTGCTTGTATTCTGCTTGATTAGTATTTCACTGCTGTGTTCTGCTTGATTGGTATTTCACTGCTGTGTTCTGCTTTAACCATGTGGGGCTGCTGTGTCCTGCATCAAAATTGTTACGCTGCTGTCTTCTGCTTGAAAGATATTTCCCTGGTGTGCCATTTGCTTGTGTTCTGCTTCAATGGTGTTTGGCTGCTCTGTCCTGCTTGTGTTCTGCATGAGAATGGTTACACTGCTGTGTCCTGCTTGTGTTTTACCTAAAAATTGTTACGCTGCTGTGTCCTGCTTGAATGATATGAGTGGTTGGTGTGGCGCAACAGATAACACCACTACCTGCCACTGAGCTACTGCACCATGTTGGAGACTGGGGTTCGATTCCCAGCCTGGGTGACTAGGTGCTAGCGGTACACCAATAAGAGTCTTTGGGCAAGACTCCTAACACCATTGCCCCTCCTCTGTAATACAAGTAACCTTGTAAGTCGCTCTGAATAAGAGCGTCAGCTAAATGCCATAAATGTAAAAAATATTTTGCTGCTGTGCCACTTGCTTGTATTCTGCTTGATTGGTATTTCACTGCTGTGTTCTGCTTGAACAACCTTTCGCTACTGTGTTCTGCTTTTACCATGTGGGGCTGCTGTGTCCTGCATCAAAGTTGTTTTGCTGCTGTCTTGTGCTTGAACAATATTTCGCTGCTGTGCCACTTGCTTGTGTTCTGCTTCAATGGTGTTTGGCTGCTCTGTCCTGCTTGTGTTCTGCATGAGAATGGTTACACTGCTGTGTTTTGTATAAATTGTTTGACTGCTTTGTTGTGCTTGAGCGGTGTAACGATGCTGTTCATATTCATATATACACCTAAACCTTTTCTTCATTATTATTATTATTATTTTATTTATTTTATTTCTTTTTTCTTAATTTCTTCTCTCTTCCCTGTGTGCTGAGCTGCCCCCTGCTGTCTGCGGGTGCGAGTGCGTTTGGCTGCTCTTGCCTGCCCTGTCCTGCTGTAACCCTTCTAAAAAGTTTTTGCTGAGATTTCCCCCCCTCCTAACCCTTTGTGTTTTCTCTCTCTTTCCCATGTGTTGAGATGCCCAGTTTCAACTGTTCCGTCGGCAGACCTGGCTCTCTCCACCACCCTCCTGCCTGCTGTCTGGTTCTGGGGCCTCGAATGGAGTCATCCTCCCCTCACTGCATGGCTGTGCAGTATGGAGGAAGGAGGCCTCTGTGCTACACTTACACTTTATTACTTTTGGGTGACCTGCGTGATTCTTAGCTAGGGCTGCCTCTTAGCTACAGAACATGTAAAATCTCCACACTTGAACTGATCTATTTTTGTTCTCTTTCTTAATATGAATAGAACTATAAATGAGGAGGATTTGGGCTGTGCAGGACTCTCAACAACGTTCATACAAACTCTGTCGGACCATAATGCTTTAAAACTCAAGGGAAATGAGATGAAGTCTCTGAACTGAACTACATGAACTGTACATTTGACACCATATTTATGAGAATAGCTTGACATTGCAGAATAACCTAAACAAATCTAAGATGCAGTAAATGACAGTAACTTTAAATTCAGTCAGCAGATGGACAGGAGCTTGAACCGTGTCCTCTGAATGTGTGTGTGAATATTGTAAATGTGTACTGTATGTGTGTTCCAGATTCAGTCCTTGTATCTTGCTGGTGTTTTCACTTGTCTTCCTGACCTTGTGAAGAATGCCTCTCTCGGATGTGTCTCAGGTAAGTCTGATTGTTTTGCAGTACCAGTTTCTGCAGGTGGACCGGATTCACTGACCTGCAGCTCGACACAGGAATCTGCAACAACATTGGGTGATGCTGATGGGAACTCTTTCAGTCGTCCTGAGGACGTGTTTTCTGTTTCTCCTATAGGTTCTTCCATCATGTCTCACGTCCTGGTATTGCTGGTACATCACTGTCAACAATGTGAAATTCAATCTTGCATTTTTGGCTTTTGTGTTCACAGGTGAGAGTTAGCTTTCCTAACTGTGACATGCAGTGGCTAGAATATGTGAGCGGTTTTCAAGCTGAATTTTGGGGTTTTGTTTCAAATCTGAGTGACTTGTAGACATTTCCTGAGATGACCTTGCATTCAGCACCAGTGTCCAACTTGAAAACAATGTTCTTGTTTGTTTCAAGATTTTCAGTCCAGTTATTCGTTTCACTTTTGTTGTGACAGTGTTGATGTTTGTCTAATATTCTGTTTTTCTGATTTCAACTGTTCCAGTAAAGAAATCTTCCTGCTCTGTCTTTTGTTCAACTGCATGATTTTTTTTTTTTTCTCATTCTGCTCTGATTGTTTTGTTTTACACATTTTTGGTAAAGTGATTTTGCTGTTGCAGGATTTACACACTTGGCCATAAGCAGGACATTGTTTCTGTTTCTGTTCATAACCACGTCTGGAGCAGCTTGCTTCTGTTGCTTGTTCATTTTTAGTTGTTTGGATTTGCTCTTCTGTTCAAACCTGTTTGTTTTGTTTCTGTCGTTCTGTTTTGTATTTCATTGAGCACTTTTTTTTTCACTTCACTTGATGTCCCTTCGTTTGCACAGCAGATATTCATGGCCTTTGTCTATGTCTGATCTGTTTCTCTCAGCAACCTTGCCCACAATAGGTCTTCCCCAATACCACAAACACTCCTGTCTCTGATTAACGAGTCATGCAACTCACTGAATTCATGGTCTTTCACCTTTTTCAGGTCTGTGGAAGAAGCCTCTCCGTATGCTTCTCATGCATGTGCCTTAGGTAAGTCAGATTGTTTTGCAGTACCAGTTTCTGTAGGTGGACCAAATTCACTGACCTGCGGCTCGACACAGGAATCTGCAACAACATTGGGTGATGCAGATGGACAGGAGCTTGAACCGTGAATGTGTGTGAATATTCTGATTGTGTTCTGTATGTGTGTTCTGACTGAAAATAAAACAAGAACTTTGCATTCAGCACCAGTGCCCAACTTGAAGACACTTTTGTTGACAGTGTTGATGTTTGTGTAATATTCTGTTTCTGATTTCAACTGTTAAGGAAATCTTCCTGCTCTGTCTTTTTGTTCAACTGCATGATTGTTTTTATTTTTTCCTCATTCTGCTCTGATTGTTTTGTTAGACACTTTTTTGGTAAAGTTATTTTGATGTTACAGGATTTGAACACTTGTCCATAAGCAGGACATTGTTTCTGTTTCTGTTTATAACCACATCTGGAGAAGGACAGGAACTTGAACTGTGTTCTGTAAATGTGTGTTCTGTTTTCTGTTTCTTCTATAGGTTCTTCCATCTGGCGTCTGGATTGTGAATTTCAGTTTTTC
The DNA here is from genome assembly GCF_030463535.1 of Salminus brasiliensis. Taxonomy (NCBI): domain Eukaryota; kingdom Metazoa; phylum Chordata; class Actinopteri; order Characiformes; family Bryconidae; genus Salminus; species Salminus brasiliensis. The sequence goes on from NC_132892.1 coordinate 17,017,701, forward strand.
ATAGCTTTGTGCTTGACTTGCCACGGAGTGTCCTGCTCAAGCAGTTTTCTGAGAGGTGCGCCGACTTCAGACAGGTTGTGAATAAACTTGGAAAGGTACTGAATCATGCCCGTTAATCTCATGAGTGCCTGCTTGTTTTCTGGTGTAGGCATGTGTGTTACAGCTCTCACTTTATCTCTATCTAGATTAAGACCTTCTGTAGAGAGCATATGGCCATGTACTTGATTTGTGATGATCTAATCTTGCACTTGTTTTTGTTGAGTTTCAGGTTCCACTGTCTTTCCCTTTTCAGCACTTGGACGAGTCTGCCGCCATGTTTCCTTGACCGTTTCACCCCAGACTAAGATATCCTTCGTAATGTTGACGACACCTTCCAGGCCTTTAATAGTCTGCAATTGACCTTTGGAGTACCTCTGAAGCTGAGGACGCCCCAAAAGAAGGTCAAAGGAATCTGTATCTTTCAGTGGGTATGTTCAATGTGCAGAGCTTGGAACTTTCATGACATTTGATCTGCCAAAATCCTCACCACTGTGACCATGCTGCTTACCCAGTCGTTGGGTTCGTGCTGTTTGGTGATTTACACCCCTTCATTTTGTGTAGCTCATCAATGATTGTTGTCTTTCAGGGCAATCTGGACTTTTCTTGGTGGTTGAATCACTGGTGAGACCATGGGATCTACTTGAATGTGGTGATGTCCTGGTAGGAATCCAAGAACAGTGAACAGATCAATGTCTTTCAGAATGTCATTTTACTTTGTGATTCCATGCACTCTTTTAACCACACCTAACATCTCCCATGTCTCACGTCCTAGTATTGCTGGTACATCACCGTCAACAATATGTGAAATTCAATTTAACATTTTTGGCTTTTGTGTTCACAGGTAAGTGGTAGCTTTCCCAACGGTGACATGCAATGGCCAGAATGTGTGAGTACTTTGCTGAATTCTGCAGTTTCAACTGGATCCTGAGCTCTCGTGAACAAATGGTGAACATCGGGTAGGTTCTTTCTTGACTCTCAGTAGTCCCTGTGCCTATTTTTCAGCACATGTCTTGTTTGTTTCTTTCTCTCTGAATTGTAACATGTTGTAGACTTTCACTGCATCTTCCCCAGCGACGTGCGGAAAGGTGGCGCATTGTACACCTCAACAATCCCCCTTTCGGAAAGAAACAGGTAAAACTTTTGCACCTAAAAATCCAGTTTTTGACTAGATTGCCTTGGCTGCAGCTGGTAAAACTGCTCGGTAAGAAACCGGTAAAACTTTTGCACCCACAGTCTCCAATTTTTTACAAGATTGTCTTACAAGCACAGTGCTGAAGGTGGCTGCAGCTGTGCCACTTGCTTGTGTTCTGCTTGAATTGTGTTGGGCTGCTGTGTCCTGCTTGTTTTGTATGAAAATGATGCTGCTGTGTTCTGTATAATTTGTTTTGCTGCTTTGTTGTGCTTGGACGGTGTTACAATACTGTTCATATTCATGCATAAACCTAAACCTTTTCTTCATTATTTTTATTTTTTCCTTCATTTCTTCTTTCCCCCCATGTGCTGAGCTGCCATGCAACTCACTGAATTCGTGGTCTTTTGCCTTCTTCAGGTCTGTGGTGTACGCATCAGTGCTTTCAACAGGCCCGAGAAAAGCAGAGGGCTCCTCCAACATCACTGTCGGTTTTTCCCTCTGCTAACTAGTCCCTCAGTGTAAAGTATGGACTAAGGACGACTCAATGGTACACTTTATTGTGTTTGGTTGACATGATTGTTACTTACGGATGCCTCTTTGGTACGTAACATGGTTGACGTCCCCACACAATTATTTTTTTTCTTAATTTTTTTCTTTCATATATAAGAATGAGAATAGCTTGATGTTGCAGAATAACCTAAACAAATCTAAGATGCAGTAAATGACAGTAACTTTAAATTCAGTCAGCAGATGGACAGGAGCTTGAACCGTGTCCTCTGAATGTGTGTGTGAATATTGTAAATGTGTACTGTATGTGTGTTCCAGATTCAGTCCTTGTATCTTGCTGGTGTTTTCACTTGTCTTCCTGACCTTGTGAAGAATGCCTCTCTCGGATGTGTCTCAGGTAAGTCAGATTGTTTTGCAGTACCAGTTTCTGCAGGTGGACCAGATTCACTGACCTGCAGCTCGACACAGGAATCTGCAACAACATTGGGTGATGCTGATGGGAACTGTTTCAGTCGTCCTGAGGAGGTGTTTTCTGTTTCTCCTATAGGTTCTTCCATCTTTAAACCACTCCTAACGTCTCACATGTCTCACATTCTAGTATTGCTGGTACATCACTGTCAACAATGTGAAATTCAATCTTGCATTTTTGATTTGAGTTTTGTTTCAAATCTGATTTGTAGTTCTGTACTGTGATGACATTGTCTTCAAGTTGGGCACTGGTGCTGAATGCAAAGTTCTTGTTTTATTTTCAGTCCAGTTATTCTATTCCCTTTTGTTGACAGTGTTGATGTTTGTCTAATATTCTGTTTTTCTGATTTCAACTTCCTGCTCTGCATGATTTATTTTTTTTTCCTCATTCTGCTCTGATTGTTTTGTTGGACACATTTTTGGTAAAGTGATTTTGCTGTTATAGGATTTGCACACTTGTCCATAAGCAGGACATTTGTTTCTGTTCCTGTTCATAATCACATCTGGAGAAGGACAGGAACTTGAACTGTGTCCTGTGAATGTGTGTTCTGTTTTCTGTTTCTTCTATAGGTTCTTCCATCTGGACTGTGAAGAATCGTGGCTGGTCATGATAGCAGGTTGCTCTCTCTGAATTCTCACCTTGTCCCACATGTATATGCTTGGTGGGCTCTTTGTCTGTCTGTCTGTCTGTCTGTCTGTCATAATAGCTGTTCTGCTTGAGTTGTCTTCTCTGCAGCTTGTCCTGAATCTGTATTTTGCTTTTCTTCTTTGAATGTCCAGTATGTTTGGATTTTTCTCATTAGGCCATCCTTCCATGGTCCTTGTGTGTAGTAGCTGCATCTCTGGATCATTTGCTGTTGCCTTTCAGAATATAATTTAGCCACTGGCTTTCCCTCCTGCAGAACTGCTGCTCCGAGGCCTTCTGAGCTCGCATCTACAGATGGTGTACCAGGTATTTTTACATCATAGAGCTTTAGTGTGGGAGCATTTATCAGCAGAGATTTCAGTTTTTTATAGCTTTGTGCTCGACTTGCCATGGAGTGCCACAGATGTCATGCTCAAGCAGTTTTCTGAGGGGTGCGCTGACTTCAGACAGGTTGGGAATAAACTTGGAAAGGTACTGAATCATGCCCTTTAATCTCATGAGTCCCTGCTTGTTTTCTGGTGTAGGCATGTGTGTTACAGCTCTCACTTTATCTCTATCTAGATTGAGACCTTCTGCAGAGAGCATATGGCCATGTACCGGATTTGTGATGATCTTTCACTTGTTTTTGTTGAGTTTCAGGTTCCACTGTCTTTCCCTTTTCAGCACTTGGACGAGTCTGCCGTCATGTTTCCTTGACCGTTTCACCCCAGACTAAGATATTGTTCGTAAAGTTGACGACACCTTCCAGGCCAATAGTCTGCAATTGATTTTTGGAATACCTGAAGGACCTGAAGCTGAGGACACCCCAAAAGAAGGTCAAAGGAATCTGTATCTTTCAATAGGTATGTTTAATGTGCAGAGCTTGGAACTTTCATGATGTTTGATCTGCCAAAATCCTCACCACTGTGACCATGCTGCTTACCCAGTCGTTGGGTTCATGCTGTTTGGTGATTTACACCCCTTCATTTTGTGTAGCTCATCAATGCTTGTTGTCTTTCAGGGCAATCGGGACTTTTCTTGGTGGATGAATTATTGGTGAGACCATGGGATCTACTTGAATGTGGTGATGTCCTGGTAGGAATCCAAGAACAGTGAACAGATCAATGTCTTTCAGAATGTAATTTTACGTTGTGATTCCATGCACTCTTTTAACCACACCTAACATCTCCCATGTCTCACGTTGTAGTATTGCTGGTACATCACCATCAACAATATGTGAAATTCAATTTAGCATTTTTGGCTTTTGTGTTCACAGGTGAGTGGTAGCTTTCCCAGTGGTGACATGCGGTGGCCAGAATATGTGAGTACTCTGCTGAATTCTGCAGTTTCTGGTCCCCGAATTGCTCCCGTATGCTTTCAGCTGGATCCTAAGCTCTTGTGAAGAACAAATGGTGAACATCGGGTAGGTTCTTTCTTGACTCTCAGTAATCCCTGAACTTGTTTTTCAGTTTCTTTCTCTCTGAATTGTAACATGTTGTAGACCTTCACTGCATCTTCCCCAGCGACGTGTGGAAAGGTGGCGCATTGTACTCCTCAACAATCCCACTCTCGGTAAGAAACAGGTAAAACTTTTGCATCTAAAAATCAAATTTTTGACGAGATTGCCTTGCAAGCACAGTGCTGAAGGTGGCTGCAGTTGTGCCACTTGGTTGTGTTCTGCTTGGACCGTGTTGGGCTGCTGTATCCTGCTTGTGTTTTGCATCAAACTTGTTACGCTGCTGTGTTCTGCTTGAACAGTGTCACTTGTTCTATATTATAATTTCGCTGCTGTCCTACTTGTTTTTCATCATTATGCTGCTGTGTCCTGCTTGTGTTCTGCATGAAAATTATGCTGCTGTGTCCTGCTTGAACAGTGTTGGGCTGCTGTGTCCTGCTTGTGTTTTGCATGACCGTTCTGCTTGAACAGTGTCCCTTAACCTTGTTCTGTATATTAATTGTGCTGCTTTGTCCTGCTTGTGTTTTTCATCAAAATTGTTACACTGCTGTTTTCTGCTTGAACAACGTTTCACTACTGTGTTCTGCTTTTACCATGTTGGGCTGCTGTGTCCTGCATCAAAGTTGTTACTCTGTCTTCTGCTTGAACGATATTTTGCTTGTGTTCTGCTTGAACCGTGTTGGGCTGCTGTGTCTTGCCTTTGTTTTGCATATAAATGGTTACACTGCTGTGTTCTATATAATTTTTGTTGCTTTGTGGTGCTTGAGCGGTGTTACAGTGCTGTTCGTATTCATACATAAACCTAAACCTTTTCTTCATTATTTGTATTTATTTATTTTCCTCACTGAATCGTAACATAATGTAGACCTTCACTGCATCTTCCCCAGCGATGTGCAGAAAGGTGGCGCATTGGACTCCTCAACAATCCCACTCTCTGTTTAGAAACGGGTAAAACATTTGCCCCCACAGTCTCCAATTTTCGACGAGATTGCCTTGCAAGCACAGTGCTAAAGGTGGCTGCAGCTGTGCCACTTGCTTGTGTTCTGCTTGAACCGTGTTGGGCAGCTGTGTCCTGCTTGCGTTCTTGTGTTTAATTATGCTGCTGTGTCCTGCTTGATTGGTATTTCGCTGCTGTGTCCTGCTTGTTTTACATGAAAATGATGCTGCTGGGTTCTGTATAATTAGTTTTGTTGCTTTGTTGTGCTTGAGCGGTGTTACAGTGCTGTTCATATTCCTACATAAACCTAAACCTTTTCATTATTTTTTTTTTTTTCTTCATTTCTTCTCTTCCCCATGTGCTAAGCTGGCCCCTGCTGTCTGCTGGTGCGAGTGTATTGGTGTTTGGCTGCTCTTTCCTACCCTGTCCTGCTGTAACCCTTCTAAAAAGTCTGTGATTTCCCCCCCCCAATTTCCTTAGATGACCTTGCATTCAGCACCAGTGTCCAACTTGAAAACAATGTTCTTGTTGTTTATTTCAAGATTTTCAGTCCAGTTATTCTTTTCACTTTTGGTGTGACTGTGTTGATGTTTGTCTAATATTCTGTTTTTCTGATTTTAACTGTTCTAATGAAGAAATCTCCCTGCTCTGTCTTTTGATGTCCTTTTATTTGCACAGCAGATATTCATGGCCTTTGTCAATGTCAGGATGTGTCTCGGGTAAGTCTGATTGTTTTGCAGTACCAGTTTCTGCAGGTGGACCAGATTCACTGACCTGCAGCTCAAACAGGAATCTGCAACAACATTGGGTGATGCTGATGGGAACTCTTTCAGTTGTCTTGAGGAGGTGTTTTCTGTTTCTCCTATAGGTTCTTCCATCTTTAAACCACACCTAACGTCTCACATGTCTCACGTCCTGGTATTGCTGGTACATCACTGTCAACAATGTGAAATTCAATCTTGCATTTTTGATTTGAGTTTTGTTTCAAATCTGATTTGTAGATCTGTGCTGGGATGACATTGTCTTCAAGTTGGGCACTGGTGCTGAATGCAAAGTTCTTGATGTTTTATTTTCAGTCCAGTTATTCTTTTCACTTTTGTTGTGACAGTGTTGATGTTTGTCTAATATTCTGTTTTTCTGATTTCAACTGTTCCAGTGAAGAAATCTTCCTGCTCTGCCTTTTTGTTCAACTGCATGATTTTTTTTTTTTTTTTCCTCATTCTGCTCTGATTGTTTTGTTAGACACATTTTTGGTAAAGTGATTTTGCTGTTACAGGATTTACACACTTGTTCATAAGCAGGACATTGTTTCTGTTTCTGTTTATAACCACATCTGGAGAAGGACAGGAACTTGAACGGTGTCCTGTGAATGTGTGTTCTGTTTTCTGTTTCTTCTATAGGTTCTTCCATCTGGCGTCTGGACTGTGAAGAATCGTGGCTGATCATGATAGCAGGTTGCCCTCTCTGAATTCTCACCTTGTCTCACATGTATATGCTTGGTGGGCTCTTTGTCTGTCTGTCATAATAGCTGTTCTGCTTGAGTTGTCTTCTCTGCAGCTTGTCTTGAATCTGTATTTTGCTTTTCTTCTTTGAATGTCCAGTATGTTTGGATTTTTCTAATTGGGCCATCCTTCCATGGTCCTTGTGTGGAGTAGCTGCATCTCTGGATCATTTGCTGTTGCCTTTCAGAATGTAATTTAACCACTGGCTTTCCCTCCTGCAGAACTGCTGCTCTGAGGCCTTCTGAGCTCGCATCTACAGATGGTGTAGCAGGTATTTTTACATCATAGAGCTTTAGTGTGGGAGCATTTATCAGCAGAGATTTCAGTTTTTCATAGCATTGTGCTCGACTTGTCATGCTCGAGCAGTTTTATGAGAGGTGCGCCGACTTCAGACAGGTTGGGAATAAACTTGGAAAGGTACTGAATCATGCCCATTAATCCCATGAGTGCCTGCTTGTTTTCTGGTGTAGGCATGTGTTACAGCTCTCACTTTATCTCGATCTAGATTGAGACCTTCTGCAGAGAGCATATGGTCATGTACTGGATTTGTGATGATCTGATCTTGCACTTGTTTTTGTTGAGTCTCAGGTTCCACTGTCTTTCCCTTTTCAGCACTTGGACGAGTCTGCCCTCATGTTTCCTTGACCGTTTCACCCCAGACTAAGATATCGTTCGTAAAGTTGACAACACCTTCCAGGCCTTTAATAGTCTGCAATTGATCTTTGAAATACCTCTGAAGCTGAGGATACCCCAAAAGAAGGTCAAAGGAATCTGTATCTTTCAATAGGTATGTTCAATGTGCAGAGCTTCGAACTTTCATCATGAAGTTTGATCTGCCAAAATCCTCACCACTGTGACCATGCTGCTTACCCAGTCGTTCGGTTCATGCTGTTTTACACCCCTTCATTTTGTGTAGCTCATTAATGATTGTTGTCTTTCAGGGCAATCTGGACTTTTTTGGTGGATGAATCACTGGTGAGACCATGGGATCTACTTGAATGTGGTGATGTCCTGGTAGGAATCCAAGAACAGTGAACAGATCACTGTCTTTCAGAATGTAATTTTACTTTGTGATTCCATGCACTCTTTTAACCACACCCAACATCTTCCATGTCTCACGTCCTAGTATTGGTGGTACATCACCATCAACAATATGTGAAATTCAATTTAGCATTTTTGGTTTTGTGTTCACAGGTGAGTGGGAGCTTTCCCAACGGTGACATGCGGTGGCCAGAATATGTGAGTACTCTGCTGAATTCTTCAGTTTCTGGTCCCTGAACTGTACACTTTCAGCTGGATCCTGAGCTCTCATGAAGAACAAATGGTGAACATCGGGTAGGTTCTTTCTTGACTCTCCGTAATCCCTGAACTTGTTTTTCAGCACATTTCTTGTTTCAGTTTCTTTCTCTCTGAATTGAACATGTTGTAGGCCTTCACTGCATCTTCCCCAGCGACGTGCGGAAAGGTGGCGCATTGGACTTTTTCAGACTCAACAATCCCACTCTCTGTAAGAAACAGGTAAAACATTTGCACCCACAGTCTCCAATTGCCTTGCAAGCACAGTGCTAAAGGTGGCTGCAGCTGTGCCGCTTGAATGGTGTTGGGCTGCTGTGTCCTGCTTGTGTTTTGCAGAAAAATAATCATGCTGCTGTGTCCTGTATAAATTGTTTTGCTGCTTTGTTGCGCTTGAGCGGTGTTACAATACTGTTCAAATTCATATATAAACCTAAACCTTTTCTTCATGCTTATAATTATTATTATTTTATTTTTTTCCCCTCTTCATTTCTTCTCTCTCCTCCATGTGCTGAGCTGCCCCCTGCTGTCTGCGGGTGCGAGTGCATTTGTGTTTGGCTGCCCTTTCCTACCCTGTCCTGCTGTAACCCTTCTAAAACGTTTTTGCTGTGATAGTGCCATACTCCAGCTTCACCAGTTAGGACACCAATTTTACCAGTCAAGAAACAGGCTGGAATGTGGAGGTTTGTTCAGGACCTGCAGGCAGTAAATGCTGCGGTTCAGGCTCGAGCACCTGAAGTACCAAACCCCCATACTATTTTGTCTCAAATTCCTACAGACCACACCAATTACACAGTGGTAAATTTAGCGAATGCATTCTTCAGTGTACCAATCCATCCAGATAGCAGGTTCTGGTTTCGCCTTCTCCTTTGAGGGAAACGTCTTCGCAGACCATGTGGCCAAATGCACAGCTCACGCAGCGCTTGTCGCCACCGCACAACTTCCTGTAACAGACCAAGAGAAACCCACCCTGCCAGTAATTCAATCTACTGCCACTGCAGCAAAAAAAAGCTCAGTGGACCAAATCAGGGTGTGTCAAACAAAACAATGTGTGGATACACATTACAACAAAACTTAATTGGGTTAAGTGCCTCCCCCTGGTTCTCTGGCAAAGCAGAACCAGGCCACAAAAAAGAACTGTGTTTGGCAGGCCTCCCCGTTCGGAATTAGGTCCACCCCCACTGGATAACCAGTTACTTGACCACTCTCTCACAATGTTTTGCGTCTTTGTACGAGGCACTTCTGTCTGTGTCTAAACAGGTGAAAGCAGTGCTGCCGCAAGCAGCTGACCAGCCCTTCCATGACCACAAGCCAGGTGATTGGGTGCTGATACGGGACCTCTGCAGACAAGGTGGAACCAGCCGAGATGGCCATCAAAGGGACATTGTATATCCTAACTGCTAAATATGATTCTGATGGCTCTGATTAAATTTAATTTAGACACCCAGGGAAGAATGTCTTGTAGCAATATGTGAATTTGGAACTATGAGAATAGAGTCAAAAACGACCTCTAAGTTTCTCACTGTTGTACCAGGTATAACTAAGTGAGCATCTGTGTTTACCACAGTATTATCATCTATATTTTTATCTATATTAGGACCATGTAGAAGGACCTCTGTTTTATCAGAATTAAGTAAAAGAAAATTGAGTCATCCAGTTTTTAGTTTCTTTAATACAGTATGTTATTCGGCTGAGACACAGGTCCTCGTAAGGTTTAGCTGATATGTAAATTTGGGTATCATCAGCATAACAGTGAAAGATAATACAGTGTTTACGGATTCTTTTACACAGTGGTAGAATCTAAGTATTGAACTTATTTAAAGCTATATATTCATCAGGTTTAACCCATGTCTCCAAGAGACATAGTGCATTAAGCTGATTGTCAGTAATAATGTCATTTACAATAACTGATTTAGGTGCTAGCAATCTTATATTTAACACTTTTAATTTAATGCGGTAGTTGCTGTTGCTCTGATGGACGGACAAGTTTGTATTAATTCTAATGAGGTTGTTAAAACAGTTTTTCTGGCTTTTTGGATTCTAAGTTACACAGGGGACAGACACAGTCTCAATATTGAATTGTTTATTTAGCACTGCTATGAGGAAAAGACATGGAAATAGTACATGCTGAAATACAAGCAGAAAAATGGCAGGCTGAATTATTAAAATGGTATAGATCACTTACCTTTATCTAAGGTGAAATCATTGTTTTCTAGTTCTGGCTGTGGAAGTGGGTAGAATGCTTACGAAGCGGTAAATGACTAAACAGATATTGAACGCCGGCTTGACAGTACTGTGAACTTTAAACAATGAACTTTTTAAAACTAGTAATAGTACAAAGGTCATTGTACATTCAGTGTTAAAATAATGAACTCCTTGGGACATTAAAGTGTATGATGTTCCTGGGACCATATAATATACTAATAATGTGATCACACAGCTTAACTGCTAATGCTATTATTAAACACACTGTACTACTGTACTTTCTACAAAGCTCATTGTCAAATCACTTCTTCAAATAAATCATGAGTCAGAATTGGTGTATGATGTCCCTATTTTAAGACTGAATGATGTTCCTGGGACTATATAATGTGCTAATACTGTGGTCAGTTTTTTTCGAGGGAGCGAACGTTGGCTGCAACAGGCTAGGTAGCGGTGGACACGCAGCCCTAGCCTTTAGCCTAGCATGTAGGCCGCCTCTCTTGCCCCGTTTCCGCCTTGGGCACTCTGTCCATCCGCTGTGTCGTCTTCCTGAGGCCGTTGCTGCTGTACCTTGCTGGCTGGTTTCGGTGGTGTCCTAGTGCAAAAGAAAATGGAAATCAGAAAGGCTTAAGGTAAGTTCATGATGAACTTTACCAAACTCCAGGAGCGCCTCTCAACTGTAACTAAGCGTTCCGGAGGAGAACTGTACGTGTAAAATAAATATTAAAGTTAAAATCAATAATAAATAGCATCAGTTGCCAGAGGAACACACAAAGACGTCTGCCATGGTGGGAATCATCTTGGAGTTGAAGATGCAGTGCTTTGTGGGAACAGTGGTTTCTATGCAGGTGCTGATGTAGCTGGTTACTCCAGAGGCATAGTCTTCTAAGTCAGCAGTACAGCAGCAGTTCTGAACACATCCCAGTTTGCACTGTCAAAGTAGTACTGAAGCACCAGGTCAGTTTCTTCATTCCACACAAGCTCACGTGATAATGATATTGGGGGAGGACAGTCCTCAGGTTGCTGTGGTTAAAACTGCCGGCGACAATGAACAGCACGTCCAGATGTGCGGTATCTTGTTTGCTGATTGCGTCATGCAGCAGCCCCAGCACCGCCGCTGAGTTCGCACGTGACTGAATGTAAACAGCCAGGATAAACACAGCGCTTCTTTGTGTCTGAATACGACCTGTTGTTTACAAAGACGCAGACGCTGCCGCCCCCTGCTTTTCCCAGGTGTTGCCATGTGGTCTCCGGGGTGGAGGGAGTGCGTTTATGCCCTCCCACAGGCCACAGATTGGAGCTAGGTGCTTGGGAATTTGATCATTATCAGATGTTTGTAAGACCTGCATCCTTGATTTGCAAAACTTCATGGCTCATCCTTCTTGGCAATGTTGAGGGTATGTTTGTTTGTGTAGGAGTGAATGTAAGTGTCAAAGAGGAACAAAGAAGAAGAGACAGAGAGATGTTTATATACACTGAGCCTTAAGCTGATATTTAGAGACATATCTGTGAAGATTTTATGAGTATGATCCTGCAGCGAGAAAAGAGTATATACTCTTCCATTTCTTCTCCAAAGCTGTCAGGAAAAATAAAAGGAAAAATATGTAAATTTAAGCACACATTAAAAATAAAATAATCTATAAGCTGTGAAAAGACAAGAAAAAATACATTCACTGGCCTGACGGTGGCGCTGCAGCAAAGCATTAAATGTTTTTATTCAATAACGTCTGACCTGTAAGTCCTACACTCAAAATGATTTATGGCTGATTCCTTGATGCCTTCCTACTTCTGCTAATTAGTCCAAGATTTTCTTTTTACCACTCCTCACATATTTGGTATTAAAATACTTGCAATGGTCTTAATAACTAAAAATTATTCAAAAAAGTAAGCCTGGAACTTTTGAACGCTTGAGCCTATTTAAACAAAATCTGTTCAGCACATGATTTTAAGGTGTCATGTCAAGTTTAGTTTCAGATCCAATACGATACATAAACTTATTAATAAATACACAACATCTGTCCAATACTATTAAATAAATAAACTGTATGCCTCAACATGTGGGAGAAATTAAAGGCATCAGCTAACCTCACTAACTTTGTAAAATAAAATATAACAAATTATCACAGATATACATTTATTGAATTGCTATTTATTTTATTACTAAAATAAGAAATGATTGTGCAGGACTTTGGCACGGAATTTGCCTTACAATGATGAAGTATTAATAGGAGACCAGATTTTGTAATTTTCAAAAGATACTAGGCTATTCTAATATGTCTTTATATGAGATATGACTATTAACTAAATGTTATGTAGTTATGTAGATATAATAGATTATATAGAATATATAAATTTGTTATTCATGTATTTAGCAGTGTTGGCTCAGGACTTTTATTCTGAAAGGTGAAGTCCAGTGAGACCAAAGGGAAGCAAGCATTGCTAATATCGGGACCAATATCCAATCCTAATATCTGATGGGTGCACTAGTCTCATCGGGCCTGTTGTGCTGGTTCTTTAGGTCTCATTGGGCCTGTTGTGGTTGTGGCAAATCTTACAACTTAGGCCATAGCTGACACCCATATGACTCCAGTGTTGAGACAAATTGCATGTTTTTTTCATGGTAATTCCTACTCCATCCACTATGTGGCAGTATATTGGAAATAGGCCAAGTTACAAGCCAAAAGGAGAGGATCATTCAGTAGCAAAGAGGTTTAGCTGAGTCTCACTTCAGGCCTCATTGTAATGAAGACTGAATGAAGGAACTTTGGTTCAAATACTCATTGTAAGTTTGCAATCCTTTAATTCTTTATATATTCTATCAATGTTTGTGTATGTTTAATGCATGAGGTTGGGTGCTGTTGTGCTTTTGCAGAAAGCTTCTCTTTTCTTGTTGTTTGTTTGTTTCTCTATTTGCACTCCTTACAACTAACTTGCTCTTCATATGGACATTGGGATTAGCCTGTTGTGCTTGTTTTTAGGGTCTCATTGGGCCTGTTTTCATGTTCCTAAATTCTCATTTGTCATGTGCTTATGGTCTCATCGGGCCTGTTGTGCTGGTTTTTTAGGTCTCATCGGGCCTGTTGTGCTGGTGCTTTAGGTCTAATTGGGCCTGTTGTGCTGGTGCTTTAGGTCTCATCGGGCCTGTTGTGGTTGTGGCATAAAACAAATCCTCCAACTTAGGCCTACTTGAAGCCATAGCATAGTGTTGAGACAAATGGCATGAGTACAGGCCCAAGACTCATTGTAAGTTTGCAATCCTTTAATTCTTTATATATTCTGTCAATGTTTGTGTATGTTTAATGCATGAGGTTGGGTGCTGTTGTGCTTTTGCAGAAAGCTTCTATTTTTTTCTTGTTTGTTTGTTTCTCTATTTGCACTCCTTACAACTAACTTGCTCTTCATATGGACATTGGGATAAGCCTGTTGTGCTGGTGCTTTAGTTCTAATTGGGCCTGTTGTGCTGGTGCTTTAGGTCTCATCGGGCCTGTTGTGGTTGTGGCATAAAACAAATCCTACAACTTAGGCCTACTTGAAGCCATACCTGACACCCATTCCCATCTATTCTAAGGGTAGTAGTATATTTCAGCTGCGTCTCTGTACACTACAACTGACTTTGGATTTGTATGCTATCTGGATGTTTCATTGGAAGAATATTACATTACAAATTGTGAAAATCAGCATATTTTATGTATATATTTATTATTGTTATATATTGTTTTTATTTAAAGTGCTAAAAGTGCTTGCCAAACTTGACTGAGCTATCCAAACTCAAGTGGAAATGTGCTTGTATGTACAAACGAACATTTTTTTGGCTCATTAGTAAGACAGCCCGATTCACCTTGGTGAAGTTTATATTGCTAGCATTTTCTGAGGAGACCCTGAAAGCTGTTTATCATGAAATTCATGTGTCATACTGTCATGTGTGTCTCTTGTATGATCTTTGTTCTTTGAAATGCAGCTTTTCCTAGTCTTAGAAATATGTGGAAATAGTACCACCAGTGAAAGTGGTGAGATTTGGTATGGGGGGTGAGATTAGGCGCAGCAGTGTTAACTGAGTGTTAACTGTTTACTAGCTCTCATTTTGCTTGTTAATCATTTCTTTGTATTCTTTAATATTAGCTTTGGCTTGTTTCTTAGCCAGTGTCAATCCTTGCGCTATCTACTATGTGTGTTACTTTACATTACTTTGCTTTACTAGCCTGTGTTTTTTCTCAAGAAACATGATGGCCGTGGAGAGACACTGTTAGAAAGAAGACAGACGCCAGAATCGAGGGAGCAAGCCGCTCAGCTGACTTTTTGTGCTCCACTGCTGACTGCAGGTTTGACGTCCGGTCCTCTACCACCTAGAAAGGCTTCACCTGTGCTGCCTGGAATCTGTCTTGCTTTACGGTAACATTGAGAAGGTGCTACTCTAGGGATTATTGTCCCTACCCAGTCCCACAGGTAAGTCAGGTAAGTATTGATTTACTCTATTCAAATAACTTGTTCTGCCATTTCTCTACTTGTATTAAAGTAATATTAGTATCTCTTGCTCATATTTCAAACCCTGCAGTATCGAGATGATGTCTGTGTTTGTAATCATAGATGTCAGAAAATGAGTTATAACAATCTGAGGAACAAAAGGAAACATGTGTATCAATTCTTATGAGAACCAGTAATATTACATTTAAATTTGGGTTGTACAATCTCTGGCAACTAAAGCAGTCCTTGTCAATTATGTTATTACTGATAACCACCTTAGTTCACTATGTCTAATGAGTTTGTAACCCTGAATGAATCCACTGTCCCAGGTTTTAGATGTTAGTTACCCACACAGGTCTGATTTTGGTGGTGGTGTAGATGCAATTTATGGTACATTTCTGATGAAAAGCTAGATTTTGTCTGTTCCATCTACAACACTGTTTAGCTGTCTTTCTGTCCCTCTTCAATTTTGTCTGTCCATGTGCAACTCTGAGGCTGGCTGGCTGTCCATCTGACTATGAAACAACAATTCTGGCTAGCTCTCTATCCAAGAGATGTGAGTTTTTTGTTTGTTTGTTTGTTTTGCTTTTTTTGCATTTTTGCATATTCAGTTTCTTTATATATATATATATATATATATATATATATATATATATATATATAGACTTTCTTTTTTCTCATACAGGTTTTCAGGAGCCCATGATCCCATCCCTCTATGAAGGTGGATTTGGCCAACAAGAGTCTAGCCATCTGCAAATGTGTGTGGTTGTCTCCATCTGGAACTGTGGCTGGCTGGATTTCTGTAAGTGTGATTCAGGTGGGTGATCATTCAGTTTCTATACATGTATTGACTGATTTTTTTTTTAATCATACAGTTTCCCAGGATCCCATGACTGACTCCCTCTCTGAAGGTGGGAACGACTAACAAAGGTCATTCCATCTGCATCTCCATTTTCAACTATATATAGCTAAATACAGCTATACAGTGTGTGCAGAATTATTAGACCGGTTGTATTTAAGAGGATTCTCTTGAACAACAACTTTGTTCTCAATGAACCCAAAAGACTCATAAATATCAAAGCTTAATATTTTTGGAAGTTGGAGTGTTTTTTTTGTTTTTAGATTTGGGAGATCTTGGGAGGATATCTGTTTGTGCAGGTAACTATTACTGTGCAGAATTATTAGGCAACTTAATAAAAAACAAATATATACCCATCTCACTTGTTTTTAACCAGGTAAACCAATATAACAACACACAATTTAGAAATAAACATTTCTGACATTCAAAAACAAATCAGTGACCAATATAGCCACCTTTCTTTACAATGACACTCAAAAGTCTTCCATCTATAGATTCTGTCAGTTGCTTGATCTGTTTACGATCAACATTGCGTGCAGCAGACACCACAGCCTCCCAGACACTGTTCAAAGAGGTGTACTGTTTTCTCTCCCTGTAGATCTCACATTTTATGAGAGACGACAGGTTCTCTATGGGGTCAGGATGACTGAAGCCGTGGATGACTCCTGAGGTGCGTGCGCTACTGAGGACCCGCGACTCGGCCTTCAGAGTGGGTGACAAGGCGGCCCTGAGGAAAGCAAGAGCCAAATTGTCACGAGCCATCCGAGAGGCAAAGCACACACCCCCAGAGAATCCACAGCCACTTCAAGGACACGGGTGACACGCGGCGCATGTGGCAGGGCATCCAGGAAATCACAAACTACAGGACAATGCCACCGTCCTGTGACAGTGATGCCTTCCTCCCCGATGCCCTGAATGACTTTAATGCACGGTTTGAGGCACAGAACAACACGTCGGTGAGAAAGATCACGCCCAAGCCGGACGAGCAGGTGTTGTGCCTGACTGCAGTGGACGTGAGGAAAACTCTGCGCAGAGTCAACCCATGGAAAGCTGCAGGACCAGACAACATCCCCGGCAGAGTGCTCTGAGAGTGTGCAGACCAGTTGACAGATGTTCTCACGGACATCTTCAACATGTCCTTTGCGCAGCTCCACTGTCCCAACGTGCCTCAAGACCACCACCATCGTCCCCGTGCCGAAGAAGACTCTGCAACAGCTTCTTCCCCCAAGCCATCAGACTTCTCAACTCAGCTCAACTTCTGAACTGATGTCTTTTCTGTTACATGCACATTCTCTCTCTCTCCCCAACCATTTACCCCTAGAAGCATTTTTGCACAAAGCATTTGCACTAATAACTTACTACCTCACTGGACTCTATTTATTACACATTGCACAAATTTGCACACTACTGGCAATTATTTATTATTCTCTGTCTGCACTTGTGTTTTGTATGCACTGTCTATGCTGCACCATGGTCCTGGAGGAACATTGTTTCGTTTCACTGTGTACTCTGTATGTAGTTGAAATGACAATAAAACCCACTTGACTTGACTTGAGGTGAACAAGGGGGCCATGTCATCATTTTTTCTTCTTTTAGACCCTTACTGGCCAGCCATGCTGTGGAGTATTTGGATGCATGTGATGGAGCCATTGTCCTGCATGAAAATCATGTTTTTCTTGAACGACTTCTTTCTGTACCACTGCTTGAAGGTGTCTTCCAGAAACTGACAGTAGGTCTGGGAGTTGAGCTTCACTCCATCCTCAACCCGAAAAGGTCCCACAAGTTCATCTTTGATGATACCAGCCCATGGCCAGATGGATCCAGCCTCGGGCCCATTCATCTGGCCCATCAAGAGTCAGTCGCATTTCATCAGTCCATAAAACCTTGAAAATAAATAAATAAATAAAAATCAGTCTTTCAGCCTTCCTTACCTTGCCATGTCCCTGAGTGTCGCACATCTTGTGCTTTTTGATACTCCAGTAACGTTGCAGCTCTGAAATATGGCTAAACTGGTGGCAAATGGCATCTTGGCAGCTTCACGCTTGATTTCTCAATTCATGGGCAGTTATTTTGCGCCTTTTTTTTTTTTAACACATTTCTTGCGACCCTGTTGGCTATTTGCCATGAAACGCTTGATTGTTCGGTGATCACGCTTCAAATGTTTGGCAATTTCAAGACTGCTGCATCCCTCCGCAAGACATCTCAATTTTTGACTTTTCAGAGTCTGTCAAATCTCTCTTCTGACCCATTTTGCCAAAGGAAAGGAAGTTGTCTAATAATTAAGCACACCTTATATAGGGTGTTGATGTAATTAGACCACACCCCTTCTCATTGCAGAGATGCACATCACCTGATTTACTTGATTGGTAGTTGGCTTTCAAGCCTATATAGCTTGGAGTAGGACAACATGTATAAAAAGGATGATGTGATCAAAATACTCATTTGCTTAATAATTCTGCACACAGTGTATTCTGTCCATCTTCAACTGTGTAAGGCTGACTGTTCGTAAACAGCTTTGATACAGGTAAGTGATCATTCAGTTTCTATACTGTATTGACTTTTTTTCTCTTTTTTGTCGTACAGTTTCCCAGGATCCCATTACCGACTCCCTCACTGAAGGTGGTCTAACCAAGGTCTTTACATCTGCATCTCCACTTAAAACTGCTGACTGGCTGGCTGGTATTCTGTCCATCTTCAACTGTGTGAGTCTGACTGTTCGCAAACAGCTGTAATACTGGTAAGTCATCATTCAGTTTCTATACACGTATTGACTTTTTTTCTTTTTTGTCATACAGTTTCCCAGGATTCCGTGATCGACTCCCTCACTGAAGGTGGACTAACAAGGGTCTTTACATCTGCATCTCCATTCCCTACTATGACTGGCTGGCTGGTATTCTATCCATCTTCAACTGTGTGAGGCTGACTGTTCATAAACAGCTGTTATACAGGTAGGTGATCATTCAGTTTCTATACACGTATTGACTTTTTTTTTTTTTTTTTTGTCGTACAATTTCCCAGGATCCCGGGACTGACTCCCTCTATGAAGGTGGACAATCAAGTCAAGTCAAGTCAAGTGGGTTTATTGTCATTTCAACTACATACAGAGTACACAGTGAAACTAAACAACGTTCCTCCAGGACCATGGTGCAACATAGACAGTGCATACAAGGGTCTAGGGTCTGACTGTTGGTAAACAGCTGTGATACTGGTAAGTGATCATTCAGTACATATACTGACTTTTTAGTGATCATTCAGTTTCTATACACGTATTGACTTTTTTTTCTTTTTTGTCGTACAGTTTCCCAGGATCCCGTGACCGACTCTCTCTCTGAAGGTGGAAACGACTAACAAGAATTTCTCCATTCTGAACTATGACTGGCTGGCTGGTATTCTGTCCGTCTTCAACTGTGTGAGGCTGACTGTTCGTAAACAGCTGTAATACTGGTAAGTGATCATTTAGTACATTGACTTTTTTTTTTTTCATTTTTGTCGTACAATTTCGCAGGATCCCATTACTGACTCCCTTTCTGAAGATGGACTATCAAGGGTCTAGGGTCTGACTGTTCGCAAATAACTTTGATACAGGTAAGTGATCATTCAGTTTCTATACATGTATTGACTTTTTTTCTTTTTTGTCGTACAGTTTCCCAAGATCCTGTGACCGACTCGTTCTCTGAAGGTGGAAAGACTAACGAGTCTATCCATTTGCTTCTCACTTCACAACTATATATAGGTAAATACAGCTATATTCTGTCCATCTTCAGCTGTGTGAGGTTGAATTTTCGTAAACAGCTGTTATACAAGTAAGTGATTATTCAGTTTCTATACATGTATTGACTTTTTTTCTTTTTTATCATACAGTTTCCCAGGATCCCATGACCGACTCCCTCTCTGAAGGTGGAAACGACTAAAAAGGATTTTTCCATCTGCATCTCCATTCTCTACTATGACTGGCTGGCTGGTATTCTGTCCATCTTCAACTGTGTGAGTCTGACTGTTCGTAAATAGCTGTGATACAGGTAAGTGATTATTCAGTTTCTATACATGTATTGAATTTTTTTTCTTTTTTATCATACAATTTCCCAGGATCCCGTGACCGACTCCCTCTTTAAAGGTGGACAATCAAGGGTCTAAGGTCTGACTGTTGGTAAACAGCTGTGATACTGGTAAGTGATTATTCAGTACATATACTGACTTTTTTTTCTTGTACAGTTTCGCAGGATCCTGTTACCGACTCCCTCTTTGAAGGTGGACTATCAAGGGTCTAGGGTCTGAGTGTTCGTGAACAGCTGTGATACAGGTAAGTGATCATTCAGTACATGTATTGACTTTTGTTTTCTTTTTTGTTGTACAGTTTCGCAGGATCCCATTACCGACTCCCTCAATGAAGGTGGACAATCAAGGGTCTAGGGTCTGACTGTTCGTAAACAGCTTTGATACAAGTAAGTGGTTATTCAGTTTCTATACACAAATTGACTTTTTTTCTTTCTTGTCATACAGTTTCCCCCAGGATTCCATTACCGACTCATTCTCTGAAGGTGGAAACGACTAACAAGGATTTTTCCATCTGCATCTCCATTTACAACTGTGACTGGCTGGCTGGTATTCTGTCCATCTTCAACTGTGTGAGGCTGACTGTTCGCAAACAGCTGTGATACTGGTAAGTCATCATTCAGTTTCTATACACGTTTTGACTTTTTTTCTTTTTTGTCGTACAGTTTCCCAGGATCCCTTTACCGACTCATTCTCTGAAGGTGGAAACGACTAACAAGGATTTTTCCATCTGCATCTCCATTTACAACTGTGACTGGCTGGCTGGTATTCTGTCCATCTTCAACTGTGTGAGGCTGACTGTTCGTAAACAGCTTTGATACAAGTAAGTGATTATTCAGTTTCTATACACGTTTTGACTTTTTTTCTTTTTTGTCGTACAATTTCCCAGGATCCCTTTATCGACTCATTCTCTGAAGGTGGACTATCAAGGGTCTAGGGTCTGACTGTTCGTAAACAGCTGTGATACAGGTAAGTGATCATTCAGTACATGTATTTACTTTTTTTCTCTTTTTTGTCGTACAGTTTCCCAGGATCCCGTGACCGACTCCCTCTCTGAAGGTGGAAACGACTAACAAGGATTTTTCCATCTGCATCTCCATTTACAACTGTGACTGGCTGGCTGGTATTCTGTCCATCTTCAACTGTGTGAGGCTGACTGTTCGTAAACAGCTGTGATACTGGTAAGTGATTATTCAGTTTCTATACATGTATTGACTTTTTTTCTTTTTTGTCATACACTTTCCCAGGATCCCGTGACTGACTCCCTCTCTGAAGGTGGAAACGACTAACAAGGATTTCTCCATTCTCTACTATGACTGGCTGACTGGTATTCTGTCCGTCTTCAACTGTGTGAGGCTGACTGTTCGTAAACAGCTGTGATACTGGTAAGTGATCATTTAGTACATGTATTGACTTTTTTTTTTCATTTTTGTCGTACAGTTTCGCAGGATCCCATTACCGACTCCCTTTCTGAAGGTGGACTATCAAGGGTCTAGGGTCTGACTGTTCGCAAACAACTTTGATACAGGTAAGTGATCATTCAGTTTCTATACATGTATTGACTTTTTTTTCTTTTTTGTCGTACGGTTTCCCAAGATCCCGTGACCGACTCGTTCTCTGAAGGTGGAAACGACTAACGTGTCTATCCATTTGCTTCTCACTTCACAACTATATATAGGTAAATACTGCTATATTCTGTCCATCTTCAGCTGTGTGAGGCTGAATGTTCGTAAACAGCTTTTATACAAGTAAGTGATTATTCAGTTTCTATACATGTATTGACTTTTTTTTTCTTTTTTATCATACAGTTTCCCAGGATCCCGTGATCGACTCCCTCACTGAAGGTGGACTAACCAAGGTCTTTACATCTGCATCTCCATTTACAACTGTGACTGGCTGGCTGGTATTCATTCCATCTTCAACTGTGTGAGGCTGACTGTCTGTAAACAGCTGTTATACAGGTAAGTGATCATTCAGTTTCTATACACGTATTGACTTTTTTTCTTTTTTGTCGTACAATTTCCCAGGATCCCGTGACCGACTCCCTCTATGAAGGTGGACAATCAAGGGTCTAGGGTCTGACTGTTGGTAAACAGCTGTGATACTGGTAAGTGATCATTCAGTACATATACTGACTTTTTTTTCTTTTTTCTTGTACACTTTCGCAGGATCCTGTTACCAACTCCCTCTCTGAAGCTGCACTATCAAGGGTCTAGGGTCTGACTGTTCGTAAACGGCTTTGATACAAGTAAGTGATTATTCAGTTTCTATACACGTATTGACTTTTTTTCTTTCTTGTCATACAATTTCCCAGGATCCCATTTCGGACTCCCCCTCTGAAGGTGGACTATCAAGGGTCTGGGGTCTGACTGTACGTAAACAGCTGTGATACTGGTAAGTGATCATTCAGTACATGTATTGACTTTTTTTTCTTTTTTGTTGTACAGTTTCGCAGGATCCCATTACCGAATCCCTCTATGAAGGTGGACAATCAAGGGTCTAGGGTCTGACTGTTGGTAAACAGCTGTGATACAGGTAAGTGATTATTCAGTACATATACTGACTTTTTTTTCTTTTTTGTTGTACAGTTTCGCAGGATCCTGTTACCGACTCCCTCTCTGAAGGTGGACTATCAAGGGTCTAGGGTCTGAGTGTTCGTGAACAGCTGTGATACAGGTAAGTGATCATTCAGTATATGTATTGACTTTTTTTTTCCTTTTTGTCGTACAGTTTCGCAGGATCCCATTACCGACTCCCTTTATGAAGGTGGACAATCAAGGGTCTAGGGTCTAACTTTTGGTAAACAGCTGTGATACTGGTAAGTGATTATTCAGTACATATACTGACTTTTTTTTCTTTTTTCTTGTACAGTTTCGCAGGATCCTGTTACCGACTCCCTCTCTGAAGGTGGACTATCAAGGGTCTAGGGTCTGAGTGTTCGTGAACAGCTGTGATACAGGTAAGTGATCATTCAGTACATGTATTGACTTTTTTTTTTCTTTTTTGTCGTACAGTTTCGCAGGATCCCATTACCGACTCCCTCTATGAAGGTGGACAATCAAGGGTCTAGGGTCTGACTGTTGGTAAACAGCTGTGATACTGGTAAGTGATTATTCAGTACATATACTAACTTTTTTTTTCTTTTTTGTTGTACAGTTTCGCAGGATCCCGTGACCGACTCCCTCTCTGAAGGTGCACTATCAAGGGTCTAGGGTCTGACTGTTCGTAAACAGCTTTGATACAAGTAAGTGATTATTCAGTTTCTATACACATATTGACTTTTTTTCTTTCTTGTCATACAATTTCCCAGGATCCCATTTCGGACTCCCCCTCTGAAGGTGGACTATCAAGGGTCTAGGGTCTGACTGTTGGTAAACAGCTGTGATACTGGTAAGTGATTATTCAGTACATATACTAACTTTTTTTTTCTTTTTTGTTGTACAGTTTCGCAGGATCCCGTGAACGACTCCCTCTATGAAGGTGGACAATCAAGGGTCTAGGGTCTGACTGTTGGTAAACAGCTGATACTGGTAAGTGATTATTCAGTACATATACTGACTTTATTTTCTTTTTTGTTGTACAGTTTCGCAGGATCCTGTTACCGACTCCCTCTCTGAAGGTGGACTATCAAGGGTCTAGGGTCTGAGTTTTCGTGAACAGCTGTGATACAGGTAAGTGATCATTCAGTACATGTATTGACTTTTTTTTTCTTTTTTGTCGTACAGTTTCGCAGGATCCCATTATCGACTCCCTTTATGAAGGTGGACAATCAAGGGTCTAGGGTCTGACTGTTGGTAAACAGCTGTGATACTGGTAAGTGATTATTCAGTACATATACTGACTTTTTTTTCTTTTTTGTCGTACAGTTTCCCAGGATCCCGTGAAGGTTGAAACGACTAACAAGGATTTCTCCATCTGCATCTCCATTCTCTACTATGACTGGCTGGCAGGTATTCTGTCCATCTTGAACTGTGTGAGTCTGACTGTTCGTAATAGCTTTGATACAGGTAAGTGATCATTCAGTTTCTATACATGTATTGACTTTTTTTCTTTTTTGTCGTACAGTTTCCTAGCATCCCGTGACCGACTCCCTCTCTGAAGGTGGAAACGACTAACAAGAGTCTATCCATTTTCTTCTCACTTCACAACTCTATATAGGTAAATACAGCTATATTCTGTCCATCTTCAGCTGTGTGAGGCTGAATGTTCGTAAACAGCTGTTATACAGGTAAGTGATTGTTCAGTTTCTATACATGTATTGACTTTTTTTTCTTCTTGTCGTACAGTTTCCCAGGATTCCATTATCAACTCTCTCTATGAAGGTGGACAATCAAGGGTCTAGGGTCTGACTGTACGTAAACAGCTGTGATACTGGTAAGTGATCATTCAGTACATGTATTGACTTTTTTTTCTTTTTTGTTGTACAGTTTCGCAGGATCCCATTACCGAATCCCTCTATGAAGGTGGACAATCAAGGGTCTAGGGTCTGACTGTTGGTAAACAGCTGTGATACAGGTAAGTGATTATTCAGTACATATACTGACTTTTTTTTCTTTTTTGTCGTACATTTTCCCAGGATTCCATTACTGACTCCCTCTTTGAAGGTGGACTATCAAGGGTCTAGGGTCTGACTGTTGGTAAACAGCTGTGATACAGGTAAGTGATTATTCAGTACATATACTAACTTTTTTTTTCTTTTTTGTTCTACAGTTTCGCAGGATCCCGTGACCGACTCCCTCTATGAAGGTGGACAATCAAGGGTCTAGGGTCTGACTGTTGGTAAACAGCTGTGATACTGGTAAGTGATTATTCAGTACATATACTGACTTTTTTTTCTTTTTTGTCGTACAGTTTCCCAGGATTCCATTACTGACTCCCTCTCTGTAGGTGGACTATCAAGGGTCTAGGGTCTGAGTGTTCGTAAACAGCTGTGATACTGGTAAGTTTTTTTTCAGTTTCTATACATGTATTGACTTTTTTTTTCTTTTTTGTTGTACAGTTTCCCAGGATCCCGTGACCGACTCCCTCTCTGAAGGTGGACTAACCAAGGTCTTTACATCTGCATCTCCATTTACAACTTTGACTGGCTGGCTGGTATTCTGTCCATCTTCAACTGTGTGAGGCTGACTGTCCGTAAACAGCTTTGATACAGGTAAGTGATCATTCAGTTTCTATACATGTATTGACTTTTTTTTTCTTTTTTTGTCGTACAGTTTCCCAGGATCCCGTGACCGACTCCCTCTATGAAGGTGGACAATCAAGGGTCTAGGGTCTGACTGTTGGTAAACAGCTGTGATACTGGTAAGTGATTTTTCAGTTCATATACTGACTTTATTTTCTTTTTTGTCGTACAGTTTCGCAGGATCCCATTACCGACTCCCTCTCTGAAGGTGGACAATCAAGGGTCTAGGGTCTGACTGTTGGTAAACAGCTGTGATACTGGTAAGTGATTATTCAGTACATATACTGACTTTTTTTTCTTTTTTGTCGTACAGTTTCCCAGGATCCCGTGACCGACTCCCTCTCTGAAGGTGTAAACGACTAACAAGGATTTTTCCATCTGCATCTCCATTCTCTACTATGACTCTCTGGCTGGTATTCTGTCCATCGTCAACTGTGTGAGGCTGACTGTCCGTAAACAGCTGTTATACAGGTAAGTGATCATTCAGTTTCTATACACGTACTTTTTTTTTTTTTCTTTTTTGTCGTACAGTTTCCCCGGATCCCGTGAAGGTTGAAACGACTAACAAGGATTTCTCCATCTGCATCTCCATTCTCTACTATGACTGGCTGGCAGGTATTCTGTCCATCTTGAACTGTGTGAGTCTGACTGTTCGTAATAGCTTTGATACAGGTAAGTGATCATTCAGTTTCTATACATGTATTGACTTTTTTTCTTTTTTTGTCGTACGGTTTCCTAGCATCCCGTGACCGACTCCCTCTCTGAAGGTGGAAACGACTAACAAGAGTCTATCCATTTTCTTCTCACTTCACAACTCTATATAGGTAAATACAGCTATATTCTGTCCATCTTCAGCTGTGTGAGGCTGAATGTTCGTAAACAGCTGTGATACTGGTAAGTGATTATTCAGTACATATACTGACTTTATTTTCTTTTTTGTCGTACAGTTTCCCAGGATTCCATTATCAACTCCCTCTATGAAGGTGGACAATCAAGGGTCTAGGGTCTGACTGTTGGTAAACAGCTGTGATACTGGTAAGTGGTTATTCAGTACATATACTGACTTTTTTTTCTTTTTTGTCGTACAGTTTCCCAGGATTCCATTACTGACTCCCTCTCTGAAGGTGGACTATCAAGTGTCTAGGGTCTGAGTGTTCGTAAACAGCTTTGATACAAGTAAGTGATTATTCAGTTCATATACACGTATCCACTTTTTTTTCTTTTTTGTCATACACTTTCCCAGGATTCTATTACCGACTCCCTCTCTGAAGGTGGACTATCAAGTGTCTAGGGTCTGACTGTTCGTGAACAGCTGTGATACAGGTAAGTGATTATTCAGTTCATATACACGTATCCACTTTTTTTTCTTTTTTGTCATACAGTTTCCCAGGATCCTGTTACCGACTCCCTCTCTGAAGGTGCACTATCAAGGGTCTAGGGTCTGACTGTTCGTAAACAGCTTTGATACAGGTAAGTGATCATTCAGTTTCTATACACGTATTGACTTTTTTTTTCTTTTTTGTCATACAGTTTCCCAGGATTCTATTACCGACTCCCTCTCTGAAGGTGGACTATCAAGGGTCTAGGGTCTGACTGTTCGTGAACAGCTGTGATACAGGTAAGTGATCATTCAGTTTCTATACACGTATTGACTTTTTTTTTCTTTTTTGTCGTACAGTTTCCCAGGATCCCGTGAAGGTTGAAACGACTAACAAGGATTTCTCCATCTGCATCTCCATTCTCTACTATGACTGGCTGGCAGGTATTCTGTCCATCTTTAACTGTGTGAGTCTGACTGTTCGTAATAGCTTTGATACAGGTAAGTGATCATTCAGTTTCTATACATGTATTGACTTTTTTTTCTTTTTTTGTCGTACGGTTTCCTAGCATCCCGTGACCGACTCCCTCTCTGAAGGTGGAAACGACTAACAAGAGTCTATCCATTTTCTTCTCACTTCACAACTCTATATAGGTAAATACAGCTATATTCTGTCCATCTTCAGCTGTGTGAGGCTGAATGTTCGTGAACAGCTGTGATACAGGTAAGTGATCATTCAGTACATATACTGACTTTTTTTTTTCTTTTTTGTCGTACAATTTCGCAGGATCCCATTACCGACTACCTTTATGAAGGTGGACAATCAAGGGTCTAGGGTCTAACTTTTGGTAAACAGCTGTGATACTGGTAAGTGATCATTTAGTACATGTATTGACTTTTTTTTTTTCATTTTTGTCGTACAGTTTCGCAGGATCCCATTACCGACTCCCTTTCTGAAGGTGGACTATCAAGGGTCTAGGGTCTGACTGTTCGCAAACAACTTTGATACAGGTAAGTGATCATTCAGTTTCTATACATGTATTGACTTTTTTTTCTTTTTTGTCGTACGGTTTCCCAAGATCCCGTGACCGACTTGTTCTCTGAAGGTGGAAACGACTAACGTGTCTATCCATTTGCTTCTCACTTCACAACTATATATAGGTAAATACTGCTATATTCTGTCCGTCTTCAGCTGTGTGAGGCTGAATGTTCGTAAACAGCTTTTATACAAGTAAGTGATTATTCAGTTTCTATACATGTATTGCCTTTTTTTTTTTTTTATCATACAGTTTCCCAGAATCCTGTGATCGACTCCCTCACTGAAGGTGGACTAACCAAGGTCTTTACATCTGCATCTCCATTTACAACTGTGACTGGCTGGCTGGTATTCATTCCATCTTCAACTGTGTGAGGCTGACTGTCTGTAAACAGCTGTTATACAGGTAAGTGATCATTCAGTTTCTATACACGTATTGACTTTTTTTTCTTTTTTTGTCGTACAATTTCCCAGGATCCCGTGACCGACTCCCTCTATGAAGGTGGACAATCAAGGGTCTAGGGTCTGACTGTTGGTAAACAGCTGTGATACTGGTAAGTGATCATTCAGTACATATACTGACTTTTTAGTGATCATTCAGTTTCTATACACGTATTGACTTTTTTTTCTTTTTTGTCATACAGTTTCCCAGGATTCTTTTACCGACTCCCTCTCTGAAGGTAGACTATCAAGGGTCTAGGGTCTGACCGTTTATGAACAGCTTTGATACAGGTAAGTGATTATTCAGGTTCTATACATGTATTAACTTTTTTTTTTTTTTTTGTCGTACAGTTTCCCAGGATCCCGTGACCGACTCCCTCTCTGAAGGTGGAAACGACTAACAAGGATTTTTCCATCTGCATCTCCATTCCCTACTATGACTGGCTGGCTGGTATTCTGTCCACCTTCAACTGTGTGAGGCTGACTGTTTGATCACTTACCTGTATAACAGCTGTTTACATTCAGTTTCTATACATGTATTGACTTTTTTTTCTTTTTTGTCGTACAGTTTCCTAGGATCCCGTGAAGGTGGAAACGACTAACAAGGATTTCTCCATCTGCATCTCCATTTACAACTGTGACTGGCTGGCAGGTATTCTGTCCATCTTCAACTGTGTAAGGCTGACTGTTCGTAATAGCTTTAATACAGGTAAGTGATCATTCAGTTTCTATACATGTATTGACTTTTTTTTCTTTTTTGTCGTACAGTTTCCTAGCATCCCGTGACCGACTCCCTCTCTGAAGGTGGAAACGACTAACAAGAGTCTATCCATTTTCTTCTCACTTCACAACTCTATATAGGTAAATACAGCTATATTCTGTCCATCTTCAGCGGTGTGAGGCTGAATGTTCGTAAACAGCTGTTATACAGGTAAGTTATTGTTCAGTTTCTATACACGTATTGACTTTTTTTTTTTTTCTTTTTTTGTCGTACAGTTTCCCTAGGAATCCATTATCAACTCCCTCTATGAAGGTGGACAATCAAGGGTCTAGGGTCTGACTGTTCGTAAACAGCTGTGATACAGGTAAGTGATCATTCAGTTTCTATACACGTATTGACTTTTTTTCTTTTTTGTTGTACAGTTTCGCAGGATCCTGTTACCGACTCCCTCTATGAAGGTGGACAATCAAGGGTCTAGGGTCTGAGTGTTCGTGAACAGCTGTGATATAGGTAAGTGATCATTCAGTACATGTATTGACTTTTTTTTTCTTTTTTGTCATACAATTTCCCAGGATCCCATTACCGACTCCCCCTCTGAAGGTGGACTATCAAGAGTCTAGGGTCTGACTGTTCGTGAACAGCTGTGATACAGGTAAGTGATCATTCAGTTTCTATACACGTATTGACTTTTTTTTTCTTTTTTGTCGTACAGTTTCCCAGGATCCCGTGAAGGTTGAAACGACTAACAAGGATTTCTCCATCTGCATCTCCATTCTCTACTATGACTGGCTGGCAGGTATTCTGTCCATCTTTAACTGTGTGAGTCTGACTGTTCGTAATAGCTTTGATACAGGTAAGTGATCATTCAGTTTCTATACATGTATTGACTTTTTTTTCTTTTTTTGTCGTACGGTTTCCTAGCATCCCGTGACCGACTCCCTCTCTGAAGGTGGAAACGACTAACAAGAGTCTATCCATTTTCTTCTCACTTCACAACTCTATATAGGTAAATACAGCTATATTCTGTCCATCTTCAGCTGTGTGAGGCTGAATGTTCGTGAACAGCTGTGATACAGGTAAGTGATCATTCAGTACATATACTGACTTTTTTTTTTCTTTTTTGTCGTACAATTTCGCAGGATCCCATTACCGACTACCTTTATGAAGGTGGACAATCAAGGGTCTAGGGTCTAACTTTTGGTAAACAGCTGTGATACTGGTAAGTGATCATTTAGTACATGTATTGACTTTTTTTTTTTCATTTTTGTCGTACAGTTTCGCAGGATCCCATTACCGACTCCCTTTCTGAAGGTGGACTATCAAGGGTCTAGGGTCTGACTGTTCGCAAACAACTTTGATACAGGTAAGTGATCATTCAGTTTCTATACATGTATTGACTTTTTTTTTCTTTTTTGTCGTACGGTTTCCCAAGATCCCGTGACCGACTTGTTCTCTGAAGGTGGAAACGACTAACGTGTCTATCCATTTGCTTCTCACTTCACAACTATATATAGGTAAATACTGCTATATTCTGTCCGTCTTCAGCTGTGTGAGGCTGAATGTTCGTAAACAGCTTTTATACAAGTAAGTGATTATTCAGTTTCTATACATGTATTGCCTTTTTTTTTTTTTTATCATACAGTTTCCCAGAATCCTGTGATCGACTCCCTCACTGAAGGTGGACTAACCAAGGTCTTTACATCTGCATCTCCATTTACAACTGTGACTGGCTGGCTGGTATTCATTCCATCTTCAACTGTGTGAGGCTGACTGTCTGTAAACAGCTGTTATACAGGTAAGTGATCATTCAGTTTCTATACACGTATTGACTTTTTTTTCTTTTTTTGTCGTACAATTTCCCAGGATCCCGTGACCGACTCCCTCTATGAAGGTGGACAATCAAGGGTCTAGGGTCTGACTGTTGGTAAACAGCTGTGATACTGGTAAGTGATCATTCAGTACATATACTGACTTTTTAGTGATCATTCAGTTTCTATACACGTATTGACTTTTTTTTCTTTTTTGTCATACAGTTTCCCAGGATTCTATTACCGACTCCCTCTCTGAAGGTAGACTATCAAGGGTCTAGGGTCTGACCGTTTATGAACAGCTTTGATACAGGTAAGTGATTATTCAGGTTCTATACATGTATTAACTTTTTTTTTTTTTTTTGTCGTACAGTTTCCCAGGATCCCGTGACCGACTCCCTCTCTGAAGGTGGAAACGACTAACAAGGATTTTTCCATCTGCATCTCCATTCCCTACTATGACTGGCTGGCTGGTATTCTGTCCACCTTCAACTGTGTGAGGCTGACTGTTTGATCACTTACCTGTATAACAGCTGTTTACATTCAGTTTCTATACATGTATTGACTTTTTTTTCTTTTTTGTCGTACAGTTTCCTAGGATCCCGTGAAGGTGGAAACGACTAACAAGGATTTCTCCATCTGCATCTCCTTTTACAACTGTGACTGGCTGGCAGGTATTCTGTCCATCTTCAACTGTGTAAGGCTGACTGTTCGTAATAGCTTTAATACAGGTAAGTGATCATTCAGTTTCTATACATGTATTGACTTTTTTTTCTTTTTTGTCGTACAGTTTCCTAGCATCCCGTGACCGACTCCCTCTCTGAAGGTGGAAACGACTAACAAGAGTCTATCCATTTTCTTCTCACTTCACAACTCTATATAGGTAAATACAGCTATATTCTGTCCATCTTCAGCGGTGTGAGGCTGAATGTTCGTAAACAGCTGTTATACAGGTAAGTTATTGTTCAGTTTCTATACACGTATTGACTTTTTTTTTTTTCTTTTTTTGTCGTACAGTTTCCCTAGGAATCCATTATCAACTCCCTCTATGAAGGTGGACAATCAAGGGTCTAGGGTCTGACTGTTCGTAAACAGCTGTGATACAGGTAAGTGATCATTCAGTTTCTATACACGTATTGACTTTTTTTCTTTTTTGTTGTACAGTTTCGCAGGATCCTGTTACCGACTCCCTCTATGAAGGTGGACAATCAAGGGTCTAGGGTCTGAGTGTTCGTGAACAGCTGTGATATAGGTAAGTGATCATTCAGTACATGTATTGACTTTTTTTTTCTTTTTTGTCATACAATTTCCCAGGATCCCATTACCGACTCCCCCTCTGAAGGTGGACTATCAAGAGTCTAGGGTCTGACTGTTCGTGAACAGCTGTGATACAGGTAAGTGATCATTCAGTTTCTATACATGTATTGACTTTTTTTTCTTTTTTGTTGTACAGTTTCCCAGGATCCCGTGACCGAATCCCTCACTGAAGGTGGAAACGACTAACAAGGATTTTTCCATCTGCATCTCCATTCTCTACTATGACTGGCTGGCTGGTATTCTGTCCATCTTCAACTGTGTGAGGCTGAATGTTCGTAAACAGCTGTTATACAGGTAAGTGATTGTTCAGTTTCTATACATGTATTGACTTTTTTTTTTTCTTTTTTATTGTACAGTTTCGCAGGATCCCATTACCGACTCCCTCTATGAAGGTGGACAATCAAGGGTCTAGGGTCTGACCGTTGGTAAACAGCTGTGATACTGGTAAGTGATTATTCAGTATATATACTAACTTTTTTTTCTTTTTTGTTGTAAAGTTTCCCAGGATTCCATTACTGACTCCCTCTCTGAAGGTGGACTATCAAGGGTCTGAGTGTTCGTAAACAGCTGTGATACAAGTAAGTGATTATTCAGTACATATACTGACTTTTTTTTCTTTTTTGTCGTACAGTTTCGCAGGATCCCATTACCGACTCCCTCTATGAAGGTGGACAATCAAGGGTCTAGGGTCTGACTGTTGGTAAACAGCTGTGATACTGGTAAGTGATTATTCAGTACATATACTGACTTTTTTTTCTTTTTTCTTGTACACTTTCGCAGGATCCTGTTACCAACTCCCTCTCTGAAGCTGCACTATCAAGGGTCTAGGGTCTGACTGTTCGTAAACAGCTTTGATACAAGTAAGTGATTATTCAGTTTCTATATACGTATTGACTTTTTTTCTTTCTTGTCATACAATTTCCCAGGATCCCATTTCGGACTCCCCCTCTGAAGGTGGACTATCAAGGGTCTGGGGTCTGACTGTACGTAAACAGCTGTGATACTGGTAAGTGATCATTCAGTACATGTATTGACTTTTTTTTCTTTTTTGTTGTACAGTTTTGCAGGATCCCATTACCGAATCCCTCTATGAAGGTGGACAATCAAGGGTCTAGGGTCTGACTGTTGGTAAACAGCTGTGATACAGGTAAGTGATCATTCAGTACATGTATTGACTTTTTTTTTCTTTTGTCGTACATTTTCCCAGGATTCCATTACTGACTCCCTCTTTGAAGGTGGACTATCAAGGGTCTAGGGTCTGACTGTTGGTAAACAGCTGTGATACTGGTAAGTGATTATTCAGTACATATACTGACTTTTTTTTCTTTTTTGTTGTACAGTTTCGCAGGATCCTGTTACCGACTCCCTCTCTGAAGGTGGACTATCAAGGGTCTAGGGTCTGAGTGTTCGTGAACAGCTGTGATACAGGTAAGTGATCATTCAGTACATGTATTGACTTTTTTTTTCCTTTTTGTCGTACAGTTTCGCAGGATCCCATTACTGACTCCCTCTCTGAAGGTGGACTATCAAGGGTCTGAGTGTTCGTAAACAGCTGTGATACAAGTAAGTGATTATTCAGTACATATACTGACTTTTTTTTCTTTTTTGTCGTACAGTTTCGCAGGATCCCATTACCGACTCCCTCTATGAAGGTGGACAATCAAGGGTCTAGGGTCTGACTGTTGGTAAACAGCTGTGATACTGGTAAGTGATTATTCAGTACATATACTGACTTTTTTTTCTTTTTTCTTGTACACTTTCGCAGGATCCTGTTACCAACTCCCTCTCTGAAGCTGCACTATCAAGGGTCTAGGGTCTGACTGTTCGTAAACAGCTTTGATACAAGTAAGTGATTATTCAGTTTCTATATACGTATTGACTTTTTTTCTTTCTTGTCATACAATTTCCCAGGATCCCATTTCGGACTCCCCCTCTGAAGGTGGACTATCAAGGGTCTGGGGTCTGACTGTACGTAAACAGCTGTGATACTGGTAAGTGATCATTCAGTACATGTATTGACTTTTTTTTCTTTTTTGTTGTACAGTTTTGCAGGATCCCATTACCGAATCCCTCTATGAAGGTGGACAATCAAGGGTCTAGGGTCTGACTGTTGGTAAACAGCTGTGATACAGGTAAGTGATCATTCAGTACATGTATTGACTTTTTTTTTCTTTTGTCGTACATTTTCCCAGGATTCCATTACTGACTCCCTCTTTGAAGGTGGACTATCAAGGGTCTAGGGTCTGACTGTTGGTAAACAGCTGTGATACTGGTAAGTGATTATTCAGTACATATACTGACTTTTTTTTCTTTTTTGTTGTACAGTTTCGCAGGATCCTGTTACCGACTCCCTCTCTGAAGGTGGACTATCAAGGGTCTAGGGTCTGAGTGTTCGTGAACAGCTGTGATACAGGTAAGTGATCATTCAGTACATGTATTGACTTTTTTTTTCCTTTTTGTCGTACAGTTTCGCAGGATCCCATTACCGACTCCCTTTATGAAGGTGGACAATCAAGGGTCTAGGGTCTAACTTTTGGTAAACAGCTGTGATACTGGTAAGTGATTATTCAGTACATATACTGACTTTTTTTTCTTTTTTCTTGTACAGTTTCGCAGGATCCTGTTATCGACTCCCTCTCTGAAGGTGGACTATCAAGGGTCTAGGGTCTGAGTGTTCGTGAACAGCTGTGATACAGGTAAGTGATCATTCAGTACATGTATTGACTTTTTTTTTTCTTTTTTGTCGTACAGTTTCGCAGGATCCCATTACCGACTCCCTCTATGAAGGTGGACAATCAAGGGTCTAGGGTCTGACTGTTGGTAAACAGCTGTGATACTGGTAAGTGATTATTCAGTACATATACTAACTTTTTTTTTCTTTTTTGTTGTACAGTTTCGCAGGATCCCGTGACCGACTCCCTCTATGAAGGTGGACAATCAAGGGTCTAGGGTCTGACTGTTGGTAAACAGCTGTGATACTGGTAAGTGATTATTCAGTACATATACTGACTTTATTTTCTTTTTTGTTGTACAGTTTCGCAGGATCCTGTTACCGACTCCCTCTCTGAAGGTGGACTATCAAGGGTCTAGGGTCTGAGTGTTCGTAAACAGCTGTGATTCAGGTAAGTGATCATTCAGTACATGTATTGACTTTTTTTTTTTCTATTGTCGTACAGTTTCGCAGGATCCCATTACCGACTCCCTCTATAAAGGTGGACAATCAAGGGTCTAGGGTCTGACTGTTGGTAAACAGCTGTGATACTGGTAAGTGATTATTCAGTACATATACTGACTTTTTTTTCTTTTTTCTTGTACACTTTCGCAGGACCCTGTTACCGACTCCCTCTCTGAAGGTGCACTATCAAGGGTCTAGGGTCTGACTGTTCGTAAACAGCTTTGATACAAGTAAGTGATTATTCAGTTTCTATACACGTATTGACTTTTTTTCTTTCTTGTCATACAATTTCCCAGGATCCCATTTCGGACTCCCCCTCTGAAGGTGGACTATCAAGGGTCTAGGGTCTGACTGTTGGTAAACAGCTGTGATACTGGTAAGTGATTATTCAGTACATATACTAACTTTTTTTTTCTTTTTTGTTGTACAGTTTCGCAGGATCCCGTGAACGACTCCCTCTATGAAGGTGGACAATCAAGGGTCTAGGGTCTGACTGTTGGTAAACAGCTGATACTGGTAAGTGATTATTCAGTACATATACTGACTTTATTTTCTTTTTTGTTGTACAGTTTCGCAGGATCCTGTTACCGACTCCCTCTCTGAAGGTGGACTATCAAGGGTCTAGGGTCTGAGTGTTCGTGAACAGCTGTGATACAGGTAAGTGATCATTCAGTACATGTATTGACTTTTTTTTTCTTTTTTGTCGTACAGTTTCGCAGGATCCCATTACCGACTCCCTTTATGAAGGTGGACAATCAAGGGTCTAGGGTCTGACTGTTGGTAAACAGCTGTGATACTGGTAAGTGATTATTCAGTACATATACTGACTTTTTTTTCTTTTTTGTCGTACAGTTTCCCAGGATCCCGTGAAGGTTGAAACGACTAACAAGGATTTCTCCATCTGCATCTCCATTCTCTACTATGACTGGCTGGCAGGTATTCTGTCCATCTTGAACTGTGTGAGTCTGACTGTTCGTAATAGCTTTGATACAGGTAAGTGATCATTCAGTTTCTATACATGTATTGACTTTTTTTCTTTTTTGTCGTACAGTTTCCTAGCATCCCGTGACCGACTCCCTCTCTGAAGGTGGAAACGACTAACAAGAGTCTATCCATTTTCTTCTCACTTCACAACTCTATATAGGTAAATACAGCTATATTCTGTCCATCTTCAGCTGTGTGAGGCTGAATGTTCGTAAACAGCTGTTATACAGGTAAGTGATTGTTCAGTTTCTATACATGTATTGACTTTTTTTTCTTCTTGTCGTACAGTTTCCCAGGATTCCATTATCAACTCTCTCTATGAAGGTGGACAATCAAGGGTCTAGGGTCTGACTGTTGGTAAACAGCTGTGATACTGGTAAGTGATTATTCAGTATATATACTAACTTTTTTTTCTTTTTTGTTGTACAGTTTCGCAGGATCCCATTACCGACTCCCTCTATGAAGGTGGACAATCAAGGGTCTAGGGTCTGACTGTTGGTAAACAGCTGTGATACTGGTAAGTGATTATTCAGTACATATACTGACTTTTTTTTCTTTTTTGTCGTACATTTTCCCAGGATTCCATTACTGACTCCCTCTCTGAAGGTGGACTATCAAGGGTCTAGGGTCTGAGTGTTCGTAAATAGCTGTGATACAGGTAAGTGATCATTCAGTACATGTATTGACTTTTTTTTTCTTTTGTCGTACAGTTTCGCAGGATCCCATTACCTACTCCCTCTATGAAGGTGGACAATCAAGGGTCTAGGGTCTGACTGTTGGTAAACAGCTGTGATACTGGTAAGTGATTATTCAGTACATATACTAACTTTTTTTTCTTTTTTGTTGTACAGTTTCGCAGGATCCTGTTACCGACTCCCTCTATGAAGGTGGACAATCAAGGGTCTAGGGTCTGACTGTTGGTAAACAGCTGTGATACTGGTAAGTGATTATTCAGTACATATACTGACTTTTTTTTCTTTTTTGTCGTACATTTTCCCAGGATTCCATTACTGACTCCCTCTCTGAAGGTGGACTATCAAGAGTCTAGGGTCTGAGTGTTCGTAAACAGCTGTGATACTGGTAAGTGATCATTCAGTACATATACTGACTTTATTTTCTTTTTTGTTGTACAGTTTCGCAGGATCCTGTTACCGACTCCCTCTCTGAAGGTGGACTAACCAAGGTCTTTATATCTGCATCTCCATTTACAACTATGACTGGCTGGCTGGTATTCTGTCCATCTTCAACTGTGTGAGGCTGACTGTCCGTAATAGCTTTGAGACAGGTAAGTGATCATTCAGTTTCTATACACGTATTGACTTTTTTTCTTTTTTGTTGTACAGTTTCGCAGGATCCTGTTACCGACTCCCTCTATGAAGGTGGACAATCAAGGGTCTAGGGTCTGAGTGTTCGTGAACAGCTGTGATACAGGTAAGTGATCATTCAGTACATGTATTGACTTTTTTTTTCTTTTTTGTCATACAATTTCCCAGGATCCCATTACCGACTCCCCCTCTGAAGGTGGACTATCAAGAGTCTAGGGTCTGACTGTTCGTGAACAGCTGTGATACAGGTAAGTGATCATTCAGTTTCTATACATGTATTGACTTTTTTTTTGTGTTATACAGTTTCCCAGGATCCCGTGACCGAATCCCTCACTGAAGGTGGAAACGAATAACAAGGATTTTTCCATCTGCATCTCCATTCTCTACTATGACTGACTGGCTGGCTGGTATTCTGTCCATCTTGAAATGTGTGAGTTTGACTGTTCGTAATAGCTTTGAGACAGGTAAGTGATCATTCAGTTTCTATACATGTATTGACTTTTTTTTCTTTTTTGTCGTACATTTTCCCAGGATTCCATTACTGACTCCCTCTCTGAAGGTGGACTATCAAGGGTCTAGGGTCTGAGTGTTCGTAAACAGCTTTGATACAAGTAAGTGCTTATTCAGTTCATATACACGTATCCACTTTTTTTTCTTTTTTGTCATACACTTTCCCAGGATTCTATTACCGACTCCCTCTCTGAAGGTGGACTATCAAGTGTCTAGACTCTGAGTGTTCGTAAACAGCTGTGATACAGGTAAGTGATCATTCAGTACATGTATTGACTTTTTTTTTTCTTTTGTCGTACAATTTCGCAGGATCCCATTACCGACTCCCTCTATGAAGGTGGACAATCAAGGGTCTAGGTCTGACTGTTGGTAAACAGCTGTGATACTGGTAAGTGATTATTCAGTACATATACTGACTTTTTTTTCTTTTTTCTTGTACACTTTCGCAGGATCCTGTTACCGACTCCCTCTCTGAAGGTGCACTATCAAGGGTCTAGGGTCTGACTGTTCGTAAACAGCTTTGATACAAGTAAGTGATTATTCAGTTTCTATACACGTATTGACTTTTTTTTTTCTTTTTTGTCGTACAGTTTCCCAGGATCCCGTGACCGACTCCCTCTCTGAAGGTGGAAACGACTAACAAGTGTCTATCCATTTTCTTCTCACTTCACAACTCTATATAGGTAAATACAGCTATATTCTGTCCATCTTCAGCTGTGTGAGGCTGAATGTTCTTAAACAGCTGTTATACAGGTAAGGGACTGTTCAGTTTCTATACATGTATTGACTTTTTTTTTTTTCTTTTTGTCGTACAGTTTCCCAGGATTCCATTATCAACTCCCTCTATGAAGGTGGACAATCAAGGGTCTAGGGTCTGACTGTTGGTAAACAGCTGTGATACTGGTAAGTGATTATTCAGTATATATACTAACTTTTTTTTCTTTTTTGTTGTACAGTTTCGCAGGATCCCGTTACCGACTCCCTCTATGAAGGTGGACAATCAAGGGTCTAGGGTCTGACTGTTGGTAAACAGCTGTGATACTGGTAAGTGATTATTCAGTACATATACTGACTTTTTTTTCTTTTTTCTTGTACACTTTTGCAGGATCCTGTTACCGACTCCCTCTCTGAAGGTGCACTATCAAGGGTCTAGGGTCTGACTGTTCGTAAACAGCTTTGATACAAATAAGTGATTATTCAGTTTCTATACACGTATTGACTTTTTTTCTTTCTTGTCATACAATTTCCCAGGATCCCATTTCGGACTCCCCCTCTGAAGGTGGACTATCAAGGGTCTAGGGTCTGACTGTTCGTAAACAGCTGTGATACTGGTAAGTGATCATTCAGTACATGTATTGACTTTTTTTTTCTTTTTTGTCGTACAGTTTCCCAGGATCCTGTGAAGGTTGAAACGACTAACAAGGATTTCTCCATCTGCATCTCCATTCCCTACTATGACTGGCTGGCAGGTATTCTGTCCATCTTGAACTGTGTGAGTCTGACTGTTCGTAACAGCTTTGATACAGGTAAGTAATCATTCAGTTTCTATACATGTATTGACTTTTTTTTCTTTTTTCTCGTACAGTTTCCTAGGATCCCGTGACCGACTCCCTCTCTGAATGTTGAAACGACTAACAAGAGTCTATCCATTTTCTTCTCACTTCACAACTCTATATAGGTAAATACAGCTATATTCTGTCCATCTTCAGCTGTGTGAGGCTGAATGTTCGTAAACAGCTGTTATACAGGTAAGTGATTGTTCAGTTTCTATACATGTATTGACTTTTTTTTCTTTTTGTCGTACAGTTTCCCAGGATTCCATTATCAACTCCCTCTATGAAGGTGGACAATCAAGGGTCTAGGGTCTGACTGTTCGTAAACAGCTGTGATACAGGTAAGTGATCATTCAGTTTCTATACACGTACTGACTTTTTTTTCTTTTTGTCGTACAGTTTCCCAGGATTCCATTACCGACTCCCTCTATGAAGGTGGACAATCAAGGGTCTAGGGTCTGAGTGTTCGTGAACAGCTGTGATACAGGTAGGTGATCATTCAGTACATGTATTGACCTTTTTTTTTCTTTTTTGTTGCACAGTTTCGCAGGATCCCATTACCGACTCCCTCTATGAAGGTGGACAATCAAGGGTCTAGGGTCTGAGTGTTCGTAAACAGCTGTGATACAGGTAAGTGATTATTCAGTACATATACTAACTTTTTTTTCTTTTTTGTTGTACAGTTTCGCAGGATCCTGTTACCGACTCCCTCTATGAAGGTGGACAATCAAGGGTCTAGGGTCTGAGTGTTCGTAAACAGCTGTGATACAGGTAAGTGATTATTCAGTACATATACTGACTTTTTTTTCTTTTTTGTCGTACATTTTCCCAGGATTCCATTACTGACTCCCTCTTTGAAGGTGGACTATCAAGGGTCTAGGGTCTGACTGTTGGTAAACAGCTGTGATACTGGTAAGTGATTATTCAGTACATATACTGACTTTTTTTCTTTTTTGTCGTACAGTTTCGCAGGATCCCGTTACCGACTCCCTCTATGAAGGTGGACAATCAAGGGTCTAGGGTCTGACTGTTGGTAAACAGCTGTGATACTGGTAAGTGATTATTCAGTACATATACTGACTTTTTTTTCTTTTTTCTTGTACACTTTTGCAGGATCCTGTTACCGACTCCCTCTCTGAAGGTGCACTATCAAGGGTCTAGGGTCTGACTGTTCGTAAACAGCTTTGATACAAATAAGTGATTATTCAGTTTCTATACACGTATTGACTTTTTTTCTTTCTTGTCATACAATTTCCCAGGATCCCATTTCGGACTCCCCCTCTGAAGGTGGACTATCAAGGGTCTAGGGTCTGACTGTTCGTAAACAGCTGTGATACTGGTAAGTGATCATTCAGTACATGTATTGACTTTTTTTTTCTTTTTTGTCGTACAGTTTCCCAGGATCCTGTGAAGGTTGAAACGACTAACAAGGATTTCTCCATCTGCATCTCCATTCCCTACTATGACTGGCTGGCAGGTATTCTGTCCATCTTGAACTGTGTGAGTCTGACTGTTCGTAACAGCTTTGATACAGGTAAGTAATCATTCAGTTTCTATACATGTATTGACTTTTTTTTCTTTTTTCTCGTACAGTTTCCTAGGATCCCGTGACCGACTCCCTCTCTGAATGTTGAAACGACTAACAAGAGTCTATCCATTTTCTTCTCACTTCACAACTCTATATAGGTAAATACAGCTATATTCTGTCCATCTTCAGCTGTGTGAGGCTGAATGTTCGTAAACAGCTGTTATACAGGTAAGTGATTGTTCAGTTTCTATACATGTATTGACTTTTTTTTCTTTTTGTCGTACAGTTTCCCAGGATTCCATTATCAACTCCCTCTATGAAGGTGGACAATCAAGGGTCTAGGGTCTGACTGTTCGT
Source organism: Salminus brasiliensis (assembly GCF_030463535.1). Taxonomy (NCBI): domain Eukaryota; kingdom Metazoa; phylum Chordata; class Actinopteri; order Characiformes; family Bryconidae; genus Salminus; species Salminus brasiliensis. The sequence goes on from NC_132892.1 coordinate 17,058,490, forward strand.
AAACAGCTGTGATACAGGTAAGTGATCATTCAGTTTCTATACACGTACTGACTTTTTTTTCTTTTTGTCGTACAGTTTCCCAGGATTCCATTACCGACTCCCTCTATGAAGGTGGACAATCAAGGGTCTAGGGTCTGAGTGTTCGTGAACAGCTGTGATACAGGTAGGTGATCATTCAGTACATGTATTGACCTTTTTTTTTCTTTTTTGTTGCACAGTTTCGCAGGATCCCATTACCGACTCCCTCTATGAAGGTGGACAATCAAGGGTCTAGGGTCTGAGTGTTCGTAAACAGCTGTGATACAGGTAAGTGATTATTCAGTACATATACTGACTTTTTTTTCTTTTTTGTCGTACATTTTCCCAGGATTCCATTACTGACTCCCTCTTTGAAGGTGGACTATCAAGGGTCTAGGGTCTGACTGTTGGTAAACAGCTGTGATACTGGTAAGTGATTATTCAGTACATATACTGACTTTTTTTCTTTTTTGTCGTACATTTTCCCAGGATTCCATTACTGACTCCCTCTCTGAAGGTGGACTATCAAGGGTCTAGGGTCTGAGTGTTCGTAAACAGCTGTGATACAGGTAAGTGATCATTCAGTACATGTATTGACTTTTTTTTTCTTTTGTCGTACAGTTTCGCAGGATCCCATAACCGACTCCCTCTATGAAGGTGGACAATCAAGGGTCTAGGGTTTGACTGTTGGTAAACAGCTGTGATACTGGTAAGTGATTATTCAGTACATATACTGACTTTTTTTTCTTTTTTGTTGTACAGTTTCGCAGGATCCTGTTACCGACTCCCTCTCTGAAGGTGGACTATCAAGGGTTTAGGGTCTGAGTGTTCGTGAACAGCTGTGATACAGGTAAGTGATCATTCAGTACATGTATTGACTTTTTTTTTCCTTTTTGTCGTACAGTTTCGCAGGATCCCATTACCGACTCCCTTTATGAAGGTGGACAATCAAGGGTCTAGGGTCTAACTTTTGGTAAACAGCTGTGATACTGGTAAGTGATTATTCAGTACATATACTGACTTTTTTTTCTTTTTTCTTGTACAGTTTCGCAGGATCCTGTTATCGACTCCCTCTCTGAAGGTGGACTATCAAGGGTCTAGGGTCTGAGTGTTCGTGAACAGCTGTGATACAGGTAAGTGATCATTCAGTACATGTATTGACTTTTTTTTTTTCTTTTTTGTCGTACAGTTTCGCAGGATCCCATTACCGACTCCCTCTATGAAGGTGGACAATCAAGGGTCTAGGGTCTGACTGTTGGTAAACAGCTGTGATACTGGTAAGTGATTATTCAGTACATATACTAACTTTTTTTTTCTTTTTTGTTGTACAGTTTCGCAGGATCCCGTGACCGACTCCCTCTATGAAGGTGGACAATCAAGGGTCTAGGGTCTGACTGTTGGTAAACAGCTGTGATACTGGTAAGTGATTATTCAGTACATATACTGACTTTATTTTCTATTTTGTTGTACAGTTTCGCAGGATCCTGTTACCGACTCCCTCTCTGAAGGTGGACTATCAAGGGTCTAGGGTCTGAGTGTTCGTAAACAGCTATGATACAGGTAAGTGATCATTCAGTACATGTATTGACTTTTTTTTTCTTTTGTCGTACAGTTTCGCAGGATCCCATTACCGACTCCCTCTATGAAGGTGGACAATCAAGGGTCTAGGGTCTGACTGTTGGTAAACAGCTGTGATACTGGTAAGTGATTATTCAGTACATATACTGACTTTTTTTTCTTTTTTGTCGTACATTTTCCCAGGATTCCATTACTGACTCCCTCTCTGAAGGTGGACTATCAAGGGTCTAGGGTCTGAGTGTTCGTAAACAGCTGTGATACAGGTAAGTGATCATTCAGTATATGTATTGACTTTTTTTTTTCTTTTGTCGTACAGTTTCGCAGGATCCCATTACCGACTCCCTCTATGAAGGTGGACAATCAAGGGTCTAGGGTCTGACTGTTGGTAAACAGCTGTGATACTGGTAAGTGATTATTCAGTACATATACTGACTTTTTTTTCTTTTTTCTTGTACACTTTCGCAGGACCCTGTTACCGACTCCCTCTCTGAAGGTGCACTATCAAGGGTCTAGGGTCTGACTGTTCGCAAACAGCTTTGATACAAGTAAGTGATTATTCAGTTTCTATACACGTATTGACTTTTTTTCTTTCTTGTCATACAATTTCCCAGGATCCCATTTCGGACTCCCCCTCTGAAGGTGGACTATCAAGGGTCTAGGGTCTGACTGTTCGTAAACAGCTGTGATACTGGTAAGTGATCATTCAGTACATGTATTGACTTTTTTTTTCTTTTGTCGTACAGTTTCGCAGGATCCCATTACCGACTCCCTTTATGAAGGTGGACAATCAAGGGTCTAGGGTCTAACTTTTGGTAAACAGCTGTGATACTGGTAAGTGATTATTCAGTACATATACTGACTTTCTTTTCTTTTTTCTTGTACAGTTTCGCAGGATCCTGTTATCGACTCCCTCTCTGAAGGTGGACTATCAAGGGTCTAGGGTCTGAGTGTTCGTGAACAGCTGTGATACAGGTAAGTGATCATTCAGTACATATACTAACTTTTTTTTTCTTGTTGTACAGTTTCGCAGGATCCCGTGACCGACTCCCTCTATGAAGGTGGACAATCAAGGGTCTAGGGTCTGACTGTTGATAAACAGCTGTGATACTGGTAAGTGATTATTCAGTACATATACTGACTTTATTTTCTATTTTGTTGTACAGTTTCGCAGGATCCTGTTACCGACTCCCTCTCTGAAGGTGGACTATCAAGGGTCTAGGGTCTGAGTGTTCGTGAACAGCTGTGATACAGGTAAGTGATCATTCAGTACATGTATTGACTTTTTTTTTCTTTTGTCGTACAGTTTCGCAGGATCCCATTACCGACACCCTCTATGAAGGTGGACAATCAAGGGTCTAGGGTCTGACTGTTGGTAAACAGCTGTGATACTGGTAAGTGATTATTCAGTACATATACTGACTTTTTTTTCTTTTTTCTTGTACAGTTTCGCAGGATCCTGTGACCGACTCCCTCTCTGAAGGTGGACTAACCAAGGTCTTTACATCTGCATCTCCATTTACAACTGTGACTGGCTGGCTGGTATTCTGTCCATCTTCAACTGTGTGAGGCTGACTGTTCGTAAACAGCTGTGATACAGGTAAGTGATCATTCAGTACATGTATTTACTTTTTTTGTTCTTTTTTGTTGTACAGTTTCCCAGGATCCCGTGACCGACTCCCTCTCTGAAGGTGGAAACGACTAACAAGGATTTTTCCATCTGCATCTCCATTCTCTACTATGACTGGCTGGCTGGTATTCTGTCCATCTTGAACTGTGTGAGTCTGACTGTTCGTAATAGCTTTGATACAGGTAAGTGATCATTCAGTTTCTATACATGTATTGACTTTTTTTTTCTTTTTTGTCGTACAGTTTCCTAGCATCCCGTGACCGACTCCCTCTCTAAAGGTGGAAACTACTAACAAGAGTCTATCCATTTTCTTCTCACTTCACAACTCTATATAGGTAAATACAGCTATATTCTGTCCATCTTTAGCTGTGTGAGGCTGAATGTTCGTAAACAGCTGTTATACAGGTAAGTGATCATTCAGTACATGTATTGACTTTTTTTTCTTCTTGTCGTACAGTTTCCCAGGATTCCATTACCGACTCCCTCTATGAAGGTGGACAATCAAGGGTCTAGGGTCTGAGTGTTCGTAAACAGCTGTGATACAGGTAAGTGATCTTTCAGTACATGTATTGACTTTTTTTTTTCTTTTGTCGTACAGTTTCGCAGGATCCCATTACCAACTCCCTCTCTGTAGGTGGACTATCAAGGGTCTAGGGTCTGAGTGTTCGTAAACAGCTGTGATACTGGTAAGTGATTATTCAGTACATATACTGACTTTTTTTTTTCTTTTTTGTCGTACAGTTTCCCAGGATCCCGTGACCGACTCCCTCTCTGAAGGTGGACTAACCAAGGTCTTTACATCTGCATCTCCATTTACAACTTTGACTGGCTGGCTGGTATTCTGTCCATCTTCAACTGTGTGAGGCTGACTGTCCGTAAACAGCTTTGATACAGGTAAGTGATCATTCAGTTTCTATACATGTATTGACTTTTTTTTTCTTTTTTTGTCGTACAGTTTCCCAGGATCCCGTGACCGACTCCCTCTATGAAGGTGGACAATCAAGGGTCTAGGGTCTGACTGTTGGTAAACAGCTGTGATACTGGTAAGTGATTTTTCAGTTCATATACTGACTTTATTTTCTTTTTTGTCGTACAGTTTCGCAGGATCCTGTTACCGACTCCCTCTCTGAAGGTGGACAATCAAGGGTCTAGGGTCTAACTTTTGGTAAACAGCTGTGATACTGGTAAGTGATTATTCAGTACATATACTGACTTTTTTTTTTCTTTTTTGTCGTACAGTTTCGCAGGATCCCATTACCGACTTCCTCTATGAAGGTGGACAATCAAGGGTCTAGGGTCTGACTGTTGGTAAACAGCTGTGATACTGGTAAGTGATTATTCAGTACATATACTGACTTTTTTTTCTTTTTTGTCGTACAGTTTCCCAGGATCCCGTGACCGACTCCCTCTCTGAAGGTGTAAACGACTAACAAGGATTTTTCCATCTGCATCTCCATTCTCTACTATGACTCTCTGGCTGGTATTCTGTCCATCGTCAACTGTGTGAGGCTGACTGTCCGTAAACAGCTGTTATACAGGTAAGTGATCATTCAGTTTCTATACACGTACTTTTTTTTTTTTTCTTTTTTGTCGTACAGTTTCCCCGGATCCCGTGAAGGTTGAAACGACTAACAAGGATTTCTCCATCTGCATCTCCATTCTCTACTATGACTGGCTGGCAGGTATTCTGTCCATCTTGAACTGTGTGAGTCTGACTGTTCGTAATAGCTTTGATACAGGTAAGTGATCATTCAGTTTCTATACATGTATTGACTTTTTTTCTTTTTTTGTCGTACGGTTTCCTAGCATCCCGTGACCGACTCCCTCTCTGAAGGTGGAAACGACTAACAAGAGTCTATCCATTTTCTTCTCACTTCACAACTCTATATAGGTAAATACAGCTATATTCTGTCCATCTTCAGCTGTGTGAGGCTGAATGTTCGTAAACAGCTGTGATACTGGTAAGTGATTATTCAGTACATATACTGACTTTATTTTCTTTTTTGTCGTACAGTTTCCCAGGATTCCATTATCAACTCCCTCTATGAAGGTGGACAATCAAGGGTCTAGGGTCTGACTGTTGGTAAACAGCTGTGATACTGGTAAGTGATTATTCAGTACATATACTGACTTTATTTTCTTTTTTGTCGTACAGTTTCCCAGGATTCCATTACTGACTCCCTCTCTGAAGGTGGACTATCAAGTGTCTAGGGTCTGAGTGTTCGTAAACAGCTTTGATACAAGTAAGTGATTATTCAGTTCATATACACGTATCCACTTTTTTTTCTTTTTTGTCATACAGTTTCCCAGGATCCTGTTACCGACTCCCTCTCTGAAGGTGCACTATCAAGGGTCTAGGGTCTGACTGTTCGTAAACAGCTTTGATACAGGTAAGTGATCATTCAGTTTCTATACACGTACTGACTTTTTTTTTCTTTTTTGTCATACAGTTTCCCAGGATTCTATTACCGACTCCCTCTCTGAAGGTGGACTATCAAGGGTCTAGGGTCTGACTGTTCGTGAACAGCTGTGATACAGGTAAGTGATCATTCAGTTTCTATACACGTATTGACTTTTTTTTTCTTTTTTGTCGTACAGTTTCCCAGGATCCCGTGAAGGTTGAAACGACTAACAAGGATTTCTCCATCTGCATCTCCATTCTCTACTATGACTGGCTGGCAGGTATTCTGTCCATCTTGAACTGTGTGAGTCTGACTGTTCGTAATAGCTTTGATACAGGTAAGTGATCATTCAGTTTCTATACATGTATTGACTTTTTTTTTCTTTTTTTGTCGTACGGTTTCCTAGCATCCCGTGACCGACTCCCTCTCTGAAGGTGGAAACGACTAACAAGAGTCTATCCATTTTCTTCTCACTTCACAACTCTATATAGGTAAATACAGCTATATTCTGTCCATCTTCAGCTGTGTGAGGCTGAATGTTCGTAAACAGCTGTTATACAGGTAAGTGATTGTTCAGTTTCTATACACGTTCTGACTTTTTTCTTTTTTGTCGTACAGTTTCCCAGGATTCCATTACCGACTCCCTCTCTGAAGGTGGACTATCAAGGGTCTAGGGTCTGACTGTTGGTAAAGAGCTGTGATACTGGTAAGTGATTATTCAGTATATATACTGACTTTTTTTTCTTTTTTCTTGTACAGTTTTGCAGGATCCTGTTACCGACTCCCTCTATGAAGGTGGACAATCAAGGGTCTAGGGTCTGACTGTTGGTAAACAGCTGTGATACTGGTAAGTGATTATTCAGTTTCTATAGACGTATTGACTTTTTTTCTTTCTTGTCGTACAATTTCCCAGGATCCCATTTCGGACTCCCCCTCTGAAGGTGGACTATCAAGGGTCTAGGGTCTGACTGTTCGTAAACAGCTGTGATACTGGTAAGTGATCATTCAGTACATATACTGACTTTTTTTTCTTTTTTCTTGTACAGTTTCGCAGGATCCTGTTATCGACTCCCTCTCTGAAGGTGGACTATCAAGGGTCTAGGGTCTGACTGTTGGTAAACAGTTGTGATACTGGTAAGTGATTATTCAGTACATATACTGACTTTTTTTTCTTTTTTCTTGTACAGTTTCGCAGGATCCTGTTATCGACTCCCTCTCTGAAGGTGGACTATCAAGGGTCTAGGGTCTGAGTGTTCGTGAACAGCTGTGATACAGGCAAGTGATCATTCAGTACATGTATTGACTTTTTTTTTTCTTTTTTGTCGTACAGTTTCGCAGGATCCCATTACCGACTCCCTCTATGAAGGTGGACAATCAAGGGTCTAGGGTCTGACTTTTGGTAAACAGCTGTGATACTGGCAAGTGATTATTCAGTACATATACTGACTTTTTTTTCTTTTTTGTTGTACAGTTTCGCAGGATCCCGTGACCGACTGCCTCTATGAAGGTGGACAATCAAGGGTCTAGGGTCTGACTGTTGGTAAACAGCTGTGATACAGGTAAGTGATCATTCAGTACATGTATTGACTTTTTTTTTTTTCTTTTTTGTTGTACAGTTTCGCAGGATCCTGTTACCGACTCCCTCTCTGAAGGTGGAAACGACTAACAAGGATTTTTCCATCTGCATCTCCATTCTCTACTATGACTGGCTGGCTGGTATTCTGTCCATCTTCAACTGTGTGAGGCTGACTGTTCGTAAATAGCTGTGATACAGGTAAGTGATTATTCAGTTTCTATACATGTATTGACTTTTTTTTCTTTTTTGTCATACAATTTCCCAGGATCCTGTGACCGACTCCCTCTCTGAAGGTGGACTATCAAGGGTCTAGGGTCTGACCGTTTGGGAACAGGTTTGATACAGGTAAGTGATTATTCAGTTTCTATACACGTATTGACTTTTTTTCTTTTTTGTCATACAATTTCCCAGGATCCCGTGACCGACTCCCTCTCTGAAGGTGGACTAACCAAGGTCTTTACATCTGCATCTCCATTTACAACTGTGACTGGCTGGCTGGTATTCTGTCCAACTTCAACTGTGTGAGGCTGTTCGTAAACAGCTATGATACAGGTAAGTGATCATTCAGTACATGTATTTACTTTTTTTTGTTCTTTTTTGTTGTACAGTTTCACAGGATCCCGTGACCGACTCCCTCTCAGAAGGTGGAAACAACTAACAAGGAATATTTCCATCTGCATCTCCATTCTCTACTATGACTGGCTGGCTGGTATTCTGTCCATCTTCAACTGTGTGAGGCTGACTGTTCGTAAATAGCTGTGATACTGGTAAGTGATCATTCAGTTTCTATACACGTATTGACTTTTTTTTCTTTTTTGTCATACAGTTTCCTAGGATCCCGTGACCGACTCCCTCTCTGAAGGTGGAAACGACTAACAAGGATTTTTCCATCTGCATCTCCATTCTCTACTATGACTGGCTGGCTGGTATTCTGTCCATCTTGAACTGTGTGAGGCTGACTGTCCGTAAATAGCTGTGATACAGGTAAGTGATCATTCAGTTTCTATACATGAATTGACTTTTTTTTTCTTTTTTGTCGTACACTTTTCCAGGATCCCGTGACCGACTCCCTCTCTGAAGGTGGAAACGACTAACAAGGATTTCTCCATTCTCTACTATGACTGGCTTGCTGGTATTCTGTCCGTCTTCAACTGTGTGAGGCTGACTGTCCGTAAACAGCTGTTATGCAGGTAAGTGATCATTCAGTTTCTATACACGTATTGACTTTTTTTTCCTTTTTTGTCGTACAGTTTCCCAGGATCCCGTGACCGACTCCCTCTCTGAAGGTGGACTATCAAGGGTCTAGGGTCTGACTGTTCGTGAACAGCTTTGATACAAGTAAGTGATTATTCAGTTTCTATACATGTATTGACTTTTTTTTTTCTTTTTTGTCGTACAGTTTCCCAGGATTCTATTACCGACTCCCTCTCTGAAGGTGGACTAACCAAGGTCTCTACATCTGCATCTCCATTTACAACTGTGACTGGCTGGCTGGTATTCTGTCCATAATCAACTGTGTGAGGCTGACTGTTCGTAAACAGCTGTTATACACGTAAGTGATTATTCAGTTTCTATACATGTATTGACTTTTTTCTTTTGTCATACAGTTTCCCAGGATCCCGTGACCGACTCCCTCTCTGAAGGTGGAAACGAGTAACAAGGATTTTCCATCTGCATCTCCATTCCCTACTATGACTGGCTGGCTGGTATTCTGTCCATAATCAACTGTGTGAGGCTGACTGTCCGTAAACAGCTGTTATACAGGTAAGTGATCAATCAGTTTCTATACACGTATTGACTTTTTTTTTTCTTTTTTGTCGTACAGTTTCCCAGGATTCTATTACCGACTCCCTCTCTGAAGGTGGACTATCAAGGGTCTAGGGTCTGACTGTTCGTGAACAGCATTGATACAGGTAAGTGATTATTCAGTTTCTATACATGTTTTGACTTTTTTTTCTTTTTTGTTGTACAGTTTCCCAGGATCTCGTGACCGACTCCCTCTCTGAAGGTGGAAACGACTAACAAGAGTCTATCCATTTGCTTCTCACTTCACAACTATATATATATATGTAAATACAGCTATATTCTGTCCATTTTCAGCTGTGTGAGGCTGAATGTTCGTAACCAGCTGTTATACAGGTAAGTGATCATTCAGTTTCTATACATGTATTGGCTTTTTTTCTTTTTTGTCATACAGTTTCCCAGGATCACGTGACCGACTCCCTCTCTGAAGGTGGAAACGAGTAACAAGGATTTTTCCATCTGCATCTCCATTCCCTACTATGACTGGCTGGCTGGTATTCTGTCTATCTTCAACTGTGTGAAGCTGACTGTTTGTAAGCAGCTGTTATATAGGTAAGTGATTATTCAGTTTCTATACACGTATTGGCTTTTTTTTTCTTTTCTGTCGTACAGTTTCCCAGGATCCCGTGACCGACTCCCTCTCTGAAGTTGGACTAACCAAGGTCTCTACATCTGCATCTCCATTTACAACTGTGACTGGCTGGCTGGTATTCTGGCCATAATCAACTGTGTGAGGCTGACTGTTCGTAAACAGCTGTTATACAGGTAAGTGATTATTCAGTTTCTATACATGTATTGACTTTTTTTCTTTTTTGTCGTACAGTTTCCCAGGATCTCGTGACCGACTACCTCTCTGAAGGTGGACTATCAAGGGTCTAGGGTCTGACTGTTCGTAAACAGCTGTGATACAGGTAAGTGATCATTCAGTACATGTATTTATTTATTTTTTCTTTTTTGTTGTACAGTTTCCCAGGATCCCGTGACTGACTCCCTCTCTGAAGGTGGAAACGACTAACAAGGATTTCTCCATTCTCTACTATGACTGGCTGGCTGGTATTCTGTCCGTTTTCAACTGTGTGAGGCTGACTGTTCGTAAATAGCTGTGATACAGGTAAGTGATCATTCTGTACATGTACTAACTAAGTTTCTTTTTTGTCATGCAATTTCCCAGGATCCCGTGACCGACTCCCTCTCTGAAGGTGGACTAAGAAGGGTCTTTTCGTCTGCATTTCCAGGGGGGGGGGGTCACAGCAAAAACTTTTTAGAAGGGTTACAGCAGGACTGGGTAGGCAAAAGCAGCCAAACACAAATGCACTCGCACCAGCAGACAGCAGGGGGCAGCTCAACACATGGGGAAGAGAGAAGAAATGAAAGAAAAACTAAAAATAATGAAGAAAAGGTTTAGGTTTATATATGAATTTGAACAGTATTGTAACACCGCTGTTTCTTACAGAGTGGGATTGGACTTAAAAAAAAAAAACATGTAAAAAAGCCAGCACAGTTCACAGAACAGCTCATGATCCAAAGCAGACCACATCCTCTGTAAAACACGAATGGCCAAGTCAGTCACCTGATCTCAACCCAACTGAGCACGCATTTCACTTGTTAACGACTAAACTTCAGACAGAAAGGCCCACAAACACACAGCAACTGGAAACCGCTGCAGTAATGGCCTGACAGATCATTAAAAAGGAGGAGAAACAGCATCTGGTGATATCCATGAGTTCAAGACTTCAGGTGTAGCAGACTGGGGGGAAAAAAAGTTAAATTATTTTCAGTAACAAGAAATAGGGCCCCTTTAATATTTTTATTTTATTTTTCTTTATTTCATTTGTTTGGATTACATTTAGGCTGGTTTAAACCTCAGTATAATTATCATTCTACTGTTATTAGTTTGGACTAAGGCTAATAGGTCATTTTCGTTTCTCCCAGTAGAGGCGCTCTTAGGCATCAGTGGTAAAGGACCTCCAGCCTCTGGCTCGGTTAGTGGTTCAGAATAAAGCTTTTGCCACAGGCTGATGACTCATTAACCTGTGTGCTGGTTTCTTCCTCGTCATGTAGAGGAATGAAAATGTCCCTACATACATTTTAGTGGTGAATCTATACTCTAATATGTTGATGAAGCCTTGTGCCATGTCTTAGTCCAAGTTAAATGTGTTTTGGTTAAGTTATATCGAGTGAATGAGAAGATGGAAAATATGTTAGCCATTTAGCTTAGCATAGGGGCATGTTTTAATCTGAGAATCCCACTCTTAGTACTTTTATATGTTCTGTAATCCAGTGTTTTTACTAAAAAGTCTAAAACATTTGATACAACACAAGTTTAGGAGTTTAAAGAAGTGTATTTCCATTATTTTGAGCTTCTTTAACAGCAGCATTTTCTCTTTATCTTAAGCAGTAGCTCAGCTGCATAGCTTGGTACAGTCAGAGGTGCAGTGAAGTTCTTTGGACTGTGTGTTTTGTGTTCAATTCTGTTCAAGTGTTTGTGTCTAGTATTATATATGTCAGCCACAAAATCTAAAAGGAGCTTTATATTGGAAAGCTGGTTTATTTTCTATAAATATGTTATGATAAAATAACCATTATGCTCAATTTATCTTACCTCAGCTAAACATCAGTGAAGACGTTACTAATCCACTCAGCCAACATGTAGATAAAGAGTACATGTACATAACATTTTTAACATGTTTAAACATCTGGACATTTGATCTTCATTTGAGTATTGAGAGATGGAGGTAATGTAACTAAATGTAACTAAAATGTAATTAATAGAAATGCAATTTACCTGACAAGTCAGGACTCCTCCACATTTATTACTACTTAAAATTACTAAAATCAGCTAAATCAGCAGCAGCACATCAGCTATAGATGATTAGAGCATGGTTAGAGCAATCCATAACATGAGAATTACAGAGAATTACAGAAGAGACAGTTCATAGTTTGGGTTTTCACTGATTATTGTGTTCATATATACAGGCGAGGAGAGCAGGGCACACACACACAGTTTGATATTTTGGATCATTTAATTCAGGAAAGTATTTCAGAAATATGAATAATATTGTTTACATAAACAACCTGCACAAATAAACAAGTTAACAATTCAGCTCAAAGCACTGATTATTAAATCACAATACTGCTTATGAAATCAAATGGGTCAAATGAAGAGCTTTGAGACACAATGAGATAAAACAGTAAATAGTCACAGAGAAAAGAACAGTTCATATAAGATGTTGTGTAAAAAATGACTAATGAGGTTATTTAGGTGTTAAGTTCATACTGATGTGACTTTACAGGGCTTCTCTGTTCTGTAGTCAGTGTTTCTATAGTTTCTCACTTCAGAAATGGGACAGGTTGTGTGAACACGGCTCTTCTGCAAAGCATACTGTGGATTATTCTAGTTACAATATTCAAAAAGAAGTGTATGCTTTACAGTGTGCTTTGCAGAAGAGCCGTGTTCACTCACCTTTTTTAATACTACTGTGAGGGACGATGTACCTAAATGTTTCACTCACCTGTACACCTGTGTAATATGACGTGATAATAAAAGTGATTTGATTTTTTTTTTTTTGGTGGCTCAACGGGTTGTTAAGAGATGTCCACAAGGGGGTGCTATAGTGCCATTATTCCTGGTAACTCTGCTGGTGACCGAGTGCTAAGAAGGCTGAGAGAAACTATAGAGAAAGTCTACCAGCTGTTTTTCTATTCTTTACAGACCTCTTTCTTTTGGGTTGGTACTAAGTACACCGCACACACCTACATGTGAAATCTTAAAAGACATGATGTTCTAAAAAATGTTTTATTCATTTATTTATTTATGATATTAACAACTAAAATTAGCATACACATTTTAGACTGCATGCTTTATGAATCGTCTGCTAAGAAATAGAGAGCCTGTTGCAGAGGTGGGTGGTCACTAGTTACCTTTACACATGATAATAGGAGAATGAGAATGGGAGTCTAGTTTTCCTTTCAGTTTAGTCATGAACTCCATTTTTGAGTGTAATGTTGTCATGTTATGTTGGTGAGAATCTGCATGGCTCTGTGATGGATCACGTGTCTAATTTGAGAGCTTTTTTAGACCAAAAAATATAAGTAAAAGAAATCAACCGTAACAGACACTGATTGTATCTAAAGTTCCAGTGCAGCTCTATAAGTTATTCAGTATTGAAGTATTTTATTTTAATTCACTAATTTTCTACATCTGTCACACTGCCAATAAAACGTGAAGCTCTGGAGCAGCCGCACAGTGACCTAAGGTCGCCGGAATAGAGGGATTTTAGTCCCCAGCGCTGGCTTAAGGAGCAGTTGAACGGTGTTCTCTGGAGTGATGGAGCTCCATCCAGTACCTTGGGCTGAGTTGGAGTGCATAGACTAATCATCCAGCATTAGTGCATCAGGAATTGCCACGTGAACCAGACCTTACAACCGCCACTTTTCCTGTGCCTATGTCCACAGAAGGAGATTTCACTGGTCATCTGTTTGAAATACAGGTGCAGAACAAGTGCTTAAACAATGATGCACCACTGATAGCTAGAACTGCGGCTGTCTCTCCAGATCTGCTGAACGATATTAGGGTCCAGAATGATTTCCCCGCCCCTCCTCAGACAACCAATGGGCCTCTTGCACACTCATGCCCTGGGGATTCAGCAATGTATGTAGTGCATATATATTAAGGGGTGCATGTCAGAGTTCAGCCAGTTCAGAGTGTGAGGGGGAGAAGAGTGTTTGTCAGTCTGGCTGTCCTGGACTTCACACTCCTGTAGCGTCGGCCCGATGGTAGGAGCGTGAAGAGGCTGCGTTGAGGGTGTGTACTGTCCCTGATAATGCTGTGGGCCCTGCTGATGACCCTGCTCCTGTAGTTGTCCTGCTTTACTGTGATTGTAGTGTACTGTAGACTTACTGTAATATAGTGCACTGTAAATGTAGTGTTTCTGTACTGTAAAACAGCATGTTTATGACAATTAACTGTACTGTAAGTATAGTGTATATAGATGACTGTACTGTAAAATGTGTGTACTACAAATTAGTACATTAAATAACAATAATCTATTGTGAATTACTGTTCTGTAAAGTTACCATATGTTTATTATAATTAAGTGTACTGATTATATTTTAGTGTACAATAAATGTAGTGTACTGTAGTTTTACTGTAATGTAGTGTACTGTATATTTATTACAATTAACTGCTGAATTCATTCAATTTATAAATTCATTAAATGAATCCAGTTTTACGTGCAACAGAATGAACTTACAGGAGAAAATAAGTATTTAATCCCCCACTGATTTTGAAAGTTTGTACTCTAACAAATAATTAAACAGTCTATGCTAGCTTTATTTTAACAGTGAGAGAAAAAAAAACTGAAAAATGAATTAATATTTAGATAAAAAATAATTAGCATTTCATTGCGGGAACTAAGTATTTGATCCTCTAAAAACCATGACTAATATTGGCTCCCACAGACCACTGACACACCCTACTCTCAGTGAAGTCGTTACCTGCATGAGAGACACCTGTCCCACATTGTCACCTGTGTAAAAAGCCACCTGCCAAGAGACTCAGTGACACTCCAACATCTCCACCATGGGCAAGACTAAAGAGCTGTCTAAAGATGGCAGGGACAAAATTGTTGAGCTACACAAGGCTGGAATGGGCTACAAAGCCATAAGTAAGAAGCTGGAAGAGAAGGTGACAACTGTTGGTGCAATTATTCAGAAGTGGAAGAAGTACAACATTACTGTCAATCGACCTAGGCCTGGAGCTCCATGCAAGATATCACCTCGTGGAGTCTCACTGATCATGAGAAAGGTTACAAATCAGCCAAGAATTACATGGGAGGAGCTGGTTAATGATCTTAAGGCAGCTGGGACCACAGTCTCAAAAAACTATTGGTAATACACTGAGACGTAATGGTTTAAAATCCTGCAGTGCACGCAAGGTTCCTCTGCTCAAGAAGGCTCATGTCCAGGCTCTTTTGAGCAAGCCAGTGGCAACAGTGGCAAGGAAAAACTCAAAAGGGGAACCCATCTTCCTCTGGTCGACACCAGATAGCATGCATGCAGATAAAGAGTCACAAGCAATCCTTCTAAAGCATTTTGTAAACAAAATGTACATGATGGCAGCATAACTCTGTTCACAGAGAATACAGTAGCAGAACTATTAAAGAACACAGTTGCGTGACAATTTTCATACAGAATACAGTAGCATATAATCACTGAAACAGCAGATAGGAGCATGAATCTAAATACAGAATACAACAGTGCTGCTCTTCATATTCAACATAGAGCTTTAAGCTCCCTCTATTAATTCATTTTCCATACATCATTCATCCACCTTCAGGCTGCAGTAGTTTAGCCCCACTAAGACAATAATGCTTAAGTTGCATTTCAGAAAAATGCAGCCAATCAGAAGAAGCTCATTTACATAACGGCACAGTAATAAAAACAGCTTGTTATTATTTAAATGGACTAAGGGCGGGTTTTGGTACATAAAGCTCCATAAAACAATGTAAGTAAGACTGAAGAGAAAAGGTCAAATAAAATGTAGACTTGGAGAGTAAGGGTAATACTAGAACTCTACAAAGCCATGGATGTTGTTGCTCACTGTTCAAAATGCAGCATCACTGTTATTTTATCAGTGATAAACACCTCGACCATGTGGTAGCTCAGACAGAGCAGAGGCAGGTAGTAAAGACCTGGTGTCCGGTCAGAGCAACATGACAGCACAGTAAGACCTTCAGCTCCACCAGATGGACGTTACAACAGCCTACTTGCACGGTCTGATTGATTGTGAGATGTATATGGAGCAATCAGAGAGATTTGAAGGAAAGTCAAATACAGGTGTGAACTGAATAAGTCATTATATGCTCTTAAACTGTCTGGATTATCGGGATGAAAATGGCTTTCCACAGAACCCAGCAGACCATTGTGTCTACGACAAACACACTGAAATCAGGAGGATGATACTGATAATCTGGGTTGAGGGTCTGAGGTTGAGGTAAAAAAGATGCCAACAGCATTCAACCATTTTCTAGGTACTGATTTCAATCAAAGTCAAGGCGCAGTAAATAGGAGTCAAAAGAAGTACACATCAAAAGTACCTGAACAATTTGGTAGGTCAGACTGTAACCAAGGTCCAACCACAAATCCCAATCACAAAACAGCATGTAGCTTGTTTGTTGTGATGAGGCGCACAAGACCTGATCAAAGTTGGAGAAGTTAAATAGTCGCAGTACTTGTCTGAGCCAAATGAACAACACTGGACTGCAGTCGAGCATGTAATTAGGTACTTAAAGGGTACAACTGATCATGAACCGTTACAAAAAGAGTGGAGAGAAACTGAAACTTGAGGTAAACTTGAACTAAACACGGCCTCTTACTTCCTGCTCTGTCTACACATGAAGCAGAACATATGGCACTGGCTGCAACCCCTCAGGAAAGCTTGTACCTGGCACAGCTACTAAATGCCATGGACAGTAATCACCACTATGCACCTGTTAAAATATCTGAAGACAACCAAGAAGCAAGTGATCTTTGTAAGACAACATTTCTGGGGCATCTGCGGCTGCTAGGACTAAAGGACACAATATTAAACTCCTCACACGAGTGAACAGGATAAAGACAGTGATGAAAATGAAGACGCATATGCTGACGTTTGGAAGCTCGTTTCTGGATGTTTCTGGAGGAATGCTAAGGGTTCCAGACAAGTAATGGGAGTGGATTACATTATTACTACCAATGTCAGCAGCAATAACATTTTATGACTGCTGGTGAGTTTGGTAACAGTGCTAAAAGGGAATCTAGGGTGTTTGATGTTATTGCATTTAACGACATTTCTTTGATTCTGATTGGAGCAACACTGTCAAGACTACACCAGAACACAGCCTGCAGATCATCTGTTACATGCTCTACATCTGCAGGGTGAGATGGTTCAGTCTGCAAGGTTATTAATGAAAACACTAGCTGTTGAGGTTGCTAATAAAGGGGGTGGCAGTTATGCAGCTGCCTTATTTCATTTAAATAATTATTGCACACTTTCTGTAAATCCTATAAACTTCATTTCTGCTATATGATATATTTAACTGAAATTGCTGATCCGAACAACCAATGATTTATTGGTGGGGTGCCCAAACTTTTTCATACCGTTGTATATGACCTACACTTCAAAATTTCTCACCCTTTTACTTTTTTGATGATTTGGAAAATGATCCGCTACACCGCTAACACAACATTTTATATTACCACAGACCTACATACGTGTCTTAGGTCACAGCTGGATGAGGGTCACCACTGTCATCTGAGAAATGGGTTCTAAAATACAGCAACACATTCTTATTAAACTTTTGCAAAGCTTTAAAAAACTATGAAGTGAACTAGAGAAAGTGAGCTGTAACTTGAATTAAATCAACAGAAATCTTTTTTCTCTTGCCTAGAGGCTCTTTTTCTGTCTGTTGAATTTTGACATTTAATACATTCTCTTGGCTACTTGAGCAACAGGATTATTGCCATTCTTCTCAACCTTTTGCATGGTGTAGAGATGGAAAATGAAAAGCATGAGGTTTCATTCAAATAAGAAATATCTACAGGTAAATTAATTAGATGAATGTATATTGTACACTGCAAAGGTTTTACCATTAATCCTGGTGCTGTTCTCAACAAAGCACCTCAAGAGTTCTTTTGCATATCCAAGGTAAGCACTGCATATGTCAGCATCAGACTCTAGCAGGATACAATACAACACAATTAATACAAGGGGTCCAGTGTACAGAATGAATTGCCTGAATTCAGTAGCCAGCTCTTCTAGGACATCATCGAGGTAGTCCACTAGTTGATGGGGCTTTGACTTTCCACAGAACAGTGCAACTACATATGGCTCCACGTTGTTGAATTTTACTAAAATAGGCCAAAACTGTGCTGCTAGACTTGCAAATTGGAAGCTCATCAACAAAGGCTGAGGCGAGGTCAGGTCCATCACCAACTGTGCTTAAAAGTTCTGCATCTGTGTCTACTCCACATTTTCACAATATCCATAGTCTGTAGACTCTTGAAGCTACTAGAATCAGAATTCAAGGTTATGTCTGGAAAATCTAGATTACTACTGGCTCTCGTTTTCACAGTTACAGCCTCATTAACTTCATTTAGCATATGGGCTGTCGGTTCAGTTGCTAAAGCGTTCACTTCAGTCATTCAGCTTCTCTATCTTTTCAGAGGTCATTTGTGGTTCTGGAAATTACGTTAGACAACAAATGAATTACTAACCAGATTTACACCTAAAACAAAGAGTGCCAACATCCATCATAAAACAACATTTCACTTGAGGCAGGAGGTAAACAAATCCGTGTTTCTCCACCCTGGTCCTGGAGGCACCCAGCTCTGCATATTTCAGTGGTTTCCCTGCTTCAGCACATCCACTGCAACTCTGAAAGAAGTACAGGGCAAGGTGCATTTTACACTAATTCACTTACCCCAGCCGTAAGACATGTTGAAGTTTTGCTTCTCATGACGCACTTCAAGATCAGCAATCCTACTCCTGAGACACAGAACACAGAGCCGGATGTCTAAAAAGGCCGTCCACAGCATTTGACCGCTCTGATGTTCTGTCCATTTTTATACGTCAATGCTGTGTCCTAAACCCCGCTGACAAGTCTGCACAACCTTAATGAAGACCTAGATGTGATCTGAGAGGGTTGAGAGAAGTTATAAGGACGTATTTACTGAAATAAACAGGGTAAGTATTGACCTCTACCATTTATTACAATCATTAGCCTCACAGTTTCATCCTTAAATTAAAGACGCAAAATGTGGACAAGCGTCTTGGCTGATACGCTACATATGGAGTAAAGAGACAACTGACCTTTTTCCTTCCTCCCTAAATAGGTTTGCAGTCAAAATGATTAAGGAAACATTACAACGTGGAAAACTGTAGGTACATTTAAACAGTAAATTAAAGTGAGGTTGCAATAATACTTACTAATTTAATGTTTCTACTGTTTAAGCTCTGCCAGTGTGTTGTGCCACAGCAAATCCTGTCCCAAGTCCCGTGAGCTTCTGAAACTAATATTTCTATATATTATTATATCATTAACTACAGTTAATTCAGAGTCTCTGCAAATACATTTCAGGATCTAATAAAACCCACAAATTCATTTTACCTTGTGTTGCCAAAGTATGAGCAGGACTAGCAGATTCAGCCCCTGCCTCCCAATATCTAGACAAGCAGCAGCTTCTGGAGCTGTTTAATTCTGCTACTTAGAAGGAGGACTACTTTCAGACACTGGAAAGAAATCAGTACTTTTTCATTACGCTTCAGAGCTAAAATGTGACCCTGGAAGTTTTCAATTCTCACTTAAATAAGAACTAATGAAATATGGGAGGTAAAGTTGAGTTAAACAGAGCTAATGCAGCTCAGCATCAGCTATTAACTCTAACTAATATTCCTACTGGAGGAAACAACAAGACCAGCTCAAACAGCTAACGGCAGAAAGCCTGTGTTGTCGGATGAAACAGTATAGAAAAGTTAGTCCGTTTTTATCAGGAGCTTTTCCAACAACGTGGAAAATAAGAGCCTCTTTTAGAAAGGTTAGAGCTCCCGAAGTTTCTAAGTTAACGCCGAACATCAGCAGCGCTAGCAAGTTAGCTCCTCCAGTCGTACAGCTGAAGTACAAACACACACGAAAGCAGAAAACCAAGCTTTCAAACATTCACTGTACGTTTATGGTCACATATAAGGTAAAAGATCAGCTTAAAAGCAGCTAGTTCACATGAACTCACCTGGCTCTATCGGGAACGTCTGTCCTGGGAGCCTCCTTGAAGTAGACTGACAGACTGGAAGGGGCGATACCGGTGACTGCGCCTCGTCCCAACACAACTGGACTACAGCTTCATTTGGGCAAAGCTGGAGCGACGATGAGGATTGCAGATGGAAAATCTTCCATAAACTCCAAACTGCTGAAGCTCCTCATTTAGATAAGGCTTTAAACACTGTACACTCATATGCAATTGTACACACACTGTTTAATTAGCAGATTTGATTCATTTAGAAAGTCCAGAATATGCTGCCATAGTATTTCTATGTTGTTTATTTGATGAACAATCCACATTTAGTACATCATACATATTTATAGTACTAAACTGTAAATCATACAGATTTAAACATTTTATTATATTTTTATTTTATTAAATAGGTTCATTCTCAGCGTCTTTAAAGCTTGCAGATGAAAACACTGAGAGACAGAAAGTGTAAACTTCAGGACTGGAAATCAGGATGTAATTTAATTAATTAAAAAATAAATGAAGTGAAATGAAAACTTTAACACTGTAGAAGAAATCTGTCTCTACTGGACAGACACGTCACTTCCGGCTGACAGGTCCAGCGCTGCTCTCCTGCTGCTTGTTTCTCCCAGTCATATCTTTGTATCAGGGATGAGCAGAACGAGGCTTTTTAACCAGTTGAAGCAGAAGTGGCTCATTTGAAGCTCTACTGCGCCACCTGTTGTACAAACACAATACTACACCACCACTGCCTGATTCACTTGTGTTCATAAGCTTTGTCCAAACTGCTCCATACAGCGATGTCGGACTGCGTTTCTTCCTTTAACTGAATGAATTTCATCTGAGTGTGTAATTCCTTTACTCTCCTCTTAAACAAAACAGCATGTTTGACACTATTAGATTAAGGAGAAACAGCACTGTTGAATGTGCATGTAGACTGTACATCTGTTGAACACAGAAATAGAGCTGTAAAATGTTTTTATTCAGGTCATTTCACATCGTCTCCAGTAAAAAACCTTGAATGCTGAGGAATGTCAATAATTTGATGATGAAAGTGAAGCAGATTCACACATGTTCTGTATTTCCGTTTTATTTAAGTACATATTTCAGATGATATGCAGCTCGTCTACAGCGGGACCTGAAACTCACGCGCACTGACCCGTGATTGCGTTCCAGTGACGTAAGGAAGCTTCGTTTCCGGCGGTCACGTGATCGTAGGTATTTGGAGGAGACTCTGAGCTGCTGTTTCGATGCGG
This sequence comes from Salminus brasiliensis, assembly GCF_030463535.1. Classification (NCBI taxonomy): domain Eukaryota; kingdom Metazoa; phylum Chordata; class Actinopteri; order Characiformes; family Bryconidae; genus Salminus; species Salminus brasiliensis. The sequence goes on from NC_132892.1 coordinate 17,079,517, forward strand.
CCCTGCTTTCAAAGCTCGAGCCGTGATTCCACACAGAGCTTCGACCGGCCATCCTGCTTTATAGTCCGTAATGTGAGCTTTGTCTTCTTCCTCTTAGGCAGTTGTTGTAGTGCTTGTGCTGTCTGTGTTACTGTACAGTCCTCTGTCTCACTAACCGGCCTTTGCGTTTTTCTCTGTAGCCTCGAGAAACATGGCGACCGCGGAGAAACCAGCTTTCCAGCCGCTCTGCAAGGAAGTCGTCCAGCTTGACCCGTGACTCCTCCAACGCGGCGTCTGAGCTCCAGCACTACCGGCGCGACGGACACCGAGAGTCGTCGTCTCCACTCCCGCACCGGAGAGGGACTGGCGGCGTCTGCGTGACCCCGGAAAAGCCGAGGAGCTCCTCGACCACCACGGCCGTTTTTCCCTCTGCTAACCGCTTCAGCTCCTCAGTGTAAAGTATGGAGGAAGGACGACTCTGTGCTACACTCACACTTTAGTACTTTTGGGGGAGCTGCGTGATTCTTAGCTAGGGCTGCCTCTTAGCTACAGAACATGTGAAATCTCCACACTTGAATTGATCTATTTTTGTTCTCTTTCTTAATATGAATAGAACTATAAATGAGGAGGATTTGGGCTGTGCAGGACTCTCAACACCGTTCATACAAACACTGTCGGACCATAATGCTTTAAAACTCAAGGGAAATGAGATGAGGTCTCTGAACTGAACTACATGAACTGTACATTTGACACCATATTTATGAGAATAGCTTGACGTTGCAGAATAACCTGAACAAATCTAAGATGCAGTAAATGACAGTAAGTTTAAATTCAGTCAGCAGATGGACAAGAGCTTGAACCGTGTTCTCTGAATGTGTGTGTGAATATTGTAAATGTGTACTGTATGTGTGTTCCAGATTCAGTCCTTGTATCTTGCTGGTGTTTTCACTTGTCTTCCTGACCTTGTGAAGAATGCCTCTCTCTGATGTGTCTCAGGTAAGTCTGATTGTTTTGCAGTACCAGTTTCTGCAGGTGGACCAGATTCACTGACCTGCGGCTCGACACAGGAATCTGCAACAACATTGGGAGAAGCTGATGGGAACTCTTTCAGTCGTCCTGAGGGGGTGTTTTCTGTTTCTCCTATAGGTTCTTCCATCACGTCTCACGTTCTAGTATTGCTGGTAAATCACTGTCAACAATGTGAAATTCAATCTTGCATTTTTGATTTGAGTTTTGTTTCTAATCTGATTTGTAGATCTGTGCTGTGATGACATTGTCTTCAAGTTGGGCACTGGTGCTGAATGCAACGTTCTTGTTTTATTTTCAGTCCAGTTATTCTATTGACTTTTGTTGTGACAGTGTTGATGTTTGTCTAATATTCTGTTTTTCTGATTTCAACTTTTACAATGAAGAAATCTTCCTGCTCTGTCTTTTGTTCAACTGCATGAATTTTATTTTTATTTTTTTTTCTTCCTCATTCTGCTCTGATTGTTTTGTTTTACACATTTTTGGTAAAGTGATTTTGCTGTTACCGGATTTGCACACTTGGCCATAAGCAGGACATTGTTTGTGTTCATAACCACATCTGGAGAAGGACAGGAACTTGAACTGTGTTCTGTGAATGTGTGTTCTGTTTTCTCTTTCTTCTGTAGTTTCTTCCATCTGGCGTCTGGACTGTGAAGAATCGTGGCTGATCATGATAGCAGGTTGCCCTCTCTGAATTCTCACCTTGTCCCACATGTATATGCTTGGTGGGCTCTTTGTCTGTCTGTCTGTCTGTCTGTCATAATAGCTGTTCTGCTTGAGTTGTCTTCTCTGCAGCTTGTCTTGAATCTGTATTTTGCTTTTTTTTCTTTGAATGTTCAATATGTTTGGATTTTTCTTATTGGGCCATCCTTCCATGGTCCTTGTGTGTAGTAGCTGCATCTCTGAGTCATTTGCTGTTGCCTTTCGGAATTTAGCCACTGGTTTTCCCTCCTGAAGAAATGCTGCTCCGAGGCCTTCTGAGCTCTCATCTACAGATGGTGTAGCAGGTATTTTTACATCATAGATCTTTAGTGTGGGAGCATTTATCAGCAGAGATTTCAGGGTTTTTTTTATAGCTTTGTGCTCGACTTGCCACGGAGTGTCATGCTCGAGCAGTTTTCTGAGGGGTGCGCCGACTTCAGACAGGTTGGGAGTAAACTTGGAAAGGTACTGAATCATGCCCATTAATCTCATGAGTGCCTGCTTGTTTTCTGGTGTAGGCATGTGTGTTACAGCTCTCACTTTATCTTTATCTAGATTGAGACCTTCTGCAGAGAGAGCATATGGCCATGTACTGGATTTGTGATGATCTGATCTTGCACTTGTTGTTGTTGAGTTTCAGGTTCCACTGTCTTTCCCTTTTCAGCACTTGGACGAGTCTGCTGCCATGTTTCCTTGACCGTTTCACCCCAGACTAAGATATCGTTCGTAGCGTTGACGACACCTTCCAGGCCTTTAATAGTCTGCAGTTGATCTTTGAAATACTTCTGAATCTGAGGACACTCCAAAGGAATCTATCTTCCAATGGGTATGTTCAATGTGCAGAGCTTAGAGCTTTCATCATGACATTTGATTTTCCAAAATCCTCACCACTGTGACCATGCTGCTTACCCAGTTGTTCGGTTCATGCTGTTTGGTGATTTAGACCCCGTCATTTTGTGTAGCTCATCAATGATTGTTGTCTTTCAGGGCAATCGGGACTTTTCTTGGTGGATGAATCACTGGTGAGACCATGGGATCTACTTGAACGTGGTGATGTCCTGGTAGGAATCCAAGAACAGTGAACAGATCAATATCTTTCAGAATGTCATTTTACTTTGTGATTCCATGCACTCTTTTAACCACACCTAACATCTCCCATGTCTCACGTCCTAGTATTGCTGGTACATCACCGTCAACAATATGTGAAATTCAATTTAACATTTTTGGCTTTTGTGTTCACAGGTGAGTGGTAGCTTTCCCAGCAGTGACATGCAGTGGCCAGAATATGTGAGTACTTTGCTGAATTCTGCAAATTCTGTTTCTGGTCCCCAAATTCCTCCCAAATTCCTCCCGTACGCTTTCAGCTGGATCCTGAGCTCTCGTGAAGAACAAATGGCGAACATCGGGTAGGATCTTTCTTGACTCTCAGTAATCCCTGAACTTGTTTTTCAGCACATTTCTTGTTTCAGTTTCTTTCTCTCTGAATTGTATCATGTTGTAGAGCTTCACTGCATCTTCCCCAGCGATGTGCGGAAAGGTGGCGCATTGTACTTTTTCAGACTCCTCAACAATCCCGCTCTCTTTAAGAAACAGGTAAAACTTTTGCACCCACAGTCTCCTATTTTTGACGAGATGTACTAAAGGTGGCTGCAGCTGTGCCACTTGCTTGTGTTCTGTTTGGACCGTGTTGGGCTGCTGTGTCCTGCTTGTGTTTTGCATCTAAATGATGCTGCTGTGTCCTGGTTGAACAATATTTCGCTGCTGTGTCCTGCTTTTGTTTTTGCATCAAAATTGTTATGCTGCTGTGTTCTGCTTGAATCATGTTGGGCTGCAGTGTCCTGCTTTAACCATGTTTCACTGCTGTGTTCTGTTTAATTATGCTGCTATTTCCTGCTTGAACGATGTTGGGCTGCTGTGTCTTGCTTGTTTTGCATATAAATGGTTACACTGCTGTGTTTTATATAAATTGTTTTGCTGCTTTGTTGTGCTTGAGCGGTGTTACAGTGCTGTTCATATATAAACCTTAAAACGTTTCTTCATGATATTTATTTATTCATTTATTTTCCTCACTGAATTGTAACATGTTGTAGACATTCGCTGCATCTTCCCCAGTGATGTGCAGAAAGGTGGCGCATTGGACTCGGTAAGAAACAGGTAAAACTTTTGCACCCACAGTCTCCGATTTTCAACGAGATTGCAAGCACAGTGCTGAAGGTGGCTGCAGCTGTGCAACTTGCTTGTGTTCTGCTTGAACCATGTTGGGCTGCTGTGTCCTGCTTGTTTTGTATGAAAATGATGCTGCTGTGTTCTGTATAATTAGTTTTGCTGCTTTGTTGTGCTTGAGTGGTGTTACAGTGCTGCTCATATTCATACCTAAACCTAAACCTTTTCTTCATTATTTGTTTCCATCATTTCTAATTTTCTCCATGTGCTGAGCTGCCCCCTGTTGTTTGCTGGTGCGAGTGCATTTGTGTTTGGCTGCTCTTTCCTAACCTGTCCTGCTGTAACCCTTCTAAAAAGTCTGTGATTTCTCCACCCCCCCGCCCCAATTTCCTGAGATGACTTTGTTTTCAGGTTGGACACTGGTGCTGAATGCAATGTTCTTGTTGTTTATTTGTGACAGTGTTTATGTTTGTCTAATATTCTTTTTTTTTTTTTTTTTTTTTCTGATTTCAACTGTTCCAGTGAAGAAATCTTCTTGCTCTATATTTTTGTTCAACTGCATGATTTTTGTTTTTTCTCATTCTGCTTTGATTGTTTTGTTTTACACATTTTTGGTAAAGGGATTTTCTGTTGCAGGATTTACACACTTGGCCAAAGGCAGGACATTGTTTCTGTTTCTGTTCATAACCACATCTGGAGCAGCTTGCTTCTGTTGCTTGTTCATTTTTAGCTTGTTTGGATTTGCTCTTCTGTTCAAACCCAACTGTTTGTTTTGTTTCTGTCGTTCTGTTTTGTATTTCATTGAGCACTTTTTTTTTTTTTTTTCACTTCACTTGATGTCCCTTCATTTGCACAGCAGATATTCATGGTCTTTGTCTATGTCTGATCTGTTTCTCTCAGCAACCTTGCCCACAATAGGTCTTCCCTAATACCACAAACACTCCTGTCTCTGATTAATGAGTCATGCAACTCACTGAATTCATGGTCTTTCACCTTTTTCAGGTCTGTGGAAGAAGCCTCTCCGTATGCTTCTCTTGCATGTGCCTTAGGTAAGTCAGATTGTTTTGCAGTACCAGTTTCTGCAGGTGGACCAAATTCACTGACCTGCGGCTCGACACAGGAATCTACAACAACATTGGGTGATTCAGATGGACAGGAGCTTGAACCGTGTCCTCTGAATGTGTGTGAATATTCTAAATGTGTGTGTGTGTGTGTGTGTGTGTGTGTGTGTTCTGACTGAAAATAAAACAAGAACTTTGCATTCAGCACCAGTGCCCAACTTGAAGACACGTTTGTGTAATATTCTGTTTCTGATTTAAACTGTTAAGAAAATCTTCCTGCTCTGTCTTTTGTTTACCTGCATGATTTATTTTCCTTATTCTGCTCTGATTGTTTTGTTTTACACATTTTTGGTAAAGTTATTTTGATGTTACAGGATTTGAACACTTGTCCATAAGCAGGACATTGTTTCTGTTTCTGTTCACAACCACATCTGGAGAAGGACAGGAACTTGAACTGTGTTCTGTGAATGTTTGTTCTGTTTTCTGTTTCTTCTATAGGTTCTTCCGTCTGGACTGTGAAGAATCGTGGCTGATCATGATAGCAGGTTGCCCTCACTGAATTCTCACCTTGTCTCACATGTATATGCTTGGTGGGCTCTTTGTCTGTCTGTCATAATAGCTGTTCTGCTTAAGTTCTCTTCTCTGCAGCTTGTCTTGAATCTGTATTTGGCTTTTCTTCTTTGAATGTCCAGTATGTTTTGATTTTTCTCATTGGGCCATCCTTCCATGGTCCTTGTGTGTAGTAGCTGCATCTCTGGATCATCTGCTGTTGCCTTTCGGAATGTAATTTAGCCACTGGCTTTCTCTCCTGCAGAACTGCTGCTCCGAAGCCTTCTGAGCTCGCATCTACAGATGGTGTAGCAGGTATTTTACATCATAGAGCTTTAGTGTGGGAGCATTTATCAGCAGAGATTTCAGTTTTTCATAGCTTTGTGCTGGACTTGCCACGGAGTGTCATGCTCAAGCAGTTTTCTGAGAGGTGCGCCGACTTCAGACAGGTTGTGAATAAACTTGGAAAGGTACTGAATCATGCCCTTTAATCTCATGAGTGCTTGTTTTCTGGAGTAGGCATGTGTGTTACAGCTCTTACTTTCTCGATCTAGATTGAGACCACCTGTAGGGAGCATATGGCCATGTACTGGATTTGTGATGATCTGATCTTGCACTTGTTTTTGTTGAGTTTCAGGTTCCACTGTCTTTCCCTTTTCAGCACTTGGATGAGTCTGCCCTCATGTTTCCTTGACCGTTTCACCCCAGACTAAGATATCCTTCGTAATGTTGACGACACCTTCCAGGCCTTTAATAGTCTGCAATTGATCTTTGAAATACCTCTGAAGCTGAGGACACTCCAAAGGAATCTATCTTCCAATGGGTATGTTCAATGTGCAGAGCTTAGAGCTTTCATCATGACATTTGATTTTCCAAAATCCTCACCACTGTGACCATGCTGCTTACCCAGTCGTTGGGTTCATGCTGTTTAGTGATTTACACCCCTTCATTTTGTGTAGCTCATCAATGATTGTTGTCTTTCAGGGCAATCGGGACTTTTCTTGGTGGATGAATCACTGGTGAGACCATGGGATCTACTTGAATGTGGTGATGTCCTGGTAGGAATCCAAGAACAGTGAACAGATCACTGTCTTTCAGAATGTCATTTTACTTTGTGATTCCATGCACTCTTTTAACCACACCTAACATCTCCCATGTCTCACGTCCTAGTATTGCTGGTACATCACCGTCAACAATGTAAAATTCAATTTAACATTTTTGGCTTTTGTGTTCACAGGTGAGTGGTAGCTTTCCCATCGGTGACATGCAGTGGCCAGAATGTGTGAGTACTTTGCTGAATTCTGCAGTTTCTGGTTCCTGAATTCCTCCCATACGCTTTCAACTGGATCCTGAGCTCTCGTGAACAAATGGTGAACATCGGGTAGGTTCTTTCTTGACTCTCAGTAATCCCTGTGCCTATTTTTCAGCACATTTCTTGTTTGTTTCTTTCTCTCTGAATTGTAACATGTTGTAGACTTTCACTGCATCTTCCCCAGCGACGTGCGGAAAGGTGGCGCATTGTACACCTCAACAATCCCCCTCTCGGTAAGAAACAGGTAAAACCTTTGCACCTAAAAATCCAGTTTTTGACTAGATTGCCTTGCAAGCACAGTGCTGAAGGTGGCTGCAGCTGTGCCACTTGCTTGTGTTCTGCTTGAATCGTGTTGGGCTGCTGTGTCCTGCTTGTTTTGTATGAAAATGATGATGCTGTGTTCTGTATAATTAGTTTTGCTGCTTTGTTGTGCTTGAGCTGTGTTACAGTGCTGTTCATATTCATACATAAACCTAAACCTTTTCTTCATTATTTTTCTTTTTTCCCCCCATGTGCTGAGCTGCCCCCTGCTGTGTGCTGGTGCAGGTGCATTTGTGTTTGGCTGCTCTTTCCTACCCTGTCCTGCTGTAACATCTCCCATGTCTCACATCCTAGTATTGCTGGTACATCACCGTCAACAATGTGAAATTCAATTTAGCATTTTTGGCTTTTGTGTTCACAGGTGAGTGGGAGCTTTCCCAGCAGTGACATGCAGTGGCCAGAATATGTGAGTACTTTGCTGAAACCTGCAGTTTCTGGTCCCTGAATTCCTCCCGTACACCTCAGTGCTTTCAGCTGGATCCTGAGCTCTCGTGAACAAATGGTGAACATCGGGTAGGTTCTTTCTTGACTCTCAGTAATCCCTGTGCCTATTTTTCAGCACATTTCTTGTTTGTTTCTTTCTCTCTGAATTGTAACATGTTGTAGACCTTCGCTGCATCTTCCCCAGCGACGTGCGGAAAGGTGGCGCATTGTACACCTCAACAATCCCACTCTCTGTAAGAAACAGGTAAAACTTTTGCACCCACGGTCTCCAGTTTTTTTTTGCAAGATTGCCTTGCAAGCACAGTGCTAAAGGTGGCTGCAGCTGTGCCACTTGCTTGTGTTCTGCTTGAATCGTGTTGGGCTGCTGTGTCCTGCTTGAACGATATTTCATTGCTGTGCCGCTTTTTTGTCCTGCTTGATTGGTATTTCGCTACTTTGTCTTGCTTGTGTTTTTCATCAGAATTGTTACGCTGCTGTGTTCTGCTTTTACGATGTTGGGCTGCTTGTGTCCTGCATCAAAATGGTTACACTGCTGTGTTCTAAATAAATTGTTTTGCTGCTTTGTTGTGCTTGAGCTGTGTTACAGTGCTGTTCATATTCATACATAAACCTAAACCTCTTCTTCATAATTTTTTCTTTATTTATTTTCCTCACTGAATTGTAACGTGTTGTAGAGCTTCACTGCATCTTCCCCAGCGATGTGCAGAAAGGTGGCACATTGTACTCAACAATTCCACTGACGAGATTGTGCTTGCAAGGCAGTGATAAAGGTGGCTGCAGCTGTGCCACTTGCTTGTGTTCTGCCTAAAAATTGTTACGCTGCTGTGTCCTGTTTAATTATGCTGCTATTTCCTGCTTGAACAGTGTCACTTAACCTTGTTCTGTATAATAATTTTGCTGCGGTGTCCTGCATCAAAATTGTTACTCTGCTGTCTTCTGCTTGAACGATATTTCGCTGCCATGCCACTTGCTTGTGTTCCGCTTGAATCATATTGGGCTGCTGTGTCCTGCTTAAACGATATTTCACTGCTGTGTCCTGCTTTAACCATGTTACGCTGCTATTTCCTGTGTCCCTTAACCTTGTTCTGTATAATAATTTTGCTGCTGTGTTCTGCTTGAACGATGTTGGGCTGCTGTCCTGCTTGTGTTTTTCATCAACATTAATGCTGCTGTGTTCTGCTTGAACAATATTTCGCTAATGTGTTGTGCTTGAACCATGTTGGGCCGCTGTGTCTTGCTTGAATGGTGCTGGGCTGCTGTGTCCTGCTTGTTTTGCATGAAAATGATGCTGCTGTGTTCTGTATAATTAGTTTTGCTGCTTTGTTGTGCTTGAGCAGTGTTACGGTGCTGTTCATATTCATACATAAACCTAAACCTTTTTTTCATTATTTTTGTTTCCTTCATTTCTTCTTTTCCCCATGTGCTGAGCTGCCCCCTGCTGTCTGCTGGTGCGAGTGCATTTGTGTTTGGCTGCTCTTTCCTAACCTGTCCTGCTGTAACCCTTCTAAAAAGTCTGTGATTTCTCCACCCCCCTGCCCCAATTTCCTGAGATGACTTTGTTTTCAGGTTGGACACTGGTGCTGAATGCAATGTTCTTGTTGTTTATTTCCAAATTTTCAGTCCAGTTATTCGTTTCACTTTTGTTGTGACCGTGTTGATGTTTGTCTAATATTCTGTTTTTCTGATTTTAACTGTTCCAGGGAAGAAATCTTCTTGCTCTGTCTTTTGATGTCCTTTTCTTTGCACAGCAGTTATTCATGGCCTTGATCAATGTCTGATCTGTTTCTCTCAGCAACCTTGCCCACAATAGGTCTTCCCCAATACCACAAACAGTCCTGTCTCTGATTAACGAGTCATGCAACTCACTGAATTCATGGTCTTTTGCCTTTTTCAGGTCTGTGGTGTACGCATCAGTGCTTTCAACAGGCCCGAGAAAAGCAGAGGGCTCCTCGAACATCACTGTCGGTTTTTCCCTCTGCTAACCAGTCCCTCAGTGTAAAGTATGGACTAAGGACGACTCAGTGGTACACTTTATTGTGTTTGGTTGACATGATTGATTGTTACCTGCGGATGCCTCTTTGGTACGTAACATGGTTGACGTCCCCACACAATTTATTTTTTTCTTAATTTTTTTTCTTTCATATATAAGAATGAAAATAGCTTGACATTGCAGAATAACCTAAACAAATCTAAGATGCAGTAAATGACAGTAACTTTAAATTCAGTCAGCAGATGGACAGGAGCTTGAACCGTGTCCTCTGAATGTGTGTGTGAATATTGTAAATGTGTACTGTATGTGTGTTCCAGATTCAGTCTTTGTATCTTGCTGGTGTTTTCTTGTCTTCCTGACCTTGTGAAGAATGCCTCTCTCGGATGTGTCTCAGGTAAGTCTGATTGTTTTGCTGTACCAGTTTCTGCAGGTGGACCAGATTCACTGACCTGCGGCTCTACACCGGAATCTGCAACAACATTGGGAGAAGCTGATGGGAACTGTTTTTCAGTCGTCCTGAGGAGGTATTTTCTGTTTCTATAGGTTCTTCCATCTTTAAACCACACCTAACGTCTCACATGTCTCACGTCCTGGTATTGCTGGTACATCACTGTCAACAATGTGAAATTCAATCTTGCATTTTTGGCTTTTGTGTTCACAGGTGAATGGTAGCTTTCCCAGCGGTGACATGCAGTGGCCAGAATATTTAAGTACTTTGCTGAACCCAGCAGTTTCTGGTCCCCAAATTCCTCCCGTACGCCTGAGCTCTCGTGAAGAACAAATGGTGAACATCGGGTAGGTTCTTTCTTGAATCTCAGTAATCCCTGAACGTTTTTCAGCACATTTCTTGTTTCAGTTTGTTTCTCTCTGAATTGTAACATGTTGTAGACTTTCACTGCATCTTCCCCAGCGACGTGCGGAAAGGTGGCGCATTTTACTCCTCAACAATCCCACTCTCGGATTTTTAGGTGCAAAAGTTTTACCTGTTTCTTACCAATTTTTGACAAGATTGCCTTGCAAGCACAGTGCTGAAGGTGGCTGCAGCTGTTCTGCTTGAACAGTGTTGGGCTGCTGTGTACTGCTTGTGTTTTGCATGACCGTTCTGCTTGAACAGTGTTGGGCTGCTGTGTACTGCTTGTGTTTTGCATGACCGTTCTGCTTGAACAGTGTCACTTAACCTTGTTCTGTATATTAATTGTGCTGCTTTGTTCTGCTTGAACGGTGTTTGGCTGCTGTCCTGCTTGTGTCCTGCATGAGAATTATGCTGCTGTGTCCTGCTTTAACGGTGCTGGGCTGCTGTCCTGCTTGTGTTTTGCATGAAAATGGTTCCGCTTCTGTGTTCTGTTTATTTATGCTGCTGTGTCCTGCTTGAACCATGTTGGGCTGCTGTGTCCTGCTTGTTTTGCATGAAAATTATGGTGCTGTGTTTTATATAATTAGTTTTGCTGCTTTGTTGTGCTTGAGCGGGGTTACAATACTGTTCATATTCATACATAAACCTAAACCTTTTCATTATTATTATTATTATTATTATTATTATCCTTCATTTCTTCTCTTCCCCCATGTGCTGAGCTGCCCCCTGCTGGTGCGAGTGCATTTGTGTTTGGCTGCTCTTTCCTACCCTGTCCTGCTGTAACCCTTCTAAAAAAGTCTGTGATTTCCCCCCCCCCCCCCCAATTTCCTGAGATAACCTTGCATTCAGCACCAGTGTCCAACTTGAAAACAATGTTCTTGTTGTTTATTTCAAGATTTTTAGTCCAGTTATTCTATTCACTTTTGTTGTGACAGTGTTGATGTTTGTCTAATATTCTGTTTTTCTGATTTCAACTGTTCCAATAAAGAAATCTTCATGCTCTGTCTTTTGATGTCCTTTTATTTGCACAGCAGATATTCATGAGGGACACATAAATGTCCTTTGTCAATGTCAGGATAAGTGTCTCGGGTAAGTCTGATTGTTTTGCAGTACCAGTTTCTGCAGGTGGACCAGATTCACTGACCTGCAGCTCGACACCGGAATCTGCAAAAACATTGGGTGATGCTGATGGAAACTCTTTCAGTCGTCCTGAGGGGGTGTTTTCTGTTTCTCCTATAGGTTCTTCCATCATGTCTCACGTTCTAGTATTGCTGGTTCATCACTGTCAACAATGTGAAATTCAATCTTGCATTTTTGATTTGAGTTTTGTTTCAAATCTGATTTGTAGATCTGTGCTGTGATGACATTGTCTTCAAGTTGGGCACTGGTGCTGAATGCAAAGTTCTTGATGTTTTATTTTCAGTCCAGTTATTCTTTTCACTTTTGTTGTGACAGTGTTGATGTTTGTCTAATATTCTGTTTGTTTTTTCTGATTTCAACTGTTCCAGTGAAGAAATCTTCCTGCTCTGCCTTTTTGTTCAACTGCATTATTTTTTTTTTTTTCCTCATTCTGCTCTGATTGTTTTGTTATACACATTTTTGGTAAAGTGATTTTGCTGTTACAGGATTTGCACACTTGTCCATAAGCAGGATATTGTTTCTGTTTCTGTTAATAACCACATCTGGAGAAGGACAGGAACTTGAACTGTGTTCTGTGAATGTGTGTTCTGTTTTCTGTTTCTTCTATAGGTTCTTCCATCTGGCGTCTGGACTGTGAAGAATCGTGGCTGATCATGATAGCAGGTTGCCCTCTCTGAATTCTCACCTTGTCCCATATGTATATGCTTGGTGGGCTCTTTGTCTGTCTATCTTTGTTTTGTCTTCACTGCAGCTTGTCTTGAATCTGTATTTGGCTTTTCTTCTTTGAATGTCCAGTATGTTTGGATTTTTCTCATTGGGCCATCCTTCCATGGTCCTTGTGTGTAGTAGCTGCATCTCTGGATCATTTGCTGTTGCCTTTCAGAATGTAATTTAGCCACTGGCTTTCCCTCCTGGAGAACTGCTGCTCTGAAGCCTTCTGAGCTCTCATCTACAGATGGTGTACCAGGTATTTTTTTTACCTCATAGAGCTTTAGTGTGGGAGCATTTATCAGCAGAGATTTCAGTTTTTTTATAGCTTTGTGCTCGACTTGCCACGGAGTGCCAAGGAGTTTCATGCTCGAGCATTTTTTTGAGAGGTGCGCCGACTTCATACAGGTTGGGTATAAACTTGGAAAGGTACTGAATCATGCCCATTAATCTCATGAGTGCCTGCTTGTTTTCTGGTGTAGGCATGTGTGTTACAGCTCTCACTCTATCTCTATCTAGATTGAGACCTTCTGTAGAGAGCATATGGCCATGTAGTGGATTTGTGATGATCTGATCTTGCATTTGTTTTTGTTGAGTTTCAGGTTCCACTGTCTTTCCCTTTTCAGCACTTGGATGAGTCTGCCCTCATGTTTCCTTGACCGTTTCACCCCAGACTAAGATCTCATTCGTAATGTTGACGACACCTTCCAGGCCTTTAATAGTCTGCAATTGACCTTTGGAATACCTCTGAAGCTGAGGATACCCCAAAAGAAGGTCAAAGGAATCTGTATCTTTCAATGGGTATGTTCAATGTGCAGAGCTTGGAACTTTCATGACGTTTGATTTTCCAAAATCCTCACCACTGTGACCATGCTGCTTACCCAGTCGTTCGGTTCATGCTGTTTGGTGATTTTTTTCCACCCCTTCATTTTGTGTAGCTCATCAATGATTGTTGTCTTTCAGGGCAATCAGGACTTTTCTTGCTGGATGAATCACTGGTGAGACCATGGGATCTACTTGAATGTGGTGATGTCCTGGTAGGAATCCAAGAACAGTGAACAGATCAATGTCTTTCAGAATGTCATTTTACTTTGTGATTCCATGCACTCTTTTAACCACACCTAACATCTCCCATGTCTCACGTCCTAGTATTGCTGGTACATCACCGTCAACAATATGTGAAATTCAATTTAACATTTTTGGATTTGTGTTCACAGGTGAGTGGTAGCTTTCCCAATGGTGACATGCGGTGGCCAGAATATGTGAGTACTCTGCTGAATTCTTCAGTTTCTGGTCCCTGAATTCCTCCCATACACTTTCAGCTGGATCCTGAGCTCTCATGAAGAATCAAATGGTGAACATCGGGTAGGTTCTTTCTTGACTCTCAGTAATCCCTGAACTTCTTTTTCAGCACATTTCTTGTTTCAGTTTCTTTCTCTCTGAATTGTAACATATTGTAGACCTGCACTGCATCTTCCCCAGTGGCGCATTGGACTTTTTCAGACTCCTCAACAATCCCACTTTTGGTAAGAAACGGGTAAAACTTTTGCACCCACAGTCTCCAGTTTTTTACAAGATTGCCTTGCAAGCACAGTGCTAAAGGTGGCTACAGCTGTGCCACTTGCTTGTGATCTGCTTGAACCGTGTTTGGCTGCTGTGTCCTGCTTGATGGGTGTTGGGCTGCTGTGTCCTGCTTGAACGGTGTCACTTAACCTTGTTCTGTATAATAATTGTGCTGCTGTGTCCTGCTTGTGTTCTGCCTGAAAATGTTACGCTGTTGTGTCCTGCTTGATTTGTATTTCGCTGCTGTATTCTGCTTGTGTCCTGCAAAATTATGCTGCTGTCTTGCTTGAACGATATTTTGCCGCTGTGCCACTTTTGTGTCCTGCTTGAGCAGTGTTGGGCTGCTTTGTCCTGCTTGTGTTTTTCATCAAAATTGTTACGCTGCTGTGTTCTGCCTGACCGATGTCCATTAACTGTGTCCTGCTTGTGTTTTGCATGAAAATGGTGGTCATGCTGCTGTGTTCTGTATAAATTGTTTTGCTGCTTTGTTGTGCTTGAGCAGTGTTACGGTGCTGTTCATATTCATATATAAACCTAAACCTTTTCATCATTATTTTTATTTTGTTTTTTATTTTTTTGTAAGAAACTGGTAAAATCAATTTTCGACGAGATTGCCTTGCCAACACTGTGCTAAAGGTGCCTGCTGCTGTGCCACTTGTTTGTGTTCTGCTTGGACCGTGTTGGGCTGCTGTGTCCTGCTTGTGTTCTGCATCAAACTTGTTACGCTGCTGTGTTCTGCTTGAACAGTGTCACTTGTTCTATATAATAATTTCGCTGCTGTCCTGCTTGTGTTTTTCATCAACATTATGCTGCTGTGTTCTGCTTGAACAATATTTCGCTAATGTGTTGTGCTTGAACCATGTTGGGCTGCTGTGTCTTGCTTAAACGGTGCTGGGCTGCTGTGTCCTGCTTGTGTTTTGCATGAAAATGGTTACGCTTCTGTGTTCTGCTTGAACAATATTTCGCTAATGTGTTGTGCTTGAACCGTGTTGGGCTGCTGAGTCCTGCCTGTTTTACATGAAACTTATGCTGCTGTGTTCTGTATAAATTGTTTTGCTGCTTTGTTGTGCTTGAGCGGTGTTACAATGCTGTTCATATTCATACATAAACCTAAACCTTTTCTTCATTATTTCTTCTTTTCTCCATGTGCTGAGCTGCCCCCTGCTGTCTGCTGGTGTGAGTGCATTTGTGTTTGGCTGCTCTTTCCTACCCTGTCCTGCTGTAACTCTTCAAAAAAGTCTGTTCATTTTTAGCTAGTTTGGATTTGCTCTTGTGTTCAAACCCAACTGTTTGTTTTGTTTCTGTCGTTCTGTTTTGTATTTCATTGAGCACTTTTTTTCACTTCACTTGATGTCCCTTCATTTGCACAGCAGATATTCATGGCCTTTGTCTATGTCTGATCTGTTTCTCTCAGCAACCTTGCCCACAATAGGTCTTCCCCAATACCACAAGCACTCCTGTCTCTGATTAACGAGTCATGCAACTCACTGAATTCATGGTCTTTTGCCGCCTTCAGGTCTGTGGTGTACGCATCAGTGCTTTCAACAGGCCAGAGAAAAGCTGAGGGCTCCTCGAACATCACTGCTAACCAGTCCCTCAGTGTAAAGTATGGACTAATGTGAAATTCAATCTTACATTTTTGAGTTTTGTTTCAAATCTGGTTTGTAGATCTGTGCTGTGATATTGTCTTCAAGTTGGGCACTGGTGCTGAATGCAAAGTTCTTGTTTTATTTTCAGTCCAGTTTTTCTATTCACTTTTTTTTTTGTTGTGACAGTGTTGATGTTTGTCTAGTATTCTGTTTTTCTGATTTCAATTGTTCCAAAGAAGAAACCTTGCTGCTCTGCCTTTTTGTTCAACTGAATTTTTTTTTTTTCCCCCTCATTCTACTTGGATTTCTTGTTGGTCACATTATTGATAAAGTGATTTTTGATGTTACAGGATTTGCACACTCGTCCATAGGCAGGACATTGTTTCTGTTTCTGTTCATAACCACATCTGGAGAAGGACAGGAACTTGAACTGTGTTCTGTGAATGTGTGTTCTGTTTTCTGTTTCTTCTATAGGTTCTTCCATCTGGCGTCTGGACTGTGAAGAATCATGGCTGATCATAATAGCAGGTTGCCCTCACTGAATTCTCACCTTGTCCCACATGTATATGCTTGGTGGGCTCTTTGTCTGTCTGTCATAATAGCTGTTCTGCTGGAGTTGTCTTCTCTGCAGCTTGTCTTGAATCTGTATTTTGCTTTTTGATTCCACCCCTCCCATCCTAACCCTTTGTGGGGTTTTTTCCTCTCGTTTCCATGTGTTGAGATGCCCAGTTTCAACTGTTCAATCGGCAGACCTGGCTCTCTTCACCACTCTCCTGACCGATGTCCGGTTCTGGGGCCTCTAATGGAGTCATCCTCCCCTCACTGCATGGCTGTGCTTGTGACAGTGTACCTGCATGGACTTCATTTCACTCATGTTTTCATCTTTTTATGGCTTGACGGCACATTGGCCAGATTCCCTTAATTCCATGTTTTATTCCTGTTCTGCTTTTCATTGTGCTATCCGGTGTCGACCAGAGGAGGATGGGTTCCCTTTTTGAGTCTTGGTTTCTCTCAAGGTTTCTTCCTCTTGATCTGAGGGAGTTTTTCCTTGCCACTGTTGCCACTGGCTTGCTCAGAAGAGGCTTGGACCCGGATCTCTGTAACGCTGCTGTGTGACCACATTTGTTGTGAAAGCGCTGTATAAATAAAATTCATTTGAATTGAATCCTGTATTCTGTGTGAGTTATTCTCCTCTATGCTGGTTGTGTAGTGTTATGCTACCATACTCTGGTTGAAAGAGTACTGGTACTGTATTCTATATCAAAATAATGATTCTAATGTTTTCTGAATGAAAGCGTTCTGCTACTCTGTTGTGAATGAACAGTTTCAGGCTACTGTGTTCTGTAAGACATCATTACGCTACTCTATTCTGGTAGAACAGGGTTCTGTTACTGTGGTCTGTAGGAAAGTTCTGCTACTTCTCATACAGAATTCAGTAGCATAGCTCTGAATACGGGATACAACAGCACTGCGCTTCACATTCAACACAGAGCTTGTAGCGCCCCCTATGGATTCTATAAGAGGATTATTGTAGCCCATTTTTCAGATAACATGATTCACCTCCCTGAAATGTAATCCTAAAAATACTGTAAATATCAGAAATCAAACATTTCATACCCCACTGTATCTAGCTTAAAGTACCTGAAACAGAATTTCACACAGTTGAAAATAAAATGTTCATTTTCCCCACGTCCTCTAGTTTTGTATTTTTTTTTTTTGTTTTTTTTTAGCTCTGGTTTTGACCCTCGCCTGTTTACTGGTTAAGAAAAACATGTTCACCTTGTGTGCTTTAGAAAAGACTGTACATCTGTTGAACAAAGACTTGAATGTTAGTCAAGGTCATTTTCCATCGTTTCCAGGTAAAAACCCTGGAATACGAAGGAGGTTTTTTTTGGTTTGAAAACATTTGACCTTCAAAGCAAAAACGATGAGCCTGTTTTGTTGTCTTTTAAATGAAACACATCCAAATTCTCACACTTACTATATTTCTATTTAATTTAAGGCCATATTTCAGTTTATATTCCGCTCATTGCGCTCGGGTCTACAGCGGGAGCGGGGAACTGACGCGTATTGAAGCGTGGTTGTGAAATGCTGTTTCCATGCGGTTCTGCTTTGGAAGATCGAGACGTGATTTGACACAGAGCGTTGAGCGACCGTCCCTACTTTATAGTCTTTAATATCAGCTCTGTCTTCCTTATCTGAGCCAGTTGTTGTGATGCTTGTGCTCTCTGCTCCCTGTGTTACTGTACAGTACTCTGTCTCACTGACCGTTGTTTGCGTTTGTGTCGCAGGAACATGGCAACCGCGGAGGGACGAGCTCTCCAGACGCGTTGCAGGGAGGTCATCAAGCTTGACCCACAGATCCAGCTGCTGTTGTAAAGGCACTCAAGTCCATGGATGGAGACATCATCAGGGCTTCCAGCTCTTCAGTGTTCATATATTAGAAACCTCACCCAGGTACTTCCATTTCATGTAGTTATTGTTACACATTAGTTTATTAGATTGTGTTTACCCTCGTTTACTTTGTAAACATTCTGGAAATAAAGTAAAATTATTAATGAACAATGATGTTGTAACAACTGTTTCTGAAATACATCAATCAGGGTGACTCATGAGTTGATGAAAGACAAGATGAAAATGATCAATTTTATTAAACAGTTGTATGAATTTCCTGTTTACAGAGAAATAAGGGCTTAAGGGTTAAATACACACAAAAAGTATCAAAATGGTTATCATTGTTTAAAATGATGGATAAACATGATTTAGAGTATTAATAAGTGGAAAATTTAGTAGAGCTAATTGCTGTACATGGTATATAATAAACAATACTAGAAATGCTAAGATTAGTATACAAACTCCAATCAGTGCGACAATCTTATTGTAACAATAATGCACAACAAAAAGTACAGCAACAGATTTGGATAAATATAATACAGAAAAATATATAATAGACTATGAAGTGACTTGAGAGACGTGCAGCTCTTACTCCAGTGTGAATTGTTGTCATTAGTCTGGAACACTGGCACTGTGGAGAGTAATTAATGTTATTACAGGAAAAATGTGGTTATTGTTTTGTGGGCTACTTCTTCAGCACAGTGTGATGTACAGTTGAAACTACAAGTTTACACACACTATATAAAAAAACATGCATTTTGTTTCACTGTCTGACATGAATTTAGAATAAAATTTACCTGTTTTAGATCAATTAGGATTTTCAAAATTATAGGATTGAGGTCAGGGTTTTTTTTGACGATTGGGTTTTTGATAGAAGAAGCAGAGGGCAGGCAGACAGAGAGAGAAAAGAGGGAGGGGGTAAAACTAAACCAGTGTCTCAGTGTGTCTCAGTTGCTGCCGATCCTGACTTCGACGCCGCCCCGCCAAGAAGACCAGCACCAGCGGGAAACCAGAACCAGCCTGAAGCGTCAGGGGTTCCAGGGTATGCTTACATGTGGCGCAGTGTTGATGAGCAGGGGGAGATTATCAGAGGCAGAGAGGGTGGTGTCTAATCCTTTGCAGTGGAAAAAGAGTGATTTACATTGCACTTTACACATAAGCCAAGGCCCTGATCATGATTATGAAAAACATTTTTTTCACATCAGGAACAGAGCCTTTGTCAACAACAGCACTGATATGGAATGATAAGATGGCAGCTGCCCTAGTCTCACCAACAAAACAGCAGGATGCGTTGTTCACAGTCGAAAACTCCTACCCCCACATCTCCCTGGCCAGATTTAAACACACCCTCCCGTGGCGAGATATCGGGCCATGGGCCTTGAGGGTGGCCAGGGCTAATGATTGAGCCAATACCGAGCGCCCCAATGTGCAGTATAGCGCTTCCACAAAGACGTGGAAGTGCCCCTTTCAGTACAGGCTGAGAGCAGAGCGAACAGTGGAGCTGTTTGGCTCACCTCCACTGATTCAGGCTGCCACACTCCCAGAAGAGGAGGAACTGGAGCTTGCTTCGCTTCCCTCTCAGCTGTGGGCTTCTAGTGAGCATGATATGGGATTGATTAAAGACTGTGAACCAGTATCCATTACACCAAAATCCACATATATGCCCAGACAAGCTCAGTACCCCTTGAAACCTGAAGCAGTTGACTGTATTAGACCTGTGTTTCAAGCTTTGCTAGAGGCAGGGGTCATAGTGCCATACTCCAGCTTCACCAGTTAGGACACCAATTTTACCAGTCAAGAAACCGGCTGGAATGTGGAGGTTTGTTCAGGACCTGCAGGCAGTAAATGCTGCGGTTCAGGCTCGAGCACCTGAAGTACCAAACCCCCATACTATTTTGTCTCAAATTCCTACAGGCCACACTCATTACACAGTGGTAGATTTAGCGAATGCATTCTTCAGTGTACCAATCCATCCAGATAGCAGGTTCTGGTTTCGCCTTCTCCTTTGAGGGAAACGTCTTCGCAGACCATGTGGCCAAATGCACAGCTCACGCAGCGCCTGTCGCCGCCGCACAACTTCCTGTAACAGACAAAGAGAAACCCACCCTGTCAGTAATTCAATCTACTGCCACTGCAGCAAAAAAGCTCAGTGGACCAAATCAGGGTGTGTCAAACAAAACAATGTGTGGATACACATTACAACAAAACTTAATGCGGTTAAATGCCTCCCCCTGGTTCTCTGGCAAAGCAGAACCAGGCCACAAAAAAAGAACTGGTCTCGGTGCCTTTGAGATAGTGTTTGGCAGGCCTCCCAGTTCGGGATTAGGTCCACCCCCACTGGATAACCAGTTACCCCTCTCTCACAGTGTTTTGCGTCTCTTTGTACGAGGCGCTTCTGTCTGTGTCTAAGCAGGTGAAAGCAGTGCTGCCGCAACCAGCTGACCAGCCCTTCCATGACCACAGGCCAGGTGATTGGGTGCTGATACGGGACCTCTGCAGCCAAGATGGCCATCAAAGAGACACTGTATATCCTAACTGCTAAACATGATTCTGATGACTCTGATGAAATTTAATTTAGACACCATGGGAAGAATGTCTTTTGGCAATATGTGAATTTGGAACTATGAGAATAGAGTCAAAAACGACCTCTAAGTTTCTCACTGTTTTACCAGGTATAACTAAGTGAGCATCTGTGTTTACCACAGTATTATCATTTATATCTTTATCTATATTAGGACCATGTAGAAGGACCTCTGTTTTATCAGAATTAAGTAAAAGAAAATTGAGTCATCCAGTTTTTAGTTTCTTTAATACAGTCTGTTATTCGGCTGAGACACAGGTCCTCGTTAGGTTTAGCTGATATGTAAATTTGGGTATCATCAGCATAACAGTGAAAGATAATACCGTGTTTAAGGATTCTTTTACACAGCGGTAAAATCTAAAGAGTATTGAACTCATTTAAAGCTATATATTCATCAGGTTTAACCCATGTCTCCACGAGACATAGTGCATTAAGTCGATTGTCAGTAATAATGTCATTTACAATAACTGATTTAGGTGCTAGCAATCTTATATTTTACACTTCTAATTTAATGCGGTAGTTGCTGTTGCTCTGATGGACAGACAGGTTTGTATTAATTCTAATGAGGTTGTTAAAACAGTTTTTCTGGCTTTTTGGATTCTATTGTTGGATTGAATTGTTTATTTAGCACTGTTATGAGGAAAAGACATGGAAATAGTACATGCTGAAATACAAGCAGAAAAATGGCAGGCTGAATTATTAAAATGGTATAGATCACTTACCTGGCTGGTGTGACTGGGTAGAGCCAGGTATACTGAGCATCTCAGTATACTACAGTTCCCTGTGTCCGTTAACCCCTGGACCTACAACCTTTATCTAAGGTGAAATCATTGTTTTCTAGTTCTGGCTGTGGAAGTGGGTAGAATGCTTACGAAGCGGTAAATGACTAAACAGATATTGAACGCCGGCTTCACAGTACTGTGAACTTTAAACAATGAACTTTTTAAAACTAGTAATAGTACAAAGGTCATTGTACATTCAGTGTTAAAATAATGACCTCCTTGGGACATTAAGGTGTATGATGTTCCTGGGACTATATAATATACTAATAATGTGATCACACAGCTTAACTGCTAATGCTATTATTAAACACACTGTACTACTGTACTTTCTACAAAGCTCATTGTCAAATCACTTCTTCAAATAAATCATGAGTCAAAATTGGTGTATGATGTCCCTATGTTAAGACTGAATGATGTTCCTGGGACTATATAATGTGCTAATACTGTGGTCAGTCTTTTCGAGGGAGCGAACGTTGGCTGCAACAGGCTAGGTAGTGGTGGGCACGCAGCCCTAGCCTTTAGCCTAGCATGTAGCCCACCTCTCTTGCCCCGTTTCCGCCTTGGACACTCTGTCCATCCGCTGTGTCGTCTTCCTGAGGCCGGTGCTGCTGTACCTTGCTGGCTGGTTTCGGCGGTGTCCTAGTGCAAAAGAAAATGGAAATCAGAAAGGCTTAAGGTAAGTTCATGATGAACTTTACCAAACTCCAGGAGCGCCTCTCAACTGTAACTAGCGTTCCGGAGGAGAACTGTACGTGTAAAATAAAAGTTAAAATCAATAATAAATAGCGTCAGTTGCCAGAGGAACACACAAAGACGTCTGCCATGGTGGGAATCATCTTGGAGTTGAAGATGCAGTGCTTTGTGGGAACAGTGGTTTCTATGCAGGTGCTGATGTAGCTGGTTACTCCAGAGGCACAGTCTTCTAAGTCAGCAGTACAGCAGCAGTTCTGAACACATCCCAGTTTGCACTGTCAAAGTAGTCCTGAAGCACCAGGTCAGTTTCTTCATTCCACACAAGCTCACGTGATAATGATATTGGGGGAGGACAGTCCTCAGGTTGCTGTGGTTAAAACTGCCGACGACAATGAACAGCACGTCCAGATGTGCGGTATCTTGTTTGCTGATTGCGTCATGCAGCAGCCCCAGCACCGCCGCTGAGTTCGCACGTGACTGAATGTAAACAGCCAGGATAAACACAGCGCTTCTTTGTGTCTGAATACGACCTGTTGTTTACAAAGACGCAGACGCTGCCGCCCCCTGTTCTTCCCGGGTGTTGCCATGTGGTCTTTGGGGTGGACGGAGTGCGTTTATGCCCTCCCACAGGCCACAGATTGGAGCTAGGTGCTTGGGAATTTGATCATTATCAGATGTTTGTAAGACCTCCTGCATCTTTGATTTGCAAAACTTCATGGCTCATCCTTCTTGGCAATGTTGAGGGTATGTTTGTTTGTGTAGGAGTGAATGTAAGTGTCAAAGAGGAACAAAGAAGAAGAGACAGAGAGATGTTTATATACACTGAGCCTTAAGCTGATATTTAGAGACATATCTGTGAAGATTTTGCCGCTGTGATTTGGCATAGCCTGATGAGTATGATCCTGCAGCGAGAAAAGAGTATATACTCTTCCATTTCTTCTCCAAAGCTGTCAGGAAAAATAAAAGGAAAAATGTCAATTTAAGCACACATTAAAAATAAAATAATCTATAAGCTGTGAAAAGACAAGAAAAAATACATTCACTGGCCTGACGGTGGCGCTGCAGCAAAGCATTAAATGTTTTTATTCAATAACGTCTGACCTGTAAGTCCTACACTCAAAATGATTTGTGGCTGATTCCTTGATGCCTTCCTACTTCTGCTAACTAGTCCAAGATTTTCTTTTTACCACTCCTCACATATTTGGTATTAAAATACTTGCAATGGTCTTAATAACTAATAATTATTCAAAAAAGTAAGCCTGGAACTTTTGAACGCTTGAGCCTATTTAAACAAAATCTGTTCAGCACGTGATTTTAAGGTGTCATGTCAAGTTTAGTTTCAGATCCAATGTGATACATAAACTTATTAATAAATACACAATATCTGTCCAATACTATTAAATAAATAAACTGTATGCCTCAACATGTGGGAGAAATTAAAGGCATCAGCTAACATCACTAACTTTGTAAAATAAAATATAACAAATTATCACAGATATACATTTATTGAATTGCTATTTATTTTATTACTAAAATAAGAAATGATTGTGCAGGACTTTGGGACAGAATTTGCCTTACAATGATGAAGTATTAATAGGAGACCAGATTTTGTAATTTTCAAAAGATACTAGGCTATTCTAATATGTCTTTATATGAAATATGACTATTAACTAAATGTTATGTAGTTATGTAGAAATAATAGATTATACAAAACATATAGATTTGTTATTCATGTATTTAGCAGTGTTGGCTCAGGACTTTTATTCTGAAATGTGAAGTCCAGTGAGACCAAAGGGAAGCAAGCATTGCTAATATCGGGACCAATATCCAATCCTAATATCTGATGGGTGCATCACTAGTCTCATCGGGCCTGTTGTGCTGGTTCTTTAGGTCTCATTGGGCCTGTTGTGGTTGTGGCAAATCTTACAACTTAGGCCTACTTAAAGCCATAGCTGACAAATTGCATGTTTTTTTCATGGTAATTCCTACTCCATCCACTATGTGGCAGTATATTGGAAATAGGCCAGGTTACAAGTCAAAAGGAGAGGATCATTCAGTAGCAAAGAGGTTTAGCTGAGGCTCACTTCAGGCCTCATTGTAATGAAGACTGAATGAAGGAACTTTGGTTCAAATACTCATTGTAAGTTTGCAATCCTTTAATTCTTTATATATTCTATCAATGTTTGTGTATGTTTAATGCATGAGGTTGGGTGCTGTTGTGCTTTTGCAGAAAGCTTCTCTTTTTTCTTGTTGTTTGTTTGTTTGTTTCTCTATTTGCACTCCTTACAACTAACTTGCTCTTCATATGGACATTGGGATTAGCCTGTTGTGCTTGTTTTTAGGGTCTCATTGGGCCTGTTTTCATGTTCCTAAGTTCTCATTTGTCATGTGCTTATGGTCTCATCGGGCCTGTTCTGGTGCTTTAGTTCTCATTGGGCCTGTAGTGCTGGTTCTTTAGGTCTAATTGGGCCTGTTGTGGTTGTGGCATAAAACAAATCCTCCAACTTAGGCCTACTTGAAGCCATAGCATAGTGTTGAGACAAATGGCATGAGTACAGGCCCAAGACTCATTGTAAGTTTGCAATCCTTTAATTCTTTATATATTTTGTCAGTGTTTGTGTATGTTTAATGCATGAGGTTGGGTGCTGCAGTGCTTTTGCAGAAAGCTTCTCTTTTTTCTTGTTTGTTTGTTTGTGTTTCTCTATTTGCACTCCTTACAACTAACTTGCTCTTCATATGGACATTGGGATAAGCCTGTTGTGCTGGTGCTTTAGTTCTCATTGGGCCTGTTGTGCTGGTGCTTTAGGTCTCATTGGGCCTGTTGTGCTGGTGCTTTAGGTCTCATTGGGCCTGTTGTGATTGTGGCATAAAACAAATCCTACAACTTAGGCCTACTTGAAGCCATACCTGACACCCATTCCCATCTATTCTAAGGGTAGTAGTATATTTCAGATGTGTCTCTGTACACTACAACTGACTTTGGATTTGTATGCTATCTGGATGTTTTACTGGAAGAATATTACATTACAAATTGTGAAAATCAGCATATTTTATGTATATATTTATTATTGTTATATATTGTTTTTTATTTAAAGTGCTAAGTGCTTGCCAAACTTCACTGAGCTCCCCAAACTCAAGTGGAAATGTGCTTGTATGTACAAACGAACATTTTTTTGGCTCATTAGTAAGACAGCCCGATTCACCTTGGTGAAGTTTATATTGCTAGCATTTTCTGAGGAGACCCTGAAAGCTGTTTATCATGAAATTCATGTGTCATACTGTCATGTGTGTCTCTTGTATGATCTTTGTTCTTTGAAATGCAGCTTCTCCTAGTCTTAGAAATATGTGGAAATAGTACCACCAGTGAAAGTGGTGAGATTTGGTATGGGGGGTGAGATTAGGCGCAGCAGTGTTAACTGAGTGTTAACTGTTTACTAGCTCTCATGTTGCTTGTTAATCATTTCTTTGTAATCTTTAATATTAGCTTTGGCTTGTTTCTTAGCCAGTGTCAATCCTTGCGCTATCTACTATGTGTGTTACTTTACATTACTTTGCTTTACTAACCTGTGTTTTTTCTCAAGAAACATGATGGCCGTGGAGAGACACTGTTAGGAAGAAGACAGACGCCAGAATCGAGGGAGCAAGCAAGCTCCACTGCTGACTGCAGGTTTGACGTCCGGTCCTCTACCACCTAGAAAGGCTTCACCTGTGCTGCCTGGGATCTGTCTTGCTTTACGGTAACATTGAGAAGGTGCTACTCTAGGGATTATTGTCCCTACCCAGTCCCACAGGTAAGTATTTATTTACTCTATTCAAATAACTTGTTCTGCCATTTCTCTACTTGTATTAAAGTAATATTAGTATCTCTTGCTCATATTTCAAACCCTGCAGTATCGCGATGATGTCGGTGTTTGTAATCATAGATGTCAGAAAATGAGTTAAAACAATCTGAGGAACAAAAGGAAACATATGTATCAATTCTTATGAGAACCAGTGATATTACATTTAAATTTGGGTTGTACAATCTCTGGCAACTAAAGCAGTCCTTGTCAATTGTTATTACTGATAACTTAGTTCACTATGTCTAATGAGTACGTAACCCTGAATGAATCCACTGTCCCAGGTTTTAGATGTTACAGTTACCCACACAGGTCTGATTTTGGTGGTGGTGTAGATGCAATTTATGGTACATTTCTGATGAAAAGCTAGATTTTGTCTGTTCCATCTACAACACTGTTTAGCTGTCTATATGTCCCTCTTCAATTTTGTCTGTCCATGTGCAACTCTGAGGCTGGCTGGCTGTCCATCTGACTATGAAACAATTCTGGCTAGCTCTCTATCCAAGAGAAACTGAGTTGTTGTTTTTTTTGTTTGTTTGTTTGTTTTGCTTTTTTTGCATTTTTGCATATTCAGTTTCTTTATATTTATATATATATATATATATATATATATATATATATATATATATATATATATATATATATATATATATTGACTTTCTTTTTTCTCATACAGGTTTTCAGGAGCCCATGATCCCATCCCTCTATGAATGTGGATTTGGCCAACAAGAGTCTAGCCATCTGCAAATGTGTGTGGTTGTCTCCATCTGGAACTGTGGCTGGCTGGATTTCTGTAAGTGTGATTCAGGTGGGTGATCATTTAGTTTCTATACATGTATTGACTGATTTTTTTTTATTTTTTAATCATACAGTTTCCCAGGATCCCATGACTGACTCCCTCTCTGAAGGTGGAAACGACTAACAAAGGTCATTCCATCTGCATCTCCATTTTCAACTATATATAGCTAAATACAGCTATACAGTGTGTGCAGAATTATTAGACCGGTTGTATTTAAGAGGATTCTTTTGAACAACAACTATGTTCTCAATCAACCCAAAAGACTCATAAATATCAAAGCTTAATATTTTTGGAAGTTGGAGTGTTTTTTTTGTTTTTAGATTTGGGAGATCTTGGGAGGATATCTGTGCAGGTAACTATTACTGTGCAGAATTATTAGGCAACTTAATAAAAAACAAATATATACCCATCTCACTTGTTTTTAACCAGGTAAACCAATATAACAACACACAATTTAGAAATAAACATTTCTGACATTCAAAAACAAAACCAAAAACAAATCAGTGACCAATATAGCCACCTTTCTTTACAATGACACTCAAAAGTCTTCCATCTATAGATTCTGTCAGTTGCTTGATCTGTTTACGATCAACATTGCGTGCAGCAGACACCACAGCCTCCCAGACACTGTTCAGAGAGGTGTACTGTTTTCTCTCCCTGTAGATCTCACATTTTATGAGGGACCACAGGTTCTCTATGGGGTTCAGATCAGGATGACTGAAGCCGTGGATGACTCCTGAGGTGCGTGCGCTACTGAGGACCCACGACTCGGCCTTCAGAGTGGGTGACAAGGCGGCCCTGAGGAAAGCAAGAGCCAAATTGTCACGAGCCATCCGAGAGGCAAAGCACACACCCCCAGAGAATCCACAGCCACTTCAAGGACACGGGTGACACGTGGCGCATGTGGCAGGGCATCCAGGAAATCACAAACTACAGGACAATGCCACCGTCCTGTGACAGTGATGCCTTCCTCCCCGATGCCCTGAATGACTTTAATGCACGGTTTGAGGCACAGAACAACACGTCGGTGAGAAAGATCACGCCCAAGCCGGACGAGAAGGTGTTGTGCCTGACTGCAGTGGACGTGAGGAAAACTCTGCGCAGAGTCAACCCATGGAAAGCTGCAGGACCAGACAACATCCCCGGCAGAGTGCTGTGAGAGTGTGCAGACCAGTTGACCGATGTTCTCACGGACATCTTCAACGTGTCCTTGCGCAGCTCCACTGTCCCAACGTGCCTCAAGACCACCACCATCGTCCCCGTGCCGAAGAAGACTTTGCAACAGCTTCTTCCCCCAAGCCATCAGACTTCTCAACTCAACTCAACTTCTGAACTGATGTCTTTTCTGTTACATGCACATTCTCTCTCTCTCTCCCCAACCATTTACCCCAGATAAAAGGGGAAGCATTTTTGCACAAACCATTTGCACTAATAACTTACTACCTCACTGGACTCTATTTATTACACATTGCACAAATTTGCACACTACTGGCAATTATTTATTATTCTCTGTCTGCACTTGTGTTTTGTATGCACTGTCTATGTTGCACTATGGTCCTGGAGGAACGTTGTTTCGTTTCACTGTGTACTCTGTATGTAGTTAAATGACAATAAAACCCACTTGACTTGACTTGACTTGAGGTGAACAAGGGGGCCATGTCATCATTTTTTCTTCTTTTAGACCCTTACTGGCCAGCCATGCTGTGGAGTATTTGGATGCATGTGATGGAGCCATTGTCCTGCATGAAAATCATGTTTTCCTTGAACGATACAGACTTCTTTCTGTACCACTGCTTGAAGGTGTCTTCCAGAAACTGACAGTAGGTCTGGGAGTTGAGCTTCACTCCATCCTCAACCCGAAAAGGTTCCACAAGTTCATCTTTGATGATACCAGCCCATGGTCAGATGGATCCAGCCTCGGGCCCATGCATCTGGCCCATCAAGAGTCACTCGCATTTCATCAGTCCATAAAACCTTGAAAATAAATAAATAAATAAATTTCAGTCTTTCAGTCTTCCTTACCTTGGCCATGTCCCTGAGTATCGCACATCTTGTGCTTTTTGATACTCCAGTAACATTGCAGCTCTGAAATATGGCAAAACTGGTGGCAAATGGCATCTTGGCAGCTTCACGCTTGATTTCTCAATTCATGGGCAGTTATTTTGCGCCTTTTTTTTTTTTTTAACACATTTCTTGCGACCCTGTTGGCTATTTGCCATGAAACGCTTGATTGTTCGTTGATCACGCTTCAAATGTTTGGCAATTTCAAGACTGCTGCATCCCTCTGCAAAATTTTTGACTTTTCAGAATCTGTCAAATCTCTCTTCTGACCCATTTTGCCAAAGGAAAGGAAGTTATCTAATAATTAAGCACACCTTATATAGGGTGTTGATGTCATTAGACCACACCCCTTCTCATTGCAGAGATGCACATCACCTGATTTACTTGATTGGTAGTTGGCTTTCAAGCCTATAGAGCTTGGAGTAGGACATGTATAAAAAGGATGATGTGATCAAAATACTCATTTGCTTAATAATTCTGCACACAGTGTATTCTGTCCATCTTCAACTGTGTGAGGCTGACTGTTCGTAAACAGCTTTGATACAGGTAAGTGATCATTCAGTTTCTATACTATATTGACTTTTTTCTCTTTTTTGTCGTACAGTTTCCCAGGATCCCATTACCGGCTCCCTCACTGAAGGTGGTATAACCAAGGTCTTTACATCTGCATCTACATTTAAAACTACTGGCTGGCTGGTATTCTGTCCATCTTCAAATGTGTGAGGCTGACTGTTCGCAAACAGCTGTGATACTGGTAAGTGATTATTCAGTTTCTATACTGTATTGACTTTTTTCTCTTTTTTGTCGTACAGTTTCCCAGGATCCCATTACCGGCTCCCTCACTGAAGGTGGTATAACCAAGGTCTTTACATCTGCATCTACATTTAAAACTACTGGCTGGCTGGTATTCTGTCCATCTTCAAATGTGTGAGGCTGACTGTTCGCAAACAGCTGTGATACTGGTAAGTCATCATTCAGTTTCTATACACGTATTGACTTTTTTTCTTTTTTGTCGTACAGTTTCCCAGGATCCCTTTACCGACTCATTCTCTGAAGGTGGACTATCAAGGGTCTAGGGTCTGACTGTTCGTAAACAGCTGTGATACGGGTAAGTGATCATTCAGTACATGTATTGACTTTTTTTCTCTTTTTTGTCGTACAGTTTCCCAGGATCCCGTGACCGAATCCCTCTCTGAAGGTGGAAACGACTAACAAGGATTTTTCCATCTGCATCTCCATTTACAACTGTGACTGGCTGGTATTCTGTCCATCTTCAACTGTGTGAGGCTGACGGTTCGTAAACAGCTGTGATACTGGTAAGTGATTATTCAGTTTCTATACATGTATTGACTTTTTTTCTTTTTTGTCATACACTTTCCCAGGATCCCGTGACCGACTCCCTCTCTGAAGGTGGAAACGACTAACAAGGATTTCTCCATTCTCTACTATGACTGGCTGGCTGGTATTCTGTCCGTCTTCAAATGTGTGAGGCTGACTGTTCGTAAACAGCTGTGATACAGGTAAGTGATCATTCAGTACATGTATTGACTTTTTTTTTCTTTTGTCGTACAGTTTCGCAGGATCCCATTACCGACTCCCTCTATGAAGGTGGACAATCAAGGGTCTAGGGTCTGACTGTTGGTAAACAGCTGTGATACTGGTAAGTGATTATTCAGTACATATACTAATTCTTTTTCTTCTTTTTTGTTGTACAGTTTCGCAGGATCCTGTTACCGACTCCCTCTATGAAGGTGGACAATCAAGGGTCTAGGGTCTGACTGTTGGTAAACAGCTGTGATACTGGTAAGTGATTATTCAGTACATATACTGACTTTTTTTTTCTTTTTTGTCGTACATTTTCCCAGGATTCCATTACTGACTCCCTCTCTGAAGGTGGACTATCAAGGGTCTAGGGTCTGAGTGTTCGTAAACAGCTGTGATATAGGTAAGTGATCATTCAGTACATATACTAACTTTTTTTTTTTCTTTTATCGTACAGTTTCGCAGGATCCCATTACCGACTCCCTCTATGAAGGTGGACAATCAAGGGTCTAGGGTCTGACTGTTGGTAAACAGCTGTGATACTGGTAAGTGATTATTCAGTACATATACTGACTTTATTTTCTTTTTTGTTGTACAGTTTCGCAGGATCCTGTTACCGACTCCCTCTCTGAAGGTGGACTAACCAAGGTCTTTATATCTGCATCTCCATTTACAACTGTGACTGGCTGGCTGGTATTCTGTCCATCTTCAACTGTGTGAGGCTGACTGTCCGTAAAGAGCTGTTATATACAGGTAAGTGATCATTCAGTTTCTATACACGTATTGACTTTTTTTTTTTTTTTCTTTTTTGTCGTACAGTTTCCCAGGATCCTGTGAAGGTTGAAAAGACTAACAAGGATTTCTCCATCTGCATCTCCATTCTCTACTATGACTGGCTGGCAGGTATTCTGTCCATCTTGAACTGTGTGAGTCTGACTGTTCGTAATAGCTTTGATACAGGTAAGTGATCATTCAGTTTCTATTGAGAGAAAATATGGTCTTTTCTAACATTACTTTCATGTGGTTTCAACTTGTTATCAAATGGTTATCTTAATCCTTTGTTCTCACCTTTTGTTACCCTTCGCCTGCCGGCCTAAAGTGGTCACTCTAATAACCCCCAAAAGGTGACAACAATCAAGTGAGCATACCGATGACCTTTGATGTGTGATAACCCTCATCCCCCTCCTCAACTTCACCCACCTCCTACCCCTCTTTAAAGTGATAACTATGACCCCCTATTGTTGATACTCCAAGTGACCTATCCTTCATCCCCCTTCTACCCCTCCTTAAACTCCTCTTCATCAACCTTTCTCCTCCCACAATTTCCAATGTATATAAGGCCCTCTCAAAATACCCCTAATCAGACTGGGTTGACCGTGACCGATCGAGTTGTACATCTCTGTGTGTACCAATAAACTCATCAACACTGAAGATCCAGTCTCCTGACTCCTGAATCTGTCTCCTGGACGCCGGATTTCTAACAATTTGGTGCCGTGAGCCGGATGGCCTACTGAAACCTTCTTGGTGAGTAAACGCCATTTCGAATCTAAGAGAAATTCTGGTTTCCTGAGACAGAGGAGTCAGTAAGTGTTAGCCTCTCTGAAAGAAGAGAAGTTATCTGTTTGTCACTGACAAAAACCTAGTGTTTTGTGGCTGTTATCCTCTCTGTTTTTGAGGGAAGTTTGGTTGTTTGTCACTGATAGAAACCTAGTGTTTGTGGCTGTTATCCTCTCTGTTTATGAGGGAAGTTTTGTTGTTTGTCACTGATAAAAACCTAGTGTTTTGTGGCTGTTATCCTCTCTAAAGGAGAGAAGTTTGTTTTGTTACTGTTAAACGTAATGTTTGTAACCGGAATCCTCTCTGAACAGAGAGAGGTCTGTTGTTACTGATAAGTTGTGTTTTTGTTCTTCTGTAGTTTAGTTAATAAGAAGTTGGTTGTGGTTTTTGGTTTTGTTCTCCTGTTTTCTCACCATGTCCAGAAAAGGCCAACATACTCAGAATCTTGGTAAAGACTCATGGAAGCCTCTTAACTATAAAAGCAGCACCTTAGTTAAGGGAGGGACTGAAATGCCTCAGTGGACTGATTCTGATTTTGAAAAGGTAATCAATGGCATAGTGAAGAAACATATTAATGAGCAAAAGATAACTCAGTACTTTTCATCCAAAGGTTTCTCTGCTGATAGAGAATGGACTTTTGCTGAGTGTAAGGTAGCTTTAGGTTATGGCCTTAAGCATGACTCAGTGAAGAAGTGTCTTTTTGTAATTAAGCAATATTGGAAATGCAAGTTAAAGTCTATGGAAGATGAGTTGAAGGAAGCTCAGGGAAAGATCTTAGAACTAATTAGTGAATGCAGACGGCATAAAACAGCTACCATAAATGCCAAAAGAACATGTAAGACACTTCAGCAAAACCTGTCAGAAGTTGAACAGCAGCATGCTAGTTGTAAAACTAGATCAAGGTGCCAGTGTCCTTCTGTTGCCCCTCCAGCAGGTCAGTCATGTTACACAGAGGATGGAGATTCTCAAGTAACAGTAAGGCTGTATCCTGAATTATCTGTAAACGACAAAGGCAATGAGACTGTTCATTCTGGTGGATCAGAATCTTCCTCTTCTGACGAGGGTTCTGAACATGCTAGTGCAAGGCGAGTTCAGATGAGACCTGTAACCATTGTATCTTCTGAGGTACTTAATCATGCAAAATGCAGAGGTACTGAAACTAGAGTAGAAATTGGTCATGTTCCTTTAGATGCAGATACTTTGGACAAGTTGTCCAAGGAGTTTAAGCATCCAAGGAAAATGGGGCTTGATTTCATTGACCTCATGCATAAGAAAAGGAATCTCTACTCTTTGCACCCCAATGATGCTGTAGCTATAGCAAGCCAGGTACTTAACGTTGCAGACAGTAGACAGCTTGCTAAAAAGGTGTTAAATGCTATGGGTAACAATGGCCAGAACCTTGAAGGGGGATGGAAAGCTTTCAATGATTGGATTAGCTGTCAATGCCATAAAGCAACTGACTGGACACAGATAACCAAATGTAGACAAAGAAAGGGAGAGTCTGCATCAGACTTCTGTGAGAGATTTGAAAGAGTCTTTTTGCGTCACTCAGGCATTCATCAATACAATGGTGATAACATTGACAGTACAACTGATGGTCCCCATTTTGGACAGCTGGTTGAGTCACTACAGACAGATCTAAAACAAGCTCTGGTGACTGCTGTTCCAAATTGGCGGCAAACTAAGTGGAGTGACCTTAAGAATGAACTTGACCGATTGGACATTGATCTAGAACCATGCCATGTTCCAGCATCAATCCATGTCCTCAAAGAGACTAGCTCTAACTCAGATGCAAGCAAGAGGTTCTCTAATCAGAAGAAACAATGTCATTACTGTCATCAAATTGGTCACTTTTCTAGAGTATGTCGCAAAAAGCGGGCAGATAGCCACAATAAGGGTGCAAGGTTGAGAGACAACCTAGTGGGAAATTATTCTGGGGGGTTTTCACAGGGAAGCCCAGCAGGGATTTCACAAGAGCAATTGTCTTTGACGTTAAGGACCTTGCAGGGAGTCACAGAGCAGTTGTTTCTGATATTCAATGGAATACAGAGAGTCATAGGGACATCAACAGTCCCTCCTGCTGTGGTTTAAACTAAACTGTCCACAGAATTGAACTCACCATACTTACTGTAGCATGTTAATGACACCCAAGTAGTGTGAATGAGAAAATGCATATCAAATGCATAAATGCACTTTTTTTTTTTTTATTCTTTTTTACTGTTTTTTATGTAAGCAAGGGACATAAGGTCAGTCCTGATGCAGTTCAGTTGTGTTGTGCTGGTGTACATATTCTGGACAATTTGTTACCCAGGGTTCTAGAGGAATTGTGCCTTGTAGAGAAGCTGCAGTTATCACAATGTCACTGCCAAACACAGTGCACTAATTGCCAAGCTTTCTTAGGCCTTGTAAGTAATGCTACATTTTTAAAAACCACTATACGATCTGCTTAAAGATAACCCTGGGCAACATGGCCCTATTGTAGATTTAGAGTGAACACTAGAGTGAATCACTGATCTGTGGAATAATAGATATGGCTACATAATGGTGTGAAAATTTCTCCAGATGATGTGACACTAGCATTACACTACCTGGTTACACTAGTGTTTCAGAAATGTTTTCAGAACTAACAAGATTAGTTAGCCAAAACTGTGCTACTTGCTGAAAGGTCAATGGATCTTGGTGAGGAAACAGTGACGAACAGTCCTTAGAACTTAGATGGGGTGGCCCATTTCAGGTTATGCTAATCACTGATTCAGCAGTGAAATGTAAAGGAAACAGTTATTCATGTTTCTTACTGTAAGGTTGTATCTGCTCATCAGAACGAAATAATAGGGTCAGTAAAGAGAAGAGGTGGGTAATGCACAGAGCCTCAGGGAAGAACTATGGTTTTTATGCCATAGGGGCCAACCCTTTGGTGAAGACTTTCAACACACTATGCATTACCATAGCAGCCTCCTCTGAGGGACAGATAGTGGGGATGAGCAGGTAAACTAATGGTGAAAAAAAACAACAATGAACAGTTTACTGCGCAATGTTACTTCTATGTTACAGATCAGTTGGAGCCAGACAGTGCTCCTGTTCATTGAGAATGGCAAGAATAGTTTTTGACACATTGCACCCAAGCTTCAGACTCGAAGAACCAACTGACCACTGGACTACTTGGATGATCTACCATCGACTGATGTTCACAAACATAACTTGGACACACACTGTGACTGCTCACAGACACAGAAGAAAACTCTCTATGGTATTTTTCAGGAAGTTGCAGCCATGGACAACTTCAATGTGACATTCTTTAGCATAATAATATAGAAATAGGCACTGCCCTGTTTTTGTATAGTTATTGCCTTTTATTTTGTTTGTTTTTGTTTTCGACTTCTTATTGTACATATGTATTGTACTTAGTAGTCTTAATATTGTTTTGTGATTCTCCATGAGGGAGAATCAAAGGGGGAATTGAGAGAAAATATGGTCTTTTCTAACATTACTTTCATGTGGTTTCAACTTGTTATCAAATGGTTATCTTAATCCTTTGTTCTCACCTTTTGTTACCCTTCGCCTGCCGGCCTAAAGTGGTCACTCTAATAACCCCCAAAAGGTGACAACAATCAAGTGAGCATACCGATGACCTTTGATGTGTGATAACCCTCATCCCCCTCCTCAACTTCACCCACCTCCTACCCCTCTTTAAAGTGATAACTATGACCCCCTATTGTTGATACTCCAAGTGACCTATCCTTCATCCCCCTTCTACCCCTCCTTAAACTCCTCTTCATCAACCTTTCTCCTCCCACAATTTCCAATGTATATAAGGCCCTCTCAAAATACCCCTAATCAGACTGGGTTGACCGTGACCGATCGAGTTGTACATCTCTGTGTGTATCAATAAACTCATCAACACTGAAGATCCAGTCTCCTGACTCCTGAATCTGTCTCCTGGACGCCGGATTTCTAACACTATACATGTATTGACTTTTTTGTCTTTTTTGTCGTACAGTTTCCTAGGATCCCGTGACCGACTCCCTCTCTGAAGGTGGAAACGACTAACAAGAGTCTATCCATTTTCTTCTCACTTCACAACTCTATATAGGTAAATACAGCTATATTCTGTCCATCTTCAGCTGTGTGAGGCTGAATGTTCGTAAACTGCTGTTATACAGGTAAGTGATTGTTCAGTTTCTATACAGGTATTGACTTTTTTTTCTTTTTGTCGTACAGTTTCCCAGGATTCCATTATCAACTCCCTCTATGATGGTGGACAATCAAGGGTCTAGGGTCTGACTGTTCGTGAACAGCTGTGATACCGGTAAGTGATCATTCAGTACATATACTAACTTTTTCTTCTTTTTTGTTGTACAGTTTCGCAGGAGCCTGTTACCGACTCCCTCTCTGAAGGTGGAAACGACTAACAAGGATTTTTCCATCTGCATCTCCATTCTCTACTATGACTGGCTGGCTGGTATTCTGTCCATCTTCAACTGTGTGAGGCTGACTGTTCGTAAATAGCTGTGATACTGGTAAGTGATTATTCAGTTTCTATACCTGTATTGACTTTTTTTTTTCTTTTTTGTCATACAGTTTCCCAGGATCCCGTGACCGACTCCCTCTCTGAAGGTGGACTAACCAAGGTCTTTATATCTGCATCTCCATTTACAACTGTGACTGGCTGGCTGGTATTCTGTCCATCTTGAACTGTGTGAGTCTGACTGTTGGTAATAGCTTTGATACAGGTAAGTGATCATTCAGTTTCTATACATGTATTGACTTTTTTTTCTTTTTGTCGTACAGTTTCCCAGGATTCCATTATCAACTCCCTCTATGAAGGTGGACAATCAAGGGTCTAGGGTCTGACTGTTTGTAAACAGCTTTGATACAAGTAAGTGATCATTCAGTTTCTATAGACGTATTGACTTTTTTTCTTTCTTGTCATACAATTTCCCAGGATCCCATTTCGGACTCCCCCTCTGAAGGTGGACTATCAAGGGTCTAGGGTCTGACTGTTCGTGAACAGCTGTGATACAGGTAAGTGATCATTCAGTTTCTATACACGTATTGACTTATTTTTTTTCTTTTTTGTCGTACAGTTTCCCAGGATCCCGTGAAGGTGGAAACGACTTACAAGGATTTCTCCATCTGCATCTCCATTCTCTACTATGACTGGCTGGCAGGTATTTTGTCCATCTTGAACTGTGTGAGGCTGACTGTTCGTAAATAGCTGTGGTACAGGTAAGTGATCATTCAGTTTCTATACATGAATTGACTTTTTTTTCTTTTTTGTCGTACAGTTTCCCAGGATCCCATTACCGACTCCCCCTCTGAAGGTGGACTATCAAGGGTCTAGGGTCTGACTGTTCGTAAATAGCTGTGATACTGGTAAGTGATTATTCAGTTTCTATACACGTATTGACTTTTTTTCTTTTCTTTTTTGTCGTACAGTTTCCCAGGATCCCGTGAAGGTTGAAAAGACTAACAAGGATTTTTCCATCTGCATCTCCATTCTCTACTATGACTGGCTGGCATGTATTCTGTCCATCTTGAACTGTGTGAGTCTGACTGTTCGTAATAGCTTTGATACAGGTAAGTGATTATTCAGTTTCTATACATGTATTGACTTTTTTTATTTTTTGTTATACAGTTTCCCAGGATCCCGTGACCGAATCCCTCACTGAAGGTGGAAACGAATAACAAGGATTTTTCAATCTGCATCTCCATTCTCTACTATGACTGGCTGGCTGGCTGGTATTCTGTCCATCTTGAAATGTGTGAGTCTGACTGTTCGTAATAGCTTTGATACAGGTAAGTGATCATTCAGTTTCTATACATGTATTGACTTTTTTTTCTTTTTTGTCGTACAGTTTCCTAGGATCCCGTGACCGACTCCCTCTCTGAAGGTGGAAATGACTAACAAGAGTCTATCCATTTTCTTCTCACTTCACAACTCTATATAGGTAAATACAGCTATATTCTGTCCATCTTCAGCTGTGTGAGGCTGAATGTTCGTAAACAGCTGTGATACCGGTAAGTGATTATTCAGTACATATACTGACTTTATTTTTCTTTTTTGTTGTACAGTTTCGCAGGATCCCGTGACCGACTCCCTCTATGAAGGTGGACAATCAAGGGTCTAGGGTCTAACTTTTGGTAAACAGCAGTGATACTGGTAAGTGATTATTCAGTACATATACTAACTTTTTTTTTCTTTTTTGTTGTACAGTTTCGCAGGATCCCGTGACCGACTCCCTCTATGAAGGTGGACAATCAAGGGTCTAGGGTCTGACTGTTGGTAAACAGCTGTGATACTGGTAAGTGATTATTCAGTACATATACTGACTTTATTTTCTATTTTGTCGTACAGTTTCACAGGATCCTGTTACCGACTCCCTCTCTGAAGGTGGACTATCAAGGGTCTAGGGTCTGAGTGTTCGTGAACAGCTGTGATACAGGTAAGTGATCATTCAGTACATGTATTGACTTTTTTTTTTCTGTTTTGTCGTACAATTTCGCAGGATCCCATTACCGACTCCCTTTATGAAGGTGGACAATCAAGGGTGTAGGGTCTAACTTTTGGTAAACAGCTGTGATACTGGTAAGTGATTATTCAGTACATATACTGACTTTTTTTTTCTTTTTTCTTGTACAGTTTCGCAGGATCCTGTTACCGACTCCCTCTATGAAGGTGGACAATCAAGGGTCTAGGGTCTGACTGTTGGTAAACAGCTGTGATACTGGTAAGTGATTATTTAGTACATATACTAACTTTTTTTTTCTTTTTTGTTGTACAGTTTCGCAGGATCCCGTGACCGACTCCCTCTATGAAGGTGGACAATCAAGGGTCTAGGGTCTGACTGTTGTTAAACAGCTGTGATACTGGTAAGTGATTATTCAGTACATATACTGACTTTATTTTCTATTTTGTCGTACAGTTTCGCAGGATCCTGTTACCGACTCCCTCTCTGAAGGTGGACTATCAAGGGTCTAGGGTCTGAGTGTTCGTGAACAGCTGTGATACAGGTAAGTGATCATTCAGTACATGTATTGACTTTTTTTTTTCTTTTTTGTCGTACAATTTCGCAGGATCCCATTACCGACTCCCTTTATGAAGGTGGACAATCAAGGGTCTAGGGTCTAACTTTTGGTAAACAGCTGTGATACTGGTAAGTGATTATTCAGTACATATACTGACTTTTTTTTTTTTTTTTTCTTGTACAGTTTCGCAGGATCCTGTTACCGACTCCCTCTATGAAGGTGGACAATCAAGGGTCTAGGGTCTGACTGTTGGTAAACAGCTGTGATACTGGTAAGTGATTATTTAGTACATATACTAACTTTTTTTTTCTTTTTTGTTGTACAGTTTCGCAGGATCCCGTGACCGACTCCCTCTATGAAGGTGGACAATCAAGGGTCTAGGGTCTGACTGTTGGTAAACAGCTGTGATACTGGTAAGTGATTATTCAGTACATATACTGACTTTATTTTCTATTTTGTTGTACAGTTTCGCAGGATCCTGTTACCGACTCCCTCTCTGAAGGTGGACTATCAAGGGTCTAGGGTCTGAGTGTTCGTGAACAGCTGTGATACAGGTAAGTGATCATTCAGTACATGTATTGACTTTTTTTTTTCTTTTTTGTCGTACAATTTCGCAGGATCCCATTACCGACTACCTTTATGAAGGTGGACAATCAAGGGTCTAGGGTCTAACTTTTGGTAAACAGCTGTGATACTGGTAAGTGATTATTCAGTACATATACTAACTTTTTTTTTCTTTTTTGTTGTACAGTTTCGCAGGATCCCGTGACCGACTCCCTCTATGAAGGTGGACAATCAAGGGTCTAGGGTCTGAGTGTTCGTGAACAGCTGTGATACAGGTAAGTGATCATTCAGTACATGTATTGACTTTTTTTTTTCTTTTTTGTCGTACAATTTCGCAGGATCCCATTACCGACTACCTTTATGAAGGTGGACAATCAAGGGTCTAGGGTCTAACTTTTGGTAAACAGCTGTGATACTGGTAAGTGATTATTCAGTACATATACTGACTTTTTTTTCTTTTTTCTTGTACAGTTTCGCAGGATCCTGTTACCGACTCCCTCTATGAAGGTGGACAATCAAGGGTCTAGGGTCTGACTGTTGGTAAACAGCTGTGATACTGGTAAGTGATTATTCAGTACATATACTGACTTTTTTTTCTTTTTTGTCATACAGTTTCGCAGGAACCCATTACCGACTCCCTCTATGAAGGTGGACAATCAAGGGTCTAGGGTCTGACTGTTGGTAAACAGCTGTGATACTGGTAAGTGATTATTCAGTACATATACTGACTTTTTTTTCTTTTTTCTTGTACACTTTCGCAGGACCCTGTTACCGACTCCCTCTCTGAAGGTGCACTATCAAGGGTCTAGGGTCTGACTGTTCGTAAACAGCTTTGATACAAGTAAGTGATTATTCAGTTTCTATACACGTATTGACTTTTTTTCTTTCTTGTCATACAATTTTGCAGGATCCCATTACCGACTCCCTCAATGAAGGTGGACAATCAAGGGTCTAGGGTCTGACTTTTGGTAAACAGCTGTGATACCGGTAAGTGATTATTCAGTACATATACTAACTTTTTCTTCTTTTTTGTTGTACAGTTTCGCAGGAGCCTGTTACCGACTCACTCTCTGAAGGTGGAAACGACTAACAAGGATTTTTCCATCTGCATCTCCATTCTCTACTATGACTGGCTGGCTGGTATTCTGTCCATCTTCAACTGTGTGAGGCTGACTGTTCGTAAATAGCTGTGATACTGGTAAGTGATTATTCAGTTTCTATACACGTATTGACTTTTTTTTTCTTTATTGTCATACAGTTTCCCAGGATCCCGTGACCGACTCCCTCTCTGAAGGTGGACTAACCAAGGTCTTTATATCTGCATCTCCATTTACAACTGTGACTGGCTGGCTGGTATTCTGTCCATCTTCAACTGTGTGAGGCTGACTGTCCGTAAACAGCTGTTATACAGGTAAGTGATCATTCAGTTTCTATACACGTATTGACTTTTTTTTTCTTTATTGTCATACAGTTTCCCAGGATTCTATTACCGACTCCCTCTCTGAAGGTGGACTATCAAGTGTCTAGGGTCTGACTGTTCGTGAACAGCTGTGATACAGGTAAGTGATTATTCAGTTTCTATACATGTATTGACTTTTTTTTTCTTTTTTGTTGTACAGTTTCCCAGGATCCCGTGACCGACTCCCTCTCTGAAGGTGGACTAACCAAGGTCTTTACATCTGCATCTCCATTTACAACTTTGACTGGCTGGCTGGTATTCTGTCCATCTTCAACTGTGTGAGGCTGACTGTTCGTAAACAGCTGTGATACAGGTAAGTGATCATTCAGTTTCTATACATGTATTGACTTTTTTTTTCTTTTTTTGTCGTACAGTTTCCCAGGATCCCGTGACCGACTCCCTCTATGAAGGGGGACAATCAAGGGTCTAGGGTCTGACTGTTGGTAAACAGCTGTGATACTGGTAAGTGATTATTCAGTACATATACTGACTTTTTTTCTTTTTTCTTGTACAGTTTCGCAGGATCCTGTTACCGACTCCCTCTCTGAAGGTGGACTATCAAGGGTCTGAGTGTTCGTGAACAGCTGTGATACAGGTAAGTGATCATTCAGTACATGTATTGACTTTTTTTTTTCTTTTTTGTCGTACAGTTTCGCAGGATCCCATTACCGACTCCCTCTATGAAGGTGGACAATCAAGGGTCTAGGGTCTGAGTGTTCGTAAACAGCTGTGATACAGGTAAGTGATCATTCAGTACATGTATTGACTTTTTTTTTTCTGTTTTCTCGTACAATTTCGCAGGATCCCATTACCGACTCCCTTTATGAAGGTGGACAATCAAGGGTCTAGGGTCTAACTTTTGGTAAACAGCTGTGATACTGGTAAGTGATTATTCAGTACATAGACTGACTTTTTTTTCTTTTTTGTTGTACAGTTTCGAAGGATCCTGTTACCGACTCCCTCTATGAAGGTGGACAATCAAGGGTCTAGGGTCTGACTGTTGGTAAACAGCTGTGATACTGGTAAGTGATTATTCAGTACATATACTAACTTTTTTTTTTCTTTTTTGTTGTACAGTTTCGCAGGATCCCGTGACCGACTCCCTCTATGAAGGTGGACAATCAAGGGTCTAGGGTCTGACTGTTGGTAAACAGCTGTGATACTGGTAAGTGATTATTCAGTACATATACTGACTTTATTTTCTATTTTGTTGTACAGTTT
Source organism: Salminus brasiliensis (assembly GCF_030463535.1). NCBI lineage: Eukaryota > Metazoa > Chordata > Actinopteri > Characiformes > Bryconidae > Salminus > Salminus brasiliensis. The sequence goes on from NC_132892.1 coordinate 17,121,435, forward strand.
CGCAGGATCCTGTTACCGACTCCCTCTCTGAAGGTGGACTATCAAGGGTCTAGGGTCTGAGTGTTCGTGAACAGCTGTGATACAGGTAAGTGATCATTCAGTACATGTATTGACTTTTTTTTTTCTTTTTTGTCGTACAATTTCGCAGGATCCCATTACCGACTACCTTTATGAAGGTGGACAATCAAGGGTCTAGGGTCTAACTTTTGGTAAACAGCTGTGATACTGGTAAGTGATTATTCAGTACATATACTAACTTTTTTTTTCTTTTTTGTTGTACAGTTTCGCAGGATCCCGTGACCGACTCCCTCTATGAAGGTGGACAATCAAGGGTCTAGGGTCTGACTGTTGGTAAACAGCTGTGATACTGGTAAGTGATTATTCAGTACATATACTGACTTTATTTTCTATTTTGTCGTACAGTTTCGCAGGATCCTGTTACCGACTCCCTCTCTGAAGGTGGACTATCAAGGGTCTAGGGTCTGAGTGTTCGTGAACAGCTGTGATACAGGTAAGTGATCATTCAGTACATGTATTGACTTTTTTTTTTCTGTTTTGTCGTACAATTTCGCAGGATCCCATTACCGACTCCCTTTATGAAGGTGGACAATCAAGGGTCTAGGGTCTAACTTTTGGTAAACAGCTGTGATACTGGTAAGTGATTATTCAGTACATAGACTGACTTTTTTTTTTTTTTTTCTTGTACAGTTTCGCAGGATCCTGTTACCGACTCCCTCTATGAAGGTGGACAATCAAGGGTCTAGGGTCTGACTGTTGGTAAACAGCTGTGATACTGGTAAGTGATTATTCAGTACATATACTAACTTTTTTTTTTCTTTTTTGTTGTACAGTTTCGCAGGATCCCGTGACCGACTCCCTCTATGAAGGTGGACAATCAAGGGTCTAGGGTCTGACTGTTGGTAAACAGCTGTGATACTGGTAAGTGATTATTCAGTACATATACTGACTTTATTTTCTATTTTGTTGTACAGTTTCGCAGGATCCTGTTACCGACTCCCTCTCTGAAGGTGGACTATCAAGGGTCTAGGGTCTGAGTGTTCGTGAACAGCTGTGATACAGGTAAGTGATCATTCAGTACATGTATTGACTTTTTTTTTTCTTTTTTGTCGTACAATTTCGCAGGATCCCATTACCGACTACCTTTATGAAGGTGGACAATCAAGGGTCTAGGGTCTAACTTTTGGTAAACAGCTGTGATACTGGTAAGTGATTATTCAGTACATATACTAACTTTTTTTTTCTTTTTTGTTGTACAGTTTCGCAGGATCCCGTGACCGACTCCCTCTATGAAGGTGGACAATCAAGGGTCTAGGGTCTGACTGTTGGTAAACAGCTGTGATACTGGTAAGTGATTATTCAGTACATATACTGACTTTATTTTCTATTTTGTCGTACAGTTTCGCAGGATCCTGTTACCGACTCCCTCTCTGAAGGTGGACTATCAAGGGTCTAGGGTCTGAGTGTTCGTGAACAGCTGTGATACAGGTAAGTGATCATTCAGTACATGTATTGACTTTTTTTTTTCTTTTTTGTCGTACAATTTCGCAGGATCCCATTACCGACTCCCTTTATGAAGGTGGACAATCAAGGGTCTAGGGTCTAACTTTTGGTAAACAGCTGTGATACTGGTAAGTGATTATTCAGTACATATACTGACTTTTTTTTTTTTTTTTTCTTGTACAGTTTCGCAGGATCCTGTTACCGACTCCCTCTATGAAGGTGGACAATCAAGGGTCTAGGGTCTGACTGTTGGTAAACAGCTGTGATACTGGTAAGTGATTATTCAGTACATATACTGACTTTATTTTCTATTTTGTCGTACAGTTTCGCAGGATCCTGTTACCGACTCCCTCTCTGAAGGTGGACTATCAAGGGTCTAGGGTCTGAGTGTTCGTGAACAGCTGTGATACAGGTAAGTGATCATTCAGTACATGTATTGACTTTTTTTTTTCTTTTTTGTCGTACAATTTCGCAGGATCCCATTACCGACTCCCTTTATGAAGGTGGACAATCAAGGGTCTAGGGTCTAACTTTTGGTAAACAGCTGTGATACTGGTAAGTGATTATTCAGTACATATACTGACTTTTTTTTTTTTTTTTTCTTGTACAGTTTCGCAGGATCCTGTTACCGACTCCCTCTATGAAGGTGGACAATCAAGGGTCTAGGGTCTGACTGTTGGTAAACAGCTGTGATACTGGTAAGTGATTATTTAGTACATATACTAACTTTTTTTTTCTTTTTTGTTGTACAGTTTCGCAGGATCCCGTGACCGACTCCCTCTATGAAGGTGGACAATCAAGGGTCTAGGGTCTGACTGTTGGTAAACAGCTGTGATACTGGTAAGTGATTATTCAGTACATATACTGACTTTATTTTCTATTTTGTTGTACAGTTTCGCAGGATCCTGTTACCGAATCCCTCTCTGAAGGTGGACTATCAAGGGTCTAGGGTCTGAGTGTTCGTGAACAGCTGTGATACAGGTAAGTGATCATTCAGTACATGTATTGACTTTTTTTTTTCTTTTTTGTCGTACAATTTCGCAGGATCCCATTACCGACTCCCTTTATGAAGGTGGACAATCAAGGGTCTAGGGTCTAACTTTTGGTAAACAGCTGTGATACTGGTAAGTGATTATTCAGTACATATACTGACGTTTTTTTCTTTTTTCTTGTACAGTTTCGCAGGATCCTGTTACCGACTCCCTCTATGAAGGTGGACAATCAAGGGTCTAGGGTCTGACTGTTGGTAAACAGCTATGATACTGGTAAGTGAATATTCAGTACATATACTGACTTTTTTTTCTTTTTTCTTGTACAGTTTCGCTGGATCCTGTTACCGACTCCCTCTATGAAGGTGGACAATCAAGGGTCTAGGGTCTGACTGTTGGTAAACAGCTGTGATACTGGTAAGTGATTTTTCAGTTCATATACTGACTTTATTTTCTTTTTTGTCGTACAGTTTCGCAGGATCCTGTTACCGACTCCCTCTCTGAAGGTGGACAATCAAGGGTGTAGGGTCTAACTTTTGGTAAACAGCTGTGATACTGGTAAGTGATTATTCAGTACATATACTGACTTCCCGTGACCGACTCCCTCTCTGAAGGTGGACTAACCAAGGTCTTTACATCTGCATCTCCATTTACAACTGTGACTGGCTGGCTGGTATTCTGTCCATCTTCAATTGTGTGAGGCTGACTGTCCGTAAACAGCTGTTATACAGGTAAGTGATCATTCAGTTTCTATACACGTATTGAATTTTTTTTCTTTATTGTCATACAGTTTCCCAGGATTCTATTACCGACTCCCTCTCTGAAGGTGGACTATCAAGGGTCTAGGGTCTGACCGTTTGGGAACAGGTTTGATACAGGTAAGTGATTATTCAGTTTCTATACACGTATTGACTTTTTTTCTTTTTTGTCATACAATTTCCCAGGATCCCGTGACCGACTCCCTCTCTGAAGGTGGACTAACCAAGGTCTTTACATCTGCATCTCCATTTACAACTGTGACTGGCTGGCTGGTATTCTGTCCAACTTCAACTGTGTGAGGCTGTTCTTAAACAGCTATGATACAGGTAAGTGATCATTCAGTACATGTATTTACTTTTTTTTGTTCTTTTTTGTACTGTTTCCCAGGATCCCGTGACCGACTCCCTCTCAGAAGGTGGAAACAACTAACAAGGATTTTTCCATCTGCATCTCCATTCTCTACTATGACTGGCTGGCTGGTATTCTGTCCATCTTCAACTGTGTGAGGCTGACTGTTCGTAAATAGCTGTGATACTGGTAAGTGATCATTCAGTTTCTATACACGTATTGACTTTTTTTTCTTTTTTGTCATACAGTTTCCCAGGATTCTATTACCGACTCCCTCTCTGAAGGTGGACTAACCAAGGTCTTTATATCTGCATCTCCATTTACAACTGTGACTGGCTGGCTGGTATTCTGTCCATCTTCAACTGTGTGAGGCTGACTGTTCGCAAACAGCTTTGATACAGGTAAGTGATCATTCAGTTTCTATAGATGTATTGACTTTTTTTTCTTTTTTGTCATACAGTTTCCCAGGATCCCATTACCGACTCCCTCTCTGAAGGTGGACAATCAAGGGTCTAGGGTCTGACTTTTGTTAAACAGTTGTGATACTGGTAAGTGATCATTCAGTACATGTATTGACTTTTTTTTTTTTTCATTTTTGTCACACAATTTCCCAGGATCCTGTGACCGACTCCCTCTCTGAAGATGGACTAACCAAGGTCTTTACATCTGCATCTCCATTTACAACTGTGACTGGCTGGCTTGTATTCTGTCCATCTTCAACTGTGTGAGGCTGACTGTCCGTAAACAGCTGTTATGCAGGTAAGTGATCATTCAGTTTCTATACACGTATTGACTTTTTTTTCTTTTTTTGTCGTACAGTTTCCCAGGATCCCGTGACCGACTCACTCTCTGAAGGTGGACAATCAAGGGTCTAGGGTCTGACTTTTGTTAAACAGTTGTGATACTGGTAAGTGATCATTCAGTACATGTATTGACTTTTTTTTTTCTTTTTTGTCGTACACTTTGCCAGGATCCCGTGACCGACTCCCTCTCTGAAGGTGGAAACGACTAACAAGGATTTTTCCATCTGCATCTCCATTCTCTACTATGACTGGCTGGCTGGTATTCTGTCCATCTTCAACTGTGTGAGGCTGACTGTTCGTAAATAGCTGTGATACAGGTAAGTGATTATTCAGTACATGTACTAAGTTTCTTTTTTGTCATACAATTTCCCAGGATCCCGTGACCGACTCCCTCTCTGAAGGTGGACTAACCAAGGTCTCTACATCTGCATTTCCATTTACAACTGTGACTGGCTGGCTGGTATTCTGTCCATAATCAACTGTGTGAGGCTGACTGTTCGTAAACAGCTGTTATACACGTAAGTGATTATTCAGTTTCTATACATGTATTGACTTTTTTCTTTTGTCATACAGTTTCCCAGGATCCCGTGACCGACTCCCTCTCTGAAGGTGGAAACGAGTAACAAGGATTTTTCCATCTGCATCTCCATTCCCTACTATGACTGGCTGGCTGGTATTCTGTCCATAATCAACTGTGTGAGGCTGACTGTCCGTAAACAGCTGTTATACAGGTAAGTGATCATTCAGTTTCTATACACGTATTGACTTTTTTTTTCTTTTTTGTCGTACAGTTTCCCAGGATTCTATTACCGACTCCCTCTCTGAAGGTGGACTATCAAGGGTCTAGGGTCTGACTGTTCGTGAACAGTATTGATACAGGTAAGTGATTATTCAGTTTCTATACATGTTTTGACTTTTTTTTCTTTTTTGTTGTACAGTTTCCCAGGATCTCGTGACCGACTCCCTCTCTGAAGGTGGAAACGACTAACAAGAGTCTATCCATTTGCTTCTCACTTCACAACTATATATATATATATATATATATATATATATATATATATATATGTAAATACAGCTATATTCTGTCCATTTTCAGCTGTGTGAGGCTGAATGTTCGTAAACAGCTGTTATACAGGTAAGTGATCATTCAGTTTCTATACATGTATTGGCTTTTTTTCTTTTTTGTCATACAGTTTCCCAGGATCACGTGACCGACTCCCTCTCTGAAGGTGGAAACGAGTAACAAGGATTTTTCCATCTGCATCTCCATTCCCTACTATGACTGGCTGGCTGGTATTCTGTCTATCTTCAAATGTGTGAAGCTGACTGTTTGTAAGCAGCTATTATATAGGTAAGTGATTATTCAGTTTCTATACATGTATTGACTTTTTTCTTTTGTCATACAGTTTCCCAGGATCCCGTGACCGACTCCCTTTCTGAAGGTGGAAACGAGTAACAAGGATTTTTCCATCTGCATCTCCATTCCCTACTATGACTGGCTGGCTGGTATTCTGTCCATCTTCAATTGTGTGAGGCTGACTGTTCGTAAACAGCTGTTATACACGTAAGTGATTATTCAGTTTCTATACATGTATTGGCTTTTTTTCTTTTTTGTCGTACAGTTTCCCAGGATCTCGTGACCGACTACCTCTCTGAAGGTGGACTATCAAGGGTCTAGGGTCTGACTGTTCGTAAACAGCTGTGATACAGGTAAGTGATCATTCAGTACATGTATTGACTTTTTTTTTCTTTTTTGTCATACAGTTTCGCAGGATCCCATTACCGACTCCCTCTATGAAGGTGGAAACGACTAACAAGAGTCTGTCCATTTGCTTCTCACTTCACAACTATATATAGGTAAATACAGCTATATTCTGTCCATCTTCAGCTGTGTGAGGCTGAATGTTCGTAAACAGCTGTTATACAGGTAAGTTATTATTCAGTTTCTATACATGTATTGACTTTTTTTCTTTTTTGTCATACAGTTTCCCAGGATCCCGTGACCGAGTCCCTCACTGAAGGTGGACTAAGAAGGGTCTTTTCGTCTGCATTTCCGGGGGGGGGGGGGTCACAGCAAAAACTTTTTAGAAGGGTTACAGTAGGACTGGGTAGGCAAAAGCAGCCAAACACAAATGCACTCGCACCAGCAGACAGCAGGGGGCAGCTCAACACATGGGGAAGAGAGAAGAAATGAAAGAAAAACTAAAAATAATGAAGAAAAGGTTTAGGTTTATATATGAATTTGAACAGTATTGTAACACCGCTGTTTCTTACAGAGTGGGATTGGACTTTGCTAAAAAAAAAAAAAAAAAAAAAACATGTAAAAAAGCCAGCACAGTTCACAGAACAGCTCATGATCCAAAACAGACCACATCCTCTGTAAAACACGACGGAGGCACTGTGATGGCTTGAGCATGCATGGCTGCCAGTGGCACTGGATCACTAAACCTTATTGATGATGTGACACAGGACAGAAGCAGCCGGATGAGTTCTGAGGTATTCAGAGACATACAATGTGCTCAAATGCAGCCAAACTGACTGGTCAGTGTTTCATAATACAGATGGACAATGACCCAAAACATAAAGTCAAAACAACCCAGGAGTTTATTAAAGCAAAGAAGTGGAATATTCTTGAATGGCCAAGTCAGTCACCTGATCTCAACCCAACTGAGCACGCATTTCACTTGTTAACGACTAAACTTCAGACAGAAAGGCCCACAAACACACAGCAACTGGAAACCGCTGCAGTAATGGCCTGACAGATCATTAAAAAGGAGGAGAAACAGCATCTGGTGATATCCATGAGTTCAAGACTTCAGGTGTAGCAGACTGGGGGGAAAAAAAGTTAAATTATTTTCAGTAACAAGAAATAGGGCCCCTTTAATATTTTTATTTTATTTTTCTTTATTTCATTTGTTTGGATTACATTTAGGCTGGTTTAAACCTCAGTATAATTATCATTCTACTGTTATTAGTTTGGACTAAGGCTAATAGGTCATTTTCGTTTCTCCCAGTAGAGGCGCTCTTAGGCATCAGTGGTAAAGGACCTCCAGCCTCTGGCTCGGTTAGTGGTTCAGAATAAAGCTTTTGCCACAGGCTGACGACTCATTAACCTGTGTGCTGGTTTCTTCCTCGTCATGTAGAGGAATGGAAATGTCCCTACATACATTTTAGTGGTGAATCTATACTCTAATATGTTGATGAAGCCTTGTGCCATGTCTTAGTCCAAGTTAAATGTGTTTTGGTTAAGTTATGTCGAGTGAATGAGAAGATGGAAAATATGTTAGCCATTTAGCTTAGCATAGGGGCATGTTCTAATCTGAGAATCCCACTCTTAGTACTTTTATATGTTCTGTAATCCAGTGTTTTTACTAAAAAGTCTAAAACATTTGATACAACACAAGTTTAGGAGTTTAAAGAAGTGTATTTCCATTATTTTGAGCTTCTTTAACAGCAGCATTTTCTCTCTATCTTAAGCAGTAGCTCAGCTGCAGAGCTTAGCTGCTCTGGTACAGTCAGAGGTGCAGTGAAGTTCTTTGGACTGTGTGTTTTGTGTTCAATTCTGTTCCAAGTGTTTGTGTCTAGTATTATATATGTCAGCCACAAAATCTAAAAGGAGCTTTATATTGGAAAGCTGGTTTATTTTCTATAAATATGTTATGATAAAATAACCATTATGCTCAATTTATCTTACCTCAGCTAAACATCAGTGAAGACGTTACTAATCCACTCAGCCAACATGTAGATAAAGAGTACATGTACATAACATTTTTAACATGTTTAAACATCTGGACATTTGAGTATTGAGAGATGGAGGTAATGTAACTAAAATGTAATTAATAGAAATGCAATTTACCTGACAAGTTAGGACTCCTCCACATTTATTACTACTTAAAATTACTAAAATCAGCTAAATCAGGAGCAGCACATCAGCTATAGATGATTAGAGCATGGTTAGAGCAATCCATAACATGGGAATTACAGAGAATTACAGAAGAGACAGTTCATAGTTTGGGTTTTCACTGATTATTGTGTTCATATATACAGGCGAGGAGAGCAGGGCACACTCACACACAGTTTGATATTTTGGATCATTTAATTCAGGATAGTATTTCAGAAATATGAATAATATTGTTTACATAAACAACCTGCACAAATAAACAAGTTAACAATTCATCTCAAAGCACTGCTTATTAAATCACAGTACTGCTTATAAAATCAAATGGGTCAAATGAAGAGCTTTGAGACACAATGAGATAAAACAGTAAATAGTCACAGAGAAAAGAACAGTTCATATAAGATGTTGTGTAAAAAATGACTAATGAGGTTATTTAGGTGTTAGGTTCATACTGATGTGGCTTTACAGGGCTTCTCTGTTCTGTAATCAGTGTTTCTATAGTTTCTCACTTCAGAAATGGGACAGGTTGTGTGAACATGGCTCTTCTGCAAAGCATACTGTGAATTATTCTAGTTACAATATTCAAAAAGAAGTGCATGCTTTACAGTGTGCTTTGCAGAAGAGCCGTGTTCACTCACCTTTTTTAATACTACTGTGAGGGACGATGTACCTAAATGTTTCACTCACCTGTACACCTGTGTAATGTGACGTGATGATAAAAGTGATTTGATTTTTTTTTTTTTTGGTGGCTCAGTGGGTTGTTAGAAGAGATGTCCACAAGGGGGTGCTATAGTGCCATTATTCCTGGTAACTCTGCTGGTGACCGAGTGCTAAGAAGGCTGAGAGAAACTATAGAGAAAGTCTACCAGCTGTTTTTCTATTCTTTACAGACCTCTTTCTTTTGGGTTGGTACTCAGTACACCGCACACACCTACATGTGAAATCTTAAAAGACATGATGTTCTAAAAAATGTTTTATTCATTTATTTATGATATTAATTAACAACTAAAATTAGCATACACATTTTAGACTGCATGCTTTATGAATCGTCTGCTAAGAAATAGAGAGCCTGTTGCAGAGGTGGGTGGTCACTAGTTACCTTTACACATGATAATAGGAGGATGAGAAAGGGAGTCTAGTTTTCCTTTCAGTTTAGTCATGAACTCCATTTTTGAGTGTAATGTTGTCATGTTATGTTGGTGAGCATCTGCATGGCTCTGTGATGGATCACGTGTCTAATTTGAGAGCTTTTTTTACTCCAAAAATATAAGTAAACGAAATCAACCATAACAGACACTGATTGTATCTAAAGTTCCAGTGCAGCTCTATAAGTTATTCAGTATTGAAGTATTTTATTTTAATTCACTAATTTTCTACATCTGTCACACTGCCAATAAAACGTGAAGATCTGGAGCAGCCGCACAGTGACCTACGGTCGCCGGAATAGAGGGATTTTAGTCCCCAGCACTGGCTTAAGAAACAGTTGAACTGTGTTCTCTGGAGTGATGGAGCTCCATCCAGTACCTTGGGCTGAGTTGGAGTGCATAGACTAATCATCCAGCATCAGTGCATCAGGAATTGCCACGTGAACCAGACCTTACAACCGCGACTTTTCCTGTGCCTATGTCCACAGAAGGAGATTTCGCTGGTCATCAGTTTGAAATACAGGTGCAGAACAAGTGCTTAAACAATGATGCACCACTGATGGCTAGAACTGCGGCTGTCTCTCCAGATCTGCTGAACGATATTAGGGTACAGAATGACTTCCCCGCCCCTCCTCAGACAACCAATGGACTCTTGCACACTCATGCCCTGGGGATTCAGCAATGTATGTAGTGGGTATATATTAATGGGTGCATGTCAGAGTTCAGCCAGTTCAGAGTGTGAGGGGGAGAAGAGTGTTTGTCAGTCTGGCTGTCCTGGACTTCACACTCCTGTAGCGTCGGCCCGATGGTAGGAGCATGAAGAGGCTGTGTTGAGGGTGTGTACTGTCCCTGATAATGCTGTGGGCCCTGCTGATGACCCTGGTCCTGTAGTTGTCTGCTTTACTGTGATTGTAGTGTACTGTAAATGTAGTGTTTCTGTGCTGTAAAACAGTATGTTTATGACAATTAACTGTACTGTAAGTATAGTGTGTATATAGTATACTGTACTGTATAATGTGTGTAATATAAATTAGTACATTAAAATACAATAATCTGTTGTGAATTACTTTTCTGTAAATGATATATATAATTTACAGATTATATACATATATATATATATATATATGTAGTTATTATAATTTAGTGTACTGATTATTTTTAAGTGTACAATAAATGTAGTGTACTGTATATTTATTACAATTAACTGCTAGATTCATTAAATTCATTAAACGAATCCAGTTTTACGTACAACAGGATGAACTTACAGTGGAGGAAATAAGTATTTAATCCCCCATTGAATTTAAAAGTTTGTACTCTAACAAATAATTAAACAGTATGATTTTTATGGTGCCTTTATTTTAACAGTGAGAGATGGAATATCAAAAAGACAATCTAGAAAATGAATTAATATTTAAATAAAAAATAATTTGCATTTCATTGAGGGAACTAAGAATTTGATCCCCTAAAAACCATGATTAATGTTGGCTCCCACAGACCACTGACACATCCTACTCTCAGTGAAGTCGTTACCTGCATGAGAGACACCTGTCCCAAATTGTCACCTGTGTAAAAGGCCACCTGCCAAGAGACTCAGTGACACTCCAACATCTCCACCATGGGCAAGACTAAAGAGCTGTCTAAAGATGGCAGGGACAAAATTGTTGAGCTACACAAGGCTGGAATGGGCTACAAAGCCATAAGTAAGAAGCTGGAAGAGAAGGTGACAACTGTTGGTGCAATTATTCGGAAGTGGAAGAAGTACAACATTACTGTCAATCGACCTAGGCCTGGAGCTCCATGCAAGATATCACCTCGTGGAGTCTCACTGATCATGAGAAAGGTTACAAATCAGCCAAGAATTACATGGGAGGAGCTGGTTAATGATCTTAAGGCAGCTGGGACCACAGTCTCAAAAAACTATTGGTAATACACTGAGACGTAATGGTTTAAAATCCTGCAGTGCACGCAAGGTTCCTCTGCTCAAGAAGGCTCATGTCCAGGCTCTTTTGAGCAAGCCAGTGGCAACAGTGGCAAGGAAAAACTCAAAAGGGGAACCCATCTTCCTCTGGTCAACACCAGATAGCATGCATGCAGGTAAAGAGTCACAAGCAATCCTTCTAAAGCATTTTGTAAACAAAATGTACATGATGGCAGCATAACTCTGTTCACAGAGACTACAGTAGCAGAACTATTAAAGAACACAGTTGCGTGACAATTTTCATACAGAATACAGTAGCATCAATTTTACCTTTAGAAGTCAACAGGGTCACATTTTTCATACAGAATACAGTAGCATATAATCACTGAAACAGCAGATAGGAGCATGAATCTTAATACAGAATACAACAGTGCTGCTCTTCATATTCAACATACAGCTTTAAGCTCCCTCTATTAATTCATTTTCCATACATCATTCATCCACCTTCAGGCTGCAGTAGTTTAGCCCCACTAAGACAATAATGCTTAAGTTGCATTGCAGAAAAATGCAGCCAATCAGAAGAAAGCTCATTTACATAATGGCACAGTAATAACAGCTTATTATTTTAATGGACTAAGGGCAGGTTTTGGTACATAAAGCTCCATAAAACAATGTAAGTAAGACTGAAGAGAAAAGATCAAATAAAATGTAGACTTGGAGAGTAAGGCTAATACTAGAACTCTACAAAGCCATGGATGTTGTTGCTCACTGTTCAAAAGGCAGCATCACTGTTATTTTGATATGTGGTAGCTCAGACAGAGCGGAGGCAGGTAGTAAAGACCTGGTGTTCGGTCAGAGCAACATGACAGCACAGTAAGACCTTCAGCTCCACCAGATGGACGTTACAACAGCCTACTTGCACGGTCTGATTGATTGTGAGATGTATATGGAGCAATCAGAGAGATTTGAAGGCAAGTCAAATACAGGTGTGAACTGAATAACTCATTGTATGCTCTTAAACTGTCTGGATTATCAGGATGAAAATGGCTTTCCACAGAACCCAGCAGACCGTTGTGTCTACGACAAACACACTGAAATCAGGAGGATGATACTGATAATCTGGGTTGAGGGTCTGAGGTTGAGGTAAAAAAAGATGCCAACAGCATTCAAGATGAAGGATCTAGGAAAACTGAACCATTTTCTAGGTACTGATTTCAATCAAAGTCAAGGCGCAGTAAATAGGAGTCATAAGAAGTACACATCAAAAGTACCTGAACAATTTGGTAGGTCAGACTGTAACCAAGGTCCAACCACAAATCCCAATCACAAAGCAGCATGTAGCTTGTTTGTTGTGATGACACGCACAAGACCTGATCAAAGTTGAAGCAGTTAAATAGTCGCAGTTCTTGTCTGAGCCAAATGAACAACACTGGACTGCAGTCGAGCATGTAATTAGGTACTTAAAGGGTACAACTGATCGTGAACCATTACAAAAAGAGTGGAGAGAAACTGAAACTTGAGGTAAACTTGAACTAAACACGGCCTCTTACTTCCTGCTCTGTCTACACATGAAGCAGAACATATGGCACTGGCTGCAACCACTCAGGAAAGCTTGTACCTGGCACAGCTACTAAATGCCATGGACAGTGATCACCACTATGCACCTGTGAAAATACTAGAAGACAACCAAGGAGCAATTGATCTTTGGAAGACAACATTTTTGGGGCATCTGCGGCTGCTAGGACTAAAGGACACAATATTAAACTCCTCACACGAGTGAACAGGATAAAGACAGTGATGAAAATGAAGACGCATATGCTGACATTTGGAAGCTCGTTTCTGGATGTTTCTGGAGGAATGCTAAGGATTACAGACAAGTAATGGGAGTGGATTACATTATTACTACCAATGTCAGCAGGAATAACAGTTTATGACTGCTGGTAAGTTTGGTAACAGTGCTGAAAGGGAATCTAGGGTGTTTGATGTTATTGCATTTAACAACATTTCTTTGATTCTGATTGGAGCAACACTGTCAAGACTACACCAGAGCACAGCCTGCAGATCATCTGTTACATGCTCTGCATCTGCAGGGGGAGATGGTTCAATCTGCAAGGTTATTAATGAAAACACTAGCTGTTGAGGTTGTTATGGTACATTTGCTAATAAAGGGGTGGCAGGTGGAGATCATGTTTGAAGTAGTTCTAAAACAGGATGAGGTGTTGGTTGGAGATGGAGTCAGGTGGAGAAATACAGAGTTCTCTTAATACCCAGGGGCAAAATTTAACCTAATGTTAAGGGGGTCCTGAATCAATGTCTGATCAGTAGAAAGAGCTGCTTCTGATAAAAACCACAGCAAATTCACCAAGGCCATAGACTGTGATAAGCAGGAAATTGTGCTGCTTTTTGGAAGCCGGAGACTAGCCTGCCACTTTAAGACTAAGCACCCCAAAAGATGCTTAGCAGATCTCCTTCTCTACTACGAGTCCCGTCTCCCTAACCAACATCACTAACAGGATTGGCTTTGTTGTTTCTTGGCAACGTGGGAGAGGCTGTGTTTGTGAAAAGCACCAAAGCTCGGTCAACTAGATGTTCAGGTAGGTCGAGTGAGAGACATCGTTCAATAGTTACGTGCACAAAAATTTCACCTTGTACTGATTCAGTAATACAGTGCAGTTTATTACAAATGAGGAATGATTCCATAGTCCATCATACGGACCTGGTGCTAACCCTGAGTGTGTGTGACAGTTAGCCTAGTTTGGTGATCTATTAAAAGATTAGGAGCTACTTTACGTCAAGTCAATGAGTAGAATCAACAGTAATGGTAATACTCACACTCTACAAAGCCAGGACTGATTTTGCTCACTGTTCATAAAGCAACATCACCGTGTTATTTGGTCAGAGACAAACAACCCGACTGAGTGGCAGCTCAAACAGAGGAGAGGTAGGCAGGAACGACTTGGTGTTAGGTTGGAGAAACATGATCAAGGTTAGAATGGAGCACAGTCTGCAGATCATCTGTTAGATGATCAAGATCTTTAGGGTGAGATGGAAGGAGATGGTTAAATCTGGAAGATTATTAATGAAAACGCTAGCTGTCGAGCCACATTACAGGATATACTAGAAGGCATGACAACAGAGAAGTACAGAGTCACACTATAAAAGCTATTGAGCAATTCTTGGCTGATTTATCTCCATATGGAACAGAAAAATGTGTTTGTTCAGATATTGGTACAGAGTTCACAGCAAGGGATTTGCAGTCATCACTCAGTGAGAAGGGCATAAGGCACGAGACCTCTGCACTGACCACATCAAAATACAGCTGAGTGGAATTGGAGAACCCTCAGACTGACCAGTCAATGGCGGATGATTTCCATGGGGAGAGGTGTGTACCCCCATGCCAACAGCTAACCATGTTCATCAGACTCCAGAAAAGGTTCAAGAGTCTCAAACTGATGCTCAAGATGGCGCTCAAACAGAGGAAGACAGAGTCACGCCTTAGCTGACTGTGTCAGATTTTGAAGACCAGACACTGACCAACTACTGACTACTGTTACAGGGTCTGTAATGGACCAAAGAGCCAAAGATAGCCATGTTTACCATTTGTGTCTGACACATATGGAATTTGGCCTCCTCCTTTAACCCATCCATGCAGTGAACACACACATACACACCAGTAATTAAAAACACACACAGTGACAGTGCCTGGAGTGGTGGGCAGCCATTGCTGTGGTGCACGGGGAGCAAAGAGGGTGAAGGGCCTTGCTTATGGGCCAAACAGTGGCAGCTTGCCGAGCCAGGTATTGAACCCCTGACCCGGTCATCAATAGCTCGGTGCTCCAACTGCTCAACTTCTTAAAAGCTGGGATTGTAACTACTTCAGGTGTGTTACTCAGCGCTCAGCATATCTTAATTTCAGTGATATCTTAGTACTTTAAAGCCACAATCTTGTTGTTTTTAATTGTAGAGTCCCCCTGTCCTGCACGTTTTATTGCAGGGGTGTTCAGTCTTATCTGCAAAGTGCCGTGTAGCTGCAGCTTCTCCATCCTAAACAAGCTGCAGGACACCTGATTCCACTTGTTTAATCAATTAGTGAGTCTTCAAACAACTGATCACATGTGCTTCTGCTTGGCTGGTATGAAAAGCTGTAGCCACACCGGCCCTTTGTGAGTAAGATTGAACACCCACACCACTGAGGGAGGGTTTGTAACTCATGATCAATAAGATAAAGGCGTGTGTTTGAAAAGCTTCTCAATGTAGGAATGCAGATATGGGATCAGAGTCCTCTGTTATTTACAAAGACAAGAACTGCTCCTAAATTAGTGCATTACCTAGCAGCTGATTGTCTGCTTATATAAAGAGGCTTTTAACTCTTTCAAATAATCTTATTGTCTTAGTTTCTGCTGTTCCCACATTTACCACACCTTTATGTTAAAAAAGTGACAAATTCCAGCAGATTTTAAAAGTATTGAGAAAAGAAGTTATTCAGTGGATCAAGAAGTGTGTCCACTATTCTTAAAAGCTCATGTATAGACCTTGATGGTCAGGCAGAGTTTTAAACTGCTTTAAGAGAAAATGCAGGAGCAGTGCTTGAGCAGTTCTCTACCAGCTACATGATCTATATAGAAACAGAACTCCAGCAGAATCCACTCTGTGTATGAACGTGATGAGACTCCACTGAACTATGCATGCAAGGCACCTTTTTCCACCCTGTATCCTGTCATTATTTTAAATGCATTTTTTAATAATGCAATAGCATTAAACATTTTTGATAATGTAATAGCAGTGATGTGTGAAGATTAAGACACACCTAGGGCTGGGCCTAAATGTCCAAATATTATATTAAAGGACCATAAACTCCATTTTTCCTCTTTTCTCTTCAATCCTACTTAGTGTTTGTGGAGTTGTGTGAACAAAAAATCACGCTTCATCCCTTACAATTAAAACTGGCTGTTTTTTATTTGAGGTCTTTTCAACTGTGTGAAATTCTGTTTCAGGTACTTTAAGCTAGATACAGTGGGGTATGAAATGTTTGATTTCTGAGATATATATATATATATATATATATATATATCAATATTTTTAGGATTACATTTCAGGGAGGTGAATCATGTTATCTGAAAAATGGGCTACGCTAATCCCCTTATAGAATCCATAGGGGGCGCTACAAGCTCTGTGTTGAATGTGAAGCGCAATGCTGTTGTATCCCGTATTCAGAGCTATGCTACTGAATTCTGTATGAAAAGTAGCAGAACTTTCCTACAGACCACAGTAACAGAACCCTGTTCTACCAGAATAGAGTAGCGTAACAATGTCTTACAAAACACAGTAGCCTAAAACTGTTCATTCACAACAGAGTAGCATAATGCTTTCATTTAGAAGACATTAGAATCATTATTTTGATATAGAATACAGTACCAGTACTCTTTCAACCAGAATACGATAGCATAACACTACACAACCAGCATAGAGGAGCATAACTCACACAGAATACAGTATTCAATTCAAATGAATTTTATTTATACAGCACTTTCACAACAAATGTGGTCACACAGCAGCTTTACAGAGATCCTGATCCAAGCCTCTTCTGAGCAAGCCAGTGGCAACAGTGGCAAGGAAAAACTCCCTCAGATCGAGAGGAAGAAACCTTGAGAGGAACCAAGACTCAAAAAGGGAACCCATCCTCCTCTGGTCGACACCGGATAGCACAATGAAAAGCAGAACAGGAATAAAACATGGAATTAAGGGAATATGGCCAATGTGCCGTCAAAGACGTGAGACATGTGAGACGTTAGGTGTGGTTTAAAGATGGAAGAACCTATAGGAGAAACAGAAAACACCTTCTCAGGACGACTGAAAGAGTTCCCATCAGCATCACCCAATGTTGTTGCAGATTCCTGTGTTGAGCCGCAGGTCAGTGAATCCAGTCCACCTGCAGAAACTGGTACTGCAAAACAACCTGACTTACCTGAGTCACATCCGAGAGAGGCATACAGAGAGGCTTCTTCCACAGACCTGAAAAAGGCAAAATATCATGAATTCAGTGAGTTGCATGACTCGTTAATCAGAGACAGGACTGTTTGTGGTATTAGGGAAGACCTATTGTGGGCAAGGTTGCTGCTTTTGCACTGACTGCATCTTAAACTGAAGGTCACACTGATGATGGTCAATAAGAGGAAATATCTCACATACTTTAAAAATTAATCTTAGTCTAGACACAGGAGAGGAAACCTCGGTCTCCTGGTTTAAAAACTGTATGTTGAGGAGTTTAGTCAGTTGTGGATAAATGCTGCGTCAGCATGTTTAGAAACTTCAAACAGCATGTTAGCGTGTGGGTTGATGAGAAAAGGATTTCTTGGATCTCAGACTCCACAGATCGCTGTGGCCTCCCAGGGATCAAACTCCCCCTCTCTCAATGACAGGAGCAGCGGTTAGACGGTGTTGTGTTGTTGCTTATTTTCTAACTGAACTGACGATTAGAATCAGTGTAGGTACCGAACCCAAGCACAGAGTTTACCTACGGTTTTCTAAGGTTTTCTATTCTAAAATGATGAAACCTCCTGGGGTGGTGAAGCTGATCAACAACACATTTAGTTCTTATAAATGTCAGTAGGGGGATTTCTCTGAAGACTGTTCTCTGATGAAGGCTGGTAGCTGGATTGGTTCTTCAGAGGACCTGATGCTCCCTGGAACTGAAGTTCAAAATGAAAAGCTGTGTATTAGACATCTCTCCTGTTGTGAAAGACATTTGTGTCACGTAGAAGACATGAACCTTCTTAGGGCCTTTAATCCATCACCTCTTAACTCCCAGACTTTCTAAGGATTATTATTCTGCAATGCCATGGAATACAGCACACACTGCCCAAATCCTTCTAAAGTTAGAGGAGTGAGAAATGAGTTTAAAAGGTTAAAAGGGTTCATGATGTTCACCACAGTTTAAACAAACACTGAAAGTTACCTGGGATCGTGCTGGACATCTTCTCTAACTGGCTACAAGAGGTATAGTCTTCCTTTTCTTCAGGATCTGCTTGAGAGACAACATGACAGATTATCTAGAACATGTCAAGTGTTTTGGATAACATCAAATACCTCAGAGTTTGATGCTAGTTAATAATAATAATAATCTGAAGGGGAGTTAAAGCCTCGGTCTCCTGGTTTCCTGCATCACTGTGGGAGCAAAGGTTCTAGCTTAACCACGATCCACAGAGCAGGACTTTCCTATCAGAATTGAACCCAGCCAGTAGGCCAACACTTAGAGCCATGCTTGAGGGCTACAAGGGGTGTACCCTTGTCGACTTCGTCAGGATCTGTTGGAGGGACACAACAAGAACACATATATACACACACACACACACACACACATTTATGGTATTTAGCTGACTCTCTTATCCAAAAACGACTTACGTCTCCCACATGATGTGGCAGCTCAGTGGCAGGTAGTGGTGTTATTCGCTGCGCCACACCAACCGTTATTGGTTGGTGCCCACACCAATATATATTTATTCACTCATCACACAACTAACATACCTTAATCTTGGGGAACTTTAGCCTCCTGGTTCTTTGCTTCATGGTGGACTGTGTGAGAACAGCTTCTGCCTCCACCACTGCACAAAGAGGAAGACTGAGACTCTTGCTCTGTGGACTGGAGCGGGATGACGTCTAGATCAGAATAAGCTCTGCTGTTTCCCTCAAACTGATTGACGTCCACCACAAAAAAAACTGCCTATAACTCTGGAGAGGAGACAGAACAGAGGTGGAACACAAGTCATCTTTGATTATTTACTTCTTGTCACTGTTGGTGTCACTGTGCATCGTTCAGCTATTCAGCGCACTTTGCACAAGGAGAGGCTGTCTGTCCAAATATATGTACTATGGGAGAGTAATGCAGAAGAAGCCTTTTCTGCTCACAAGCCACAAACCGAGTCGCTTGAGGTATGCTAAAGCACATTTAAACAAGCCAGCTTCATTTTGTAATAAGGTGCTGTGGAACTAAAATGGAGGTATTTGGACATAACAAGGGGCGGTGTGCATGGTGGAAAAACAACACAGCATTCCAAGACAAACACTTGCTACCCACAGTAAAAGTTGGTGGCTGTTCCATCATGCTGTGGGGCTGTGTGGCCAATGCAGATCCTGAGAATATTGTTAAAGCTGAGGGTTGCATGGATTCCAGTCAATTGACAATTGATGCAGCATTCAACTTTAAGATTAAGGATGTATTTGCTAAACTATGCCCAGATTTTAATGTTCAGTCTCATGTGATCAATCTTTTCTTAAATATCCAGTGGTTGTTGTCCTCAGCTGATTCAGCTGATGGAATGAAGATTCTTGACGTGCCGTCCAGGTACTGCTTCTAGGAATGTTCATCTTTCTGGCTTCTGGTCCAGGAAAAGTTCCCAGGAAGTGTTCGCTTTAAATTCTAATTCTAAAAGGTTTCTAAGGGGATTAGAGTTAGGCCCATCAAGAGCTGGCTGTCCTTTGTTAGGACAATGGTAGAGGACCTCCTTGGTTCCTATGTTTATCCCTGTTGGGTGTTTGTTTACCTGGCTGGGGAAACAGGTTGGTTCTTTGTTGGGACAGTCTTTTTAATCACCTGTGTAGCCACACCCATTTTCCTCCTCTGGTGCTGTCACCTACTGGTGAGCAAGGGTACCTACGTCCCCCGTTGGTCTTCAGGGTATGATTTATTGTACATTTGAAGAGCACTTATGGATGAAATGTCCACTGGGAGAGATAAAGTTCATGGCAGGTCAAGCAAGTCCTTCCAATTCTTAGCAGGTTAGTTTTCCACGAGGTGTTTCTATAAGACTGAAAACATCTGGGCAGCTTTATGCAAACATCTGGGCCGTTCTGGTTGACTAACCAAACTTACAATGCATAATAATGTTGGTCATGTTAAAGCTTTGAATTATATGATTGCATCATAAAAAAATACATTCATAAATAAAAAACACCAAATATGATTTACTATTGTGGAAATGATTAGATAGATGGCTTTTGATGGAAAGGAGGAAGTATCATCATTAAGCCTTATAGAGAGGAAAGTTAGTGAAGGTGTTAGCTTTGTTGACTGGGATGGATACCTGATGCGTCAGGGTAATTAATAACCATGTTGTCTATATAACATGTTGACCCCTTGTGCTGTCCTGGGAATCAGGTTGTTTCCTGATCAATGGCTTGTGACTTTGTTGACAGTCTGTTTTAGACTGTATGTATTACATGTTGCAGGAGGTTCATTAAGAGTTAAGCTGACATTAGGTTGACTAATGCCTTATAGGAAGATATCCCATGATCTTAGTTTTAGACTTTGCTTAGGTCAAGTAATTCCACATTTTTGATTGAGTAATTAATTGTCAGGCAGTGTTTCAGTTATTCACACCAAAACGTCGTCTTGCGATGAACTAGTGAGGATAAATGTTTCAGGATCCTAAAGCCAAGCATAGACTTGAGCTTAGTGATTTGAACACGTGTCTGAATAAGTAAGTATGTTTATGTAATTATGTTTCAAGAAAAGATAAATAAATATATTGCTGCATTGGTCACCCGTACTCGCTAGGTTTGTACAATGGTGGTAGCAGATATGCTGTCCAATAATCTATGTACATATGCTGTATGCATTTAAAAGAGTTTGATATGGAAAGGGTAAGCAGAAAATAGTAGCTATGCTGGACACTGCTGGAAGCCTAGTTACCAAAATACTGTGCAGTAAGCTACCAACACCCTGTCACTGCTGTGCTAGTCTATACCCTTTAGTACTAGTGTGTAGTATGCAATTGGGACGCAGCCTAAATCCCCTATCAGATGTTGGAGTGTTTAGTGCGCACTTCTTTACCTCTGTTTGAGCCATGGAAGCTCAGGTACCAGCACTAATGCATGGCCTTAATAGCTGATATGACCAAATACGATCAAATAAATAAATATATATGTATATGTGCTTTTACTGTGCGTTTACCCCAGTCTGGACACTTTTCTGTCAGAACTATTTGCTGAGTACTCGAACCGTTTCGCCTCAGCCAGCTCTCGACTGGCTGATGAAATCCTGAAACCCTGCTCATTGGTCCCACAGGACTGATTGACAGGAGTTTAAACCAATAAGATTACGGAAACAATTCGTGTGAACCAATACAGAAAATAAGAGAGTTAAGCTGTAATTGAAAATACTTATTTAATAACGTGTTAATACAGTAATAAGAACTATATTTATAAACAGTAAATACTAGGGATACATATATAATAAAAATACAGAAATAATTAATAATTTTACTGGACACTCATCAGTCCTTCTGGGGTGTCGGACAGGCTGTAAGTGTGTGTGATTAATTTGGTGATTGATATGATGATTGATCAGTGCTTGATCAGTGTGTTTTGGTTTGGTATCTTAGCTTTTAGCAATTATTTAGTCAATCGCCATCTCCCTGCTCTCTTTCTACGGGCAGAAATTTTGTCCAATGGCTGCATGGAGCTGCAGGATCACAGCTGGCCATGAATGAATGAATGAATGAATGAATGAAGGCCCCAAACCTGACAAAATTAAAGTGGATGAAGCTGGAATCTAGGTGATCAAAACTGAGGCAGAAATGAGCTGTATAGCTGTAGGTCTTCTTAGCGTGTTCTTCTGTGGTTTTGGTGGCCGGTGGACCTCAGAGCAGTACTGATCAAATTTTATGGCTGGCCATGAATGAATGAGTGAATGAATGAGTGAATGAATGAATGAATGAAGGCCCCAAACCTGAAAAAATGCTTAGAAAAAAAACAAATTTAAATCCTTAGTGATTTCCTGAGTGTCCCCTGGTCAGATCTACGATTTTGAGATGAGAAGTTGTGATTCAGGAGGCGTTTGAACCGTATTTCTGCGCTGTATTATTGCAAAGATATTAATAGAAACGCGGAGACAACATCGTAAAAAAGCACTAATTAGCATTAAACAGTAGCATTTATGAGATTCCGAAAAAAGGACCTGTCCCAGCAAAGGGGGGCATCCGGTCACCCTGTCTGATCACTCCCAAAGGAGCTGGTTCAGTTGTTTGAGGTGTCGAATTACTGGACAACAGTGAGGGTTCCGCCATTCCTTGTTTACCCTGGTTACCATGGTTACACCATGGCCAGAGGTTTAGTACAGCTCCCTGCAGAAGTCAATGGCAGTGGCCAAGTGGCCAGTCAGAGGGCACGGTTTTAAAAAATGTCAGTCGATGATGTCATAATGGCCTCTTTGACATCCCTGTGACATCACGGCCCCACAGAGCAGTATAAATAGACCCTGCAGAGCTCACCTTCCTCACTCTGAGCCTTTCACTCACGCAGTGCAAAGGAGCAGTCAGTGGCATTACCAGTTCTCACCTGAACCAAGACCGAAACCGGGGAGATGGAGCAGTGGAAGGCTGAGCGGGAGTCCCTGCTGTTTCAGCTCAAGGAGGCCCAAGAGAGCATTGAGAAGGAGAAGGCAGCCAGGCTGAGGGAGCGGAAAGCCAACACAAGGAGGCACAACCGCTGGATAAAAAGGGTCAACACAACAAGGGACCAGGACATTGAAAAGGAGACGTACGAGCTACGTGCCAAAATTCAGGACCTGGAGCAGGAGGTAAAGGACTCGCTGGACTTCCAGTCGGAAATCCTACGACAGGTCAGCGAGGAGCTGGCTGACAACAAAACCAGGCTCAGCAGGTGCAGGGTGCTGGCAGAGCAGCTGTACGCCCAAAACATGGAGCTGCATGCATCTAACTGGTACAAGAACCAGGAGCTGGAGGTCCTGCGACAGGAAAGGGCTCTGACAGAGGCATTGGACAAAGAATACAACCTGGTATCGGCTCTTCCTCCATTGGCAATGCAGAAGCAGAGGGTCATGGAGGAGCTGAAGCAAAAGGCAGCTGCTGCAGAGGAGGCCGCTACGGAGAGGGCCGCTGCAGAGAGGGCCACTGCAGAGAGGGCCACTGCTGAGAGGGCCGCTGCTGAGAGGGCCGCTGCTGAGAGGGCCGCTGAGGAGAAGAGCCTCAGCCTTTTTAGCCTTCTCAGCCTTCTCAGGGCGAGGCTTAAAGGCTTCTGGAGCCGACTCTCTGCTGCATGCAGAAAGAGGAAGTGAGAGAGGGAGACAGAAACCAAAACCGAAACCGAAAAAAAAAAAAAAAAAGGACGGGAACAACAAGAAGGCATCAGAAAGAGACAGAGTGACGATGAAGATGAAGGGAAAGACAGAAGGCATCAGAAAGAGACAGAGTGACGATGAAGATGAAGGGAAAGACAGAAGGCATCAGAAAGAGACAGAGTGACGATGAAGATGAAGGGAAAGACAGAAGGCAACAGAATGAGACAGTGACGATGAAGATAAAGGGAAAGACAGAAGGCATCAGAACGAGACAGAGTGACGATGAAGATGAAGGGAAAGACAGAAGGCAACAGAAAGAGACAGAGTGACGATGAAGATGAAGGGAAAGACAAGGCATCAGAAAGAGACAGAGTGATGATGAAGATGAAGGGAAAGACAGAAGCAACAGAAAGAGACAGAGTGACGATGAAGATGAAGGGAAAGTCAGAAGGCAACAGAAAGAGAAAGAGTGACGATGAAGATGAAAGGAAAGACAAGGCATCAGAAAGAGACAGAGTGACGATGAAGATGAAGGGAAAGACAGAAGGCACCAGAAAGAGACAGAATGACGATGAAGATGAAGGGAAAGACAGAAGGCACCAGAAAGAGACAGAGTGACGATGAAGATGAAGGGAAAGACAGAAGGCATCAGAAAGAGACAGAGTGACGATGAAGATGAAGGGAAAGACAGAAGGCAACAGAAAGAGACAGAGTGACGATGAAGATGAAGGGAAAGAGAGAAGGCAACAGAAAGAGAAAGAGTGACGATGATGATGAAGGGAAAGACAGAAGGCATCAGAAAGAGACAGAGTGACGATGAAGATGAAGGGAAAGACAGAAGGCATCAGAAAGAGACAGAGTGACGATGAAGATGACGGGAAAGACAGAAGGCAACAGAACGAGACAGAGTGATGATGAAGATGAAGGGAAAGACAGAAGGCAACAGAACGAGACAGAGTGACGATGAAGATGAAGGGAAAGACAGAAGGCATCAGAAAGAGACAGAGTGACGATGAAGATGACGGGAAAGACAGAAGGCAACAGAACGAGACAGAGTGACGATGAAGATAAAGGGAAAGACAGAAGGCATCAGAACGAGACAGAGTGACGATGAAGATGAAGGGAAAGACAAGGCATCAGAAAGAGACAGAGTGACGATGAAGATGAAGGGAAAGACAGAAGCAACAGAAAGAGACAGAGTGACGATGAAGATGAAGGGAAAGACAAGGCATCAGAAAGAGACAGAGTGACGATGAAGATGAAGGGAAAGACAAGGCATCAGAAAGAGACAGAGTGACGATGAAGATGAATGGAAAGACAGAAGGCAACAGAAAGAGACAGAGTGACGATGAAGATGAAGGGAAAGACAGAAGGCAACAGAAAGAGACAGAGTGACGATGAAGATGAAGGGAAAGACAAGGCATCAGAAAGAGACAGAGTGACGATGAAGATGAAGGGACAGACAGAAGGCAACAGAAAGAGACAGAGTGACGATGAAGATGAAGGGAAAGACAGAAGGCAACAGAAAGAGACAGAGTGACGATGAAGATGAAGGGAAAGACAGAAGGCATCAGAAAGAGACAGAGTGACGATGAAGATGAAGGGAAAGACAGAAGGCAACAGAAAGAGACAGAGTGACGATGAAGATGAAGGGAAAGACAAGGCATCAGAAAGAGACAGAGTGACGATGAAGATGAAGGGAAAGACAGAAGCAACAGAAAGAGACAGAGTGACGATGAAGATGAGGGGAAAGTCAGAAGGCATCAGAAAGAGACAGAGTGACGATGAAGATGAAGGGAAAGACAGAAGGCAACAGAAAGAGACAGAGTGACGATGAAGATGAAGGGAATGACAGAAGGCAACAGAAAGAGAAAGAGTGACGATGAAGATGAAAGGAATGACAGAAGGCAACAGAAAGAGAAAGAGTGACGATGAAGATGAAAGGAAAGACAAGGCATCAGAAAGAGACAGAGTGACGATGAAGATGAAGGGAAAGACAGAAGGTAACAGAAAGAGACAGAGTGACGATGAAGATGAAGGGAAAGACAGAAGGCAACAGAAAGAGACAGAGTGACGATGAAGATGAAGGGAAAGACAGAAGGTAACAGAAAGAGACAGAGTGACGATGAAGATGAAGGGAAAGACAGAAGGCAACAGAAAGAGACAGAGTGACGATGAAGATGAAGAGAATGAAAGAGACAGAAGAAGGGTAGAGAAAGAAAGTGTGGGGGAAATGGGGACGTTAATCACAATGACATCATAAAATGGGCTGGATACCCAGCCTCAGAATTCTCAAATAATTAAACAAATCAGTCCCATTAATAAATGAAATCGGCCTCATTAATAAATGAAATCGGCCTCATAAATAAATGAAATCAGCCTCATAAATGAAATCAGCCTCATTAATAAATGAAATCGCTGTCATATGTTCAAATCATTAATATCTCAAACGCTAATTTCTAACTAGAGAAAGCTATATCAATGATTTGAGATTTGAAGGTTTAATTAATAATAGTATTACAATAACAGCCAGTATCAAATGATATCAAGACAAACAAACTGGAATAAATAAATGAAGCAGTTATTAACACAAACTACTCTAAACACAATAACACCCTCAGTCAGTATTAGTGATGCACGATGATATATCTGCGGCCGATATATTATTCACCGATATATCGATTTTTTCTGTTATAGGTTCGCTAACTGAGGTGGCGGCTGCTCGTCCAGCTCAAGCGCCTCACCTCGGCACGCCAGCTCTTGCTGCAAACGGGGAGAACACGGCGACAAGCGCGGCGTGACTCCACCCACTACGCGCGGCAAGGGAGCGGAACTCCAGCGCATAGTGGGCTACCGACCTGTCACCCTGCTCCAGCCACAGCAGCAGGTCGTCCGGCGTGAGCCCCCCTCGGGGACGCTGAAACACTGTCTTAAAGTGCTTCACGTACTCCGAGAAGGGCTTCACGCTCAGCTCCTCCGAGGTGGCGCTGGCCCAATCCAGAGCTTCTCCAGCGAGACGGGATACGAAGAAGGCGACCTTCGCCTGGTCAGTGCTGGTTCCCTGACAACTTAAATAAGCTCCAGATCACCAGAATATGTATCCGGAATGTCCATCGGACTAGGGATGTGGCGGGGAGTTATGTTGCTGTAAAAAACATAACAACAAACATGCAAATGAAAGAAAACAGCACAATAACAATAGAAACACAACTGTAACAAATGTAAGTGGCAGGCAATTCCCACCAGTGCTCTTACACCAGAGACACTCACCATATAATCAACAACCAAATAATGGAATAGATTTGGATTATTCAGGAAACAAAAAAGCGTCTGTTAATAACTAAATATTTTAAGTAGTATTGTGTGCTATTTCAAAGTCATGGACCAAAACTACATTGTGATTGCACACTTTAAAAAAAAACAACAGCCCTGTAACCCTGCTAAATATGTGTGGCATAACAGTTAATAAAATCAGTAAAAATGTAGGGGCAAAATAATGATGATCAAATCAGAGGTAGTGAAAAATATTATTGATTATGGTGGCGGATACTGATCCAAAAATAACCTGCACACTGTTAAAAGAATAAGTTCCTCAAGGATCTTTTGGAGGTTCTTTAATTTGAAATTGTGGAGGAACCTCTTAAGGTGCTTTAAGGAACCTTCTAAAAAAGAAACTGGATTCAACTTTTACAAAGACAGGGAGAAGACGTGCAGAGATGGATCTAAGCAAGATTTATTGAAACACAACAGGAATACAAAACAAGGTGCAGAGAAAACAAGGTGCAGCAACCTAAGGGATAAAACTGAAACTCAAACAGAAAGTGACAAACCAAACGGTGAAAACAACAAACCTGGGACTGGGAGGAGCAGGGAGTGACAGGAGATTGAGCCGTGATCTACCGAAATAAGAACGTGGGAAGGGGTTAATGAAAACCGCAAGTCTAGCTTGGGATACAGGGGAATACTAGGGGAACCTAAACTGCAGGCCTCGCTTGGGAAACAACAGGGAGAACTCAACAGAGTACTAAAGCAATACCATACCATTTTACCAAAAATGTGTAAAACAAAAACCCCAGAATTCAGCTTACAAACCGCTCACATATTCTAGCCACTGCATGTCACCGTTGGGAAAGCTAACGCTCACCTGTGAACACAAAAGCCAAAAATGTAAGATTGAATTTCACATTGTTGATAGTGATGTACCAGCAATACTAGAACATGAGACATGATGGAAGAACCTATAGGAGAAACAGAAAACACCTCCTCAGGACGACTGAAAAACAGTTCCCATCAGCATCACCCAATGTTGTTGCAGATCCCTGTGTCGAGCTGCAGGTCAGTGAATCTGGTCCACCTGCAGAAAATGGTACTGCAAAACAATCTGACTTACCTGAGACACATCCGAGAGAGGCATTCTTCACAAGGTCAGGAAGACAAGTGAAAACACCAGCAAGATACAAGGACTGAATCTGGAACACACATACAGTACACATTTACAATATTCACACACACATTCAGAGAACACGGTTCAAGCTCCTGTCCATCTGCTGACTGAATTTAAAGTTACTGTCATTTACTGCATCTTAGATTTGTTTAGGTTATTCTGCAATGTCAAGCTATTCTCATAAATATGGTGTCAAATGTACAGTTCATGTAGTTCAGTTCAGAGACCTCATCTCATTTCCCTTGAGTTTTAAAGATTATGGTCCGACAGTGTTTGTATGAACGGTGTTGAGAGTCCTGCACAGCCCAAATCCTCCTCATTTATAGTTCTATTCATATTAAGAAAGAGAACAAAAATATATCAATTCAAGTGTGGGGATTTCACATGTTCTGTAGCTAAGAGGCAGCCCTAGCTAAGAATCACGCAGCTCCCCCAAAAGTACTAAAGTGTGAGTGTAGCACAGAGTCGTCCTTCCTCCATACTTTACACCGAGGAGCTGAAGCGGTTAGAAGAGAGGAAAACGGCCGTGGTGGTCGAGGAGCTCCTCGGCTTTTCCGGGGTCACGCAGACGCCGCCAGTCCCTCTCCGGTGCGGGAGTGGAGACGACGACTCTCGGTGTCCGTCGCGACGGTAGTGCTGGAGCTCAGACGCCGCGTTGGAGGAGTCACGGGTCAAGCTGGACGACTTCCTTGCAGAGCGGCTGGAAAGCTGGTTTCTCCGCGGCCGTCATGTTTCTCGAGGCTACAGAGAAAAACGCAAAGGCCGGTTAGTGAGACAGAGGACTGTACAGTAACACGTAAATACAGAACATGTGTGAATCTGCTTCACTTTCATCATCAAATTATTGACATTCCTCAGCATTCAAGGTTTTTTACTGGAGACGATGTGAAATGACCTGAATAAAAACATTTTACAGCTCTATTTCTGTGTTCAACAGATGTACAGTCTACATGCACATTCAACAGTGCTGTTTCTCCCTTAATCTAATAGTGTCAAACATGCTGTTTTAAATAGGAACAGAACAAAGCAATTACACACTCAGATCACAGACATTTCATTAAAAGAAGAAACACAGGCCGACATCACTGGATGCTCCTCTGGGGTCAGTTTGGACAAAGCTTATGAACACAAGTGAATCAGGCAGTGGTGGTGTAGTATTGTATTTGTACAACAGGTGGCGCAGTAGAGCTGTGAAGCTGAACAGCATCCAACCACTTTTCCCTCATTTCTGCATGAAAGGGTTGATTGATTACAGACTCATTTTTGGGATAAAGGATCTGCCCTGTTTTTAGACTTTTATAAAGCCTCAGTTCAGCAGAGCTTTATTTTATTAAGTAATTATTAGATATTTTCTTTATATTATCTGACAGTAACACACTAAATGTCCAAATGTTGGTGGACACTATTTTTTAATCAATGCATTCAGCAATCAGTTGCACCCATTGCTGACACTGTCCCTGTAATGCAGTATTGCCAATAGAATAGGTCTCTCTGGAACAGATAAACATCAACCTATTGGCTCCATGCCTAATGCCAATCGTGGGCTAGAGGGGTATAAAGCCCCCCAGCATTGAGCTGAGGAGAGGTAGAACTGTGTTCTCTGGAATGATGGTGCTCATGATGTCCTTTACTTCTAGGGTGAGCTGGGGAAACTTTTAGCTTTGAGTTGGAGATGAGGTTGGGTGATCATCCAATATTCTGACCTCACCAATGCTCTTCTTGCTAAATGCATTTCTCACAGCAATGCTCCAAAACCTAGCAGAAAGTCTTCCATGGCAGTAGAAACAGTTACTCCAACAAAAGCAGGCTAAACTCCTTTTTAATACTCTTGATTTCAAAAGAAACAACAAATAAGCAGGTGTCCAAATACTTTTGTCATACAGTGTATTTCTTAGAAATGCTGAATTCTTTTGTTGAAGAGACTCTGGTCAGTTCTGAGAGCAGCAGGTCTAAACTTAAACCTGGACTAAATAAAGAGAGGAGTTTTAGATTTTACTTTGAGTAGAAACAAATAAACATCCAGAACACATCAGTAATGCAGAACAGCTCTTCTTTCAGGCTCTTTTCCTGAACATGATATTAATAATATAAACTTTACAGCTGTTTGGAAAAGATGAAGCATTAAGGAGGAGTCTAAAGTAAGTGTAGAAATGAAGACGCTGCTCAGCACTGATGTAAGTATTAATGATAAACTGATTAGTCGTGTGCTTCTCTGTGGACGAGTTGTGATGAAAAGGAGGATCTCAGCCCATTCTCTTCCTACAATGGAAAACACACACACACACACACACACACACACACACACACACACACACACACACACACACACACACTTCATACACTTCATACACTTCCATCACCAAATATGAGGGTTTATTTAGAGTGTATTCTACACACTGCACACTAACACGTTTCTATAAAACAACAATGGGGCAGAAATGAAAATATTGCAGCACTGATATTAAAAAGTACCACAAGTGTTTGAGCAGCATGAGTGTAGAGCTTTTGCACTGACTGCATTTTAAACTGAAGGTCACACTGATGGTCAATAAGAGGAAATATCTCACATACTTTAAAAATTAATCTTAGTCTAGATACAGGAGAGGAAACCTCGGTCTCCTGGTTTAAAAACTGTATGTTGAGGAGTTTAGTCAGTTGTGGATAAATGCTGCATCAGCATGTTCAGAAACTTCAAACAGCATGTTAGCGTGAGGGTTGTTGTGAAAAAGGTTTCTTCTTTTTTCGTCAGGATCTGCTTGAGAGACAACATGACAGATTATCTAGAACATGTCAAGTGATTTGGATAACATCAAATACCTCAGAGTTTAATAGTAGTTATTAATATTAATAAATTGAAGGGGAGTTGAAGCCTCGGTCTCCTGGTTTCCTGCATCACTGTGGGAGCAAAGGTTCCAGCTCAACCATGACTCACGAAGCAGGACTTTCCTATCAGAATTAAACCCAGCCAGTAGGTCAAGACTTAGAGCCATGCTTGAGGGCTACAAGGGGTTTACCCTTGTCGACTTCTTTATTCATTTATTCACTCACCACTCAACTCACATACCTTAATCTTGGGAACTTTAGCCTCCTGGTTCTTTGCTTCATGGTGGACTGTGTGAGAACAGCTTCTGCCTCCACCACTGGACCACAGAGCACAACCTCACAAGCCTGCTGGGAACACGAAGAAGCAGAAACTTCTGCAGAAGAAGCAGAATGATGAGCATCCTGCTGGGAAAAAGTTCAAATTCAGTAGGCATAGCTCCATTCAACCTCACAAGTTAGTCAGAAATTTCATTTTTCTAATGACAAATGACAGGTATTGGGTCCTATGCACAAAAACACAAGCACACATTTCACAACACCTAAACACAATAAATGCATGTAGTCTAATGCAAAACTACTGACAAGGTCTTCCAGCTGTAATAAGTGGGCTTTTGTCAAACTGGTGGTTCTCGTGGTGTGCAAACTGACTGACCTCTTTATCTGTTCTTTGCTTCAAAGTCTGGTACATTTTAAAAAAGCTCAAGCAGGTTAATCACATGGACATGTCTGACTTTGTCGGTGTCTCCCTGAAAGATAACACCTTCATTCTGTAGTTCTGTAGTTAATGGCTGAGGCGAGGTCAGGTCCATCACCAACTGTGCTTAAAAGTTCTGCATCTGTGTCGACTCCACATTTTCACAATATCCATAGTCTGTAGACTCTACTAGAATTCCAGGTTATGTCAGGAAAATCTAGATTACTACTGGCTCTCGTTTTCACAGTTACAGCCTCATTAACTTCATTTAGCATATGGGCTGTCAGTTCAGTTACTAAAGCGTTCACTTCAGCCATTCAGCTTCTCCACCCTGGTCCTGGAGGCACCCACCGTACATTTGAACATTAAATTAAAGTGAGGTTGCAATAATACTTACTAATTTAATGTTTCTACTGTTTAAGCTCTGCCAGTGTGTTGTGCCACAGCAAATCCTGTCCCAAGTCCCGTGAGCTTCTGAACCTAATATTTCTAAATACAATTATATCATTAACTACAGTTAATTCAGAGTCTCTGCAAATACATTTCAGGATCTAATAAAACCCACAAATTCATTTTACCTTGTGTTGCCAAAGTATGAGCAGGACTAGCAGATTCAGCCCCTGCCTCCCAATATCTAGACAAGCAGCAGCTTCTGGAGCTGTTTAATTCTGCTACTTAGAAGGAGGACTACTTTCAGACACTGGAAAGAAATCAGTACTTTTTCATTACGCTTCAGAGCTAAAATGTGACCCTGGAAGTTTTCAATTCTCACTTAAATAAGAACTAATGAAATATGGGAGGTAAAGTTGAGTTAAACAGAGCTAATGCAGCTCAGCATCAGCTATTAACTCTAACTAATATTCCTACTGGAGGAAACAACAAGACCAGCTAAAACAGCTAACGGCAGAAAGCCTGTGTTGTCGGATGAAACAGTATAGAAAAGTTAGTCCGTTTTTATCAGGAGCTTTTCCAACAACGTGGAGAATAAGAGCCTCTTTTAGAAAGGTTAGAGCTCCCGAAGTTTCTAAGTTAACGCTGAACATCAGCAGCGCTAGCAAGTTAGCTCCTCCAGTCGTACAGCTGAAGTACAAACACACACGAAAGCAGAAAACCAAGCTTTCAAACATTCACTGTACGTTTATGGTCACATATAAGGTAAAAGATCAGCTTAAAAGCAGCTAGTTCACATGAACTCACCTGGCTCTATCGGGAACGTCTGTCCTGGGAGCCTCCTTGAAGTAGACTGACAGACTGGAAGGGGCGATACCGGTGACTGCGCCTCGTCCCAACACAACTGGACTACAGCTTCATTTGGGCAAAGCTGGAGCGACGATGAGGATTGCAGATGGAAAATCTTCCATAAACTCCAAACTGCTGAAGCTCCTCATTTAGATAAGGCTTTAAACACTGTACACTCATATGCAATTGTACACACACTGTTTAATTAGCAGATTTGATTCATTTAGAAAGTCCAGAATATGCTGCCATAGTATTTCTATGTTGTTTATTTGATGAACAATCCACATTTAGTACATCATACATATTTATAGTACTAAACTGTAAATCATACAGATTTAAACATTTTATTATATTTTTATTTTATTAAATAGGTTCATTCTCAGCGTCTTTAAAGCTTGCAGATGAAAACACTGAGAGACAGAAAGTGTAAACTTCAGGACTGGAAATCAGGATGTAATTTAATTGATTAAAAAATAAATGAAGTGAAATGAAAACTTTAACACTGTAGAAGAAATCTGTCTCTACTGGACAGACACGTCACTTCCGGCTGACAGGTCCAGCGCTGCTCTCCTGCTGCTTGTTTCTCCCAGTCATATCTTTGTATCAGGGATGAGCAGAACGAGGCTTTTTAACCAGTTGAAGCAGAAGTGGTTCATTTGAAGCTCTACTGCGCCACCTGTTGTACAAATACAATACTACACCACCACTGCCTGATTCACTTGTGTTCATAAGCTTTGTCCAAACTGCTCCATACAGCGATGTCGGACTGCGTTTCTTCCTTTAACTGAATGAATTTCATCTGAGTGTGTAATTCCTTTACTCTCCTCCTAAACAAAACAGCATGTTAGACACTATTAGATTAAGGAGAAACAGCACTGTTGAATGTGCATGTAGACTGTACATCTGTTGAACACAGAAATAGAGCTGTAAAATGTTTTTATTCAGGTCATTTCACATCGTCTCCAGTAAAAAACCTTGAATGCTGAGGAATGTCAATAATTTTATCATGAAAGTGAAGCAGATTCACACATGTTCTGTATTTCCGTTTTATTTAAGTACATATTTCAGATGATATGCAGCTCGTCTACAGCGGGACCGGAAACTCACGCGCATTGAACCGCGATTGCGTTCCAGTGACGTAAGGAAGCTTCGTTTCCGGCGATCACGTGATCGTAGGTATTTGGAGGAGACTCTGAGCTGCTGTTTCGATGCGGCCCTGCTTTCAAAGCTCGAGCCGTGATTCCACACAGAGCTTCGACCGGCCATCCTGCTTTATAGTCCGTAATGTGAGCTTTGTCTTCTTCCTCTTAGGCAGTTGTTGTAGTGCTTGTGCTGTCTGTGTTACTGTACAGTCCTCTGTCTCACTAACCGGCCTTTGCGTTTTTCTCTGTAGCCTCGAGAAACATGGCGACCGCGGAGAAACCAGCTTTCCAGCCGCTCTGCAAGGAAGTCGTCCAGCTTGACCCGTGACTCCTCCAACGCGGCGTCTGAGCTCCAGCACTACCGGCGCGACGGACACCGAGAGTCGTCGTCTCCACTCCCGCACCGGAGAGGGACTGGCGGCGTCTGCGTGACCCCGGAAAAGCCGAGGAGCTCCTCGACCACCACGGCCGTTTTTCCCTCTGCTAACCGCTTCAGCTCCTCAGTGTAAAGTATGGAGGAAGGACGACTCTGTGCTACACTCACACTTTAGTACTTTTGGGGGAGCTGCGTGATTCTTAGCTAGGGCTGCCTCTTAGCTACAGAACATGTGAAATCTCCACACTTGAACTGATCTATTTTTGTTCTCTTTCTTAATATGAATAGAACTATAAATGAGGAGGATTTGGGCTGTGCAGGACTCTCAACACCGTTCATACAAACACTGTCGGACCATAATCTTTAAAACTCAAGGGAAATGAGATGAGGTCTCTGAACTGAACTACATGAACTGTACATTTGACACCATATTTATGAGAATAGCTTGACATTGCAGAATAACCTAAACAAATCTAAGATGCAGTAAATGACAGTAACTTTAAATTCAGTCAGCAGATGGACAGGAGCTTGAACCGTGTCCTCTGAATGTGTGTGTGAATATTGTAAATAAAGTCCTGCTTGTTTTACATGAAAATGATTCTGCTGTGTCCTGCTTGTGTTTTGCATATAAATGGTTACACTGCTGTGTTCTGTATAATTTTTGTTGCTTTGTTGTGCTTGAGCGGTGTTACGGTGCTGTTCATATTCATACATAAACCTAAACCTTCCCCCCCCCCCCCACACACACACACACGCACACGATTTCCTGAGATGACCTTGCATTCAGCACCAGTGTCCAACCTGAAAACAATGTTTATTTCAAAATCTTCAGTCCAGTTATTCTTTTCACTTTTGTTGTGACAGTGTTGATGTTTGTCTAATATTCTGTTTTTCTGATTTCAACTGTTCCAATGAAGAAATCTTCATGCTCTGTCTTTTGTTCAACTGCATGATTTTTTTTTTTTTTTCTCATTCTGCTCTGTTTTGTTTTACACATTTTTGGTCATTTTGCTGTTACAGGATTTACACACTTGTCCATAAGCAGGACATTGTTTCTGTTTCTGTTCATAACCACATCTGGAGAAGGACAGGAACTTGAACTGTGTCCTGTGAATGTGTGTTCGGTTTTCTGTTTCTTCTATAGGTTCTTCCATCTGGCGTCTGGACTGTGAAGAATCGTGGCTGATCATGATAGCAGGTTGCCCTCTCTGAATTCTCCCACATGTATATGCTTGGGGGGCTCTTTGTCTGTCTGTCATAATAGCTTTTCTGCTTGAGTTGTCTTCTCTGCAGCTTGTCTTGAATCTATATTTTGCTTTTCTTTGAATGTCCAGTATGTTTGGGCCATCCTTCCATGGTCCTTGTGTGTAGTAGCTGCATCTCTGGATCATTTGCTGTTGCCTTTCGGAATGTAATTTAGCCACTGGCTTTCTCTCCTGCAGAACTGTTGCTCCGAAGCTTTCTGAGCTCGTGTCTACAGATGGTGTACCAGGTATTTTTACATCATAGAGTTTTAGTGTGGGAGCATTTATCAGCAGAGATTTCAGTTTTATTTTTTATAGGCTTGTGCTCGACTTGCCACGGTGTGCCACGGTGTGTCATGCTCGAGCAGTTTTCTGACTGTGATGGGCTGCTGTGTCCTTTTTAATTAGGCTGCTGTGTCCTGCTTGTGTTTTGCATCTAAATGATGCTGCTGTGTCCTGCTTGAACAATATTTCGCTGCGGTGTCCTGCTTTTGTTTTTGCATCAAAATTGTTATGCTGCAGTGTCCTGCTTTAACCATGTTGCACTGCTGTGTTCTGTTTAATTATGCTGCTATTTCCTGCTTGAACAGTGTCACTTAACCTTGTTCTAAAATAATAATTTTGCTGCTGTGTTCTGCTTGAACGGTGTTGGGCTGCTGTGTCTTGCTTGTGTTTTGCATATAAATGGTTACACTGCTGTGTTCTGTATAAATTGTTTTGCTGCTTTGTTGTGCTTGAGCGGTGTTACAGTGCTGTTCATATTCATATATAAACCTTAAAATGTTTCTTCATAATTTTTATTTATTTTCATCACTGAATTATAACATGTTCTAGACCTTCACTGCATCTTCCCCAGCGACGTGCGGAAAGGTGGCGCATTGGACTTTTTCAGACTCCTCAACAATCCCACTCTCAGTAAGAAACAGGTAAAACTTTTGCACCCACAGTCTCCAATTTTCGACGAGATTGCCTTGCAAGCACAGTGCTGAAGGTGGCTGGAGCTGTGCCACTTGCTTGTGTTCTGCTTGAACCATGTTGGGCTGCTGTGTCTTGCTTGTTGTACATGAAAATGATGCTGCTGTGTTTTGCTGCTTTGTTGTGCTTGAGCGGTGTTACCGTGCTGTTCATATTCCTACATAAACCTAAACCTTTTCTTCATTATTTTTGTTTCCATCATTTCTTCTCTTCCCCATGTGCTGAGCTGCCCCCTGCTGTCTGCTGGTGTGAGTGCGTTTGTGTTTGGCTGCTCTTTCCTAACCTGTCCTGCTGTAAACCCCCCCCCCCCAAATTTCCTGAGATGACCTTGCATTCAGCACCAGTGTCCAACTTGAAAACAATGTTCTTGTTGTTTATTTCAAGATTTTCAGTCCAGTTATTCTTTTCACTTTTGTTGTGACAGTGTTGATGTTTGTCTAATATTCTGTTTTTCTGATTTCAACTGTTTCAATGAAGAAATCTTCCTGCTCTGTCTTTTGTTCAACTGCTCTGATTGTTTTGTTTTACACATTTTTGCTAAAGTGATTTTTCTGTTACAGGATTTACACACTTGGCCAAAGGCAGGACATTATTTCTGTTTCTGTTCATAATCACATCTGGAGCAGCTTGCTTCTGTTGCTTGTTTATTTTTAGCTAGTTTGGATTTACTTTTTTGTTCAAACCCAACTGTTTGTTTTTGTTTTTTTTTGTCGTTCTGTTTTGTATTTCATTGAGCACTTTTTTTCACTTCACTTGATGTCCCTTCATTTGCACAGCAGATATTCATGGCCTTTGTCTATGTCTGATCTGTTTCTCTCAGCAACTTTGCCCACAAGGTCTTGCAAACACTCCTGTCTCTGATTAACAAGTCATGCAACTCACTGAATTAATGGTCTTTTGCCTTTTTCAGGTCTGTGGAAGAAGCCTCTCTGTATGCTTTTCTCGGATGTGACTCAGGTAAGTCAGATTGTTTTGCAATACCGGCTTCTACAGGTGGACCGGATTCAATGACCTGCCGCTCGAAACAGGAATAGGCAACAACACTGTGTGATGGTGATGGACAGGAGCTTGAACCGTGTCCTCTGAATGTGTGTGTGAATATTGTAAATGTGTACTCTGTGTGTTCCAGATTCAGTCCTTGTATCGTGCTGGTGTTTTCACTTGTCTTCCTGACCTCCTGATGTGTCTCAGGTAAGTCTGATTGTTTTGCAGTACCAGTTTCTGCAGGTGGACCGGATTCACTGACCTGCAGCTCAACACAGGAATCTGCAACAACATTGGGTGATTCTGATGGGAACTCTTTCAGTCGTCCTGAGGAGGTGTTTTCTGTTTCTCCTATAGGTTCTTCCATCATGTATCACGTTCTAGTATTGCTGGAACATCACTGTCAACAATGTGAAATTCAATCTTGCATTTTGTGGCTTTTGTGTTCACAGGTGAGAGTTCGCTTTCCCAACGGTGACATGCAGTGGCTAGCATATGTGAGAGATTTGAAACAAAACCCCAGAATTCAGCTTGAAAACCAGAGTGACTTGTAGACATTTCCTGAGATGACCTTGCATTCAGCACCAGTGTCCAACTTGAAAACAATGTTCTTGTTGTTTATTTCAAGATTTTCAGTCCAGTTATTCTTTTCACTTTTGTTGTGACAGTGTTGATGTTTGTCTAATATTCTGTTTTTCTGATTTCAACTGTTCCAATGAAGAAATCTTCCTGCTCTGTCTTTTGTTCAACTGCATGATTTTTGTTTTTCCTCATTCTGCTCTGATTGTTTTGTTTTACACATTTTTGGTAAAGTGATTTTCTGTTGCAGGATTTACACACTTGGCCAAAGGCAGGACCGTGTTTCTGTTTCTGTTCATAACCACATCTGGAGCAGCTTGCTTCTGTTGCTTGTTTTTTAAACTTACTTACTTCACTTGATGTCCCTTCATTTGCACAGCAGATATTCATGGTCTTTGTCAATGTCTGATCTGTTTATCTCAGCAACTTTGCCCACAAGGTCTTGCCTAATACCACAAACACTCCTGTCTCTGATTAACAAGTCATGCAACTCACTGAATTCATGGTGTTTCGCCTTTTTTCAGGTCTGTGGAAGAAGCCTCCCCGTATGCTTCTCTTGCATGTGTCTCAGGTAAGTCTGATTGTTTTGCAATACCAGTTTCTGCAGGTGGACCAGATTCACTGACCTGCGGCTCGACACAGGAATCTGCAACAACATTGGGTGATGCAGATGGACAGGAGCTTGAACCGTGTCCTCTGAATGTGTGTGAATATTCTAAATGTGTACTGTATGTGTGTTCTGACTGAAAATAAAACAAGAACTTTGCATTTAGCACCAGTGCCCAACTTGAAGACACTTTTGTTGTGACAGTGTTGATGTTTGTGTAATATTCTGTTTCTGGTTTCAACTGTTCTTCAATCTTCCTGCTCTGTCTTTTTGTTCAACTGCATGATTGTTTTTATTTTTTCCTCATTCTGCTCTGATTTTGTTAGACACATTTTTGCTGTTACAGGATTTGCACACTTGTCCATAAGTAGGACATTGTTTCTGTTCATAACCACATCTGGAGAAGGACAGGAACTTGAACTGTGTTCTGTGAATGTGTGTTCGGTTTTCTGTTTCTTCTATAGGTTCTTCCATCTGGACTGTGAAGAATTGTGGCTGATCATGATAGCAGGTTGCCCTCTCTGAATTCTCACCTTGTCCCACATGTATATGCCTGGGGGGCTGTCTGTCTGTCATAATAGCTGTTCTGCTTGAGTTGTCTTCTCTGCAGCTTGTCTTGAATCTGTATTTTGCTTTTCTTCTTTGAATGTCCAGTATGTTTGGATTTTTCTCATTGGGCCATCCTTCCATGGTCCTTGTCCTTGTGTGATCTTTGCTGTTGCCTTTCAGAATGTAATTTAGCCACTGGCTTTCTCTCCTGCAGAACTGCTGCTCCGAAGCCTTCTGAGCTTGAATCTACAGATGGTGTACCAGGTATTTTTTTTTTTTTTTTTTTTTTTTTTTTTTTTTTTTTTTTTTTTACATCATAGAGCTTTAGTGTGGGAGCATTTTTCAGCAGAGACTTCAGATTGTTATAGCTTTGTGTTTGACTTTCTGCCCAGTGCCACGGAGTGTCATGCTCGAGCAGTTTTCTGAGAGGTGCGCCGACTTCAGACAGGTTGGGTATAAACTTGGAAAGGTACTGAATCATGCCCTTTAATCTCATGAGTCCCTGCTTGTTTTCTGGTGTAGGCATGTGTGTTACAGCTCTCACTTTATCTAGATCCAGATTGAGACCTTCTGCAGAGAACATATGGCCATGTACCGGATTTGTGATGATCTGATCTTGCACTTGGTTTTTGTTGAGTTTCAGGTTCCACTAACTTTCCCTTTTCAGCGCTTGGATGAGTCTGCCGTCATGTTTCCTTGACCGTTTCACCCCCCGACTAAGATATCGTTTGTAACGTTATGTGGGAGTATGTGAGTACTTTTGAATTCTGCAGTTTCTGGTCCCCAAATTCCTCCCGTACCCTTTCAGCTGGACCCTGAGCTCTCGTGAAGAACAAATGGCGAACATCGGGTAGGTTCTTTTTTGACTCGCAGTAATCCCTGAACTTGTTTTTCAGCACATTTCTTGTTTGTTTCTTTCTCTCTGAATTGTAACATGTTGTAGACCTTCACTGCATTTTCCCCAGCAACGTGTGGAAAGGTGGCGCATTGAACTCCTCTACAATCCCACTCTGTTAGAAACAGGTCAAACTTTTGCACCTAAAAATCCAATTTTTGATGAGATTGCCTTGCAAGCACAGTGCTGAATGTGGCTGCAGCTGTGCCACTTGCTTTTGTTCTGCTTGAACCGTGTTGGGCTGCTGTGTCCTGCTTGTGTTTTGCATCAAACTTATTACGCTGCTGTGTTCTGCTTGAACAGTGTCACTTGTTCTGTATAATAATTTCGCTGCTGTCCTGCTTGTGTTTTTCATCAACATTATGCTGCTGTGTCCTGCTTGAACGATATTTCGCTAATGTGTCCTGCTTGAACCATGTTTGGCTGCTGTGTCCTGCTTGAACCATGTTTGGCTGCTGTGTCCTGCTTGTTTTGCATGAAAATGATGCTGCTGTGTTCTGTATAATTTGTTTTGCTGCTTTATTGTGCTTGAGCGGTGTTACGGTGCTGTTCATATTCATATATAAACCTAAACCTTTTCTTCATTATTTTTATTGCTTCCTTCATTTCTTCTTTTCCCAATGTGCTGAGCTGCCCCCTGCTGTCTGCTGGTGTGAGTGCATTTGTGTTTAGCTGCTTTTTCCTACCCTGTCCTGCTGTAACATCTCCATAAGAAATGTAACGTGTAACGTCTCTGTAAGAAACAGAGAACTTTTGCACCCACAGTCTCCAATTTTTTACAAGATTGCCTTGCAAGCACAGTGCTAAAGGTGGCTGCAGCTGTGCCACTTGTGTTCTGCTTGAACCGTGTTGGGCTGCTGTGTCCTGCTTGTGTTCTGCATCAAAATTGTTAGGCTGCTGTGTTCTGCTTGAACAACATTTCACTACTGTGTTCTGCTTTTACCATGTTGGGCTGATGTGTCCTGCAGCAAAATTGTTACTCTGCTGTCTTCTGCTTGAACGCTATTTCGCTGCTGTGCCACTTTTTTGTGTCCTGTTTGAACAGTGTTGGGCTGCTGTGTCCTGCTTGTGTTTTGCATGACCGTTCTGCTTGAATAGTGTCACTTAACCTTGTTCTGTATATTAACTGTGCTGCTGTGTTCTGCTTGATTTGTATTTCGCTGCTGTGTCCGGCTTGTGTTTTGCATGACCGTTCTGCTTGAACAGTGTCCCTTAACCTTGTTCTGTATATTAACTGTGCTGCTGTGTTCTGCTTGATTGGTATTTCGCTGCTGTGTCCTGCTTGTTTTTCATCAAAATTGTTACACTGCTGTGTCCTGCTTTTACCATGTTGGGCTGCTGTGTCCTGCATCAAAATTGTTACTCTGCTGTCTTCTGCTTGAATGATATTTCGCTGCTGTGCCACTTGCTTGTGTTCTGCTTGAACAGTGTTTGGCTGCTGTGTTCTGCTTGTGTTTTGCATGAAAATGATGCTGCTGTGTTCTGTATAAGTTTTTTTTTTTTTGTTGCGCTTGAGCGGTGTTACGGTGATGTTCATATTCATATATAAACCTAAACCTTTTCTTTATTATTATTTTTTTTCCTTATTTTCTTCTCTTCCCCCATGTCCTGAGCTGCCCCCTGCTGTAACCCTTCTAAAAAGTTTTTGCTGTGATTTCTCCCCTCCTCTCCTAACCCTGTTTTTTCTCTCGTTTCCATGTGCTGAGATGCCCAGTTTCAAGTGTTCCATCGGCAGACCTGGCTCTCACCACCACTCTCCTGCCCGCTGTCCGGTTCTGAGGCCTCGAATGGAGTCCACCTCACTGCATGGCTGTATTGTGACAGTGTACCTGCATGGACTATAACATTTCACTCATGTTTTCATCTTTTTATGGCTTGACGGCACATTGGTACATTTCCTTGACACTGTTTCCACTGGCTTGCTCAAAAGAGGCTTGGACCCGGATCTCTGTAAAGCTGCTGTGTGACCACATTTGTTGTGAAAGCGCTGTATAAATAAAATTCATTTGAACTGAATACTGTATTCTGTGTGAGTTATGCTCCTTTATGCTGGTTGTGTAGTGTTATGCTACCGTATTCTGGTTGAAAGAGTAATGGTACGTTTGTTAAATGTAGAGCCATGTTGTCGTTTTGATGAGGGGCTTTCTGCTTCTGCTGCGCGTTTGTGAATCTGCAGCGCGGTGGGTCTTCTCGCCCACCGTACTTTATATTAGGGCTGGACAGAACGAGGCTTTTTAACCCAGCTAAACCCAAATAAAAGTCAGCTTGTAAAATCCTAAAGTCCAGCAGAAAGAATTCACTATGGAAAATGATTCTAGCAGTATTATGAGGAAAATGTCAGGTTAAACTGGTTAGAGAGGCTTTTTACTATCAGCCTTAGTGTTTTCTTATAACTACTGTTGATTCGCTCATTTTACTGAAACTGAGCAGGAAAAAGCTGAGTTTCTGATAATATGCTGATGGTGTCTATTTTCAGACTAGTGTGTCTGATAAACACAGTTTTACTGTCACTTTTAATATAATCTTAATCAGGACACATGAATATAGAAGAAAAGTGGCTTTATGAAGGAAAATACAGAATCAGTGGATTTCTGACATTTTGTCCAAAATCTCTACAGTCAAACTAGTGTTGTATGAAAATGACAGCTGACAAAAAAAAATATTTTAAGATTTTAAAACATAGGCTTTTGAATCACTGTTATCAGAGTATTTTAAATATCTTTTGTAAAAATATACAATGCATTCAGAAAGTATTTCACTTGTTTTCAAATTTTATGTTGAGATCATGTGCTAAAATAAAATAAAATAAAAATCCCATCATTCTGCATCAATACTTCATAATGAGAAAGAGAAAACAGAATTTTTAACATTTATTAAAATTAAAAACTTTTACATGGAAATTCAGACCCTTTGCTATGACACCTAAAATTTAGCTCTGGGGGTCTCCCATGTGTCTTGATCATTTTTGAGATGTTTCTGCACCTTGATTGGAGTCCAGCTCTGGTAGGTTTATTGGACGTGTTTAAAGACACACATCTGTCTACATAAGGTCTCACAGCTGACATGAGGAGGAAGGAAGTGCCTGTAGAGATCAGAGACAGGACTTTGTGGAGGCACAGATCTGGAGAAGGCTACAAAACAAATCTGCTGTCAAAAATCTCTGTAGAGATCTGAAAATGGCTGTCTACCGACGTCCCCATTCAACATTACGGAGAGGATCTGCAGAGAAGAAAGGCAGAAAATCCCCATATCCAGGTGAGCAAACCTTGTGGCATCTTTCCCAAGAAGACTGGAGGCTGTAATCACTGCCAAAGCTGCTTCAACTAAGTACCAAGTAAAGGGTCTGAATACTTATGTCAAAATTGTAGTTTTTCCTTTTCAATAAATTAACAAAAAAATCTAAAACTCTGTTTTGTCATTACGGGATAAACATAGTGCCAGTGTCTGAAAGCTAAATATTTTCCTTCATAAGGCCACTTTTATTAAAGATTTATGTGTCCTGTGTCAGATTTCTCCTTTATATCTGTTATTATTTACAGTTATTAATTTAAGTTACTTTAATAAGCTTTTAAATGGTTGTAAACGCTCTGTTTTCTTAAACTAGTTCATCATTTTTAATTTAGAGAGTCAGAAAGTCTTTTTATTCAGGTTTAGGAGGGACTTTTATTTTGACAGAAGTTTGTTCGCTACTCCTCCACCACCACAGCCAGTTTTCTCTTCTGCTGACTGGTTGGAGGTCCTCGGCTCTTCACCTGCTCCGGCAGCGAGGACAGCTCCTCAGGGCGGTGTTCTCACTGCTGGAGGTTCTTCTGTAAAACACTGAAAAGTATCGGAGCCCAAATCCTCAGTGTCTCCTCCTGTGTTCAGTGTGTGTGTGAACAGGATGGTCAGCTGGGTTCTGTG
Organism: Salminus brasiliensis; assembly: GCF_030463535.1. Taxonomy (NCBI): domain Eukaryota; kingdom Metazoa; phylum Chordata; class Actinopteri; order Characiformes; family Bryconidae; genus Salminus; species Salminus brasiliensis. The sequence goes on from NC_132892.1 coordinate 17,165,346, forward strand.
TGGAGACATTTTTGATCTAGATAATAATGCAGCCTGGTTCCAGCTTCCTCCAGACTGTTTGAGAGCATACAGTGACTTATTCAGTTTACAGACAACCTTTTCACCTGGATTTGACCTCCCTTCAGATCCCTCTGGTTGCTCCATACAGATCTCAGTATTAATCAGAGCGGTCAAGTAGGCTGTTGTAACGTCCATCTGGTGGAGCTGAAGGTCGGACTGTGTGGTCATCTGCATCAGAGTGTGTAACGTCTGCAGTTGGAGAAAATGTCTGCTTGTGATCCACTCCCATTGCATGACTGTGTGCATGACAAGCTCTGTGGTACATTACAGACCCTGTAATGATGGTCAGTATTGGTCAGTGTCTGGTCTTCAGTATCTGAACCAGTCATCTGAGTACTGAGGTGCTCTCCTATCTCTCTTGTCTGCAGTGATTTAGGGTGGGTCAATGTCGCGATATGCAGTTTTACCGTCAGTAAAAACATGTTCGCCTTGTGTGGTTTAGAAAGGATCTGAGTAGGCTAACAAAATGCCCAACCGCACCAAACACTCTCTCTGATGGAGCTCTGAGTGAGCTGCTCGGACTCTCTAGGGTATGAAGGCAAAAGTCGTTGTTTTTGGTGGTGCACTACCAGCATCTCTGAGTGCGTGGTTTCATCTGCTCATTGACATGACTCCTCTACAGCTGACGTCCAACATGCAGGCTTTGTCTCACAAATAGTGCATAGTGCCTTGTCTAAACTGGTTAATCTGCGTTTGGTTTTGTGACCAAAGCACCTGTTGTTGTCTCCAGCTTACGGAACAGAGAAAACATGAACGCTGCGGTGTGGTGATTGCTTGCCATTCTCTGCGGTTTGCTTGTTAATAGTGTGATATTGTCAGTTCTATGCACAACCCAAACCTTCATTTCTGAAGCTAAATGCTCAACAGCTCGTGTTTTCATTAATAACCTTCCAGATTTCTCCATCTCCTTCCTATTTCACCTATTTCAGGATCAAACAAATTTGGTAGAAAAAGCTAGCAGCGTGGTATAATGACCAGACCTGCACTCTGAAACCGATCACTTGTAGCTGTGAACGTCAACGACAAGCAGAATTAGTCTTGTAGAATGCAAAAAAATCCTAATTAAAGCCAATCATCTTTATCCTCTCTAATATACACCACTGTTGAATATGCATGTAGACTGTACATCTGTTGAACACAGACTTAAATGTTAGTCAAGGTCATTTTCCATCGTTTCCAGTTAAAAACCCTGGAATACGGAGGAGGTTTGTCAGTTACTTTTTGTTCTGTTTTGTTGGTTTGAAAACAACACTTGACCTTCAAAGCAAAAACGATGAGCCTGTTTTGTTGTCTTTTAAAATGAAACGCATCCAAATTCTCACACTTGCTATATTTCTATTTAATTTAAGGCCATATTTCAGTTTATATTCCGCTCATTGCGCTCGGATCTACAGCGGGAGCGGGGAACTGACGTGTATTGAAGCGTGGTTGTGAAATGCTGTTTCCATGCGGTTCTGCTTTGGAAGATCGAGACGTGATTTGACACAGAGCGTTGAGCGACCGTCCCTACTTTATAGTCTTTAATATCAGCTCTGTCTTTTTTTTTATTTATTTATTTTTTATCTGAGCCAGTTGTTGTGATGCTTGTGCTCTCAGCTCTCTGTGTTACTGTACAGTTCTCTGTCTCACTGACCGGTGTTTGTGTTTTTGTCGCAGGAACATGGCGACCGCGGAGGGACGAGCTCACCAGACGCGTTGCAGAGAGGTCATCAAGCTTGACCCGCAGATCCAGCTGCTGTTGTAAAGGCACTCCAAACTCCATCGATGGAGACATCATCAGGGCTTCCAGCTCTTCAGTTTTCATATATTAGAAACCTCACCCAGGTACTTCCATTTCATGTAGTTATTGTTACACATTAGTTTATTAGATTGTGTCTACCCTCGTTTACTTTGTTAACATTCTGGAAATAAAGTAAAATTATTAATGAACAATGATGTTGTAACAACTGTTTCTTTAGAAATACATCAATCAGGGTGACTCATGAGTTGATGAAAGACAAGATGAAAATGATCAATTTTATTAAACAGTTGTATGAATTTAATTACACACAAAAAAGTATCAAAATGGTTATCACATTGTTTAAAATGATGGATAAACATGATTTAGAGTATTAATAAGTGGAAAATTTAGTAGAGCTAATTGCTGTACATGGTATATAATAAACAATACTAGAAATGCTGAGATTAGTATACAAACTCCAATCAGTGTAACAATCTTATTTTAAAAATAATGCACAGCAAATACAGCAACAGATTTGGATAAATATAATACAGAAAAATAGATAATAGACTATAAAGTGACTTGAGAGACGTGCAGCTCTTACTCCAGTGTGAATTGTTCTCATTAGTCTGGAACACTGGCACTGTGGAGAATAATTAATTTTATTACAGAAACAATGTGGTTGTTTTGTGGGCTAGTTCTTCAGCACAGTGTGATGTACAGTTGAAACTACAAGTTTACACACACTATATAAAAAAACACATGCATTTTGTTTCACTGTCTGACATGAATTTAGAATAAACTTGACCTGTTTCAGATCAATTAGGATTACCAAAATTATTTCTTTTAAAATGTATTTGCTAAATGCCAGATTAATGAGAGGGGGGGGGGGTATTTTTAAGGCAAGTTTTATGATTTTCAAGTCAAAAGTAAATTAAATACATTTCATTAATATTTGGGACCGTTGTCCTTAAACTGTACAATTTGGGTCAGATGTTTTGGATATCCTTCCACAAGCTTCTCACAATAGTTGGCAGGAATTTTGGCCCATTCCTCCTGACAGAACTGGTGTAACTGAGCCATGTTTGTAGGCCGACTTGCTTGCACATGTCTTTTCAGCTTTTTACATAAATTTTCAGTAGGATTGAGGTCAGGTTTTTTTTTGACGATTGGGTTTTGGATAGAAGAAGCAGAGCACAGGCAGACAGAGAGAGAAAAGAGGGAGGGGGGTAAAACTAAACCAGTGTCTCAGTGTGTCTCATTTCCTGCTGATCCTGACCTCGACGCCGCCCCGCCAAGAAGACCAGCACCAGCGGGAAACCAGAACCAGCCTGAAGCAGCACCCGAACAAGCGGCAGTGAGGCCACTTCCTCCACATGTCCCACCCCCAGCGTCGGGTCCCTACGCCGATGTGCAGCAGGAGCTCGAGGAGCTGGCTGCTGGACAAAGGGAGGCCAGACCACTTACATCGCCAGTAGCCTCCCATACCAGAAACCGTGATCCAGAAAGAGAACCTAACTTCAGCACACCCTTCAAGGGTCCGCCTGACCAAGGGGAAGTCTTCACTGCAGTCCAAGCACTGAGCGGCTCTTTCCCTATGGTAGAGGTGGCTGGACCAGAGGGTCCCCTCTTAATACATCGATACTGGACTGAAAAGGACATGATGGAAACTGCCTCCAGCCTGTCTGACCCCCAACAAGTAGGAGGACGCAAGTTTGGAGGAGAATTTGAGGACTTTGTCATGCCGCCCGACCTCGAATGAGATAAAACGCATTCTGTTCCGAAAATTGGGCTCCAGCTACTGCAAGGTTGATCGAGGCTGGCCGGATAGAGATGTACGCCTGGCTGATCCCACCTACAACCCTGGAGCTAACGTTCATCCGGACCCCAATGCCCCTTATCGGAACATGATAAGAGACTTGAGAACTTGATTGGACGCAGACGAAAGGGTTAATGGGACCATTAAAAATGACACAACAAACAGGCCTTAATTGGGTTAAATGCCTCCCCCTGGTTCTCTGGCAAAGCAGAACCAGGCCACAAAAAAAAACTGGTCTCAGTGCCTTTGAGATGGTGTTTGGCAGGCCTCCCAATACGGGATTAGGTCCACCCTCACTCGATAACCAGTTACTTGACCACTCTCTCACAGCGTTTTGCGTCTCTTTGTACGAGGCGCTTCTGTCTGTGTCTAAGCAGGTGAAAGCAGTGCTGCCGAAACCAGCTGACCAGCCCTTCCATGACCACAAGCCAGGTGATTGGGTGCTCTGCAGACAAGGTGGAACCAGCCGAGATGGCCAACAAAGGGACACTATATATCCTAACTGCTAAACATGATTCTGATGGCTCTGATGAAATTTAATTTAGACACCCAGGGAAGAATGTCTTTTGGCAATATGTGAATTTGGAACAATGAGAATAGAGTCAACAACGACCTCTAAGTTTCTCACTGTTTTACCAGGTATAACTAAGTGAGCATCTGTGTTTACCACAGTATTATCATTTATATCTTTATCTATATTAGGACCATGTAGAAGGACCTCTGTTTTATCAGAATTAAGTAAAAGAAAATTGAGTCATACAGTTTTTAATTTCTGTAATACAGTCTGTTATTTGGCTGAGACACAGGTCCTCGTTAGGTTTAGCTGAAATGTAAATTTGGGTATCATCAGCATAACAGTGAAAGATAATACCGTGTTTACGGATTCTTTTACACAGCGGTAAAATATAAGAGTATTGAACTCATTTAAAGCTATATATTCATCAGGTTTAACCCATGTCTCCAAGAGACATAGTGCATTAAGCCGATTGTCAGTAATAATGTCATTTTCAATAACTGATTTAGGTGCTAGCAATCTTATATTTAACACTTCTAATTTAATGCGGTAGTTGCTGTTGATCTGATGGACGGACAAGTTTGTATTAATTCTAATGAGGTTGTTAAAACAGTTTTTCTGGCTTTTTGGATTATAAGTTACACAGGGGACAGACACAGTCTCAATATTGAATTGTTTATTTAGCACTGTTATGAGGAAAAGACATGGAAATAGTACATGCTGAAATACAAGCAGAAAAATGGCAGGCTGAATTATTAAAATGGTATAGATCACTTACCTGGCCGGTGTGACTGGGTAGAGCCAGGTATACTGAGCATCTCAGTATACTACAGTTCCCTGTGTCCGTTAACCCCTGGACCTACAGCCTTTATCTAAGGTGAAATCATTGTTTTCTAGTTCTGGCTGTGGAAGTGGGTAGAATGCTTACGAAGCGGTAAATGACTAAACAGATATTGAACGCCGGCTTCACAGTACTGTGAACTTTAAACAATGAACTTTTTAAAACTAGTAATAGTACAAAGGTCATTGTACATTCAATGTTAAAATAATGACCTCCTTGGGACATTAAAGTGTATGAGTGTTCCTGGGACCATATAATATACTAATAATGTGTTCACACAGCTTAACTGCTAATGCTATTATTAAACACACTGTACTACTGTACTTTCTACAAAGCTCAAAGTCAAAATTGGTGTATGATGTCCCTATTTTAAGACTGAATGATGTTCCTGGGACTATATAATGTGCTAATACTGTGGTCAGTCTTTTCGAGGGAGCGAACGTTGGCTGCAACAGGCTAGGTAGCGGTGGACACGCAGCCCTAGCCTTTAGCCTAGCATGAAGCCCACCTCTCTTGCCCCGTTTCCGCCTTGGGCACTCTGTCCATCCGCTGTGTCGTCTTCCTGAGGCCGGTGCTACTGTACCTTGCTGGCTGGTTTCGGCGGTGTCCTAGTGCAAAAGAAAATGGAAATCAGAAAGGCTTAAGGTAAGTTCATGATGAACTTTACCAAACTCCAGGAGCGCCTCTCAACTGTAACTAAGCGTTCCGGAGGAGAACTGTACGTGTAAAATAAATATTAAAGTTAAAATCAATAATAAATAGCATCAGTTGCCAGAGGAACACACAAAGACGTCTGCCATGGTGGGAATCATCTTGGAGTTGAAGATGCGGTGCTTTGTGGGAACAGTGGTTTCTATGCAGGTGCTGATGTAGCTGGTTACTCCAGAGGCATAGTCTTCTAAGTCAGCAGTACAGCAGCAGTTCTGAACACATCCCAGTTTGCACTGTCAAAGTAGTCCTGAAGCACCAGGTCAGTTTCTTCATTCCACACAAGCTCACGTGATAATGATATTGGGGGAGGACAGTCCTCAGGTTGCTGTGGTTAAAACGGCCGGCGACAATGAACAGCACGTCCGGATGTGCGGTATCTTGTTTGCTGATTGCGTCATGCAGCAGCCCCAGCACCGTCGCTGAGTTCGCACGTGACTGAATGTAAACAGCCAGGATAAACACAGCGCTTCTTTGTGTCTGAATACGACCTGTTGTTTACAAAGACACAGACGCTGCCGCCCCCTGTTCTTCCCGGGTGTTGCCATGTGGTCTCCGGGGTGGACGGAGTGCGTTTATGCCCTCCCACAGGCCACAGATTGGAGCTAGGTGCTTGGGAATTTGATCATTATCAGATGTTTGTAAGACCTCCTGCATCCTTGATTTGCAAAACTTCATGGCTCATCCTTCTTGGCAATGTTGAGGGTATGTTTGTTTGTGTAGGAGTGAATGTAAGTGTCAAAGAGAAACAAAGAAGAGACAGAAAGATGTTTATATACACTGAGCCTTAAGCTGATATTTAGAGACATATCTGTGAAGATTTTATGAGTATGATCCTGCAGCGAAAAAAGAGTATATACTCTTCCATTTCTTCTCCAAAGCTGTCAGGAAAAATAAAAGGAAAAATGTCAATTTAAGCACACATTAAAAATAGAATAATCTATAAGCTGTGAAAAGACAAGAAAAAATACATTCACTGGCCTGACGGTGGCGCTGCAGCAAAGCATTAAATGTTTTTATTCAATAACGTCTGACCTGTAAGTCCTACACTCAAAATGATTTATGGCTGATTCCTTGATGCCTTCCTACTTCTGCTAATTAGTCCAAGATTTTCTTTTTACCTCTCCTCACATATTTGGTATTAAAATACTTGCAATGGTCTTAATAACTAATAATTATTCAAAAAAGTAAGCCTGGAACTTTTGAACGCTTGAGCCTATTTAAACAAAATCTGTTCAGCACATGATTTTAAGGTGTCATGTCAAGTTTAGTTTCAGATCCAATACGATACATAAACTTATTAATAAATACACAATATCTGTCCAATACTATTAAATAAATAAACTGTATGCCTCAACATGTGGGAGAAATTAAAGGCATCAGCTAACATCACTAACTTTGTCAAATAAAATATAACAAATTATCACAGATATACATTTATTGAATTGCTATTTATTTTATTACTAAAATAAGAAATGATTGTGCAGGACTTTGGGACAGAATTTGCCTTACAATGATAAGGTATTAATAGGAGACCAGATTTTGTAATTTTCAAAAGATACTAGGCTATTCTAATATGTCTTTATATGAGATATGACTATTAACTAAATGTTATGTAGTTATGTAGATATAATAGATTATACAAAACATATAGATTTGTTATTCATGTATTTAGCAGTGTTGGCTCAGGACTTTTATTCTGAAATGTGAAGTCCAGTGAGACCAAAGGGAAGCAAGCATTGCTAATATCGGGACCAATATCCAATCCTAATATCTGATGGGTGCATCACTAGTCTCATCGGGCCTGTTGTGCTGGTTCTTTAGGTCTCATTGGGCCTGTTGTGCTGGTTCTTTAGGTCTCATTGGGCCTGTTGTGGTTGTGGCAAATCTTACAACTTAGGCCTACTTAAAGCCATAGCTGACACCCATATGACTCCAGTGTTGAGACAAATTGCATGTTTTTTTCATGGTAATTCCTACTCCATCCACTATGTGGCAGTATATTGGAAATAGGCCAGGTTACAAGCCAAAAGGAGAGGATCATTCAGTAGCACAGAGGTTTAGCTGAGTCTCACTTCAGGCCTCATTGTAATGAAGACTGAATGAAGGAACTTTGGTTCAAATACTCATTGTAAGTTTGCAATCCTTTAATTCTTTATATATTCTATCAATGTTTGTGTATGTTTAATGCATGAGGTTGGGTGCTGTTGTGCTTTTGCAGAAAGCTTCTCTTTTTTCTTGTTGTTTGTTTGTTTGTTTGTTTCTCTATTTGCACTCCTTACAACTAACTTGCTCTTCATATGGACATTGGGATTAGCCTGTTGTGCTTGTTTTTAGGGTCTCATTGGGCCTGTTGTGCTGGTGCTTTAGTTCTCATTGGGCCTGTAGTGCTGGTTTTTTAGGTCTCATCGGGCCTGTTGTGGTTGTGGCATAAAACAAATCCTCCAACTTATGCCATTTGTCTCAACACTATGCTATGGCTTCAAGTAGGCCTGAGTACAGGCCCAAGACTCATTGTAAGTTTGCAATCCTTTAATTCTTTATATATTTTGTCAATGTTTGTGTATGTTTAATGCATGAGGTTGGGTGCTGTTGTGCTTTTGCAGAAAGCTTCTCTTTTTTCTTGTTTGTTTGTTTGTTTGTTTGTTTCTCTATTTGCACTCCTTACAACTAACTTGCTCTTCATATGGACATTGGGATAAGCCTGTTGTGCTGGTGCTTTAGGTCTCATTGGGCCTGTTGTGATTGTGGCATAAAACAAATCCTACAACTTAGGCCTACTTGAAGCCATACCTGACACCCATTCCCATCTATTCTAAGGGTAGTAGTATATTTCAGATGTGTCTCTGTACACTACAACTGACTTTGGATTTGTATGCTATCTGGATGTTTTACTGGAAGAATATTACATTACAAATTGTGAAAATCAGCATATTTTATGTATATATTTATTATTGTTATATATTGTTTTTTATTTAAAGTGCTAAGTGCTTGCCAAACTTGACTGAGCTCCCCAAACTCAAGTGGAAATGTGCTTGTATGTACAAACGAACATTTTTTTGGCTCATTAGTAAGACAGCCCGATTCACCTTGGTGAAGTTTATATTGCTAGCATTTTCTGAGGAGACCCTGAAAGCTGTTTATCATGAAATTCATGTGTCATACTGTCATGTGTGTCTCTTGTATGATCTTTGTTCTTTGAAATGCAGCTTCTCCTAGTCTTAGAAATATGTGGAAATAGTACCACCAGTGAAAGTGGTGAGATTTGGTATGGGGGGTGAGATTAGGCGCAGCAGTGTTAACTGAGTGTTAACTGTTTACTAGCTCTCATGTTGCTTGTTAATCATTTCTTTGTATTCTTTAATATTAGCTTTGGCTTGTTTCTTAGCCAGTGTCAATCCTTGCGCTATATACTACAGTGGGGAGAACAAGTGTTTGATACACTGCTGATTTTTCAGGTTTTCCCACTTGCAAAGCATGTAGAAGACTGTAATTTTTATCATAGGTACTCTTCAACTGTGAGTGATGGAATCTAAAACAAAAATCCAGAAAAATACATTGTATGATTTTTAAATAATTAATTTCCATTTTATTGTGGGAAATAAGTATTTGATACACCAGAAAAAGAAACTTAATATTTGGTACAGAAACCTTTGTTTGCAATTACAGAGATGAGACGTTTCCTGTAGTTCTTGACAAGGTTTGCACACACTGCAGCAGGGATTTTGGCCCACTCCTCCATACAGATCTCCTCCAGAGCCTTCAGGTTTCATGGCTGTCGCTGGGCCACACAGACTTTAAGCTTTTAAGCTCCCTCCAAAGATTTTCTATTGGATTCAGGTCTGGAGACTGGCTAGGCCACTCCAGGACCTTAAGATGTTTCCTACGGAGCCACTCTTTAGTTGCCCTGGCTGTGTGTTTTGGGTCGTTATCATGCTGGAAGACCCAGCCACGACCCATCTTCAGTGCTCTTACTGAGGGAAGGAGGTTGTTGGCCAAAATCTCACGATCCATGGCCCCATCCATCCTTCCCACAATACGGTGCAGTCGTCCTGTCCCCTTTGCAGAAAAGCATCCCCAAAGAATGATGTTTCCACCACCATGCTTCACGGTTGGGATGGTGTTCTTGGGGTTGTACTCATCATTCTTCTTCCTCCAAACATGACGAGTGGAGTTTAAACCAAAAAGTTCTATTTTTGTCTCATCAGACCACATGACCTTCTCCCATTCCTCCTCTGGATCATTCAGATGGTCATTTGCAAACTTCAGACGGGCTTTGACATGCGTTGGCTTGAGGAAGGGCACCTTGCGTGCACTGCAGGATTTTAATCCTTGAAGGCGTAGAGTGTTACTGATTGTTTTCTTTGAGACTGTGGTCCCAGCTCTATTCAGGTCATTGACCAGGTCCTGCCGTGTAATTCTGGGCTCATTCCTCACCTTCCTCACCTTCCTCAAGATCATTGATGCTCCACGAGGTGAGATCTTGCATGGCGCCCCAGACTGAGGGAGATTATCCGTTATTTTGCATTTCTTCCATTTTCTAATAATTGCACCAACAGTTGTTGCCTTCTCACCAAGCTGCTTGCCTATTGTCCTGTAGCCCATCCCAGCCTTGTGCAGGTCTACAATTTTATCCCTGATGTCCTTACAAAGCTCTCTGGTCTTGGGCATTGTGGAGATGCTGGAGTCTGACTGATTGAGTGTGTGGACAGGTGTCTTTTATACAGGTAACGAGTTCAAACAGGTGCAGTTAATACAGGTAATGAGTGGAGAACAGGAGGGCTTCTTAAAGAAGAAGTAACATCTCTGTGAGAGCCAAAATTCTTACTGGTTGATAGATGATCAAATACTTATTTCCCACAATAAAATGGAAATTAATTATTTAAAAATCATACAATGTATTTTTCTGGATTTTTGTTTTAGATTCCATCACTCACAGTTGAAGAGTACCTATGATAAAAATTACAGTCTTCTACATGCTTTGCAAGTGGGAAAACCTGAAAAATCAGCAGTGTATCAAATACTTGTTCTCCCCACTGTATGTGTGTTACTTTACATTACTTTGCTTTACTAACCTGTGTTTTTTCTCAAGAAACATGATGGCCGTGGAGAGACACTGTTAGGAAGAAGACAGACGCCAGAATCGAGGGAGCAAGCCGCTCAGCTGACTTTTTGTGCTCCACTGCTGATTGCAGGTTTGACGTCCGGTCCTCTACCACCTAGAAAGGCTTCACCTGTGCTGCCTGGGATCTGTCTTGCTTTACGGTAACATTGAGAAGGTGCTACTCTAGGGATTATTGTCCCTACCCAGTCCCACAGGTAAGTCAGGTAAGTATTTATTTACTCTATTCAAATAACTTGTTCTGCCATTTCTCTACTTGTATTAAAGTAATATTAGTATCTCTTGCTCATATTTCAAACCCTGCAGTATCGAGATGATGTCTGTGTTTGTAATCATAGATGTCAGAAAATGAGTTATAACAATCTGAGGAACAAAAGGAAACATATGTATCAATTCTTATGAGAACCAGTGATATTACATTTAAATTTGGGTTGTACAATCTCTGGCAACTAAAGCAGTCCTTGTCAATTATGTTATTACTGATAACCACCTTAGTTCACTATGTCTAATGAGTACGTAACCCTGAATGAATCCACTGTCCCAGGTTTTAGATGTTAGTTACCCACACAGGTCTGATTTTGGTGGTGGTGTAGATGCAATTTATGGTACATTTCTGATGAAAAGCTAGATTTTGTCTGTTCCATCTACAACACTGTTAAGCTGTCTATATGTCCCTCTTCAATTTTGTCTGTCCATGTGCAACTCTGAGGCTGGCTGGCTGTCCATCTGACTATGAAACAATTCTGGCTAGCTCTCTATCCAAGAGAAACTGAGTTGTTGTTTTTTTTTTTGTTTGTTTGTTTTGCTTTTTTTGCATTTTTGCATATTCAGTTTCTTTATTTATATATATATATATATATATATATATATATATATATATATATATATATATATATATATATATATATATATATTGACTTTCTTTTTTCTCATACAGGTTTTCAGGAGCCCATGATCCCATTCCTCTATGAAGGTGGATTTGGCCAACAAGAGTCTAGCCATCTGCAAATGTGTGTGGTTGTCTCCATCTGGAACTGTGGCTGGCTGGATTTCTGTAAGTGTGATTCAGGTGGGTGATCATTCAGTTTCTATACATGTATTGACTGATTTTTTTTTTTTTTTTTAATCATACAGTTTCCCAGGATCCCATGACTGACTCCCTCTCTGAAGGTGGAAACGACTAACAAAGGTCATTCCATCTGCATCTCCATTTTCAACTATATATAGCTAAATACAGCTATACAGTGTGTGCAGAATTATTAGACCGGTTGTATTTAAGAGGATTCTCTTGAACAACAACTATGTTCTCAATCAACCCAAAAGACTCATAAATATCAAAGCTTAATATTTTTGGAAGTTGGAGTGTTTTTTTTGTTTTTAGATTTGGGAGATCTTGGGAGGATATCTGTTTGTGCAGGTAACTATTACTGTGCAGAATTATTAGGCAACTTAATAAAAAACAAATATATACCCATCTCACTTGTTTTTAACCAGGTAAACCAATATAACAACACACAATTTAGAAATAAACATTTCTGACATTCAAAAACAAAACCAAAAACAAATCAGTGACCAATATAGCCACCTTTCTTTACAATGACACTCAAAAGTCTTCCATCTATAGATTCTGTCAGTTGCTTGATCTGTTTACGATCAACATTGCATGCAGCAGACACCACAGCCTCCCAGACACTGTTCAGAGAGGTGTACTGTTTTCTCTCCCTGTAGATCTCACATTTTATGAGGGACCACAGGTTCTCTATGGGGTTCAGATCAGGATGACTGAAGCCGTGGATGACTCCTGAGGTGCGTGCGCTACTGAGGACCCGCGACTCGGCCTTCAGAGTGGGTGACAAGGCGGCCCTGAGGAAAGCAAGAGCCAAATTGTCACGAGCCATCCGAAAGGCAAAGCACACACCCCCATAGAATCCACAGCCACTTCAAGGACACGGGTGACACGCGGCGCATGTGGCAGGGCATCCAGGAAATCACAAACTACAGGACAATGCCACCGTCCTGTGACAGTGATGCCTTCCTCCCCGATGCCCTGAATGACTTTAATGCACGGTTTGAGGCACAGAACAACACGTCGGTGAGAAAGATCACGCCCAAGCCGGACGAGCAGGTGTTGTGCCTGACTGCAGTGGACGTGAGGAAAACTCTGCACAGAGTCAACCCATGGAAAGCTGCAGGACCAGACAACATCCCCGGCAGAGTGCTGTGAGAGTGTGCAGACCAGTTGACAGATGTTCTCACGGACATCTTCAACGTGTCCTTGCGCAGCTCCACTGTCCCAACGTGCCTCAAGACCACCACCATCGTCCCCGTGCCGAAGAAGACTTTGCAACAGCTTCTTCCCCCAAGCCATCAGACTTCTCAACTCAACTCAACTTCTGAACTGATGTCTTTTCTGTTACATGCACATTCTCTCTCTCTCTCCCCAACCATTTACCCCAGATAAAAGGGGAAGCATTTTTGCACAAACCATTTGCACTAATAACTTACTACCTCACTGGACTCTATTTATTACACATTGCACAAATTTGCACACTACTGGCAATTATTTATTATTCTCTGTCTGCACTTGTGTTTTGTATGCACTGTCTATGTTGCACCATGGTCCTGGAGGAACGTTGTTTCGTTTCACTGTGTACTCTGTATGTAGTTGAAATGACAATAAAACCCACTTGACTTGACTTGACTTGAGGTGAACAAGGGGGCCATGTCATCATTTTTTCTTCTTTTAGACCCTTACTGGCCAGCCATGCTGTGGAGTATTTGGATGCATGTGATGGAGCCATTGTCCTGCATGAAAATCATGTTTTCCTTGAACGATACAGACTTCTTTCTGTACCACTGCTTGAAGGTGTCTTCCAGAAACTGACAGTAGGTCTGGGAGTTGAGCTTCACTCGATCCTCAACCCGAAAAGGTTCCACAAGTTCATCTTTGATGATACCAGCTCATGGCCAGATGGATCCAGCCTCGGGCCCATGCATCTGGCCCATCAAGAGTCACTCGCATTTCATCAGTCCATAAAACCTTGAAAATAAATAAATAAATAAATATCAGTCTTTCAGCCTTCCTTACCTTGGCCATGTCCCTGAGTATCGCACATCTTGTGCTTTTTGATACTCCAGTAACGTTGCAGCTCTGAAATATGGCAAAACTGGTGGCAAATGGCATCTTGGCAGCTTCACGCTTGATTTCTCAATTCATGGGCAGTTATTTTGCGCCTTTTTTTTTTTTTTAACACATTTCTTGCGACCCTGTTGGCTATTTGCCATGAAACGCTTGATTGTTCGTTGATCACGCTTCAAATGTTTGGCAATTTCAAGACTGCTGCATCCCTCTGCAAAATTTTTGACTTTTCAGAATCTGTCAAATCTCTCTTCTGACCCATTTTGCCAAAGGAAAGGAAGTTGTCTAATAATTAAGCACACCTTATATAGGGTGTTGATGTCATTAGACTACACCCCTTCTCATTGCAGAGATGCACATCACCTGATTTACTTGATTGGTAGTTGGCTTTCAAGCCTATAGAGCTTGGAGTAGGACATGTATAAAAAGGATGATGTGATCAAAATACTCATTTGCTTAATAATTCTGCACACAGTGTATTCTGTCCATCTTCAACTGTGTGAGGCTGACTGTTCGTAAACAGCTTTGATACAGGTAAGTGATCATTCAGTTTCTATACTGTATTGATTTTTTTCTCTTTTTTGTCATACACTTTCCCAGGATCCCATTACCGACTCCCTCACTGAAGGTGGTATAACCAAGGTCTTTACATCTGCATCTACATTTAAAACTACTGGCTGGCTGGTATTCTGTCCATCTTCAACTGTGTGAGGCTGACTGTTCGCAAACAGCTGTGATACTGGTAAGTCATCATTCAGTTTCTATACACGTATTGACTTTTTTTTTCTTTTTTGTCGTACAGTTTCCTAGGATCCCTTTACCGACTCATTCTCTGAAGGTGGACTATCAAGGGTCTAGGGTCTGACTGTTCGTAAACAGCTGTGATACGGGTAAGTGATCATTCAGTACATGTATTTACTTTTTTTCTCTTTTTTGTCGTACAGTTTCCCAGGATCCCGTGACCGACTCCCTCTCTGAAGGTGGAAACGACTAACAAGGATTTTTCCATCTGCATCTCCATTTACAACTGTGACTGGCTGGCTGGTATTCTGTCCATCTTCAACTGTGTGAGGCTGACGGTTCGTAAACAGCTGTGATACTGGTAAGTGATTATTCAGTTTCTATACATGTATTGACTTTTTTTCTTTTTTGTCATACACTTTCCCAGGATCCCGTGACCGACTCCCTCTCTGAAGGTGGAAACGACTAACAAGGATTTTTCCATCTGCATCTCCATTCTCTACTATGACTGGCTGGCTGGTATTCTGTCCATCTTCAACTGTGTGAGGCTGACTAATCGTAAACAGCTGTGATACGGGTAAGTGATCATTTAGTACATGTATTGACTTTTTTTTTCATTTTTGTCGTACAGTTTCGCAGGATCCCATTACCGACTCCCTTTCTGAAGGTGGACTATCAAGGGTCTAGGGTCTGACCGTTTGTGAACAGCTTTGATACAGGTAAGTGATTATTCAGGTTCTATACATGTATTGACTTTTTTTTCTTTTTTGTCGTACAGTTTCCCAGGATCCCGTGACCGACTCCCTCTCTGAAGGTGGAAACGACTAACAAGGATTTTTCCATCTGCATCTCCATTCCCTACTATGACTGGCTGGCTGGTATTCTGTCCATCTTCAACTGTGTGAGGCTGACTGTTCACAAACAGCTTTGATACAGGTAAGTGATCATTCAGTTTCTATACACGTATTGACTTTTTTTCTTTCTTGTCATACAATTTCCCAGGATCCCATTACCGACTCCCCCTCTGAAGGTGGACTATCAAGGGTCTAGGGTCTGACTGTTCGTAAACAGCTGTGATACTGGTAATTGATTATTCAGTACATATACTGACTTTATTTTCTTTTTTTGTCGTACACTTTCGCAGGATCCCGTTACCGACTCCCCCTCTGAAGGTGGACTATCAAGGGTCTAGGGTCTGACTGTTCGTAAACAGCTGTGATACTGGTAAGTGATCATTCAGTACATGTATTGACTTTTTTGTTCTTTTTTGTCGTACAGTTTCCCAGGATCCCGTGACCGACTTCCTCTCTGAAGGTGGAAACGACTAACAAGGATTTTTCCATCTGCATCTCCATTCTCTACTATGACTGGCTGGCTGGTATTCTGTCCATCTTCAACTGTGTGAGGCTGACTGTTTGTAAATAGCTGTGATACAGGTAAGTAATTATTCAGTTTCTATACATGTATTGGCTTTTTTTTTCTTTTTTGTCATACAATTTCCCAGGATCCCGTGACCGACTCCCTCTCTGAAGGTGGACTAACCAAGGTCTTTATATCTGCATCTCCATTTACAACTGTGACTGGCTGGCTGGTATTCTGTCCATCTTCAACTGTGTGAGGCTGACTGTCCGTAAAGAGCTGTTATACAGGTAAGTGATCATTCAGTTTCTATACACGTATTGACTTTTTTTTCTTTTTTGTCATACAGTTTCCCAGGATTCTATTACCGACTCCCTCTCTGAAGGTGGACTATCAAGGGTCTAGGGTCTGACTGTTTGTGAACAGCTGTGATACAGGTAAGTGATCATTCAGTTTCTATACACGTATTGACTTTTTTTTTTTTCTTTTTTGTCGTACAGTTTCCCAGGATCCCGTGAAGGTTGAAAAGACTAACAAGGATTTCTCCATCTGCATCTCCATTCTCTACTATGACTGGCTGGCAGGTATTCTGTCCATCTTGAACTGTGTGAGTCTGACTGTTCGTAATAGCTTTGATACAGGTAAGTGATCATTCAGTTTCTATACATGTATTGACTTTTTTTTCTTTTTTGTCGTACAGTTTCCTAGCATCCCGTGACCGACTCCCTCTCTGAAGGTGGAAACGACTAACAAGAGTCTATCCATTTTCTTCTCACTTCACAACTCTATATAGGTAAATACAGCTATATTCTGTCCATCTTCAGCTGTGTGAGGCTGAATGTTCGTAAACAGCTGTGATACTGGTAAGTGATTATTCAGTACATATACTGACTTTTTTTTCTTTTTTGTCGTACAGTTTCCCAGGATTCCATTATCAACTCCCTCTATGAAGGTGGACAATCAAGGGTCTAGGGTCTGACTGTTGGTAAACAGCTGTGATACTGGTAAGTGATTATTCAGTACATATACTGACTTTATTTTCTTTTTTGTTGTACAGTTTCCCAGGATTCCATTACTGACTCCCTCTCTGAAGGTGGACTATCAAGGGTCTAGGGTCTGAGTGTTCGTAAACAGCTTTGATACAAGTAAGTGATTATTCAGTTCATATACACGTATCCACTTTTTTTTCTTTTTTGTCATACACTTTCCCAGGATTCTATTACCGACTCCCTCTCTGAAGGTGGACTATCAAGTGTCTAGGGTCTGACTGTTCGTGAACAGCTGTGATACAGGTAAGTGATTATTCAGTTTCTATACATGTATTGACTTTTTTTTCTTTTTTGTTGTACAGTTTCCCAGGATCCCGTGACCGACTCCCTCTCTGAACGTGGACTAACCAAGGTCTTTACATCTGCATCTCCATTTACAACTTTGACTGGCTGGCTGGTATTCTGTCCATCTTCAACTGTGTGAGGCTGACTGTCCGTAAACAGCTTTGATACAGGTAAGTGATTATTCAGTTTCTATACATGTATTGACTTTTTTTTTCTTTTTTTGTCGTACAGTTTCCCAGGATCCCGTGACCGACTCCCTCTATGAAGGTGGACAATCAAGGGTCTAGGGTCTGACTGTTGGTAAACAGCTGTGATACTGGTAAGTGATTTTTCAGTACATATACTGACTTTTTTTTCTTTTTTGCCGTACAGTTTCCCAGGATCCCGTGACCGACTCCCTCTCTGAAGGTGGACTAACCAAGGTCTTTACATCTGCATCTCCATTTACAACTTTGACTGGCTGGCTGGTATTCTGTCCATCTTCAACTGTGTGAGGCTGACTGTCCGTAAACAGCTGTTATACAGGTAAGTGATCATTCAGTTTCTATACATGTATTGACTTTTTTTTCTTTTTTGTAATACAATTTCCCAGGATCCCATTACCGACTCCCCCTCTGAAGGTGGACTATCAAGGGTCTAGGGTCTGAGTGTTCGTGAACAGCTGTGATACAGGTAAGTGATCATTCAGTACATATATTGACTTTTTTTTTCTTTTTTGACGTACAGTTTCCCAGGATCCCATTACTGACTCCCTTTATGAAGGTGGACAATCAAGGGTCTAGGGTCTAACTTTTGGTAAACAGCTGTGATACTGGTAAGTGATTATTCAGTACATATACTGACTTTTTTTTTCTTGTACACTTTCGCAGGATCCTGTTACCGACTCCCTCTATGAAGGTGCACTATCAAGGGTCTAGGGTCTGACTGTTCGTAAACAGCTTTGATACAAGTAAGTGATCATTCAGTTTCTATACATGTATTGACTTTTTTTTCTTTTTTGTCGTACAGTTTCCTAGCATCCCGTGACCGACTCCCTCTCTGAAGGTGGAAACGACTAACAAGAGTCTATCCATTTTCTTCTCACTTCACAACTCTATATAGGTAAATACAGCTATATTCTGTCCATCTTCAGCTGTGTGAGGCTGAATGTTCGTAAACAGCTGTTATACAGGTAAGTGATCATTCAGTTTCTATACATGTATTGACTTTTTTTTCTTTTTGTCGTACAGTTTCGCAGGATCCTGTTACCGACTCCCTCTCTGAAGGTGGACTATCAAGGGTCTAGGGACTGACTGTTGGTAAACAGCTGTGATACTGGTAAGTGATTATTCAGTATATATACTAACTTTTTTTTCTTTTTTGTTGTACAGTTTCGCAGGATCCTGTTACCGACTCCCTCTCTGAAGGTGGACAATCAAGGGTCTAGGGTCTGACTGTTCGTAAACAGCTGTGATACAGGTAAGTGATCATTCAGTTTCTATACTAGTACTGACTTTTTTTCTTTTTTGTTGTACAGTTTCGCAGGATCCTGTTACCGACTCCCTCTCTGAAGGTGGACTATCAAGGTTCTAGGGTCTGAGTGTTCTTGAACAGCTGTGATACAGGTAAATGATCATTCAGTACATGTATTTACTTTTTTTTTCTTTTTTGTCGTACAGTTTCGCAGGATCCCATTACCGACTCCCTCACTGAAGGTGGTATAACCAAGGTCTTTACATCTGCATCTACATTTAAAACTACTGGCTGGCTGGTATTCTGTCCATCTTCAACTGTGTGAGGCTGACTGTTCGCAAACAGCTGTGATACTGGTAAGTCATCATTCAGTTTCTATACACGTATTGACTTTTTTTTTCTTTTTTGTCGTACAGTTTCCTAGGATCCCTTTACCGACTCATTCTCTGAAGGTGGACTATCAAGGGTCTAGGGTCTGACTGTTCGTAAACAGCTGTGATACGGGTAAGTGATCATTCAGTACATGTATTTACTTTTTTTCTCTTTTTTGTCGTACAGTTTCCCAGGATCCCGTGACCGACTCCCTCTCTGAAGGTGGAAACGACTAACAAGGATTTTTCCATCTGCATCTCCATTTACAACTGTGACTGGCTGGCTGGTATTCTGTCCATCTTCAACTGTGTGAGGCTGACGGTTCGTAAACAGCTGTGATACTGGTAAGTGATTATTCAGTTTCTATACATGTATTGACTTTTTTTCTTTTTTGTCATACACTTTCCCAGGATCCCGTGACCGACTCCCTCTCTGAAGGTGGAAACGACTAACAAGGATTTTTCCATCTGCATCTCCATTCTCTACTATGACTGGCTGGCTGGTATTCTGTCCATCTTCAACTGTGTGAGGCTGACTAATCGTAAACAGCTGTGATACGGGTAAGTGATCATTTAGTACATGTATTGACTTTTTTTTTCATTTTTGTCGTACAGTTTCGCAGGATCCCATTACCGACTCCCTTTCTGAAGGTGGACTATCAAGGGTCTAGGGTCTGACCGTTTGTGAACAGCTTTGATACAGGTAAGTGATTATTCAGGTTCTATACATGTATTGACTTTTTTTTCTTTTTTGTCGTACAGTTTCCCAGGATCCCGTGACCGACTCCCTCTCTGAAGGTGGAAACGACTAACAAGGATTTTTCCATCTGCATCTCCATTCCCTACTATGACTGGCTGGCTGGTATTCTGTCCATCTTCAACTGTGTGAGGCTGACTGTTCACAAACAGCTTTGATACAGGTAAGTGATCATTCAGTTTCTATACACGTATTGACTTTTTTTCTTTCTTGTCATACAATTTCCCAGGATCCCATTACCGACTCCCCCTCTGAAGGTGGACTATCAAGGGTCTAGGGTCTGACTGTTCGTAAACAGCTGTGATACTGGTAATTGATTATTCAGTACATATACTGACTTTATTTTCTTTTTTTGTCGTACACTTTCGCAGGATCCCGTTACCGACTCCCCCTCTGAAGGTGGACTATCAAGGGTCTAGGGTCTGACTGTTCGTAAACAGCTGTGATACTGGTAAGTGATCATTCAGTACATGTATTGACTTTTTTGTTCTTTTTTGTCGTACAGTTTCCCAGGATCCCGTGACCGACTTCCTCTCTGAAGGTGGAAACGACTAACAAGGATTTTTCCATCTGCATCTCCATTCTCTACTATGACTGGCTGGCTGGTATTCTGTCCATCTTCAACTGTGTGAGGCTGACTGTTTGTAAATAGCTGTGATACAGGTAAGTAATTATTCAGTTTCTATACATGTATTGGCTTTTTTTTTCTTTTTTGTCATACAATTTCCCAGGATCCCGTGACCGACTCCCTCTCTGAAGGTGGACTAACCAAGGTCTTTATATCTGCATCTCCATTTACAACTGTGACTGGCTGGCTGGTATTCTGTCCATCTTCAACTGTGTGAGGCTGACTGTTTGTAAATAGCTGTGATACAGGTAAGTGATCATTCAGTTTCTATACACGTATTGACTTTTTTTTCTTTTTTGTCATACAGTTTCCCAGGATTCTATTACCGACTCCCTCTCTGAAGGTGGACTATCAAGGGTCTAGGGTCTGACTGTTTGTGAACAGCTGTGATACAGGTAAGTGATCATTCAGTTTCTATACACGTATTGACTTTTTTTTTTTTCTTTTTTGTCGTACAGTTTCCCAGGATCCCGTGAAGGTTGAAAAGACTAACAAGGATTTCTCCATCTGCATCTTCATTCTCTACTATGACTGGCTGGCAGGTATTCTGTCCATCTTGAACTGTGTGAGTCTGACTGTTCGTAATAGCTTTGATACAGGTAAGTGATCATTCAGTTTCTATACATGTATTGACTTTTTTTTCTTTTTTGTCGTACAGTTTCCTAGCATCCCGTGACCGACTCCCTCTCTGAAGGTGGAAACGACTAACAAGAGTCTATCCATTTTCT
Organism: Salminus brasiliensis; assembly: GCF_030463535.1. Taxonomy (NCBI): domain Eukaryota; kingdom Metazoa; phylum Chordata; class Actinopteri; order Characiformes; family Bryconidae; genus Salminus; species Salminus brasiliensis. The sequence goes on from NC_132892.1 coordinate 17,186,639, forward strand.
TCTCACTTCACAACTCTATATAGGTAAATACAGCTATATTCTGTCCATCTTCAGCTGTGTGAGGCTGAATGTTCGTAAACAGCTGTGATACTGGTAAGTGATTATTCAGTACATATACTGACTTTTTTTTCTTTTTTGTCGTACAGTTTCCCAGGATTCCATTATCAACTCCCTCTATGAAGGTGGACAATCAAGGGTCTAGGGTCTGACTGTTGGTAAACAGCTGTGATACTGGTAAGTGATTATTCAGTACATATACTGACTTTATTTTCTTTTTTGTTGTACAGTTTCCCAGGATTCCATTACTGACTCCCTCTCTGAAGGTGGACTATCAAGGGTCTAGGGTCTGAGTGTTCGTAAACAGCTTTGATACAAGTAAGTGATTATTCAGTTCATATACACGTATCCACTTTTTTTTCTTTTTTGTCATACACTTTCCCAGGATTCTATTACCGACTCCCTCTCTGAAGGTGGACTATCAAGTGTCTAGGGTCTGACTGTTCGTGAACAGCTGTGATACAGGTAAGTGATTATTCAGTTTCTATACATGTATTGACTTTTTTTTCTTTTTTGTTGTACAGTTTCCCAGGATCCCGTGACCGACTCCCTCTCTGAAGGTGGACTAACCAAGGTCTTTACATCTGCATCTCCATTTACAACTTTGACTGGCTGGCTGGTATTCTGTCCATCTTCAACTGTGTGAGGCTGACTGTCCGTAAACAGCTTTGATACAGGTAAGTGATTATTCAGTTTCTATACATGTATTGACTTTTTTTTTCTTTTTTTGTCGTACAGTTTCCCAGGATCCCGTGACCGACTCCCTCTATGAAGGTGGACAATCAAGGGTCTAGGGTCTGACTGTTGGTAAACAGCTGTGATACTGGTAAGTGATTTTTCAGTACATATACTGACTTTATTTTCTTTTTTGTCGTACAGTTTCGCAGGATCCTGTTACCGACTCCCTCTCTGAAGGTGGACAATCAAGGGTCTAGGTTCTAACTTTTGGTAAACAGCTGTGATACTGGTAAGTGATTATTCAGTACATATACTGACTTTTTTTTTCTTGTACACTTTCGCAGGATCCTGTTACCGACTCCCTCTATGAAGGTGCACTATCAAGGGTCTAGGGTCTGACTGTTCGTAAACAGCTTTGATACAAGTAAGTGATCATTCAGTTTCTATACATGTATTGACTTTTTTTTCTTTTTTGTCGTACAGTTTCCTAGCATCCCGTGACCGACTCCCTCTCTGAAGGTGGAAACGACTAACAAGAGTCTATCCATTTTCTTCTCACTTCACAACTCTATATAGGTAAATACAGCTATATTCTGTCCATCTTCAGCTGTGTGAGGCTGAATGTTCGTAAACAGCTGTTATACAGGTAAGTGATCATTCAGTTTCTATACATGTATTGACTTTTTTTTCTTTTTGTCGTACAGTTTCGCAGGATCCTGTTACCGACTCCCTCTCTGAAGGTGGACTATCAAGGGTCTAGGGTCTGACTGTTCGTAAACAGCTGTGATACAGGTAAGTGATCATTCAGTTTCTATACTAGTACTGACTTTTTTTCTTTTTTGTTGTACAGTTTCGCAGGATCCTGTTACCGACTCCCTCTCTGAAGGTGGACTATCAAGGGTCTAGGGTCTGAGTGTTCATGAACAGCTGTGATATAGGTAAGTGATCATTCAGTACATGTATTGACTTTTTTTTTCTTTTTTGTCGTACAGTTTCGCAGGATCCCATTACCGACTCCCTCTATGAAGGTGGACAATCAAGGGTCTAGGGTCTGACTGTTGGTAAACAGCTGTGATACTGGTAAGTGATTATTCAGTACATATACTAACTTTTTTTTTCTTTTTTGTTGTACAGTTTTGCAAGATCCTGTTACCGACTCCCTCTATGAAGGTGGACAATCAAGGGTCTAGGGTCTGACTGTTGGTAAACAGCTGTGATACTGGTAAGTGATTATTCAGTACATATACTGACTTTCTTTTCTTTTTTGTCGTACAGTTTCGCAGGATCCTGTTACCGACTCCCTCTCTGAAGGTGGAAACGACTAACAAGAGTCTATCCATTTGCTTCTCACTTCACAACTATATATAGGTAAATACAGCTATATTCTGTCCATCTTCAGCTGTGTGAGGCTGAATATTCATAAACAGCTGTGATACTGGTAAGTGATTATTCAGTACATATACTGACTTTTTTTCTTTTTTGTCGTACAGTTTCGCGGGATCCTGTTACCGACTTCCTCCCTGAAGGTGCACTATCAAGGGTCTAGGGTCTGAATGTTCGTAAACAGCTTTGATACAAGTAAGTGATTATTCAGTTTCTATACACGTATTGACTTTTTTTCTTTTTTGTCATACAATTTCCCAGGATCCCATTACCGACTCCCCCTCTGAAAGTGGACTATCAAGGGTCTAGGGTCTGACTGTTCGTAAACAGCTGTGATACTGGTAAGTGATCATTCAACACATGTATTGACTTTTTTTTCTTTTTTGTCGTACAGTTTCGCAGTATCCCGTGACCGACTCCCTCTCTGAAGGTGGACTAACCAAGGTCTTTACATCTGCATCTCCATTTACAACTGTGACTGGCTGGCTGGTATTCTGTCCATCTTCAGTTGTGTGAGGCTGACTGTTCGCTAACAGCTTTGATACAGGTAAGTGATCATTCAGTTTCTATACATGTATTGACTTTTTTTTCTTTTTTGTTGTACAGTTTCCCAGGATCCCGTGACCGACTCCCTCTCTGAAGGTGGAAACGACTAACAAGGATTTCTCCATTCTCTACTATGACTGGCTGGCTGGTATTCTGTCCGTCTTCAACTGTGTGAGGCTGACTGTTCGTAAACACCTGTGATTCTGGTAAGTCATCATTCAGTACATGTATTGACTTTTTTATTCTTTTTTGTCATACAATTTCCCAGGATCCTGTGACCGACTCCCTCTCTGAAGGTGGACTATCAAGGGTCTAGGGTCTGACCGTTTGTGAACAGCTTTGATACAGGTAAGTGATTATTCAGGTTCTATACATGTATTGACTTTTTTTCTTTTTTGTCGTACAGTTTCCCAGGATCCCGTGACCGACTCCCTTTATGAAGGTGGACAATCAAGGGTCTAGGGTCTGACTGTTGGTAAACAGCTGTGATACTGGTAAGTGATTATTCAGTACATATACTGACTTTTTTTTCTTTTTTCTTGTACAGTTTTGCAGGATCCTGTTACCGACTCCCTCTCTGAAGGTGGACTATCAAGGGTCTAGGGTCTGAGTGTTCGTGAACAGCTGTGATACAGGTAAGTGATCATTCAGTACATGTATTGACTTTTTTTTCTTTTTTGTCATACAGTTTCGCAGGATCCCATTACCGACTCCCTCTATGAAGGTGGACAATCAAGGGTCTAGGGTCTGACTGTTGGTAAACAGCTGTGATACTGTTAAGTGATTATCCAGTACATATACTAACTTTTTTTTTTCTTTTTTGTTGTACAGTTTCGCAGGATCCCGTGACCGACTCCCTCTCTGAAGGTGCACCATCAAGGGTCTAGGGTCTGACTGTTCGTAAACAGCTTTGATACAAGTAAGTGATTATTCAGTTTCTATAGACGTATTGACTTTTTTTCTTTCTTGTCATACAATTTCCCAGGATCCCATTTCGGACTCCCCCTCTGAAGGTGGACTATCAAGGGTCTAGGGTCTGATTGTTCGTAAACAGCTGTGATACTGGTATGTGATCATTCAGTACATGTATTGACTTTTTTTTTTTCTTTTTTGTCGTACAGTTTCCCAGGATCCCGTGACCGACTCCCTCTCTGAAGGTGGAAACGACTAACAAGGATTTTTCCATCTGCATCTCCATTCTCTACTATGACTGGCTGGCTGGTATTTTGTCCATCTTCAACTGTGTGAGGCTGACTGTTCGTAAATAGCTGTGATACAGGTAAGTGATTATTCAGTTTCTGTACATGTATTGACTTTTTTTTCTTTTTTGTCATACAATTTCCCAGGATCCCGTGACCGACTCCCTCTCTGAGGGTGGACTAACCAAGGTCTTTACATTTGCATCTCCATTTACAACTGTGACTGGCTGGCTGGTATTCTGTCCATCTTCAACGGTGTGAGGCTGACTGTCCGTAAACAGCTGTTATACAGGTAAGTGATCATTCAGTTTCTATACATGTATTGACTTTTTTTTCTTTTTTTGTCGTACAATTACCAGGAACCCATTACCGACTCCCTCTATGAAGTTGGACAATCAAGGGTCTAGGGTCTGACTGTTGGTAAACAGCTGTGATACTGGTAAGTGATCATTCAGTACATATACTGACTTTTTAGTGATCATTCAGTTTCTATACACGTATTGACTTTTTTTTCTTTTTTGTCGTACAGTTTCCCAGGATCCCGTGAAGGTGGAAACGACTAACACGGATTTCTCCATCTGCATCTCCATTCTCTACTATGACTGGCTGGCTGGTATTCTGTCAATCTTCAACTGTGTGAGGCTGACTGTTAGTAATAGCTTTGATACAGGTAAGTGATCATTCAGTTTCTATACACGTATTGACTTTTTTTTCTTTTTTGTCATACAGTTTCCCAGGATTCTATTACCGACTCCCTCTCTGAAGGTGGACTATCAAGGGTCTAGGGTCTGACCGTTTGTGAACAGCTTTGATACAGGTAAGTGATTATTCAGGTTCTATACATGTATTGATTTTTTTTTCTTTTTTGTCGTACAGTTTCCCAGGATCCCGTGAAGGTGGAAACGACTAACAAGGATTTCTCCATCTGCATCTCCATTCTCTACTATGACTGGCTGGCAGGTATTCTGTCCATCTTGAACTGTGTGAGTCTGACTGTTCGTAATAGCTTTGATACAGGTAAGTGATCATTCAGTTTCTATACATGTATTAACTTTTTTTCTTTTTTGTCGTACAGATTCCTAGGATCCTGTGACCGACTCCCTCTCTGAAGGTGGAAACGACTAACAAGAGTCTATCCATTTTCTTCTCACTTCACAACTCTATATATGTAAATACAGCTATATTCTGTACCTCTTCAACTGTGTGAGGCTGACTGTCCGTAAACAGCTGTTATACAGGTAAGTGATTATTCAGTTTCTATACATGTATTGACTTTTTTTTCTTTTTTGTTGTACAGTTTCCCAGGATCCCGTGACCGACTCCCTCTCTGAAGGTGGAAACGACTAACAAGGATTTTTCCATCTGCATCTCCATTCTCTGCTATGACTGGCTGGCAGGTATTCTGTCCATCTTGAACTGTGTGAGTCTGACTGTTCGTAATAGCTTTGATACAGGTAAGTGATCATTCAGTTTCTATACATGTATTGACTTTTTTTCTTTTTTGTCGTACAGTTTCCTAGGATCCTGTGACCGACTCCCTCTATGAAGGTGGACAATCAAGGGTCTAGGGTCTAACTGTTGGTAAACAGCTTTGATACAAGTAAGTGATTATTCAGTTTCTATATACGTATTTACTTGTTTTCTTTCTTGTCATACAATTTCCCGGGATCCCATTACCGACTCCCTTTATGAAGGTGGACTATCGAGGGTCTAGGGTCTGACTGTTGGTAAACAGCTGTGATACTGGTAAGTGATCATTCAGTACATGTATTGACTTTTTTTTCTTTTTTCTTTTTTGTCGTACAGTTTCCCAGGATCCCGTGACCGACTCCCTCTCTGAAGGTGGAAACGAATAACAAGAGTCTATCCATTTGCTTCTCACTTCACAACTATATATAGGTAAATACAGCTATATTCTGTCCATCTTCAGCTGTGTGAGGCTGAATGTTCGTAAACAGCTATTATACAGGTAAGTGATCATTCAGTTTCTATACATGTATTGACTTTTTTTTTTCTTTTTGTCGTACAGTTTCCCAGGATTCCATTATCAACTCCCTCTATGAAGGTGGACAATCAAGGGTCTAGGGTCTGACTGTTTGTGAACAGCTTTGCTACAGGTAAGTGATTATTCAGGTTCTATACATGTATTGACTTTTTTTTCTTTTTTGTCGTACACTTTCCCAGGATCCCGTGACCGACTCCCTCTCTGAAGGTGGAAACGACTAACAAGGATTTTTCCATCTGCATCTCCATTCCCTACTATGACTGGCTGGCTGGTATTCTGTCCATCTTCAACTGTGTGAGGCTGACTGTTTGTAAACAGCTGTTATACAGGTAAGTGATCATTCAGTTTCTATACACGTATTGACTTTTTTTCTTTTTTGTCGTACAGTTTCCCAGGATTCCATTACCGACTCCCTCTATGAAGGTGGACTATCAAGGGTCTAGGGTCTGACTGTTGGTAAACAGCTGTGATACTGGTAAGTGATAATTCAGTACGTGTATTGACTTTTTTTTTTCTTTTTTGTCGTACAGTTTCCCAGGATCCCGTGACCGACTCCCTCTCTGAAGGTGGAAACGACTAACAAGGATTTTTCCATCTGCATCTCCATTCTCTACTATGACTGGCTGGCAGGTATTCTCTCCATCTTCAACTGTTTGAGGCTGACTGTCCGTAAACAGTTGTTTTACAGGTAAGTGATCATTCAGTTTCTATACACGTATTTACTTTTTTTTCTTTTTTGTTGCACAGTTTCCTAGGATCCCGTGACCTACTCCCTCTCTGAAGGTGGAAACGACTAACAAGAGTCTATCCATTTGCTTCTCACTTCACAACTCTATATAGGTAAATACAGCTATATTCTGTCCATCTTCAGCTGTGTGAGGCTGAATGTTCGTAAACAGCTGTGATACTGGTAAGTGATCATTCAGTACATGTATTGACTTTTTTTTTTCTTTTTTGTCATACAGTTTCGCAGGATCCCGTGACCGACTCCCTCTCTGAAGGTGGAAACGACTAAGAAGGATTTTTCCATCTGCATCTCCATTCTCTACTATGACTGGCTGGCTGGTATTCTGTCCATCTTCAACTGTGTGAGTCTAATTGTTCGTAATAGCTGTGATACAGGTAACTGATCATTCAGTACATGTATTGACTTTTTTTTTCTTATTTGTTGTACAGTTTCGCAGGATCCTGTTACCGACTCCCTCTCTGAAGGTGCACTATCAAGGGTCTAGGGTCTGACTGTTCGTAAACAGCTTTGATACTAGTAAGTGATTATTCAGTTTCTATTCACGTATTGACTTTTTTTCTTTCTTGTCATACAATTTCCCAGGATCCCATTACCGACTCCCCCTCTGAAGGTGGATTATCAAGGGTCTAGGGTCTGACTGTTCGTAAACAGCTGTGATACTGGTAAGTGATCATTCAGTTTCTATACATGTGTTGACTTTTTTTTCTTTTTTGTCGTACAGTTTCCCAGGATCCCGTGACCGACTCCCTTTCTGAAGGTGGACTAACCAAGGTCTTTACATCTGCATCTCCATTTACAACTGTGACTGGCTGGCTGGTATTCTCTCCATCTTCAACTGTTTGAGGCTGACTGTCCGTAAACAGTTGTTTTACAGGTAAGTGATCATTCAGTTTCTATACACGTATTTACTTTTTTTTCTTTTTTTTCATACAGTTTCCCAGGATTCTATTACCGACTTCCTCTCTGAAGGTGGACTATCAAGGGTCTAGGGTCTGACTGTTTGTGAACAGCTTTGATACAGGTAAGTGATTATTCAGGTTCTATACATGTATTGACTTTTTTTTCTTTTTTGTCGTACAGTTTCCCAGGATCCCGTGACCGACTCCCTCTATGAAGGTGGAAACGACTAACAAGGATTTTTCCATCTGCATCTCCATTCCCTACTATGACTGGCTGGCTGGTATTCTGTCCATCTTCAACTGTGTGAGGCTGACTGTTTGTAAACAGCTGTTATACAGGTAAGTGATTATTCAGTTTCTATTCACGTATTGACTTTTTTTCTTTCTTGTCATACAATTTCCCAGGATCCCATTACCGACTCCCCCTCTGAAGGTGGATTATCAAGGGTCTAGGGTCTGACTGTTCGTAAACAGCTGTGATACAGGTAAGTGATCATTCAGTTTCTATACATGTATTGACTTTTTTTTCTTTTTTGTTGTACAGTTTCCCAGGATCCCGTGACCGACTCCCTCTCTGAAGGTGGAAACGACTAACAAGGATTTTTCCATCTGCATCTCCATTCTCTACTATGACTGGCTGGCTGGTATTCTGTCCATCTTCAACTGTGTGAGGCTGACTGTTCGCAAACAGCTTTGATACAGGTAAGTCATCATTCAGTACATGTATTGACTTTTTTTTTTTTTTTTGTCGTACAGTTTCCCAGGATCCCTTGACCGACTCCCTCTCTGAAGGTGGACTAACCAAGGTCTTTACATCTGCATCTCCATTTACAACTGTGACTGGCTGGCTGGTATTCTGTCCATCTTCAACTGTGTGAGTCTGACTGTCCGTAAACAGCTTTTATACAGGTAAGTGATCATTCAGTTTCTATACACGTATTGACTTTTTTTTCTTTTTCTTTTTTGTCGTACAGTTTCCCAGGATCCTGTGAAGGTGGAAACGACTAACAAGGATTTCTCCATCTGCATCACCATTCTCTACTATGACTGGCTGGCAGGTATTCTGTCCATCTTGAACTGTGAGTCTGACTGTTCGTAATAGCTTTGATACAGGTAAGTGATCATTCAGTTTCTATACATGTATTGACTTTTTTTTCTTTTTTGTCGTACAGTTTCCTAGGATCCCGTGACCGACTCCCTCTCTGAAGGTGGAAACGACTAACAAGAGTCTATCCATTTGCTTCTCACTTCACAACTCTATATAGGTAAATACAGCTATATTCTGTCCATCTTCAGCTGTGTGAGGCTGAATGTTCGTAAACAGCTGTTATACAGGTAAGTGATTGTTCAGTTTCTATACACGTATTGACTTTTTTTTTTTCTTTTTGTCGTTCAGTTTCCCAGGATTCCATTATCAACTCCCTCTAGGAAGGTGGACAATCAAGGGTCTAGGGTCTGACTGTTCGTAAACAGCTGTGATACTGGTAAGTGATTATTCAGTACATGTATTGACTTTTTTTTTTTTTTTTTTTTTTTTTTTTTTTTTTGTCGTACAGTTTCGCAGGATCCCATTACCGACTCCCTCTATGAAGGTGGACAATCAAGGGTCTAGGGTCTGACTGTTGGTAAACAGCTGTGATACTGGTAAGTGATTATTCAGTACATATACTGACTTTTTTTTTTTTTACAGTTTCGCTGGATCCTGTTACTGACTCCCTCTCTGAAGGTGGACTAACCAAGGTCTTTACATCTGCATCTCCATTTACAATTGTGACTGGCTGGCTGGTATTCTGTCCATCTTCAATTGTGTGAGGCTGACTGTTCGTAAATAGCTGTGACACAGGTAAGTGATTGTTCACTTTCTATACACGTATTGACTTTTTTTTTTCTTTTTTGTCGTACAGTTTCCCAGGATCCCGTGACCGACTCCCTCTCTGAAGGTCGACTATCAAGGGTCTAGGGTCTGAGTGTTCGTAAACAGCTGTGATACTGGTAAGTGATCATTCAGTACATGTATTGACTTTTTTTTTCTTTTTTGTCGTACAGTTTCGCAAGATCCCATTACCGACTCCCTCTCTGAAGGTCGACTATCAAGGGTCTAGGGTCTGACTGTTCGTAAACAGCTGTGATACAGGTAAGTGATTATTCAGTTTCTATACATGTATTGACTTTTTTTTCTTTTTTGTCATACAGTTTCCCAGGATCCCGTGACCGACTCCCTCTCTGAAGGTGGAAACGACTAACAAGGATTTCTCCATCTGCATCTCCATTCTCTACTATGACTGGCTGGCAGGTATTCTGTCCGTCTTCAACTTTGTAATGCTGACTGTTCGTAAACAGCTGTGATACTGGTAAGTGATCATTCAGTTTCTATACATGTATTGACTTTTTTTTCTTTTTTGTTGTACAGTTTCCCAGGATCCCGTGACCGACTCTCTCTCTTTGCAGATAAGACTGAACCCCCCTGCAATAAAACGTGCAGGACAGGGGGACTCTACAATTAAAAACAACAAGATTGTGGCTTTAAAGTACTAAGATATCCCTGAAATTAAGATATGCTGAGTGCTGAGTAACACACCTGAAGTAGTTACAATCCCAGCTTTTAAGACAATAAAGAGAATTCTTCCCCTTTTTGTCTGCACTGATTGGTCAGTGTCTGGTCTTCAATATCTGACACGTAGTCAGCTAAATCCTGAGGTGCTTTCTCTTTGCATAGCGTTCACCATGTCTGTCTTTCTTGAACCTGAGTCTGATTAACATGGTTAGCTGTCGGCAGGGGGGTACACACCTCTCCTCATGGAAATCATCATCATCATCATCATCATATTCATCATCATCTGACATTGCCTGGTCAGTATGGGTTTGGTGTTCTGTAACACATGTAGAACAGACATGGTCTTGTGTTTTTTTACAGTGTTTCTAGTCTGAGCAGATTTCCCTTGTATGCAGAGTTTAGGTTCAATTTATTACCATTTAGTTTTTTTGTTTTTTCATGCCCTGGTGGAGCTCAAGGTCATTACTTGACTGTAACCCTTTGTACGTTTCAGACCCATCTACACTATTTTAAATCGTAGACCCATGTGTGTTCACTCACACATTCACTCCAGCCCGAGAGAAGTCCTCTCCTCTTTTGTAGCTTCAACGCAAAGCTGGGATTTTGTTAGTGTGGCTGAGTGGTCTAAGGGTCTGGATTGAGGTTCCAGTCTCTTTGGTAGCATGGGTTTGAACTGCCACTGCCAAAAGACACCTTTTGGGGGCAGTGGTGACTCAGCAGTTGGAGCACCGAGCTATTGATGACCGGGTCAGGGGTTCAATACCTGGCTCGGCAAGCTGCCACTGTTTGGCCCATAAGCAAGGCCCTTCACCCTCTTTGCTCCCCGTGCGCCACAGCAATGGCTGCCCACCACTCCAGGCACTGTCACTGTGTGTGTTCACTGCATGGATGGGTTAAAGGAGGAGGCCAAATTCCATATGTGTCAGACACAAATGGTAAACATGGTTATCTTTGGCTCTTTGGTACATTACAGACCCTGTAACAGTAGTCAGTAGTTGGTCAGTGTCTGGTCTTCAAAATCTGACATGGTCAGCTAAGGCGTGTCTCTGTCTTCCTCTGTTTGAGTGCCATCTTGAGCATCAGTTTGAAACTCTTGAACCTTTTCTGGAGTCTGATGAACATGGTTAGTTGTTGGCATGGGGGTACACACCTCTCCCCATGGAAATCATCCGCCATTGACTGGTCAGTCTGAGGGTTCTCCAATTCCACTCAGCTGTATTTTGATGTGGTCAGTGCAGAGGTCTTGTGCCTTATGCCCTTCTCACTTAGTGATGACTGCAAATCCCTTGCTGTGAACTCTGTACCATTATCTGAACAAACACATTTTTCTGTTCCATATGGAGATAAATAAGCCAAGAATTGCTCAATAGCTTTTACAGTGTGACTCTGTACTTCTCTGTTGTCATGCCTTCTGGTATATCCTGTAATGTGGCTTGACAGCTAGCGTTTTCATTAATAATCTTCCAGATTTAACCATCTCCTTCCATCTCACCTTAAAGATCTTGATCATCTAACAGATAATCTGCAGACTGTGCTCCATTCTAACCTTGATCGTGTTTCTCCAACCTAACACCAAGTCGTTTCTGCTTACCTCTCTCTTACCTGTTTGAGCTGCCACTCAGTCGGGTTGTTTGTCTCTGTCCAAATAACACTGTGATGTTGCTTTATGAACAGTGAGCAAAATCAGTCCTGGCTTTGTAGAGTGTGAGTATTAGCATTACTGTTGATTCTACTCATTGACTTGATGTAAAGTAGCTCCTAATCTTTTAATAGATCACCAAACTAGGCTAACTGTCACACACACTCAGGGTTAGCACCAGGTCCGTATGATGGACTATGGAATCATTCCTCATTTGTAATAAACTGCACTGTATTACTGAATCAGTACAAGGTGAAATTTTTGTGCACGTAACTGTTGAACGATGTCTCTCACTCGACCTACCTGAACATGTAGTTGACCGAGCTTTGGTGCTTTTCACAAACACAGCCTCTCCCACGTTGGCAAGAAACAACAAAGCCAATCCTGTTAGTGATGTTGGTTAGGGAGACAGGACTCGTAGTAGAGAAGGAGATCTGTTAACCGTCTTTTGGGGTGCTTAGTCTTAAAGTGGCAGGCTAGTCTCCGGCTTCCAAAAAGCAGCACAATTTCCTGCTTATCACAGTCTATGGTCTTGGTGAATTTGCTGTGGTTTTTATCAGAAGCAGCTCTTTCTACTGATCAGACATTGATTCAGGACCCCCTTAACATTAGGTTAAATTTTGCCCCTGGGTATTAAGAGAACTCTGTATTTCTCCACCTGACTCCATCTTCAACCAACACCTAGTCCTGTTTTAGAACTACTTCAAACATGATCTCCACCTGCCACCCCCTTTATTAGCAAATGTACCATAACAACTGTCGTCTCGGTTCGTCTTCCTCTAGAGATGGACTTGTTATTCAACAAGGAGAGTCTGTAGCCACCGTCTTTAGTTGTAACAATAATATATTTTATTTCAATCAAAAGAACAGTGTGGAGAGAGTCTGCCAATTCTGAGTGCCCCTCTGTCTCTCTCTCTCCCCGACTTAGGAATACCTTGAGTTTTTATACCCTATTTCACGCCACATTCTGTTGGAATGTTGCCATATATGGAATGTTTACATTTCATCCATAGGGAACAGCCATTAGCTCCCCCATTACCTAAGTGGTCCATGGCCACATCTGGACAGCGTTTAAATCACTGACACGTCTGCCCAACGGGATGTCCAAATCTAAACAGCATCTTATGTCTGTTCAATTTGTGTAGATTTGGTCAAGAAACGGGGCCCCCTTTCTTTTCTACTTCTGCAAAGCCAATGAATATACTACACAACCTCAACAGCTAGTGTTTTCATTAATAACCTTGTGTAACCAGTGCAGCCTTTGCCTGGCTACGAGTGTCTGGTGAGCCCTGTCAGCCACCGTAGTCAAGGTGATGCGCTGTTTTCCCCCCTCCCTTTTCTCACGTACTAGGTATGCTTTGGTTGAGCCAGATCAGCCACCGTAGTTGGAGCACTGCGCTGTTTTCCCCCTCCCCTTACGGAAGCGCCAGGTGGATACAATCGGGGTGAGCATTAGCTTTAGCATATATACATACGGCGGTGCTGGGTGTATGGAGAGCTTCATTCTGCTAGGGTCTGTTGTGACTTCGGCGACGGTCATCAGACGGTAGGTTACTTCTAAAAGTGGTGCTACGTTGGGTTGCGGTTAAATATTAAGGTGTAATGTCCCTGTGCAGGTGTGTTGGCGTGCCGGTCTATGCAAGCTTCCCCCCCCTCTTCTGAGTCTGTGGTGCATTAGCACAGAGCTCTCGGAAACAGCTTCAACACTGTAGCCATGTGTTGTGGATTCACTGCGCTTTCACCGCTCCTGTAAGCAGGTTGTGCTGAGACAGCGTCTAACAGTAGGTAAGTACGCGGTAGTACGAATAGCTTTGCGTGTTTACTGGTAGCTTATGCGGCTAACGTCTGTTTTATGTAGGTGTAATGTGGATTGGTGCAGCAGCTAACTGGGTGTGAGCTTGTGCATAGCAGCAGCTAAAGCGTCCTGTGTGAGCGTCGCCATTGACCAGTCCAGGGGGCGCCGGACTATTGGGACGTGCAGACCTGAAAGCAGCTACTCGTCATCTCTTGTTTTAATAATAAATGTTTAATACCTACATGGTGAAATTGGAGCCGCTGCTGTTTTGCTGGGGTTGTTACTTTTGTTTGGTTGGTTTTGCTTTTTTTCTATTTTGTTTCCTAGTTTTATTTTGATTTGCCTTTGCTTATTATTTTGCTTGATTACTTTGCTGCTTGGTTGTTTTGTTCTATTTGAATTGATTTTGTTATTTTTGCATTTAATGATTTGGTTATCAATTGATGGCTTTATGCTGTGCATTTTTGGTTAATTGATTTACTGTTTCATTTCATTTGGCAGCAGTTCTTGGTTTATCGTGTGGAATATTTTAAAGAACTATTTTTTTTTGTTTATTATTATTATTATTATTATTATTATTGGCTATTTGTGGGAAATCATTCTGGCTGTGGGGAGTCCTCTGGTTCCAGTGATCAGAGCCATTGTGGATTCTAATTGTGTCTCTTCTTCTTATAGGACATCTGGATGCTCCTTTCCTGTCTGTTCACTCGTGGTTTGGCACCTTACTTGCGGTGGTGTGAGTTCACGTGCACTGCACTTTTGCGTGTGTGTGTGTGTGTGTGTATTGGAGACTTTAGAATGCAGACAGGGCTAGGCCACCTGTAATTGGACGCCCACAGCCGATATCCCAGTTCTTTGGAGCTCCTGTAATTTTGTTATTATATTCTTTGTTTATTTTTCTTATTGTGTTTGTTGCTAATTTTAAATAATATTAATAAATGAGTGATTTTATACATGGTGGTGAATAAACCTTTCTAATTACCTCAATCCATGTCTCTGAATATTTTTCAGGCTTACCTGTGTGTCTAGGTGCTTTTTATTACTCAGATTTATAGAATATTTCCTGGGGTGAAATTCCCCAGGTGGAGTAGTCGGTTGTTGCTATACTACCACAGGTCACATATAGCATGTTTTGTATTATTAATATGGTATTTAGCATCTTTAAAAAGAAAAGAATCTGTTATATACATTTATTATTTTACTTTTTACTTACTTCTGAGAGAATATTTTATATTTTTATATTTTTGAGGATAAATCAGTTGTTAATTTGGAGAAAAAATGTTTGAGTAAATATACGAATAAATCTACTGACCTACAAGAAGTGGTTAATTTTTACTCCATATATGTTTACATTCATAATAAAATGAATATAAACTGATATTATTTTATACAGAAAATAACTAACTCATTTGTTCTGTGTTCAGATCATCTCTCTCTGTAATGGTGCAGCTTTAGTGATTCTCTGATGTTCAGGAGCTGCAGCAGAAATTTATCTCTCTAGTGGAGAACGAGCTAAACACATTCAAGAAGCTCCTGAGTCCAGATTACCCAGCATGCTCTGAGAGAGAGGTGGAGGATGAGGGTGATCAGAGAGGGGGGAGAGAGGGGGTGCTGGAGATCACACTGCAGATCCTGAGGAACATGAAGCAGACAGACCTCGCTAACACACTAGAGAGCAGTAAGAGTTCTGGGTCATGACCATGGTTCCCAACCTGAGTGCTAATGTATTCCTCAGTGAAGTCCCGCTTTTCAAAGGGAATAAAAATCAATACTTCAGATTACTAGAATACTACAGTTCAGAGCTACTCCACCCCATATCTTACTAAATGATCATCAGATCACTGGTCAGAGAGTGAGCAGCTGCTGGACATTTATTTAATATGCTAATATGGAAGACCCCCCAGTGTGTTGGATACACACCCTGCTGTAAGCTATGGTCTCTTTACAATCACTCTCTCTCTCCTCATGCATTAGCTAAAGCCCTCAGCGCTATCAGCACTAATAAAAGCACAGGTTGGACCCTTTCTTCTGAAGTTTGGGTCTCTGATCATTTTAGATCTCATTACTTACATTTTTATTCTCTTTATTTAATCAAGCAGAATTTCCAGTGTCTGGAAAACAGCACATGGAATTCCCCTCCACAAAGAAGGCGGAGCTTCAGATCATGATAATTTTAGACCAATATCAAAACTACAATGCTTAGTCAACATTTTAGACTCCTTAGTAAAAGATCGAGAGCGAGAGAGAGAGAGAGAGAGGGAACCTCTCTGGTCTGGGAGCAGAACGGTTCAGCCATGGGGATGTGGCACACTCCTTGTGGGCTGCTGGGAGAGCCATCATAAAACATCTGAGCTCTCTTAGTGGTCCTGTAAAAGAGAGAGAGACTAAGTTAAGACTTACCACACTCTAGTTTCCCACACTCAGCTTTACTGCACTTTCCAGGACTTATTGTGTGTGTGTGTGTGTGTGCGTGTGCGTGCGTGCGTGCGTGTGTGTGTCAGGTCTGTTCGTGCCAAACATTACTCAATAGTCCACCTACATGTCTCGCTCCTGCACCTCTTTCCAAAACAACTGCTTAGTTTTCAGATGGGAGCTGATGAGTCCTGGAAGCCTCTCTATTACAATCAATGTCCCTCTGTGTGTGTGTGTGTGTGTGTGTGTGTGTGTGTGTGTGTGTGTGTGTTTTCAATGGTCAGGACCCCACAGGACAGCCCACCGCAAAGCAGGTAGGTAGTATTTGGGTGGTGGGTCATTCTCAGCACTGCAGTGACCCTGACTGACCTGGTGGTGGCGTGTATGTTAGGGTGTGCTGGGCTGGTGGTACGAGTGGAGCGCTGCTGCGTCTGACAGGACCTTGTTGGCTGGATGTTTCTGGTTGGTGGACTATTCTCAGTCCAGCAGCCATGCTGTGTCTGATCCGTACCAGCAGCACAACACAATAACACAAGCGCCGCCACCACCAGGTCAGTCAGTGTCACTGCAGTGCTGAGAATGACCCTCCACCCAAATACTACCTACCTGCTCTGTGGTGGTCAGTTCTGTGGGGTCCTGAGCATTGAGGAACAGGGCGAGAGGAGGCTGATAACAGAGTCTGCAGAGAAACAGATGGAGACAGTCTGGAGCTACAGATCTACACCCTGCTCCTGTATGACCAGTGGAGCTGATAGGATGGACAGTAATGAATGAAGTGGCCGGCTGTGTATAAAACCATTAATTAACCTTACGCTTCAGTTCAGGTTGTGTTCAATTTAGGAATGACAGATTGTAAATCCCAGGCTGTTCTGATGAATGAATGTTAGGAGTGTAATGAAGATCAGATACAATTCAGCTCATTATTTTACAGTGTGACTAAAATAAGAGTAATCAATTCTCATGTGAACACTTCCTTTACTTTCACATTATTTATTTATTTAGAATTGGAATGATGAACTGATTATATCTGCAGATGGAGAAGAACAGTACCCCCCTCTTAAAGAGCTTCGCCTCCTCAGTGTATATCACAATACCTACATTTAGAGTAGGTAGAGTGTGCAGTTTAAGTGTGTGTGTGTAGTGTAAGTGTGTGTGTAGTGTAAGTGTGATATCCCTCCTTCACACACTCTGGGTGAAGCAGCTGGTCACTAAAGGAGCTGCCCAGTGCTGCCAGAGTCTCATGCAGGGGGTGGGAGCTGTTCTCCAGCACGGGTGCCAGCACAACCAACCAAAACAGTCAGCTGGTATGTCCAGCCAAACCACACTGGTCAACCAGTATGTCCAGCATGATCAGCCTGACCATGGGGGTTGACCAGCATGACCATCTTTACCCTGCTGTTTGACCAGGAAAATCATGCCAGTCCACCAGCATGACCAATCCAATCCAAATAGTCAATGAGTACGAAGATGCATGTTGACCAGCATGACCAGCAGAATTAGAGTGATTGACCAGCATGACCAGCTTAACCAAAATGGTCAACCCTCTCTACCAGATTATTGGTATTATTTCCAGATATTAATAAGAAATAAGATGGAGTTTGTCACGTTACTCGGCTGTTTTGATTTCTATTTGTTATCAAAAGGGATTTTTGAGTGGAATTAACTTATAATAATTGAGTTTAGACGTGGACAGTGATGGACAACGCACTATTAAAATGCTCAGTTATAAGCAGACATGATATTAACTGAGCCTTTTCTTATAAAGCCCCCCAACTCTGGAATAACCTTCCAGATAATGTTGGGGACTCAGACTCAGTCTTTAAATCTAGGCTGAAACTCATCTGTTTAGTTTAGCTCTTGGTAATTAATGTTTAATATGATAAATGGTTGATAAATAATGATAAAGGTTGCAGGTCCAGGGGTTCGAGGACACAGGGAATTGTAGTACACTGAGATGCTGGAGCTGTCGTCTCGCTGCTTACACGCGATCACTCAGGTTTGTGGACGGTGGAGCAGATAGACGCTAGTGTTTCAGGGAGCTCCCGTGTCTGTGTTACCTTCTGGCTCTCTCCTTTTAATAAGACTGTTATAGTCAGACCTGCCGGAGTCGTCAGACACACTCTGATACTGACCAACATTCTCTGATCTCTATAAAAGCCTCTCAGAACTAACTCTGTCTCTTTACCTTCTCCCAGTAAATGACCATCCAGCCTGACCTGCTGGAAGACTGACCGCTGGGGTCCCCTCTACCTGCATCAGACCAGCAGCCTCCCCCCACCACCATCACCCATAAAAGGCCAGCTGCACATCCTCCTACCATCTATTCCTCCTCCATCTTCCTCCTCCAGCTCTCTGGTCATACTGGTTTAGTAGTAGTTTGATAAAGCAAGTCATGTGGGTCAAGCTCACTATTTTGGTCATGTGGGTCAGGCTCAGATGGTCAAGCTGGTGGACTAGCGTGATTTGCTGGTCAACATTCTTGGCCGCACCAGTAGATTATTTTGTCAGTTCGGTTCACACTGGTCAACCAGCATAGTCATTACTGGTTGCTAATTGGCTAGTATTGTAGTACTGTAGTATCCTCCTCTTCCTTCTCCATCTTTCCTCTTCCTTCTCCATCTCTCCTCATCATTCTCCATCTCTCCTCTTCATTCTCCATCTCTTTTCTTCATTCTCCATATCTCCTTTTCCTTCTCCATCTCTCCTCTTCATTCTCTATCTCTCCTCTTCCTTCTCTATCTTTCCTCTTCCTTCTCCATCTCTCCTCTTCCTTCTCCATCTCTCCTCTTCATTCTCCATCTCTTTTCTTCATTCTCCATCTCTCCTCTTCCTTCTCCTTCTTTCCTCTTCCTTCTCCATCTTTCCTCTTCCTTCTCCATCTCTCCTCTTCCTTCTCCATCTCTTTTCTTCATTCTCCATCTCTCCTATTCCTTCTCCATCTCTCCTCTTCATTCTCCATTTCTCCTCTTCATTCTCCATCTCTCCTCTTCCTATAGTAGATTTTATCAGTTCGGTTTCGGTTCGGTTTCAGTTCGATTTCGGTTCGGTTTCTGTTGCCCCCCCCCCTCCTCTTTCTGCAGCTTTAGCTTTTCACACCCATCCAGACCCTCGTGAACCATAAACGGACCCTGGTTCTGAGTGTGAAGAGCCAGGTGGTCTTTACTTTAGCAAAGCTAGTGCTGTGCTGGCTCTTGTCCCCCCTGCAGTTCACCGACCCACACTCTTCCTCCTCATGCATCTCCACCTCAAGCTTCTCCACCTCAAGCTTCTCCACCTCCTGCTTCTCTTCCACCTCAAGATCCTCCACCTCAAGATCCTCCACCTCAAGATCCTCCACCTCAAGATCTTCCACCTCAAACTTCTCCACCTCCTGCATCTCCACCTCAAACCTCTCCACCTCCTGCATCTCCACCTCATCAAGCTTCTCCACCCCCCTCCTCTTCTCTCTAATGATTCTGATGTCCTTCTTGTACTGGATCTTGAGCTCTTTCAGCTCTTTCTTCAGCTTCTTCTCCTTTTCTTTGAAGAGAGCTTTCATTGATTGATCTTCTGCTTTCTGTAGAGCTCTCTCCTTTTTCCTTTGGAGCTCCAACCTCTTCTTCTCCTCTTTCTTCAGGAGGGCCTGCCTCTTCTTCTCCTCTTTCTTCAGGAGGGCCTGCCTCTTCTTCTCCTCCTTCTTGTTGAGCTGGCTTGGCTCCTCTTTGACCAGCTCCTCCACCTGGTGAGCTGCTGTGTCCTGCCTTAGCTCCGCCCTCCTATCCAGCAGAAAGTACACCCCCCCTGCGGATTCTCTGAGTCCCCCTGTGAACTCCATCTCCACGAACCCTGACTCTGTGCTGCTCGCGCTCATCCTGGAGGACCTCTCTCTCAGTCCCTCGTAGTCCGACTGCGTCCAGGTGGCGCTGTGGTGCCATATTTATAGGCAACAGCGCTAGCCCCTCCCCCCCGCCCCCGTAATTGTTACGTCACTCGCGCTGTAGTGGTTCCAGAACAAAACACATTAGAGAATCGACACAAGCCACGCCCCCTGTAATTGTTACGTCACTCGCGCTGTAGTGTTCCAGAACAAAACACATTAGAGAATCGACACAAGCCACGCCCCCTGTAATTGTTACGTCACTCGCGCTCCAGTTGGCGTTGTAGAACAAAACACATTACAGAACCATGGGAACTGCGGGAGCATGCCGCTGTGGGGGCGGGCCGATGTGAGGGCGGACCGCTGTGGGGGCGTGTCGCTGTGAGGGCGGGCGTTGCCTGAGCATGCGGATGTGAGTGTGGGGGCGGGTCGATGTGAGTGTGGGGGCGGGTCGATGTGAGTGTGGGGGCGTGCCGCTGTGAGGGCTGGATAGAGAGGACAGGGTATTGAATTAAATTAGAGACTGAATTAAAACAGGGACTGAATTAAATTTATTAATAATAATAATAATAAAGTAATAATAAAATAATAATAATAATAATAATCATGATAATAGTAATAATAATAATAATGAAAATAATAATAATAATAATAATAATAATAATAATAATCATGATAATAGTAATAATAATAATAATGATAATAATACTACTAATGATGATGATGATAATAATAATAATAATAATAATAATAATAATAATGATAATAATAATAATAATAAGGCGCTGTATCCAGTCTTGTGTTGATTAAACAGAACTGAGTTTAATTGTGTGTTTGTTACCGGATGAAGTCGTGGTCTGTTGATCTGCTCTTTAAATGTAAATTATTTTTAAATATAAAAATTAATAAAATATGAACAGAGCAGAAGGCGGTTTATTCATCCACACACTGAGCAAACCTCAGATCAGCATTTAACGAAAACGAGCCAAATGAACTACATTTACATTTAATCCGTGTTTCTGATTAAAGATTCTGTTATTATTATTATTATTATTATTATTATTAATATTATTGTTGTTATTATGGGTGGTTATAATGGTTATTATTATTATTATTATTATTATTATTATTATTATTGTTATTATGGGTGGTTATAATTGTCATTATTATTGTTATATTATTCTTGTTGTTTATTTTTACTATTATTATTATTATTGTTGTTGTTGTTATTATTATGGGTTGTTATTATTGTTATTATTATTATTGTTGTTGTTGTTATTATGGGTGGTTATGATTATTATGATTATCATTATTATCATTGTTATTATGGGTGGTTATGATTGTTATTATTATTGTTATATTATTATTGTTATATTATTATTGTTGTTGTTATTGTTATTATTATTATTAGTAGTAGTATTGTTATTTTTGTTGTTATGGGTGGTTATGATTGTTATTATTATTGTTATATTATTATTATTATTATTATTATTATTATTATTATTGTTATTATGGGTAGTTATGATTGTTATTATTATTATTGTTATATTATTATTATTATTATTGTTATTATGGGTGGTTATGATTGTTATTATTATTGTTATATTATTATTGTTGTTGTTATTGTTATTATGGGTAGTTATGATTGTTGTTTAGATGATGGGATGTTGTTGATGTATTGTCCTAGTGCTCCTGCGCGCTTTCCGCAGCTGTTCTGTCTGGAGCATCCCTGCGTTCTGGATCGGCGTTGAACTCCAGCAGCGCGCGCATCGTGCAGCGGAGTCGCACCTGTGCTCGCGTTGGGGTCCGCTCCGCAGGACAGCAGCAAGCGCGCGACCCGGGTACTGACCATCATCATCACCTAAACAACAGCAGTAATAATATTATCATTATAATTATAATTATTATATGTATATAAATAACAATGTCTTACAATCTTAAAGGTGTTTATAAAAATAAGACATTAGTAACAGTGAAATAGAAATAAATAAGAACATCAAAGTAATAAATAAAGAAGTCAGGGGTCAGTGAGAGGGTCTGTCTGTAACTCTCTATCAAATATTACAATAAACCCAAACACACACACAGTTCCATCCTCTACAGACACACAGCTCTGTTCATTTATCACATTCATTACACTTATCACATTTATTGCATTTATTACATTGTGGTGAAGATATTAAACGTGGCCTTGTGCAAAAGTATTGGGACATTAAAGACACTGTGTTTAAACTAGAGATCTTTGAAACTGCATGTAAGGATGAAATCCTGAACTTAGAGGGGTTATCAGTCTCACTGTCTGAATGGGGATCCTGTTAGTGAAGGAGTTGTTTCTGAGTGAAGTATGATGTTGAATGCCACGAATAGTGCTGGCTCATTCCAGTCACTACAAGCAGCTAAGGTACAGAATTCCATATTCTTGACGTAAAGACATAATTCCTTGAGAGCAACCCTTGTGAGGGTGATGAAAAGCAGATTTTAATTGTTTGATGTTTTCCAACAAACACGACTAAGCATTCACAACAGAGTAGCAGAACGCTTTCATTCAGAAGACATTAGAATCATTATTTTGATCAGAATACGGTAGCATAACACTACACAACCAGCATAGAGGAGCATAACTCACACAGAATACAGTATTCAATTCAAATGAATTTTATTTATACAGCACTTTCACAACAAATGTGGTCACACAGCAGCTTTACAGAGATCCAGGTCCAAGCCTCTTCTGAGCAAAGGAAAAACTCCCTCAGATTGAGAAGAAGAAACCTTGAGAGGAACCAAGACTCAAAAAGGGAACCCATCCTCCTCTGGTCGCCACCGGATAGCACAATGAAAAGCAAAGCAGGAATAAAACATGGAATTAAGGGAATATGGCCAATGTGCCGTCAAGATAAAAACATGAGTGAAATGTTAAAGTTCATGCAGGTACACGGTCACAAGCACAGCCATGCGGTGAGGCGAAGATAACTCCATTAGAGGCCCCAGAACCGGACAGTGGGCAGGAGGGTGGTGGAGAGACCGAGGTCTGCCGATGGAACAGTTGAAACTGGGCATCTTAACACATGGAAACGAGAGAAAAAAAAAATAAAAGGGTTAGGAGGAGGAAGGAAAAAAATAAAAATAAAAATAATAATAAATCACAGCAAAAACTTTTTAGAAGGGTTACAGCAGGACAGGGTAGGCAAGAGCAGCCAAAGACAAACGCAATCGCAGCCAGCAGGGGGCAGCTCAGCACATGGGGGAAGAGAGAAGAAATGAAGGGAAAAAAAACAAAAACTAACAAAACAATAAAACAAAACAAAAAAAAAATAATAATAATGAAAATGGTTAGGTTTATATATGAATTTGAACAGTATTGTAACAACGCTCAAGCGCAACAAAGCAGCAAAACAAATTATACACAACACAGCATCATTTACACACAACACAAGCAGGACACAGCAGCCCAACACTGTTCAAGCAGAACACAATCAAGTTGCACAGCAGCGAAATATCATTCAAGCAGAAGACAGCAGAGTAACAATTTTGATGCAGGACACAGCAGCCCAACACGGTAAAAGCAGGACAAAGCAGCGAAATACCAATCAAGCAGAACACAGCAGCACAGTTAATATACAGAACAAGGTTAAGTGACACTGTTCAAGCAGAACGGTCATGCAAAACACAAGCAGGACACAGCAGCCAAACACTGTTCAAGCAGGACACAAGCAGGACACAGCAGCCAAACACTGTTCAAGCAGGACACATTAGCGAAATATCGTTCAAGCAGGACACAGCAGCGTATTGTTGATAAAAACACAAGCAGGACAGCAGCAAAATTATTATATAGAACAAGTGACACTGTTCAAGCAGAACACAGCAGCATAAGAAGTTTGATGCAAAACACAAGCAGGACACAGCAGCCCAACACGGTCAATGCAGAACACAAGCAAGTGGCACAGCTGCAGCCACCTTCAGGACTGTGATTGCAAGGCAATCTCATCAAAAATTGGATTTTTAGGTGCAAAAGTGCAAAAACATGTTACAATTCAGAGAGGAAAATAAATAAATAAAAATAATGAAAAGGTTTAGGTTTATATATGAATATGAACAGCATATATGAAAAACAAGCAGAACACAGCAGCACAATTGATATACAGAACAAGGTTAAGTGACTGTTCAAGCAGAACGGTCATGCAAAACACAAGCAGGACACAGCAGCCCAACACGGTTCAAGCAGAACACAAGCAAGTGGCACAGCTGCAGCCACATTCAGCACTGTGCTTGCAAGGCAATCTCGTAAAAAATTGGATTTTTAGGTACAAAAGTTTTACCTGTTTCTTACAGAGAGTGGGATTGTTGAGGAGTACAATGCGCCACCTTTCCACACGTTGCTGGGGAAGATGCAGTGAAGGTCTACAACATGTTACAATTCAGAGAGAAAGAAACTGAAATAAGAAATGTGCTGAAAAAGAAGTTCAGGGATTACTGAGAGTCAAGAAAGAACCTACCCGATGTTCACCATTTGTTCTTCACGAGAGCTCAGGATCCAGCTGAAAGCACTGAGGCGTACGGGAGGAATTCGGGGACCAGAAACTGCAGAATTCAGCAAAGTACTCACATATTCAGGCCACTGCATGTCAC
The DNA here is from genome assembly GCF_030463535.1 of Salminus brasiliensis. Classification (NCBI taxonomy): domain Eukaryota; kingdom Metazoa; phylum Chordata; class Actinopteri; order Characiformes; family Bryconidae; genus Salminus; species Salminus brasiliensis. The sequence goes on from NC_132892.1 coordinate 17,211,036, forward strand.
CATTGGGAAAGCTACCACTCACCTGTGAAAGCCAAAAATGCTAAATTGAATTTCACATATTGTTGACGTGATGTACCAGCAATACTAGGACGCGAGACATGGGAGGTGTTAGGTATGGTTAAAAGAGTGCATGGAATCAAAGTAAAATGACATTCTGAAAGACAGTGATCTGTTCACTGTTCTTGGATTCCTACACATTCAAGTAGATCCCATGGTCTCACCAGTGATTCATCCACCAAGAAAAGTCCCGATTGCCCTGAAAGACAACAATCATTGACGAGCTACACAAAATGAAGGGGTCTAAATCACCAAACAGCATGAACCGAACGACTGGGTAAGCAGCATGGTCACAGTGGTGAGGATTTTGGCATATCAAACGTCATGACAGTTCCAAGCTCTGCACATTGAACATACCCATTGGAAGATACAGATTCCTTTGAACCTTCTTTTGGGGTGTCCTCAGCTTCAGAGGTATTCCAAAGGTCAATTGCAGACTATTAAAGGCCTGGAAGGTGTCGTCAACGTTACGAAGGATATCTTAGTCTGGGGTGAAACGGTCAAAGAAACATGACTGCAGACTCATCCAAGTGCTGAAAAGGGAAAGACAGTGGAACCTGAAACTCAACAAAAACAAGTGCAAGATCAGATCATCACAAATCCAGTACATGGCCATATGCTCTCTACAGAAGGTCTCAATCTAGATCGAGATAAAGTGAGAGCTGTAACACACATGTCTACACCAGAAAACAAGCAGGCATTCATGAGATTAATGGGCATGATTCAGTACCTTTTCAAGTTTATTCCCAACCTGTCTGAAGTCGGCGCACCTCTCAGAAAACTGCTCGAGCATGACACTCCGTGGCAAGTCAAGCACAAAGCTATAAAAAACTGAAATCTCTGCTGATAAATGCTCCCACACTAAAACTCTATGATGTAAAAATACCTGGTACACCATCTGTAGACACGAGCTCAGAAGGCTTCGGAGCAGCAGTTCTGCAGGAGAGAAAGCCAGTGGCTAAATTACATTCCGAAAGGCAACAGCAGATGATCCAGAGATGCAGCTACTACACACAAGGACCATGGAAGGATGGCCCAATGAGAAAAATCCAAACATACTGAACATTCAAAGCAGAGAAGCAAAATACAGATACAAGACAAGCTGCAGAGAAGACAACTCAAGCAGAACAGCTATTATGACAGACAGACAAAGAGCCCACCAAGCATATACATGTGGGACAAGGTGAGAATTCAGAGAGGGCAACCTGCTATCATGATCAGCCACGATTCTTCACAGTCCAGACGCCAGATGGAAGAACCTATAGAAGAAACAGAAAACAGAACACACATTCACAGAACACAGTTCAAGTTCCTGTCCTTCTCCAGATGTGGTTATGAACAGAAACAATGTCCTGCTTATGGCCAAGTGTGCAAATCCTGTAACAGCAAAATCACTTTACCAAAAATGTGTCAAAAACAATCAGAGCAGAATGAGGAAAAATAAATAAATAAATCATGCAGTTGAACAAAAAGGCAGAGCAGGAAGATTTCTTCATTGTAACAGTTGAAATCAGAAAAACAGAATATTAGACAAACATAAACACTGTCAACAAAAGTGAATAGAATAACTGGACTGAAAATAAAACAAGAACTTTGCATTCAGCACCAACTTGAAGACAACGTCATCACAGCACAGAACTACAAATCAGATTTGAAACAAAACTCAAATCAAAAATGTAAGATTGAATTTCACATTGTTGACAGTGATGTACCAGCAATACTAGAACGTGAGAGATGATGGAAGAACCTATAGGAGAAACAGAAAACACCTCCTCAGGACGACTGAAAGAGTTCCCATCAGCATCACCCAATGTTGTTGCAGATTCCTGTGTTGAGCTGCAGGTCAGTGAATCTGGTCCACCTGCAGAAACTGGTACTGCAAAACAATCAGACTTACCTGAGACACATCAGAGAGAGACATTCTTCACAAGGTCAGGAAGACAAGTGAAAACGCCAGGAAGATACAAGGACTGAATCTGGAACACACATACAGTACACATTTACAATATTCACACACACATTCAGAGGACACGGTTCAAGCTCCTGTCCATCTGCTGACTGAATTTAAAGTTACTGTCATTTACTGCATCTTAGATTTGTTTAGGTTATTCTGCAATGTCAAGCTATTCTCATAAATATGGTGTCAAATGTACAGTTCATGTAGTTCAGTTCAGAGACCTCATCTCATTTCCCTTGAGTTTTAAAGCATTATGGTCCGACAGTGTTTGTATGAACGGTGTTGAGAGTCCTGCACAGCCCAAATCCTCCTCATTTATAGTTCTATTCATATTAAGAAAGAGAACAAAAATAGATCAGTTCAAGTGTGGAGATTTCACATGTTCTGTAGCTAAGAGGCAGCCCCAGCTAAGAATCACGCAGCTCCCCCAAAAGTACTAAAGTGTGAGTGTAGCACAGAGTCGTCCTTCCTCCATACTTTACACTGAGGAGCTGAAGCGGTTAGCAGAGGGAAAAACGGCCGTGGTGGTCGAGGAGCTCCTCGGCTTTTCCGGGGTCACGCAGACGCCGCCAGTCCCTCTCCGTTGCGGGAGTGGAGACGAAGACTCTCGGTGTCCGTCGCGCCGGTAGTGCTGGAGCTCAGACGCCGCGTTGGAGGAGTCACGGGTCAAGCTGGACGACTTCCTTGCAGAGCGGCTGGAAAGCTGGTTTCTCCGCGGTCGCCATGTTTCTCGAGGCTAAAGAGAAAAACGCAAAGGCCGGTTAGTGAGACAGAGGACTGTACAGTAACACAGACAGCACAAGCACTACAACAACTGCCTAAGAGGAAGAAGACAAAGCTCACATTACGGACTATAAAGTCCAGTTATTCTATTCACTTTTTGTTGTGACAGTGTTGATGTTTGTCTAATATTCTGTTTTTCTGATTTCAACTGTTCCAATGAAGAAATCTTCCTGCTCTGTCTTTTGTTCAACTGCATTATTTTTTTTCCCTCATTCTCTCTGAAAATAAATCTAAGATGCAGTAAATGACCGTGACTTTAAATTCAGTCAGCAGATGGAGAAGAGCTTGAACCGTGTCCTCTGAATGTGTGTGTGAATATTGTAAATGTGTACTGTATGTGTTCCAGATTCAGTCCTTGTATCTTGCTGGTGTTTACACTTGTCTTCCTGACCTTGTGAAGAATGCCTCTCTCGGATGTGTCTCAGGTAAGTCTGATTGTTTTGCAGTACCAGTTTCTGCAGGTGGACCAGATTCACTGACCTGCAGTTCGACACAGGAATCAGCAACAACATTGGGTGATTCTGATGGGAACTGTTTTTCAGTCGTCCTGAGGAGGTGTTTTCTGTTTCTCCTATAGGTTCTTCCATCATGTCTACGTTCTAGTATTTCTGGTACATCACTGTCAACAATGTGAAATTTAATCTTACATTTTTTTATTTGAGTTTTGTTTCCAATCTGATTTGTAGATCTGTGCTGTGATGACGTTGTCTTCAAGTTGGGCACTGGTGCTGAATGCAAAGTTCTTGTTTTATTTTCAGTCCAGTTATTCTATTCACTTTTGTTGTGACCGTGTTGATGATTGTCTAATATTCTGTTTTCAACTGTTCCATTGAAGAAATCTTCCTGCTCTGTTCAACTGCATGATTTTTTTTTTTTCCTCATTCTGCTCTGATTGTTTTGTTAGACACGTTATTGATAAAGTGATTTTTGCTGTTACAGGATTTGCACACTTGTCCATAAGCAGGACATTGTTTCTGTTTCTGTTCATAACCACATCTGGAGAAGGACAGTAACTTGAACTGTTTTCTGTTTCTTCTATAGGTTCTTCCATCTGGCGTCTGGACTGTGAAGAATCATGGCTGATCATGATAGCAGGTTGCCCTCTCTGAATTCTCACCTTGTTCCACATGTATATGCTTGGTGGGCTCTTTGTCTGTCTGTAATAATAGCTGTCCTGCTGGAGTTGTCTTCTCTGCAGCTTGTCTTGAATCTGTATTTTGCTTTTCTGCTTTGAATGTTCAATATGTTTGGATTTTTCTCATTGGGCCATCCTTCCATGATCCTTGTGTATAGTAGCTGCATCTCTGGATCATTTGCTGTTGCCTTTCGGAATGTAATTTAGCCACTGGCTTTCTCTCCTGCAGAACTGCTGTTCCGAAACCTTCTGAGCTCTCATCTACAGATGGTGTACCAGGTATTTTTACCTTATAGAGCTTTAGTGTGGGAGCATTTTTCAGCAGAGACTTCAGATTGTTATAGCTTTGTGTTTGACTTTCTCCCCAGTGCCACGGAGTGTCATGCTCGAGCAGTTTTCTGAGAGGTGCGCCGACTTCAGACAGGTTGGGAATAAATTTGGAAAGATACTGAATCATGCCCATTAATCTCATGAGTGCCTGCTGGTTTTCTGGTGAAGGCATGTGTGTTACAGCTCTCACTTTATCTTTATCTAGATTAAGACCTTCTGCAGAGAGCATATGGCCATGTACTGGATTTGTGATGATCTGATCTTGCACTTGTTTTTGTTTAGTTTCAGGTTCCACTGACTTTCCCTTTTCAGCGCTTGGATGAGTCTGCCGTCATGTTTGGCAGTTTCTGGTCCCCAAATTCCTCCTGTACACTTTCAGCTGGACCCTGAGCTCTCGTGAAGAACAAATGGTGAACATCGGGTAGGTTCTTTCTTGACTCAGTAATCCCAGCACATTCCTTGTTTGTTTCTTCCTCACTGAATTGTAACATGTTTAGCGACAGGCTGCTTCACCCCAAGTGTGTGAAGGAGCGGTATCGCAGGTCCTTCCTTCCTGCTGCCGTCAGACTACACAACCAGCACTGCTCCCAGCGGACCACATACACACACACTTAACCACATACACACACACTTAACTACACACACATGTTCATGTTCAGGGTATACTATGTGCAATATCCCACCCCCATGTGCAATTAAGAGTCTTTTACTGTAAATAATATTGTTTATTGCTTTTTTAATTCTTATCTATATTGTGTGTATATAGTGTAAATTATTTATTTATCTAAATTTTTTGTAACTGAGTGTCCTGCTATCCCTTTCTGCTGTTACACTGTGAATTTCCCCACTGCGGGACTAATAAAGGACTATCTTATCTTATCTTATCTTATCTTACCTTCACTGCATCTTCCCCAGCGACGTGCGGAAAGCTGGCGCATTGTACTCCTCAACAATCCCACTCAGGTCAAACAGGTCAAACTTTTGCACCTAAAAATCCAATTTTTCATGAGATTGCCTTGCAAGCACAGTGCTGAAGGTGGCTGCAGCTGTGCCACTTGCTTGTGTTCTGCTTGGACCGTCTTGGGCTGCTGTGTCCTGCTTGTGTTCTGCATCAAACTTATTACGCTGCTGTGTTCTGCTTGAACAGTGTCACTCTT